>NC_092035.1:9132476-10344976 GCF_042242105.1 Pempheris klunzingeri | reverse complement strand
ACATTGAATTCCTTAACCGTGATACTCGCCACACTGAAAATGGTGGCACAGTGCATCCTTTGCATTTTTATAGACCTACTTTGCATAGTGGATTTAAGTAGGTCAAGTGAAGAGTAACTTAAAGTCCAACTGAAATGATATTGCATTTTTGTTTGCTGCAGCAAGGGAGAGGGGATATTATATAGTTTCTGGTGTCATGATGGTGCCCCCTTTGTTTTGCAGGAATATGCCGCTTTCTATGCTCATTTATAGGAATTAAACATACAGCATTTTCAGTGTAGTGGAGTTTAGAACTGCAATATGTATAAGTGCTGTAGTGGTTTTGAGGTAACACTTTTAAAATGTAACTCAGTTTGTGGGTTACACATATTTAAAGTTTTTCTTTTTTATCTAGTTGTTTAAAGTAAAGCTGGCTAACGTTAGCCACAATAAGCTGCTGGTCAAACAAGAACAAGTGGGAGTAATGAAGTGAAACCTTTGAGTGTAATTAGTTGAGAAACTGTGCGTTTTATTTCCTATGAATTCAATGTTTTGAGGAAGAGTTTTTTCTCCTTTAAAAATGCTTTAAATTCAAGCACAAAGAGAAAATATCGTTAGCTTATTACTTAAAGTATTAACATCACTAACTGTCACCGTGAAACTACTTCTGCCATGTTTATATGCAGCACGGGTACCTTTTTTTTTTTCAATTCAGCCAATCAAATTGTGCATGAGGCAGTGACATCACCATTCTGTCACAGGCAGAGCAGACGGTCGCACTGAGCCAGACAGCAGCCCGCTACACAACACAACAGGAGGACCGAACGTCGCTTGCTGAACAAACAACCGAAGAAACATTCACTGGGGGAAAAAGTGCCCGGCTAACATCAGTTTGCAGGCTACAAAGCACATCAGCATGCAAATGTACCTGCAAGTGCTCATGTCACTCGGGTCTGGTTAGAGGCCGGTGTCATTCTTACTTTTCAGCACCACTAATGACATATTGTCTGTCCATGACACGTAGGCTACAGTGCAAGTTTGTTTTCTTTGCCTCTCGCTCCCTGCGGTGCACCACTGGCGCTCTGACAGCCTGCCAGCTGCTGTCAATCAAACACAGACACCGACACGCCCCTTCAGTCGGCCAAGACGCAAGAGGAGAATTTTTGATATTTCCCCAAAGACCTTTTATCTTCCCTTTTTAATAATAACTTTTTTTTAAAAAAAACTATTAACAGTACATTAAAAAACACATTCACATTATTTTTGACTACAAAAAAAGGATGGTCAATGTGATTTCAGTTGGACTTTAACAAAAACCAAAAACAAGCACATAAAGGATTAAAGAAAAAAAACAAGCAGCATGTTCAACATATTTCCTCAACATCACTATTTTTTTAAAGTAAAGAAATATATCTAAAAGATGAAACAAATTAATTAGAAATGGTTGCACACCAAACCCTTAATCCAGCAGCTGTACATCTTAATCAGTGCCAAAGTTTACACCCAATGGCTTTGTTAGATACTGCTAAAATAGCAAATCCGCTCTAATGATGTTTACATAAATGGCCAACTTATCGCTTGCCAGGCGGGAATGTGGATGCTGTTGTCATGGTATAATTGCAAAGGGACAGCCTCAGATAATGCTCATTGATTGAGACCCATTGATTCTAATCCTCACTGACTCACTAGCTGCTCCTTTGAGTGAGGCATATATACTGTATCTTTGTCTTATTTGACTCAGTCCACAGCATAGTCCATTCTTGTCAGCCAATGTATTGACATTTGATTAAGAAATAGAAAACTTTTAGCCCTGGAACACTCTTTTCATGCTCTCCAATTCCATACGTCGCACTGTTTTCATTCATAGTTTCATTGACTGTTTGAATGTGAAAGTCAGATGTTGGACCAAACCCAAATGTCCTCCTTCATATAGTCACCAACCAGCCTTAATTTCCTCATAAGCACATTATATGAACCTGACATCATGTTTATTTGATGACAATAACATAGTTTGGTCAATATAGTGCAATAAGTGCAAAGCAATCAAAACAAATAAAATTGATAAGGGATAGAGAATCTGCGAATGCTTGTATAAAAATAGGTGTTACATTGATTAAAATATCAGTATTACACAACATAATTAATACTTCAAATATCATTTTTTATGAATTTTGTTTTGATAACATATCAATTTTACATATTAAGAATGAATACCCATATTCATTTTTAATATAATAATCTCCTTTATGAGAGCTCATTGAAGGCTAACTCGCCTTCCAATTTCCAAAAAGTGCAGAAAGCATACAAAGACACTTTTTTTTTCATCTTCTTCAAATGACGCAGTCTTTTTTGAACATTGGGGGTGTGCCACTTTCAAAAAAAGCCACTTTTACAATGCAGAGCTACAGTAAATGAAACTACAAACATAAGCCTTTCCAGAGGATCATGGAGTATGATGACACAGGTAATATTGATGTAGAATCAAAAGTTTTGAAAAGACATGGCAGATTATATCAATAAATACTTACTTACAGACTACAGCAGAAAATAGTCCTACACAGTTTTGATGATCTGCTGTACAGTGTTTTTGTCCAGGAGTGATTTTATAAACATTTCTTTTCTGATTCACAATATACCTTATGTATGGTTATATTCCTGAAAATGAAGTTGGGTAAGATTTACCTGTACACTTACATTTTGTGTGTTATTCGATCTTCACCATAGAAAAATAGATTTTGCATCATCAGTTAAGTAGAGCAATTTTGTTCATCCGTGTTTCAGAAAGCTGTATCCATTCCTGTAATGTCATGTTTCAGAAATAAGAATAAGATTGTTCGGCACACCCCGTTTAAACTCCTTTCGCGTTTGCTTGTTTGTTTGTGTTGTGCCAAGGCACCCTATAAAGTGAGCCACTGTTTCAAGGAGGGTCAAGAGAGAAAATGCTTCATTACATTAGTGATTCTGTTGCTCAGAACTGGCTAAAGGTGGTCTGTTTCTCAAGAACTTCGAGGTAATCGGGCTCAGACTGAAGTTTAGCTTTTAGCTCCAAATACTCATTCCTGTTGGGCTCAACATAAACAGTACTGGGTGCTGTGCCATAGAGCACTGTTTCTCTTATCCTCTCCGGGTGCAAGAACTGACGTCTGACATCAAAATTCGGGTTGTACGTGTATGACACAGGCCCTGTGTACTTGTACTCTAAATTGGCACCTGATGGGATGGATGGGATGGACTGATGGGAGGCCTGCTTATCGGGCTCAAGGATGCCTCTGAAGAAATGATCTGCATCCTGGACAGGGGAGGGGTTGTCACGTGGCTCAATGGTGCTAACACTGTACGTAGGGCTCCTCATCGTACTATCCCTCTCCTCATCCGGGGTACTCCTGTACGTGACCTTGAGCTCGTGGAGGTCACGGTAATCCTCTACTGTGTTTCCTTCTCTTGACCTGTAAATGGGGTTTTTGCACATATGGCCCATGGGGTGGGGGATGTACTCATAGACGTGACCGGCGGGGGCCTTAACTTTGGGACCAGAGCGGTTGCTGTAGAGGCTGTACTGCAAGTTAAAAGAGCTGACGTCTGAATTGTTGGTGCTAGTGCGGTCACTCTGTGACTTCTTGCGCTTTTTCATCACCACAACAAATAGCCCCGCGGCCACAAAGACAGACATGATGAAGACAAGCAGGAGGCTGAGGATGAGGACAGAGAGGGGTACGGTGCTGCTGGGGGTGTTGAACTTCTGCGGGGCGTCTGTGGTGACGACCCGGTCTTCCGTGGGTTCGTCCGTAGGGGGGGTGGGCGAGACGTATGCATCAGAGTAGTCTGGGCAGAGCTGCTCCGACTGGATTGAGCGCAGGTCCATTCCTGTGTGCCGTCTGGGTGTCTCACACACAACCTCGTTAACCACAGTGCCTGCACTGAGCTGCTCTAGCCATATCTTCATCCCCACTATATCGCAGGAGCAGTCCCAGGGGTTTTCAAACAGATCTATCTGTACCAGCAGCTTCAGCTGGTCTAGAACACCACTCACAGGCAGGTTTTGGAAATGGTTGTTGCGCAGATTAAGCCTAGACAGGGAGAGGCTGGAAAAGATGCCCACAGGTAAGGTTTTCAGGAGGTTATTGTTGAGGAAAAGCAGCTGGAGATTAGGGAGGTAGCGGAAAGTGCCCGCATCAACCTCCTTGATTTTGTTGTACTCTAAATAAAGATACTGCAAGTTCTGCAACCCAAAAAACATTTCTCCTGTAAGCCTGTCCATGAGATTACCATTTAAATACAGCCTACGTAGGTTGGTTAAATCCCCAAAAGCTCGGTCGTGGATCAGACTTATCCTGTTGTTTCCCAAGTGAAGCAAATCCAATCCTGTGGCATCAACAAAATCTGATCTCCGTACCACAGGGATGTAATTTCCAGTGAGATACATCTTTTTAGGATTGTATGGCTTGGGTTTCAGATCTGAAATGCTTTCAATTTTTCTTTCTTGACAGTTGACATTTAGCCCGATTTCAGATATCTGCAGGTTACATGTGCAGGCAGTGGGACAGTCCAAAGGCACAGGAGATTTGGTCTGAAAAGCAATGATGGGGCCATAATTGTAAGGGTTACCGCCTGGTATTCGAGAAGTGGGCTTTAGCCTAGTTCTGTTAAATTGCCGCGTGCCCTTGGTAGGCCTTGAGGAGGACCTAAAAACAGCCGAAGAGGTGGCGGAGGCTGTGACAGCAGCAGGTGTGGTCTGGTAATATCCATTGGTGCTGCTAGGGGGTGCAGGCCTGACCGTGTCTTCGAGGGGTCTTCTTGGACAGAGTTCCTGCTTGGACACCTCATCCAGGTCCCTACCGTGGAGCCTGAACGGTGTCTCGCACACCACTTCACCCACCAGAGCTGTATAGGCTATACTCTCCAGCCAAGCCTTCAGAGCAATGAGCTCACAGGAGCAATTCCACGGATTCTCCTCTAGTTGTAATTCCACAACTTTGTCCATGTGCTCCAGGAGGCCAATGTAGGGGAACATTTTTAAGCGGTTCCCCCTCAGGTCCAAGTGCGTGAGGGGGACATTCCGGAAGATATTCGGGGGCATGGCAGAGAGCAGGTTGTCATTCAAAATCATCACTGTCAGTTGGTGTAGTTTGCTCAAGGCGTTGGACTCTATATTGGTGATGTAATTATAATCAATCTGCAGGTATTCCAAACTCTCCAGTCCTGCAAAGGTGTCATCCCTCAGAACCTCAATCTTGTTGTTATTCAGGTGCAACCTTTTTAATCCCTGGAGTCCATTGAAGGCACCTGACTCTATCTCAGAGATATCATTGTTCCCCAAGTGCAGGATGGTCACCCCGGTGTAATTGATGAAATCATTGACTGACAGCTTCTTCAGGAGGTTCCCCGTCAGCAGGAGGTGGTACATGGAGAAATGGACCGGGCTGATCTCCGTCAGTCTGATGATGCCCCGGTTCTCGCAGCTCACCGTCAGGATCCCTTCCTTCTCCTCGCACGTACACAGGTTTCGACAGATCTCCCCATAATTGTCATACATCTCGACCAGCCTCAGAGATGATGCAATCAGAAGGATTATTTTTAGGATCCAGATATGCATTTTTCCTGGGAGAGGATGCCCCAGCTCACTCAAGTGTGGTACCAGTATGAGGTGTCATCTAAGAAGGAAAAGAAAAGGACGGGTTCTGTTTTATATAGCATGGAAAATACATGTGTAGCATTTAGAACATCCATATAGAGGCGATCCACTGATGAACAAGTATTGGACATTCATAACAAACACACACAGGCAAAGACAAGCAGGCCTATTAATGTTTGCTCACTATGCAGATGTGTTATGTCGGCATCACATTGAGAGAGAGAGAGAGGGAGAGAGGGAGAGGGAGAGAGAGAGGGTGACAGAAAACAAGCGACCTGGTTGAATCTTTCATAAATATATACTTGAACGATAATACATAATCAAGTTGATAACAACTACCCGCGTTGGATGGCCACTGCGCATTTTTGATAGCTCGCCTGAATTCCAATCCATCTAGGGAAGGAAAAAAAAAAAAGCCTTCGCCATCCACCGTGAGCAGACTGATAGATCTGGTCATTTACTAATTCAATCCCTTGAGCATTTCCACAAAAAAAAAAAGGAAAAGACAAGAGGCTCACTGTCAAAATATCTCACACCACATCGCGCTTTGTGATGGATGATGTAGCATCTTGGGTTTTTTTTTTTCCTTTTCTTTTTACGATTCAATCTTTACCCCCTCCCCACCCCCCCACCCACCCCCCAAACTAACATTAAATTCTCCAAGATGCAACTCCTATCTCCCAACCATATAGATTTCTCACTCACCCCGCATACCCGACGACTTGGTAACAGTGGGGAAACTGTTGGATCCCTGCTCTCCACCTCCGTCCAAACAACATGAGGAGGGAATTTATTCGCCTGCTATGATTAAAACGATCTTGGGGAGGATTTAAAAAAAATAAAAAATAAAATCCAGCTCTCATAAACGAATCGGCTGAGAGAAGCAGTCAATGTTCATCTTAAAATCCGGCCTGCGATGGAAAATGTGAATATCAGCCTAAAAGGCGACAGTCGCAGCCCTTCTTCTGCCCACGGGCGAAAAAAAGAAATGAGAGGAGTTGATCAGAGGCAAATAAGCAAGTGTTGTTGATCTCATAGCGGATCTCTGATCGAAATTGCATTTTGACGGGGAGTAAATAATTCTATAATCAAGTATTCTGTATGGCATCTGCTATATAGAAGGTTACAGTCTCAGTCTCTCTCTCTCTCCCTCTCTATCTCTCCCTCTCTCTCTCTCTCTCTTCGCCACAGACGCGTGAGCGCGCGTGCACACGCACACACACACACACACACACACACACACACGCACACACACGCTCAGTCTGTGTGCGCTCCTTAAAAGAACACAAAAGCCTACACATCGACCCAGTAAATCTCCCCAAATATGCGCATTTAAACATACAAGGACATGTTTCCACTGTGTGGCTACTGTGTATCTGAGTGGTACACCCACTTTCATCTCATTCCTTTTTTTTTTTTTTGTTTTCTCCCCCCCCCCCACCCCCCACCGCTCACATTTGAGTTTATTACCATAACCTGAAGAAATGCCCATCGCCTCTGGATATAATACAGATAACTTGGAAGCCAGTGCGCCTACCCCCGCCGGGTATCCCTGTGCAGAGGCAGTGGGCTGTTATTTGGAACGGATAAAACTGTGATGATATATGTGAGCAGAAAAATGCAGGCTCTATGCTTGTTATTGCCATGGCAGCCGCAGACACCTTGCTTAACAGCATCTTAAATCCGGATCAACTTCAGCAATGCAACTGAGCGTACAAAGAGAGGTTTCAGCACCACGGACAGATCCCCAAAATGTTAAAGCATATGAGTGACGCGCAATAGGGAGAGAGACAGAGGGAGAAATCATTGTCCTCTTACCGTTCTGATCCCGGTAAACGCCAAAGCATCCCGAAAATCACGACTGTGCCCCTTCTTTTCTCTCCAACCTCAGTGAAAACATGGATTTCGTGATTTCACCGTCCGCCCTTCCGTCGGCTGTCAAAAAAGAGAGGCGCAAAAAAAAAAAAAAAAAAAAAAAAAAAATCCTTTAAGTCAAGACTCCTCGGTGTTTAGCTCCATAAACCAGGCATCGAAGAGCACATATACAGTCTCATTCAGGCCAATAACGTGACAGCCAGCGCGGCAAAACGGGATCCTGTGTTCTTCCGGCAGGGAATGAAATTAGCAGCATCATCTCGGAAAAAGAGCCAAAACCAAAGTTGGAACATGGTGAAGAAAAGGGGGCGAATAAAAACGGGGTAATCCCACATCAGACAAGACTTGCCGCATGCATTTTAACTGTGACTTTCATCCATGCGCACTGGCGGAGCGGAGGAGAGAGGCACGAATCCCCTTGTCTGCTGCCAGTGGTGCGGCTTGTACCAGTTTATGTATAGATCTGCCCAAGGTCTCTTTATTTCAATTGCCAGACCGTCCAAATCGACCGGAGATCAGCGGATGTGCTCGTCCAGCTTTCGCCCTGGATGCAAAAAAATCCGATCACCTTTCTGCAGTCCTGCATCGGTCATTAGATCCTATGTATACATATGTATAAGATTTATCTCCCCACCAACGGTTCAACTAGTGGAACTTGATCTTGGTTGGTGCAAACCAGCGCATCCCTTACAGCAATGGACATATTATGAAACAATTACCATAGTATGACAGCCGAAATCACTCGTGAAAATGCATAAATCCCCCCCCCATCTCAGGACTGTCACGGCGCGGAAATGAAAAGCAATTTAATGCGTGCAATACTCTTTAAGGGGGTATGGTAATGTGGAGGAGGTGGGGTGGAGTGATGGAGGTGGAGGGAGGGAGGGAGGGAGGGGGGTGCAGGGAAGAGGGAGGCTGCTAGAAGACCCGTAGAGGGCAGCACAATGATGAAAAAGGCATCTTGGCAGGCATGCATTTTCCGGCTGCACTTTGTAAGTCAGTGTGTTTTAATTCGACAACAAGCATTTGATTTGTCACTCAGAGCCTCAGCTATTTCCCACCAAGCTGGGCGTCTTATTTCCATGCTTTTGAAAGCCACAACCGGACACGTTGGTTTTTTTCTTCCTTTACTATAATAATGCCATAATACTTTGGATTATGCTCAACAAGCTTTTGATTTCCTTGAAGTGGAGTGAGAAGCAGATATTGGCCTTGCTCTCATCCTGCATTCATCATGTCTCCTCATTATTCCGCCTGGAAAGATTCACTTCAAATGACTGCTAGGCACTGCTGGAACTTATTAACAGAGCAGTGTTTATGTCCCCCCACCCCTCTCTCTCTCTCTCTCTCTCTCTCTCTCTCTCTCTCTCAGCAGTGTGTTGCTTAGCTGTCGGACAACCTGGCTACCTGCTTTAAAGACAAACAAAGGAACATTTTCATTTATATCCTCTGAACTGACAGGCCCGGTCTGTATCGGCTCATAAAGCTGCATATCCCTCACAAAGATAACCTTTAAGCTATTCTTAACTTAATAGAGTGGGTATTAAAGTTGCATCGGACGAATAAGGTCAAGCAAACATTTGTTCGTACACCTCATATCTCTTTATGGACATTTCTGCATGCGTGGATTAAGCCTATAGTGCAGAAAACACAAATTTAGAAGAGATCTGCATTGAAAGAAATGAATGTACTGTAGGATTAGGCTTAATCCAGTTTTGCACCAAATACTCTAGCCCCTAATGCTGCCATGTTGCTGTAAGCACTCTGTATTTTACCAAATCGTGGCTTATTTGCCCCTTGTTGAAAGAGCAAATCAAGTCAAAGCCACAGCTGCCCTCTTACCCTCTTGCTGAGGGACAAGAAACTTTAGAAGCACTTAACTAAAGCCTGAACAGAAAATCGAATTAAATCTAGCATATGGTGGGCCGCCATGTCCAAAGAGATTTCCCACTTAGTCAGTATTGTGTGGTAATAAGTCAACACTTATGCTCTCTTTAGCATGCAGGGAGCGACAATAAGCGGATGTGGCATCCATGCCGCCTTTCTGAAATTAGCCATGGAGATGCATTGAATTATCTTAAAGTCTCTAGCTCTGTAATCGTATTAACAGTGGTCTATCCTGTGGGGATGGACAATTCGGTATCTATGGAACCCCGGCTGGAATACGGCGATGGGGAAGCTAATGCAGCAGGGTGTTTGCTCCCTCCCTCTGGAAGGGAATGAAGGAATGTGGCTGGCTCCCCTGAGAGGCATCGCGGCATCAAAGAGAGGAGAGTAGCTGTCCTAAATCATCTTTTGCCTTAAACGACTTTGTGTACCGCTGATGGGAGAGGTAGATACCCTTGATAAAGTAGCGGCCGGATGATGATGGCAGTGTGTTTGTGCAAGTTTTATAGATATAACTTTGTTGTATCAAAGTTCGCCCGCACACGGGTGTGTGGTGTGTCTCCATGTGCATCCACATCCTTTTATGTTGCTGTGTGTGTGTGTGTGTGTGCATGAATCTCTTCTTCATAAAGGCTAATGGGTTCATACAAACATGAAAGCTATTATCATAGATCAGCTGCATAAAACACATAATATTATAATAAGGTCTGGGACAAATGATTAAGTCATTAAATGCAAATGAAAGTTCACGCTATGGTGATTTTTACATGTATCTTGCATGAACCCGTCTTGATGTTTTTTTAACTATGTTGTGATTTTTTTTCTCATAAGCTCACCACCATTAGCATAAAAGCTATTAAGTAATGCTGCGCATGTCTTACCTAAGCCAGGGTCAAATAGTTGAAATTTAAAGGCATTTTAGCTTTGTTTTATGTTTAATGTGGCCTTTTAAGTTTGCTGGCATGCTGACATGGTTTGGTAATGTTGGCACAGCAACCGCTCATGTGACCGTGCCAGACGAGCACTATGAATGAGGACAAAGGTTTAGTCCAGGTGCTGCGATTGGAGTCAGCTCCATTTTGACATAATTTACTTTTCAAGAAGAGAGAAAGAACTTCTTCATCTTGTATGACACTAAAATGTCATCTAAAGCAGGGTGGTGCGCCACGATCACCGACATTCATCAACACAATACCGCGTCGGCCTTAATATGCTGATGTGAAATTAGTAGTGATGGTGTTCTTATCCAAGTTGGGAGTTGTGGACTCTGTGTTGTCTGTGATATCAAAGAAAAAGCCTGCTGGTAGAGAGGATACGAGCCAAAAGCAGTGGGCAGAGGATATAATGAAATGTGTCTGAAAGAAAAACATCTTTTTGGGGATATACAATACAGTACCACACCATTGGTTGTTTCTAGAATTTATCTGACAATGGTATATTTAGAACAAATCTGCCAGAAATTACATTCAATTTTACAGCTCTGCTTGATGAATAGAGTTCAGAGCGGGGCTTAGTGTGCTGACTTGTGCTTGTGGTAAGTACAAGTGGATAAATGTGGAACCAGTAAGCATGATTTCTTCTACTGGACCTTTATCCATGTAGTACATGAGGTCGGCTTAAATAAAACCCTCACAATCTTGTCAGACCTGGAACCTGATTTGTTAGCAATAGGTAGTGCCATTATGTAAGCATCTACTGTATATTTATGACTGCCTTGAAGTAAAGCCATAATCCAAAGGCCTGAGCTACCTCAACTATGTTATTTAATATTGTTTCTAAATCTTACAATTTTATCATCATGCAAGAGGTGTATTGAAATTTTTGACTGTCTGCCATAATAGAAGACAAATTCTTTTGTCAGCAGAGAGCCTGACAAGCATTGTGTTATGATTAGCTTGTGAGGTCTCATCTGTTTTCAATGTCCAGAGGCCAATTGGTGCTGCTGGCAATTTCCGTCACAACCCAAGCAGGTCTAGAACAGGTCTTCGGGGTCATGATCCATTCAAAATGCTGATAATATGGAATTAGAAAACAATTGTAGTTTGACAGAGCAATCCAACTGGCACATCTTCTCTGTTGATAACAAGATGCAGCGAAGAATTACGGAACATTTCTCTGGGAGAAATTGCTTTACATAAACAATGACTAAACCCAGGAAGCCCTATTTGGCCCTGTAATGGAATGAAGGCTAATGAGACAACCAAGGATGGATAGGATGGGAAAGTGGAAGTGTCCTCTTGCTCTGTGCTAGTGTCACTTCACCAATCATGCCTCTAAATTGATTCTGTACTTGCAGTGCCACATTTAATACAACTATCATAAAAGCAAATACAGTAAGAATTCACAAGCTGTATTTCATTTTGACGACTCTATTTACCACATACAAATAAATATTAGCACTAGTAATCTGTGACTAAGAATGCCTCTCTGCCTACTGTAAATAATCATAACTGACAGTTCTTGAACACTTAAAGATTTGATAAATGGTTAACTCTAATACATTTTACATTTATGGCAGCAGACACAGCAGTTTATTTGAAATAATTAGAAGTAGAACTGAGTAGATAGCAACATCATTAACCTGCTCCATGGCTGAACAAAGTAACATTTATTTCCCCATCAAAGGAGAAATGAAAGAAGTTAACTTTGATGGTTCCACTTTTTCCTGAAATTACCGGTCTGGAAAATGCTAAGGCTTGTAGAAGTTGCAACAGGGGGGAAATGACAAAAATTTGCAGTTAAGTTTGACAATTTTCACGAGTCTTCCGAGCTTAGCAGGAAGTCATATAAACAAAAAATAGATCCCAACGGAATAAAATGTTACTTGGTAGCCTTATTTGTCATGACATGCATTTATTCCTCAGCCATTAAAACATTGTTTTCGCTTATGCTGGCTGCATTGTACACCAATCAGTAATCACATACACATACACAAGTTCTCAAAACAAGCATAATTAGCTAGTCAAGGTTAAATATGTTTTGAGAGACTAATGTCCCACTTTTTCCTAAAATGTCTGTTATTTTATGTGGAATTTTTGCCAGAAAGACAACATGCTTCCAACTGTGTTTGACTTTATTCGGTTTTCTGCATCAACCTCATCATGACACTTGATTCCCGTTATGGTCGCTTTTGTCATGATGCTACCTGTCGATGGCACGGCCTCTGATCAAAAGCACCAGAGCTGGGGCCTGTGCATTTATCACAGCTCGGGATGATGTAGAGCTCTGGTGTGCGTTCCCACCAAAGAGCTTGAGCACAGCTGCTCTGACAGCCATGATTGATGGTCAAAGCAGGACGAGGGGTTGCACAGGGAGCCCTTCCCTTTGTTTTTCGCCGTGGCTTGGCTTGTGCCAGCGCGAGCGAGGTAATTTAAAAATGTTGAATCTGTAACATGCAAACTTAACCAAGGGGCTTTAATGAAACGAGCTGCTGACAATGCAATAAGTGCATCCTCACTGTATCAGGGAGTAGATGGGATTGACTTATTAGCTCCCTGAGCAGAGGAACAAAAGCAGTGAACCATAACTGAGTCAAGTCCACTCATTTGACTGTAGTCAGCGAGCATGAAGGCTTTTAAGGTTATGAGAGCACTTTAGGGCTTGATGCACAAGCAACAAAGTATGCTTTTGTAAGTTTAACAGACCGACGTGTCAGTTAATCATTCTGTAGAGAAATCAATCATTAGCAAGCTAAATCCATGTCAGTGCTTTTAAGATGCTTGGCTCATTATTTAGTTCCAATGGGTAGATAGAAGAAACATGATCTCTGCAAAAGAGCTTGGATTCCCAAACTACCAAATATACAATCCACACTGAAGCACTGATTGCACAGTGTTGTTCTGTCTACAAGACTATTTTGGACCAGGTCATTTGGAAGTTGTTGCAATGACAAACCAGGCGATAATGGATAATGCCACCACTGCCACCAAGTAAATGGACAGGATATGGATTAAATTTGAATCACAGCAAAGCAAGGATATCACGGTGTGCAGTGAGAATGTTCTCTATAAAGATGGCAATGCAACCCAGCAATGAAATTCTAATGTGGGCAGAAAATATTTTCAGATAGTGCCTCGATAGGGGTCCCAAATCATAAATGTACATGAGCTCCAAAAGGGCCAGGAGTAAGGTTTTTTACTACTACTGCAGTAAAGTTGATGGAAAACCAGTTTCCATTACAACCAAACATCTAGTTGCTATTTAAATGTGTCTGCTTGCTCTGTTTAAACCTTTTGGATAGATTTTACTTGAATTCTCTCACACGAGACATAATTTAAGGTTGTAAGAAGGGTTAGAAAAGAGGCTGCTTTCATCCAGGGAGAGGCATCGACAGGAATCAAAGGTCTTGTGCAACAGAAAGAACCCATGTGTCGTGCTACAACTATTTTTTTTGCCGCAGGAAATCCAAGAACCTTGGAAATAAATAGTTTTGGTGCTACTTTTTGTATGGAATAAACAAGGGACAGCTTTAGAAGCTGAGCTGTATCTTATAATGACTGAAATCCAGAGAGGTTTGTCGGAGGCATCATGGTGAATCCATTCTATCCGAACCCCCGAAAACCTTGTCAATCAACTCGCCAGGAAAAGCAAAATAAAGCACACACACCATTAGATAAATGAAAATTCGACCAGTCAAGTCACAAGTGTACAGCTCTACTATTGTTTTGTGAGCACTACTCCGAAGAGCTTCCACGAAATCTAAAATGAGCACCACTAACTGCTACTTCATGGAAACCCTTCAGGGTAGAAAACAACAGCAGGTGAAAGAAGTAGATGCAAGGTCATGTGGATCTATGCAAGCTGGCAGACTTCTTTTGTTTTTAATTCCTATCTATCTGAACATGCACTGACTGTTTCGGCTCATGCACCGGCTTTGCGCGAGTTTCACAGAGTGACCTTTTCGTGCAGGAATCTGCGTTTGTTTATGAATTTCAGAACAGTTTCATATATGCAGTGAGTGAGTGAGTGAGAAAGGAAAAGCAGAGCATCAATTTAAAAGGCTTTCAGACCCAAGATTCCTGTGCTTCTTGAGTAATAGATGAACTTTGTAATTCTGCTTACATTAGGGGCAAAGTTTGTTGATGCGCATAATGTGCCGTGCACTGCTTAAGTGAGATTTTACTTCTTTTTTTCTTCATTTCTGGCTAATCATTTTTTCTCTACTTTCTTCCATTTCAAATTAAAAATCATTGCTGGATTTTAATCTTTGAGCGAACAAGCAAGGGAAAGAGGGGGCGAGGCTTGCCAAGCCAATTAGGCAGGCAATAATGGATTTGCAAGTCACCAGAGGAACCATTTGCCCTCTATTTAAACAGTCAAGATAATTACAGTAAATTCACCAAAAAAAAATTGAATGAGAATATCAGCATGTACAAATCAATCAGTTAGCCGGTTTCTTTTATATGTCTCGAATCAGAAGCCTCAACATGTCAGCACCCTTGATGCCTCAGATTCCTCTCCGCTGTCTCCCTGTTAGAGGAAAATGTCTGTTGGCTCCAACCCTCTGACTCAAACTCCAAAACAATATTCCCTAGCAATTAGTAATGTTTAGATGCTCCGGTATTCAATGTAACAGCTACACTTCAACAACAAAAGCAAACGTTTTGTTCTAATCCGAAGAAGCTCCAGGTGCCAAAATTCGGCTCCCTCATGCTTTGATGATTAAACAGCTTGATGTTCCATCAAATGCCGTCATTGTCACTTATTGTACCTTTGGATTAGATCTCTCGAGCCACATTAAAGGTTTTCTGTGCATGATTCTACTTTGCTTTTTTTTTTTTTTTTTTTTTATTTCCCCTTGTGCTGGTTTTACAGGCATACTGTGAGGCTCGGGGCTTCACTGCAGCAAGTGACGGTTGAAAGATTGTGTAGCGGCTGGGCAGGGCCTGACAGTCTGGGCACTGGATCAGTCAGTGGATTTGGGGACTGGCGGCTGGTGGCTAAAGCTATCCCCTAGGTGCAGTGACAGAGCAACTTGCTTCATACTGGAATCAAGCTTGTGTGTGTGTGTGTGTGCGTCTATCTGTCTGTCAGTCTGTCTATGTATCTGGAATCAGGATTTGTCTAGCCCCTGGTGGACTCCCTGATGACCTAGATGGAGAGCCCAAACAAGCTGAAGACTCCTATGGCCTAGAAAAATAGATTTTACACCGTCAGTGCTATAGTGGCAAGATGACATGACCACAGCATCAGTACATTATTACATGTGCATGAGGGATCCTTAAATCACTGTTTTATATCACCTTGGCTCGGCACTTCTGATTTTATTGGAAAAAAAAAAATGTAGCACACAAGCTGCATGTCTTTTCATGCATGTTTCTGACTTTGGCCCAAACTGCCAAATTTTCTACACACAAAAGACACAAATCTCTGAGAGCAAGATTGAAGAGTCTTTTTTCGTGTCTTCTTTCTGACTGACATGTTTGCTCGATAAGCTTCACCTGTTTTTTGTCTACTTCCCTGTCAAAACTCTGTCCATCTTTTCCTCTGTAGGTTGCTTTGCTGTCTGAATAAATCTTGCTTCCCTGTAAGCTCTCTTGCTTGTTTATTCCTTCTTCATGAATCAGATTCATTCAGTGGTGCATGTTCTCGCCATGGCTATGTGTACACCCCCCCCCCTGCAGTGGGACTATGGCCTGCTAGTTGGAGAACAACTACTCAAGACTGAAATTTAAGATAAAATGAAATTGTGACGTTGCTTTGTATTTTACATGGTAGTGAGTTAAAGTGTGTTTGGGGTTAACTGTCTTTCCCAAGGACACTTTGACGTGTGGACAAGAGGTGCTTGTTAGCGAACTGCCAACCTTGTGATTAATAGATGTTCCGCTCTACCCCCTGAGCCATAATTGTTTTTTTGGTTTGCTTTTGCTTTATTTTGGAAAGCATTTTTAATGCCACAGTGACTTCCTGGAGTCTTGTTGTCACTGTGAGGTTTGCAGCAGAGACTTGCACAGACAAAAACCACAGGGTGCTGTACCAAGATAGAACATGTTAAGCAGCACACAACTTTTTTTTTTTTTAATATTCAGGCAGAACCTCTGGACTCTTGAAACTAATCATTTAAACAGTTTATTACCAAAAAGCAAGACACCTTGGAAGTAAATTAGCATCTAAAGTGAAAACAAAAAAATTATATATTAAATACTATGACAAATACAAATAATGACCATATACCAACAATAATTTAACTGCTCTGTAGCTATATAGCTCTGGAGGCCACTGGTCAAGTCTACAGTAAATGCCTGCTGTGATGTTTAATTAATAGACAAATAGAGAATCAATGGGCAAAAGCTTAATTCTCCAGTTATGGCTTTGTGACATTTGAAATCCCAAAAAATCCACCTTCTGTCAGGGTGAACTACATTCCTAGCAGAGAATAAAATATCAAATCACGTCTCCCTGAATGTTTCCATTTGTGTTAAGTAAATGCAAGCACAATAAATCAAAACAGACTCAGACACGGAGTAAAAAAGAAAAAAGAAAAAGAGCAAGGAATCTTTAAGCCTGATCATCCATATATATGAGAATTCTCCGTTCTGCAGCAACAGACAGTTTGTTTGACAAATATGATGAATAATGAATGCAGGTTTGTCAAAATATATAACAGTGTCTCCTCCATATACACTTCAGCAAACAATGACTTATATTTAGACTAGTGTTTTTCATAGTAACATCAGTTTCACGAGTGGTTGAAGAAACAGTGTTTTTCTGTGAGTCATGCTTGTGTCGTTCCCTCCCAAGCGATTGTGAGGTCGCCATCAGCCCGTTTTTGTTTCCCAGGAGAGTCCATTAGCATAAAATTACTCGTTCCTTCCCTTTCATGCCTCCACAGTCTCACTTCTTGAGAGTGACTCGTCATAAAAAAGAAAGGACTATTGTGCCTCATAAGTCAACGTCAGCTTCAATCATTCAGGAGAGGATCTGATGGGAGATTGCGGTTCATGTTGAGCGCTTGAATGTCATGTTATTTGACATGTGGAGGGGAAACAGAGCAAGTGTGTGTGTGTGTGTGTGTGTGTGTGAGAGAGAGAGAGGGTGAAGGGAAGCGATGGGGAGACCCCTCTAATACTTCCAAACAGTGCTGACAAAAATTGTGAATTATTTATAGCAGTGACAGCAGGAACCTTATTTGACACAAACGGAAATGTGTCACAGAGGAAGTTTTATTTGTCTCTCTTTTTGTCTCCCGCTCAGGAGTGTAAATTATTAAAAGTCACCAAGGTTAAGTTAAGGTTAAGTGTTAATACCATATAATGTTACTTCAGCGAAGCAGTTGTTGTCATGTCAGGTGAATGGAGAGTTAAGACGCAGTAATCCCACACCGTTATTAATCACACATTTCTGTCCACCTACTTTTGTGTTCTTTTTATACTTTGGTTTTCAAACTTTGTGGCAATAGTTTAGGTGCAAAAAGTGGGACTTTTACTTGTGTTATCAGCAAAATGTACTAAACGTATCAGAAGTAGAAGTACTTGTTATGCAGAATGTCTTCTTTCAGAGTGTTGAATTACCTGACAGGGTGTCCGTACTAAATATATTGCATTACTGGATTATTTTAAGCAGTTCTTTGGGCACTTTAAGCCTTTATTACAGTCATGAGGAGACGACAGGGAGAAGGGAGAAGGGAGAAGGGTGTAACAGAGCTCCCTGACCATGCTTGAATCAGGCTCACAGTCTGGTTGGCGCCATGGGTGCCCCAACCCCTCATTCCCAGGGCATCAAATACGGCCACTCATCACCCCCTTTGGCATCTCGTGCTGACCCAAAAGCCCCTCTGTGGCCATATTATGGCTGTTCCTTCACTCTTAATGGTACTCATTCCCATTTTATCAAATAATGACGCCCCTGACTTTAATATTGTCCACAACGAATACCTGACCTTTGTCGTCATTGTAACAATAAATGACACGCAGTTTGGTTTGGTTAAGGCATGCAAGCTACTTGGTTGGGTTTAGTTAAGGATCATGGTTTGGGTTCAAATAAGACTGTTAGTCACATAACTTATTATAACTGTATAACATAACTATAAAATGATCTTAAGTCTTTTATATGAAGTAACCATAGATGTAAGATAAGATGTACTGGAGGAAAAGGAACTGTATTCCCCTCTGGAAGGTAGTTGAGTAGAATTATAAAGCTACATAAAATGAAAATGCTCAATGGTCCAATGTTCAGTGAAATGTGCCTTTTTGTCCAAATATATGAAATCAAAAGCACACCAGGTCTTTACAAAGACTAAACACCAACTGTCTATGATCTTTCATAAACAATTCAATTTCTAGTCACTACAACAGTGATGATAGTGGATCTGTCTAATGGTTTACAAACTGCACAACTCATCAAAGAACATCCTCCCTTGAGGGCCATTTGATAAATCCACAAGTATCTTTCTCATTATTAATTTGGGATCTCCCAAAATCCATTCTTACATTATTGAGCCGGTAGAGCGTCTTTGTGCTCCCTCACTATGCCTCTCAGAAAAAAGCAACAATAAAACGAATTAGTGAATGCAGAGTATATGTCCATTGGGGAGAGCGTCATCTTGGACACACTATAGACGAAGTATGTAGCTTTCGGTCCCTGTTGACAGGGCACAATCAGACCGGAGCAGCTGTTTATTCTGGAAGCTAGGTGGTGGACAGGGCTGTCATGATGGTCCAAGACCAGTAGCTGGTTTGACTGTTTGCTGTCACACACAATGTGTGTTCAGACAAAGAGAAAAATACAATGACCCCTGGATCGCTATTTGGCAGCGAAACAGGATCATGCAAATGGCACTTCTAAGCAGAGAGTATGGACGGAGTCGCTGGGGGTTTTGGAGCGATCGCCAGTCGGACTCCGGAAGCTTTGGTAGGCCAGCTTGCAAAAGTCTAGTTTATACAAATATTTTGTGGTTCTTGTGGAACCATAATGAGCACAGAAAGCTCTGTTGGCTGGCTTTGCAAGACTCTGTGCTCCCTTGATTCCTGGAAGGTATCATCAGAGCTGGCCCAAGCCTTTATGGGGCCTAAAGCAGAATTTGATTTAGGTCCCTCCACTGCTTCAGAACCACTATTTTGATAAGAATCAGCTTTATTGGCCAAGTACATGTGCACATACAAGGAATTTGAGTAAATATAAACATCTAATTACTATGTACAGGTAATTATTAATGTAACATTACATTATGTGCATGAGGTAGATGTTTTAGGTCAGGCCTATACGCATGCACTTTAATATTCACAGTGATACAAAGTGATAAGTGACATACTGAATGTGTACAATAACTGCACAACAAAAGTAGGACTTTGTTGATTAGATTACTCATCTCAAACTGAAAATCAACACAGTCATTTCATTGTTTAAAAACTGACACTTCTTTCCTCAGTTGGATGAAATAACTAAATGATGATACAAAGACCCACTTACTTTACAGACTTTGTGTTACTTTCGCTGAGTACCGTAATTGCCCTTATTAAATTGATTATCTAACTGTTATATAAATTAGATGCAACCCTCTCTCATAAAAACCATGTTTATATCAATCAATTAAACTCATTTGGGTCTGCATGACCTTTTTCATCATTTTATCTACCTCTCCCAAGCCTAAACCATGCGCTTCGAATTACAGAGACAGAACTCTAAAAATGTTAATCATGCTGTGGTTGCCATAAGCAGATATAATAGGAAAACTATTAAAATACACTGCCAGGAACATTCTGCATTCCAGCTCAGCTGCAAACCTGCAGATCTAATTAAGAACATTATATTAATAAAAAAGAATACAATCCAGAAAACATAATATTTCTTTCAAAACACAGTTGCTGTTATAAATCATTAGTGTATACATGTAATTTCTGGAAACAGGGTTAACATATAAGTAAACTGACCAGCATTTAAGTTGCATGTGAAGCCTGCAGAGAGAGTTGTTGGTGGCAGTAAATGGAAGAAGAGGGCTTAAAATGACTGCTCCATTCTATCCATTCATTATTTTATCAGGACCAAAATAACCTTGTTAAAGCTCTGTCTTCTAAAACATTTAGAATTGCATGGGAAAAGCACATCTTACAATATTAAAGAGTAGTTTAGTAAGTGTGTAGCTAACATCGACTGTGGCGGAAACTCGAGCCCTGCAGTGGGGAAGGTTCTTCTCCTTGAAAGGGATCTGTTGGTAGCAGTCAGAGGATAAGTGATGTGCTGCAGGGCAGCGACTGTTGCTACTGAAGTTGAGTGGAGTGCATGTCCCCGCACCTCTATCTGTTCCACCAGTTTGAACTACGACTGGTGACCTCCCCCAACCCCCATCCACAAGCTTCATTTTTCAACCTTCCCCGTGGCCCACCACTGTTATCCACCTGAGTTATCACAAGTTGGACAAAGTGCACCCAATAAAAAAAAAACTAAATGGATTGTTCCTTAGCTATTTAGAATCCTAAATTAAAATAGAAAGATGAAAATACATCTGTCGCCCGGTTCGGAGACACTGACAGTCTCTATCACTGCCGCTTTGTTTCTCTCCCTGGAAATAAAGAGGGGTTAAAGAGAGAGTAAAAAGATGGGGAGAGAAGGTGTTTCTTCTTCCCAGAGGTAATTACATATTGATCCAAGTTACTGAAGATCTGAACTGTGACACCGCGTTTAGTTTTATCTTAAAAGGAACTTGTCTGTGTTTTTCTTCCGTTGTCTCCTTAAATTCTGGAGGCTGAGAGTGAGGTGAAATGATATTCAGCTAATTACATTTTCATGGAGCCGTCCCTCTTCCCTCGTCTCCTGCTTTCAGGTCTCTGTTGTTATGGACTTTACAATTACTTGATAATTAAATGGTGGAGGTCTTTCGACTCTACTGTTTGCAAAGTCCTTTATGCGTTCTATGGGGGAGACTTTTTAAATTACCCAGTCACTCCCTTTCTCCTCCTCTGACTCCCTGCTCTCTCTCTCTCTCTCTCTGTCTCTGTCTTTCAGACTTCAGACGCTGTCTGTCCAATGATCCAGAACAGCCTTCAGCGTCCCCCCGCTGATGAATTAAGAGTGTTCCTTTGGCATTCGAGGCCTTGGTGGACGAATCAAAGGCGGGAGGCAAATAAAAAAATCTTTTCTTTGAGAAAGTGAGAGAGAAAGAGTCACTCCATGGAGTGCACTTGTCAAGCTAAACTGAGATTGCTTTTTTTTTTTTTTTCTTTTTCTGGATGCCAGAAGACGATATTAACGAAATGTTAACGGCAATGGCATCTCAAGGCCAAAAGCAGGAAAAATGCACTTTTTAAAAGTCTAACTGGGGCAAGAAAATAAAGAAATAATATTAAGATTATTAAGCATTCATGTCATGAATAAAGCTGCTTGGCTTTATGTTTTGTTCCGAGAGCTACTGACAGTTTTCATTTAGTCATATCAGCTGAGTGGGAGGGAGACAAAGTGAAAGGAACTTGTTTTTTTAAATTCGGATACTCTCTTTCTTAGTTCCGCCAACAAAGAGCGCCCTGCTTGACCCTCTGTTATTGTAAAATTTCTATTCTTTTTTTTTTTTTTTTATCTCGCTCACTTCTTTCACAACACTCTCCAGGGTCTGGTTCACAGTCTGCACACATGTCTGACTCACCCAGAGTTTTCCACTGAGCTGACTGAGGTGTTGCATCACAAAGCCATAAAGCGTGGATAAGTAGAGGAGCATTTATAAGGGGCCACATATTTAACCCCTTTTCTATATGTTAACGCACTTCCCTGGGGTCTTAATGAAATGTCTGTGACATGCTTTGGTCACAATATCACAAGCATCAAAGCCTGTGTCTCTTCATTTAAATGATAAGGAGCCGCTCTTCGCCCGACCCTCCTCTGCTGTGGGGTGTGCAAACTGTTGAGCATGAAACCTAGGAGACACATGGCTGTTGTAGAAAAACAGCCAGGTTGGGGCAGGCTAATAAACAGAAACGCAGATCTGTAAAATGCAATACAATTCAACAATGCCACAAACTGCAGCCCTCAGAATGACCATTTTTGTTGAATCTCTAACAGTTTCAACAAAAACTGAATATTATTACCTTCATGATGGGAGGTTTTATCTCAGGGCTGCATTAGTGTAGCATTAGACAGAACCTGAGCAAGAAGAACCTCTTGAACAAGATCGAGACTCAAGGATACAGCAGTGTCGGACACGTCTAAATGGTCGGTTGTTAACTTTATATCACTTTTGTCAAAAGCTAGGTTTCCTGCATTGAAATAAATGCAAGCAATGAAGGCAAAATGTCAGGAAGCTCAAACTTTGTCAGTAACAGCCAGTGCTGTTTTTTTTTTTAACAAAACTACCTGTCAGTGTAGTCGTGGGATGGGACTGTCTGCCAACACCTCAGAACTAACGTATCCTTACCAGGTGTTGCAGCATCATTATTATGTATTTGTGACCCTTGTCCCTTTGTGACACTGAGCTAAATCACACCTGCAATGTTGTCACTTTTTAAATCTCTGTCCTGGCACAGGTGTATTTGTGGGATTTTGTGCAACAATGCCTGCGGGGCAGACGAATGTCTGCTGCAGGGAGATACCACAGGTCGTCTGAACGATTGGCGAATGAGATTTTGCAGACATTATCTTTCTTATAATACAATGTCACTTGCTCTTTCAAATTTACAGGGTTACAAGAAGAATGCAGCAGCCTCAGAACCAACCAAGTGCTTGGTGGATCACCCTGACCTCGATGCTGTTTTTTTGAATGTGTCCTTACCAGAGAGACCATTCAGTATCTGTAGAGCAGACAATGGCCTGGGAGCAGCATATATACAGCGTTCTGTATATATTAGTAAGAAAATATGATATGGCATTACTGCCCCCTCTAACATTACTTACTGTTCATGTTTGTCAATTAACTATAATGTTACATATCAGTTAACTATTGTGTTACATATCAGTTAACTATAATGTTACATATCAGTTAACGATAATGTTACATATCAGTTAACTATCTTGTTACATATCAAACACTGAGAGCAATGCATTGTCAGGAACATTCCTACAGCACCTACCACACTTGAGATCAGAATCTTTGCAAACACATGGCTAAAACAAGGCATAAAACCAAATAAATCTCTCCTAAGCTTTTGGAGAAAGTTATTCCATTAGACTTTTACTGATTTTATAGTTTTGTTACGCAAGTTTTACACGGTTGGTACAGTCAGACGTTGTTCATAGTCCATTTCAAGTTAGTAAAAATCAGAGGTATTCATACATCCGCAACCATTACCTAGAGCAGGGGTGTCCAAACTATGGCCCGCAAGAAATTCTAAAAATGTATTGTAATACGGCCCACACATGGAACCTGTGCTGGACTGTATTGTACTTCTTAGTCTCACCACTAGGTGGAGTAAAGGTCTTGAACGAGGCAGCTTCTCTATAAAATGAGTAATAGAAGAAGAAATGTGCTACAGGTGACCCAAAATGGCGGAATTAAGGAAACATAAGAGAGCAAGTTAGTGTAGAAAGTTTCAGACGCGGTGTGCGATGAGAGCACAGCTACTAACTAATGAAGATCACTTTTGCGTTACGGAGGAGCTGCTTGATGTTAGCAGTCTAAAGAGCACCACGACGGGTGAGGATGTTTTTGAAGCTGTGCCAGGTGCAGATGGCATGATGGGACTTAAATGGGACGAGCTGTGTGGAGGTACGACGGATGGAGCTCCAGCTGGGACAGGTGAGTGCAAAGGAATCCTCTGGTGGATTAAAGTTAGCAATATAGCTCACTTCCAGTGAGCGGCCCAGCCCTTTGTATGTTTTTCTGTATGTGGCCCTCAGTGAAAAAAGTTTGGACACCCCTGACCTAGAGCCTTACAACTGGAAATCTACTAAATACCACACTTCTTAGTGATTCTAAGAGATGCTACTTGCTAATCTTTCCAGTCTGGAAGCCTGCATGTACAGTTCAACAGGCGGCACAGCAGGTGAGGTGCGCCTGCGGATCCGGAATAAATTAGTGATTACATTGCTGCAGCTATGCAAAGTCAGATCTCTGCTCATTCTATCAACAACACACACTAACGTACATATTATGTTCCATCTCACCTGTTCCATTACCACGTCAAAGTGAAAAAGAAATTCCTGTCCTGTCCCAGTCTGGGAGAATGATTCCCATCCCCATGCTTTTTTTGTTGTTGTTTTTTTGTGCTTTTCTGAGGGTGAGGCGAGTCCGTTGTCTTCCATACTAATCATGCACTGGTCATGTGGTAGCAACCAACCTGCAACCAGCCACCAGGGTGGGCATAAAAACATAAAAATAAAATAAAGAACCATGTTTCTGCTAGGATTTTTCTCAGCAGAGAAGGGAAAGGATTTTATTGTACCTGGCTGGTGTGCACATGTCACCGGCCACCGGTGGTTGGAATGAATATCAATAGGTGATTTAAAGAATATTACATAAAATGACATTTCCCTCAAAACTTCCCTGTTATTTTTATACTTCTCATCCCGACTGCTCCCATTAACTTTTTTTTAAAGCACAGCATGCTAACATGTGGCACACAGGGTGATTCACAGAAGGTTATAATTGTCTTGTGAATTTAGGTCAAATCAGCTGCAAGAAACACTGTGGAGACATCTACAGCTTCTCCTGAGTGTTCATGGGATGAAGTTCATCTTACAGACTTTAAATAAGAAACTAATGTTGTTGTGGATCCTTCAGTCAGTAATCTAATTATTACCCTCAGCTGGTACCATATGCTAGTGCTAAGCAGCCAAAGTTACACATAGCATAATTGCAAAAAGTTTTTGAACAGTTTTGCCAGGGACAGTTGGTATCATTGATGCTTCTTTTTGGGAAAGTGTTGTTACCAGTTCTGAGGTGTATTGACCTTAGTTGGAAAAGCAGACAGACACAAAGTGTTTGGCGAAAACATACCAGCTTTTGCCGACTGTACCTGGGACATTGCCATCAAAAGTAAACTTACCCACTCAGGTCTTCTGTCCTCTGAGGGTGGGGGCCGGTGCAGTGATTTGTACTTGTCTGTGCAGCCAACAGCAGAGCAGTTCCCAGGTTTAGCTCTTAGCTTCAACATAATGCTGGTAGAAAAATATGATACTTGCGGGAAAGAAGGGCTTACGTTCATGAAGGTAGTTCTCAAACACTGGGTGGAGATTCTCAGACGGGAGGGGGGGGGTTAATTCTAATCAGCCTGCACTTGGGTCTATATGGGTTGTTGTATTTCACAATTTGTGGGTTGGCTGGCACTCCAGATACCTGACACAGGCTTTCATTTATAATTTTTTATTGTTTAATGAGTTTATTCTTTTATATTTTAGCAAAAGAACTGTTGATGTAAACAGAAAACTTGTTTGCCTCTCAGCTCGACAAATTCAGTATTGTACGTTTCTCCGAGGCTTAATTAGCATAATCCCCTACTTCCTATTTCAATATCAGGTTACATTTAAGAGTTTACATTATTGCACATATTGTTGATTAATTTCAACTTCTATCACAATTTGTGGGAGATAAGTACCAAATATTAACTAAATATAAGGAATCACTTTGATTTGATAAAGTTTCAAAGCAACTGCAACTCTTTGGTTCCATTTTCAGTTACAGTTTCAGCCAAGTTTAAAATCCCCCGAGACTATGAACACTTTGGAACCTCTTTAGAAGCTATCCCATGATGCTGTGCTTCGGTATGAATTCTCAACTGGTTAATCTCCATTTCATTCGAATGTACATATCATATTTCCTTATCTTTCCAATGCCCTCGCCGAGCCCTAAGCCTTCTTTCAGTCTCTTTTTAGTCACTGCATCTCAATCTTTTCTCTTTTCCTTGAACCTCATCACCCTTCCTCTGAAAAGGGGATTGAATATCTTTGTGAAACAGTCTCATATTCTACCTTCACTTTCCTGCTCAGCACCTAGTCAATCATTTCCAGGACTCAAGGGCCAAAATGAGCGATATTCACTTACATTAAAGTAAATGAAACTGCATAATTTGCCCAAAATTTGACCTTTTTTGTATCACGGGGGCTGAAATGGCAGGAGCAGCCAATTTACTGACATATAAATTGCTAGAACATACTTTTATGTGACTACAAGACATCATTCTCTGATTAGTTGAAGTTATTTCCAGGAGACCTTTTCCAAATTGGTGGCAAGCACATAAATAATTGGTCTTATCTGGTCTGTTCATAGAATTTCTTACTAATTTCTTACTCAGTATTCTTTAATCATTTCCAAAGTTGCATGTGTGACATGGGTCATTAAGGCACTTCATTTTTCTCATAAAGAGGTTGGTGCACTGACAAATCAGTTTTTTTTTCTTAAGACTATTAGGCAGCCCGTATAAAAGGCAGATTCTATTTGGGTCCGAATTTGTACAGGTGTTGCTTGTTCCTGTAAGAAAACTAATGCATGTTGACAAGACCTCAGATGAGTCTCGGCTCTACATTTAAATGTTTTCGTTCAACCGTATTCTTGATGCCATTGCATAATCATTTAATCGCAAATTAGATGAAACACAGCAGGGAAAGTGTCCTTTTTTATTTTGCTGTCTCATTGGAAGCATTTCCAATTTTTCAGTCTTAACTTTGGCTTATATTTGCCAAAGTAAAAAATTGAGCATGGCAAGTTTTCATTAGAAAAGACCTTGAGATGCTTGACAGTTAAGGGGGTCTGATGCAACTTTGCATCTTCACAGTCGATTCTCACACAAAGGCCAGATGGAGCCTTTGTGTCCAGGGTCAGTGCAAAATAATCAAAAGCACTTTTCATTTATTTGAAATTGTGGCCTTAATGATGAATATTTTTGCAAAAGACAGCAGAGTGGTGTTGCTATTCTAACTTGACCAAATACAATCCGATGACAGGTGCTCACTTGGCTCCTTTGGGATAGCTGCTTCACGTTGCACTTCTCCTCTCACTTCCTCACCCGCTTCCCCCAGTGCAACAGTTACATCACAGGGGTAAATGTATTGAGAAGACATTTTATTTATTATTTTTCTATTTCTCTGACATATACATGAATAACCTCGCAGCCCCACAGTAATTGCTAGATTTGATATAAATGTCATTTCAACCTCAGAGGTGCCAGGATTCTGCAGAGTTACTTTGTGTGCCTGGGAAAAGCAACACAGGAGGAAATGTCTTTCACACAGTCTGAATTATGGTACAATAGAGCAAAGCTCAGAAGTGCCATAATTTAGCTTTTGAGGACTAAGGCGATACCTCAGAAGTTAGCATGACATTTTTATCAAAACTGGCAATTTTCATAGGTTTCTAGTGCGTGTTAAGATAGCTGATAACCTACAGTGAAGATGAGTGAGCATTACAGGACAAGTAACTCATAGATAAAGTGCTCCTGTGTCAAAAATGGGTGTATTTTCTTGTAAAGATACAACTCCAGTCAAGTAAAAAGGGTTGAACATTTTCTAAAGGTCTGATACCTTCAGCTACACTAGATATTGGGCCATCGTTTTGCTGCATACTCAGCATCAGCAGCCCCTTTACCTCCTCCTTAGATGCACAAGAAAAGAGTCCACTAAGCCTTCTTTGAGCCAGAAAGGCCCATTGGGCTGGAGGAGAAGCTATCTATTGTTTCTGTACCAGGAGCCAGCTTTGCATTCTGGAGAGACTCCTGCAATACTGAATGAGACCTGAGTGGGTGAGTGGAGAAAGTTATAGAACCACAGAGAGATTCACAGCCTAATGGGCAGGTTGTCTGTGTCGCCAGCAGTTCCATAGCCATGAAAAGGTTAAGAGCATTTTGGAGATTATGTATCATTTAGGAAAGCTGAGGGGAGGGCTGGTGCTAAATTTACCATTGCCAGGTGGATCAGTGCAGAGCCAGAGGATGGAGATCTATGCTTGGTGCCACTGAGCAGTGATCTGCACTCACTGGCCTGACCTCCCATATCCCAGCTTTGATGAATGAGAATGAAGATTGGGCATAATATATTAAACTGTATTATATTACCACTGCATAATTCTATAGATTAAAAGTAAGGCGTAAAACAAGATGTGCAGTGTAGAAAATAAAACACTGGGGCTCTATTTTTTATGCAAATATAACCAGTACAATGTGTTTCTTGCAGGTTGCAGCTAAGTTGAGTACAAGTAAGGGAAATTTGCGAGCAGCTGCTTCTTGGTTTTGTCCATTTCTGCAAGGTCTATAATTCTCTAAGGGAGGTCAGGTAATTTTCGTTTTTTAACTAGTAATAAGTAATGTTAATCCCATCTGGAGTGGAAGTGTCTTTGTTTTTCACCCTCTAACCAGGAGTGCATTTAAACTGTGTTCACCTTCTCTGTGTCCAAAAAGTCAAGGTCATTCTGTTCATTCTGCTCCCACTTGGACAGACGTCAGAGTCTTATTTAAGACTGTTAGAGCATTTTTTTTCCCTTCGCGTCATGGAAGACATCTTCTTTCCCGATCACGGCCATCATTCTCCGTATAAGTGAGAGTTATATTTGACGCTGTTCATAATGGCTGGATCCAAATCTGGCCTCCCCATATGGGAAACACATTAAGCCGATGAAGTTCGAGTCTTAAGAGATTTCTGCCAGACATCTCATCTCGCTGCGACCTTCCACCCAAGCCCACAACTCCATGTTAAACTGCATCATAACAAGTTTAAATGCAGGTTCCGAATGTGACAAATCAGACACCGTGGAGTCAGCCACAGGGGAATACCCTTCGAGCCAAATGAGACATGTATGTTCACAAACCTTCCAGAAAGGCCACTCTGGTACACACAGATAAGAGAAAATGAAGAAATTATGTGAAGTAATGGGCATGAGAAGTACTAATCCTTCCCAAATGCTATATGCAATGCTATAAAATGTCTCCCAATATCCTGTCAAGATCCTCAAACGCAGTTAATTATGCCCACTGTGAAACATTGATTCACTTTAAATCCTTCATGTTCTCAGTACAGCTCTAGCAAGCTGACCAGAAAGCAAACGATATTATTCTGCAAGTCTTGCATACAGCCTAAATCTGTCAAGAAAGGTTTGATAAGGGCCTCCTTGTATTTTCTCTTCTTTTTTTTTCTTCTTGTCTTTCTCCCCACCAGCCCTTGTCTGTGGAGGGCTCTAAAATAAGAAATCCCTTTCCGCAGATATAATTAATCACTCTGGGAGAACAGGGTGTGTAATTATTTAGGTTACCACAGAACTCTCCGAACCTCCTCCACCTAACCCCCCCCCCCCCTTCATTCTACATCGAAGCCAGGCTTTTAGGAGACAGATAACCAAACCAAACACAGCAGCAATGACAAAAGTATTGCGGCGAGCCCTGTTTAGTTTGAAGGACAAATGCATTGCCACTGTGTTGGCAAATTTAAACACCTAAACATACTCACTGGCACAGAAGATCATAATAGCTGAAGTGAGTGTCTGTTTGTATGTATTTTGTCGCAGGAGATGCCATTTCTGTTGTAATTTTTGCATTACTTTTCCTCAGAAATACTCAATTTGCGTGGTTTGCTGTTCATCACGAACATACAGGCTTTCATAATTGCAACAAGAAGAGAGAAAAGACTCAGATGTTGAGGTAAGGCTTTCGTGTGGCTTTATATTACAGTCACGATGACGGCAGTGATGACGAGGATAGTTGACGTCTGGTGCTGAATATAACAAGTAGCTGTCCAGAGAACCTTTTTTGCTTTCACACTGTCAGAAGAAAAGAAAAAAAAAGGCTGGCAAACAGCAGGAGGAGGATATTTGTTGAGCATGAGTGAGGGAGTGAAAGATGGAGGTGGGATCGCCTTGCCTGTTCTTTCCTCCTCTGCCCCTCTTGCAGGCAATTATACACCCCCCACCCCTTGCTGATAAAGAGTTCAGCATCAGTTCACCAAAAGATTAATACCGCACGAAGAACACACCCTTTGGAATGGTCCTGGCTGATTCAGAATTAGCCCGATTAGAGGGGACCTCAGCTAAAATCCCCCTGCAGAGGAGTCCAGCAGCCCATAGAAAGTTGCTATTGTGCAGCGTCAGCGGGTTTGCATCAAGCAGCCAGAATAGGGGGAGGCAGGCCAGTAATGTGAGCGCTGCCAATTGGATAACACGGGTGTCCAAATGAGAGATGGCAGCACTTGTCAGGAGGGTGATTGAGCCGTGCTTTCTAAAGGGAGGGGAGATAGATGGTGTACTTTCTGCATGGTATGATGCCCCAAACTGAGGGAGCATGAGCCTGAGTGTTCGAGCCAGCCACAAGAACTCACCTTACATCTCTCTAATTCTCCTGATGAGCTGTGTTATTGAGGAGGTGTCATGTTGCTATCCTGCTTCTAAGCTAAGGTAATATTGACTCTCATTGATGTGAAGACCTCAGCAAGCAGACTGCTAAATCAAATGTAAAGAAATGGTTAGGAAGGTAGTGCTGCAGGGTTCGACCACAGGAACAACACTAAGAGACTACACTCATACTGGAGACTCTGAGGCTCACAATGTTAACATGTTAACAACAACTGATATTTAGCAATTATAGTGCTAACACTTGCTACTTGTCATGAAAAACAAAGCCCAAATGTGGGTGATAGGAATGTTGTGACTTTTGCAGGTATTTGGTCATAAAGCAAAAGTAATCCTGACCCCAAGGTGATGATGAAAGGTCAGTGGATCGCCAACATTATTACAATAAATCCTGAGGAGATCATGAATATATGTACCGAATGATAATCCATCTGCTGCTGGACAAGCGGATTGTCCAAATCAGATTCATTATCTGGGAACCATGAATGCTTGTGCCAAATTTAATGCCAATCTGTCCAATAATTGTCTCGATATTTTACCAAAAAAAACCCCAAATGTCAGCATGCTGGTGGCATTAGATGGTGAACAGTACTGACTTTTCATCCTCTTTTCCTCCGCCTGTCCAAAATGTCATGGCAAATTATCCAGTAGCTCTTGAGATATTTCATTCTGAACCAAAGTGGTAGAGTGACCGACAGGCAGACCAAGGCAGGTAGGAGCCGGTGCCACTAGCACAGCTGAAAACAATACAGCATTAATTCACATCCAAGGAGGACAATAATGAGATAGACCAGAAGTGGCTACGTCTCCACAGAGCACTGCCAGCGTTTTAGTTCTTGGTGAAAACTGTGGTGATACGTTTTCCAGTTCACTGCAGTAAATCCAGGATTACTGGTTGGAAGGTCAAAATGAAACAAACCCCTGCAGTTGTATTGAGTGACAGTTAGTCTTGTGGTGGAGTGATTCTCTGAATTAGAATCAAATCAGTTTTGCTCTGAGGGCAGCATAAAAAAAATATATATACAAGATAAAATGAATGAAGGTTTGCAGACACAGGCTGCCAGCTGAGGATTTTAAAATGTTATCAGCATGTGGGTGATTTTGATAAATGCTGTGTACATTAGGATATGCTCCTTTGGTGTTTTGGTATCATGCCTGTGTGTTGTGGAAACACAGATGCAAGCCAATGCACCCCCCCCTCCTCTCTCCTCTAACCCATCTTTGTCTTTCATTTCTCTCCCACACACTGTCTGTGCTACAGCGCAGACTCTGAAGTGACTAATACTTTAAAAGTTCCTGTAGCCAGGGGAAAGACTGTCAAGCAAAATTATATGTTGGAAACATCTTTCATCATTGTGAATGTTGTCATTTTGCATTGCCTCAACAAATGACACAACTTTGGAATTGAAAGTAAACTGTAACATTTGGGACAGAACAAAAACAGTTATAGATCTGCTGTAGTCTACATAAATTCATCAATATGTCTAAAATTATTTTAGATTTATTATTTATTACATACAAAACCTTCAAAACTATGAAAAATAAAATGATGTGATGAGACAACATTCAGGTTTTTGACCTTTAGTTGTCCAGGGAAAGGATGCTTAGACCTTTTCTGCACAGCCTTTCTCATATATATCCATAATGCCGCACAAATCCAAACCTTGGAGCTGCTCTATCATAATGACTATCTACCGTTCGTCAATGAGGAGCTTCAGAGGGGCAAAGAGGGGTTAGCAGCCTTGCTGACGTGCACCTTATCATACTTTTCTTTTTGTATCCAAATCTTTTCATCAACTTAAGTGATTAGAAAGAGCAACATTTAAGCGATGAGTTTTCTCTGTTCTGCTGATTGTGCACCCGATAATTGTTCCATTAAAACTTTCAGGGCACCAATTCATGCATTAGATTCTGTTCTTCATTACAGAGTCAAATTGTGTTGAGATAGTTTTTGCATCCACATTCCTTTAAGTGAGCAGCGTACTTTGCAGAAGGGTTTGCTTAGTTTCTGAAAAATAGATTTTGTTAAAAATTTTGTTAATTTCAAGGAACTTTTTCACTGAAGGGCAACAATGATATCCTACTCTACTGCCTGCTGATTCTAATTTAAACCTGAAGATGAGCCATCAAGCATTATTATGATGACTTTAATCAATAGTAATGACTGAGGGGTGTGTTTAACTTGACGTGACACGATTTTGTTGAGTTCCGCTGTTGTCTTTTTTTACACACCAACGTGTGTGAACTTCTGTGGGACATTCAACCAAAATATTCCCCCTCAGCAAGTGAAATCTGATATCTAATGCCGATGATGCTGCATCAGTGGTCGGTAAGATGAACTTAACTTTGGCACGTACGCTGAAAACAGTTTCTACAGAAAATAAAATAACTCATTTTATGTTGCTTGTACCTGTGTAAAAGCAAATCTTCACAAATGATCTACTGTCTATTCCTCAGTAAAATAAAATAATGAAAGACGAAGAAGGAATTTAATTTGCATTCCGTCAATCTCATGTTGGAGACTGACAGAATGCAACAGTTGAGGCTGTCATCAAGGCAGTTCAATTGACCGGGCTCACTAACGCGATCAATACATTTCATCAAGTCGGCGCCATGTATCGGCCTTTCCGGTCATGTAAGCCTTGCGACAGGCAGCAGGGCACAGTGAGGCGGCGACAAGATGCTGGGTTAGCCAAAGAAGAAGAAGGGTCAGAGAGAGAGAGGAAAAAAAAGAAAAGAGAGTGAGATAAATAGAATAAGGTGGCCTTGACTGAGGGCAAATGGATGAGAGAGCACACTTGAGTAAAGTGGGTGTCATCTTACTGAGTGAGAGAAAAATAGAGATGGAGGATGTGGGGATAAGGACAAAGAAAACAACAATACGCTCTATCTTCTTTTATGGGATCTGGAGTGTGGGAAAGGTTAACCGAACATGGTGCCATATAAGGCAGCAAATGTTCATTCAATACCCCACCAATGTTATTTTTAAGGTCTTGGCCTCAGTATCTGCGGATTGTTTTACAGGTGAGCAGGCAGAGGTTGGAAAATGAGATCTGAGGTCATCAGAAAGAGTGCACGCTCATTCTTGTAATAAACTCTCGCTGCTGTGAGAGTGAAACAAGACTGTTGATAGATCTCCAGGGAGAGAGCGGCGATACGAAGATAGCGTTACAATTACAGATATGGAATGAAGAGAGGTTGGAGAAACTAATCCATAAGGATCAGTTTTGCTTTTTTGACTTTTCTTGTTTCATTGACTTTGACTCAACTCTTTAAAAAAAAAACTCCCTTCTCTCCTCTTAAAATAGGACCAGCTTCGCGCTGAGTTCAAGGAAACATGAACCTGAAAGGACAACTCATGGACTCAACTGTCATGGAGACTTCAAAAGGACTTCTCTCACATAAATGCAAGCCCCTGCTGGTTGCTATTATCAACTTTTGGCAAGTCAGGTTTTTAATTATAAATTAATTTCAAAAGGGCTTAAGACGTCTAGCCAGAGCAGTTGGGATTTTTCTCTTTCTTTAATGTTTATCCCCTACTGACTATTCGATTAAAACCTGTGTAGTTCCCTTTTGTCGAGCATGTGAATTGCTGGCCGGATGTTGTGGTCTAATCAAAAGCGCTGGGTAGGCTGTGTGCTTTCGGGGCAGCCTCAGCCACTGTAACTGACAGGGTACCAAAGACTCTTTGGCAGGTCCACTCACCCATTCACAGCAGTTCTCAGACGTTCGACAGCCTGGGAAACAAAATTGCTGTATTGCCCTCTGATGATAAGAACCAAATCACATCAGACGGCACAGAAAGGCTGATGGTGCTTTTTTTTTTTTTTTCAGTTTCTTGAGATAATTTTCTTCCTTTACATTTTCTTTGTTGTATCACATTCTGCAAGTATCCCAGGAATAAAGGCGGGCAGGAAAGTGGTGCAATGATAGAAATAATTTTCTGCAGTGTCAAGAAGGACACTTTGAGTTCACGCCTCCATTCTCTCTGCCACTCTATTACTCTATTATACTATTACAAAATGGTCCCACCATCTTTTAATTATGAGGCCAATTCCAGCTCAATGAAAACATTGGAAAAAATAAAGTTAAACTTTAAAAGCAATAAAAATCTTGTGACAGAAAAGAGCAAAGATGTGTTGGATACAGTGTTAGAAAATTGATTTATCCCATGTCTCAGTGGGATTTCATTGAATTGCTCTATTTAGAAAGAACAGAGAGGAAGACAGAGAGAGGGCGAGCATTATTGGAGAGGGGCTCAGATTTATCTCACCCCTTTACAACACTGCGTCCGAGTTTCCTCTGCACACACAGTGAGAGTCTGCTCATTCACGGAAACTCTCTCTCTCCTTCTCCCCCTTTAATGCTCCTGCTCTCTCCGATTATGGCATCTACATTCTAACGGAATACTAATTGAGCAAGTAAATGGTAACACGTTACTCAGAGTGAAGTTCAAGACCTCAGCTAATTTGGTTTAGCATCCGAGTGGAACAGAGTTTAATAGGTCTCAAGTACAACAGCTCATATGCAGAATTACAAAAGACACGCTGGTTTTGGACCCAAAGCATGCATGTATGTGTTTTTTTTCTGAATGCGTACATGCATTTGTGGTTACAACATCTATATCTGCGCAATTTGCATTGTAGCACCAAAGCGTCAAAGTTTTAAAGGGCATTTGTCCGTGTGTAATTACATAAAGCAGCGAGATCCATATACTGAAGGTTTATTAACCCCACTTTAAAGCTGCTCAGTGAACTGTGCTGATCTCATGAATCCCAGATATCTACCCTAGCATGGCAGCCACGTTTTTTCATCTTCCCGAGATCATGATCAATTATTTCACGATGAATTAATTACTTCAAGACATAATGGCCAACGCCATGATGGCGTACGAGCTCTCGGGATCATGCCTATCCATTATGTTTTACACCAGACAAAGGACAATTTAATTGCACATGGCCTCCAACCAATGTTAGACTTTGTCCTTTTGGTCAGCCCTGCCAGAGAGCAGTGCTTTATAAATGCTGGATCAAATTCTTTAAAGACGCCTCCTAAAACACCCCATCCTGACACATTTATGCATAGAGTTTATTGAGAGACTCTCCAATATTAGCATTTGGCTTCTCAGTGGTGTCTATTTTATTTCTCACTTCGCATCATTTCAAATCTTGTATACCTCATCACCGAGCACAGTCCACATTTCATTTTAGCTTGAGCTCTTCCTCATGGTGCCATTTGGTGCTGCTAAACTGTCAAGTGATTAACTGTTTTTGACAGCACATTTAAAGGTCTCCGGCAATCTGTGAAGTAATGCCCGGATGGTAAATGTGCAACTTCGGGGTTATTCTTAGATACTGTTTGACATTTGATTCCTACATTCATCACTTAGATATCATCCCAATATGATGAGATTCCTTTCACCATAAAATAGTGAGAGATGGAGACTTGAAAAGGACATTCCCCCTGCAAGGGACATTCTCTCCCGTTCATACGTAACCCCCTCTGGGCGTAGTCGCCAAAAGGTTGGCCCTGCAGATATCAAAATGCCATCAACAGCAATTCACAAGCGTCATTCTTAGGGATGCCAGGGGAGGATTTTTAATTATGAATTGACCTGTAGAAACCTAAGGATCTGAGATCTAATACAGCCATGAGGAATAATGGTCGCCTTGAGCAATAAAAAGAAGCAGGAAGCCATTCTTTTATGCCTGGAGGTGGCCGTGGGTTTATTGCATCAACCCTAAATCAGCTCCCAAAACATGGGAATAGATGTAGCAATCTTTGATTTTAAATGCTATCAGAGAGTAAAGCTTTAGCTTTTCATTACATCACTTACCCTACTTTTCTAAGCCACACTCCTTGGTGGGCAGGATGCTGCCAGTGTTTGCTCACAGCTGTCTGTGAAGGAACCCTAGAGACAGAGACAAAATGTATGAAGTTTATAGGATTATGACGCATTTTATGTTGATTTACCTGAGTCAGACATTGGTTGTTATTTAAGCCAGGCAGAACGAAAGCAGGCCAAGTCAGCAGCAACACATGCTTTAAGTCAGTCAGTAACTGTGGTGGTTATGAATTCTCTGAGAGGCAAAGCTGTTGTCCTACTAAGCTAGCTTGCTTTATCCTAGTTCCCACTGAGCAATATGTATGAATATATGTTGTAGATCTGTTTTTATTTTTCTCCGGTCTTTTTGAAAGCACTGCGCTTTATTCTTTTAAATGATAAAACTGTTTCAGTTTATCATTTCCAAGAACAAGAAGCTTGGTGAAGTTACATTCATCAGCAGTTAAAAATGAAGTAGAAAATTCTTTGAAAATATGGAATAGTACCAGTATTTTGTAGCGTTTTAGAAAAACTGAAGAAAGTTCTCCCTTTAGGAAAAAATATGGCCAATCAATGCTAGTGGAATAGCTGATACCTGAAAACTTGGGTAACTTTTTGCCCACTATTGCTGTGAAAATGTAAAAAAGCTGAGTCAGCATGTGGCTGGTAAACAATGCTGGATACTTTAGAAACAATTGAGGCAAGTTAGCAAAAAATCTGCATATTTCAGCCTTGATAAATGCAGCTAACCGTGAAGGTGGGTTGACTATAATGACGTGAAGCACTCCTTTTTAAAAAAGACCATATTCATTCCCAGTTCAGAATAGGTGTTTAGTTGCTCAAGTTATCCATTCCAAAACACCGCCTATCAGCTGTCGACAGAGACACTTTGCTTTTACCAGAAGAAACCCTGGTTGTTTCGTCTGTGATTTCTAGAGAGGCCTTAAGCTGCCAGAGATTTGAAAAGCTCACAGGTGTGATTGTGTTGTGTTTAAGGCTCGCTCCTCACTCGAGTGAAGGAGACAAAGCGAGTGGCTCTTGGCACACATGCACCTCCCTCTCAGATTGCCCTCCAAGGCATTACCAGTTAGCACATTCAGGCCTCACCATTCCCTACCTGTTTTGGCCTCTCTGTGTGAGTGAGAACAATAGCTGTCTCGAAATAGTGTCCCTCTGTTACTCCATGTTCTTGGCTTCAAGCTGACAGCAACAATGTCCATGTCATCTTTGCACGGCTGCAGATTGCAGGTAGCAGTGGTAGGACTCAAGCAACTGGTCTCTCACTGGTTGATGGGGTACATTATCCACACTTTTACAGGTCGCATCAACAGGAGGAGTAAATGGAGGTGTTATTCCTGCCCTAAGTATGTTGAAATGCTACTGTTTCTGAGAATGTCCCATGTTTTAAAGGTTAGTGGATGAGGATGTAAAATTGGCAACTACTTCCAGAACAACTGCAGGGATAATGAGTTGTCTGTCACATTTTGAAGGACTCTGCCTCTAAAGCTTTTATGTAAAAGTCCATCTTCACCATAATAAAAAAATACCAAACAAACTTCATTTTATGTTTTCTTTTGCACCAATTAAGATTTGGAATTAATTAGTTGATGAATTAGTGCCATGCAAAAGGTAGAGAGCAGGGTTTTCTTCACTTTGTTCCTACTGCTCCTGCGCAACACAAATTCTGTAAAGACCCTGTAAAATTACTAGTTAATAAATCAAAAAATTTAAGGAGGTGTTAAGCAAATACAGTCTGCAGGCTTTAGAGATAAATGCCTCTCTGTTGCCTTGAGTTTAAGAGTAAAACTAGCATAAAATTTGGTTTGTCCCACATTACTATCAGTTGTTGAGGGAGCTAGGCAATACAGTAATGGACTGAAATAGTGTCAGTGATGTGTACTGTCAGAATTTATTGCATTGTAGCTTTTTAAGCCTTGCGGAAAGATTTGTATTTTTCCATAAATCTTAATCAAAGGACTGAAACAAAAAAGTTTTAAATCTGACGTGCGTTCATTCAAGGACATAAGAGGCAGTAGAAAATGAAATGTGACTGATTAGAAACGTGCTCATTGTTATTTTCCACTGGGAAGGCTAAAGGCAGTTCATATTATTGAATATAGCATTATCCTGTCTGAACAATGTTATTGTAAATGTGCAAAGAAGTGCCTTTTGGAATATTATGACAATCCGCACTACACCAATCAGGTTGCCTTGACAACCACATATTTGTCTCGCACAAAACGTGATTAGGCGATGACTTCAGCGGTAGAAATGTGCACTGATTAAAGTTGTCTAGACGCTCAGAAAGGCATCAAAATAAATAAATTAAGAATACACACCACATTCTTTGTGCAGTGACAACCTGTTGCTGAAAACACACACTGGATGACTTTCTAAAACTGTTTCCATGACAACGACACAATGGTGACAATGTAATTCAAAGAGCCGGTTGAGGTGGATTTTCCAGTTAGGGGCAATGTGGACCCTAACACAAAAAGCAGACCTCAAAGCTATGGTGCTCCCTTTTGTATCATCTCTATTCAGGCTTTACATCAAGGTTAAATTACGCAATCTGTGTCCTAGGGCTCTTCTTTTCTGTGCCTCCTTTGTGCTTTTTATGGCAAAACTTTCTCAGTGCATTTTTGTTCCCTTAAGGTTAGCCATGAGCAAAGTGGCTGCGCTTGGTGCTTAGTATTCTCCTTCTGGAAATATTCCTCAGTGTTGGCAAGCAGAAGGTAATTTTAGATCCTTGGGAAACGTAAATGGGATGAATATAATGAGATAAGGGTCCCAAAAGTCTACTCAAACGGTACAAGATGATTTTCTATCTGCTACATGTGGTTTCTTTGCAGTCATTCTTTTATACTTCTAATAGTAGTAATGGTTTATTTGAACTTCAGTGGCATAACTGTGCAAAATTAGACACACACCAAATTATCCCTGAGCAAAAGTCTGCACTTTCATATTTTGTCATTATCTTAATAGACTTCGGTGCAATCAAAACTGCTCAATCAAAATGCAATCTCATCCCCCATCTTGGAGTTTTCTTTGAATTTCATTTCTGAACATTGACTCATCCCATCTAATCTTTCCCCCCCCCACTCCCCAACTTAACTTCAAGAACGTGTCCAAAATACATCACTACTGCATTTTGAAAATGTGTAATCGTGGTGGTTGTATAACTAATGTTTATTTGTTTTTTTATTTTGGTAATGCCTGTTCCTTTGCAGACAGTGGGATGATCATTTCTGCAGCCTTTTTGTCTCCTTGTAAAGATACCTGGAGCATCTGTTTGAACACACTTCACCATTAGTACCACAAGGTGACAACTAAATCTCATGGATGCGTTGTAGCGTGTGTGTGTGTGTGTGTGTCAGAGAGCTTTCAGGGTGTGATAAAATGCTATCAAGAAAAACAGGTTACCCTAAAAATCTTCCACTGAAGTTTATGCTAACAATAATAAAAAGACTACTACTCACAGCCAGCACAAGCTGTGATGCCCGAGCCCCAGAATTGGGTCTGTCATTGGACCAAAATATAGGGAATAATAGCCGATGTTTAAGAGGCGATGTTGTTTCTAAAGACATAGAACTTCCTCTGGGTCGCTGATCAAATCAAATACTGTACTCCTACTGCAAGTGTTTTATTGCTGTTATTATTCCAGGCGCTGGTTTTGCTGAGCATGCTGTTTGGGCTCGAGATCAAGTCTTTTGGCCTTGGTAGCTGAAATATTATGCCTTTTGCTGGTGGTTTGCTCACCATCTCTGCATGAATTGTCCAAATGCCACTGGGTGGACAGGCTTGCCTCAGAAAAGTGGGCCGTGAAAGACAGAAACCTCAGCACCTTGCAAAGTAATTGCTGAGTCACAGGCAGTGATCAATACTTGTACAGTATAGGGCATGCTATCACTTTGTGCTGCTGGGAAGTGGAAATGCCGACCAACACTATAGTAGTGTGTTTTCTTTATTAGCTTCTAGAGCATCAATATTCAATTAGTAGCTATGCCCTAATTCAGCAGCCACCTCCTTAGCCCGCATTATGATAACATGTAAGACATCAAAGCATATAATATTGGCTTGACAGTGCCAGTGGTGATATCACATGACTAGTCATGTTTAGGTTCAAGTGGTCACCACTAACTAAATACATTAAAAGAGCTGGAACAATGGAAAAGCCTGCCTGAGTGTCAGACACTGAAAATTTGCTGGTCGAGTAAAACATTTTCCCACATGGTCATGAATTTTAGGTTATATCTGGACGGACCACATGGACCCTACATGGGACATAGTGGACAATTTATATTGCCAAAACCCTCACAGCAAAAATTATCATTTATACTTTAGCGGGGCCTTCAGGCAACTTAATATAACATTCACAAATGCCAAAACCTTCTAAGATGATGGCCTCTGAATCGGGACCCAGCTTGTCAGTTATTGTTTGGGGCTCCATTTGGTGGGTTATTTTCTACATGGCAGCAAAAGACAGCTTATTCTCTTTGAGAGGACTGACAGTAGCGTGATTGAAAGTCATGTGGAAACAATTACTAATGAATGCACTGGCTGATAATGCGAGCGCATGCTGATTATTTTAGTGTTTGGGTCGGTCGCTGATGCCTGTGTGCTATGCAAATTGGAGGGATTCTGTGAATGCATTATGAACATTGACTGTTATTGCTCGTGCACAGTTGGGATTGCAGATGCAACAAGATTTGTTGTGTTTATGTATCTGTTTGTGTGTGTCGGAGTGTGTGAACCATAAGTAATTCCCCAGACAGAATTATCTCGGGAATTCCTGGGTTAAATTTATCTCAGAAATTACACATGGCAGCCCCGCCATTTCTATTTCCTTTAGTCGATGTATTTCCCGGACTTGTACTCAATAGCTTGTTTTTTCTGGTGTCAATGTAGAAATGATGCACCAAAATGGGTGGAATCTGTGATATAGTGCCCTATTACAGTGTTGCAAAATATCATCTTGGTGAGTCGAGGAAAACATTTCAAAAATGGATTATTGGCTTCCTATTATCATTTGCCCTTTTATATCTGCGGAATGCTAAATTACCAAAATAACTAATTTGTTCGATTTTAAACTATGTCAGTATAATGTCAGTTTTGTTTCCCTGTTATCACCTATTGTGTTGTTGTTTTTTGGGATCATAATGTGGGCAAGTCCTGCATACAAATCAGCGTTGCCCTTCAAGCTGTTGTCCCTGACATTAACTGTGCCTGAGATGTGAAATCAGTGTGACAGTATTACAGTATAGGAGGACACCAGATTTTTGCATGTTGCCTGTTGTTTCACTCCAAACGGCTGTCATATCTCACTGGAATAATAAGAGGACCTGTGATTAATTATCTGTGTAATCCTACAGAAAGGGCAAGGCGGACACAGTTGCACAGCACACATCCTAATAACAAATAGTAATGAGTGAATTAAACTCACCTAGCTCTGAAGTGTTGCTCTCCAACCTGTGGATTGTGGAAACTCTCATAATAATAATAATGATTTTTTTTTCTTTTTTTAAATCCTCCATGCCAAAATCAACTGCAGTTGAAAAATAGTTCACCCCTTTAATAAAAACTGCACACGACAATGTGACACTATAATGACTGATGAGTGGCAGTACAGTCATGTGTGTCATTATCTAAAAAAAGCTTTAAGTGATGTTTATACTGCACCATCACAGTAGCATTGTGAATCCTCCCTGTGTGGGTACACTGCACTGTATGTGTGTGTGTGTGTGTGTGTGTTCATGTACAGTGCACATTGGTGATGAAAGCGGGTCCGCGCGCTGAAAGTGTCAATCCAGGAAATGTCTTCTAAATTCAGATCTCCCTCCCCCGCTGAGCAATTCAAAGAGGTCACAAAGGCACGTACATGCCCTCACGCCCGCATGATATAGACGACCCATGCTGTTCGAATGTGACTGCAGGTGCTTAGAAAGCATTCTATAAATACCATGGAAATGTTTCATAAATCGAGCTATTGTGTCTAGATTTTTGTCGCTCATCATCTCTTTCAGGGGAGCAAATTGGAAAGAGAATGAAGTAAATCCTTCATATAAAGATGCAAGATAGAGGAAAGACCATATAGCACAGGAAATTCAAAGTGCTCTAAAATAATGCTTTAAAAACATTAAAGAAAATACACTGCATCCATATGAAAGTGTGGGAAGTGTACGAGAATAGAATAGAAAACAGGGTATTGTTTGAAAAGAGCACGTCTGCTGTGATGATTTATTCTGAGTAAGCTTGATTGTGTATTTGCTTGCACAACAGTTGCTATAATCTCTCCTCATTTGCAGCAGATTTCATTGTAGTGACAAGATTTCATGACTAAATTGAAGCTTTTGTTTTTTTTTAGGGCTATTTGTTTTGCCAGTGTGAGATGATTTGAGGAAGGAAACACAGGTTATGAGTTAATAATGTGGCCAACATGTGGCATTCACCTTAGCCCACCAAAGCTGGTAGTGTTTTTCCCCATTCTATCAAACCTTGCATGGTTCTTTGCCAGTGGATACATTCTTATCTAGCCAAACACAAACACACACACACACACGGACAAACACACCAATGGGTAGGTCAAGCATAAGGTGACCTAGCTAAGCAATAGGATGAAATTACGGTTCTTACAAAGCCGTTGGCCCTGCGCCTGGTCAAAGCAATTGTCCCTGAGATTGTGTGTTTCTGCACCGGTGCGCATGTGTGTGTGTGTGTGTGTGTCTATATGAGAGAGAGGTTATTTGTGCGAGAGAGAAGTGGGAGGGATTCACCTGCATTGAATATCAAGTAAATGAATTATTTTTCCACGGAGGGGAGAAAAAGGAGATGCTGAAATTAATCTGAGGAGCCAGCTGTCTTTGTACCCAGTGCACTTCGCTGATGATGTATTCTCCTGTCTGAGAGACGATGAGATGAGTAAGTGAGAGCCTCATTCTTAATGTTATCCGCACAAAATAATTTGCGACGAGGAGGCTTGTTCGGGAGGGTTGAAGGTCAAATCACTTCACTTACCCCAGATGACTGTGTGTGAATTAAAAAAGTAAAAGGCCAAGGATTTGTGTTTATTGGTGACGGTATGGTATCACTTACTTTATGGTATTAACATATTTTTAAGAATTACTTAAATATTGGATTCAAAGTGTAATTATGTAACAACTATAGTCTTTTTTTCCACTGGAACATTTAGATAGTGGTGTTTTTTTCTCCTCACAGTTTGTCCCTTCCAACGGTCATTTTAAAAACTCCTGTTGCCTGAAACATGACTGCACAGCGGGCTGGAAGGGAATCCCTTTTTTCATTATCTGAGTATTAAGAACTTAGAATATTTTGTATTTAGTTTTATCCAAGTGATTATTCACCTTCAGTAATTCAGCACTTGAATTTATCATCCTCGAGTGCCCCCTAGATTCATAACTTCTGAAAACAAACTCTCATTTCTCATTCCTTCCTTTCCTGAATTCTATTATGAACCAACAGCACAAAATGTGCTGGGACCAACTTTGCTCTGTGGTGAACTACCTGCGGGGGGTTTAGTCTGGAGGCACTTTATTGCTTGGTGTCCAAAATACATATTTATGGCTACCTGGAGTTTCACAGAGTATAAAGTGTCGCTCCTGAACCGTGATGGTGTGAATACAAACAAGTTAAGCTTTAATCCTCACTGGACGAATCTTCTGCTATCAAATGTGCCTCCTTTCACACAACCTCCCAAACAAGAAAGACCAGGTTTCAGTGTGAGGTGTGCACAGTTTACAATATCTTTGAGTCGCCATTGCTTTTCAGAATTTTGACCTATTCTGTCTTGTCCAGCACTTGTCCTCAGTGTCTCCCAGCCTCTCATGATTGCCTAACTCCCCACACCCATGTGCACACCTGCTCCCTCATCAACACCCTACCATATGAACCAGCCCTTTAGCCTGCATCCTGTTTTGTCTGTTTGTGACAGGAGTCTCTTGGACACTGCTCACAGAGTGGTTGCTCAAAAATAACTGTAGATCCAATCCTGTATTTTATTTCTGAAGTGAGTAAAGAGTTACCCCCCCCAAGAAAAAATCAGCGTGGTCCTCTCAGCTACCATGCTTTCATTTTAAAACCAGCTTCTAGTTATTTGGCAGGCTGGCAGCACCTGGGTCTTGGATGGCAGTGTCAGCCATCCACTGTGGTTCAGACTGAAATATCTCACCAACTATTGAATGTGTTGCCATGAAATTAGTGTAAATAATGGATGAATCCTTATAACTGTGGCGATCCCCTTGACTTTTTATTGAGCACCACCAGTATGTCAAAGTTTTCAGCTATCCATTGAAATATGGTCTACATCAAATGGTTTAGAATAAAACACCAGACAATGCAGCGTAATTAAGTTTGCATTTGTGGCTCTGAGGGGAAACTACTGGATGGGCTGTTATAAAGTTGGGGTCATGCATTCATGGCCGCCTCTGGATGAAGTTGTAATTCTGACTTTAAGTTACTCTAGTTTAAGAACAAACACCTACAAAACTGGTGATATTCAGCCACAGCTGTACTCTGTACAGATGCTCTCACCTACAATTGCTGGCAGATCCTTACCAGACCCCTGTTGTGTACTTGGCTAAAATTAAATCCACTTAGATGACATGGTTAATGCAGTGCCCTTACCCTACCACGCCCTGTCACGGCTCTGTGTTGGCTGGTAACGTTTTTCCCAGCCAGCTGGCAGCCGAGAGGCCTTCAGCTGGTAGTGACAAATCGGATTGTATTCAGCACTCATTAGCTAATGTTGGCATGCAAAAGTAGGACCGTAAACACGAGTTTGCTAAACTTCTGCATGTTCCTATTGTCACTGTGAGCATGTTAGCGCTCTGATGTTAGCACTTAGCGCAAAGCACAGCCTAACAAAGACTACAAGCATGGCTGCAAGGTTTATGTTATCCCCAACCATAGCAGTCCAAAAATAAGTCCAAGACATTGTGGTTTACAACAATAATAAACCAGAATGTGTGCTTCTTGTCTGCTGTAAGATTTGTTCAATCAGTGCAATTAATACATCTCACTGCCATTATATTGTTCATGTATTTTATGACGCACTGGGCAGCATGTGTACTCATGTGTATTAGTACTCCATACCACGAGCCCAAAGCACTATACTGTTTTACGATAATGACCTGCCCTCGTCACAAGTGGATGATTTTTAATCTTGGAGCTCTATATTTGCTCCACTAGGTCCTCTTGAATAGTAAATTAGAACAGGAAAGTAGTAGTACTTCTCTATTGTACCCCTTGAAAAGTAATCATTTCATACGTATCACAGGCTCGGGTACTTCAAGGCCTCAATTTAAGGGGAAATACAAGGTTGTGCTTTGACCATTTTGAAAAGAATAGTCCCTCTATTAAACTTACACCTCATTTTCAATTCCCATTTGAATTAAATGCCTAACCTTACGATTTTGATTCTTGACATTTAAAATCTATTCATATATTCAGTGGGAACACATATTTCTAGTAGCTCTTTGAGCGTCTTACTGTGGCCCTACAAGCATGTGTAGCATGTGTTCAGCAATCACAGGTGACTTTTTTTGACACAACAAAATCATGTAATTGATCATCTCAAGTGAAACAGACTGAAATTTTCATTAATACTACTGTGAAACGTTTTTTTAATGCAACCTCAATATGAGGGGTTCAGTTAAGCATGGCTATCATATGGCAGACGTGTCCCCTAAATACACTTGATTTGGAGCCAACTGTCCCTTTTTAAAGGTCTGTAGCTCATTTGCATTGACCTGTTCCTCTGTGAGCGCGCTCAGTGGGGAGGCGGCAGGAAGCACAGATCAGCCAAAGCAGGCAGTCATTTGAATGGCTGCATGAAATTAGTCAGGTGTTGGCACTGCATGGGGCATATCAATAGCAGCCCCCCACCTCCCTCCTCTACCACCAGCCGTCTCCCTATCCCTCTGCCCCCACCTTCCTCTCTCCACTAATGTGAAGGAAACAAATGCATCTCACTAAAGACTCATCATTCCACCCAGATGATGTTTGTTGAAAGCCTAATGACTGTGTCTGTGAGCGCATGCGCAATCGTGTGTGTCTGTGTCAAATTCAACCTGTCTAAATTTAGTTTGCTCCTTTCAAAACCTTCTGTGAGCTGCGCCAAACACGGTACAGACTCTTTTCCACATCCTCCGAGGCACATTTCAACCTATTAGCTACACTCTAAAAAAGAAAAGGAAAAAAAAAGATATTGGCACCTTAATCAGATATGTTTTGTCCCTGAAGGTGAACCCATAAGTGTCTGATCTTTTTTTGAAGTGGAAATCTTTTATTCTCATGTATGCACATAAACAGTGGACCTGTACTGACCTATAATTAATCAGTTTGTGACAGACTTGTATTGTAACCATTGAAGTGTGTTTTCATTTCTGCTGCCCTGCTCTATGAATACCAGGCATTTCAGCGGAACTCAATCTGTCTTGTAGCAGACGATTTTCTGTGCAGCGAAATTTCCTATTATGTTTGATTACTCATTTTCTCTGATGTGTGCATCACAACACGCTATTTTTAGAGCCTTTCTTAATCATTACAAACCCGCACATTGGTCTCTTTCAGGAAAAAAAAACGGTTGCAAGGATGAAGACATTAAAAGAGATGTTCACATGCGACAAAACTGCTTCACATGGAACATAAAGAGTTTTCTGGGAGTGCATCGGCACATCCATCAAATTTCATTTTTCAGCCTTTTTTTTTTTTTTTCCATTTCAGAGAGTGCTTTTCACAAGAGCACAGATAGCATTAGTCAAATGCATAATAAAACCACATATTTACCTGTAACGTTCACCTGACAAAGGGCTCTTCTCACAAACACACTTGACAGATGAGGAAAAAGGTCATACAGAAATTAGAAATAGTTTTGTAAGTGACTATGCTGTCCTGTTGTTCGGGTATCTGATTAGAAAACAGTCATTTGAGTCATATTCTCTTTAATTTGGAACATTGTTGTGTACATATGTATGATACCCAGCTTCACTTAAAACATAGAGAGAACAAACACTGCTCAGCCTTTGCTGAGAGATGAAAACATAAGAGAGAAATGGATTTTCAAAAGACAGAGTAAGGGATAGGGAGGGTTGTTGACAACAGCTGGCAGACAACGATGCATCTCCTGAAAGTCTTCATCTCAAGGCTGATGGATGGCGGCGAGAGATGGAGGGGGGTCCGTGCGGCAGCCGTTCTCCATTTTTATCTCCATCATAAGAAAACCCATTTTTTTCTTACACACTCCTCCATTTGTCTGTTTACGCAACAGCGAGCGCACCCCTGGGTTCACCAAGGCTCATCTGGTCATCAGAGGAATTCTTGCCAGGTAGACCACACACATTCCTGCTGTGTCGTAACACTGGAGGACAAATATTTGAATGTTTTATGTCTTGGAGTATTGTCGCATACCCATCTAGGGTAAAAATGCAGTATTTTTAATTGGCTTTATTGGAAACTTTAATGGGAATGCCATTAGGAAACTTTTTAAATGAAACCTGTCTTGGACACCATTCCAGTCATAACCATCACAAACCACTGCAACTCAAAAAGGAGAAAGGAAACTTGCACTGTGTCTTTTGTTGCTGTACAACAAATGACAATGATCAGAAACAGTGACTGAGGTTAGCTCCATTGAGAGTCCATGACTTATGGTCCATTCCAAAGTGGGTCCATAACCGTACTGGCAGTTTTAAAATGCAGTGCTTTTGAGTCAGCAGGATTGTCAGAACGGAGCTTGAGGTACCCTGTAATAATCATTCTGTCGTAATTTGAGTGAATGATGGATAGCAGCTCGGAGAACTCATCTAAAAATATAGCGCTCTCTTTGGGGGGCCTGTGTACTGTAACTGCTCGCACACTGGGTTTGCATCTCAATAAAACAGCAGGGTATTCCGAGGATGGAAATTCTCCAAATGAGTGCGAGGACATGCTGGTGATTCCTCTTGAGTTATATCATCATATAGCACTTTGAAAAACATGTTAAGAGTTAATAGTTCAGCCAATATAGGTAGGCGCAAGGCCCATTAGAAGTGAAAATAGAAGTCAAAATTGAGAATCGATTCTAAAGTCAATCGTCAACCACTGTCGAAGAAGAATTGGCGAAATATCTTTGTTTCGGTTAAAGTCTGAGCAGCAGTGTTATGATGAAGCTGCAGAGGGGAATGATTTCTTACTAATGCCAGTAGGAAGACATTAAACAGGACATCAAAGAAGTCAAGACAGGAGGTATTTGCATGCATGATTTTTGGGGAAATGCCCTAATGTTAGAGCTGATAGAAATAAACCTGAATCACTAATTTAAAGGAGAAGTTTGGTGTTATTTTCTATTTTATTGTCTTTGGAAAAGACCAAACCCAGATATGTGATTATATGCTTCTCAGCACTTCCTTTCTTGTCCTGCCTCAAGTCCATTGGTTCTTGCATACTGATTCGCTCTACAGCCGGGCACTGTGGGTTTTAACGTTACTCAAACAGTTTAAATGGTGCATTTGCTGAGGACTATTTTCAGCCACAAGTTTCTACAATGTTATAGACAGAATAATTGATCATATCATCAATACGTGTGTATATTTATATATATATATATATATATATTTCAAGGTAGGATACTTACATACAGAAACAATGAATTTAAAAAGGCCATTTTTACCATTTCTCTCACTGCCTCATACGTTCTCTCATCTTGTATCAAGATAGTTATTATCAGTTACATGCGTGCGATCATTAATGGCTAAGGATATGCATACTGCATTTTGACTTGCTGCATCAAGCTGTGCAACTATTTCTCATTTTGTGGCTGCTGTTGAAGCTGACAATAAAAATTGCTTGAGGTTTTTTGTTTTTTTTCCCCCCCTTTATTCATCTTGTTGTTTACCCTCAATTAACATCCATGCTTTGTCCTGGTAGTGGTGCTTCACATTTCCGCTTTTGATTAATGCCACATTTTGAGAACAAATGAGACACGCTGGTTTAGATGTGGCCTGCGAGGAGAATGAACATATATCGGCCCATCCATTCATCTACAAAAGCTCAGTTTTCTGTATCTTTCCTTATTTTGGAGCGAGCCATGCTGTCATCTCTCCCACGTCTCCCTTACACTGTTGTTCTCGAGCAAATTGTCCACTCATGGTAAATAATCAATTTCACTGGCTCAATGGAGTGAAGCTATTGCTGTATTAACTGGATAAACTACACCCGTGGTCTATGACACAACCGTCTGAAAACGTTCTGTCATAGTCTGGACGGAGCCATCACTCGGTTTGGGTCCAAAGAGTGAGATGTCCCAAAAGTAGTGTTGAAAGAACTGAACTTTAAAGTACCCAAAAGTACAAACTAAAAGTGGATGATCTGGTGTCACCAATACACAAATGCTCCTGTCTTTTGTAAGATTTAACATTATTAAGCCATTGATGTCCTCACGCATTAATGAAAGGTTATGGGAATCCAAGCGAAGGCTCCGGTTGAAATGGCATCGCTAAACCTTTTTTGTTATATTAATGGTGATAAATGACTCTGGGCCAATTAGGTTATAACGGTTTACACACCAGCTTTACTGCTGAGATGTGGGGATACGGCAACATCGCTCTACAAAGACGGCGCTATTGTTGAGTTTTGCAGTGTCATGCTCAAGCTGTGTAACTTCTAATTAGAGGGAATATGAATCAGGTTTAAATCTTTCAATACGTGGGTTGAGTAACAAGGATGTGTGAGTCCTAACAAAGAGAGAAAACAAGCAGAAAGCTGCTGGAATTCGCAGGGTGCAGCTGGAGAACAGTTAGTGAGATACACAGCCTAGTGAAGGGGGAAAAAATACTGTTCAGGGGAAACAGAGACAGGCAGAGACCCTGAGGGAATCAATAATCACAGTGGACAGTGGCAGACAGAGCAGCGGGCCTCTACCTGTCAGTTATGCTGGCATGGCAGCAGGAGTGATGTGCAGCTTAGAAGAAGTAACTTCTCCATCTCATCCACCTTCTTTCTTATTCTGTAATTAGGAACAACCTTGGTCGATAAACAAACGGCTCATTGACCTCTCTGTCGCCGAGTCGTCTTTTAAGTATAAAGTCAGTATTCGCCTCACTGCTTTGAGCATCGTGTCAGAGTAAAATGGATCCTACCATGGCAGGGGATGTGTAATGGTGAGCGATTTATGCCACTCATGGCGTCATATTAGGCCAAGTGAAGCTGTATTATGTCGCTGCAGTTGATGGCTGACCGCGTGCATGTCTCACTCTATACAACCAACATTCTTTCCATCTTTTCCTCTCTCCGTGGCTCCATGTTCAACCCCTTAAAGTTGCTTTATTTGTTTGGTTTTTTTTTTTTAACGTATCCAGAACAGCAGCAGTTTGTCTGCCCAGACTGACTAATTTATGCCGTGGAAATGTTTTTGATGCCTTGCTTGTGCAAAGATGGACATTTTTCTCATCTCTTGTGTATTTTCTCGCTTTGAGGCGCACACACTTGTGGCTTTTGCGTGGTGCGTGTGTGTGTGTGTGTAGAGTGTAGCTTTGTGGCGTTCTTACTGAAATTGTCTGTGTGAAAGGCAGTTACATGATGTGAACTTGATTTAGAGCTGTAGAGGCATTATTAGTGAATAATCACACATAACTGACTCTCTAATTCTCTCTCTAATTACAGTGCTAATTGCATTGTAACTTATGCAAAGATTTTTCTATACTCATATCAGCCAGACATATCAGTTAAATAGGATAACATGCTAAGTCCACAGAGCGGATAAGACATACTCAAGATCGGCATTTGGCTGCGTTAGTTACTGCCAAGCTGCAAATGGCCCTGAAGCTCCAGCAGAAATGGGGTTGGTTCAGTTTTGAGGTGGTTAAAGTTGGAATTTAGGGAGCTAATCCTGGCAAAGTGCAGAGTATTTGTATTCAGGCTTAGAAGTTGCTCTCCAAGAGAGGTGAATGTGCTCTTCAACACCTTGCTATTAATCTAATTAATGACTTTTGTATTAACATACCTGTCAGTCAGTTTGGGAGTGACTGAATTGAAAGTTGCATTAGAATTTTAATCATGGAGCGACCCCTCTTATTTTGACTGGGGTCACGCTTTGTGATTCTTTAACACAACTAACCAAAGTTTAATGTAATAACGCCCTGTTGATGTTTCGAGAAGTTTACGAGCGCCACATTTGATGAGGCCTTGACCTGTGCCGCAGAGGTCTTGACTCCTCTCAATGGGTCTCCGGCGGTCCTGTCTGCAGGGCTGAGACAGCACAGAGTGTAGTGTTGTTCTGTGTTTGTCCCCCCATTCGCCTCCTCTGTGCTGGTAATTACCTCTCCACCATGATCCCTTAATACCTCCAAGTGGGCAAAGACACCTCCAGGGTGTCTGCGAGCGTGCGTACGTGCACGCACGGCGAATGTTCACGTGCCTGCCTATTCCCATGTGAGTTGAGCTGTGTGTTTGTGTGTGTATACGTATACATTTGTGTGCATGCTCCTGAGTCCTTTGGGGCTTTTTGTGAGCTAGATAAATGATGATGAATTACAGATTGATTACCCAGGAGTGAAAGCTCTGGTATTAAACTTATTATGAAAGGCTGCAACCTGTGAGCTGTGCGTGTGTGCACGCATCGGAGAACGCCCTTAGCTCTTGCTTTGCTCATAATTAAGGCAGCAATATTTCTGGGTCATAAACACAAGGATTGGCAGCATGGGTTTTTAAACTATATTGATTGGATATAGTATGTGTGCTCAGGGTGAGGCAGCAGCTTTACAGAGCATCAATATTTTACCTGTATACTTCACAGACACATTGAGTGGGTGGTCGAATTGATGTAGCTTTTACAGCCCGTGCAGAGTAATAACCTGTGTCGACCTGCATTTTGCAAAAAGAGAAATGTGTTGTTTTTTATGTGCAGACACATTGGTGAATTTCACAATTGAGCTCTCGAGGGTCTTTTCAAAGTAACATGGTAATAAGTTTAAGTAGAGGAGGCAGTTCGTGAGAAATGCTCTCTCCGTCTCTAAATGTATGCTGCTGTAGCTGCCAAGGTTCTGCACTGACGAGTGTTGGCTGATTGCTACCTGTTGCACCCCCTTTTACCTCGGCACAGAAATCAATGACCTTTTCGCAACAACCGCTGTGCTCAGGTCAAATGGGAAGGATCTCCATGTTCACAACTTGTTCACAGTTTCTGTATGACTTCAACATTGGTTTTAATTACGCACAGCGACAGCCTTCAGCTGCAAAGTCGGATATATCCCAGTCGTAATTAATTGTTGGAATTTGATGTTGACGCTATTAATATGTTGGAAACTCAGTTAACAGTTAACCATAACACAAAAATATCATGAACTGAATCCCCCCTTCTTTTTTCCATTGGACATTTAGAGTTAATGAGCATTGATTACTATGACTCTGGAGGAAAAAAGAGATAATTTAATAGTCATGGGCAACATTACAATTCACATTTTGCATGTTAAATACTGATTCTTTTGCTGTCATGGGAAATCAGTGCAAAAAAAAAAAAAATAGCTGGGAAAAGGTTTCTCCCTCAACAGAGGTTAAGTATTATACTTTTGTCCATAGGTGAGAGGTAAAACAGACCATGAAACCGATGTGGAATGGACCGCATTGATATGCGCAGGGTATTATCGTCAAGGTGAAGCACTCAGTTTATCAGTCCGTGTGCATGTGTCACCAGTTGCCATGAGCTTTGCGTAACAACTGACAGAATAAGATGGTGGATACAAGTGCAGAAAATAACTTTCCCTCACATGGTGTCCAGGGTCAAGCTTAGTTCCAGGGTGAGGACCTTGGACAACTGGAAGAAACTCAGAGTACTCCTTCATGATGAAAGGAGCCAGCTGAGGCGATTTGGACATCTGATTAGGATGTCTCCCAGACACCTCCCTCTGGAAGTATTCTTTGAACTCTCAACTAGGAGAAGACCCCCGAGCCAACCCAGAACAGACTGGAGGGATTACATATCCTATCTGGCTCGGGAGAGCCTCATGATCCCCCGGGCAGAGCTGGAGGATGTGGCTGGGGAGGAGGACTTTGCCTCGCCTGCTGCCACTGCTGATAAAGATGGATGGATGGATAAAACCACACTCTTTCTTTGAGCTACCGCCTCTGAACTTTGTCCAAATGGTATTTTGGATCTGATGGTCTCTTGTAAGATCACGCTTTTTATTTGACAGGAGCAAACAATCAGTTTAATGCGCTCTATTAAGCAGTCTGTTGTTTGGTATTTCATGACCCAGTCGTTTGAATGAATGACAGAGTGCTTTTGTTTTTGTGCTGTGAGGGCTGAACAAAATACAGGTGTCCCATCCCACATGGTGCATTATGCTGTCAGCCTTTTGTAACATACAAAACTCAAACCCAAAGAAACTTTAAATGAATGTGGAGAAGAATTGATTTTTACTGGACACAATTACACAAATACATTTAAATATTCTTCTCCCAGTAAGTGTAACTGCCTAAGAAGTTTTCTCCTTATTCCTGATTCAGACATCTTTCTGTGTTTGAAAGCTTACATCCACGTGGCAAAGGACTCCAGCACCCTCACCACTGTAACGCTCGAGCACTTGTAAATTTAGCTAAGTCTCACATGCATCCACTGTTGGACAAACAAGAGATTTAGCACACTTCAATGCTGTGCTTCCGCCATTTAGCACCCTCCTGCTTCACCCAGTAGAATATAATCCCTACAGACAAGGGCATTTATGTTGTCTTCTCTACGCCTCACTCCATATCACTTGAAATAAGTCAGTTTACCCAAAGGGAGGATGTTTCCTTTTTTTCTTTTTCATTGTATTTCATCAGTTGAAATACAGCCACTTACTGTGCAATGTTTCACTACTGATTTGACTATGCTTTTGCTTTTTATGATCTTTTCATTTCTCCAATTGTGGCCACTACAACTGTATCAACGCCACTGGAGCGTCTTCTCTGAGGGTGATATGATCATCAGACCTCATGGCTCCCTGATAGACTGCTCAAACATCACCATAACAGTTAGCGGTTAGCATCTGTGGCCAGAAATGACCGTCTGACTTCCTAAAAATAAACACATCTAGAAAAAAAATAATGAAAGGCTCGCTGGCTCATTTGAAACTTCCATTGTGTACTCATCCCTCCAGTATGCACACCTCTTCTCCAATGGTGTAATGGATACAAGTGGTTTTCACATATGGCAGCTTTATAAACGTCTGCTTGCAAGACTTAGACAATCAGAGAAGTTCTGCATAAAGTCACATTATTTTGCTGCTGCAACTTCTACTATTTACTGTAGAATCATCCCATTAATTTCTTTCTGCCCTCAGGGTGCACATTCGCACAAACCACCTTGCCAATTGTTTGTTCACGCTTGGCACGTTTCATTTTTTGGTCCGTTCCTCTTGCCAAATCAAAGAATTTTCAATGTTTTATTGGCAGCGCACCTGTAAAATTGGGCACTCCATGGCCTCTTTGAAATGCTTGCTGCCTCATGTTGCTTTGAAAAGTGACATAAAAGAAGTTATTGTCAAACCTATTTTTAATCAAACCCATACTGCTGACTGGCACTCAAATTAATGACTCTCCTGTGCATTTGCAATAGTGATTTACCTACTTCAAACATGAAAATCTGTCTTTCATGTGGCATGTTCTTCATTTTTTTTCTTCTTCTTGCACACCAAGCTCTTGGTGTGTGGGCAAAATGAGTATGTGTTGTAACATTTACATTTATGCACCTCATGCTCAATAAGGCAAAACGGCAATTTTCTTCAATAAATGCTGTTATTCACTGGAGCCAACTATTTCATTCTTCATAGGACAGTGGGCAGTCCAGCTTCCCTCAAGCATTTTCTCTTCATTGAAACAGTACAAATGGCACTTGGGAAATGGTGATGGAGAAATATAAAACACAAGCAAGAGGCAATAACTCCCATGAACAGAATGATGCGCAGGCTTTTGTTGTAGATACAGTACCCCAGGGCCCAAGCTGATAAAAGACCAAAGACCCATGAGAACCTTACAAACTCCCTGGGACTTCATGATCATCACCTCCATGATGTTGCCTGTGATTATTTTTAACTTACAGCAATGATTAATAGCTCAACTGAAAACAGAGGATATTTTCAGAAGATGTTTTTTTGTCCGTTCTGCACCATTGATATGGAGTCAGGTAAACTATTTTATAAGAATCTGTGGAACAACAGGCTAGAAAATGCAAATGTGGATTACAACAAGTTTATAGCTGAACGTTTTTGTAATATGTATATTTATTTGATGTTGGGAGTGTGCCTCGACTCAAAAGACAAAGGAAAAGAGAAAAGTAAAGGTTACTCCATTTTACTCTACAAAACTGCCCTCCATTGGCTCTTTCAGTTTTGGAAATGCCACATCAAACTGAAGCGATGAATAATGCAAACGTATATAATTCATCCACTGCTCGGAGCACTCAGATTGACCCCATTAGAGGCTCTATTAGTGGCTTCTTTAAACATGAGAAACTTAAACAAGTAATGTAACCTTGTTTATGTAGCACTCTTTAACAGTGAGTACTTATTCGTAAAATGGGGTTGGAATGCGAAATTTGGATAACCAGAAGACACACGATAAAATAAAACTACAAGGAGCACACAAAAATAAAACCAAAACAAGTTAAAAATATAGTTGGAATTCAAACGGCGGCTTGCTGATCAAAGTGAGTTGTTCTGTGTGGAGTTTTGTTCAAAGATGCTACAGGGTAGGTTAGCCTGAAACATGGAGTTCTAAAGCTGAGGGACAATGGCTGCTTCTCACTCCCGACCCAGAAATCCTCTCCGCTCTGCTCAGCTACAGACGACTGAGATTCGCTGTAGTTCCTCCTGGTCACCAGTGACTGCAACAGATTTTGCAGCAGAAGAACTCAGTTTTCTCAGTGCCAGGATTATGTTCAGAGATTATATCTGTTTGAGTGAATGAAACACAACGTTTACTCGCACGAAGGCGACTCGACATAGGGCAGAACTATGAGAACAGGATCCATGGTCTTAGGTTTAAGCAACAAAAGGTAAGGGATAGGGAAGTGATTTCAGTTAAATGTCTCAAGAGAATACTGACTTTTTCTGTCTCAACACGAAACCTGCGACTTGCCACGTTCGTTCTTAATGATATTTCGTCGTGAAAATGAAAAACGTGAATCAATCAGCATTACGTTTCTCTTAAAAACCTATTTGCTGTTCCAAATTAGTTGTATGCAAAAGTAATTTGTCGGAGACGAGTGGTCTGTTTATTACATTTTAAAATAACCGCACCTCAACTCAACCTGCATCCACAGCTTCATGCAAAACAAAGCCCAGTCTGACGGTCTGGTTCCTCTCAGGCAGCAGGACACTAGTCAGTATGTATGTAGTGTAATGGATTTACTCAGCGAATTGAGCCTGTTACCGCTTGATGGATTGCAAGGGAATTGCGGGGACAGTAAGATTGGCCTCCCGCTGCTCTGTCAGACCTGAGTGAAGGAGGGTGAGGGATCTTCTCGCCAGACCCTGTGCTGGCTTGCTAGCATTAGCAGCTTTCTGCAGCCCGCCGAGTGTGTGTGTGTGTGTGTGTGTGTGTGTGTGTGTGTGTGTGTGGTGACCACTGAGAGCTCCTGTTAGGCTGCTTCAGTGATGGTTGAACTTATGTTATTTTTAGCTCGCCACGTTTGCAGCGTGTCACCTTATGAAGAGAGCTGAGTGGAATGTACAGGCACAGGAATTCAATATTGGCAGACAGAGAATGAATAACAAGTAAAAACTAAGTAATGAAATGGGATGTTAGTGATATGACTCGATTATTATAGAAAGTTTAGCTAACTAGTGCTTGCTTGCTGTTGCTCCAACTCAAGGAGCTCACATACCTGTAAAACTAGTCCCTGCATTGGTTTTCCTCCATTGTGGTGTCTCTGGTTGCCATGGTCACATGGTGAGCCACAGTGGAAATATCAACTCAGAGGGAAGTGGCAAATAACCAGGCACAATGACAATGCAAACAAGTGGAGGAAGCAGCAGCAGCAACCGCTCGCCTGTCTGGAAGCTCTTTTTACAGCTGATATTGTGGAATGTGCATAAAGAAATCCTAAAACAGTTTGCTTGCCTTGATGTTTCTAAACACGAGGACACGACCGTTTCTTCCTTCCTGCCCTCGCTGTGGCACTCAGCCCCGAGCCAATAGTTTCGCACTTATGCAGGACTTTTACTTGAGCAAAGAAAGTGCTTTTTCACCCTTGCTTACTGAAAACATGCATGTTTAAAGTCACAAATACACAGTTTCATTAGAGAAAAGGGCTAAATAATGTCCTATAACACTATTTTCAGCAGTGAATTAGTAAAAGCTTGTGATCTAAGGCACCATGATGGTGTAAAGTAAAGTAAGCTACAGCGCCTGCATCCGTGGTAATGAAGGAACATGTCACCCAGTGCAACTCTTTGGCTCACTGATGTGCTTTCAATAGTTTTTGCAAAAACAATGGAGCTCTATGGCACACAGAAATAAGATATCCAGTAGCAGGCTTTTGCTACACAGGCAGTACTTGTTAGTGGGATCAATTGTTGTTGACAATAAGGAAGTTATAGAATATCGCCAGCCTCATCCTTTAAGCTCAAGTTTACCAAAACCTCCCCTTAATTGGTCAGTTTTTCATTGCAGAGGGCACAACCCCTGTTTATTTTCTTCTTGCTGGCTGCAGAGAAAGTTAGAAGGTATCAGGAAAAAGGATTGCCCCTCAGTTACATTTGCTTAAGCGGCTTCACAGAGTTAGTTTTGTTAGGTTTGACGTCAAGTTGGCGCTGTATGATTTGAGCGCAGAATCCGTGACAGAGAGGGAACAATCAATGTGATTATTTTGGCAGAAAACAAATGCCCTATGTCAGTATGTTTCCACATTCAGACTGAGAGGCTTGGTTCCTGCCAGCCCTGTGGCTCTGCCAGCCGAACAGGAACATGTCATCGTCGGAGAGTGTTCAGCGCTCTCCTCCCTTCCATATATGGTTTTACTTCTGACCACACGTTTAGATCTCACCAGCCAATTTAACGTTCATTGTTAATTTGGTGCTCGTTTTGGCCGCGATGCTTTGCGATTAGCCGTGAAAGTTATGCTAACAACCCAACCCCCCCCCCCAAGCCCACCCCTTCTTGGCACATAGTCTTTTTTTAGTGACGGACAGTTCAGGTCGAAGCAAAAAAAGACTGTTTCATCGAATTAATTGTGGGGAAAAGCAATCGCAAGGCGGAGCAGAGCAAGAGTCGGAATACTGAAAGCTGTGACAAACAGCCTCGTGCTGCTGCCTCTCTGATGATAGACCGGCATTGTGTGTCGGCTGACCGGAAGGCCAGAATCCACATTTGACATTTGTAGCAGGTTTCAGTGCAGATAAATACATGCATTCCCTCACACACCTTGCTCTTTCTCTTTCTAGCACACGCACACACACAGACGGTCGCACGGCTCTATCCCCAGGGAGACATCCACTGCCTTGAAGTCTGCTGCACCCCCAATCACAATCTTCCAAGGCTCAGAACAAGAACGACTGCACCCTGCTGTATCTAAATATCACTGCCACTGTTGAGCATGTGTGTGTGCATGTTTTCGGTGTGTGTGTGTGTGTCTCAGTTGCACAGATCCTGCCTTGCAGTGAAGCTGTTATTTCCCTCAGATTTTTGGTTGATTCTTCTTATTAACATCACTTACTCATGACACAGCAGACAGACAGCGCAAAGCAGCTGCGTCGCTCCTCCAGCAGCACCGACGACGAGCACATGGAATCTATTTACGCCACGCTGGATGGCGAGGCGCACGTGCACGTATCATATGCAGGCTCGCTGACATCATCCGCCACGATCGGATCAAAATGCGAGAGATTCTCGCTCGGTGGAATTGAGAGGAGAGTGACAAAATAAAAGGAAATCCAAAAAAAAAAAAAAAAAAGTGGAAAGGGAAGGAGAGAGGCAGAATTAGAGAGAGTGGAGGAGCAGAGATGAAACGCATAAGAGGAAAAAAGAGAGTGGAACAGAGGGCGGCTGAGCAAAAGAAGTCTGACTAAGCAAGACGAGCCTGTTATGAAACAGCAATAGGCTGCATACAGACCGGCTTCTCAGATTGATTTATAAATGTGAGCTGACAGCTTAAGACGAGTGAAAACAAACTTTCTGGTTTTGCTGCCAACAGTCGTCAGAGGCCTGCGGGCATATTATTCACTGTCATGTGATGCTGGTTGTAACAGTGATTCTGGCTCCCAGTGGACTTGTCTAAATAAAATCTAACAGAGAGGGTTTATTGAATGGAGTTCTTTATTCTTTTTATACACTAGATCTTTTTTTTTTTTTACAGACAAGGCTAACAATGTACTTTGTTTAAAGATTCTTCAGGATGAGAAGTATTTTGCAAACCCTGATGGAAAATAGTTCTTTTTAAAGCCTTTAAGTCAAACACATGTCGGCCTACTGTGTGATGGGAAGTCACTGAGACGATGCTGGAACTACAGTAAACACGCTGTTATGGGAGGCTGCATATAGATTCATATAACTTTAATCCGATTTTTTTTTTTTTTCAGTTTTTCATTAACTTTCAGTAATTAGTTTAGTTAATTAAGTCTCAGTAACTGAATTAAAAGCAGTGTCGCAATGTTCCATCTCTCAGCGAGCCATTTCTAGTTACAAATATACAGTATTTATTCTTTTTATTTATTATACGCAGCTTTGATAAATGTGCCTGAAACTGAGACCAGTGCATCAACTTAAACTAATAGACTCAAATTATTTATCTATTATTTTTTTATTTATTTTTGAATTTCCATCATCTCTACTCGGGGTAGCTTTATGTGGGAACTGAACTGTTCCATTCACGTGCTTTTGCAAACCACAACTCTAACAAACAGTGTCTCAAAACGTACAGTAACTTAAACATGACCTGCGTCCAAATCTTTAATACTGACTGACTGAAGCTAAACTGTTTATTTTCATCCATTATGAAAGATTTTGGCTGGACAGCAAGATTAGATTCATATTCAGCATTTGACTTGAAAATTCAAAATCAAACAAGGTGTCTTGTGTAGGGTTAAATCTCCATCCGACTGTAAAATGATTGTGCAATCAACCTCTGTCCTTGACTAAGGAGACATTCTGTGTTGTCACGCTGCTCCATCAGCTCTTCAGCAGCTAACCTCTGTGCATCACACTTTATCAAAAATGACAAATTCCGTACTCACCAAATGTTTCCTGTACCAGAAGGTTGGATATGCTTCCTCACAGGTGCGAGGAAACAGCCATCTCATGTCATTCATTTAGAAATCTCTACCTCCAAACTGCCTCACATCTCTTTCTCACACTTAAATCCAATAACTACAGCGCACAATCCAGTCACTACCGAAGCTCAGATTCCTGTCATGACTCACACTAATGTTGGCAGAACTCGTTTCAGGTACAATGCAGTTCACTTCCATTCAGAAAAAATCCAATCTGCCTTTAAACTAAACTCTGACATTCCACTTGGAGACTTTAAAGCTTCATTATCTGATCTTTTCTGTGATTCTTCTTACTTCTTGTTTATTGTGTTGCTCGATTTTGCCGATTGTGTTTGTGGATGTTGCTTGTTCTCAGGTCTCTCTTGGAAAAGAGATTTTAATCTCCACAAGACGGCAGAAATACAAGAATACAATAAAATTAGATGAATAAATGAGTTGAATTGGCTCACCAGACTAAGGCGACAGATTGGGTGTTGCACACATGGCTGCAGCTGATTGACACATTCAGAGTGATAAAGAGGATTTTTCCCAATAAATTACATTTATACCCTAAACCTGGGTAGCATGGCCCTGCAGGGTATCAGGGTATTTGGTATAATTAAAACTTTGAGTGTGATAAGAAGTTAGAGGCAATACTTGTAAGTATGTACATTATTTTCATTATAAAGCTATAAAAAATGCAACACTCGTCTAATTTACGCATTCATTCAACACAACCAAACACAAACTTGTGATATATAAACACTTCACATCTCATTCGCTAAAGCCAAGTCACATTACATAGCGCATGCTTTGCCCAACTGCCTTTACTCACCCCTCCAGCGTCCACACACACACACACACACACACACACACTCTACCTCATGCTCTCTCCTCGGGAGACTGATGCAGTGGCTGATTGTGCGGGAAGTTCCTCTGTCATCGTTAGCGGGGTTGGAGGCACTTGTCAGAGGCCACATTAGGAGTTTCCTATGAACTCCCCTCTGCCTTGCCAGTGACAAAGACACACTGAGGGGTCAGCCGTGTGCTCGTGTTGTTGAAGGAATATGTCGATGAAGGTCAAAGACAGCTTCCGGGGAGCTGCTATGGGTCATTCTACCACACGTGCCGTTACGACTGACACACTCGTATGTCCTTTAAGAGGAGGCACACACTTATTTATGTTATTTCATGTGTCGAATCGAGCCTAAAGCAGGTTTAGAGTTTAGGCTGGATGAGATGGCCCACTGTTTTGAATAAAGCCACATAACAAGCAGCCAATCAGCTGCAAAGCTGGTACCAAACCATTTCTTTTCTTTAAACACAAAAGCAGCAAGTCATTAGGGCAAAAATAGCAGCTATGGTTCAGCTAGTGTGTCTTATTGATTTATACACTTTTATTAACCTCTGGCTTTTGCTGGGCGCTAATTTTAGCCTCTGCACAGAGGGCTGCTACTATGATGTCCTGACTGCAATTTTTCTTGATATTTCTTAGAACTGTAAAAGCAGGGAACTCTTTTTTTTGAACAACAACCACTAAGATGCCCCTGAGCAAGGCAGCGCGCATTCAGCCGCACGAGAAGGACTGGAGCTCCGCTGTGCTGCTTTAAGCTATGAATGCAAATCAGCGTGCTGCTGAACCAGCAGCAAAATGACCAGACCGGGGCGAAGCGGCGTTAAAACTTCAGAGGAAGCCGAGAAGAAAAGAGAGAAGAACCTGCTGAAGAGATATTATATTGAGACGTGATCGTGAAGTGCGCACGTGCTTGTCAGAACCTCGGATCACATCGCTCTCAAAGGCCAAATAGAAAAGCATCAGCACAAACATCACCGATCTTCACGGCTCAGCCATTCCGACAAGTCATCAGTATGCAGGATGAAATCAGAGGCGCCTAAAGTGTGCATGAAATAATTCAAACTGTCCTTCAAAGCGTTATTCGCCCACTGCGAGCCGTACATCACTTGGCAACCGAAGATTAAAAAGCAATAAAGAGAGGAAAAAAATGACAACAGTAACTATATATACCTTGATATTTCAGGTTATGTGACTGTGACTGTGCGTACGCATCTAATTTTTTCACCGCGAGAAGCCCACACTGCAGATGCCATGCTTCTATATTGAGATGAATCTGCCCTGCTTAACATACTAGAAAGAAATCCACAGAAATATAAAGGGCACTTGCAGACTCATCTTATTGAGCTTGTAGTAACAGTCGGCTGCGGCGATACTGTGAAGGTCAAAACAAAAAAGGGGAAGCGCAGTCGATGGCTTTGTGTCATCCTAAAAATTATTTGATAGGCCTCTATGATAGTATCATAACATTATAAACAGCAAACACAAGCCTGTGTGTGTGTGTGTGCACACCCACGTTCTGAATGTGTTTCTTTTTTCACAGTCAAGATTCCCAACTGAATTTAGAAGACAAATGCTACTGAATGTCATCCTACCCAAGTATTTGCTGATGAATATTGGATATTTAAATCCTTTCTTTTCCTTCCTTTTAAATGACAGTCCTCCTAAATAGCCCCAGCGTGCATGTGTACGCTTGTATGCATTTATGACTTACTTACTTACTTTAAAGCTGCTCTGATCAATAGTTCATTAATGCAATGAATCGCCCATTTATGTGATGGACACAAAGCTCTTAGAAACCCACTGTTTGCTGCCTGTCCAGCACCAAATGGCAGATAAGCAGGCAGGTAAAGTTAGCGGCTAGCTAATGAGGCCCGTAGCTTTAAGAGTTTTAGCATCTCTCAGCACATTGTTTTGGTTTTACTATCCGCAGCTTTAATTTTTTAATGCAGATTCAAGCTTAGTTTATTTAAGTTTATGCAGATTTCTGATTTCTATCGCAGCCCAGCCTAGTATTTGTATGCGGTTCTATTGATGTCTACTCATTAGAGGAATAATCTGTGTGAGTGTGTGTTTTTTATGGAAATTCAGTATTTATATTTGCAAACCTGTTTGAATATGTGTATTATAAATTCACTACCAATTTTCTGTGTGAAATGTTTGCAAGGGTGCAGCTTGTGTGTGTGTGTGTGTGTGTGTGTACATGTGAACTCCTAATGTGGTTTCGGAGAGTATAGCTTTAGATAGATAGGGGTCCTCTGAATGGGGGAAGTGAGTGTTTTAAAGCCAAAGCTCGGCACGTCAAGGAGATTAATGCGCTGCTATTGTCTCCGGCTCTCATCAGAACACTTTTATCTGCAGAAAATGACAGAGCTTGCACTTTTCATTATGTACGTTAGCTAGCGAGCTGCACTCCACGCCCCGCTCAGCCCCCCACTTTCCCCTTTCAAAAAAGAATTGCTTTTGGGGGTGAATGTGAATTTGTGTGTGTGTGTGTGTGTGTGTAGGATGGTGTTTGTGTAACACAGGCAAGGAGAGGGGGAAGGAGGGTGTGAGAGAGCTTGTGTGTGTTTGAAGTACAGTTTGTGCATGACCCTGTGTGTGTGTGTGTGTGTATCCAGGCCTCATTTGTATGCCCTACTTGTCATTCTTGACTTCTGAATAAAATTTGACACAATAATTGATGTTTTATGTCTTGCAAACACGGATATGGAGAATATGGATTACTCTGGAGACGGCATTGATTGTTTAAAGTGTCTGAAAAATGGGATGACAACTGCAGAACCAGAGTGTGTGCATGTGTCTTTGTTCTTTCCTCCACAGTCTCTTAAGCCGAGGGGCTATAAGTGTGTTTGTGTGTAAAATTACTGGAATATAACACTCAAGGCTTTGTTGACCCAATCAAAGGATGCAAGTGCTGCAACAGCTTGTACCCTTCCAAGTTATATAATACTATATTACCGGCTTTTGCTTCCATTTGAAAGTATAATTAGGTCGAGACTATTAATGCTTTTTTCTACCGATTCAGGCCCTGAAATGTTTACTGCTTTGGTTTGTCTCAAAGAGCACCGTCTGATCCAAATGTACCCAAGCGTGACATTGGCGTCTACTTCGTTAAACCACTCTGACAACCACAATCACAGTTGCTTTATTCACCAAATCAAGTTGGAGTTGGGTTTTCAACTGTTGGGTGGACAGGGTTTTGTAATATATTATATTATATTATATATATTTCACAGGCAAAATGAGGAATAATGGATCATAAAGATAATTCTGCAATGCAATCAATATAATTTTGTATGAAGGTTTGTGTAGCAGGCAACAACAAAGCTGTAACGAGAGTCATAATTTCATGAGGGACAGCTAACCAGTGGATACCAGCAAGACTTGAGCCATTCCATGTTTGATGTTCAGGGGCCGCCATGATGTTAACTTTTTCACACACTCACACACACGTTCAAAGAGCAGGGACTAAAGCATAAAATTGTACTGTAAGACTTCTGAAAGCTAACAGGTAAAAGAAAATACAAAAGTGCCTTGTTGTGCACTTGAAATAACTTGTTTTTTTGGTAGATGCAGGCTGCAGGGGCTCCTGTGACTGATACTGAGGCGATGAAGAAATCTGTGCGAGCATCACTGTTAGTCGAAAATGAGATCAAGAAGCCACAATGGGACGTGAACAAAGCAAGCACTCAGCGGCAGTCGGTCTCGACACCCATTTGATCAAAGGTTTGCGATTCACTGGCAGAAAACTTTGATGCTGCTCCACCAATTTCAATCAATCTCTTTGACAGTGATCACGCTTCATTTTGGGCCAGTGCACTTTTGAAGGCACTCCTCATGCGGGCACAATTTGTCTTCACTATAAGAACATAAAAATCTCTTATGTGGATAATGGTGTAGCCTCACCACATTGCTTATCTCAGAGAAGATTCGCTTTAGAACGAAGATATCCTTTAAGAAAAATCCTATTTTTTTCCCTCCTCCTCCTCCTCCTCCTCCTCCTCGGGCACTATACCTGCAGTGGTATGCATCACTTTCCCATAGAGACTGGCATTTCAGTTAATGCTGTGCCGAGGCCAGGCCGGTAATAGATTCATTTAAGTAATTATTTAGAGATGGAGAGGGATGGAGAGGGAGGGGGGGAGATGGTGAGCAAGGGAGGCATCGAGGGAAGCAGACAAGCAGTAGTGGACTGGGGATGTAAATCCGTTGATAATTATGTGTTGCTCCAAAATCCTTATGGAATGCAATAGACAGCTATGAGTGGGAGAAAGAGCGAGATAGATGGACACCATTATGCAAGAGACGAGGGTAGGGAAGGGGGGTTGGCGGGGGGGGGGGGGGGGGGGGGGTTGCAGAGCAGACAGAGCACAACTGTGCATACCACATGCATTAGGAGTCTCACCACTGACACTCTAACAGTGCCATTACGGCTGATTTTGAATACCAGCAACCATAACAGGTAGCAAGCCCCAGACTTGATTAGATTTGGTACTGACAGTGCATATGTCTTCCTCCAGGCTGGCAGTGACTTCGGAGAGCGCAGAAATTGAATTGGGCGGAAAGGCGCACTAAACTGTGTTGTTATTGACAATGTGAGGGTCTGGATGTAGACATGGCTTTTACAGCAGCGTACGATTACCTTCTGCATTGTAATGTTTGCACAGATTGGAAAAAAAGGTACTTGCCACTGCTCTGGCTCTGTTGAATTAAAATAAAGAATTTGAAGAAAAAAATAACCCACTCTGCATTTAATAGCTCCACATTCTGGACATGCAAATTTAGCCCTTTTATTTTAAAGGGGCACTCCACAGATTTCACACACGCAGCTCAGTTTACACATGAGGAACACTTTTCTGCCTCTAAAGTTATCTTTCAAAAGTCTTCCAATATGAAATGTGAACAAACTGGGGGTGTGGTGACCGTTTACCAGGTTTGGATGGTCTTATGAAAGAGTTGCATTGTGGGAAATGTAGGATCCCATTTTCCGGGATCTCAGCCTCTGCTTACATCCCTTTATTTATTTATTCATTCACTTTCCTCACGAGTCCCCATGTTGCTGGAGCGCAACTTTTTAAATCTGACCAATTTTCCTTTAGCAGCATCAAAATATTAAGCAAAACGTAAAAAATTAAAGTCCCCTGCGGCTCAAAAATGTGTTTTGCTTATTTGTGCTACTTTGCTCTGACGGCATTCATACATCATTCTGTACAGTGGAAGTCAGTGTTTAACACAAATGCTTTTTTGTGAAATAAGAGGAGTCATCAATTGTACATAAATAAATGTAAGAATATTATAACAGAGTGGAAAAAAAATCTGACTTTGCATTAACATTCGACGGTTACTCGTCTGAAAGGCGGACTATTTCTCAGTATCCTCTAGAACAGCTGCTGAAGGCTCTGCTGTCATCGCTGACAGATGGTTTACCGACAGAAACTTGAACATTTGGCATCATTGTGTGCATCCCGACACCTTGAGTCCCTTTAACTGTTAGAAACACCTCAGTGTTTACCTCCAAACATTTGTAGATTGCCTCCTTGTCGTGTTGCGGAGCTCTGAATGAGTGCAGTGGGAAGATGAATACAGCAGGCAGTGCTGTACCACAGAAGCCAAATGAATCCTTCTTAGCTTATTACACAACTGAACTGGGACATGCAATGTCAGCCAGTCATTTAATTCCAATTTACCATGGCCTGTCATGGGTTATATAATAATTAATCATCCGTGCCAATTAGTCTAAACAAACTGCTGAGTCGAGGCAATAAATAGATGGATGGCATTTTGTTCACTTTATATCTCAGTGCTTCCCGTTTTACCAGCGAACGCATTGTGGAATTTTCAGTTTCACTTTATTTACACATCGAGAGGCTGTGATTGGATGCAGCCCACCGGCACAGTACTGTAATCCCAGCAAAGACAAGTGTTGAGGTTGAACAGCCTTAATGCAGTGTGGACTGGCTAATCAGCAGGACAGGGAGGGATCCCAGCGGGCTGGTTGGACCAGTCTGGATGGAACAGATTTCTAAAGTGACCAGGTTGACTTGCTGTGTGAGACCACTGCTGGTGGTCCATATGGCAGACTGTCATTTTCCCTGCGTCTCCGGCTGGCATGCACAGAGCCACATAGACACATACACTGGCCCTCCAAACAGGCCGGATCAGACGACTGTCCCCTCTTACACTAGACGAGCTCTGGTTTGTTCTGCAATGTGATGCATAAAGTGGAAAATCAAAATGCAAAGAAGGCGCCATTTGGCCCGACGGTACTAACTGCCAGCTGCCAGGGAGCTTGCGAAACAACAATATTGATGATAAGGCTGACTCGTCCAAGCATGTAACATAGACTTAAACAAGATGCTAGCCTATTAATGTTAAAGAAATTTATAATCTCTATGACATATTTCTCATAGTTTCATTTGGGTTCTCTATATTTATTAAATATTTACTCACAATCTGTATAATTATTCACTTTGTGATATGTTTGATGTAATATTCTTGTCATTTTGGATAGGGAGTTAGTTATTGATGATGGCACTTTCTTTTTGTACGTACCATGTCTCACCCCTTCTTTCTTCTTTCACGGAAACCAAAGGTCACAACTCAGACAAAGCATGCCCCAAAAGCATTTCAAATTAAAATGTGATCCATCCCAGCTCCAGCCCCAGCTCTCACTACAAGGAGCCAGTGACTGAATCTGAATGTTATACTTGTCAACATTGGTAATTATACAGTATTTCAAAGCAACCAAGGCAACTGTCTCTTAAATGACACTTTGATGGCATTTCATTGATGCTTAACATGCCATAAATGTAGATGTGGGGATGAAATGACATTCAAATGCAAAAAAAAAAGTCTGAAATCTTTCATTTAGGAGGAATAGGCCAAATACCAATGTTGTTATTCTCCTGTGGCATTTTTTTATTTGCAAATCTAGCTGCTCTACTGATTCCAGAGGTGCCAAATCTGACTGTTGGTCCACCACTCTGATCCAGACTGAATTATCTCCACTAATATTGAATGTATTGCCATGGGATTTTGGAAATCCTACCGACTTCTTCTGACTTTTCCTCTAGTCCTACCATGAGGCTGTCATTTGTAGTTTTTAGGGAAACATCTCAACATGTATTGGATGTTGGTTTGTTGCAAAATTTGGTACAAACATTCATGGCCCCCTTCAAGTGAATCCTAGCAGCTTTGGTGATGCCCTGACCCCATGACATTCCTACCAGCCTCTTTTGTACTTTGTTCGGAGCTACTTAGCACGGGTTAGCATGCTGATATGCCAAACTAAGATGATAAACATGGGAAACAGTGGACCTGCTCAACATCTGGGTTTTATCAGGATGCTAATATGGTTGCAGTGACAATGCTGTTAGTATCTAGCTCCAAGTATTGCTGTATCTAACTCCACCCTTACAAGGACACTAGCATGTCTGTGAGCTCCTCTCATCCTGCAGCACCTGAAAATGGTTTTGTCTGTAATGTTTCAGCGAATACTTAAGAAAACACGAGTAAAGGTTTGACAGTATAATCGGCGATGACCCCCTCAAATCATTTCAGAATTTTTCACAAAATAAACAATTCATCAGTCATTTATTGTAAAACTAACTTTTCTTTGTGTGTGTTTTTTTCTTTTTTCTGAAGGGCAAACCATTTTGATTTCACAGTTACATTATTTCCTTTCTTTGATTTGAATGTTGTACTGACTTGACTGCCTTGTTGTAAATTCACCAAGGCAACAGGCTTTTTAATGAGTCGAACTTTTCTGTCATCTTTGCAGCATGCAAAGAATGTTCTGTGTTTAATTCGGCAGCGTACAAGGTCATCTTTTCACACAACATACAGAAGCAACATGTGGACCGAAAGAGAATGTACACAAAGTCAATGAGAAGCTCTTAGTGTAAATCTCATCAGTGTATCTGTAGCCACATTAATTGTCCCCAGCTTTGATCGACCAAAACTGGTTTAATACATTTTGTCCAAAAAAACAGTAGCATGCACAGCAGTAATGTCAGTAATTGAAAATAGGGAAATTGATTGAATAGACAAGCTTTACAAGGGCGTATATTTCACAGCTGCCTGGATGAGCAGCTTCGCAAGAGCCATTGAACCCTGAAATGGGATTTCTCCACAGAACATTTCAGATACTCGTTCGACAATGTTCACATGCTGGAGTTACATCCATCGCTAAATGCAGAAATGCATTCAAATAAAATGCAAATCTAACCACTTCAGCAACGTACAGAACTGCAACACAAATACATTTTTTCTGATGTTGTTTTGTAGCGAGGAAATTCATTCAGTCTTGTTCCTTTTTGGATGGCGTAAACTGTACATTCATGGCTATATAACAGCCCTCTGGAATAATCTATAAAGTGGCACATGCAGCACATTTCTCTCTTGCTGATGTATTGTATTGCACATAAGGCTCGCCTCGGCCTGATACTGAATAGTTGTATCAACTTGCCCAATCAAAGAGACTTTACTTGGAACAAGTGTATCTAATCCCCAAAGCGAAGTGGATCCACTTGAAGATACAAGGCCAGCTAGTCAGTAATTGTTATCCCAAAAAAGCACATTGGACTTCCGCCACCACCGTGGATATCTCCACGGGGGGGAGATAGAGAACTGGCCAAATTAAGATTCAGGATGTTAGCAGCTGTCCCTCATTGGAGGAGGGAGTTCAGTTTGGGTCTCCAGGGAGGTAACTGGATCACAGCCTCGCCATTTTTTTTTCCAAGGTGCCGCTGGATTGTGAGCGACCGCGGGGGACCTCCATTTAAGGAAACCATTCAGGGCAGCGCATGTGAGATTGAGATGAAAAGACACTGAGGGAAAAGAGAGGAACATGGGAGGACAAATCATATATGGTTTGAGTGCAGAGTTTGAGGCAGAGGAGAAGTAATGAGAAGTTCCAGAAAATAACTTTGATGTTTTCTTGCAGAGAGAATTCCACACACGTTCACAAGAATGTCCCCTGACAGAACGAATGAAAGGCCGTCTTGTGGATCACACTTGAGCAAAACAGCAGTTGAATACATTTTGAGTATTCTAGCAGGGGAAAGGGGCAGAAATAAGCTCATGCAGGGAAAATTCATTTTCACTCTGGGCCCTTGTTTCTCGCTGGTGCAATGGATCCTCGTTAAGCACGTCTGTTTTAAAATTTTCACGTCAAAGGAAATTATGAATGCTTACAGCTCCTGTGTATCTAAGTAAAATAACACGTAGTGGTACTTCTCCCTCAGCTTTTTTCAGAAAGTATTCCTGCTAGTTAGAATATAAGCTAAGAAAGGTAAAGGGTGCACAGCAGCTCGTTTGTAATGCATTATGCACTACAGTATCTGATCTGTCTCCCTCATCTCACTGCTATTTTTATTGTCTTCTGATCAAAGCTGCTCAGTTTTATAAAGACGAGCACGCACTGAAGAACTTTGACAAGAATAACACGTCGGTGTAGATACTTCTGGATGAAAGATACTTTTGAATATTCAAGAAAACCTCCAAATGAAAGAAAGGATGCTCAAGCAGGTTCGTTAGCGATGAATCCTTTTTGATGTTTTCGACAAGAACAGGCACGGTGCGCTGCCCAGGGCTGCCCTACACAGCGGGCGTTAACTCGGTGGTCCCCGTGTTGGGATGTGGGAAGAAATACATCTTGGATGATTTTGCGTCTGGCTTTGGAGTTACTCACAGAGGATGAATGCAATGTGATCACTCCATTTTGGATCTAACACTTCAAATCAGCAGGGTAAAGTTCAGTACAACTCAAGAAATCAACCTTTTTGCAGCCCCTTTACGTGTGATCACGCTTTAAAACTCCAAAGAATTCTTCTATTACTGTCATCTGCAGGTGTAATTGTCATAAGAAAAAGCTATTTAAAAAGTAGTAGCTCCTACAGTTTTAGACTTCTGAAAACTTGCATTTTGTTGCAAGTGCACCAGACCTGTTTGTCACATTACAATCTTGTTGTAACGGTGACTTGTGTCGATGAAGACCAGCCACATAAAGTAACCAGAAAGTATGTGTCATTGTCTCCGATGGAGCATCATGTGGCGGCTGCCATGCGCACACCTGTGGCTTATTTGTGTCTGGGACTCGGGTCAAAATGTTCCGTTAATCATACAGAAGTAATTAGGAATTGTTTGCACAGGCGGAGAGCAATTGTTTGCCGAGACGGAGAGCTCGTACCTCCCAAAGTGTTACCTGCGCCGCGTCGCGCCAGATGCTTAGAAATTCCATCACAAATTAAATCTCAGTTTAGTTTGTGATATCTCATTCCTCTGACTCATCTTATCTCCTGTTCCCACTTAAGAAGTTGCCTCAGAGTGGTGATAAGAAGCAGAGGGAGAGGAGCGCTGCTATCCTGCTCCTGACAGATTAATTCATAAGGGGGGGAAAATACGTCTTTCTGCTAACGTGATGGCTAGGCCTGTGATAATGTCTGTGATAGTGGGGAAAGAGAAAGATGGAAATGTGCCACAGGCAATTGACTTGTACATGTACTTGCTGGATGTGCTGAATGGGACAAAAGCCAAAGACTTCTGACAAAAATGACAATGTTGTCATGACAGTGGGGAAAAAGAAGAAAAATGATGGTTGGGGATGTCACAGTGCATAATATAGAGGAAGACCACAGGGAGGTAGCAAGAGTTAGCACTGCAAAAGAGTAATTACAGGTGAAATATGTGTGGGACATAAAGTTTGGTGTATTTGATGACCTCTGTGGTTGCAGTGCAGCAAAATCTTCATCATTTTAAACTGCCCGACCGTGACAGAATGACTCCATTCTTGATGATAATAGGAATGGAAGTTATTCGTAACACACTTTCCATTACGAGTGAGCCTCGACGTGCTACTGGAAAACAGGTCATTTCCAGAGAAGACTTAAATAAATTGTCCTAAACAAAGATGCTTTGAGACATGCAAAGAAAGTTTGTCTTTGGTTATGTGTAATAAGTTGGGTTTTTAATGGGGCACTGCACCAATTTCACACAGCCAGATAATTGATTGAAATTAGTTCTACACAGTATGTGCAATGTCCTCAAAAACTGTTCAAACTGGGGTGTGTTTCCGAGGCAAGGGGTCTAACGAAGATGGAGCTGCATCATGGGAAATGTAGGATTCTGTGCTTTTGAAGCTTGACTTATACATGGGGAGTAAAAGTCAGGATGTCTCAGGTTTTCATCTTTATGGGACATAAAGAAGTACTAAATCAGTGCAGGTATTTGCAGATTCACTGCATGTCACATACTACTAAATATAAAGTCATGGTCGCAGTGTATCACATCGCACTAAATACAATTCAGTACGGAGTAAATGGAGTGAAAATGGAGTAAAAAGGGAATCTAGTAGTACAATGTACTGCAGGTAGAATGTACTTTTGTGGCTCTGAAGGGAGCTTTCTAAAAGGTTTCGGATAAGGCGTTAGGCTTGATATTTTTAACAGAAAACCTTCATTATAAACTGTGGGTGTGGAGTTTGAAACACTTGGGCAAGAAGGGTCTTATGACAGATTCTATTGAGCTGCATTATGGGAAGTATAGAATCCAGTAGGAGCACAACGACAGGTATTTCATTGTGCTGTTGAGGGGGAACAATAAACATAAATATTTCTTAAGAGCACTTGTTGAAGGCGACCCCAAGGTGCTAAAACTATTATAATAGTAAAAAAAAGCACGTTACAAGGTGATGCGCTGGCTTTGACCATCAAGAGCATTTTTGGGTTTCAAAGGCACTTTGACATGTGGACAGCAGGAGGTGAGGATCAAACCACCAAACCTGTGATCAGCGGACGACCAGCTCTACCTCCTAAGCCTTAGCCGCCCTTCAAACCCCTGAAACCCTTCTCAGCTTCACAAGCAGACACATTTTTTTGTTTAAAGTTAACCTTTTCTTAAGAAGCTATTTACTGTAAGCCAGCCACCACTGGCACACTCAGAGCTTCTTCTCCCCACAGACACTTTCGCACAGTTCACACAGATTTTATATTCTTTAGTTGGACTTGGCAGAACTTTGCAGCTGTTGGCTTGTGATCTCACCCTTTGTTGGTGATTTCTTGTGATCACCATTCACTTTCAAATTCGTTGCCTATGTGGCTGGCGTTCAGGCAAATGTTTTCAAACCTGGTGGGCAAAATTTGCATAAAACCAGTAAATGTTTTGGACTGCTGACAAAAGGTTTCACCCTGTTTTTTTCATGATTTCATGTAATTTCACTGTCTTCTAAGACAGGCCCAGATCATAGAATGCACAGGGGCCATTAGTGAGGAATGAAATGTTTGTAGGGTAGGTCAAGTCATTTTACTAATGTAGCCTGAAAATTTGCCTCTGATGCTACACAGATTGCAACACCAGTTACCATCAACCCTTTGACTCATTTAATGCAAACTATAACTCATCTTGAAATTTACATGATTGATTCATTAACTATATTGGAGATGGCAACGATTCAACACATCTCTCTCTTTCTCTCTCTCTCTCTCTCTCTCTCTCTCTGCCCTCCATCCAGATATTATTGAGCTTTTTGGTAATTCCTGTTTCTATGGCAACATGAGTCAAGTCATCCTGTGGACGGTGGGGGGATGGAGTGAGAGAACCAGCGAGTTAGTGTCTGACTGTGCAGGCAGTTTGAGGAGTTCACTTTTTGCCCAAAACTGCGAAGCCTCCACTTAACTTCCACCTCCTTTATTCTCTAATACCCTTTTAACCCTACAAATACAACTCGTGTTCATGTTAGGTGAATCTAGACACCAATAATAATCACCTGCTTGAGATACGATGAAAGCTTTGTTGGCCTTCCACCAACACAGATGTTTCTTTGTCTTTTGAACAGCCCTCAGGCTTCATACCTATGTGCTAAATACACTCCTGGATCCAACTGTTAAGCCACAATTGGTCAATATGTGGCACATGACCACTGACATCCTCGGGTCAATAAAAGAAAGTGGGTCCAGCTCCAGCTATTCTCTTCTCCCCTGAAGAGGACCCCGCTGAGGGTCCAGCTCTGCTTTGCCCTTCTCTCCTGGACCCCTGGTGGTCTGGATCGACTGCTCTTCACCTCATCTCGTGGCCGAGGAGTGCCGGCTGTCTGCCTTAGTGTGGCCTGTACAAAACAGACCAGCTTTTTCAAGGCAGCAACGCAAAGTTGTCCCTGAACAAAAGTTTATTTAGTGGCAGCAGGTACGACTCAAAGTCTGCCTTCTGGTTTTCCAAGCAAAGAGAAGCACACAAGCAAGTTAGCACCGAGCGGCTGAGCAGCAAAACACAAAGGGCCACCTTGGACTTTAGAACCACAGCCCCTTCTTCAGCCTGGATTATTAGCAGATTTGCCAGCTAAGAGAGCAACACAGTGAAAAATCTCTCTCTTCTCCCTCCAAGGGATGGTAACAAATTCTAACTGGACATATAGAGCATAACAGAACTGGAAACGTGGCTAAGCAATGGTGTAACCTTGTTAATGTATTGGTTCTGAGTTGCTTAGTTATTCATTGAGTTTGATTATTGTGATATCTTACAGTGTAGACATACCTGTCATCTTTATTATAAGTTAATTACCAATTGATTAATTATTAATCATAATACAAAATTAATGTTTAATTTCTTAGATGAGACTGAGTAGCTTAAATTGGCTAAGTGGTTTGTTCTTTTTTTAAAAAGTGGATTTTACATGAAGTCCTTTCAGTCAATATAATTATTAATTATATCTGATTAAACCAAAATGCCCCATAGATGGTGCAACCCCAACATTTTGATTTTCAGAGCACTTCTGCAGTGCAATTTGGCGAGAATCCTCCTCAAAGATAATTCAAGAAGACACTTTATCAATTAGCAGCTCGTTCCCTGATGTGTTATCTTTTATAACCGTCCAAATATGACCTAAAAACTTTTTGAAAGGCGTCAGTTTGGCTCTCAAAAGTGGGGCAGTGGGAAGAAAGAAGCAATCCCCCTGTCAGATAAAAGCCACCAGGCATTTTAGGCTTAAGAGGAATTAGTTGCAATTTTCTTAGAGATCCAACAAAAAGCACAATCAGATATGTGGTGCAAACAACGTGGATCTGTTTTTTTTTTTTTTTTTGTCTTTGATACCATTCCATTCAATCAATAGTATTATGTGATTTTCAGCTGCGAATCTCAACCCTTAACAGCAGAGTTTTCACCCAGCGTTGACGCTGGAGCAGTCGAATAAGCTTGTAGCGCCGCGCATTTTTGCTTTCTTCTTGTCCTCAAATAGCATGACACACTTACGCATGCCTCCACAAGCTCAAGTGTCCCCAAGCTTCCGGCATCTCACACTGTTAGTTGCTTATTTCTAAAGGGAATAATGCATAATCAAGTTTCATTCTCTTGAAGGGGAATACACACACACACACACTCACACACATACACACAGACACGTGATGTTGCATGGAAATAGTCATACTTACACGTTCCTAGGGTTGATGTCGAATTCCACATGGTACGTGCAAAGGCAATGATAGTAATGGTACGGTAAGTGTAGTCATCTCCAATGAGCAACAACCCTGACATTTGAAAATGCATGAGTCAGCCCCGTCGCCACATCCACATCATGCAGTTTGCAGACATTTTAAAACGCACACGTTTGCAAACGCTGTGGAATATCAAAAGCTTTTAATCACAACTTTGATCAGCAAGTGCCATGCCCTCAGTGCCCAGTGTGTGGAAGACTGGTGCGGCAGCTTGAAAATAGAGCGATGCAGATTCAAAGTCAGTGGTGTTTTTATGAAATCCTTGAAAGCTGAATTTTCAATTAATCAGGTGCTGAATACATTTGCCTGAACCTGAAGAGCCTCAAGAGCACTACAGCATCACTAATGCTGGTTGCTAACACATTACTGGCTGCATAGAGATTTTAGAAATATGCTGGTAAAAGCCTGATGGCACTCATGTATTGCAACATATCGGTTTCATTTTTCTTTCATTTGCTGCAAAAACCTCAGTTTCTTGACTGAAACTGAATATATGTTGATACGTGGTCATACGTTTTTTGTTCCATGTTTCCTCCACATTCTAAGTCTAAAGTGGGTTGGCATCAATAGTGGCATTTTAAAGCGATTGCTGAATTCACCCTCTATCAAATTACCAAAATATCTAAATTTAGTAGTTACATTTAATTAGCAATCAATTAAAGAGAATCTTATATTGTGTCAGAATGTAACCTGCAGCTGTAAATGTGTTATTTTTTGATACTGGTAAAGATAGAAATATGATGCCACACATTGTAATGTTAATATCTTTGGTATTTGTCTGAAATATAGGGTGGCTGTTGAGTTTGCATGAGAGCTGACATAACCAGCATCCAAGTGAAGCCGAGCATGGTGGTTTGTAGTAGTACTACACGATCTCGGCAGGAGGCAAATCAAGGTTTGTACAGCTACTGTACAGCAAGCCCTGAGGCTAAAACCTATCTGTCACTACCCACGCTGCTTAAAGTAAGCTACCGTTTGCCCTCATTTTTCTCCACCGAGAACTGTGGGTACAAAGTGAGAACATCTGTCAGGCCTCATTTCTACCTGGTGCAAACATGTAATCTGTATCTGGATACACAATCTGGAGAATTTGACTTTAACTTTGGCATATGAATGTTCATGTTACCCTCATCCTGTCCTCATTAAAAGAGATATGGTGTTTATATTGCGCCAAATATAGCAAACAAATTAACCGATAATAACTAACCGCGGTAATCCAGCAACTCCCATGTTCTGTGCGGTAAAATTAGCATTTTTGTCAATGGAGTCTGGTGGGTTTGAAGCCAGCAATACAACTGCTGGTTCTGGTGAAACAAAAAGGATCTTACAGGTCTTAAAGGGCATGCCAGATGTTGCCCAGTCACGTAGCTTATCTAGTCACTGATTAGACGGGTGTAGATTAGGAACTAGTGTCAGACATTTTCTGGAAGCAGTGTGTAATAGTGCAGATACTCAAGCTAGTAGTCTAAATGCTGTATTATAAATAAATAACTAACAATGTGGTGCGACGCCACAGCTTTACAAATGGACACAACTGTGCAGCAGCTCATACACTAAGCTGTGGAAGCGTCCCCTACATTATTCTTTGCTATTTATTTAGCCCCACAAATGTAGATGAGGAGGTCATTTGGGATGTGCGCGCGTGTTTGCTTACCACAGCGTCACTCACGGCGCTCGCCGTAGCGCTGTGGAGGTCACGTTACACTGAAGGCACATCTTTAGATAACGTCCAATTTGGAAGCAGTTCCAGCCTCGCGAGCCAGTGGGAGAGATGACATGGACGTTAATGGTGGCACTAATGAACATAGATGAGGCACACGATAAAGACCTTCACTTTGCGTTTCCTTGGAGCCCAAACTAGGAACAACAAAGGACAAATGTAATAGCGGAAGAGGAAGAAGGAGAAAAAGAAATGCATTTCTCATTTGTTATAATATTAGATGTGGCCCTAAAACCACTCCCTGCGTGCTCTCCATGTCTACATACTGTACATGTCTCTGTGAGGTGTCATGACACACAGTTGTTAAATGTAATAGTTGATTCCTCTAGCTAGTGGCATTCATATCATTTATGTAATTCAACTATTTTGGTTCCTGACAAAAACAGTGCATCATTAATGCCATTTGAATTTTTTATGAGGTGATGGCAAATGTTTTTGTCTGAGATGAGAAACAGCAGGGGTGAGTCAGGCTTAAAATCTTAAAATGTTAATCCAGTTTCTTGCCAATTGTAGCAGCAGCTAATTCCCTAAGTAGTTTAAAATCTACCAGCTGGCCGTGACCAATGCTTCACACCCCAAAATGCTTAGTCACCATAAAAAGAGCCATTTCTTTATTTATTTATTATTATTTAACTGTAGAGATTAATCACTTTGTTTCGTAACAGGCATAACTTTCTCACAACTCTGTCATAAAACCGGGAGTAAAATTACAGCAGAGGGGTTCTTCTTGACATTCTGCGATAGCAAGTTTACTGCCTTTATCCTAAATCCCTGCATGATATGTGTTTATCCTCTTATCCTCTTTCTTGTTATCCCCCCTCATCCCCCTGCTCCTCCTTTTAATATTTTCCCTATCGTCTTCCCCCACCAACATCCACTCTTTACTTCTCTATTCATTCACCACTGTCTGCCATTTCAATTCGCTCCTTTATCTCCATGTCCCGTCCCCCCCCCCTCCCCCTCCCCCTCCTTTACCATCTTTCTGTAAGTAATAATCTGCATGATTTGTTTTTCTCATATTTCTGGTATCTTTCTTTGCACTGTGCTTCCCAGACACTGCATGTCTAAAGCAGTCGGGTGACCTTTTTTCTTTCTGTTTAGGTCCCATAGCTCAAATATTTCAAAGTGCCATGATTTGATGCAGTTTGACTAAGATATTCAAAGTTGTCAGCCCCCGAACCTGTTTAAGAACATGCTTTATTGAATGATATTGAGGCTATTGGCTATCGGAGAGACCTACATCCACAGTGAGTCTGTACTGTAGGTGACCTTATTCAACAGTCTATTCCTGCTGCCAGTCAATGCATCACTTCCTGTGACTCACTGGGTGTTTCCAAGAACGAGGCCATGTCCGAAATCACCCACTGATGACTCTATTGTGTGCTATATTTACTGTTCTTCCATTTTATTTCAATCTGAGGTCTGAGCGACAAAATGCCAATTTACTGTTAATTGCATGGAGGAATGACGGGGTGATTTAACACAGCACGACATAGCGAGCGTTAAAAAGCCCTATTGTTCAGAGCAGGAACGCTTTAAAAGCTTTGAAATGGCTGAAAACAGCAGTTTGACAGCAGTTTCGAGCTCCTCGCTCCAACTTTTGCCCGTGGCTTCAATTGCATCTCATGGTCTTTGTCAACGGGCTGAGATGAAACAGCTTGTCCACACAGGAGGCGTTCAAGCTGGGATTTTCAGTTGTCAGTGAAATAGAACAGAAATTCAAATTCAAATCAAATTTGAGGCTTTGCTTCTATTCCCTTGCATTTTTTTTTTTACGTATGTAACGACAATGGTTTGGCGCTGAGTTGTGCCAAAACTGCAGTTTACTCACACTCAGAGCTGTGCCTGAATGCATCCATTGTAGACACAGATGGAGGAGCTGCTGCTGCCCTGCTAATGTGCTGCTAAAACTACTCAGCTCGTGTACAAACATATTATTATTATTTTACCTATTGTATCAGTATCATATTAGCACTGTATTATAATTATAGCAGCAAACCATAGTTCTCTAAAGCTAAAACAGCCAAAGATTGTTGCTTAAAGCTACTTTAAACTAATTTTGAAACACGTCTGATATACTATAAGTTAATTAGACTTCCATGCAAACCAGTTGGTAACACATGAATATCATGAGCAGTAAAAAGCTGCATAGAACAGCAGGGTTGGGTGTTCATTCTCAGTGGGTTTGGCTCTGTGATTCATCCTTTCACATTAAATCACATCATTTGGTTGCATGTTAATCTCAAAACTGCCAGTTCAAGTGCAAACTCACCCCCCTGCTCCCCGGCACACCCCCACCCACATTTCCACCCCCACCGCTCCACTCTTTCTTCTAATGTGCAATAAGCAGAGGCCCTGTACCATCTTCACTCAGAACATCCTGTGTTTGGTGAGCCGCCGTTGTACCCAAAATAGTTGTTGTTCTTCTCCTCGGCATCCGATTGTCAGGGCTTTGAATCATATCTCAGCTCCTCCAAAAAACAGAAGGCGCAGCAGCGTCTTAAAGCATTTCCCCCTCCTAACTCAAACATCAAGCAGGCAGCAGTGGCCTACATAAAAAAAGAGAGGGAAAAAAAAAAAAAAAAAGCGACATGAAAACCCAAACGGCCTCCCAGGGGAAAGAACAACAAGGAGAAGAAGACGGACGATGCGGCAGGCAGACCCCCATGTACAGATACACACTGATTCGTGCATCCGAGCGCATGCACTTAAACACAGGCACATGCACACATCAGCAACCCCCCTTTAGGAGAGTTTCTTATTTTTGTATTGTTAAACCCCTCAGTCCTCATGATTCACAATGCGTGACAGCAGGGGGTGGTGGCTGAAGGGCCTAAGATGAACCAGTTCTCACACACACACAAACAGAAAGAGACAAACGTAAACACACACATTTGAAACTCACCAAAACACACAATGAGCGTCTCGTTTAATCACGATTTTGCTGACAGAACTGCCCCTGAAAAGAAACGATACACCAGAGCTACAGTCTGCACTCTGCAGCTCGTGGAATTCTTGAGATTAAACTGTTCATGCACACATCCACGCATTATATCATTAGAAATATACATTATGATTCAATTGGGAATGACGTCGCAACATGAAATTGAAGGTTAGATCAAATAATTTAACTGACGTGCTGCCCCTTTAGTGCTAAATGCTACATAATAGTGTTAATATGCTACAGCAGCTAAATGCAGTTGCACATTTCCAAGGGAGCACCATATAAACATCTTATTGATATAATGTCCATGAGGAATGTTATTTTCTACATTGAGAACTGTGACATCCTTACAGAGCGATGCATCTAAGTCATAGGGAGGATAAGACAGGACGCCAGAGAACAGGGTTCACGTCTCTGCTTCGGTAGTTTTTGGCTCTGTATTGCAAAACATGTATAAAAAGTATTAAAATCATCCTAAATTCAAAAAATGTTAATAATTTGTAGATTGCTAGGAGCAGATATTCTCATTCAGTGTTTGTGTTGATTGATGGACAGCTGATTATGTTCTACACCAGCAATCACAGCACGGATAATTCAAATCATACTAGTGTTATGCCAGACTATTGTTTAATCTCTACCATTCAAGTCTATTACGAGTGAATGCATTGTGTTTTGTAAGCCCATTGTGTGAGAAGTAAATCCTTTAATTGAAGTGCAAATTTAAAGTGCAAATCACTCAAATTGGAGATTTTCACCGAACAGACTTGCAATCTGATAATGTAATCCAACACATTTTTAATATTCTGATAAGAAAAACAAAGCGGAACATTTAAAAACTCATTTGTCATTAAGCCCCTTAAAGCAACCTTTTATTTCGTTTCATCTTAGTAGTCTTAAGGGGGGAAAAACACTCCTGGTCGTAAGAGGCCACCATCAAAATGGCTCATTTTTGGGAGCATAAATGTACTCTACGGGCTGCATCAGGGTCAGTCTGAACCATAATGGTAAATCAATACTTCACAACTCCCACCCACTTCAGCCGTGCACTCTGCCTGTCTTCTTCTCAATGGTCTTTGTCTTTCTTACACAAACAAGTGATCTTTCAAATTCCAAAGATGGCCTCCGAAGAGGCAACGTCCAAAACGACTTCATTTTCCCCTGCGGGACGCTGATGATCTTAAAAAGCAGGCGAACATCGTGATTGATACCGCGCACGCAGCAACGCTCGTCTCCCGCTTAATGGAGATTTCAGTTTGTTGCCGTCCAATAAATTCACCTGCAAGGGGGAGCAGAGAGAGTTATGGCCTTCTGATGTTACAGTGGGGATAAAACAGGAAATGAATTCAGCACAATCTCTTTGATTTAATCACCTCTAATTCTAAATGTAGAGTTGAGCTATTGATAGATGGGTGAATAGACAAAACATTATTCTTTTTAGTGTAGACCAGTAAATAAAACTGTAATCATGCGGGCAAGAGCTGTATTGACAAGTAGCAGTGAAATGCCAGAGTTTTATGCTTCGGGGATGTTATCTGTGGCAGCTACAGTTTAAAACTGACACTTAATTCCACATCCAGTTCTTTTCTTGACGGCATTGACATGACTAAATGACAAAGCCATGAACAGAGACGAGCTAATGACCATTAGTGTTCAAACAGTGCACGCCTCCTGGGTCAGTGCTGTCGGTGTACCCAGAACACTAAAACCAGCCAATTATCTGTTTCCAAGGACAAACTGTGCTGTGTGTGCGCCGATCAAGTGTTTTCTGAAAGTTAGTGCCTCGGTGTAGGTAGCAGAGATTTGTGGGATCTGATTAGCTCAGATCTCAGGTGATTGATTACGCAGTCTGTGCTTGGAAGCAGGGACTTCATAGCGACAGCCACTGTTCACTGATGTTTGATGAACTCTGAGTGACTCCCCCAGCTTTGTCGCAGTAGTGCAGGTTTTAAATAGTGCACAGAAATAACACTCCTCCTTCACAGCGCCTTTTGATCCCGCATTAGCTCCGCAGACTTTTATTTATTTAGTAATGTTTAAATATTTTTTGCTGAGAATATAATGATGGCCACATTCAACCTATAGACAATACAGCTCACATATAATGACTGATGTCCTCCAAAAGACGACACAGGGGACATTTCTCATGCTCATGTCGATTTCAAATCACATGTCAGCTTGACTTTCCCCTCCCAGAGCCTGGTAAGGTGTTATGGAGTCCACTAACTGGTTTACAGTTTTTCTGATCCCTCACTGGCTTCCCACCTGGTTTCCAGGAAGTAACCAGGGCCTCATCCACAGGCTGCGCTGGATCAGTTGCATGAAATTGGTGAGCTCACGGCAGAAGACTGTAGTCGTGTGGGGGAAAAAAGGCAGGTTACTCATGCAATTACCAATAAGTAGAGGTATCGTTTTTCATTATTAGTATTTTCAGACACCTTTCTCTGTCAAAACCCCCAAAAATCCACAGAGAAAATAGCAAGGACATGACCTTGGCACCTTCAATGGAAGCCACAGCCCAGCGGCAGGCAAACTGTAATTTGTATGCTGTTAAGAGATAGCCAGTGTCTCCAGCACACGGTGTAATGTAAAGTCAAAAACTTAAAGAGCCAAAGAACAAGTTGTTGATCAAAGCTTCGAGTGCAAAAAGCCCCCAGCAGTACGACAGCATCGCCAGTAAATGAGCTTCTCGAATCAGCACTGGCTCACTATGAGGACCGAAAAATGAGTGTGTTCTTGCTCAGAAAAGTGGAGGAATTAGATAAACATTTCATCCTTCAGACGGTTGGAAAAAGAATGAGCAAATAATGACTGACTTTACAGTTTTGGGGCGCTGGAACAGTACATAATTTACTTTATTAGTTTGAATTTACTCTGATGCCACTGTTTATGCTGCTGTCCACAATAAATCCAACACAAACCATTTCTCTGTGTCCATGTAACCACATGGAGGCGCAGATACAAAACATTAACTGGTCTCCAGGAGCGTCCATTAAAGAGCTGTCCAATTAGACTCAACTCTGGGCTTCATGCTCCATCCAACATTGTGCATCAGTGCCACGAGCGGATACTTACCACTCATTTCCATCGGGCTTTTCAAAGAAAATCTTCATCTGCCGCACACGTGGTCATCACCGAGGCTAAGGACCATTTATTACATTTCATGAAGATGTGTTAATCTACTGGAGAATCAATTTCACCTTTTTCAGTAATGACTCATGAGATAGCCAAGAAGGCTTGACTAATTTCCACCAGATAATAGATTTTTTTTTTTTTTTTCCATTTTTTTTCTCTCATTTTGGTCGTGTTCTGTGACAGAATGAAGGAGGGAAGAAAAGAAGGAAGGAATCAGTTAATTAATCAGTCAATCAGTAGTCATTCGGTGAAATCCCTTCATACAAAGTACAAATGTTGCCACTTCAGACTTGTATTTGAATTTCACCTCCCTGCTTCTAAATGTTGCATTCAACAAAAAAAAAAAAGTTTGGTTGCTCAAATGAGGTGCCATGAATGACAATGCGCGACAGCAAGTCATTGCAAAAACATCCATTTTGTGTCACAATTTACATGTTTAATTTAAACACACTCCGGAACAAACAGGATGCAACAAACATTAGCGCTAATGAAGGAAAGACAGATGGCAGCCATGATGGTTGTCGCTGTGTCTACCTGCCTCTGACAACCTTTCTCCATCTCTTATCATTCAGCCTGCCTCTGCTCCTCTCTCTCTCTCTCTCTCTCTCTCTCTCTCTCTCGCAACTTCTTTTATCACTCAAGTCTTTCAAGTGTCCACATGATAAATAACTACATTATATCCATTAACCAGTTGCGAGGTACAGTTTCAATATAATCCATGAAGAGCAATTCAGGCCTGAAAAAAATAGAAAGAAACTCCACCTTTTCACTAGTCCCCATTCTTGCTCACTATGTTCTCATTAATTTTCTCAAAGAGGCCTGTCAGCTGGGATAGTACATTATCCATTCGTCAAGGCGTCATACTCAGGCAGCGCCACATATTCGCTAAAAGAAAAGGTCAAATAACAAAATTTTGTGTTTGCAACCTAAAGTGTGCCATTCAGCATTTTAATTAACAAGCCCGGGCCGATGAAAAATGAATGAGCTCGGAGTAGTAAAACAGGCTTTGTATAGCCTTGAGGAGTACAGTGCAGAGACATAATGATAATGTACCAAGTCCCTGAGTACAATGAAATGGCTAGTAAGGGATACCAAGCCAGAGTGGATGAATGGCACAGCAATATTCTGTGAAAGGCTTGGTGGATGTTACACCTTATTACTCCCCGTCACATTAGACGGATGATTTTCTTATTCTGTTATTAAACATTTCTATTTTTTTCTCCCCAAAAAGCAACTAAATTAGGAATGTGTTATTATTATTATTATATTTTTATTTCTTACTATTATTTTTATCAGTATTATCAATAGCAAGATTATTATTAGTATTATTTTTTGTGACATTGGCTCAAAAGCCAATAATAATAATGCTAATATTGATAAGAATGTCATAATTATACATTTCCCACCCGTTGTATAGTGACACCATGTGAGCGTGTGATGTAACAGACTGAAAAGTTTCAGCACCTCGGACAGCGCCGCATGATGTAACGCAGAAGCCAATATAAGCCCACAATGAAAAACTGTTTTTCCCTTTGAAATGAAATCCACCTTTAAAGTAAGTTCGTTGCACTGTCGCAGTGCTTCTGACTCCAGTGAAATAAACTGCGTTTCCAAAGGTTTGCGACATTTAAATATGACACACGCGTGGTTTCCACAACATTTGTAAACATCAACAAAAGAAAGTCCACAATGTAGTGATGGAATATTTGCCAGGACAAACAAGTTCCTTTTCTAATACACACAAAAATCACCATATTAATGAGCAATAAAACCAGTGTTTTCTCTTCAGTGAGACCGTTAAAGCTGCCTGTTTGTAGAGCCGATGTGGCTGAAGAAAACTGTGCACACTCTTTGAGTTGTAGTCAAGTCCTGCCTCACATTAAGGCTTTACATTGTAGAGCCACATTTGAAGATTACCATTATTGTGCCAATAATCAACAAATTATCTTCTGCACAAAGCATTGGCAATATTACACTTTTCATCTATTTTAATGAATTAATCATAAAAACAGATTTCCATCCAAATGTAGTGTGGATTTTAACCAGTTTTCAAGAAAATCAGCAAACTAAATTTCTATCCACTACTTTTATGTCAGTATTAGGATTTAGTTAATGAAGATACATAACAATGGTAATGTTTGGTATCATTAAATCATTGGAGGGTGCAACAATTTGTACTTATATGACATATATCTATGTCTGTTTCATGTCTTTGGTGAAGGAGTGTTATGGTACTGCCATCGGTTCACACAGATCTGATGCTCTCAGTGTCTTTTTAAAAAAAAAATCCCAAGTAAAGATGTTTCTAGTGAGCCGCTGTTTAAGCATATCTCACATTTATGTCTGACATTTGGAGACTCCCATATCATCCCATCTCACCACTGATAGCCAAAACTGGTTGCAGGCTCATGGACTCCCAGAAGTGATCACATTTCTCCCTGAGTGTGATCATTCACATGTTCATGGAACCCCTAAATGCCAGAAGCATCATCTGAGTGTACAGTGTACCATGTAAAATAAGATCCATCCATGGAATGGCATAAAGATGGACATACTAGCATATGGCTCATAATGAAGTCGTGGTATTTTACACTGTGAGATGTTGGCAAAAGCACTAATAGCACATTAACACACGGGGAAAGACTCCTCCAGCAATCGCATGCGCTGACTAGTGCATTCACATGTCACCCAGAGAGGCAGGGTAGGACCCTTTTTCTCACACTTCCCATTATAGCTAAGCCGTCCGATATGGAGGCATTATTGTCAGAGAGGACCCGGGAACACCTCCTGAGTGCTCCTCACAGAGGACAGCTCGTCGTGGAGTGGGTGGCAGTGTTGTCCATGATGGTGCATAGCATGGGCTGCCTCCGGTGTCACATCAACCCAGTGACACTTGGCACAGGTTAGATGGTGCCGTGGACTGTAACTCTTTGTTGTCTTTGCCCGTTTATTTCCTTTTTGGGTCAGGCCTGGAGCTTATCTCAGCATGCGCTTGGCTCTTGGCAGACGCCGCGGAAAACACCGCGAGGAGATGAGCGGTCCATCACGGTGTTTACACGGATATACAGACAGTTATTCCCAGGTTTCCAACACACTTGACATGTCTTTACAACGTCAGAGGAAGCCTTACACCCACAGGGCAAAGCTGCAAACTCCACAGACAAGACTGGGAAATTGAACACTAGCATTCTTATTGTAAGGGTGAAGTGCTGTACGTATAAATGAACCACCAGCCCAAACCAGGTATTCAATACCACTTATTTAGAGTAATCAAACGGAAAGAACATGCGAAATGATGGCAGATATGATGACAATCCCAATTTAGTTACAGACTTTAGGTCTGTCAGTATTTAGAAATAATTACTGGCAGGAATAATGTTGTAGAATCAAATCAGAATATACTAAAAATTTCAATTTAATTCAATTTTTGTGCAAATCCTTGAAGATTTTACTAAAATTATCAAAGGTCATCTTGGACTGATAGTTTCTTGAACAAAGTTCTGATAACCTACTGGGAAGAAAGAAATAATTTGCCCAATAAAGACAACTTTGCTCAGAGCCAACAGAGGAATGTTACCAATGGAGGAAAAGGTTTGGGACTGATTATGATACCATATGCTGCTGCTGCGCTGACACCCAGACTGAAAGGCACTCCGGTTGACGAATGATCTGATGAGTGTTTCACTTCAAAGGGGAAGCGACAGGAATCGAGATCAGACTCGAGTTGCAGCAACAGCTTTGGATTTACCGTCCACTTACGGGCTGTAAATCTGAAGAAATGCTCTGACGTTTGATGGAAAGCGAAAAGAGCCGGAGGCCTTCACACCATCAGGCAGGTGTCTGTATGAAATGAGGAGATGGCAGAATTAGAATAAAGGTACGCAAATGCCCCATAGTTAGAATTAATTGAAATAAATAATAATGAGTGAATTGTTTAAACAATTTTTCAATCATTCACTCACAGCCTATCTGCCCCCTAATGGCTGTTAAAACAGTGGTAGAAGAAACAGATCCATAATTTGGTCAAATACAAATAATCCATTACAAGTCCAGCAGTCAAAATCCTCATTTAAATATAGTAGCATAGTCAAGTATTATCTGTCAAATTTACCTCAAAAGTAAAAGTTTTGCAGAGTTTCCACTACTTTAGTGTTTGGTAACCAGGTTCTTCCTGTGTAAATGTACTTTGTTACTTTCCACCGCTGCTGTTGCGAGGTGTAATATTGTCTCCAGACTGCACACTGAGCCCGGGTGATTCATTTGTGACCTCTCTGAAATCCTGCTGCTTCACCTCTGTGACAGCGCGTGCCCTTATTTCCCCCAGAAGAACACCTGAGGACAAATCTGAGGAACAAAAGCTAACAGCGGCGCGGATCAAGGGTTGAAGGCGGCAGTTTACTCCGTTTGATCAACACAAAATAAAATAGGGGTATCGGGGATAAAGGAATTTGAGTGCATTTTTAATGATATTATTCAATTCACACATACACGGTGACTTCCTGAAAGTAGGACATAATGAGGACCATATTCTTTACTTTCATTATCAAGTGTTTATGCTAATAGAGGTGACGAGGCTCTGCTTCTGATTGATATAGATCATTGCTTGGGGGATGATTGCAATGAATCCCGCCATAGGGTTAACTGGATATACTCTGGCCTTACCATGTAAGGCAAGTACGGTGGGACTACATAAAAAAAAAAAAGAGAGAACCCCATAGTTCTGCTTTTCTGACCTCGCTTTCCTGTGAACTATATTTAGCCGTGCTTGCTGTTAACCTTTAGTCAATGATATAATTTGGGTAAGTAGTGTGTCTTTTAATTGCTAGCCTTAATTTTAGAATAGCACTCAGTAATTGAAGCCATAAAAATGTTCTCAGGTGGCTCTGGAGAGCCATAAAAGCACAGCATGCATACTGCAACTAAGGGGGGGGGGGGTAACAGTTTTTAGGACTGGAGCCAGCTAGCAGTCGTTTTTATTTGATTTCATCCACAGCTACAAATATTTAATGCGTAGAACTCAGTCACCAAAGAAGTTGGGGAAAAAATGGTTCCCATTTTGATCACTGGCTTCTGATGCGAAGGAAAGGCAGTGAGTGCAGTGCGTTTCTGTTGTGATTAAGTCAATAAGCAAATGTAGGAGGAAAAAAAAAAAGCCACAGATCTCACATGAGAAAATTTGAATAAAAACTAACCACGAGCCCCTTTGAGGCAGGTATTAATAAGTGCCGCAAATGAATTACTCACCGGCGCCAAAGCTAACAGCTCAACAAGTGATGCTTATGCAAAACATGTAAACATGCAGCAGCATAATGATGTATGTTCTTCATTATTATGATGTCTTCACGCGGCAACAGAAGCGTTTTTAGTGTGCGGTTCTGAGTGTGCAAACATGTCTACAAGAGCTGGTAAATCTGACCCAGAAAGCCACAATTTTCTGCTCCCAAGGAAAAAAGTGACATATTTATAATTATGGTTTATTGCTTGGAGAAGCAGATAATATTCAGTGTTTTATATATTTCACAGTATGTGCAACTTTTACTCATGCAAACAAGGTAAAAATGTGCTTCCCTCGGAGCAAAAAGGCAAAAAAAAGGAGACTTAAAGGTTTTTTTGTTGATGTTTCTAACAGAGGGATGGACAATACGTCTTATTTATGACTTTCAGCTTTGGGAATAGAAGCTTAAAAGGAGCACCTCTGGTCAGCACGCCATCTCTGTTTTACCCCAGACTCTCCACGGCAACAAGATACAGAATAATTCATCCAACTGCTGAATTTTTAATTAAAAATCCTCACCCCATATGTTAAATGCCAAACTCACTCGCTGCATTTCGTTACAGAAAAATTGGGCATTAGCGTAACGTTGGCAAGTTTATTGGAAAATCCAGAGCCGTCAAAACTTGTTTGTTTTTTTCATCATTACAGGATATTTTCCAGCTAACCAGATCCGGTCTCCGACCAAATATAATCTTATCTCGTGTGACCGTTAAGGCATTCAAGTTAAAAGTAGAGCCACGAATCGTAGCACAAAGCCACTGCAGGCTGTTAAACAGCTGTTCTGATCTGTGGATGTTTCATGTTGCTGCAGCTGTGAAATTAGGGGCTCAAATGCTGTTTAACAACATAGATGGATCACATGTTCCAGCCCCAGCTTTGCAGCACTTAACAAATGCTGATATAAAATCAAGGTAATATTCAAGGTTTATTTTTATTCCTTGCATTTAATTAGGACTTGTCTAAAAAAACTGACACAGCAGAGGCTGAGATATCTGAGTCTCTAGCATGAGTCCAGCTCTAAAATCACTGGATCCTACAATCCCCATAATGCAACCAATAACATATTTCCTTAAACCCTTCCTGCTAAACGCCCAAGTCTTTCAAGCTCCACATCGGCAGTTTGTAACGCAGGCTTTCTGTTAAAAAGGCCGAGCCTGTTAGCAGGCTGGTGTTAGCATTTGGCTCAAAGCACTGCTGCGCATGGATACAGCCTCACAGAGCTGCAAGCAGAACTCCACACCCTTAGTCTTGTATCCGACTTGAAGGCTCCCTCAGAGTCACAGAAGACATTAAACAACTGGTTTCACAGGCTGAGTCCTTGTGACAAGTGAACTAATCTTAATGTGTAAAATCCACAGAGTGCCGCTTTGATGCTGAAACGAGCACGTTAATGCTGATGAGATACGCACAGCTAATGAAGAGCCTGTCTTAGATTTTTAACCAGCAGTCTGCGATTTGCGACACAATTCAATCAACCCCTCGTGCACAAATATTGTTATCCAGTCAGTAAATAAGGTATGTAAGCAGAATGTACAGCACATGTCTGCAGATCACACGCACTAAATTAATAACCGTCTGGTGAGAGGTTTAGTATGTTGTAATATATTTGGCAGGACCAGTAATTATAAAACTAGGCCATATTGCAATGGGAGATAATTAACGTTAGCCCGTCCCTGGGAGGTTTTTGCGGAGTGGGGGGAGGCTTTGACACAGCCTATTCAATTATGTCCTTCCCTGTGGGTCCGGAAACCCAGAATATAGAATATCTAAATTAGGCACATGACAAATCTCTCACTGAATCAGATGGAGCAGGTCACGGATGGCAAGGTGGCTAGCAAGTTGTGGGAGCAAATTGGGTTTGCAGATAGGTGTAGGTAGATGCAGAGTTATTGGATACTTGTCAAGTTTTTGCGGCGTGGTAAGAGGTGAGAAGTACACCCACCTACTGCTTAAACTTGCACATTAATAGGAGGCCTTTGTGCTTGAATATGAGAGTGAAATCTCTCATTTTCTGTGTCTTTTTACAGTTAATAAACTTGTATTATCATTCCGACATCCCTAAAAATTCACTAAGCTGGAAAGCATTTATATTATGTCTCCATAATTATCAGATTTCTATTAGGGAGGACAAGGAAATGTGTGGAAATGGGGAGAAAAGGGCACCAGCACACAGCAGATCAATTAATGACATGCTGGAAATCCCTGAAAATTGCCTATTGATTTTGGGGCCACATGTGCGGAGCTAATTCCATTGGAAATCCCTACAATGCCATGATTATAAGTTTGCTTGATGAAATTTGGAATGGCCTCCCAAATGACGCTCATGAGTTGATGGGAATCAATTAGGCGGCAATTACAGACAAGATGCTAGCTGTGGCGCTCGCACCTGAAAAGATGGCGCTTTGAAAATGATGGCTGAAATTGGTTTCTAAATGGGTGGAACATGAGGCGTTGTCTAGTGCAGAAGGGGGGGGAAAAACAGTCAGAAAAAAAAAGTTCATGGGGATGGTGGTTGGATGGATTGAAAACCTATTACATCCAGTAGCCATTTTCGCTCTATTAAAGTCAGTAATTCATTGTTATTAACATGGCTGATGAAAAAGTCAATTTAGATTTTCCCCCTAGGTCTCACTTATATATTAAACAATGTGTATCAATGGACATCTGGCAATTACAGTTAGTTCAGACTTCCTCATGTCAGACCTAAACATTTCATCGGATTTAATTTTTCCTGCCTCCCTCATAAAGGCAGAGGGTCGGACAAGTGTTTAACCACTGTGTCTCACTTTAGGCATGCTTCAAAATCAGGAGCTACAAGCTGCAAGGGATCAGCCATAAAATATGTCCTCGCTCTGCACTGTATCTAGCACATCATGGATAAAGAAATGGGACACTTTTATCAACATGGGAATTCCAGACATTACATTTGACCCTCTATGCGTAGCCCTTTCAACACCTGCACATTGGATACCTTGCTAAAAATATCATCCATGCCACTGGAGAAGGAGCTGAGCGGGAGAGACTCTCCACATTCGACTGAAACGGGCAAAGACACCAAAATAAACAGCAAAATAGGTTCATGTATATTTGGTTAAAAGGCATTGTCATATTTACTTAATTGTCAAATGGTTTAAGAATAGCTAGTGATGGGGTGTGGTAAAGCATGGCTACACTGGTCAAAATAATGTTCTCCAATCCTGAGTGCTTGACAGCGGATGCCTGTGGAATCCTTAGTTCGTTGGTGCTTTTCACACGTCCATGGTCTACTGAGGGCCGTAGTTATCTACTCTGATACAGAGACAAGGTGGTCAAGATCAAGTCAGGACAAAGAACATTGCAATTTAAGTCCTATTCAAGGGGAATACTGAAACAGCCTTTAAATGGCACTTGTCTTTCAAGTGGTAAGTGTAAAAATAATAGAATGATGCTCAAGGTTTTCTTAATGCTCAATAGACACATATATGCTATGCCGATTTCCATCTCAAGGACAATCAGGAGGCTGATTTTCTTAGAATATATAAAATATAGCTAAAGCAACATTTCAGGTTTGGCAAGGAAGCTGGTGACCAGCAGACTGTATAAAAGAAGTGGACGGAGCTTCTGCATCTGAAATGTGAAGCCAATGCGGAAGTGCATTAAAGCTGCATTCTCATTCAGCAAAGCTGCTTAAGTCCGGTCCACAAACCAATGGGTGGCGTCACGTCTTTTATACAGACAATGCTAATGGTTCATTTCCATAGCAGGAAATGAATGACCGGTTTTCCATAAGCTAAACTTTTATGAACCTTGTGAGGCTTTATTATGAGGTTCTTCTTTGTGTTTCCACTACATTTGACCAACTCTGACATTTCAGATGTACACCATTAAAAAGGCAAAAGCAGGACACACCACGTCATTTCTATGTGTTTTATTAGGAAGCAAAATAAGTGGGTATGGAACAAAAGGCAACAAAATAAAAAGGTGATATAAAAGCTGGGATGGATATAGCTACAGAGTTGCCAAGCGGTAGGCCAATTAAGGGCTTGAATAGGTTAGGAAGCAAAATCAAAATGTTTCCTAGTTGCAGTGCAGGAGCAAAAATTTTGAGAATGCACCGAAGAATCGGCCCAGAATTCAAAAGCGAATTGATAGATGTAACCTCGGCTTCCTCCGTTAGCAGCCCTTTAATTGGTTTCTCGCCAAAATGCACCTTGGTATTATTGGTTAACTTCTCACCTCTCTCACTTCTCACCTTTTTTTTATGTTAGAAAATATCAGCTTCTTTGATTAAAAAAAACCCACAGTTGTTCATCTTTTGTACTCGTGATTCCGTAAGGAGAGTTTCATGCCAATCCAGGCTTGAGAAGTGCTCCAACTGTGAGTAATGCAACATTTTCAATGGGAGAAAATGAATGTGACTTTTACTTCTACAGAGAGCTCTTCACAGTTTGCCACCCTATTGATTTTCTTTCACATTTATGTGAATGTGAGATAGAATGCTTAAGTAGAATCAAAGGAACTGCTGGTGCACAAGCTGGTTGGTGTCCCAAAATTGTGTCCCACTACTAGTTTGTCCAATCACTCTTTAGGTGTGGTACTCTTGTTGTCATCCGTGTTTTGTGACAACACGGTTGAGCAATGGCAAATTTGGTTCCAAGAAGGAAAAAAAAGCAGAGCCTGCGTTAATTGCTACATGTTACATCCCTACGGTGGAAAAAGGTTAAAAATCATAATTTCAAAGACAAAGTTACTGAGCATATCTCTTGAACATCCAGCTAAATACATAAAGGATAGGATTTGGACTAATTAGGGAGAAGTCAAGTGTTTTTTGTCAGCCAGTATTACCGTAGCTAGATAAAATAATTGGGAAGTCCACAAAAGTCCAAGATGTCGCATAGTGCTTATATTTTACAAGTCTCAAACAAAATGTTGTGTCTGCATATGAATAGTTTTCTGGGCTCACAATATCTGTTTGTCACAATTGTATCCAATTAGTAAAACTGTCAGTTCCAAACAAGAAATAATGCACCACATACCCCAGAAATACTGCCTCTTCTTATTGTTTCTGAATAATTTGAAACGCTCCTCAAAAGTGACAGCGCAAATTACGAGCTCCACTCTTGTCTCCACTGGCTGATGATGTGACAGTAGGTGTTCGTTTATAGGCAGCTGTTCAGAAGACGCTGGAAGCACATTCCCAGGGATAAAGCTCGGTGATCTTCTCAACCGTCTCATCTCACTGGTCTGAATTTGAGCAGTTCCTAACAACTATCCGGTTTTAAAAGGCAGGGGGAGTTCTGACCATTACGTCGCTATACTTTGTATTCAGGGGAAGCAAACATAAAAAGCAGCTCAGAGGTGCAACTTGAACACTGATATTTTTGCAGTTGCATTTTTGCAGTTTTTGCAGAGCATGACTGTTTTTTTCAAGGTCATCCTTACTTAAACTATTATTCATGCTGAAGTTAATCTCTTAAAAGGTAAGATTTATACCTATAGAAGGCATTCATTATCCACATGTGAATTAAGCAGAATGGCAAACGTATTTCATGGCTTTGATATTAAGCGCTTAGCACATTTGTCTGGCTGTGGCTTTAAAGCAGCCATACGTTAAAGAAATGGTATTGTGTTTTAGAACAGCATCTGTGGTTTCAGAAGCCTCACTGTGAACGTCTTCTGAGCTCAGGCAGGTGAGCATTTGTGTGTCTACCCTTAAAGTGATGATCAAAACTTAATGTGCAAGTCCACCTCGAGGTATAGCAATTTTATCCTCCACTGACATTAAAGGGAAGATGAACAGTGTCGACACTGTGGCAGCACCCTGGGTGATTTTCCACAGATAAAGGCATATTTTCTGGTTCAGATCTGGTTCAGAACATGTTGATATGAAGCTTATTTCAGTGCAAAGCTCAGTGCAGCATTGTGTGATTCTACAGATCTGGGCTTCTATTCATCACCAACAGGGCAGCTTGCAGTTTTTATCTCTTGACATCAGCCAGATGGGAGTGTCGATCCTCTGCCAATGACCCAGTTGAACTCCACTGTATTATTTCACTTTCTTTTTTTAGGGTGGATGCAGAGGGGTCAGGTGACCGTTGGGAAAAGATGCCACTCATGCAATCAAGAACTTACTCTCCCACACTCATATCTGCTCTTCTTTGGATTGCAACTCACAAATCCTTTTCTTGTCAGTGCTAGCAACAGCTTACCAACCCTTCATGCCACTTCAAAAGCTGCTATCTTTTGAAGTTGCTGTGCAGTGGCATTTTGGAGCTGAAGAGTTAGTTTATCCAGTCGTAAACTGTCACATCTGCAGCACGCGGCCGTTTGATTACACTAATGGCAATGATTATGACGACGCGCAGAGTGGTTCAGAGGGGGAAAAGATGGGAAAAATATTCTGATGGCTACACGAGAGGTTCTTTTTAAAAAAAAAAAATAAAAAATCTCAGTCAGGGCATTTCTTTTGATTCTCGCTGCGCTGTGGTCTTTTCAGGCCTTGTGCGGCTCATTTTTAGCCCCGAACACAAAGTCGAAAAATGAATTAGACGTGTCCATGTGAGCCGATCGGCGAATGACCACACGCGCGTAGAGCCGACAGGATGGTAGAAGTGAGACGGGAATAAGATGTAGAATTGTGAACGGCAAGAATCATCTAGTTTTTCGCTTGCAATCGGTGACCAGCAGGTGGTTAGAAAACAGTGGGCCGGAGGTGGGGGAGAAGAGCCGGGAAGTCTGTCAGAACATTAAAAGGCTGCCTTTTGAATCCTGCCATGCCCTGGTCTTCTAAACCCCATGTGGTATAAATCGGACGGATGGAAAATGAATGAATGAGGTGACAGAAAACACGTGGGCAAGGCCTGCAAGCCCCGCCATCTCTAAGCTAGTGTGTGTGTGTCTGTTTTTTCTTTTTTTTTTTTCAAATGGAAGGAGGGCGAGCGGCTGTGGCTGCCTCCCTTCCTGTCACAGCTCTCTGCTCGCTCTCCTGTGAGCCATATTCTGCTCTGCTTTGGGCACAGTGACACACACACACACACACACACAAGCGTGCACACTCACCAGCGCACTGTTCCTCGGCCGTACAATCACACAGATACACACACTGAGACAGCTCAGGGCCCCAGCAGGAGTCACAGAGGCGGTGTGCCAAGTCATAGCCTCTACTCTGTTCCACCCCAGGAGTATGCCTTGAGAGGGCCTTGGTGACACACTGCTCACTATAGATAATATATGATTCACAATGTAACACAGGCAAATCAGTACATTATGTTCATGTCAGCACCTCACAGCTAAGGATCACAACGATGCCCTCAATCAACATATGATTAGAATAAACACAAATTTAGCACCTCCATATATCCGCCATATATACCCACATGCATAAGAAAGTCACATAAATACACGCATGGACATGCATACAAACCACCACTACATACACACACACACAGATGCATCGGCTTATGCAGCAGGCTCAGGTATTCGTGCATATGCATGTGCGACTTGTCGGGATGGTAAGATTCACAGATCGGAATCTGTGCATTAGAATTAGAATTAGAATTAGAATTAGAATTAGAATTATGAAGTGACTGACTGACTGGGTTAAAAAAGAGTTGACCAGGCAGAATTTGGGATGAAGTTGCGATGTGTCGTTTCTAACATTGTGAAATCTGATTTATTATCTCTTAGAGAGGAGGACATCCATAGGAAAGGTTTGGATCTTTTGCACATTGATTCCATACCCAATATGTTTTGATCAACATTAGAGAGGATACAAGAACAGACAGCCATGTGTGTTATCTTTACCGCCATGTTGACTACAGTGGAGACCAAGGTTGGTTGCAATACTTTTCACTCTGCTATAGACCTATTTCTCTGCTGTTATTTGTGCTAGAATATTCTAATCTGCAACAAATTTAAGATTAAGGTCTCACATAGAAATAAATGTGCACAAATAATTTCTATTATATAATTAGTGATTAAGATCATGTTGTGCTTTTGTTTTCCAAAATAAATATGTAAGTATGTAAAAAATGTCACTTCTTAGTTAAATTCTAATTTGTTTTTGCTCAAGATGAACTAAAATTATATTGAATTCAAACATATTCTCTTGCATCTCCTTTAATTGCATCGGATTGCGTTGAATTGCATCGTGTTAAATAAAAGGGGAGAGTCCTATCCTATCAAAACTGGTTTTAACTGTATGTATTTTACATGTACCAGATTATTGGTGATGCACTGAGACACGTGTCGCATAAAGCATCTGAATTTTTAAGAGAAATGTTTGACATTTGGACCCAAACGTTTGTCATTAAACGCGTCAGATGAGAGAGGCGAGCCGAGCTCTGTCGCACTGACTTTAGCCACCGAGCGTTGATAGCAGCTTGCTGTGCGGCTGCAGGTTTTATGTGTCGATTTTTCTTCAGTTTTAAGTTGGTTTTGTTGACGCTCGAGCAGCCCAAGTTGTAGTTCGTCATCACCCTCGGGCTCCTTCCAGTTATTATCCACTGATTTCACTGGAATTTCTTTCAGAGCTGTCTTATCATCCAACATTCATCTTAGCTGAAGGCTATCTATACAACATTACCTGTTTTCTCTCTGTGCTGTTATTGGAGTTTATGCTGCTTCGCCCCTCCAATGGCTGTGTAGGGGAGGGAGGGGGTCTCCAATCAGCTGTTGTTTATGGAGCTCTATCACTATAAACCCAACCAATTGACAGGGTTTTTATGAAATGAAGCTATATTCTTGCTAACTTGTGTTGTCTTTTTGAATTACAATATTTTAGTTAGTCAGTGACGTTACTGGAGGTTGAGTGAGGGAGTTAAATTAGAGAACACAAAGTTTAGACTACCAATTTCTAAAATGTCCAATAGGTACTTTAACATATCCAGCCCAGTTTGCCCTATTCGATGCCTTTTAAACTGCATTAGGCTGCTAGGACATTACTTTTTCGGAGAATACTTGACTTCTTGGTCTTGTGACATCAGGCTGCTACACACAGCAGGCACAGGATGATGTCTGTGATGGTTTCAAATGTTAGTCTAAGATTGTTGCACTGTTTGCAAGGCCGTTTGGATACTTCGTGTTTTCTTAAATTTCCATTTGTGGCTGCCTGAGTGCAGTGAAGTGGCCATATCTGACAGCTACCTGCATCAGTCTGCTCTAGAGAATCTCATAGTCACTTGCTTTTATTAGGGCCCGAGCACCAAGCGGTGTGAGGTGGCGAGCTGTCAAACTTCAGTGTCTCGCCATGAAACAGGAAGTTGTTAATAAATAGACTCTACATGATCCGATCAGCACCAAACTTGACATGTTTGATAAGAGTCCCGCCCTGAAGATGTTTACATGTCATAGCGCCACCTGGTGGCGACAGGAAGTGCTATGTTTCACGCTATGATGTCTCAAGACAAGCCAGTTGACCAGATCCAATTCAAATTTGGTCAGGAAAGCCTCAAGACGTTGATGTTGGTCCGTGAGTTTTCGTCAAAAGGCGTCGGCGGCGTGGCGAATTTTGATAGAAATTTTTCCTTCACATGAGCATTACAAGTGAAGTATTTTACATAAGAGCTGGTGCCCACACTCTGAATAACTTTGCACCACTGTTTTTAAATGGTTAAACCCTGGCCAGAAAATCCCAACCAAACTCAACATAAAGTCAACAATAGGGTAATAGGAAGACTGACCCTGCTGGATTGAAATGACCCGCACACCAAATGTATCTGAGCAATACCTAATACTCTATTTTCACCGTTAATGTTGTCCTGGTGCAAGAGCTCACCCCTATTGTTGAAGTGAGAAAAGGCTTATGGGAAGAGGTAAAGCTGGGCTTTTTTTTCCCGCTAAATCACAGAAGTCTGCAGACAACAACAGCTCTGTCAGAGACTCGACTGAAAGGTTTCAAAACATTAAAAAAAGCATTTGCATATTAAGAGAAAATGCATGTTTCGACATGTTTCTGAGGCCTTAAGGACACAGCAAGCTTTTTATTGATAAATGTTGGATGCAAATAAAACCATGTTTGTTTACAGTGAAACCACCACAGGGTATCTTTAACAGCACTATCTCATGCCGCCAATTCTTTTTAATGTTTTAATCTTCAGACGTTTTAATCACCCGTAATTAAATGGTTTTATTTTACAAGGTTTACATCTGCCGCCGTCACCCCGAGTCTAATTAAGTCTAACACGTGCGACTTGTGATGATTTTATTTTGATAAGGTTTCCATCAAGAAAGGTTACAGGGAGTTTGATCAGCAGGTTCCTGCTCTTGTTTCTGCTCACAGGGGGGAAAACAAATAGATGGATGAGATAATCAAAAGGATATTTTATCTGCTACAGTAGTCCTGCTTAAACAACTGCTGAACACGTGCATTGTGCATAAATAAGACACAAACACAGACACCCTTTGTGCCAAGACAGTTTCAGGGCCCTTCTACATTAAATAAAAGGCATAAAATGTTGTGCACTCAGAGCTAACTGGGTCTGCAGTGACAATGTCAAAGAAACAAGTGATCCAACCATTGTTGCTTCGTTGCCATGTGGCCGTTGCCATGTGTGATCCCGCTTGCTGTGATTGGCTGAACCTTATCAAAGACAAAAAAAAACGAGAGTCAGTAAAATTAATTAGGGCTGCAATTAATCATTTTTATAAACAATTGATCAAATAATGTCGATTGTTTTCTCAATTAATTGAGAGCCAAGCAGTGTCAGATAATAGTAAAGCGAGTCCATTCCACTCGACAGGCCTTCAGACTATATGATAATGAATCACCGTAAATGTATGGTGTGCTTCGCTGATGTAGCCAGGCATCTTCCTGTGGGTGGGCTTGGAGAAGATGAGGTGGGACCTGCCTACGTAGAAGCATTTGTACTAACCGGTGTTTATATGAACGCTGTATCTTCTCCAGCAAACACTCAATGGGACTTGGTTGTCTTTAGTAATGCTTATCATCGCTATTTCATCAGTTACTAGGTAAATACTTGGAGAATGGTGCCATCCTATGTACAGCAGCCACACTGATAGCTGATTCACGAAATCACGCATTGGTTTTTAAAGGAATCAAATGAGTCTTCACAAAAGTCTGTCTGAGATTAGGAGTACATTTGTACACCTCCTCAGGGAAGTCCTTACACTCATTAATCAGCCACAGATCTAAAGTGAAAATGTGCCAGCGTTTTAAGATTGTTACTTCATCCTCTCCTAGCTTTGCTGCCAGCATCTGGGACCATTGTCTGGGGGATGTTTTGCCCTTTTAGAAACACTCAGCGGGGTCATTTGAGCGAGTCTAGCTGTTCTGTTCCATTCATCAGCGTAGCCTCTTTGTCAGAATTTGTATTCCGTCTCATCAGCTTGTTTTTCAAAGACTACTCTTTTGTGCGTGTTCATCTAATGTGACTAAACTAACTAATAGAGCGCGGCTCTTGTTGAAGGGCATTAGGTGTAGAGAATGGCAAAAGCATTCACCAGTATCCTTCCTAAAGAGGTAGTGGCCAGGGTTTTGCCCATGGATATATTAAAAAAAAAGAATTAAGTTTAGTTTCAATTCATGAAAATGGTGTATCAGTATAGGCCTAATTTAAATATATGCAATCTGATGTGTCTATAACATGATATTAGCCATGTTTTCAGGACCAACTAATGAATTATGCACCAGACGCAACTATTACCTGCCTACTTGACACATCGTGAGTTTTTTTTAAAGAGACATTACCTTCCAAATCGTTTTTCAAGCATAAAAATTCAGGGTTTCCTGCCTAAAATAAAGCACGCCTCCGACCTTCGAAGAAATTATGACATTTTTATCAACTACACTCTTTAAAGTGTCAAGTTCAGATCAGCGGATTGTTAATTGATCAGTCACAAGGCATGTTCACTTGGCATTGATTAATCAGAGCAGCATGTCTCAATGTGTGGACAAAAGGAAGCCCTGTGAGTGTATAAGTTCTAAGGTCAATCCAATCACTCGTCAAGTTGTAGTGGGCAATGTTTATGTCTACTCCGCTGATTCAAATGATAAAATTCATTTATATTGATGGTCACTAATAGTGTGGTTCATTCACTTTTTACTAAATTTAGCGATGATATCACTGTGCAAATGCGATTCAGTGTGTGGATATTGATATTTTTCATGCAGTAGGAATCTTTAGGGAAAATAATGTGACAAATCATGGACATAATAACCACAGACACTGTTAAAGTCCTAAAAATAGTCTTAAAAAGTCTTTTAAGTCTTAAAAATACAATACTGCTGCAAAAATGGTTATACCATATCTTCACACTGTGTCCTCTCAGTATTTTCCATATCCATGATGCCCTGCAAATATGACGGTAAGTCATATTTCTTAAGTTATCAGTGAAACCTTTGCTGCCTGGCTTCTCACCTCCCTTTCTGTGACAATAACAAGCATTTCTGTAACAACGCATTCCTTGTTTGCTACAAAGACTATTGAAATCAGTGTGGAGGATGTCGTAACCCAGAGAAGAGGTGGAGATATAATAAAACCTTTTTCCTCAAAGGGAGAGTGATTAGAATTTCACTCTTTAAACCCTCACCCTTAATCAAGAGGATAAAATAGCCTCGCACTCATAGTGATGTATAGCTACACTCCTCCGTGCGATCAATAGATTGAGATTCTGCAGTTTTGTACGTCTGATCGAGAACAACAACAATAAAATGTCTTTCTTGACTTCACCCACCACAATCGATACTGCTTCTATTTCCCCCCTTTAATACTGCTGCTTTTTTTTTCTATTGTTGTTTTTGTTTTTAAGGAACCAAAATGGGACATTCCCCAAAGCTTAGTTCTACTAAATTGTCTTTTACTCTCTCAACAGGTATTATAGTCCTCTAGTCCTTTGCTCTTTTACAGTATATACATCCTGCCAGTAAGATAAGCGTGTTATCCTCTTTTAAATCTGCTTTTTGTTCCAAAATAAGATCCCCCATTTGAAAAGGCTGATATCCTTTAGAAAATAGGTTTTACAAATATTTTTATGCCTGAAATGATTTTTTTAAATAATTCATGAATGCTAAATAAAGAAATGAGAACAAGGGAGAGACTGTGAAAATAAAGTTTTTAGTGTATTAGACAGGAGCAAAGGGCAGACAGTGCTTAGTATATCAGAAATCCAAACTTCTGAGTCATCAAGCTGAAAGGCAGCGGTTATTGTACTCATGAGTGCCGACAACCAGAGCACCACTTTAACGCACTCGGTGACATGCAGCCAGTTCTTATGTGTGAACATATTTTTCAGCATCAACCAGCGAGCCGTTCCCGTATACATTCTCCAGGTGGAGATGCCAGGTTAATTTTAAACCCAGTGTTTACTGTACGACAGGCTTCTTACATGCCGATTTCAATGACAATGGCATAAGTGCTGTGATACAGTGTGTAGGAGGACTACAAGAGTGGTTAGGCAGAAAATGGGACACCGGCATAAACACCAGAGAGATCAGGCTATTGTTTCTCCCTCTAAATATACAGAATTCAGCTTGCTGTGGCTGTACACAGGCAGAGAGAGAAAGAGAGAGAGAGAGAGAGAGAGAGAGAGAATGACATAACCATCCTTTGGAGAGGTGCACTTCCTCCTTGCTTGTGTCACAAGCTTTTAATGCCCTCTTGCTGCCGGTTGGTAAACTGCATTTGCTGTTCGGACCCTGACTGTGCAAGGCGTTTTCATTATGTTAATACTTCAGGGCAGTACTCACGAGCTTACACTGTAACCAAAGTGTGAAGGTGCCGGAGTTGGATGAAAGTTGACTGGAAATTCTTAAATCTGCCCACGGGTGTGAATGTGTTTATCTCTGGTTTGCGATGCTCTATCTAGGTCTCTCCCAGTGCATGCTGGGATAGGTTCCAGCCACCTACAACCCCTTTCCATTTGTCACTGTAAAAGGTTTTTATTCTTCTGCAAATTGCAAACATACAATTCAGCCACACTTTTATCTGCCATTTAATATGAATGTGAATGTAAGTTCGTGTCCCATTTTCAACCGGTTCATTATACTAACTAAGCTACTACTACTTTATATAGGGGTAAAATGTATTCATGATAAAGTGATGCTGTGTGAAAGTTAGTCAGTGCCCGTGCAAAAAAATAATGATTCACAATTGTCTGAAATCTGAATTTACCACCCCGATGGAGTTAAGTACTGACTGTTTACCCAGCTTTGTTGGCCTTTGTTGTCTACCTGTGATGCTTTCTGCTCAGTGCATCCTGGGAAAGGGTCCAGTTCCCCCATGACACAATGAATATTTCAGTAATGTGAACTTGTTTTTTCTTTCATAACAAACAATACTTTGTCAGCAACTTCACTGACAGCACTATTTAAGGTGGCTCCATTCAATACTGTTATCTGACTAGGGTGGAAGGAGTCTACCTGTATGTCTGTCCTTCGATTTTTGACTTCGACTTCTCACTTGGTGGGTGTATTGCTGAGGACCCATCGGAGAGCAGTGTTGAGTCTGAAGTCAATGGGATGAGCAGGAAGCCATACAGTGGTTCTCGACAGTGCTGCAAGCAGCACCTCTGGGGGCCAAACAATAGGCCCGCTCTGTATGGGTACGTCCCGAACATGCACTGCACTAGTATTAACAATTCCTACATGGTCTTGTTACAAAAAAGTGTTACTACATGATTTTGGAATACCTTGACATCTCTTGACTTATTGTTCTGGTTTTCCGCCCCACGGCTTTAATACTATTTTGGTTTATTCTCACTGTTAACATGGTTTCTCGGTGCAACAAGCACCTATTTGAAGCGAGGAAAAGTTAGCGACTAGATGGTGAACATGGTGGAAAATTTAGCAGCTAAAGATGCAGATATTGGTGGAGTTGATGGAGACCAAATATAGAGCTAAAAGAGAGGAAATAATGGACTTCTGCCTGGTGGCCATGTACCCTCTAGTTCGCCGTGTCAAATTAAAACACAATATATAGACCTATGTTATATTTACAGCGCCTCAAGTGACCAAAACAATCTATCATTGCAGGTTTAAAATGGACACAACAGCAGATCTATAAATGTTAATGACACTACTTAGCAAGTTTAAGCAGTAACCTGAATGATGTGTGCACCTGTAGAGATTGCTGCTAATCCACTGAAGCATTACCTAACATGATGCTGTAAAGCACAGCTTTTTGTCCAATAGCCTACTTTAGTGTATGACCAAGTTCCTGCAAAGCTGCACCCCATGCTTGGTACTAATTAGCAAAGGTTTGCATGCTAACAAGCTAAAATAAGACAAAGAACATCATAACTGTTATATCTCTTAAACATGAACACGGCAGCATTGACATTGCAAAATATAAATAAATAAATAGTCCCCCATCCTGAGGAAAACCTATGGCGGAATATAAGCACATACATGTGCACGTGCATGAGTATGCAGTACACTTAAGGGTAACCCTAGTTTAGCTCATACCACTGCTGTGCCTAAGTACTGCCCCACAGTGTTGCTACTGTAGCATGGCTGGAGGATTCTTGTTTCACACATAACAGAGCTGTGATATGATTTAACCTTCGCTATATTGGCCATAATGAAACAATATGGGCCAATGGGCAATGATAAATAGCCTATACAACAGAATGGGAAAGAGAAGTTTGTGTCTGAGTAATAATCTCAAACATGAGTCATCTTCAGATCATATATTAACTCCTGTAGACAGCTTGTATCTGGGAAGAAATTAAGTTAATAAAAAAGGCTTTTTTGGTTTCCTCAAGGCCTTTAACAAGTGACTCATAATGTCACATGGTCTGTTCTGTGATCTCAAAAGAACCAAGAGTTTGAGTCACATGCCATCCCAGCTGACCATGTAATTAAACTGCGAGCTATAATTTGTCAGCACTGTGTTGTGATCGCCCTGTGATGAATTCACACGTTGGACACAGTTTACGTAGCCGGCTTGTTTATTTGTAGTGGTGTGCTCTCTCACAAATAACGTGACCTATAATTTTTTATTTTTATTTTTTCCCTGCTGCCAAAAATATCAAAGCTTGTCCAAGAAACTGGCAGATTCTGTGTTGAAACAGACCTACAAATGAAAATAACAAGCGGCGGTGGCCTCTGCAGCATTCACAGAAATATATGAGGCATGAAAGGGAGGATTCATTGATGGTTACCACTGTACTGTATGTTACCAAAGATATAAAAATAACTTCTGCTGCCTAAACATATGTTCCTTCAGGCCGGGGGATTTAATGATTCACCCAAGACGAAGAGCAACAGATAAGATTTTTTCTCCTCTCACCAAAGCATAGGATCATTTACTCCACATTGCAGTGCAGTGCAGATGATTTTTCAATTTCCATGTTCCTCCTGGGTTTCCTGAAACATATTGAGACTTCTGCCCTCAGTAATGGCTTTTTCTGACTGCCGAGGGAGCCTATAGATACAATTTACAACCTTTGCTATCTTCACAAAGCACTATGGAATGCACAAGTGTCAATAGCTGTATCAAAATGGCCACAGGGATGGCTCGGCGAAAATGGCAGCCACATGTGTGACACAGTGGAGGTCTGAGAGCTCTTACTCAGCATCCATGGAAACAGTTTGAGATAAAATATGTGGTGTGGATGCAGCAAAACTTGCTTTCTGTTGCTCTATTAAAAAAAAAAAAAAAATCCAGAACAAACAGTAACAGGCGAAAAAGATCCAAATCTGAGGCCTCCACTCTGCACTCTGATCCTATGCAGTTGTTGGCTTCAATAATATTTTACTATATAATTTCCTACATAAATGACCTGCAGGGCTCCAGGTGTCATTAGAAACATACTTTCGTGGTGTGTGTTTTATTGCCACTGTTAATTTTATGAGGGCCGTTAAGTTAAGTGGAGGTGTATGCTGCCAGCAATCATGCTGCTTGAATCAGCGGTTTATTAACCCCCCTACCCCACCCTCTTATGAAAAAATTGAAGAAAAAATAGATGAAGTTTGGTTTGCTGCACTGCCTGGGGCATGAGAATGCCACTCGCGCCACGCTGGTGGAATTGAAATGCAGCGATCATCGCCTGTATCAATGCCTTGTGCTAAACTTCCCTCGCTGACTCTGTTTAAAGGGGCAACGAGTGAGATTTATACCGCACCATAACACAAAATGACCATAACATTTCATTGGTGGAGTTATTGATCTGACCCCAAAAAAAAAAACCCTGACTGTCCAGCACACCCCTGGCATTTTAAACTGCTCAACATTAGAGGGCACTGACACGACTATGGTTAATCTGACCAGATTTTGGATCCATTTATCACCATATCTCTTTAAATTGCAACTACTTTTCTTTTTGAACTGCGATTAGGAGGTGGGACAGGAAGCCAAAATACCAGGGTTGGCTGTGAAAGGGAGCAGAGGGACAAAAGTTCTAATGGGTTTGCCCGTCGGTCACCTCCAGAGGACAATAAAGTTATAAAATACTTATTAGCTTTTAGACTTATGGTGCAACTCCAAAAAACAGACAATACAGCATTTTGTTCTGACCAAGGACATGCAGAGAGCTGCAAAAACACTCTGTGCTGCCCCCAATGCTCTTAGTGCAGGTGGGTGGAAACAGTCAAAATAGGAAAACCGACTATTTTTATCAACTTGACAGGAAAAGTTTATTATTTAATGAAATTATAGAGATTCACTCAGACTGTATTAAAAATAGTGAATAGTGAAACTGGACTTTGGGTGGGTTGAACTAGGAGGTCACAAACAATATCCTTGTGCCATTGTTCACCTCTTGTAACATTCATGCAAACCAATCACAGCCCTTTCTGTCATTCAAATAATCAAATTCACAACTGCAATTGCATGCCAAGTAAAATCAAATCTCGATCCTAACAAACACTATTTTCCTGACAAATATATTAAGGCCTGTGAGCTGTGGTTGAATGAAGGATGCGAGGGCACTGAGTGCTCTCACATTGTGCATCGCCCCTAACAAGGTTCCCTCATTCTAATCTCAGCAACATTTGAACCATTTTTCACCTAATAATAGTTTCATTTATGGAGCTTCTTGGTCATAGCCTGGGAGCACTATCTGTGGACTAATTGAGGGCAAAAAAAAAGCTGGCTTTCTGCACAGATAACCAGCCACCAATTGTTTGGGAGTGCTAAAAATCAGACAGTAGCGAGCAGACTTTCAGCTTCTAAAAGTGCCTGAACTTCTGAAATCGCAAATATCATGGATGACTTTTGAAATGCTGCTGCAAAAGGCAATGGTATGACTTCACAGTTATCTGGTAAAAGCATCAGTGATACGACTACTGACAATCTTATTACATTTCATATGCAAGCATGCAACCACAGTGAGTTACAATGTCTATATCTAACATTTTCCCAGCTTGAAATGTCTCTCCAGAGTGACAGACACCAGCAGTCCTGCTCCAGGCGCTCTTAGACTCCAGGAGTCACTTTAGATGAAGGTGACACACAACATTTAACCCCTTCCTCTTGATTTAGGGATTAAACACGCAGATCCCTCGCCAACGGCACTTTTTCATCGAGTGACTTTGGCCGCCGTCTGCCCTGAGCACTTGAAAATGCTGAGCATTAACCCACGCCCCTGGCACATGATCAATAAAGCCGGGGAGACGCGGGCGTGCGCGCACAAACACACAGGAGTCATGCCTTCCATCATTGAAACTATTAACACCATGCCAGGATCGATCAGTCACCCTTGGTTCTCCTCCCCCACACCCCCCCTCCCGCCCCTCCCCGGGCACGTGTGCATGTGTGGAGGATGCATTAAAGTGCATGTGTGCCATCATATATGCACACTTGCATTATATTTCTGCAGAGTGTCTGCTATTGTCATGTTTTATCTTACGTGACAGCTGACACCACTTCCCAAAAGTAGCAAACGTTCACGGCTGTGCCAAACATTTGATAAGATGCATGATAAAAATATGCAGGAGCCCCCCCCCTCTATCTGGATAGTTGACCTTTTGCAGAGAGGAGGAGGTTTCCGCAGCACTCTGATGGCAAGAATTCAGCTGCAGGTTCACAGTGTAGCGCTCAGCAACTATCTCCTCCCCAGCGGTGCCATTAATAATGGGAGGCAATCTGCCTCACTGAGACGTGGGAAATGTAGTCATCTGTAGCGCAGTGGTGTGACCAGCTAAATGCTGCTAATTGATATGGACAGCAGGAGCTTCTCAGTGTGTGGGATTAGAAGGTGGCGGGGTGGAGAGAGCCTGGCGTGCTTTCAGGCTTCCACGAGCCTGCCGAATGTAGACCAAAAAAAAAAAAGAACAAAATACATTTCTCTTTCTACTTTTCCCCCCACTCTTACCCATCTTTTATCTCTCTCAGACATCTTGCAAATGCACCCAGAGTTAAGAGACACATCTGTATTCGACCAAGCCCATCTATTTTTACCCCCCCTCCAATGATTGATGTATCCTTTCAGCATGTACACCCTTGCTATCCACAGGGATGAATAAACCACAGATGAACAGCAATCTGCAGGGAGTACACACACACACATGCACACATAGCGCAGCACAAGCACTTACAGCGGAAGCACACACAGATGTTCACACACACGGATGCAAACACACGCTGAGGTACAAATGCATATAGAGGAATCCACACACATAATACAAGGACATTGTTTTTTACAAAGCAGCCCGCAGAGATGCAAAATGCACAGTGGAACACACACAAGCAACGCTCTCAAGCTTTGACTGTACCTTTTAGTCCTTCCCATCATTCACTCTGTTGCATCTGTCATGGATGCTCACTTGTTCTGCAGCTGTGTTGTGTTGTGTTGTGTTGTGTGTGTGTGTGTGTGTGGGGCCCACTCCCTTCCTCTCCTCGCCCCGTGACTCGGTACAAGAGACAGCCCCGGCGTCCACTCATCCGACATGCTTTGCGAAACGCAACAGATACGAGACAGACAGCCATGACCGGCGAGATGCATGTCTCCTCAAAGAGTTGTCTGCTCTGCGCACTTGACAAGCTAATAGGGCCGCTTTGTGAATGATAGAGGGACATCGGCGGCTATTATGACCGGAGGTGAGTTATGGAGTTGATGTGCCCCCTCTGTTGCGGGCTAAAGACACAAAGAGGAAAAATAAATGCACAGAGGGAAAAGACACAGGGTCATGTGCTGGATGCAGAGCGTACCGAGTGACATAAGGTCTCAATCTTTTTCGGTCTCAATGACAGACCTAATTGCGATCCCTTTTACTCACGGACAGGCAATTTATAGGATATTCACCTTGGGGGACTATTTATATATGAACAAGTGCCAGAGAATAGGCTACTTACTCCAGGGGGCATTGCAGTATGATTGACTTGCCTGGGCGCTCTGCAGTGAGTGCTCCGGAGAGCCACCAGTGCCCTCTTGTGTCCAAAATCGATCCCACAGCTGCCTCCAATAGGTTATTTGGAGTTTTGCTCAAGAGAGGTGAGCAAATGAAGTGCACATTTAAGAGTGAGCTTTTGAGCGAATCCGTGAAGCCTCGGGCGACGTTTGATGGATGGGGACGGGGGGGGGAATGTGTCCCAAGCGGGGGCCCCCCTCTCGCCACCAACCCAGACTCAGCCGAGCACCCTTCGGGTTCACAGCGTGTGTGACGTTATCGCTCAGAGAAAGCTCTCACACAAGGGGGGGGAGGGAGAGGTAGTGCGAGCTGGGTTAAAAGGTAAATTATAGAGTGGTAGTGGGGGGGGGTTCTGGTGACTCAGCAAGGTGAGGCACGCTTGTGCTTTCACAGGCCCACATCCGATACATCAACCTCTGTCTCACGTCTTCCTTCCTTTCTTCCCTCTCTCTCTCTACTTTCTTACTTCAACTTTAACACTCGTTGTTTTTGACAACTTTTCTTAATGCGGGGGGATAATTGCTCCTCTGCCGCTTCTTAGCAGCTTCCTCGAAACAAGTGTGTATCTTGAAGAGGAGCACGTTCAGGAGGATCCCTGGAGTAATATCGAGCAAACACTGTTAGATTCCACTGCAATTATTTTAGCCCACACTATGAAAATTGGTGGATTTAGTTTGCCAATTTGAGGGGAAATAATGTAAATCCCATTTAAGTGAAGTTATTGTAACTAGCTCTACTCCAGGACTCCAGATGTTGGCCACTGGAGCTACTTAAAATAAAGACATTTCATTACTATGGCGTGCTTTAAAATGACAAAGGGGATTTTTCATGAGGAGTCGTAACAGAGAATTTTTGTCTACAGTGACTGTTATGCTAATGCAATAATGTTCATTTGAACTCATTATGTCTAATCAGACGGTTGCGCTCACACGTCACGCCGCAGCCTAAAGTCAAAAGCTGTAATCAAGAGTTTGCATCTCATCTGTCACGTCAAGCCAGCGCTGCTACTTTGATGTTATGCAAACAAGAGCTGAACTAAATGCAGCTTCAAACAGGTAAAATCGTGCACAAGGAGCGCTCAGTGTCATTTTTACATTGTCCCTCTTGCTCCAAAACCCCTGGGCTCTCCACTGTGGCACACTGTCCCCCACACCTATCTTTGGGCCTTGCTCGAACCTCTCTGGCATCTCACCCATGGAGCTCAACCCATATTCACTAAATCTTGGACCCTCAAACTCCTCATCCTCGTTTCAATGTACTTATTTGTGTAAAACCATGGTCTTTCTTTGTAAAATGATTTCTTTCTCACCTCCAACAAGCTGCACCGAGGCTTCTCACTAGTTTTAATTAGTCCTGGCGTCTCTCCATCGGCTCCCTGTTCCATTTAGAACTGATTTTAAGATTTTACTGATCACTTTTAAAGCCCATACGAGCCAGTTCTCAGCTCCAGATCTTCAGATGGGATCCTCGTCCAAAGTCAGAGGTTAAATCTGTTATGTGATGTTGTCTTGTCATTACTTTTTATCGCTTCATCATCCATCGTATCGTTTTCATCATCCTGTATCTCTTTTACTGTGCTTATCTTTCACTATCCTTCTGTCTCCTCCCTCCATCCTGCTGTCTCCTCTTTCTTCTTTTGTCTAAGCTAAACTTCTCCTTAATTCTGCCTTGCCTTTTTCTGACCCCCACTTTTGGCTTTCTGACATTTATTTTATTGTCAAAGCACTAATAATAATAGCAATAATGCTAATAAAAATGATAATAATGCAAAATGGCCCTGTATACAATTGTAGCTTCCTACAAAAGCTGTAACAAATCCAAATAATAAGCAGACCAATCAGCATCAACATCAGTTGTAACTATGCGTGACACCTACAGTAATTAGTTCCACACCACACTATATACAGTGTATGTATTACAGGAGTTATTTGTGGCACGGTTCCTTGTAATTTCTGATAATTAAAATAAGATAAAAAACAAATGAAATAGCATGAAACAGGCGCATTCCTGCCAATTATAAGATAGTAGTCTCTCCCACTCTCCCTAACAATGATACTTTAGTCAACCCACATCCGGCTGCTGTTGCCGCTGACAGTCTAAGACTTCATCGCAGCATAATTAGCTTTGAGGTGGTGGCTGAAAGTAAACAGATAAACTAATACAAAGATACACAGCAGCTATATAGAGCTCCTCTCTGACTGATGTGGACGGCGGCGGGGAAGAGCTGGTGACTCCAGCGCTCTCCCCTCAAACAGAGGGTGTACATTATGTTTTGCTTGCTGGGTAATTAGGAGGCAGGTTTTTCCGCCTAGAGTGCCTGCGCGGGTTTGAGATGCATGTCTCCATGTGGATAGCCTTGTCTTGTGTGTGTTTTTGCATGTGTTACTCTCCGTGATCATCTGTCAGCTTGCATGTACCTGATTTTGTGTGTGTGTGTGTGTACTTTTTTTGGCAAATCACCTTCATTATAAATGTGTCTCATTACAGTAATGAGATGATTTCATTATCACTTAAACGACCTTGTCCCCGGTGCTAAACACGGCCGGCTGTTACAAACCCAGTGGGCTTCTTGGGCTGAACCGCAGCGGGGGACCAGGCAGGTGGGTGGGTCAGCAGGTGTTTGCCGGCTGAAATCTGAATGTAGCGACATCTAATTGAAGTGCACGGCTGCATGTACACGTAGCTATGTGCGTGTTTGATTGTGGATGAGAGCTAATGGCGTGAATGTTAAGTAAGTCAGAGTTTTACTTTTGTAAACATTAGCAAGAGAGAAGACTGCAGCTCAAGATCAAAAAGTTTGGTCTTTAAACAGTTGAAAATCATAGCGTAGGTCATCAATAGGCTTGTAGAGGGAGAGAGACTAAGTTAGCATTAGCAGAAACCACCACTGCATCAGTGAACGTAGCTCATTCATTTCAATGAGGCTGCAGCATTTGCAGAGCAGGGCTGGGGTACAGATTGTTCTGGGGGAAAAAAGTCATGTGTAACTGTTGGGTTAAAGGAAAAGGTTGGTATTTCTAAACCTGAGCCCTGTTCTAACATATTGTTAGATTAAAATGACTGAAAGCTACAAAAATTGTTGGAAGTGGCCCTGTAGATTATCTCAACCAACAGCCGCATAAAAGGAGCTGTAATGGCTGTAATGTAATCTGTCTGGTGAACTGCACCAATCAAAGCATTAAGTCCTTTAAAAGTGCTTGTTTTTGCCGCTGACAGGCTCAGATTGTTACTCAAACAGCATCACGAAAAGAGACAGACCCTTAAGATATTTTGTTTAATCAGAAACGGTTGTTATAATCACTTGGCTCTAAACCACCAGACTCTATTGTCAAAAACAGCAATTTTACCTTGCATGACAATCTAAGCCTGTGAGTGACAAAAACCGGCACTTTTGCTGGACATACACTGACTGGTGTTATATCACAGCCATTGCAGCTTGTGTGTGGCTGGCGATCAATGCAATATACTGGACCAGTTCAAAAACCTTTTGCACTCTTATCTATTAAATTACATTGAATTTGACTTTGGCTCACTAAGAGCATCCATGTTTGCTTGTTTTCAGGCAGTACTGTAACACTGAGCCAATTCTCTGGATGCTGACAGAAAGTCGTAAGTATTATAACTCAGTGAGATGTATACATCGCCCCCTACTGTGAGGGCAAAACAACACATATTTACCCCCCTCCTCCTAAACAGGCCCAAATCCAGGACTAAATGAGTGTTATTTTTGGTGTGAGTGCCCACTTAGTAATGGGTCAAGACCAGTAAAGTCAGTCGAGCGTATTTTATTAATGAAGGTAAACACAGTGGATGGCCCAGCGCTCTGATGCTGCACTTCTTAAATCTGAGGCCGGCTTCCCCGCTGCCTTCAGATGGCTGCAGGGATTTAATTAACTGGAGGAGAAGCTTTTCTTACAGTATAAAGCAGCTGTGGACAACAGATACTGTAAGAATCACTCTTTATAGATGAACGCATGCTGGTTTAGCCACATTAAACATCATTTATGATGGCATTTTAAATGGGACTACTTGGTGATTTATTTACATTTTAGGGATTATTCCATTTTAACTGTGCATTTGGATTAAAAGAAATCACATGAGTGGCGGCAGATTGACGTTGCACCAGATACAGACATGGTTCTCAGTGACCCAGTTTCAACCAAACCCACTATGTGTTGCCTCATTTGGGCACCAAAATACTACTCAGAGGGGCAAAATGGATTTCAAGGTAAGGAAAATACAAACCGGTCAGAGCACTGCTCATACTAGTAGCTGCTCTGCAAATGCCCAAAATGTCTTCTTAATGAAAAAATCAATTAATAAAACCCCAAATAAGATAATAATTTCAGTGCTTTTGACCATACATACAAAATACAGTCTGCACTGTACACTGTTTGATGGTGGTAGAGGACAAATATGTCAAAAACTGGAAAACAAAACATAAAAGTATACTATCTACATGACTAAAGAGGTTTTTTGATTTGGGTGAACTAAACTTTTAAGCTATGAAGACCTTAGGTTATTTGTGGGGGTGCGGGCAGTTGTGAGATTGTTTATAAGAGAAGTTCGGAGGTTTCCCTGCAATGTCAGGAGGTCATATTTATTAGGGAACCTGGGACTCTTTATACTCAACCCTCAAACACACTTTCTCCTTCCTGAGCTTTACCTGGCCGCCACTAAGATCTCCTCTCATCCTTGCTAAGCACTCAATCTGTTTGGTGAGTGACCTTTAGTTGTTGGAGAGCTTATCTCCTGCTTTTAAAGCGCCCCGCACCCCTGAACTAATCCTTGGAGCCAAACACTGCCGCCCTAATCCTCACTCCCTGAAGTCCGCATTCACTATTTGCTTTCGCTCTAATTGTCTTCAAGGCACTTCAAGGCTCATGCGGGTTCCTGTGTCTTTTGTGCACGAGTGAGGTTACTGATCTGTGGGTGTACGCGTGCATCATCACATCATTTTGCGTATAGCTGAAGCACTCGATGCTTGATCCCAGCAAACCTGTGTGTGTGAGTGTGTGTGTGTGTGCACATGTCCGTATGAGTTTGACCGGCATGGCCAGGCAGGGACCAGTGACCACGCAGCCATCAGGGTGCATTTAGGAGGATTGCCGCCGTGTAGGAAGGGATCAGGACCAGAGTCAGAACCAAAGCCGCACAGGCAGGAGCCCAAAATCAGCATTCAGCAGGTTAGCCGTGTGTGTGCTTGTCTGTGCGCGCGCCAACCCCAAGGGTAACAGTTCCTGGTCACAGTCTGTGGATGAAAGTAATTGCCAGTGGAGGGCAACCTGCAGCTGAGGCCCAGAGATGGTGTGTGTCAGTGTGAGTGTGTGCATGAAATTCAGGGCTTTTGTTCAATGAGCCAATACGCCAAACACACTGTGCATCTCTGCTCTGACACGTGCACAAACATGCAGTGTTTGAATTGAGCTATGAATAGATGCTTGTTATTTTACCCACCTGTGTACAGCTTCTTGTTACTATTATGAGTGTAGGCGCACGCGTTGTTATTTTAAGTATTGAGCTAGATTGCTTCTCTTCCAGAAATATGGCACTGTAACAGTCTAGGGTGGCTCGCTCTGGCTGACTTTTAAAAGGTTCGCAGGACAAGACAGCAGCAATGGGGACAGCAGATAGGGTCAGTCAGATTGGGTCAGAGTGGGTGTGGGCGGCCAACTCGCCGTAAAGCAGTTTTCATGGATGGCTTCCTCTCATTCATGGATGACCTGGAAAGTAAACCCACCTGAAATCGCTTTACTCGCCTTTTGAAGCCGTCCCGTGAATCTTATCGACTCTCTGGCTGTCGAAGGGGCTGTGTTCGTCTTAAAGTTTGACCGCATTTTAGGCGTAAAAAAAAACTGAACAATTCGGTAGTTTTACCGCTTGCAGCATGGAGGGTGCTCTGAAAAAGCATGTAAGAGAACTGCGGGAGATTGGGAAATTATAGAATACAGTAAATTGAGTACTCACAAAAAATTATCAGTGTTTCAGCTTCATATTTTTATTATATTGTGCCAAAATGTTGCTCTATGGGAAGGTAGTTTAGCTGTGCTTGACAATAACTGTTAATGACAGATAAAGACTATGTGCCTCATATTTAACTCTGTTTGAATATCCTTGCCTCCACAGGACCCTATTTTTTTTGTATTTTCTTGTCTCTGAGATTTGCTTTTCCTGTCTGCACAGTGTTAACCGCCACCTTTTTATTGAATCAGTAGCTGTTAAAGCCAGTAAAGTCTGTGTGGCGGCACTGAAGATACTCCAGTAAGTAACGATGATGCATCACAAGCTGTGCCAATGATTCAATTGGTATACACTTTCTGTGCTAACGTGGGCGTGGTCTCCTGATTTGTCTGTCTGAAAAATGTCAGTTTAGTGTCCGACTGCTCAGAGGATACATGCCTTGTGAAAAACAGGTGAAGTATGTACTTTGGTGACTATAGGGCCAAAGAATAGGTCATAATATGTGATCATGAGGCCCTGCCGGTGGTCTCCTAAAGGGGCGGGGCAGTGGTCTAACCCATGTGACGCAGATACAGGGAGTGACTTTTAAATGGGCTGTCTCTATATTCTGCCAGTGCCCATCTCTGACCTGCAGAGGTTTGTGTAGTAGTGGTCTGTGTGCCTCAGGTTGAGTTCTCCTGGCAATATTCAGTGCCAAATGTTGTTCTCTCAAATGGCCAGCAGAGGGCGACCAACACTAACAATTAACAATACACCCTCAAGACTGCAAAGGCTGGTTGATATTTAATATGAGGGGTGTGTGGCAAACAGTGAAATTGGCATTTCTTCCTTCTAATCTTTTTATGAATTCCCAAGACAAAAAGGATGCACTTGTTAATTTGTGACTCCATATTACATTCCCCCAGTTCGTCCTCTGAGCTTTGAATGCTCATATGAAAGCAGTCACGGGTATCCTGAGTGCAGGTTTTATATTAGGCCCACAAATTGGGAAAGCGCATGAAAAAATGTAATTATTCCGTATGCAGGTGTGTATGCATGTGTGTTTCATCAATTAATGCGGCTGACTTCGTTCCACTGCTAAAACTACTGAACCAAAATGGCCACCAATTGCACAATGACCCAAACAGTCTGCATGTGGCTCCAACAAAATACAATGGAGGAGAGGAGAGACAGACAGAGGGAGAGAAGGGGCAGACATGCAGAGTGACAGCCACCGCGAGCCAAATAAAAGGGAAATCAGAGAGCAATAGACCGAGGGACCATGTGGCAGAGGGCTCGCACCCCGGGGCCCTTCCGATCTCTCTCGAAGCCACTTCATCAGCGAAACAAGCTGTCCTCTTTCGCCAGAATTTACGTCAGCCGGCGCTCACGGGTCAGGATGTGTTCGGCATGTGCTGCGTTACCTGGAAGTGGCTCATAATGTGGATCACCGGTCAATAAAGGAAGGCAAAGAGCACCAAACACAAAAGCTGTGCTGAGGTGGCTCCCAGCCTGATTACAATAGCACCGGTTGCTTTGTCGAGAGCACAAAAGCAGCGTTAGGTTTTAATTAAAAGTCGTCCCAGGTGAACAATAAGCAGGATATTGCCCAGGTAGTCATCTTTTGTAGCAGTTTACAGAGGGGGCGTGGTACGGGATGTGGGGTCTCAAAATGAGACTGGAGCTGTGTCAAATGAACGTCTCTGGAGAGCAAACAGGTGTTCAGGGGACGTGGGGAAAAAAAAGGGCGTTATCACGGTCGTTCATATAGCGCTGATGAGTCATGCAGCACAGGTTGACGTGGCCCGCCGCTAAGGGGAAGGGCGCTGTATGACAAATGGGACTGGATTGCTAATAAGATTTTGGCTCAATAATAGATCAATGGGGTTCAGGCAGCATGAGTAATGCATGTGCAAGATAAGTTGGCTTGGCTTCAACTCAAGGACAGAGGGCTTCCACATGCAGTGTATTTTATGTTGAGGGTTTACTTAACTTTAGATGATGTCATTTACAATGTTTGAACAGGTCTAATGGCCAGATGTCAGGGTATGCTGGCATTGACCAGAGGTCAGCATTAATCCAATTCTCATTGCATGAAGGTTGAATGTAATGTAGATGTACAGTGTAAACAGAATCTGTTTCCTCTGCTGAGTCTATATGTTGGGAAATCGTGCGCCCTGCTGCTTTATTTCATCAGAAACTCTACTAATCTTTCCTCCAAGTAGAAATGTCTGTTTGCTACTTTCTTCCTTTTTCTTACATACATATACACTGTATATTTTTTCTAATGTGTTTGTTTTAATTATCTTGATTTGAGTGCCATGTGCACGTCCTGTAATCTGATGTATTTCTAAGGTTTTCTGTGTTCAGGACCAGCCATTGCTAGCAAAACCAGATGGAAACAATGCATTACGCTGCAAATTTGTGCATGCAAACATCACAGCATTACGTCCACATGACGGAGGATGGACAGCACTGTGTGTGTGACTGACTTATTGAGACAGGAGTGCTAATGAACAAGGCGGGCGGCTGTGGCTCAGTGGAATAGCCCCTCAATCAGAAGGTCAGGGGTTTGATCCCCAGCTCAGCATGTCAAAGTGTCCTTGGGCAAGACACTGAACCCCAACTTGCTCCTGAAGCATGGCTTGGGTGAATGAGGATGTCATGTAAAGCACTTTGAGTAGCTGAAATATAGGCGCTATACAAATACAGACCATTTAACACTATGTATGGATTTCACATCTTGGATTTTGAGGTTGGGGTTGATGGGGTTCTGTGTTTGGACTAGGAACAAAGAAACATGTTGAACTACATTTCCCATGTGCCCTTTCATGACACAGCACAGGTGCCCTCAATCAGTTCTCATTATAAGCTGCTGGATTCCCTTGTGGCAAACATTTGCCCTGATGAGTGTGTGAGAGACTGAGAGCTTGTTTGTCTGTTGAAAGCCTGTGTGGAGAATCTTTTTGGACTTTTTGATGTGTGCTGCATGTTGTGTGAAACTAGTGAGGGGGGGGGTGGCTTCAGACAGCTTTTCAGGACAAAAAAAAAAGTGTTGGGGAAAAGAAGGCTTGCAGCACTATTTTAGTTTTAATGCCCTAGTATCCTGCGTCCCGTACTGCATATAGGAAATAACACTGCGCTCGTGTTCTGTCCTTTCCTGTCAGATCTCTGTACTCGGCCAGGTAGCCATTGGGCCCTGTTTTCTTACACTCTGTCATACACTTGAAGTGTGTCGCCCTGAGGGGAGTGGGATCAAATCCGACACCTGCCATGTCCCTGCTCCTGCACTGCCTTTGCATCTGGCTGCCATGCATTCACCTTTGCCCTCTTGTCACAATAACTGTGTAAAAGTGGAATTGAAAACAAAGCACCACCCACACTTGAAAATAACAGAGCCCTGACAGAATGAATGAAATGTGTACGATTTTGAAGGGGTTGTAATTACAACCGTGAAACCCCCAGTGTTCTAGTGTATGCTCCCAAAGCAACAGTGACACTCTGCATAAGTATGAAGAAAGAAGGCGAAATTAAAGCAAGTTTCTCTTCCCTGTTCTGCTTGAAAGCAGTTAGGGTTCAGTAATCTGCAGTGCTGCTTTCTTATATCTTTGATTTATTTCTTTTCCCCCTCTTTTTGTTGGTTACTCGATGGCTACAAACAACCACAGTATGCAGCAAAGCATCTCATTACAAACCATAAATGATTGTTAGGCACAGGGAGAACAATAAGGTAGAAAACAAGCCCCTGAAACTAAAGTTTAAAAGAAAAAAACAAAGGCAACTTGTAGCTTGAATTTCAGTGAAAAATACAGACTGTAGAGCACAATCTTCCCTGTCTTACATGAAACTGGTTATCAAAAGACCTGAAATTGCCACGAATTGTGTTTTAGAACCTCAATTTTCCATGTAGTTTTCATTTCAGAATTTTGGCAACGCACCACTGAACAATAAGGATGCTCTATTGCCTTAAATAGCTCATATCTGTTTTGCATTCAGCTATAGATGGAAACGTACTCCGTCATTGCACAACAACACAAGGACAGGTTCGGCTGCCAGATCCTAGCAATCAAATATCCTACAAGCCTGGACCTGAGTCAACGTGGGAAATTAGCGTGCTCCTTGTCACATGCCACAGCCTCGCACATGTTTGTCAAAAAGGCAGGGTTTGGAACTCGGACAGAGGAAGTATTCTTTGTTGTGATGCTGCTAAGTCGTTGTGCTCACATGAGTCAGAGGCAGCTGACCTCGTACTGCAAGATGGCGCGATGAAAGCCGCTGTCATCAGGAGGTTTTTACGCGTTAGCATGTGCAAATATCAAGCAAGTTGCTTGTGTGTTTGCTTTCCCATTTTCATGCCTAGCTGTTGAATAATGTAAATGTCAACCCGGGCTGTTTACAGCCAAAGGAAGATGGCGACACTGTCCTTGATTGATCCAATCAACTCTGGATTTCTGTCTTACTTTGCTGAGTCCAAACACAAGTTCAGGACTCGCTTCGGTGAGACGGCCATGAAAGTAGGGCTGTTAAGACTGAAGATTTTAAAGGACAGGTCATAAGAGTTTAGACAGCGAAGTTACCCATGAGTCCCTTGGTGATTTGCTGCTTCATCGTCCGGTGCTTCGTGCTAACACTAACGGATTGATAAGAGACGAATAGCTTTATTGAAAGTATCAAGACTGACATTATTTGTACGAGTCAACCATCCAACTTCTTGCAATTGTTAGGAAAGAGTTTATTTTTCTCTTTTTTGCCAGGCAAAGGGTACTTTAACATCAACCCTTTCCATGTTAGGAGGATTCTTTTTTTTTTACCCTAAAATTGCACCATAGCAGCATTTGTGCTAATCAAAAGAGCACTTAGCCTGATCACTAGAGCCCTTGGGAAGTTACAGGACAATTAGGCCTGCTAAAGGAGCATATCATACTAACAACAATGGCACTTGAGCCAACCAGAGGAGTACTTGGGGAGCAACTGGTCCGACCAGACGGGCTCTCTGGGGCACTCGGCTCCCCCACTGGGGAGCAATGAAACATGGAAGTGTCCCATTAGTGCACAGTCGTACATACTTTGGTTAAATAATGTTTAAAAACAGGACACTTCAACACGAAACTCACCGCTGACGCAGACTAACAGCTGAAAATGTGAGCTCCAGTGTTTCAGTATGAAAGTGTTTTATTTTGGCAGACATGTGATATGAGTCTGTCAGAGGTGCAAATTTATTGCATAATGATGAAGTTTCTACGAGGATGAAGATGGTCCTGAGGGCACGTCAGTCGTCATTCGGTAATAAGACGAAGGGAGGCTTTTCATTGTTGCTCTACATCACAAAGTAATTGAAAAGGATGCAATCCCAATCACTATGGGGGAATATAATGAAAGCACGATACGGCCTGGCGTACAATACATCCATCTGGTGTTGTGGTGGTGCTGGTAACAATGAGCGAAACACAACACTGAGCTATAAATCAAAACCTACGCTGCAGGAACATCACAAAGAGTAAATGAAGACAAAAAAAGATGATGCAGGCGAATACAGACGGTGTGGAATTTTCCAACCGCATCGGGTAGAAAAGAGGGCAAACCTGTGTGAAAGGGAATCATTTGATTTAGTATACTTTTTAAAATATGGATATTTTGAGCTCTGGCAAAATACAGTGTTTGTTGACCCTAATCCCACACAGTGCCAAGCCTGTGGACTGCACTTGCATGACCGTTTTTTTTTTTTTTTTGCAGGAGTGAAAGCTTGAGGTGAGCAGCGTAAAAAGACTCGATGGGATTGTAAAGTTTGAGGTGGAAGGCCGGTTTCTGATGGTCTCCTTCTGACGGGGGAAGCAGCGAGGAGTGAGACTAAATTTACCCAGTCTGGGTCCTGGCAAAATTTTATTTATTTCTTTCCATAAGTATCCGTGATGCAGAGCGTGTGAGACATCTCAGACTGTAGCACACACAAATTGTGCAGCGTATGGCTGTGGGTGGGTGGGTGGGCTGACTCCTTGGGCCAAGGCGGAAACACACACAGATGCATGAGGATCCTCCATTATTTTGCAAAGAGATTCTCATTGCAGATAAGCAAAAGTTGCCCTGTCTTCCAAATGTCATCACACAGCAGTGTTTTACTCCTTTGGCTCCTTGGGTTCCGCGCTAGTTCTATGAGGATGACTGATAGTGACACTCGAAGTACTAAGAGAGGATGTGGCCCTGAATGGGCTGCACAATCTGCATGCCTTCAGGTCCAAACAAAGCCAACACATCTACTGTATGACTTTTGTTTCCTAAAATGCAGCAAGGAATATGTCCTTGACAGAAGGGAAAAAATAGACAAACAGCTGTGGAATACATTGATGATAATTGTGCATATTGTTACAGAGCCATTATGCAAAATATTATGTAAAAAAACAAAACAACTCAGTTTTGCAAAGGAACCTTCATCAGAAGACGCTCAACTTTCTGAAAATACACTACAAGAGTTGGCTTAGAAAGCTGTGACTTGGGAGCTCTAAATTTATGCAGAATGAACAGTTGTAACTAAGAAACCAGATAGTCACTAAATAACAGAATGTTAATAACCTTGTTGCAAATTCCATGTTCTCCAAATAAAACTTGCGTTTTGAGAGTTCAGTCACAGATTTTTCAACCCACGTGCAGCATGAGAATTGTCTTGCTGTTGGTGTTGGCTGATGCCGCCCCCCCCTTAAACATCTCCAGGCTTTCTTTGCTTCTTTATCAGATGAGTGGGAGGCATGTAATTGTGTTGATAAAATAGCCGCTGTGGTCCCTTTCACTATATAGAGGTAACGGAGAGGTAACATCACACTCATTACTGATGGAGCTCTGGGAGAAGGAGCTCAGCCGTCTGATCGCACTTTTTTCTTTTTAAGTATACAATGATTATGATGAAAATAGGATGAATGGGTTTGAACAGTCGGCAGCAGACACGTCCTTTGTGAGTGTCGCACCTATTTTTCACTTTTTGCTTTCACTTCCGGCCGCGTTCAGCAGACAGAATGTTAAGCCCACATGCGTGCGTCGCAGCCTACGCCGCTTGGCTCGATATCTTAAATCCCACGAACCACGGCGGGGGAAGATTAGGGATCCCGTGGCGAAAAACAAACACGTAAAGGGAACCACTTTTGAAAACAGCTCTTAAAAAATAAAAGTTCACCATCAGTGTTGAACTACTCTCAATATGTTGCTGCTTGAGTGGGTGCTGTGCAAACTCTGCACGATTATGTAATCTTGTGTATCTTATTATACACAATTATTATGAGACTCGCAAAAACCACATATTGCAGCTTCAATAAACACCTCCAGGTTGAATCATTTTCTGAGCCACATTTTCTGCCACTGCCATACATGGTGTTCCTCTTATTTTGTCCACCCACTGCTCTACTGTTGAGCTAACATGATGTTGATGATATTGATGATGATATTCTAATTGTAAGCATAGTTGTTGATCTCCGTTCATCTCGCCCGGTACATTTCTTGCATTGACGCCCCATCTGCATGTCGGCAGGGCTACCATTTAATCTGATTGTGAACAAAAGCATGATTAATAAAAGAGAAGGGGGAAAAAATCCATATATATTGATGATGGCCTCATCAACACCCAGTCTGGTCCAAGTCCCAGAACACAAAAGCATATATGAAACAATACAGATATGCATCTTATCTCTATATTTTATTTATTAGTTCATGTCCATATGGTGAAGCACCTGGACTACTTGGAAAAGGCACATAAAGAACTCACTGACAAAAGGAGCTTAATGGCTTTGTGGCATTCATTAACAGGAAAGCCACTGTAGGAAGTTAAAGGGTATTTTTCAGCAAGGCGCCGCTGAAAGGATGCAGTGTATTTACTTTAAAAGAGAGTGAGACGTCAGGTGGGGAGCTATTTGAAGAGTGACACTGTAAGACCATTGCAAACACACAGGGCTTGCTCTTCCAAAATGGAGCCCGCACCGTTAAATATTGATTTCTCTCCGTCTGGATGCTTGAAGTTGCTTTCGAAACATGCTTTTAGATGAAATCAGGTTGTATGAATGAATTAGTAAGTGATATATCAGCTAGCTGTTTCAGTCTGCAATAACTCCAAAGTATTTTTAGGCCACAGCCCTCCAAACTTCAGTGTTTTCAAGGTTGTAATTTTTCATTTAGGCTCACTTTTTGCCTCCGACCACCTCCTTCTGAGATGATCTATCTGGGTTGGGTGACTTATGAGGTCAACACGGACTTGCTCCACTCTATGATGTTCCATATGGGAGTCAAACTTGCACTCATCCTGTGACAAACCCAGTTGGCTTTAAGCTGCAGACAGGTAAAAAACCACAGTGCAAGGGAGACATTTCCGGCCTGAATGTGATCACCCAGTGAGCTGCACAGAATCCCAGCCAGGGTTTTAGACACAGACAAATCAGTGGCTACCACAAGTACTGTACTTGGATTTGTCAAACTGTTTGGGCTTTTTAACTCGCCGTGCAGAGGCATGGGCTGGAATAATGATGAAATACTTTATTGGATGTTGTCCTGCGGCTCGGGGAGCTCAGAGGTCAGGCTGAGCAACAACTCGGCTGGAACTGGACGCACTTCAGCGTCTTGTTCAAGGACACAGACCAGCTTGAACCCCAGTTTGCTGCATGATGGAAGGTGTGCCACTGTGATCGCCCCTAACTAAAGCTCAGAGGCTGAGCTCTGCAAGCAGAAGTGCCTCATTTTCTCTCACACAAAGCCTCGATCATCTGCATTACCTGTTTTATAAATGCTTAAAGACAGTTTACTGACTGATTGGATGGTTAATTTGTGTTTCAGATGCATTCTATACCATTAGTTTCATCCTTTAGGCTCGGTGCTGCAGCCAGGCTATTTAAAGCCCGTCAATGCAAGTTTTTTTTTTTTTTTCCTCGGTATTGTAAGAAGCAAGAGGAGGAGCTCTGTATAACTGCTACACAGCTTCCACAGCTGTGTCAAAAATCACCAGATATACACGGGGACGCACCGGATGTAGGCGATTTCCCCTCTAAATAATCATTATCATTGCAGGTTAATACGATTTAAAGGGATGGATGAAACTGTTGGATAACGCTGTGGATTTTTTAAATATATATATAATTATAAAACTAAATTCTGGTCCCTAGATGTGTTGCTGGTAAAATCACAAACACAGGAGAGTCTACAGATTCAGTTTGGAGCTGTGGCCGTTACAGCCAGAGGCTTTTATTCTGAAAGGCACGGCCGGATCTCCCGCCGTGCACTGTGTGTGACTTGCGGCCGCTTCCTCTCCTCTGTAGTCCACCTCTACAGCATGCAAATGAAGCAGCAACTCCAATATATCGCAGATTGGTTAACTCCACAGAGCGCGCAGCGCGGCGCAAGAGCTGGAAGCGGTGCGCGCTTTCATTATTTCAAGTGGACCGTAAAAAAAAAAAGGTGAAAGAACATCCTCCCCTTTTTTTTGAAAAAGAAATCTCAACACTGTTTTGTTTCCGTGGCTCGAACCTGCAACTTAAAGATAATTAATTCCGAGGAGGAGGGCAGCACTCACCATCCCGGGACCGGAGTGAAACCTCACCGGGAGCGGAGTGAATGAGCACCGGCGTGTGACAGCTCTTACAAGACCGAAGAAAGGGGGACGAGCGGGGGACCGACGGTGCCCGAGAAGTTTCCTCCTGTGTCAGCCTGTGTTTTTTAGTGTTTTTTTTTTTTAAAGGAGCAGGAAGTGTTGTGGAGGTTAGCCCCTCTCCAACGCGTCGGTCCCCGGCATCTCCTGATGGACTGAGCGCGGTGACATTTGGAGCAGCCTTTCCTCTTTTTATTTCTCTCCCATCAGTTTTAGTCGGTAAGTCACGAAGCAGTCGCAGCCTCTACTAAAATACTTCACTCTTAAGTGCCCACTTACTTTTTTTTTTTTTTTTATTTCATTTTACTGTATATTTTTCCAGAATTACGAACCAGCTGGGCTGCATTGAAGCCAGGAATCCGTTCGTCCTTTAGGGGCAGGTTCCAACTAGCTTAAGTATGTTATAGAGCAGTTAACCCCTCCATTTGTGACCACCTTTAAGCCCCATCTGTGCTACAGTGTGTGTCTGCTGCGGCATAAATCATGGCCGTGTGTCGCTCGCATGATTTATCGTCGAAAGAAGTGATGTAAAAAAGTGGCAGAAGAACAGAAGGGGGACCAGTGAGTTCTCCTGAGGGTCCTCCATTACCTCCAGCACACCTGGCTGTTAGCCACACGCAGCTACTGTATCCTACGGCTGTGCAGGCTCGTGCTAACACGGAGCTTTTTGTCCCTAAAACTTAGCTTAAAGTGGCTGTGTTTGTCTTCAAAATTGCTGTAATATACAACAGCTTGAAAATTCAAAACCCAAGTAGTTGTGGTTAGTGTTGTTATTATCTTACCCTCTCTTTTTTTCGGACATTTAGCTGAACGTGTAGCCATGGCGTATTACAATATGTAATTACAGTTAATAGGCACAGGTGTGTTTTGATGAGGGGGGACTGCGTCACGACGTCAAGCAGAGAGCTCAGCCAATCAGAAAGAGGCTATCAGCTCCGTCAGAGGCATATTTCGCCCCACGCTTAATCCCATTTCAACTCATTAAGACTTCTCCAGGACTGTTAACATTAAGCATTAACTTCTGGCCATACTGTAGATCGCAGCTGATTAAATAAATCTTAACAGCATCCAAGGCTAATTCAATCAGTCTGCACTTTGTCCTGCAGGGACCCATGTGATGGTGAGGTTATAGTCCTATTTAAAGTGCAAGTTAATGAAGGAAAGAAGTGTCTAATTAGCCTTAAGTTGTAAAATGCATAATTGAGTTTGGATCCCAATTTTTTGCTTGGATGAGTCAAGCTTAGATATAGGTGCTCCATACTACGAATGTTTAAACTGCTGAAGCCGAGGGTATCCAAATAGCTTGAGATTAATTATTGATTAAGTTTGAGACATGAACCCTTGCGGGCCAATTTAAACAATATATGCAAAACGGGCTAATTTACAATGGGAGTTTTGTATGCTGTTCGTGTTCTTGCTGTCCCCTGAATAATCAATTGTTAACAAGAGGCCCGCGTACACCGATCTGACTTTATGATTACAAACTTCTCTCTTGTCCTCAGCTTTAAAGGACCAATGGCTCAATACCAGTCAGCCAACCACAGAAAATGGTTGATTATACCTGTATTGAACGGTTTGCTTGCAATGAGGGGGAACACAAATGTGTGTTTTGGGTAGGCGCTGCCATTATGTGTGATACAGCCAAAGGAAAATGGTGGACCAGGGCGGGCAGTCTGCCGTTTTAGTATGGCTATCAGCTCAGGAGGTTTTGTGAAACTTTATTAAAGCACACCACTTTCAGACAGAGAAAGCCTGCAGATATATTGGAGAGCCTCTGCTTCTCAGAGAAAGGAGGCAGCGCGAGCCCACAGAATATTGAATCAGTCAAAAAAAAGGGCTGCAACAAGGGGCAAGAGAGTTGAACTATCTCTTGCCTCTTGAGTGGGCGGATGTCATAATTATCATTTCTCCAGGATTGCGGTGGAGGGCTGCGGGCGCTGGCAGAATCTCTGCAGATATGTGGGTGTAGTGGTGGTGTCGACCCTGTAGGGCAAGCCACATCACTTCCAATATAGAGGCAAAAGGGACAAGTCCCACCATAATTGGTGCCTGGGAACACTGCAGGGCGCTCCGGGCAGTTGATAGACGGTCAGGGCTCGTGCGCGTCGCGTACACAAACGAGGCTGGGGGTGTGTGTGGGCGAGCACAGAAACACACTCGGACGCTAAAGCAATAGAGTGCAAGGGGCTCTAATCTGCTATCCTGTGTCAGGCTGAAATGAAACAACCCCTGGCTGGGCGCAACAAGTCTCACTATCTCGCATTCTCCGTCTTAGTCTCCCTCTCATTCTCTGTTTCAGCCCCCAAGCAAAAGGAGCCTGACTTTAAGTATTAGTGGATGCACGCAACTGTTGGTTGGTGACCTTGAGTGAATGTTGAAAAAGAAAAGAGGAGTCTCCTGTGCTGCCAAGCCAGGCCGTTGGTATTTTATGCCTCATGTGCTGCAGTAAGGTGCAGCTACTGTTGAATTGGCTTGAATTACCAGGTTGGACCTGTATTGTGAAAAGCACTCTCATTAAAATGCCTCCAATGTAAATGTCAAGTGGGCTGAACAGTGGTGGCTGAAATGACAATCCCGATTATTTTGATCAATATTGAGATCATAATCATTAGTCACGATTATTCATCGATTTTAGGGACAAAATATTTATATTGCCCTTTCACAGTTAATTAAAGAAAACGGTGCTTGTGCTACATCCCTGCTAATGTACAAATCTTTGCATCAGAATAAGACTGAGCCACATTTATGGTGCATCTCCTAAAAGCAAAATCTAAATGAAATTTTACCTGAAACCAAACAGATCTAGTGACGTGCTGAACACTGTCACTGTTATGGTTGTCTGAGTTGATGCTGTAAGGACGGGGATAACATGATGTAACATTAGCAACATTATTCTTCTTGGCCCTGATGCTCTGCAGATTGTGCTGTTTTTTCAGGTGGTTGACCAAGTGTTGCCTCACGGCATAGATGTAAGTCTCATGCACTCTTTGCATATGCTTTGTTCCTGTTTAACATCACTTGCCCTTGATCTGAAATACTTCCAAATAACAGATGATGATCGAGGAACTCGCTCTTCTGCTTCAAACATTTGTCGTCGTCGTCTTGCCTGTGTGCTCTCTGTTGTATATTACTCTTCCTTTATGGATTGCAGGGGGATAATCCAGGAGATGCTTGCTCAGGCCACCGCTGCAGCGGCATCACATCTCCCCAAAAGTCAAGCCACAGCAACTCGATTGGCTTTGGCTGGCTCGTAGTTTAGGAAGCTCTTGATATGCAGCAGAGTTTTATATGAGCGGACAAGCAATTGAACATCTATATCAGAGTCGATCATGTTTATTTAATTGTGGGAGGCCAAAGTGGTGATTGAGATTAATATTAAATTAAATGTGCAGCCCTAAATGTCAGACAAGATATTCTCAGTCATAAAAACTAGCTCTTGTCTGTTTAAGCTCAGTCACTCCTTGTTATAAAGCTGTTGTGCAGGAGTGTGTTTTCTCAAACACAAAGAAAATGGCTTCTTTCACTGACGTCTCTTCTTGCCATAAACCTCTTTGTCAAGAGACTGAGGGAAGGTGGGAGCTACAGGCCAGTGGATCTCTTATTGGAGTGAGTCAATAGCGGCCTTGCAGGGCATCAGACCCAATTTAGGGGCAGCACTTAGTCCTTTTCAATGTTGTTTTTAAAGTGTGGCATTACTGATCAATGTTCTAAGCAGCCATTTTACTGAAATAACAACGCACAGTGCAACAGTGATATTCTCATTCAGATTAGGGATGGGCCATGGTTTCAGAATATTCAAGTATTTGTTAAATTAGAACAAATCCTTGCCGGAGTCCCAATTCATCCAGCCCATCTTCCAGTGACTGGACATTAGCTAGAAGCAGCTTTAAGGACAGCTGTGTTAGCTTAGCTCTGATCCCGGCCCCCTCTCCCTTGGTCCAGGTGGGCAGTGATGAATCAAATGTCTGCTTTAATCCAAACTAATTCAAACGTGTCATTTTTGCCACAAGCGTTTCAGCAATAAAGGTGAAAAAATTGGCCGATTGTTAAAACAACAATGCAGTGAACTTTGAATGAGCTGCGCCTGCTGCATCTAGCGGTGTCGAGTGTGTGTGTGTGTACTATTCGAATCATCTTCGAATAGTTCACTGTGACAATCGAATAGTATTTTTGCTTCAAGTGCACATCCCTAATTCAGACACTCATGACAGGCGCTGAGTCTCTCCATCTGTGTGTCTGTCTTACTGGATGTGTTATAAATATTGAAAAATCTGCTGTTTGGAAAGTAGCACATAGAATGTGATGGGCTGTGGTTAGCGCTCTGATGAAATGCTCAGTGAGCAGATTATTTAGGACAATAAACACCTCACTGCCTTTGTTTGAAATGCAACACTCCCTTCTGTTGCACCAGTGTCACATGTGATAAGCACACATTTCTTACGCCAGACGTGTGCTACGTGCCGTGTTGTCTGTAAATGCATTTAATCCTTAGTTTGTGTTATGATTCTGAGCATTTTATGGTGCCCAGCAGTAATCCGTCCCAAAAACAAACAAGGAATTATGGGGACTGAGACGTTTTTTGACTGGGACTTTGAAGCTTTTGTTCCTGTAACAGGTTTTAACAGGAGCTTTAGAATTCTGTCCAGCGTCTTCAGTTGCCCACTGTGGCATTCCTGCTTAATTGGTCTTGAAAGGCCTTGTGCAGTTGGACAGAGCAGGTCAGCTCAAGTCTCTGAGTGTCTGACGACTTAACAACTGCAATTAACTCAGCCGCTGTACCAGATTTCGAAAAATAAAAACTGTCGGGGTAAAAAAAAACAAGACACCTTGAATAAATTTGCATTGAAGTTGCTGCCCTGAGTGGTGTACTCTAATGGACTCATTTAAAGCTTGTCCAGACAAGACTTCTGCAAAAAATATGTTGGTTTTGTCAGCCTAAATCTCAAACAGGCACTGCAATACTGAAAAGCCCCCCCTCCCTCCAGGTGGACTTTTCAAGGTTTGTCCTAAAACTCTCAAGTCAAATCTAAACTAAACCTCATCTTAACACCAGAGATCAGGCTTTTACTTGTTTAAGGTCAGCTATTCGAAGTTCATGACCATCATGCAGGTTTTTACCCGTCGCAAACATGAAAATACCTATGATGACTTGTACTAAATTGCCTACAGACGTGCACAGACCTGTCATCTATCAATCTTTCTATCTTGTAACCAGCTCATCCTGTTGAGGGCCCGAGAGTGGAGCTGTGCTTTGAAACCCACTGAAAATATTTTCTATAAGCTCCATCCCTGGTTGGAAGTAGCAGTATCGGGCAGAGCAGACTTTAAAAAAAGTCCACTGACAGTCTTGTTATTTCCATTGGTCACAGACTAGCTTTCCTTCAGCCCTGTGCATCAGTCTGTTCAGGATGTCAAACGGGTAGAGTTTTGTTCTATTCGCAATGCATCATAAAGCAACTTAGATTGATACCAGTGTGGCACGGAAAAGACTTATGGAAGTGTCTAGTGAATAAATAGTGAGAGGGCAGAGCTGACACACAGTCAGATTAGTACACACAATCCAACCGGTGATTTTTTGTCAGATGTAAAACTTGCCATTGCACGTTTCCCAAACAGGAGATAGTCTGTGACTTTAAGGTAATCTCCTGTCCTGTTCTTACTTTTTTATAGCTGAGGGAACTTGGGATATGTTTTTGCTAGGTTAGCTGGAAGCTAATCCACAGGGCTTAAAGCTGGGGCACCGCTGTTTTGTTTTCATTCTCCTCATGGACGTGCGTGAGCTTAACAAACTCAAATATATCAGCACTGTTAACACTTCAAAATGTGCAGCTACTTGCCAGAGTGTGCAGAATCACTCATGGCAGTAATAGTCTGGATGACGGCACTGTAACCGTCAGTGAAATACATAAGCAAACGCAATCACATATGCCATGTACAGTTTTTCATTTTTTTTGCAGTAGGCTTCTTGACTAATTGTCACTTAAGCAGATACTGTACCATTCAGCTGCATCCATCTGCAGCTGTGATCATAAAAACAGCTCATGACTTTATAGTAGTTTGTCCAATTAGAAAACTCTGCAGGGTTCTGGTGGTGAACTATATGCATGCAGTACATTTCAATTCAAACCAGTTACACATCTGCCAATTAGGGAAGCCACAAACACCAGGGATACATGCATAGCACTCTAATCTGTCATAAAACAGATTGTAGTCGACTCTAAGAGTATGTAAGTGTAATTTCAGCCGCATAAAGCACCAATGATATGTATCTTTGTAGCATAAGAAGGCATGGAATTATATCCATGAATTATTTTCAGACAGCCAAAGTGATTACACGTGCAAGACTTTTTTTTTCGAGTTTGTAGTTAATGTTTCCATAGTGTTTGTCGATCGGCCCAACAAAGACTCTGTTGTTGAGACCATGACGTGTATATTTTGTGCATCTTACAAGTCTTACTATGATTAGCCTCTTAGTCCTGTTGTGCCAACGTTACAGAATGTTCTAGGTGGTGTCCTTCATATTGTTTATCCTCAACAAGCAGGTCTTGCTACCTATAATGTGTGGGTCCTTTGAGACTTGAGTGTGTGTATCAGACAGCAGATCTCCACCTATTTATGGAGTGAATCATAAGACTGTCATTAACATTACCCTGTGGCCTTTTTACTGAGGGTGGGTGCTCCTTATAAATGGGCAATTCAAAGGGCTCAGAACAGATGAAGACAAAGAGGCTCAGGACGATTATGTAGGACATCTTGTGAAAATACAAAATACAACAACTAATTAGCTCAACTTTACAACTAATCATTAGTACCAGATAGTCTTTCTGCACAGTAATCCTGACCAAAGCTGTATTGGAATATCTTTTTTCTCATATGTGCTTTTCTTCATGTGCTCGCCTTTCCAGAACCAGCTGTTTCTGGATTGAGTATTCTGAATGATTTTATCCACAATTTACTAGTCCACTGGTTTGTCACCGCTGACTAGAATGTGTTCCTTTTTCAAAGGGACAATTATGTGCGCAGGAAATGTACATCTGCTTGGTGCAGATGTCTTGCCTTACAAAGTGTACCTTGATGCCACTACACTGGTGTAATCTGCCTGCTCATTTCTGGAGAACTAATTACTGCGCATTAGTTAAACAGACCATTTGAAATGCAAGCCTACTAAATTGTGCTTGCCAGGGGAGCTGAGCCATCCCCTCCCCTCCACCCCCCCCTCCCCATGCAGTCTTTGTGCTTCTATTATTAGTTCTATCATGCATATGTTTGCTATCAGAAATTAAGGCCCACCAGCTGAGAACAGTAAGAGAGGAGGCTATGCAGTACACAAGGTAGACTGAGTGAAAATGTGCTTGGATCAGTTTCTGCTCACAGATGTATGGGGTTTCTTGGTGTAAAGCAGTTACCACATCAGCCCCCACTGCTTACACCCTCGCCATATGATCAGCTGCCAGCTGTTATGGCTGCTGCATGACATGAGAAAGCACACAGCTGATGTAGCTTTTTAACAGGCCACTGATGATGTTTCTAAAGATGCAACCCTTGTTTGTAGCAGGCAGCAGAGCATGGGGCATGATCTTAAGCTCCCTGGTCCCCAAGACTGTGTGCCTACATCACTGCCAAAAAGATCTTTGTTTGTGCATGGTAGAGCAGTTGATGGAGGACTATGGGTCGCTATCCAGGTGGAGAATGTGGGGTTGATTTAATAGTTTAAAGACACAAGTTTGGTCCAGTTGGCATGGCAAATGGTTCTCAATATCTACTGACTTTGTGGATATCTCAAAGGAAAGTTGATGAATAGAAATATAGAAGCCATTTTAGGAGCACGGGAAAGCATGCAGCACCTTCTATACACTAAAGATGCATAAAATGAGCCAGAAACCTGCCACCGTGGTAAAAGCACACATTCTTGGTACCTACATTGAGACGTGTCTAAGATTAATATTTGGTATAAGAACAGTTTATACCTACTTGGACTTCATCATCTTAGTGTTTTATTCTAGTTATGGAGCCCAGATTACATTTGTATTTTAGTTTTTAGAATTGCGGATAACACACAGTATATTAAATACTATTTATATGGCTCTGACAGGGAACCTCAGAATCCAGTGAATTAATTTGCACTCCTTCAACCTCCCTGTTGTCAAGATCCATAAATCACCATGACTGCAGGTAGCCTAGCAATGAGGACAACTAAGGTCATAAAATGTTAAGAACTTGGATGACTGTAAACGCTTTTAAGAACATTCTATCCAAAAGATATTCATTGGATATGTTTTAAAACACAAATACGGAGTGACTTTTATCAGTCTTGAATGAGTGGGGGAACAGCTCTATCTGTTGGGTGCCACTAGGGATAATAAGCCTTTCATACTTGTACATCACATCGCCTCACGCTACAGAAAAAGGAAATAGGCTTCTGCCTTATGGGCTATTTGTGGCTCCAGCATGCTTTACTAACTTTGACAGTGATGAGGACAGAACATGACGATAGCTGTGTTCATATTATCTAAAAATAATGTCCTAAACTGTCAACTGGATAGTGAGCACGCAACTCTGTACAGTTCAAATCCAGGTTCACGTTGTGTTGTCACATACTTTGTCTGCATTGTGTGCGTCAATTCTCTGCAAACTATGACAAATGTATAGAGGATAAAAATAAGGGGCACTGCAGCGCTCTGACTGTTTAGTGCATGAAGCGTGCTAAATCAATGGAAAGCAAGGGTACATGTGCTTTGTGCTTTTCAGTAAAGATGACATGCTCAGTGCGACCTGTAATGTAAAGAGAATACCTTTGTCTTCCAGACATTTTGTCAAAGTCAGACTGCATCACAGTCAAAATCTGACCGTTCATATTGAAAACATGACAGACTGCATAGGAGTTTGTCAATTTTGTTGGGCTTATCATCAAAACTTTGGATACACATGGGACTCCATTACTTATTCACATTACAAAGAGTAATGGTGGCAGTTAATCTAATGTCTCAGGCCTAATTATGGGAGCTAGTGGTTCTCTTCTAAACAGCTATGACGGAAAATTAAGCAGAAACGGATCCTTAAGTACATGAGGTGAAGTTACTCATGTAGTATGGTAACAGTATCATGGAGCCCACCCTCCTGCCTTCATGTTGGCTGCCCTTCTGAAGTGTCCATGAGCAAGACATTGAACCATTACAGGCTACAGGAATCTGACCTCTTACCTTCCTATGGAGGTCCGGTCCGGTGTCCAAGCTTAACCCAGTAAGATTTTATGTGGACAGACTGAACCAGCATTTATCATCACGTTCAGGCAAATTTAAAAAGTAGCCAACATCAGCAACCTGTGCCAACTGCGCTAAATCTTACTCATATTAATTACAAGCAATATGGCAATGTGATTAACACAATATGTGTTTTATGATCTTTGCTGTGTGGACACAGTGTAGAATAAGAAAATTAAGATCAATAGTTGTTCAGTTGCCCTGATTGTGGTGGCACCCCACTCTCATTCCTGGGTAATATTGCATGTAATATTCTGCAGCTGATTGTGTTGGCAGTTCACATCAGGCGTCATCGTAGCATAGACTTAAAGTATATGACGTGTATTAATCAAGTCAGATTGAATTGAATGTAATAAAGTCAGATTAGGATGAAAAGAGCAGTTTTCCAGAGCAGTGTTCTGGACTGTTGAAGTATCTGTGTGGCATATGAACATGTGTATTCATATTTATTTGTGTGCGTGCAGCTAGAAACACACAGAAGAAGCCTGGTCACTGTGACATGATCTAATAGGCCGACTCATTAGAATGCATTGGACTTCTTTGATATCATGGAGCACTTGACTGCAACGAAGCAATACAGTTTATATAGCTGGCCCAAATAAGGTATGAACATGCTATTTCTGGGTCTATATAAGTGGCCAAAGCCTATTGTGTATGTTACAGTGCCTGTAGAAAGACTCAATGTGTGATAAATATTCAATCAACAGATTTTTCTACTCCACCTTCCCTCTGCTGTCTTTCCCTCCTCGGCTCTGAACTGCTTTCCTTTTTTTTTCTAACTCATCTCATTTGATGCTGGCCGATGAGTTGGCTTCACACACATGCATGAGGGGAGATCTCACAGGGCTTCAGTAGATCTCTAATTGAATTGTCTGAACAGCAAGAGATGCACGTTTGAATTTGAAAAGAGAACGCAGTGGAAGAGAGGCACCGGAAGAGTGTTTCATCCCTCGTGCCCATCACGCTGAGTTCCATGCAACATTGATTACCTGAAAAATAGATCAGTTAGAGAAGTCTGTTTTGAAATACAGAAGACAGAGTGCGTAAAGCCTTTCCATATCTGCCCTCGGCAGTGCTACCATGCAGTATGCGATAACATCTGTCAATAGTGTGTTTCATTTCGCATTGTCTTTGACCTATCAGGGTCACAGAGGTGAGTGCCTCGGGCACCATCACCACCACCAGACTTCAGAACATGCAAATGTACAGTAAATAAGTGATGAAAAGGAAATGACCAAAGATATTCTGGGGTGCTCGGTTTTTGGAGCTGTTCATCAAATGTTATCACTGTCCGAACAATACATATTTAATGGGTTTGACAAATTAGATTTGTGTCTTTCACTATCCTCTGATAAACATGGATAATAGGAGCTTACAGATAATCATATCTCCTCATTTCCTGCCTACTGCTGGTTCAAGATGGTCAATTCTTAGCTTGCTATGACATCACAGCCTTTAAATGAGATTTTAAAGCCTGCAAGTTTTGGGTGAGGTGTGACTTTACTTTTCAAGCATTAAATTACATGAAAAGCTTAATTTCTTTGATACTGTAAACTAGATGACACTAAGTTTCAGTCCTGCAAACTAAATCAATATGACATGAAAGGTTTCCCTTCAACATGCAAAATACCCAAAGATCATTGCAACCACTTATCGGTTTTCTGAATGACTTGTAATGAGTTACATTTTGAATATAGGCTAACATTGGATGTCCCTGAAGACAAGAACACACAACTAATTCTATTGGTGCTTTCTGTCTGATGTGATGATTCCTTATAGATGTAAGAGGATTCTTCATGCACTTACTTTGTGAATTTAATTCTGTAGGTAAATTGTTAGCAATGGTATTTATTTATTTATTTTAGTTCGGTAAGAAGAGTGTTTTTAAGTAAATTTTTAAACTTCTCTTGTCCTGTAGTCTCTGCAATATTTCAGTGTTTCCAAGCTCTGTGGAGTGAGCAGCCTAGATCTGTTGTGGCAGAAAAGTTTAGAGTGACCTTGGGGTATTGGCCTGAATACATCAAAGATGTAAGACAGTGTTCACTTGGTTTTCATCAATAATTTTGACTTCAACCAGCCGCACAAAAGATGTATTGAGACACAATAAAATAGGCAGGAAGGTGAAAGAAAGAAGAGTGAAGTTTCAAGAGACTCCTTCAAATCCAGCTTGTATCTCTGGAGCTGTGAGCTCTTTAGAGAGGTTTGGTTGGCTCCTTGGACACCATGGAGAGTGTGTGTGTGGGGTTGGCCAGACGTTCATCTCTACTAATGAACCTGATATAACATTCATCTTCTCTCTGATTTCCTGTCAGACTGTAGCAAGTATTTAGATTCATATATATTGAGGTCCAGATGGACAGATGTACACTCTGTATACTCAGAGCACTCAATCCACATTCCAAAAGGCATTTTATGCCACTTTGCCAGCTTTAGGGCACAGGCAAACACCTCCTGAAAATGTGCCCTACGTCTCATTGACTTTCAATAGGGAGGAAGTGTTTTTCAGGTCAGAAGCGGTACCATTTATAGAAGGATCATGAGTCAGGACTCAGCCAGGCTGGAGAGGCTGAACTCGGCTTGCCTAGTCTTGTTACAATGAAGCTTTCCAGATGCTAATCGGATTCGTTAAGAAGAACAGCTGTGCCTTCCTGCCATCCATCCATGCCTTATCTCTTTGAAGAACTCAGTTAGTTGGTGGATATCTAGTCATCCTCGATCACGGGAAAATGTCTGTACTTCTCCACCAGGCCGCTGAGAGCGATCCAGCCTTTGATCCATTGTGATTTTAGTCAGATTAGTGTAATGAATTGAGATGTGGTGCTGAGAGCTCTCATCATTAAAATCACATTGCAGCATTTCCCACGTCACTCAGCATAAAGCCCCCTCGCGAAGACGTTTGGATTTTCTTCGTAAGGGGCTTGGTTGGACATGTTTCCAGTGGACAGCGCTGTCTGTGTGCTCCTCCTGATGCCTCTGCTCACTGCATGTAGAACAGTTTGGAGCAGTAGAAGAACACAACAGAAGAATTCACATTGATGAGTATTGGCTCAGTTTGGGATTAGATCACTTTCAGTCCCGTCCAGTGAGAGCTACTGGCTGAACAACGGAGACACGACCATTCATTTTCGCTTCTTTGTTTAGAACATCTGGTGTAGATGTTGTGTTTGACATGGACTCTAAATGGGAATGAAGTGACTTCTGCATTTATATGACTCACATTAAGCGAGCCTTTGTTCAGATGAGTCTGCACACAAAGGGCAGAATATCAGTCAAATGAGAGTCATTTCTTTAAATGTACCATTATCTCGCTGTGAGTCACTGCAAAGAGATTCTGTCATTACTCACCCTGTGAAATGTACTCCCTCGTTGGTAAAATGCAGTGTCCAGTAAAATACTCTGGATGCTGATGACTGTTTTCTATGGATTATTAGGATTCTTATTAGCTGCTATGCTTGATTTAACTCTCATTCCTCACATCCACCCTGGAAACAACATTCACGAGAAAGGAGCCCATAACACTGATACATTGAAGTACATTTAAAACTGAGTAGGATTCTTACAGAATTAAAGGGGTGTAGAGTTTTCCTTTCCTATTATATATTTTTCATGCGTTTTTACTAAATAAAGACAATTCTACACTACACAAACTCTTTCATCCAAGATGAGTGTGACCTCCCCTCATGCATATGATGCACCCATAAATGTAATTTTACACTATTACACTTTTAGACACACCCGCCAAAGGTCATGTGCTGTAACACATGAATGTTGAATGACATTTGGATCACTGGGATCGTATACCATTTAACAAATAGCAGGATTATTCAGAACAATACATTACATTTGTGTCAAGCTTTGTAACGACTTGTAACACATACAACATACAACTAATGTTGTTGTTTTTTCTCCCCCACCCCCTCCCTCTTTCTTTTCTTCACAGATAACTCAGATCGAAATGCTGCCCTGTATCATTTTCATCGGCTTGTTTCTTGCTGTGGCCCGATCCCAAGATATCCATCCCTCACAGGCATCATCCTCTATTAGCGAGTCTTGTGACTCCTTGTGCTCCTGCGAGGGAAAGGATGGCATCCTCCATCTTAACTGTGAGCAGAGAAACATCAGCAAAATCTCCCAAATCAAAGTCCCGTCAGGTGTGCCCTTCCACCTGAACCTTTACAAAAATGACTTGGTTGAGCTCCGTGCCGAGGAAATGGAAGGGCTTAAGAATGCCCTTTCACTGCACATCGGGGGTAATAGTATACAAGAGCTGGAACCAGGGGTCTTTAGCACTCTCGGTTCACTGAAAAAACTCCACATAAATAGCAATTTCCTCGTCACTCTGAAAGAGGACACTTTTCAAGGCCTGGTGAATTTGGAGTTTCTCCAAGCTGACACAAATTTCATTCGGGTCATCGAGCCGGGGGCCTTCAACAAGCTGATCCGCCTCAAGGTCCTCATCCTCAATGATAATTCCATCGAGTTTTTACCCAGCAACATTTTCCGGTTTGTGCCCCTCACCCACCTGGACTTGCGGGGCAACAAGCTCCAGACGCTGCCTTATGTCGGGTTTTTGGAGCACATCGGACGGATAATGGAACTGCTCCTCGAGGACAATGACTGGGTCTGTGACTGTGATATTTTACATCTAAAAATCTGGATGGAGAACATGAGGGCCCAGTCAGCGATCGGGGATGTGGTCTGCAGCACGCCACATCACCTTAAGGGGACCATTCTGGCTAAAGTCAAGCGGGATGTTCTCTGCCCGTCTCATGCAGATATAAATCTGGAGGAGCCGTCAAAGTCACTGGATATGGTTGTTACTCCCTCATCCAAAGTGTCTCAGATTCCCAAGTTGTTCAACGCCAAAGATGACGCCAAGGTACCGACACCATCTCACATTCCTGGCAGTCCTTGTGTGGAGCACTGTTCTTGTCACAATCACCCTGTGGCTGGGTTTTTGATGCACTGTCAGGACAGGGGAATTCAAAAGGTATCAGATATCGGAATACTTCAGCAAAGCCCCACTAAGCTGGTCATGACAGGAAATATGATTCAGAAACTCCTGAAGTATGATTTTGTCACATATGATAATTTAGAATTGCTCAACTTGGCAAACAACAGAATTGATTACATTGATAATGAAACTTTCCTCAGCTTGAGCAGTTTGAAAAAACTGTATTTGAATGGCAACCGAATCGAGAAACTGTTCTCCACAATGTTTGTGGGGCTCCACAACCTTGAATACCTGTATCTGGAATACAATCTTATCAAAGAGATTGCTCCAGGCACATTTAATCCCCTGCCAAACCTGAAGCTGTTGTCATTAAATAACAACCTGCTCAGCTCTCTTCCAGCACAGATATTTCGCAATGTGCCCCTCACCAAATTAAACCTGAGGAAAAATCTACTTATGCACCTGCCAGTGAGCAACGTGCTTGATCAACTCGACTCACTAGAGCAGATTTATTTAGAGGACAACCCCTGGGACTGCAGCTGTGACTTGCTCAGCCTCAAACAATGGGTGGAGAAACTCAGAAAGGACACAGTGGTGGGCTCCATTTTGTGTCACACCCCAAAGAACGTGATGCAGGCTGAACTGAGAAGCCTCCGTCATGAGATGCTGTGCTCCGGTTTAGGGACCTACTACCCCATTTCCCCAGGTGGGGAGGAGAGTGTGACGGCCACACTGGGGCCTGATGGCACCGGCAAGGGTTTGTTCAGCTCCCTCACAGACACTGTCCCGCTCTCAGTGCTCATCTTAAGCCTCCTCATGTTTGTCCTCATGATTATATTTTGCTCAGCTGGAATGGTGGTGTTTGTGGTGCACCGGCGGCGGCGAAGGGCAAAGAAAAAAGCAGCAGAGGAGCAGCCCCGAGAGAACAGCAGCAGCAGTCCCATTCACTTACATTATAGCATGTACGGGCAGAAAACTACACACCACACTCTGACACAAAGAACAGGCTCAGCCACTCTGTACGAAGAGAGGTCACATAGTCCCATCGTGCAGATCTGTCGCAACCCCACCTACTGTTCCCAGCACAAGGACCACGACGCAGATTTGGATTACAGCCTCGACGAACCCAGCATGAAGCATCACGTCTGCCGGAGTATCATGGAGAAGGAGAACACTTCTCCGCTCACAGGAAACCCCAGCTCAAAGTTCAGACCCATGACTGGAGAGTGCCCCGCAGAGTTTGTCACTCTGGGAAATCCCAACTCCTTGTATAGGAACATTCTGGAGAGGGAGAAGGAGCTGCAGCAGCTTGGAATAACAGAGTACCTTAGGAAGAACATGCCCCAGCTTCAGTCTGCTGTAGACATGCAGGTCCCGGGGCACCAGGAGGAGTTAAAGCTAATGGAGACAATTATGTACTCAAGACCACGCAAGGTCATGCTTGAGCAAACTAAGAATGAGTACTTTGAACTCAAAGCTAACTTGCACTCTGAGCCGGACTACTTGGAGGTTCTGGAGCATCAAACTGCATTTAACTGAGCTTAAGCTGCAAGAAAAATAACAATATATATATACATATATATATATATATTGTGTTTTGAACAAAGTGCCTTGTCCTGTTTGCCCTTGTGTACTTTCCACAGTGTGAAATATATATCATGGGCACATCACTTTAAGTTGAATTGTAGCACAGAATGTAACTGGTTTATTTTTGGTACCTTTTATCTGTTGACAGCCACGTTATGTAGCTGGTGAAAGGTGTAGTATTTAGGCCAAATGAACGCTATCACAGTCTGTTGAGCAGGCCTGGGTTGAAACCATCTTTTGAAATCCACTCAATCAGCTTTTTATGATTGATTAAATTTCCATGGCGCACTGCGTGCAAATGAATTGATCCGCAGAGCGAGCACCCTCCCCAGGCCTGACATCCTGATAGGATAAAGCAGATGTTTGGAAAGAAGTGAGTGAATTTCAATCACCACTTGACCCAGAATTGCTGTTTTAATCAGTCTACCCTGACTGTGGGTATGACCTGATTACACCTTCTGTCAACACAAGCCAGCTGGAATGCTGCAGCCAGAATGCTCATTGTGCCGTATAGAGTCAGAAAATGCCAACTGTACATTGGAAAACAGTGATAGGAGTGTGGTTCCACTGCAGCTCTCCTGTCAGTTTGATCCAACACACTGCACAGTTGCAGTCATAGGACCTTTATTTATTTTTTTACAAGCTGGTGATATACAGAAACAATGTTTTAGTTTTTTCTTCTCTCAATCAGTAAATACAGCACTTAAAGTACAGTATATTATACACAACTGTAATCTTGTAAAAATGCATTGCACTAATCAAATGCCATAAGATGGTGCATGACAATCAACAGTCCTGCTGAAACTTTTTTGTTTGTTTTTTTTAAATTTCTGCCAGAAGAAATGAGCCACAAACGTGTGTGATTCTACAGTGCGTGTTTGTGAGTGCGAGCGCATGTGAGATTGTGTTTCACGTCACTAATTTATGTCTGAAAAACACTTTAAACAGCATTCGGGACCGCCCCTCCTCCTCCTCCACTGCTGACGTTGGCTGGTTTGGAACTGTTTGGAGCTGACGGCGGGGCGCGTTAACCTGTTAGCACACCAACGGTGACCGACGAGCTCAAAAGCAAAGCTCTAGTTTTTCCACGCAGATATTTTGACTGACTTCTGCCAACATTTCTCTGTTTCTCAGCTCTTATTAAAACCAACGAACTGCTGTTGACTGACATTTGCAATATGGACATTGTCAGGATTTATACTACACACTCCGGTCATACGCTCGGAAGCTCATTCAACTTTGAAACGGTTCATGTAAGCACACACTCTGTAGCTTTTCTACTCAACTAGATTTAATTATTTATTCTGTATATTTTGTATATACTTATGTTCCATTATATCTTTGGTTTTTGTGTGCCTTCAGTGCTGTACAGACTATAAACAGAAGTTGTAACTGATAAACAGGAAATAAAGAGTTGCAATATGACATCAACTCGAAGCTGAATTTATGGTTAGCTAAAGTAATGTGTCTCCTGCTCAGACAGCGTCCATATAGATGCTGTAGAACGACTGGAGCCTCTGCAGAGCACCATCTGTTGGCTAATTGATACTCTCGCCATCCTGAACCGCATCTCCCCTCCAAAACAACATTCTGTCTAATGTGTTATCAGTCCTGCACAGTGCATGTGTATATGTGCATGCATACGCTTGTGTAAACAGCATTTGGTTGTTTTCCTGCTGTGTGAATAATGTAACCCCCCCCACCACGGCTCAAACCTAGTCCTTAATCACACAACAATGGCTGCGGGGTTTTTCTCCAGCCGTGCTTTCCTGCACGACTTTCATTTTCTCCTCCACTCTGGGGAAACAGTGGACCCTCTCTAATTCCTCCATTTTCTATCATAATTGATGTATCTGAAGCTCCTTTGCAAGAACACATGCGTGAGGTTCCATGTGTGTGTTCTTGAAAAGACGCTTCGGTTTGAAGTGCTCACTCGCACAGACGCGCGTGCAGCATTGGCATACAAATACAGACCCCCCACCAACATGAATAAATAAATGTTTATAGATTTGTATGCAGACACGCATCATTTAAGGTATACAAATTCGGAGTCAAACAGACCGGCGCTTCCACACACACACACACACACACACAGAGCAGGGAAGATGAATTATCCTCTGCAGTCGATCCTGTGAGACTCATAAGCAATATGTTCCTCCAAAGGTGAGACATTAGCAAAGTGCAGAACTGTGTTCGCTTACTTTAGGGGCCGACTCCAAATAAATGGAATCACTTATGAACTAAAGCTCACCAAGGCGGCCGTCCTGCAACAAAACTACACAGCTGAATAGATTTAATAAGATATGTAAACAAGCCTGAGTGTAAGAAGACGTAATGGAGGATGTAAAATTAGTCAGTCACGGCTCAGCTTGTGCTTGTTAAAACTGAAGCAAGAATTTGAAAACTGAAAAATGTACTTTTCTATTAATTCTTTCACAATTAATTCACTGAAACGTCAGGGTGCCCCGGCCTTTCAATTACAACTCAAAAACTTTTCACCTTTTTTTAAAATCTGGGATTTGATTCAGCCCTGAGAATTATTTGAATATGAAATAAACATGTTTATGTTTTTAGGGAGAAATTAATTTTTAGCCATAATAAGTTTCCCATGCTTTAGATGATTCTGTCACCACAGTGCTGCATATCATACAAAGTATTTATGTGACTGTCTTCACAGCGTCACAGACTTTCCCACATAAAATAGGGGATGTTATGAGGCCCTGATGCATTTTGCTGCATAAATTTGCACAATAATGATGAAAAATGGCGGTGCATCAGCACTAAGTACCTCTTGTTGGGCATAAACTATGGCAAGCTGGCTCTAATGACTGGGTGATCATGTGGCAGAGGCTGAGTCGCACACATGCTGATGTACTCGCTGCAATCGCATGTAATGCAAGACTCACAATCAGCTTGAAAAATGTAAAGGTAACTAGTGCTTCAATATATGCACAACACACACACACAAAGCACGAAGGTGTGATTCACACAGTCAAACACATTCAAAGACCTGTACTCAAACAATACGCCCGTAACCAACTGTGACTATTTACAATCCATTTTGAACCCTTCCTCTGTTTGTTTTTGCACACAGCCAGCCACAAATCATATCATGTGACCTGAAATGTAATTACATAGACTCAACAGTAAGTTCCTTTTATACACAAGTGCCTCAAAACTGCAGCGAATGCACACATAATGCTGCTGGAACACCAAGTAACACAGCACATTATTGAAATAATAGCATTTGTGTTGCCTCTATTAATACAGGCAGTGGGGTGAACTTAGTGGAGTGTCCACTGTCTCATTTGTACTGCAGATGATATATTAGCTTTATTAGCGAAATGTCCTCAATGAGCAGTGTGAAAAATCCATATCCTCTCCCCTACTTGTTGTTTTATATAATGGTCTATCTGTAACCATCCTCATGCAAGTTATTAATATTCATATCTGAGAGCACAACAACAGAACATCTCTTCTGGGCAACATTATCGATCCTCCTTTTGCATCCAAAAGTGTTTCACCGTGTTCTTTGTAGCAAGCGCCAGGCAATTAATGCCTCCCAGATTACATTATTCAGGCTGCACCTCTTTCTTGCCTTTAATCCCTCCTGACATTTGATGAACAGTGAGTGGCAGGCACACAGAACAATCGCACTGTTGGATATAATTGCCGGAGCACAAAAAAGGCTTCTACACATGCAAGAGGGGAAATGATGTAGGCCTGAAGATGTAATTAGCCGCTGTTCCACAGGGGGTGGGAGAAGTATTCAGAATTTGCACTTGCGCAAAAGTAGCAATACCACAAAGGAAAGGTTTTCCCTTTTATGCTGATGGGTAGGTTGATCTATTACAATGCATTATTATCTGATAATCACATGTTTTGCAGCTAAAAGTATAGCCTGTAAAGTAATTCACATCAACAACAGTTGGGGAAATGTGATACAATAATTCCCTCTGAAATGTAGAGGAAATGGTGTTTTTACTTAATCTCCCAACCACAAACTTGGTTGCATGAATATAAACTGTACGGATTTTAAACAGATTTCAGCAGAGGCTGACATATTCTGACTTTTAGTCTTCAAATGGAGTCAAGCGCCCAAAACACTGAATCCTACACTTCCCACAGTGCAGCTCATGCCGATGACATCATCAGGATCATGTTCTTTCAAAGTCAAAAAAGTTCCCTCCAGAGCTGCAGAAGACATACAACTATTTTCACAGACTGTGTTACACTGAACTTAATGTGTAAAAATGGTTGAGTGCCCCTTTAATTTAATTGTGAATATGATGATCAAACACTGTTACTAGTAAAAACTATGCTTGAATTCTATTAACTCTAATTCTTACTTTCACTTAAAATAATATGTAAATACACTAAAACTCAACTGGCTTAATGATCGAAAAACATTTATTTAGTCTCACAATAACACCATGTAACCGTCCTCGGCTCTCAGGAACTGCTGCGTGAGGCGGCGAGCGTACCCCCCCCCCTCCACCCCCCTCACCACCACCCCCCTGCACTGACACCACAAGTAGACTCAAGATGCATTGAAATTCTCTCCTTGACATCTCCATCACATGAACGCACTTGTGGTCGGCTTAATTGATGGGGCTCCATTTGGACTGAAATGCACATCCATCAGTCCCTCCAAACCGTCCATTGTCTGTACCCAGGTCCTACCATGGGGAGCTGCAGCCTATCCCAGCATGCACTGGGGTAATGGAAGGCAGACGTGCATGAAATGCGCGTTTATGTAAAAGTGACACGGAAGATTGAGCATGTTTGAACAGAAAATATTTGCATGAAGTCTATTAGAATGTCAATTGGTGCTGTAATGCCTGCCAAAGGTAGTTCGAATGTACTCAATAAACAATTGGCACGGATTACTTAAATTCCTCACTGTGACAAAAATCTAACTTTTTACAAAAAGAAGAAGCAACTAAGCCCGTGAAAAAATCAAAGGGCATGTATTCACTGCACTGAGGTGACGTTGGTCCACATCAAGTGTCCACATGCTGTGTAGTGCATTTGGGAGCCCCAGCCATGAATGAAGCACCATTATGATGGTGGGACTTTGTCTTTCAGCACACCCCCGACTTCCTGATTGAACTGGAGTCTGTTGCAAAGCTTTACCCCGGGGGCGATCTCATGATGCCGGCTGCCAAGCAGAGCAGCTTGCTATGATGCCATGGACATTGAACCCCTATCCTGTTGTTCGCTTGGCAAACAGCTTAAACAACAAGCCGGTGACCCAGTTTTGCATCTGAACATCAGAAGTATTTAGTCATGGGATGTTCTGTATTGAATGTTTTTGTTCTGAGAGCAGCCTCTCAGGTATAGGGGATAAAAACGGGTGTATGAAAGGAAAAATCCTCCCTCAAATCAAACGTTAAAACCGTCCTCTGACAATATATTTTGGAATTGTCTGGGTCTGGTTTTTGTTGGTTTCGTTTGTCTGTTGTAGACAATGTTGCATCGAGCTGAGGCGTGACGCAACTGATGCTCAGATGCGTAGACCACAATGCAATGCGGCTTTAAACCACTGGGTTTCAAGTGATTGATTTCCTCTGGAAGTTGGAAAAAAAAAAAGTAATAAAAACTTCTCAAAGTGCCATTGCTACTATTTTCATCACACGCACACTGATGTGACATCTGGAAACTCTGGGACGTTTTCTGGCATTCTGGGAAATATAGGAAGCCACTGTGTGAACTACAAATCAACAAGGCGCCCATTTAAAAATCACATTACACCACTTTATCACCAAATCGCTTTTAGAATGAGTTGAAAATCCCAGATTGATATACAACACTACAAGTATCTAAGGGAGGATTTCTCCCTTTAATGGAGTGTGTGCAGCATTATCACACACACAGTACAGCACAGTGAAAGTTAATGGGGGGTGATAGAGGAAAATGCATCCTGAGTGAGATCATAACCAACTGATGGATAAAACGGTGGGTAAAGTTAGAGCACGCACAGGAACAAATTTCATTCTATGTATAGTATTGATTTATTCTTTTCTCTTGAAAAGACTGTTTTCAGCGTAAATCAGTTGGGAAACAGTTACTCTTTCATAAGGTACAATACATTCAAAGAAGAGCAATTATGTTTCATTGATTAACCTTATTAAATCATTACTGATCATAAGGTGGAAGTAAATGAATTAAACACATTCCTAAGCTTTATAAAAAAAGACCCTCAACTCAATAGAGAATTATGCTTTGACGTCCGTTTCTGCACATGATACAACCCCATCAGCATCAATGGGTGCCTAGATGGACCCATTTGGGTTGATGTGAATGTGCAATGAGCGGAAAATGCAAATATTCAAAAATGTAAAGGAACTGGGTGCGACTTTTATGATGTGTAGACATTGAAGTGAGACCAGAAATTGGGTTTCTTGGCACATACAAGATAAATGTAGCAGAACTGATGTTACGCTAGAGGCATACCAGAAGCCAGGTCTCTCTGTTAAGGCAGGATTTGTCAGTTTAATCAAATCATGAGGCCTTCAAAGGAATGCCTGTGTATGATGTATTATATTGATTCTATCACTGTTTTATGAAGAAAACCATGTGCTTGGTTAGTTAAGGAAATATATATCTATAGATTCATTTAAAAAATGTATGTTGCTGCTCCCTCTTGTTCCATTACTCCCTGCAATATTTGAAACTGATCCGTTGTCAGAAAAAGGGTGTTTTTCCACATAAAAGCTTTTATTTGAACTAGCAGCCTTGGTTACATACTCTGTCATTCAAATCCTGCATGTTATATATTAAACGGCTACCAGTGCAGACCATAAATTGTGGCAAAAAGTTGTTTTAATTCCATTAAAATCTTAAGGGGTGTAGCTAACAGTCAAACATGAAGCTAATTTGCTGTGTGTGTGTGTGTGTGTGCATGTGCACATGTGTGGGCGGGTGGGGTTTTCTTTCAAACTGATTGAAAGTGAAATATCTGATGAAACATGGCCAAATCTTTTCTACTTGTGGCAGATAATTTTCTATTCATGTTGGGCTCAATTGCTCGAAGTAACAAGCGGACAGAAAAAAAAAAAAAAAAAATTTCAGGGCCTTTAACACTAAACAGCCCCTTTTTACAGAGTATCGCCTGGTGCTTCTCCTCCTTTTGCTCTTAGGCAGTCTGTAAACATGTATCCTTGAATTCCATCTGAATCTGTTTGTGCAGCTCGTTGCACAACAGCTTTCTTTATTCTATTTTTCACAGAAAATGCTTGTTCTGGAGTTCGATGTTCAGCTGACTGGATGCATAAACTCTGCTCAACCTTTACATTTACCCTGCACCGTTGACTGATTGCCCTAAGAAAGGCACAGGAGGCAGCGGAAGTGAGCGCCCATGTATGACCCTGCCTTTACAGCACCACGACAGATATAAATAAACAAACAAAGCTCATCATCCCAGAAGTGCCTCATTCCCCCTCTATGCATTCAATGAATTGAATTTCACAGCCAAAGAAAAGCTCATTCATGCAAATGTAATATGCATGCGGCATGTATGCACATCCCATAAGAGAATACTCTTTGTTATGTCTTGGAAACACGCTGCAAGCTTGTCGAGCGAGCAGCGAGGTCGCCTGCGACACGACCGTCTGTGGTGAGAGGGAAGAGAGCAATGCCCTCCAAGACAGAGTCACAAGTCGCACTTGTGCTCCCTGCGTTAGAACAGATTTCCTCATGTGATCACGCTGCAGAAATATGAGATGGTAGCCCAAAGTGTTGCTAATAATATTACAAGCTAATGACCCATTTTGAAAAGTGCCTGGACCGGCCCACTTTGCACATTGAGCCGGATCACTGATGGGCTCGAGAAGACGTGCAGACGGAGCAGCACAAGCCGCCCGTTCCCTCCTCCGCTGAATGATGGCGCAATTAAATGTTTCATAGTGTGCCGACATCAGTGCTACCACTGCAGTGGATCCCAGCTATCTTGTTCTTGTTTCTCAAAGGGCTGTCATGCAGAGCACAAAGAAAGATGAGATGTGAGCCTATTTCATTCCGTTTTCCTCTGTTTGCCTCATTCTTAACTTTGCCTTAACTTTCCTTTTCTCTCAGCCGATGTCTGTGCACTCCAGAAGTACATCTAAGCCATATCAATCAGAGAGGTAAACTTTAAACCTTTACTCTTAAAATGGTCTCAGTATGCACCGCACGATGCGTTTAAACGTTTCCCAATCTGCTTCCCTTTTCCTCAGCTTTGTGTTCCGTGAGGTACGGTCGCACATTAGAGGCCGACGGTAGGGGAGGAGAGAATGAAACAAATGCGGATTCAATCACCGCACTTCTTTTAATCACAATATATCAGCAGTGTTCCAAAGCGTCATCGGCCACAAATGTGAGATATCTGCAGCAGACAGACTCAGATTAGTCTCCTTTTGTTCCTTTTGAAGAATTCTGAGATCACAGGCGTGCGGCAGGACAGTCGCTGATCAAAAAGGGGAACGTGGCAAGAAAGTGGGCGCAAAATAAGTGTGGAAATGTGGAAATTTGCTGATATATTGCTGAATGAATAAAACAGGTGTAAACACAGGACACAATGCAAGAACGGTTCAGGCTCTGTACGATATCTGCCTTGTACATGGAAGATTAAGCGCACAGCTTTCAGCCTCTCTTGCCTCTTTAGACCCCGGCCATCATAATAAATTCATGTTGATAAGTTACACACAAGTCATGAACTCTGGAGAACTTCTAGGCACTTCCTACAGTATTCCATCTTCAAGCCTAAACAGAGCAAACCAGACTACTGTGAGCGCCAGAGGGCAGAGCGGGTGCACAAATGCGACAGGTATGCGACATATTCTTAATGACAAGAGACCACAAGGCCCGCGCTCCCATCTGGTTGGTGCTATTGTGAAATAGAGCAACTGCGCTCGTAAACCGCTGCATCGTTTAGCCTGTGGAAGCATATTTAAAGGAAAGCAAAGGAGGCAACGGTCGTTTAAAAGTTTGTTAGGAGGTTAAGGAAAGTGGAGAGGAAGCGTTCTGTGTAGATTTGGACGGCTGTGGAGGTCAGCGCTGGAGTTTCGCTTGGTTTCAAATTCAAAATGCAGCAAATAATGGGTCAAAAAAGTCATGGAGGCACGAGCAGTTTGGTCCAAAACAGACGAATGTTTAACATGTTTGGACGGCACAGAGAGTCGGACAAACCAATGGATTCTACAGCTTTCCATCTGGGTGACTTTCAGCAGCCCTGAAAAGCAGCGCCGTACGGTCCTGGACATCTGGCTGACTGAATCTTCCCTGTGAAGAGCAGCCTGAGGCGTCGGCAAACTAAGTGGCTGCTTTGGGGGATCCCAAATAAATCAGTCTGAATTGCTTTTTGGTTCTCTGGGGTCAAGTTGTGTCATGATCTTGTCGTAATTTGAGTAATTAAACACGATAGACTTGAAATTTCTTTGGTCTTACCTTTATATGCTCAGTTTATGAGACTTTACATGGGTGGGGGCCAGATGAGGGGCTCCCTATAGGCTTTGACCAGCTCTTATTTGGACTATAGGCTTACAGAGGGTTATTTATATAGGTTCTTTTGGTTATTTTAGAAAAAATACAAATACTTTGTAATTAATTACAGTATTAAAGAAAGTAAATGTGTTAAACCATCAGTTAAGTACCAGTTTACAATAAAATGTTGGTGTGGTGTCGTCAGTGTCCTTTAAATCTGTTGCTAAGCCACTGTTGGTTTTTCAATCTCCCAAAAATGACCACTTGGTCCCAAAAGTCCATCCAAAACGTGAATGTCAGGCGGCTCATGGGTCACGCCCCCCCCCCACTGTGTGGAGTCCCCCTCTTCCCTCAGTGCTGGTGATCTCACCAGGGGTCGGCCCTAATCCCCAAACACACACAGTGGAAGTGGGTCTCTAAGTCCCTCAAGTCGCTTATGTGGATTTTTGAAGCCTCTTATTTGGAATTATAGCCGGTCCTTAATCCTGTGGATTTAAGAGAAACAGATTGCTTTCAAGGAAACATGAAAAAAAACATAAATTTCTGTAACACTGACAATTAAAAAGTGGCTGTATTTACGGACCATTCCTTTAAATATGAAACTTTATGTTAGAATTAATGTTTCAGTCGTTTACAATTCATTGTTTTTTACATCTGCAGTCGACTTCCATGACATCTGCAAGAACAGCTGATGCGGGAGAACAAGACAAAGCGAACTTGAACTAACTTTAAGAGGGCAAGAGTGCATTTACAGTGGATTGCAGAGCACTTCGCTTCCTTGGCTCTGGGCCCCGTGTGTTCCTATTGTTGTGCTCCTGACTTTAAAAGTCAAAACAGTTAAGTCATTCTTCACCCTATAGGCCTGCGCTATATGGAGGCTGGAAGAGCCGAGAGTGGAGGCACATTTTAAACACACATTCCTCCACATGGAACAGGCACTTTCAAAAAAAAATCTTTTTCAAAGATCTGGAACAGATTAAATATTTAGTCCTACTGTGGTTTTAAAATCCATGTCACCGTCGGTAAAAAAGAAAAGAAATAAAGAATATTCCCTAATTAGCAGCAGTTTTTAGCAGAAGTACAGTACGGCTGCACAACTTGTTCCATTTGGATAGTTTGTTTGACAAGAACACACACTGTGTGTGCTCTTCTTTCTCATCTCCAGGGGCCTCAGGATGTAATCGAGGACGGTTTTATAATGCAGTGATTGTCGTACCTACACCTGTAATAAATGTCAGCTTTTTAAAGGGAGCGCAGTAAATAACGGTGGCTCAAGATGGAGGAGCGCACACACACACTCACACACACACACACACACACACACACACACACACACACAAATCAAGAAGAGGTCATTGGTTCGGTTTATGTTGTTTTGGTTGCTGCCGTGAAACTGAGACCCACATGCATCCTGTGGATTTGCATACAGTACCACACACACACACACACAAGTCCCAGCTTGTTTTGGGGTGATTGCTCGGCCTTGATGCTGCATGGCCCAGTGCGCATGGCTGCATGTAGTTGGAGCAGGGATGCATCTGCATGTGTGTGTGTGTGTGTGTGTGCACACATAGCCCCCCCCTCCCACCGTGGGCTTGCCATTTCCATGCTTATTGAAGCCAGCATGTGCTTTCGATACCACCCACCGCAAATCTCGCAGCCCAGGCTAATTTGTTCCTGATGACAACATCAAACTCCCACATGCCCACATTCTCGCACACACACACTCTTAGGCGTGAATCAGTGCGTCTCATCGGAGAATATTTTTGCATATGCGTGCACATGTTGCCAGCCAGACTTGTGTAACTTAGCTGCGGTGGATCAATATTCGGTGTAAACGCTGAACCCCGGGCCCCCGCACATGACCTGTGGGGCACGTGTGAACTTTACACACGTTGCGTGCAGACCGTCACCCTCCCCAACACACACCAATGTGAGTCTGACAGACATGGTGAATCATCCTCAAATCCCTTGGAGCACTTTTGGGTCTTTTTTTAGTGGGATATATGATGCGTTCAAGGGGTGGTGAGCATGACACTATTCGGGCTTTTGACACCGCATTGTCATCCACCCTGGTGCTAGTGGGCTCCAGCTCCAGCCACGTCCGCTGTGAGCCAGGTCGTACGCACACACACACACATCCAAAGGTGCACAGGCATAAGGGGATTTGTGTAACTGGATACACACACTTCTTCTCAGCAGGAGCTGGAGCCTGCTGTCACTTTGGTGAAAGGAGGCAGTGAGCCCCTGGTGTTTGGCCTCTTCTCTCCGCATCTTCTGCTGGATTCTCCCCAATTCTCCTCACCTCCCTCCCTCCATCTTTTTCGCTCTCAATCCTGCTCTCTCTGCCACCACTTCCCATCTCTTTTTCCGCTCCCACACAACCTCCTCTCTCTCTCTCTCTCTCTCTCTCTCTCTCTATGTCTCTCTCCAACACAAAAATGCGGCGAAATGCCACCACACTGCGTGCCCCGTGCTCTCCGGGTTCCAAGCGCTCTCTCATGTAGCCTCTTCTGCTCCATCACCCTCCGGGCTATTTTTAGCCGCCTTGCCGCACCTACACAAATGAGCCACAGCCTCCTCCAACTTCATCTGGATCTTATTATGCGGCGTGCATCACTCTCGGAAAAGTTAGACGTGAGGAGAAATCTCCAAAGATTACATCTCTTTGATACACCGGGCTTGTGTGGCAGATCAGGTCCCCAAATCATCAAGGAGATAACACGGATGTGACTGCAGCACTTCTGTGTTCTCCAGGTCTCTCCGGTTCCTCTTCTTTGGCTCGAGCTTGTTTTCCTTTGTGCATTAAGGCACCGAAATCACTCAGGCATTTAAACTATGTCCTCTTAGCTCTTTGCTGTCAATCACTGTTGAAGTGTGTACTTGTAAACCCAGAGGGCATTTTTCAGAATTTCTCCTAAACACTTTCTCTTGCTGTTTTTCTTGCACACCCAGGCATCTGGCTGTTTTTAACATGCACCGCTGGGGTGCCGGCACCTGAGGACATAAATGAGAGGATGACCTTTAGTTGCTGTCTCTCTTTTTATTTAACGTTGCTCTAGCTCTTCTGCGTTTTTTTTTGTACTTTTTTTTTAGATGCGCTCACCTCGTTCGCTCGAGAAAAACAGAAGCCTCACGTTCAGCAGAGAGGCCCCCATGCTTAGATTTGCATAGGATGACTTCACTGGGGGATTTAAATGAATGAATCCAGTGACCTAGAATCGCAAGCACCAGAGTGCACAAACAAACACTGGAAAAAAAAAGATCCATCACATGACGGTGACACTGTTTATTCAGTACATGGACAATAAAACACTAATTATGAGGCATTTTGATTAGGGCCGGCCTGACAGCACACCATGGTTGGTTCTGCTCTAGGGGCAGTGTTAAAGGTATCAGCTGCGTCTGCCAGGTTACGTTTTCACAGGTGTGGCTCAAATGACAATGGCAGCTGCAGTCGCCCTGAAGGGAGGCCTCATGGAAATAACAGGTTCAAATATCAATAAAGCACTTGGTGCTTTGGGTGGTCTTATAGTCTTATTTGGCATTTTTCTTTCATATAAATAAAGATAGATAACACAAGAGTTTAAACCGCCAACAATTCATTCACAGTTGGGGGGGGAAGTCGGGATGAATCTTCTGCTAGCGAGCAAAATTCTTGAAAAAACGTGATGGATGAGCGTATGAAAAAAGCCAGTATTGCATCCCAATGACCAAAATATTGCCCGGAGAAGAAAAGGTGATGTGTGGGTGGAAGCTTTGATGAAAAGGAAATTTGCTTTTTAATGGATGTGTTTTTTTTTTTTCTTCTTTTAAGCGAGGTTCAGAACATGCAAGAACAAGCTTAGTTTCAACTTGTTTTCGTTTCTTTGTCATGTCGCGCTCAAGGACTTTGCGGATCAGCATCAGGGCACGCGGAGGATTACTAACATTTCAATTCCAAGTTCATGATACATAAACACAAGCTGCTATACAGGTGTGGAGCAGTCACTTTGACTTCTGGGCAGCTTTGTGCTAAACCATGGATAAAAAAATGAATGCAGTGACAAGCCCCATTCCCCTTTGTGTCAAGATAATGAGGCTCTACAAGGTTATGCATAGGATTAATTCAATAACACAGGAGGTTTTTATATTGTTTGGGCTCTACAGAAAGCTTTGAGGTAACACTCAAACATGTTGTTATTTCAAGGCCTGGAAAACTTGGTGCATGAAAATGTCAAGTGTCAATTACAGTAAATTAATGAAATATTGGTGTTTTCAGCTCCCCTCGCCGTGCACTTGATGCACAGTTAGGAACTGAGATGAGGAGAGAGGGATGCCAGCTGCAGTGTAATATACAATTAAGAGCTTCATTGTTTGCTGCCAAAATACGAAATGAAAGATTCAATGTGATTGCAAAGTGCGCGAGCCCCGGTGTCTCGAGCCTGAGCGGGGACTGCAGCGCTCGTTTCACGACCCTTTTTTTTTCGGTGTCACCTGTTCGAACAGAAGCGCTGTTATTTCAATCAACTAATGCGGCCTCGTACAGGCTTTACAGCTCAGTCACAGGTGTCACCATCTATTTTTAATTTTTCATTATGTTTTACCAGCAATGTGTGTAAATAGGCCCACTGGATGTAGTTTTTCTTTTTTTAACAGTTTCAGCACAAGATGTACAAATCACCCCATCCTTGCACACCAGCCAATTAAACTGGAGTATTATCATCAGCTAGTTATTGTTGCTTATATGGATTTTTTTTACAGTTTTTATTATTTGGTGGAAAAACAACCCACACACAGCTCCAAAATAAACACCTCAATACACTAGTAACAAAATGCATGAACAGGAAAATGCACATAATTTACATTTCACAGTTGATTTCTGAGTCGCTACAACATTCTCAACACCTGCAGCTCTGCGGTACCTCAGATATTCCAAAGATGTCACCTTCTGCCAGGTGACATCACTCCCATCGTAGCGTGAGCGCGCGTCTTTAAGGCAAAACTGGTGTGGTTTGAATCTACTACTCTGCGCCGCATTAACATTCTTAGAGATAAAATGAAGCGCTGCCCCAGCTTCAAAAGAGGCCCCTAATGGGAAAAACGTGGACGTGACGAAGTTTGTAAGGTGACATGTTTTGAGGGATTATTCCCTGATGGAGACTTTCATACTAAATGTGCCTTCCTGTGGGTGTCAGGTGATTGGCAGTAAGCTGAGTGTAACGTAATGCCGCACTGATATGAAGACGCTCAACTGTGGCACAATGAAATACCGATTAAACAAACTCTGACAAAGCCAAATTAAGGCTCCATGTTTACTATGATGGATTACCTAGCTGGAGCCGTGGCAATTTTCAAGTTGTTTCAAGTGCAGAATTGAGCGGCAGCAAATAGCTTCTTCTGAAGGTATGAAAACAAGCCTCGACATCTGGGGGAGAAAAATACCTTTAAGCCTGCGATCTCAATGATTTATTTTTTTTTCTTTCTTTTCTTAATTCCATGCTTTGTGACTTAGAGAGGCTCTGTGCCACCGCTACAGGCTGATGATTCTTGGCTGAAGAACCAATTTTTAAAGAAACACGAGGCCGTGTGTTTGAAGGAGATTGTTATGTTGCATGAGAGGAAGCGTCTAAATCACGACCTCATGTAGGTGCTGAACTCTTGAATGAAGAGGCTGACTATACACAAGAGATTACACTCGTTCTCCAGATTGATCTAAAGGCCCGTTAAGAACCTAGGAAGGTTTCTTTGAGGACTTAATTCCCCCCCCTTCATTTCCCCACCATGTCAGCCGACAGATAATCTGGCTCAGAGTGGTCTCAGTGACTCCTGGAGGGGGCTCTTGACTTGAACGAGATGTGCAGATATCGAGGCTCGACCCGCTCTCCTGTTTGATCAAGCGACTGCCCAGGAGCTCAGGTGTGCATTCTAGCAGAAAATGGTTGAAATAATCTCATTGAGCATGACCGACTTTGTCTTCACGGGTGACTGTTTCAGGTCGTAAACGCTTTCTTCTCTTTTTCATTTTTGCTGAATTCATTCATTCAAGTGCGTAAAGTGCAAAAGTACAATTTCGAGATTACAACTATTTTGAGGAAAGATTTGCAATATTCAGATAATTCAGCTGCACTATTTTTAGAGTAATATTCAAGTTTGAGGGAAAAAATCCACAAAAAAACACGTTTAAGCTAAGCAAGGAGTTTTTATTTAAAGTTAAGTCAAAATATTGCAAGCAAAAACAACAATTTTAGTAATAAAGTTGTAATATTTAAAAGAAAAAAAAACTTTATTTCAAGATTTAAGTAGTAAACAGTACAAGAAAATTGGTCATAATATTATCAGTGTTGTAGATGGAAGTCATAATATTCTGTCACACATAGGGGACCACTTTAAGAACTTTAGAAGCTCTACTTTAAGTTCTGAATTTACTTTTAGAAATCCTCCTAAGTGTCTAGCACAGCTGACGGTAAATTTATTTCTCAGCCACTTGTAAATACGCCTCCCGCGCTGCCCTTAACTCGTCTGCAAATCGCGGCGGCGTGTAAAGGACGCAAACACTGAAAGCAGGATGTGAATGAAGTCCACAAAAGAGAAAGTTGGTCCTCAGAGCCTGAAAACCGAGCTAAAGTAAACGTTTAGTTGCAGGTATTGATCTGCCCTTACAGTGTTCTCTTGGTGTCCCAGCTGCCATAATGGCTGGAGGCCACTTGGCAGCAGCCGTAACAGGCTTACAGGTTCCTTTTCAGTGTTAAACAAAGACTAAAGGTGTGTTTATGAGGAGGAAATCATCTTTACTCAAACACTGTGTGCATTGTTAATGGTGTTTGTGCCAAATTGCTGCAGGCCCCTAAGCGTTATGCTCTCTGTCAAACCACAAAACCACAAAAAAATGTGACGGCTGTTTTATTTTACAGGACAGAACACTTAATAGTCTTTCTAAAATGTTATGTGATGAAGACTTTCCTCTGACAGTTCATACTGGGTGACTTTGGAAGTGTGTGTGTGTGTGTGTGAGATCACGCACTGGCAGAAAGGTTCCACGCTAACATGGCGATGACGTGTCACTTCCCCGACAGATATTTTTCAAACATGCTCATCATCAGCGGGAGAAATAAAGTGTGAATTGTGTGGACTGTGGCTGTGGACCCGCTGACATGTGATTCACACAATGTGCTGTACAGGAATACAACCTCAGGGGAGACTGAAGACATGTGGGGTGTGTGTGTGGGGGGGGGCACACAGTTCATGTGCATTAAAACATCCTTTTATTAGACCCACTGTTTAAATACTAAATCCATTCTGCTGCAAAATGGCATTCCTGTGATGTTGGGTAGTTCATTTATGCTCTGTGAGCATAAACAAAACACTCTTTGAATAAGAAATGGCAGAGATTCATAATCCAGCTCTGGATATCAGATGCAGACGATGAAAGAATTTGTTGGACACCGTTCATCATGAGTGGAAATGTCACTGCCAATCATGCAGTCAAGACTGTCAGCTTGTCACTAACCGATGGCTTCCATTAACGTTTTAACACACACACACACACACACACACACACTCTTGCATCTCAAGTGTTTCATTTCCTTCATCGACAGCTGAAAACATCCACCATATGGAGCAGAGAGAGAGAGAGAGAGAGAGAGTCCTGGTTTCAGCAAAAACCCAAACACTAGTGATGTAAAGTAAACTGTCAAAACACACAGCTTCATTTGGGAAGTCGACTGCTCTCGCTTGATTTCTGAAAAAGGAAATACACTTTCTTTTTTTTTTTTTTTATGGGATAGATGAGTTGGCTACCTTTAGAGTTTCATTCCTCTTGCTGCTTTTTCCTTTGGAGCAAAGACAAGTGGGGGGAAAAAAAAGAGGTCTATCAGCGTGCCGCTTTCATCAAAATCAAAATTATCCGACTGAACTGCATTGAACTATCATTGGAGCCGAACCACTAATGACTCAGGATCTCTGGCTTTGGAAAAGGGAAGAGGGGGAGGAAGAGAAAGCTCCAACAGTAGTGAAATAACACTCTAAAAGAGCTCATTACTCGCGGGCAATCCTCACTGCTCCTACTGTACATCCAGCTATCATTAAGTCTGCATTTTGGATATAATGACCTTGTGTTGTTACATGGCTGCCATGGGTTATATCACTAATGGTCCTCAAGCCACTGTCTCTCACTGTTGCTAAAAAGTGACACAAGTTAAGGACACACATGTGCACACACACACACACACACACACACACACACACAAAGTTGGTGACAGTCTTTTCCCTGGCCATCCCCAAAGGACCCGGGAGCCAGTGGCCAAGTCGCGCTGTCTCGACACCTTGTCACAACCCATGGCCTGAGTGGTCACAATTGCGTATGTACAGTATATATGTGTGTGTGTGCGTGCGTGTGTGTGTCATCTCCTCGGACTTGTTCGCACAGCGCGCCATATCGATGTGACACGGCAAAGTGCAAAGCTGATTGCGGGTGTGTCGCTAACAGGATGTTTGACGGCGCTGAGCGTGCTCTGAAGAAGGTCATTAACATCAAGTCGTGCTTGATGTAAATTGGACCGTTTTCAATTGGCTATTAGATAACTCGGTTACATCACTGTCTCCGCGGTATCTATTTCCTGCTCCACTGATCAAGAGCAGGCAGAGGAATGAAGAGCAGAGTAGGGGAAGATGTAAAAAAAAAAAAAAAAAAAAAAAAACATGAAACTGATGTCTTCACTTTACTTTTTTTCCACTTTTCAAACAATTTTGTCACAGATTACTTCGCATAACCACAAGTGATGCGACGGTGTGGGTTAATTTTCTGACTTCAGAGGTTAAAATTAGGATAATATCCAATGTTACAGCGCTGGACCATAAAATAGCAACCAACAGAAAAAAGGATTCCAGTAGCCCTCTGTATTTCCTTTGATGTGGTCGCTTGATCATGCAAGCGAGCAGCAACCAACTGTAATGTAAAAATACATTCTGGGCGACACATCCGTTTTCCCTGCTAAATGTGCCTCAGATCAAAGAAAGTACATAATTTTGTTTTTCCACTCAAACTTTAACCGCTCCCAGGTCCACTGTGTATAATCCATTTTAAGACTTATTCACACTGTGTACCTTTCGGCTGAACAGTGGGTTACAGAGGTGGGAGGGAGCATTTGTCTTCCTCCGCTGTTTCTTCCAGTTTAGTCACGACTTCTCAGGAAGGCCAGCTAAAGCTCCCTGTCCTTTCCTATAACTCAGACCCGGGGAACAAAAGCAGGGATACATTAAATATTTCAGGACGGTGTCTCCCTTCGTAATCTCTCCGCGCTTCAGGTGGAGGTGGAGCGTTAATGGCGCCGCGCGCACGTGCTCACGCGCTGGCTCCAAGGATCTGACAAGTTCCAGGAAACTGAATTATTAATGTCGGACATGAAAGTAAACAGACGAGCTTGTATGTGTTGTTCGGGAAATTGTTTCATCCCCTGGTGGCTTGCTGCAGCTTTCGGAATATTCTGAGAGGAGGGCTGATGTCTAATCAGCAGGATAAGAGCGTAAAAAAAACAAAAAAAAAACGAAATAATCCTTTGAATTCACAAGCAATGTCAATATTTCAACCAGCTCAAATATTACAACTGATTCAAATAGTTATGCTCATTTAGGCTTTTCTCTCCTTTTTCCCTCCTTGAATTGCCCTAGACAAGGATCAGGAACAAGATACTGTATGTTTTCCTGTTCCTCACAATAAAACTGATATCATCTCAGCAGCTTAATATGTATGTACAAAAGATAAGATGGAAAGTAATTAATTTTTAAAGCCTCTTTGTTGCTTCCGTGTGTGATATAACGTGAAGTTCTTTTTATGTGACTTTCCAGGGCAGGCCATTACTTTCCTCAGGGACAAAGCGGCCCAACAACGACCGACGTCGTAACCGCTCTTCCTTCAGGGATCTTGAACGCTGCATTATTTCTCAGCAATGCACACACGTGTCCTCGCGTGTGTGTGTGTGTGAATACAAAAAAGAAACGGCGATGAAACGGAATTAAAGAACACAGGTAGCGTTGGTGGAAACCCTCACATCACAAAGAGCGCTGATGCAAATACGGCACTTCCAGCCAGAGAAATATGTTATATTAAGAGAACTATTGTCATCACAGCTGTAGGTTCATCCGTTTTGTTAAATATTTCATAAGTATGTCTTCTCCAAATGACCTTTGTAGTATTTTTAACAGTTGGGGAACTGTAATCTAAATACTCTGTGACGTGCATTTACAGAAAGAAAGATTAGTTTGGGAGTTGGGGAGGAAGGCAGCTTGTTCACCAAGCACTGATGGGTCCTCCAGCTCTCAATCCTCAAAGTCTGGAAGCTGTCTCCCAGATGTCCAGTCTCTCAAAGAGAGACGGTTTAATACGGCACTCAGGAGAAAAAACCAGCGAAAAAAGGGGCAAATTGTCAGGAGAGTGACAGTTTTGGCTGAAATTGATGTGGCCGTGAAGTCAGAAATTGAGCATTTTCTGAGAAGCTTCTGAAGAATGAAGTGTGACAGTAAAAATCTGGTGAGAAAAACCACAGACAAGTCTCTTCACCTGTTCCATTCATCTTTCCGACATCATTTCCTAAGTAGGAGGAACAAAGACACAGGAAAAAGACAAAATGAGGGGACCAAAACTCTCCTAACTGTCCAAGATATTCTTACTTATTATACTTAAAGGTATTCCAAAGACGTTCAACACCTACAATTGACAAAGCCTTTTAATTAACCAACCACAATTTTTGTCAAACCTTAAAACAAGACGTGGAAGATGAAATAACACACTGTTCTGACAAATATATGTGGATTCATAAGCAATAAAATACATCCTATCTCACGTTCAGCGGTTTTCTTGCTACTTGGTCTGGCGTGACCATTAGCTTGTGGTGGCTAAAATTAGCTCGATTTTGCAGTGTAAGCCCATTGTCTGTGCACCAGATGTTTCTGGTCCAAATGAAAGTTCAGGTGAATGCTACCAAGAAATACATGCACTAGTGTTCTGCTCTAAAGTACAGCACAGGTACACAACAGCACTGGCCACTTAGCAGAGAGAGAAAGCCAGGAAATACTAGATAACTCAATAACCTGTCCCTATAGTTCTTTTGCTTTCTGTCGGGCATATGGCACTCTAAAGGCAATCTGGTATTCCTGACTGCCTGGGAGGCTAAATTCATATCTAACTGGCTGACAGACTGCCCCAGTATGGCTTTACTTCCTGTCAGGCATCTGGTATTGTCTGGCAGCTACCTACTCTAGCTTGGCTTCCTGGGAGGCTTAACATGACATTCTGCTACCTAACAGACTGCTTGTATGTTTAGCAGCCTGTAGCTAGTATCGTTTCCTACCTGCTGCCTTTAAGGCATCGTTTTTCAAATGCAGCCCGGAAGGCTAATTCTACTTTTTTAGAAGTCTCTGCCAAAAAATGCTTTGGCAGAATATCTCCAAAGTGCGTGTTCTCTGTATTGAAGTTAGTGATACCACAATGACTGTTTCTTAGATGAAATCTCTGCATGTATCAAGTATTTGAGAAGAGCTATTTTAGGACCACTGTGAGCAATATGAGTAACAGCAGTTTTGCTGGTTTCCAAGAATTTGAAGAGGTCTAAGGTTCATATTGCAGCAGATGGAGGCGGGTTGGATGATAAAATGCAAATCACTCAGAACACCAAACAATTGCATTACCATCAACTTTCTTAATGGATGATGTGATGGAGAATGCTCAGGCAGTCTAACTTGTTATAAGTCACAGTGGTAATTAGTCTTCCCTTGATTAAAACTTTAATTAGAACCACAGGTTGCGGCCCAGCTAATGGCGCTCATCACTTATGATTGGTTAATTGCCGAAAGGAGTGAACCAAAAGTAGCACGTAGACCAGAATGTGTCATGGAGACGCCTCGAGTTCAGCTGGGGCCAAAATTTCAAAGGAGATGAATGAATCAGTTGCAGCAGTATTGCTACGATAACCAAAATTCAATAACACATTATACACACCTTTCAGATAGTTTCAAAGGTGTGAATTTCAACATCACTTCCCAAAGGCACACGCATGGACTGGCAGACTTGAAAGTAGATGGATTGGAAGAGCTGCAGTCTGGCTCCTCGAGGTGGACCGCAGGCATCTGTGCAAATTTTCAAGAGAGCCAGAAAACACGGCAGCAGCATCAAATAGTCCACCTCGTCTTGAACCGAATCCCAGTCCACCTGAGCCGGTAGACAAAAGGGACGCCAGGAGGGAACGACTTTATCTTTTTTTTCTTATTTACAGATTCGACAAAGATGGACAACCAAGCAACATGTCTGAACCAAAAGCAATTCAGCCGTCGGCTATACTGGAATCACCATCAGCTGGATGGTTGTTCATTCTGTTCTGTTGCACTGTAGCAGCAGTATAACCTTATTTCTACTTATTAAAGTCAGAATTAATAGCAAAGTTTAACATTTAAAGAAACTTCCTGACTTGTCAAATCAGAGGTCAATTTTAAGGAAGATTTTGACAAGCCCTCAAAAGAATCCTCCTCATTTGGTGAATTCCATCAGAGGGGGAAACCTGAAGCTATTTGAATTAACCCAGGTTACATGCTTTAAGTGATGCATCCAATGGGATTACGGGAAGCTCTTCAGATGGATTTGTTTGAGTGTGTGTGTCTGTGTGAAAGAATACTGAGCCCTCAGCAGCCAGATGTCTGCAGAGCGATCCCTCTGCACAATTACCTCCGGACATCTGGGACCTATAAACACAGCGAGCCGGCCAGCTCCAGCTCTGTCGCTTCTTCTTTGTCCCGCGTTGTCTCTTCATCATTGTCTTCTCTCTCAAGTCTATTTCTCCCTCCCCCCCCCCACTCATTGTATCACTTTTTCTCTTTCCTACACACACAGTTTTTGCCTTTCTCCTTCTCACTGCAGACATCCATGTCTTTATCCCACCCTCTCTTACTGTGCAGCTCCCATGCCTGAGCATGCATTTTACTGTCTCCCCCGTTCTACCACCCCTGCATCTGCACATCTCTGCGCATCTCTCTGTTTTTCTCTCCCAGCTGGTGGCCACCTTGCTCCCCCTCCCCCTCCCCCGTCTTCCCCAGTCTTGTGTGCTGCTTTCACTTGTCACTCCTTTCAACTCTTGTCAAAACATCGCCTCCTCCGTGGGCACCCGCATCACCAGAGCCTATTTGCTATTCAAATAGTTTTTTTTCACAACATTTTCACCTCGTGCGTGCATGTGCTGCGTGTTCGCAGCATAAATCATTATGCAAATGATTGTATACATGATAAACAGTGTTGTGCACGTTACTTACTTATTTATTACCCATCTACAGCAGAGGTAATTAGTGACTGTACTCATACTCAAAGGTGCCTTCCTGCAGCTCTGATGATGAGCTTTTGTATGGTACACCTTTTTGTTTTGTAAAACATGTAATAGAACACACACAACACCTTTTTTTTCATTTACTGAACACCAACAGCTAGCTTAGCTTCTTCTTGTCAGTAACTTTATTATTAGGATTATTCCTGACCTCAGTAAAATCCTAGTTAAGGCCGTGGCTTTAAAGTTGTTAAACTGTCAAGAATCCATAGATTCTTCCTCACTGTAGACTAAATGTTGGTTCAAAGCCTTCTGTAGTAAAAATACAATATTTTATTTATTTGGTGCATAAAAGTAGTCAAATCCCCAAAAGTAAAGGCAAGTTTGCCATGAGTGAACTGTGGGCTTACTGCAGAATGTTTCTCTTTTTTTCTCATTGCATTTGTCTATAGTGGGTTCGCATTTAGATTCAGTAACAACAAAACAAGCAGTTACCAGGTAGCATATAGACCTTAGTGAATTCTTAATGAATGCTCCTGTCTGCAGCCTCACTCTCACTATTGGATTTGTGTCCTTTTCGGCCATGTGTGCGTCGGCTGTTTTTGGAAGTGAAGAAATGTGTTAACACTTTGTGAACAGGTAACTATTAGTAGTTCGTGAATTTCATACTGTAATTCCTTACAATACTCGTTTGTTGCCCAACACAAATGGTAAAATTCACTAATCTTATGACAAATGAATCTTGCAAAATGCAAAAATAATAGAAATGTCATTATTGCCCTTTTGAAAGTTAAGTATAATGACCTATAGAAGTGCTTATTTGTCATAAGTAATCTTACTACTTGGGTTTCATTATTGCTGAAAAGTGCACCATAATTGCCTTTCCCCTAATTTAAACATTCATTTGAGCAATAAAAACAAGGGCAAAGGAACATTTTGTCCCAGGCAGCAGGCAAATCACAGTGATTGTGTCTAAACCAAATACAAACTTAGCCCCAGGAAATGGGTTTACCTGAAAAACCTGTTCCAAATGCTTATCATAATTTCATTACTCTGCTTATTATCCAGCAGTCATGGAATAAACAATATAACAAGATGAAAACAAGCATGTGTGTGATACTGCAGAACTCAAATGTGCTTTGTTTGTAAAGCCGCAAATGTGTGTGAGAGAGGCTCTGAGCGAGCATGTCCTGTTTGTACCCCAGCTGAGGCAAGGATAAATAATTTCTCCAGAGCAGGAGGCTATGCAGTCTTGTGATGATTATTGGAGCCAGAGGAGTAAACGGGGCCCACGAAAGTTTACCATGGCCCAGATCGCTCAGGTAGGCTGTCACAGCAATCTAAATATGACCAGAGAGGAAAAAGTCGGTGTGAGGTAACTGTTTTTGTCCGGAGGATAAACAGTGGTGCACAGGAGGCTGATTTAAGGGGAATGAAGGTGGGTGGCTGGATGTGGTAAGAACAACAACCCTCCCCCCCCTAGGTAATGTAAGGGGAATTACATTCTTCTGGTTTCATGATCCTAACATTATTGTAGCTCACATTCCAGTTTAGAAAAGTGGGGTATTCCAGTTTCAGAGACCAAACACTGAAAGCTTATATCCAAAATCGTAAGTGTTTATATTATATTATGCCCATAATCAAAGCGCTTGAGGGCAATTTAACATGCTTAAACCTTCCATGATTAAAATAGGATTTGCATTTCTTAGTTTGTACCAAAATGCTTGTAAAGAGATCACTTCATCCTCAAACTGACCCTCCTGTGGTCCAGTATGTTTTGTAGTGAGAACACAGCGTTCCATATGTCTCCCCTTTCCACTCAGTGTTCAGCTATGTTTATAGCTCACTTTCAGTGTTATATATTGAGGTGCAAGGGGCATCCAAGGACCAGAAGATGACAAACAAAGTCATAACACGAGCGAGAGAAGCGTAAAAGGTTTGGCATGAGTCAATGACTCGCTTCATTTTTCAGCAAAACATAAAAGGCCACATTCTCCTCACACAGCAGAGCGCAGTTTCCCTCTCAATATTATTGACCCAGCTGGTCCCTGAAGGCGTGCTGAATATGGGACAAGGCTTTTCATTTATTCTCGGACGCCGTCAAGAGTCCTTGAACTACTTGTCCCTGTCATCTGCAGTTTCAGGTGGGACTGTTGACCTTGTAAAACAACTCAAGCGAGGCTCTTGGTACATGCAGATCCTAACTCTGGGCCCTCTTGTCACAAAGCATCTTGCGGGGACACTATTGCAGGACCTCTGGCAGGGGTACACCAATAAACTTAAAGTGACTCAGGTAACTGATGGGGAGGAACCTCAGCTTGTTATCTCTACTGGCCACACATAGGTCTCTAAAGAATTATGAGGTTATTTGACTCTTTGAAGCTGTGATGCTTAATATTTCAGCCCTGGTTGATTTTGCAACCCCCATGGTTACTGTGGTAACAGCAAGTGCAGTTATAAATACAGTAAACACTCATTGAGCAGCAACTTTTTCAGAAATTCAGCAGAAGAGCAACGGGTGTGTCTGTTTACAGTGCAGCCAAACAAATCCAAACTGTTTTAACAAAGAAGTAAATAGAAAATAATGTGAAATGTGTTCTAATTCCACACATCAGCAGCACTCAGGGAGAAACGCATTGTGTTTCCTGTGGCTGATTCACAACAAAAGCAGCGGCAGATAGAAATGTTCGCTATTATTACTGCATTAGTACAGCTCTTTTCTCTTAATACTACTCTTCTACTATATAGAGAGATAATTATGGGATGTAAATATATTGACAGGCTACTGTGCTGAGAATGCAGACCATAGATGGTATAAAATAGGGTTAAATTAAAAAAAAAAAGGAGACTTTAAAGGTAGCTTCACAGTTTGTCTTTGAACAGATTAAATATTGACTCATCCAAGTTATACTGTTGAATTCTGTGACATGAAGTTCTATAAATAATGACAATAGTGCAGTGCAGTGATGAATAACTCTGACATACAGTGTTTCTATTACAAATGAAAGATTTGGCACACAGCCTGTAAGCACCACTTTTCTTATCAATATTTAAAAGTGTTTGCTCAGTCCTTACGCTTTGGAATTGTTCATATACAATCGGTCACGTGCAGCTTTAATCATTGGTAACAGCCACTGTGATAATTTTGGCACATCTTGGCTCTTGACAAGCTGACTGCTTCTGGCTTAAAAGTGCGGGGCTGATGGGAGCGCATATTTGAGGATGACCACAGGGACGTGGCCCAGGTATCTCATTGCTGAAACAGGAGAGTGAAGCTGTCAAGGTGTGACATATGAGCTAATAACCTTTGGCCTTGGCAATGCATTAGAGTGGGGGTGCAGAAAGGTAAAGCTCCATTCAAACAGCTTTGAATTGCTGTTCAAAAGAAAGGAAAATGCAATACTAAACACTTAACTTTGACCAGAGTTCCCTCTTATCTGCCTCCTCCTGACTTGAAGAAATTTGACTCCTCGGGATCCATATGGAGCTCCATCTTGACCAAATATTTTTATTTGCCACCCATGTTTATAATGTGTGCTTCTTTTCTTCATATAATCCTGCAAGGCAGTCAAGATTTGAGGCATTAGGAAGACAATTGTTTGTGAAATACTTTCACATAATCCTATGACCCACTTTTGGTCTTTGCAGAAAAACCTCATTGAATTCTTTCATATGGCTTTATCACAGGCCTCTCTCAAGAATAAATTTCCATCTTTTGATGTAAATTTGAACTCAACTAAAGATGATTCCTATATAGCCACTCAGCATAATGATGACTTGCCTGGTGGGTGAGCAAAGCACGAAGCAGACCTAACCCTGTTTATTTTAACAAATGTAAATGCAGGCGTCTTTTTGATGCCAGGGATTGTTTGTGCAGTTCAATTCCACGGCTTCTGTATCCTTAATAAATAATAAAGTGATGATATTGCAGGTATTGTGTAAGACTTTGGCATTTGGATTGGATTACCACAAGACATTCCCGTGTGAACAGCAATCAGGTTATGTGGGCCGGGACACCTTTTTTGACGTGACAGATGTGATGTCGTGTTGAGACACAACACATGGGTCCGGTTTTAACATAATTCCAACCCACTGTACTAAAATAGCCCAGAATATGGAGATAAGATGCTTAAAGTTGCCTTTTTTTTCCACTGGGTTTAAGTCGAGTGATCCGTAGGTGGAAAAATGAGTTGTTTAGCTTGGCTGAATGAGTTTAAACCCAGCCAATGAGTTTATTTCCTCCTCAAGAGCAGACAGATTGTACAACTTAAACTATCTGCAAATAAAAGGCAGGCGTGTTGCAATTTCAGGGAACATCACAGAAAAACAAGAGTTTATAGTAAAATAAGAGTCTTTGTTACCATCAGAACCTCCGGGATGGACAGATAGAAAACAGGCAACTGGCAAACACTGAGCTTCCTAGTCATGTAAACCTCTTCCAGTTGAAGCCATTTGTCATGATTCAGGCAGGAAAAGCAAGCAGTAGAGTCATCGTCAGTCTGTTTATGCAATGACGCACAAAAAAAGCAGAGCAGAGGTGAATAAAAACGTGTCCTCAGCTTGTATTTGCATTTAAACAACACATTTTAATTAGCCAAGGAATTGGATGAATCTTTGACCTCATGTTTTATTTGATCTGGCATCTGCGTTTGTACCCCCTCCTGTTCAATATGGGCAATTTTGGAAACAACCAAGATGGCTGCCATTAACGTGTAGCAATCTGTTCAATCTGCCATCATGTCAGTAGGAAAAAAACCTGGATGTTATATTTTCTCTACAAGAGAATTGAACAACTGCACTTAAAGCTTTTGTTGATCGGCGTTTGTGACATCACACGTTCTGTTGCCGTGATTGGTTGTGGGTCTATCCAACTGCTTGCAGAGGCATTTTGGTCTGTGTCCCTTCATAATGCCCCCAGGAAATTCAAAAATGTACTAAAAGGTCTAATGCAGATTGGTTCGTTGATGCCAGGCTACACTGTCAGATTACATTAAAACCACTAAGCTTGTGCCATTTTGGGAGGAAGTCATTATCACTTTGATGCCAACAGGTCACTGGAAAGGTATTAGCATAACGTATTAAAATCAACTGTTGTTATATGATATACTTATTTCATAATTCAAACAGTCTACCTTGATCATTTTGACCCATCTACTGTACGCAACACATTATTTCAAAAAAGGCGTTTAAAATGTCACACATACTATCAGTGAACATAAAATAATAATGGAAATACAATATTTTCTTAAGCCAACAGCTCCTGAATTTCATTTTTCCCATTACTAAGAGCTACAGCAGGTAAATGGACACCATGTGGCAGGTTGTAAAGTACACTTCCTGCTGATACCGCTGCGCTTGTTTGATCTTAAAACCGCTTCAATCGGGGACCATCCGTCATGTCCGAGGAGAAAAGTGAAAGCAGATAAGTCTCGTAAGAGTCTGACTGGAAACAGACCTGAGTGGGCCATATGGGTCCACAAAGAGCACGGCCCCGTACTGTAAACACCACCCATTTTTAGAAAGCTTAAGGGTCGACACTAACCAGACGGTGGCCTTCACGCTACAGAGCTGCACTGAGTAGAGCTTTCTTCAGCATGCCATAAATTACTGCTGTGAATGTGAGAAGGAATCTCCTGTCTATTTAGCTCTAGATCTGTGACTTTTACACTGAAGCAGAGAACAGCACATCCCTCATATTGTGACATGTCACCACTCGTCTAATATCTTTTTACCTGATAAGAATATATGAGGACAGTCTCGCATGTGATGACAAATGTATTTTTGGCAAATTACATGGTATTAACATTTGTTAGAATGTTTCAGAGAAGAACACACTTCCAACAAAAATCTTGGGCCTGTTTTTCAGCTTTATTGCTGAAACATGCATTACCTATGTCAGAAATACACTAGTAGGGATTGGAAAAGGTAGTGCAGGCATTGGATTAAGAGTAGCAGACTTTGAGGCGTTCACCGGCTTACCGACCAAACGCTGTTGGGTGTGGTGTGACTGGAGCTAAGCTAAACTAACATGCTGCTCCTGGCTAATGTCCGGTCACATGAAGTTGGAACGGACTAAGTGGGACTTGGGAAATCACTGACTGTTTGTACTCACATCATTACAGAAACCTGCCCCCATCACAACGCATCCCTTCAAGCTATTTCACTTGATGGGCCGATCGTGTTCCGGGCCGACAGGACGGAAGAGACGAGAGGAGGCGGACGCTGACGCTCGGAGCTCCAACGCCGTCAAAGTTGATGGATAATGTTTCCCAAATGTCAGTGTTTCAATCAGAAGATGAAGAGCCTGTTATCATCACTGTCTTATTAATGTTGCTCCCCAGACACACACTGAAAAAAATGCTCTACAATATTGTTTCCTCGGTTTATATCCCTCTATTGCATTGTGTTGCAATTAACTTATCTAATTTTTACTGAAAGGCAGTGATATAAAATCTATGTTTTACTGTTTAGTTGTGAAAATGAGGTCCTTTACTATGTGAGGACAAATAATTGTACACATCAAATCACCACCACATTCTGTTTGAACTTCTTTTCTTCCATGGAGAGGTCCCACTGAGAAGATCATGATCTGAGACTAACTGTTCGATATTTAGGCAAAACTCTTTCATAAAAACATTTTAATAGTGTTTGGAATAAGTGAACTTGCAATTTGTATCATCAAAACTAATTTAGATGGATAAGGTTTTTGCCATATGGCAACAACATGCATTTCATGAAGTCTCCAGCTCGCCCCAGGCAGTACTCTGGAATTGCTCTGCGGGCTTTGGGTGTCCTCTGGGCGGCCTGGTTCTCCCCTACAGCCCCTCAGGCAGCCTCCAGCATGCTCCAGAGTCCCAGCCTGTACTCAGGACCTGCTCTGTGGGCTCTGGGTGTCCTCTGGGCGGCCTGGTTCTCTTCCACAGCCCCCCAGGCAGCTTCTTGTAGCATCAGGCTACTCTGACACTATGTTCACAGCTTCTGATTATATTTAAAAGGGGGGGAAATGATTTTTATTCATATTTTGCAATTATAGACATTATGCAAGTGTAATGTATAATCTAGTAGTCCACATAGGAGTGCAACTGGCATAGTAGGGAGCATTTTGGGCTGTTTTTGACCATATAAGTGAATTATTCCACGGCTTTGTTTAATGCTCGATTCTGATTGGTCAGTTACGGCATACTACAGTCTGTTGTTTCTGCATAGCAGTTGCTATGGATGCAGTTCTGATAGTGGGAACAATACAATTTTTAAATGAATGAAATAGTATTTTGCATCATTGATGATTTCTTTAGTAGTAGTAGTTTCTTCAGGTTCATTCAAGATCTGCATCAACCTGTCAGGGTTCGTTTTGCAATAACGACCGGCTTGCCGTTCATTATGCCGCACATGTTCCCGACCTGTAATTCTGAGGACAGCCTCCCTAATAAAATACCCACAATTCAACTGTGAAATGAGTGCAATAAAGCCCGAAACAACTGGCAACTTCTGCTCTCGTGAAATTCTTGTTGTTTCTGCAGAAACACATTTCACACATGCTTTCATTTCTTTACTACCCATTACACTATGCATTAGAAATGCTGCAATCAAATCAGAATCCTTTTGATGGCCAGGCGAGCCTAATTTGGCACTTTGGCATTGCCAGATATTTTTTTTTTTTTGGGGGGGGGGTTATTCAGATGCATGTATCTACCCTGGTTTGGAATTTCCTGTGAAGACTGTGCTCCCATTCATAACCCAATCACTTTGATAGCAGCCATCCTCTGTAGTCTCGATGACCTCACTTGAGAGTTCCCCCACACCACTCCAGATCAAAGAATGTGATGTCTGATCCTCTGATAATGGTGCAAAACCCCCAGAACATCACATCAGACCCAGACTTTGTGTCCCATTCACTTCAACCCCCCCCCCCCCCCCCTTACCCCTTTTTACTTTCTACTCCACAAATCCTCATCCTGAATAAAAAACACTTAGAAATATATAACAGAAATGCACAAAAAGTCAAAAGAGGGGAGTAATGATGCCATTTAGCATCACCAGTCTCCCAGTTTCTGTGACCTAGATAGAGAATGACACAAGCAGACTGTGGTGACTGGAATTGCTTCCATTTGTTCCACACTGCAGCATTGCTGATACATTTCTGCTGAGAGATAGGATGACTCTGTCAAGCACAATATGCAAATTTCAGTATTTTTCACAAAAACCATCTGACATTTTGCCTCAAATTTAAGGACGTGCTTCAGCGGCTGGAAAAAGTTTGAGGAGTAAGTTCGTATGGTTTCCTTGTTGCTGCATATTTTCTGCAGGATTCCCTCTTTTTTTTTTTGGTTTTTGTTTGTTTGCTTGCCACTCTTATATATAACAGATTTAGCGCATCAGGATACATTTGTTTGTTTATTATTAGGTGTCAAATCCTCAAATTAGAAATGAGAAAGATGTTCCGACAAGGACAAATTCCTCAGACTCCTGCGAGTGGCCGTCCTCATCTCGCTGTTTACGTATTCATAAGGAGCGACTGAAATTTTGGTCTATGAGACCTTCATCAGCATGAAAACATATTGAGAAGGTGACAAATTGGCACGCATCCTAGAGCACTCACACACACACACACACTCTCTTGTCGCTATGTTGGAATCCACTAAAGGGACAATCCAAGGGCATCCTCTAGTCCCAGACGCTCTCTAGTCTGACAAATCTGCATCACTCTGCACTTTCTGAATAATTCCCCCAACTAGGGGCCTAAATGACCCGAGTGATCGCCATGAATATCAATGTTACGCATGTTGGGCCTCGTCAGTTGGGCTCGGTTTGATGCATGTGGCCTGCTCGGTCATTAAAAGACTCTGCAGGGCTGGAAGAAGAGGAGGGAGAGGAAGACGCGCAAGCCGGATATTGCTGGCCGAGGCATTTATGTCACCTTAAACGGCTATGCATGCGTCACCATGAGGAATGCAATAGAAAGTAGTGGATCTTTACGCAGCTGGAGAGCTCCTTCACAATCTAAAGCTGCCCCGTCACTGTCACTGGCCGGGAAAATAATCGTTATTTTGACCTCCTGTGCAATCGCAACAGGAATTATGTGTTGAGCCGTTTTACCTCTGACTTTCACAAACAAGCCAAAGTGAGAAATTAGATTTCGACTGCTGACTTGAATGTCATTTTTAGCTCCAGAGATGAAGATGCGCCCCCCCCCCCCCAAAACTGCTTTGCTCTTACTATTGCTGCACATGCTTTGAATTTTCACAGCTTCTTTTTTTTTTAGCCACTTAAAGTTCAAAACCCTCTGAGGTGCAGAATTCTCATTAAAGTGGGTTACAGAGAGCTGTTGTTTTGTAGGAATATTAAATGGATGCAGTAGGTTTGGTTAATGCATTTATAAAAGTTTCATAATGTACACAGAATCCAAACATCAAGTCAAGGGAGCTGCAATAAACATGAAATTAAATAAAACTTCAATGATGAATCATAAAATCTGGAATTTACAGTCTTCAGGGATGCAAAAACACCAATTCAAACTAAGCCGACTGATTTTTATTTGACTATTTTGAAAGAAATACTTTTACTGGCAAGTGTTATTGGTTTGTCATTTTGAGTAAAAGGAGTCCGTGTTTGCTTAAAACTCTTTCAATTAGTGGTGAAATATCCAGATCTTATTCTTTGGTAGAAAACTCAAACTTATGTTAATGTCTTCAATGATTATGTAGCTGTTCGAATTGTTTACGCTTAAAGCCAAAGATGTTCTGAGCTGAAATTGACGGGAATAAGAGGAAAAACCTTTATGAGAACAGTCTTCCAGTGCACTTTTAGCGTGGAGTTCACCTTTTTTATTCTAAATAAATAAATAAGAGTAGAATGATTTTTAAATGGAGTAAAAGTAATGCATTTAAAAGTTTAGAGAATGTATATGGGTACAATTATTATGTAGGCGGTATGGTCCCTTATTGTTACTTATTAGTTAAACACTACCAGTAGAAGTGGACCCAGTTTTACATGCTGCTGATTAGTTTAATCTGTCTGTCAGTCTCTTTGTGTGAAACATGAATTTGACAGTTCATGTAATTAGTTTCATTCTGTCGCTGTTTACTGTGTAGCAGAAAAGCCCCTGAAACAGTACTTGTTTTATCAATGGACACTTTCAAATTCTTGTCCGGTTAGCTGCTGCTTGAGGCTAAAACACCCACTGAGAGCTGAAGGCACGATCTGAAATAAACTGCACATTTGTCACACAGTAAATATATCTGTATCGAATGAAATCCTTGCTCTCAATCAGTACTTTGATGCTTTTTATCACTCCAAATGTTCTTTAGTGTTATAATTATGAGAGGTTATGTCAAAGTGGACTCCTGCTGTCATTCTGTGTCACTTTCTCTAATATGACACAGGCCACCACTGGTAACTAAGCCAGAACAAGTGCCCTTCAAATAAAATGTCCCTGTGCCAGATTTCAACATGCAGAGCCATGAGGCTCAGCTGCTGCAGCGTCTGACCTCTCAAACTGGCTGCTTTCCACCACACATTACAGTTGTATAATGAGGACAAAGAAAAAATAATAAAAATAACAATTACCGACTTGAGTTCTAAAGGTTAGATTCATCCTCAATCAGTTCTATCTTTACTCACAGTGAAACTAATGTCATGCCTGTCCATCTCCTTTTGAAGTCCAAGCGTGAGCCTTTCTCAAACGCTTCAGTGTCACTTTATTTATTGATTGTTTTTGTGTGCAGGAATCGATGGAACATCCCCTCCGAAACCATCTGACATTTGAGGTAGACAAAAGCAAACACGTAATTATCTGACGCAAATGAGAGAAAAAAAAGAAATAGTTAAATAAAAGACAGAAATATCCATGGCCAGAATAAGCTCTTTTTCATATAATTCTCTGGTGACTTGAAATGATCCCTTCAGCTATTTTCAGGCTGTTCTTTCCTGCCTCTGAATACGAGCCCAGACATCCACATGACACACAACAAGTTTTATTCGCTTTACCTTTAAAGAGAAGCTTTGATATCAAAGAAAAGGCCTGATGTTGTCTTCCAAGTGCACAATGTGACCAGTTTGAGCCAGGCCGGTGCAGGAAGTTGCGTGTGCAGTGCTGCTACACTACAAAAATAAACGCATGAACAATGTGCCTGGAGTAAATTTGGACCTGTGCCTTTTGATTTTTTATTTTTTTTTCCCTTTCCCCAGCCCACTCTTATGTCACTTTTCAGGACATCACATTTGGTGAGGGAACTTTATTTTAGTGATATGCCCCGTGTTTGGTACAAATAGTTCCTTTTGTGCTAATAATCAAGCAGACAACAAGATGAAGCTGATGCTTCCTGATGTGCAGCTCAGAGCGAGTAAACTTACATCTGAAGCAGGACAAAATTGCCTACTGTGAGCTGAAATGCAACACTTTTGAAGACGGAAGCACAAAATAAAAAAAAACTGCTGTGCACTAGTAGCTGTTCTGGGTCTTACTCTGTGCTGCAAGTTTTCTTAACTTAAGCTTTTCTGCCGCACCTTGATCACGCATTTCTCCGGCACCAGCAAGATGGAGCTTTCAATAATTGATTCGCCAGAACAAAATGCGTGTGCTCTTCAAGGGTTGGCTGGTGTCTGCAGTCATTGTTTTATTAGTCATCTGGAGACCGAAAAAAGGAATCCATTTTAAACCAGCTCCTCTTGCCACTCTCTTTTCTTTTGAAGAGAAAAAAAAATATGAATGGAATTGACAAGTCCAAGCACAGCAGTTTATCTTTTAAAAAAAGAAAAAAAAAACCACCCATTTGCACTGAGCAGAAGACTCCACAGAAAACACAATATAGGAAATGTGCTGTCAAACTGAACTAGCAGCGCAGCAGGTATGGAGCGTCTGTGGAGCAGGTTGACCCTGCTAAATGGAAGGTCAAGGTTTATAGTTTTCAAACACGGACGCAGAGACGTATGGAGGCCGAAAGCAGTCGGAGAGTTCAGTAGCAGGTCATCCGTTCGCAATAAATGTTCATGAGGGTAATGCATCCTATAAAATGTGATATGAGTGTTCAGAGTCCGAGCGGCGACTCCTGCGGGATAACACGCCTGCACTTTACATGATACATGTGCACAGAGTGGGCATTAAATCGAGGAACAACTGCACTCTGTAACAGGCAATAGGAAATGAGACATGGCACGTGCCGTAGCTTCCGTACAGCTTCCACGCTGTGGAGCACGCATCAAGAACCAAAGGGAGAATGATGCAAACACAGATTAGGACTGTAAAGGCAAAGAGGTGGGCTCAAAGTGAAGAGAACATAAGAGAAGCAGGGAGAGACCCATCTGGAATCTCCTCCATTATTAGTTGTGATTTTTGCCTCTGAGGGGATGAAGAAAGGACGTCCCTGCTCATTACTGTAAAAGCAGGACGGCAGGGGGTGTGCTCGCAACGACAGCACAATCGCTGTCACACACTCGCGCCTGTTTTATTAACTCTATTATCTTAGCTGCTCCTCTCTGCTGACGACTTGTTGTGCTACGGGTGAAAGGAAGCACAAGTGAAAGGAACAGTTGGAAAAAAAATCCAAGATTACTGCATTGCCGGAAGAGGATCCGGAGGGGGAAGGGATTGCTCCATGTTAAATATATTCATAATAACAATTAGAAAGTTAGATCAAAAAGGGTTTCATGAGGCACCCCGGCTTCTTAAAGGTTACTGTCCCATGTGGATTTTTTTCTCCAGCTGCATGCAAATTTTTACAAAAGTAATATTTTCCCTTGCATTCTGTAAAGCAGAATTATTCTGTCTGTGAATATAATATGTATTTCACCATAATTAAAGAATCCACGTTTCTCACGAAGAAGAGCCTAATTGACACATGTTTAATTAGAGGCACATCCCAGCAGCTCTGCGGATTAAAGCAGACTGTGAGGTTAGATATAATAAGATTGGACTGGATGAAACTCATTGTCCTCTGAGGACTCGCCCATAGCTCAATTAACTCAGCAAATAACCTGAATAAAATACGAGCACATTGCAATATTAATTTTCTGCACAGAAACGGATACTCCGTGAATTATTCAACAGCAACAACAACAAAAAAAAAAAAAAAAATCTGTGGTGCATATGTTTACAATGTGAAAATCCACGGAGAAACAAAAAAAGGGACTTTTTTCGTGGCTGTAACCTGGCAGGAGGTTTTGGCTGCCGTCTCCACACCATCGCTCTCCCCTTTTGTTTTATCCCGCTCTCTGGCAGAGCTCGGCTACTTTAACCTTTTCTGTCTTGAACTCAAATGAGAAATTTAGTCGCTCACTCTAGCAGCCAAGCTCATTAAAACATACTGGGCATCCACTCGTACTTTTAGTATCCAGGCTATGAATATGCATAATTCAAGCACAGGACATTATCTGTCTCGCTGTGCTCCCTAGGAACCTTAGCTTTCCACCTAGGGGCAAAGCAAATAAATATGTAAAATACTTTTACAACTCCAATATGTCATCCTTGTAATCATGAGCACGTTGTGATGTTTGCAAGCTTTTTTAATTGCTAATTTATTGAGATTAAATGGAGGGGTTGAATGGAGTTATGGTTTGTCATTTTTGCTTGCTTGTCTTTGTGGTAATGAAAGTATATTTTACCCTCCAAGATTATTGGCTTTTGAGCATAGAATCCAAAAGAAACATTATGCATGCAGTGTTAATTATATAATCTTAAGCTGCTTGTTGTCCCTCATTCTCCTCCCATAATGCCAGCAGGCCCAGAGGGGAAATAAAGTCTGTTGCAACTGCCTTTAAGACCCTGCCAGATGCTTTCAGAGAAAATCACACGTTGCTCCACTGTGACAATACGCATCAGCTGCACTCTGTACATTTTGTCCCATTCAGACAAATCAACACGCATGATTTAATCATCCAGACAATTGATTACATGGCTGTCAGATGTCTGATATTCCAGCTCCAACCCCTTCATGATTAGTCAACAGTTTGGGGAAGTTTGTGTACTGCTCTGCATTTAACTGGATAACCTGCACACAGTGAGACCAGCACAAACGTCCCCCCTCTGTGCGGCTCATTTGTCACCCTGATGATAATCTATAATAGCCAGGTTGCCTGCTTGTGTGGGCCGCACTCAGCTGCAGCATGGAGGCCCCCGGTTGCCATGCATGTTTGGCAAACAATATCAGAGTAAGCAAAAAAAGAAACTAGAAAGAGGGGGTTTGGATTAGGCCAGATTTAAATAAATGCAGAATCATTTGTGATGACATTGCTCTTACTAACACAGTTCCACATCATTATGTCCGCTTGCCTGCAGACTGCCAGCGCGGCACTGTGCCACACACACTGACCATTGGTTTAGCTTTCTGGTTTGATTACTAAAATCTGTCGTCTGAGTCGCCCTTGCAGCTTCTGGTGCTTGTCTCTGGAGATGGCCAAGCGATGATATTATGAAGTGGCCCGGAGTAGCTTCGTTTGGGGAAAAAGAAGAAGAAAGAGAGCGAGATGAGAGGCTGAGTTAAAGTGACTCAAAATGCTAAGTGGACAGAGCAGATTTAAAGGCCCCAAGACCAGTAGGTCCTGTGGAGTGATGTTTTGATAACCGCGTCTCTTTTATTTAATCTACTACCACGCACATGAGGACACAAGCCCAGTATCCTTAAAGGGGGATCCGATTTTACACATGAAAGTCTGTTTACAGTCTTGGAGAGTACTACTGCGTGTTTGAAAAGTTGTGTGAAGCCTTTTGTGGCTCCAGAGGGGGCTGCGTCAAATCTGGTCGGGGCTGAAAACTACATGTTTTACCATGACAGTTTTACAGGGGATGTTGAGTCAGAGAGAAGCGAGTTTACCAGACCTCTGTAGCCCACTCCTCCTCTCCGCTTGAGGCGAATGGCTTGAGGCTACAATACTACTTGCACGTATTCTATATTTATTTAGCTCTTATTTATTTAATTTTGCTGTAAATCACACTGCAGCATTTGAACGATGCTTCGCCCTCTTTAACACAGCAAAAGGAAGGAGAGGAGCAAAGTAAGAGGCTTGTACCTGACAGAGAGGCTACGTCTGTCTTGTGGGCGTGATTTGCATATGAAAAATCTGACACGGACCAGAAAACCGTGCACTGCAAATTAGCTGTGGACCAAACACCAAACACCATTAACCTCTTTTACTACCTGCCTGATGCAGCACAAAGGTTAATATAATCAAATATGAGTGAGTAGTTTTTATTTGTCCAGTACATAATTCAAAACATAAACAGAAATTGCGCCCTAATGTGATATGTGCTGTTGCTTGGATATGAAATGACCTATCAGGGTGTTACAGTTTGGTCATATCGCACAGCCCGACTCGCATAACACACCTCCGACCAAACTGTTGGAATAGCTGCATTGTGGGTAATGTTATTTGTAGGCGTTTCTCCTTTTTCCCCCCCTGTCTCTCCCCCTCATTTGTCTCCCCCTGTCTGCGGTTATCTGTTTGTCACCCGAGCGGAGTCGAGGAGGTTACTCCAGTTCACCGGCCCGCACACCTGCAGTCTCCACACACCTGTGCCAGATTCCCAATCAAGCCACCTACACCTCTCCAGCCTTCAAAAGACCGGCTCAGTCCTCCACTCTGCAACACATCGTCTGTTACTCTGCTGTGATTCCCAGCACCCAATCCTCCCCCACCCCCCCGGCTTGTCTGCTCTCACCCCTGGCCCCTGGGATCCACCAATTAGCCTCCAACTCCTCTTGCCCTGGAGACTGAGTTTCTGATTCCCCACTACCTTCCACTTGCTTTTTCTCCTAACCAGAAACGCCAGTCTGCATTTCTGGGTCCAGCCAGTTTAGTTAGACGTAACTGGACTGTTGTGTTCTTCTAAAACTGAGCATTCAGACAGAAGTTGAAAACAGCTGCAACAACTATGTTTTCTATGAGAAAAATAATGGATTTTTTGAATATCAAACCATGTAAACCTGTTCTAGTAGGGCCTCCTTATAAGAATCTGAACTTTAAAATGAGCAGAATATGGGACCTTCATGTAGCAAAGTGGAAAAAAATGGTGTAGATTTTTGGGTTGTGGATGGGGATTGTATCAAAGAGATAGTTTCACATCCAGTCAGACCTGCAAATAATATTCACTTTTCTTCCAACCATGACTACAATGCGTGGGCAAAGAAAAAATTGCCTGTGGAGGGAAATGAATTGTCAGGCCTCAAAGATGCAGAAAAATGGAATGAAAACACGAGTGTTTACACGAAAAACTCCACAGGAAACATTTAAGTTAATAACCTCACTGACCCCCGCTGAGCCAGTCATTACAAACCCCTGCTGCGCAGCCAAACATTGTTCAAACCCACAGAACTGAACTTCTAGTTGAGATCTGAAAGTTTCCAAAGATATGTCAGGATGAATTTGGGGGAAAGTGTGTAAAACAATTCACAGGACATCAAGAATATTTCCATTTGAAGGAATGACCGTATAACCGCTACATAGCTTCAATAGAGAGGATTGTTCAACTCGCAAAGTTACAATGTTAGTTTTAGAACGGTGCTAATGTGTGAGGTCCAACACGCACATTCATTTGATATTTCTGCCGCATGCCGTACAGAAACATCACAGCAATCTGGTGCTCAGTACAAGGGATCACTTGTCAATCATCTACATATTTGATTTTTATTGAAGTTTGAGTAGGAGTTGCGCTTTTCTTTTCTCTTCTTTGTTCTTCTCAAGCTAATTACCCAGCTCCGCTGCTCCTACCAGAAACAGCAACACATTCATGCCCGAGGATGCCAGGGATGCCGAACAATGGTAGTCAAATGTAAGCAAATGTAAAACTCCAGAGAAGCAAAGAGTGACAAAATTAGACACTAATTTGTTTGATATTCATTTATAGTATGGGGAACCGCAATGTTAGTCTCTAGCAAGTCCCTCAATATGTAACATTAATTTACCCCCCACCCCTGCATTCCTAAAGGAGCTGGTTCAAAGACTTGCTCCTCACAGTTTCCTGCTGTTTCTCCTGCTCGCTACAGGTCATGTGGCATCCTGCCAGTGTTTGAGGACACGAGCTTTTGTCAAAATTTGTGGATGTAAACAACTCAATAGGCTGACAAGAACCCAACCCTCTACAATAACAGTATTCTGTTCCCCCGTGGCTCTATTTGCTTTCATGTTTGTATCTTAAGAGTGTGGCTGCTATTCGCTCAAAAAAAAGAAAAAAAGTGAATTTGCTTCCAGTGCTGGTCCCACAGTTCCCTTGAACTTCAAAGGGCTGTAAGGGAAACCTCCCTACATCTTGATGCTGCGTTCACCTCTGTGCCACAATCAGGAAGGCTCCATCTATCTCCATCTTGAGCTACTCACTGATACAGACCTGGAATATATAGAGATTTCTCTCTGCAATAAGTCTACTAAGGTTTTCCTTCACTGATCTGCTTCCGCTAAGCTTGAAATAGAAGCACTGCAACACCTGCAAACAAGCAACACGGTAATCTCATTCATTACATGCTTGTTTTTAAATTAGATTCCAGTCCGTGCCGTGTGTGAACTCGGTGGCTTGGAGGGGTGGGGGTTGATCACCCACAGGCCGCGCTGATTGGACAGGCTAATCAAAAGACACAATTGGGGGGGACGAGTGATGAAACTCAAAATCGAGATGTCTCCTCACTCCGATATTTGCATTTTTTTCATTTAAGTCTGTCACCTCACTCACGGTCCACAGCCTCTCAGAAATATAGTTCATTTTAAAAGTGATGTATGATTAGCTCTGCCCGCCCCAATCCTAATTGAAATGAGTTTCGCCTGTGCAGCAGGGGAGCCGGGGCAGGGATGCACAGCTGCGCCTGTTTCAATTGGTCAGAATCAGTTGTTCGTCCCATTTCACTCGGCGGACTAATGACTTGCAGTGGTTGGAGCTGCTGATAAGGTCGTGCGAGGGAAAGTTTGAGCCGTGCAAATCAACACCGAGCGCGCTCGTGTTTGCATAGTTCTCTTTAGTTCAGCAGTGAGCAAAACTACATAGAAATCAAGTTAATTTGCAATTCAATGCTACTGCTAAGCTATTGTGTTCTCTTCTATTTATCCATTCGATATGATTCATCTCCTGTGATTCATAACACCATTGTACTGTTTGGTAAGCTCAAAACTAGAAGCGCGCGCTGTGACAGTTGGGAGTGCAGCAGCTTCACAAACAGTGTTCATAGCTACAGTACAGTAGCTGCTCAGGTAACTGGGAAAGCATGTGAAAAGCCCCCAACTGTTCCCCTCTCACCTTCAGCGTTGCCAGCACAAGGCATCCATCCTTTTCTTCCTTCCAGTAAAAAGAGATTCGTCCTCCGCCCCCGCCCCGCACAAGTGGAATCTGACGCTCGTTTGGTTGCTTCAGGTCTGTTTTTGCAGAGTTCTGCACACTGACTGATGCATAGCCTCAGCACAGTAGCAAATTATTGAACACGGCTTGTGTTTTGCATTACAAGGGGTTGGGGGGGGTATCGGTTAATACCACGAAGAAATAAAGCATTATTGAGGCCAGTGGCCCCAGGAGCCCAGAGTTGTTGCAGAGGTAATGATGAAGATACAATAGTGACACCCATTTAAATCTGATTTGCAAATTATTATTTTCGTTGTTTGCTGCTGCCAGCGGCTAATTATTATTCACAGTGGGGACAACAATGTGTCATCTTCTATTTGCTGCAGGATTAGGGTGATACTGCTTGAAGTGCACATGTTTCTCACAAGGAAAAGAGACGCCAAGGGCCCAAACAGTACACAGGCACTTCATTTTGATAGCATTTCATTTTGATGGCTTTAGAATAAGCGGGCCTATAGGCATTACCACTGCACGACCTTCGACGTAAATGAAATGTAAGAATCAGGATAATAGTGCATGTTCTTCTCATTCTGTAGCTCTTAATTGTTTGTTTTCTACAAATAATCGGAGTTACGTTTCTCTTTTTATAGCAAATATTTGCCCCTTTTCTGTCTGCCTTGCATGTGTCTTTATTTTCAAATTTTGCTTTTCTAAAAGTTTGGGACAGCACAAAGCGAATCACTCCTGCACTCGCTTTTTCAAGTGTCGTGCTTATTTCATTTCTTTTCTATTTTCTCACTTTCAAAGTGGCATAATACAGATGAAAGCCCAGATCACATCAAAAAAAAAGGTACTTTCATTGTGGTCCGCATTGTACAAAATGCAAATATAACTCCATGTTCAATGCGGGGCATCAAAGTCCAACAAAAATTTGATGCTGCAAACAGCATAAGAAATAACGGTGTGTATTTTAGCGATATACAGCATGTAAATTTAATTTCACTTCACATTTACACTTAAATCTTTCCCTTATTCGGAGCAATTAACAGTGCTGCACGGAAACCTTGAATCAGATCACGTCAAGGAACACATTTAGGTTTCAAGCAGATCCACCTAATGCTGCTGTGAGCTGCATTTAAGCTCAAGAGCTTCACTTTTTGAAGAGGGAGGTATTCTGTGTGCTTTTTAAGGCCACAAGGGATTCTCTGGTTCTGATCTCTGCCTCGGAGCCCGTTCTACCCGTCAAAGCGACATAAGGAATGGCTTAGGCCGCGGTCTCTGGGGGAAACCATGAACACGAGACAATAACAAAATAGAAATTGAACTTCATAAACGAGAACTGTCTACAGCTCAGAAATGGGGAAAAATAGACAGTTTTGGTGGGCTAAGTAAGTAATTTACTGCCCTGTAAGGATTAAACAGGATCCGAAAAACTCATATTTTGTGGTTGTGCTAGAACTGTTCACAGGGGATTCTTGGACAGCTTGCCAGCACTGCAGCCCATAATTAAAGTCAGAGAAATTACATTTGGATGTGTGATTAAGAAAGTGGTATTATTGTTTTTACACTGCGACATGCCACATACCTGCATGGTTGATGTTTCCAACCACTTTGGAATTTAACGTGTCACGACAAATGATGCTATTTATAAGTTCATCATAAGGAAGCACAAAGAAAAAAAATCTATTAAAATAAGACTAAAGCCTATGGTTAAAATCAACTAAGACTAATGCATTTGAGTCAAGCCTTTTTTTCTCATCCATTTTTCGTAGGTTGACTTTAGGGATCTCAAAAATGAACGTCACGAGATCAAGACTCCTTGGAGCGTCTTCGTTCTCAATGAACAATACTGGCGTGATGCTTTTTACCAATGGGTTAATGTTTGTTTTCGGGTCCCAGCATAAATGCATCATTCTCAGAGCACCAGCTCCCTGTAACTTTGTCTTTTGTCTTGGGCACAATGTTGAAATTGAAATGCCTGATCATAGGGAATCCTCACTGGGGTGCACTTTTAGTTTTGTTCTTGGCATGGTGGGCAAGTTAAAAGAGAAATAAAGTTGCCTCCACTTTTTCCTTCTCCCACTAGCTGAGCCAATAGCAATTAGTTTGCAGTTTGTTGACACCATGGGGTGAAGCGTGCTCATGCTCACTTACTTAACTGGTCTGAAGCTCTGGGTTGCAAAATTACTTCAGAGAAAATAGCCGGCCAGTGGCACCATAAATCCTGCATCTGATTCTGACATAATAGCATACTTAATTATCTTCACTCAGCATGGGGTTACCCCTACCAACCGTGACTTTAAAGGTCACATTGGGCCGTGTGTGTGTGTGTGGGAAGGTGTGTGTGTTTGGGAAGAGCAGGTATCGCTTTTTGTGGCCGCAGCTCTGGGGCTGGAATCCAACGCAGCTTCTAGATAGTCGGGTTTAACAGTTGGATGTTTGCCACAAGATAAATGAAGCTTCCAAGCAGATGTTGCGCTCCAACAGTAATACTGGTATCAATGGCACGGGGCATGAATCAACAGGTCCATGTATGTGGTCTGCTCCTATGTATATCTGTGCTGCTTCAGCTGCTGCTGTACCGAAAGCTGCACTTTCTGTTTTGCTATGCTGTATTGCTGTTAGTGTGCAAATGTGTTTGTTAATATTGTCTGCACCACTGAATGATGCAGGCTTTAAAAAGAAAACACTTAGATTAATGTCGCCCTGAGGTCCCATCTTGCAAAGGGGTAGTTAAGTGCTTGCATGGTGCATTTTCACACGTAGTGGGTTGATATGTCTCTGACATGCACATACAGAAAACGCAACTCTAAGGGTCCAGTCTTTTTTTTTTTTTTTTCCAAAAACGTAGTCCAAGGTACATTTATCTCAGGCTTTCACAAAAAGTTTAACCACGGGAGTGTGATACGTACATTTATGGCGCTGACTAATTTAAAACTGTCTTGACAGTGCTGATAAGACAGTCTGTCATATTAGCTATGCAGCACAACCTGCAAGTGGTTACCCTGTCACTAAACTTCCAACAGCCTTTTCAGAAGAATGCACGAATGGATTCAGCCGTGACACTTGCTGTGCTGGTGTTACTGGCCGCTAACACAGGGGTGACTTTGCTGAATATGTGTGTGTGTTTATTATCAGCATTGGTACTTTAAACGATGGGAAAAGGTAACAAATGTGCAGGAAAAACAGTAAAATAAAAAACTTGGGACCAAGCACAGAAGATAGGTGCATGAGATATGATTGGCAGATGCCTTGAAATATATATTTTAATGAATTTGGATACATTAAGACTTTGCTTTAATTTGTGAATTCAGAATAGCACTTTCTACACGCAGACTGTTTGCAGACAGAGAAGTTAATGTATTTCTTCTTTTCTATGATAGCGATACATATTCATAAGAGCCACCTACAATACCACACTTTGTATTAGGTTTATGCAAATGGCTGTTAAAGTTAAAATTATCGACCTCCACTTAGTTTCTGTCTCTTTCGCTTTCTGCTGCAGCATCTTTCCGAGCCATCCAATTTCCTCTGCTGTAACACGGTTTGAAATTGTGTTTTTCTTTGCAAAAAAAAAAAAAAAAAAAAAAGATTAGTTTATTTTGGGAACATTTCTTTTTTTTTCTATTATTCAAATACACTCAATTACAGCTTTGCTCAGTCTGTGCACTGTCTCCGTAAATAACAGCAAAAGGAAAGGGAGGAAATTAACTAGCATGGACAGGTCTCTCACCTGTGAAGAATAACCTTTTTTGTTCTTTTTGAGAGTTTACCACAGGGGCATTCTATTATCCCTGTTTCCCCTGTATTTCCACCTCAGTTCTTTTTTTTTATTATTGTTTTATCTTTTGGCAGAAGCAGAGTCATTACTTCACTACATCCCCGTTGCCAGCAATGCAACCGCAGCTCCCAATACCTAATTCAGTCCCCTCTATTCTCCATCCTCTACACATTATAACAGCAGCTCAAAGTCTGTGCTTTACGTCTAGATCCACACATACCTCTAATTGCCAGCGCCTGTCTTTTCTACTGAGTCATTAGTGCCGTAATGCACTGTGACATCTATCTTTGGGCCAGAATGCTGTGCTCAGCTCACTGTGGTCAGTCGTGCCAACAGGAAAATAAGCAGGACTCCGGAACACTAAGGAGAAAATCTCAAAAATATCCACACATGGCTTCTTCTCTGTAATATTGTTGAGGTTGTGTTGCAGCTTTCATTTGGAGCTGGAATGGGTTTTAGCGGGCCAAGTCACTCAGCTGCATTCTAATCTCATTTAAATATGCGGTTTATATGTCAGTGGGATATAATGAAGTAGTTATCTTTGAACGATGGCTGGAAGGATTATCTGGAGGCACCAAACAGGAAGAGGAAGTTGTTTTTTTCTTCAGTTGGTGGAAACAAAACCTCTGGAGTTTCTCACAATGGCCAAGTAAAAGACCAACAGGAAAATCTTCCTCCTGCTTCTAGTCTTTATGTGAAACATTAGAGTGGTATTTTCTCCTCTCATGAGACTCGATGTTCTCATCCTTGACTGACCCACCTCCTTAAGTGTTCGAATGGCTACAGCATGTCAAATGAGTACTTTTTGAACAAATAGCATATTATTCAAACAGTATGATATTAAGGAGAAAATGTGAAATCAAATCAAAATGTCCCTCGTCTTCTGGGTGATAGCTTGGACTTCCAAAAATTTGAGATATGTCTGGTTTTAAAGCCACAGTAGGTAATATTATTGCATTAGAATTTTGGTTGAATTGCCTATTTTTGTCCATTGCATGTCCCTAACAGTATTTCATTGACTGATTCCTTTGGAAAAAAAGGACCTAGTCTTAAGCAAATAGGGTTATCTAGCACATAAGTAGCCAATCATAGCAACTATGTTCTAACTAGGACTTCTGTGGCTTGCCTTTGGTTAATTTTCTAAAGTTCTTTTTTAAGTTTCACAAAAATTACAAGTACAATCAAGTGAAAAAGTGCAACCTTGTGCAAAAACAATGACATTCCTCCTTTTGTTCATCATTTTTAAGCCAATTCACAATAGAAAAAGCAAGAAATAAGCTGCATGTATAAGATGCAAATCACAAATACACTGAATAGCAAAAGTGCTGCAGTGAAAGTGCAGAGAGTCCAGTGATAATCAAACATCTGCAGAGGATAGTTTTGACCCCTGTCCAGAGTTTTTCTCCTCCTGAGGTCAGAAGGCTCATGTTTTATAACCACATTGCTGTCAATCACAGTCTGTTTGATTTATCATCACTGCACATCTTGTTTTCCACAACTTAACACAAACTAAACTGAGGCATGATTGGAATAGTTCCTTTTGTCTGGTGGGGCATCGCCTCCTCAGACAGACCACACATGTCAGGGTTGCAGGTCGTCTGAAAAACCAGGCCGAGGCCTTGTAGAAATGACCCAGACCTCATGAGCTCTGCAGCACTGCAACAGCATGGGAACATCATTTATCGTCTATTGTACAGAGCTGCTGTGATTGGCTAGGCCTACATAACAGTAATAATAATAGCTCCAATTAAATAGAAGCATTTTTTAAAATGTTTTCTCATAATGACATATAAATCTGAGTACAGTCAACCTGTGCTGGCACCTGCAGGATTTGCCTCTCCAGCTGGACACATGCGGACTAAGGTGGAACCACAACCGGTCAACATATGCTGTAGTCTAAATTGCTGTGTGCATATTTAATTGCAGCAGTTAAAGCGGACATCATAAGCAATCATTTAGCTTAATGATCCAGTTTATTCAGTATCTGAGGGCTCCAATACACCGTAGGAGCACTACTGTAGCATTTTCTGGCTATAAAAGTTGTTTCATAGCCCATCTGCTGTGCTGCCTTACTGTACGTGACCCTGGTGGGGAATGAGTTTTCACAAAGCCTATTGTTTGTTCTTTTATAGATATACACATCCAGGGACACATCTCCCTGGGTAATACACTGGAAGTTAGACACAGAGTTTCTGCAGCGCCGGCACAAACAGCCAAACTCTTTAGACACATACTCTCAATAGCCCTTGACATCACCTAAGGCTCTTAATTTTCAGCATATTGGAGTCAGAGTTGAGCTGGTGTTAAATAACCGTATAAAAGCAAAATAGCACACTGGTGGAAATATAATAAGGGGTCTGAGGGTGCTAAATGGAAATCTTGACTTTTATTAAGAAGTATGTGCTTGGATAGTGTGATGCTTTGTATGGATTAACAAGAGGATTGCCACCATTGCTTCAGTTCACCTGCAGAGTGAAATGAATCTTTGAGGTAAATGAAACCCTGCTCGAGATCTTCCCAGAATAAGACTGCAGCATTTGCCAGTAAGTCCATGCAAATGTGTCACTGGAATATGTTTGTTCTTTCCCATTTGGTCAAGCAAAACTAGTTCTTGTTCCTGTAGGATTCAGTGACACTGTAGCTGGGTCAATGTTTCCTCTTCTTCTTCCTCAGAACAGCCTCAACTGTGTCTCCCCACAGAGCGTGACATCACCCAAGGCCTTTTTTGTCTGCTGTCGCACGTTCTAGTTTGAGTTGATACTCTGACCCATAACCCTAATGTTGTCACCTAATTTGGTCCTCAGCTTCCTTGTATCATGACCTAAAATAAAACACAGCCATTAACTTATGACATCGAATTTAAATTAAATCCTAATAATTAACTTGCGGTCAGACATACACACAGCAAATTCACTTTCTACTTTCATGTTTTCTTTCAGGAAATAATTGAAAGCACCGCCGCGTGCTTGAGAGAAAACGAATGATAGAAAAGAAAACAGAGACTGTGGGATGACGAGATAATTTGCAGAAAGTTACATTTATTCTTCACTGTCTGCATGTTGTGCATCAATGAACAGGAGAAAGTTAGCGCGGAAGTATTGTGGGAGTGAGGTAAAGGTAGTCGTTTAGGCTGCTAACTCATCCAGAAAGTATTAGGTTTCAGATCAAATGATAAATTAGAGACAGAAGAAACAGTCTTCCTCCGCTGACTGTGGGTCTAATTGGCCTCCATTTTAAAATCTGTTATAATAATGACACTGAAAGGAAAGAACAGCATCGTTTCAGTGCAGCGAGACTTGTGAAAAGAAAATGTCCAGTGACACTTTTTAATGAAACACATGATGACCATTTCCAGTTGAAATATCACTTCCATAATCATAATTATAGTTATTATATCAGCAGGGGTGTCCTTAACTGTGACGCTGGGTATGACCGGGGCATACAGCCCTCACTGCACGCCCATAGTCGCACTGAAGTGTATTATTAGGAGTGTTTTCCTTTGGTTTTCACAAAAAAGGAAAAAAAAGTAATCTGTGTCCTGTTTTGTCAGTTATTGATTCCATTTTAAAACACATCTTTAGCCAAACTAGTTATGTGACTCACTTCTGCAAAACTACTCCTACAGAGAGGCTTTTTTTCTTATGTTCTTTATTCTTATTTACTCTTTTTATTAATATTATTATCAGCAGTTTGACATTTTAGGTTTTCAGTTATATATATACTGACAGCTATTGAATGAATTGCAATACATTTATTCATTGACCAAAGAGAATGAATACTAATGATTTCCCTTTCACCGGTTCAACCATGCAATATCATGCCTCATCTGTGCAATATAATGTGGAACTGGGAACAGACCGTAAAGATGTCTGCACCCATGAACCTGAACTCATTAATAATGACTTGAATGCAAATAAAAAGACCTAATCACGGTATTGCTTCGATCTAGACTCCTCCGGATTGAGATAAAAAGTTGTAAAATTAAAAAAAGAATCCAATTTTCTCTCCGGCTAATGCATCTTTTAGTAGTGCTTTGAAAATCCCCTGTGAGGGTTATTTGAATATCAAGAAGCCAAGAGACTGTGTGTGATCAAAAAGCCTCCTGAGTCAAAAGTTTGCAGGCGAGTGCGGATGACCCAGACAGATGGCAGCTCTCAATCCCTGGACAGTGAAAACGAGACTCAAGGCAAAACTTGAGAGGGATGAAATTTGAATGAGCTTAAGAGGGTTGTGTTTCTCTATGGAGGGGGGGTGATCTGTCTACCATAACAGGGAGATACAGATGGATTAAGGACTGGTATTTACGGGAGAGGTTTGTACTTTTACATGTTTATTTTACTGCTGGGGTCTGCACTTCGTGAGACCTTGCGAGGTCAGCCCACCACTGTCAAAGGGTATGCCACTCAAGAATCCAAACTTGTTTTTCCACTGGCCTGTACAGTGCAAAAAAATATTATTTAGTTCTCAAACTAGAGGACAGAGAACCATAATTGCATTCTGTAATGGTACACAGCCAGATAGGTAAAAACACTATTTGGCTCGTATAATGCTGGCCTGAAAATATGCGCTGAAATGAACTTCATAAACTATCAATATCAGTCCCACAACAGAATCCATGGCTCCCAGAGGGTGAATGTTGTTTACTAAAATATTGTGCAGAGCTGATGCTATAATGCAGAGCAAAATGTTCCAAGCCACAGGAGTGTCATGTATGCAGGAAATGAGTTCCCCTTTAACAATTAAAATAAAGAATTAAACAATATTTCATAAAGATCATCTAATGAGTTTTGGACTAATGCTGATGCATATTGCATATGCTTGAAAGTTAGACAAAACTGTGGTGATAGAAGTAAAGTGCGTACGTAGATCTCCTGGATACAGTACCCATGAATCGTGACCACAGATATCCATCATGCTGTGGGCAGATTCAGACAGAGGACGTCAGAAATGCCTGCTTAACAAACTGATGGCACCATCACAAGCTGACAGGAGTGGCACCAGTAAAATGTTATGAAGTGACAGCGTGCTTAAATTTGCATAATTAGCTTCAACAGCAGCAATTAGGCCGTCAGGAATCTCTCATCAAAGGCAAGTCTTTGTGTATAATGGTGAGTGGATAAATAAGGGCATCAAACCAGTATTAAAAATAAAGTTAACACAACATTACAGGATAAAAGTAGTGTTAACCTTAAAGATCTACACTTCAATCGGATCTAACCATTGCTGGGACAGGTACAATCAGCTACAGTGGAAAGAAATTAGGGGATCCAATTTCAAATCCTGTTGAACTATTTCCTGACTGAAAAAGAGAGACAAACAGAAAAATGCAATTTTTGTGTCTGGACAGACTTTTTTTTTTTCTGCAACATGCAATCTGACAGTTCATCATCTACCTACAGGCTGAGGTATTTGTGGAATGGAACAGCGGATACACATCGACAGTTTGTGAAGAGCATGAATTTGTTTTTTCAGCATATAACACTGGATCTAGCCAACTGATGAGAAACTATTCTATAGAGAATCTGTGTAAATCATCCGTATGAAAAGTAGCTATTCCGAATATTTTACAGTTGAACATATGTTATTGATGTATAGGGGAACAGCAGTGGCTCCAGAATAGACCCCTGAGGAACTCCTTTGTACAACCTTACATAACCCTAATGCTATACAATACACCAACAATAAATAAAGCTTGCATGTACTATGTGAATGCGATGAGTGAACTTTGAGTTTTTGATTTCTGCATTACTTTGTTTACTTGTGTGTAGCTCAACAAAACATGCTAGCTGCAATACATGGGATGTAGAATCTGGACTACCAATCAGTAATATAAGTTAGATTTGCAGCGCTCAATCATGTATTTGTCCAAACATCTGTCGAAAACATCTTATCTTTGCATTTCAGGCCTCAATGTAGACCTCAAATTAGTCATCTACAGCATTTCAATCTTGCAGCTTTCCTACAGCTTTAATTTTACTGTTATAAAATGATGACAGCCTTATTAAACATGTTGTGATGGTGTTCTAGTTAGTTTATCATGAAGAGAAATTACTTGAGTATCTGCTTCTCTAATCAGTGTCCATCAGAAACATTTTTTCCCAAGAAAAAATCCAATGAAAAACACATTACTTTTTTATTGATCTGTAGGAAGCAAACACCAACAATGACGACCTGATGATCTGTTCATCTTCCTTTAGCTGCACTGATGCCATTGACTGGACAGATCAATATCAAGAAGTGAAATGTGGTTGAATGTATTATCATGCACATAATTTTAGATGGGAAAACAGATCTGCTGCTGCAACCCTGTCTCCTAGAAATTAGGTGTATACATTATTGAGTTGTTTTAATGATTACATTCGCTGCCTGGATATACTCAGAGACAACATTTGTTTGAGGGTCTCAGGGAGGTGGTCTGGGTGGATTTACAACATGCAAGACTGTGAGACCATAATCCAGGGTTCTATCCAGACTCCTGTCTGTGGTTACGTTTAAACAACTAAAGCACTTAGCGATCAGGGGTCAGGGGTCATGATTTCAGTCAAATATTAATAAAAAAGCGTGTCATGGCTAACCTTTACTGTATTTAAAGAGACCTAACCTTAAAGGAGACATATTATGCTCATTTTTAGGTTCATAATTGTATTTGTGGGATGTGCACGTGCTATAATGTTCAAAAAACACACCGCCGATATTACACACTCACATTGTAGTTTTACAGTTGTGGGGACAAAATAATCCATCCAAAATACAGTCGATCCACTGGGTCTTCACTTCCCCAGATAGTGGAAGACCAAAAGAACAATTTGTGTGCTTCGCTTGTACCTTCTTCAACATCTTCTTACCAGAGTTAGCATTAGCCACATAGAAAAAGAGGCAGGATCTTTTCTCATAGTTTTAGGCTCTCTAGACACACCGGGGACACATATTTCTGTTGAAAAGACATTCAAAATAGGTCAGCTTAAACCAAGTGTTGCCAAGTGTGCCTACACATAACCATAAAAAAGAAAACATATATAGAATTTGGAAAGTAAATGACAATGTCAGTGAGCATTGTAGTGATGTATCCAGTGTCAACATTTTTGCGAGATGCCAAGCGGTTAATTAACAACATTTCCTCATTATGTTAATAATAGAAAACATAATTTGGTTGGTATTACGTTTCCCTCAAAACATATTTGCTGTTGCAAATGAGTTGCATATAAACAGACAGGGCTGGCTGATGTGTATCATTTATATCGAATGATGTGGATTACGTAATTTTCATTTTACATATTCAAGATTTTGGGCATCACAGTCTGCTTTGATTTCAAGAGCAGTCATACTATATTCCTTCATATCTCGTTTTCTAAAGTCTGTTACTTTAAGGGTCCTAAAGTATGCATCTGTCGCATAATCTGGCCCATTCAGTAATTCATCCATCTTCGCAGTAGCCATGCAAATGCAGGTGGAGTAAAAATCTCCTAAACAGAAATCTTCTGTCTTCTCTTCCTCACCTGAGTGAAGCAAAAAAAAAAAAAATGATTCAACCCATGAAAATACCACCTGCGTCTAGGTGGCTGTTATCAAAAAAGAAAAGTTTTCAATCTCACGGCACCAAAGTGCTTTTGAAGAGAGCACTTTTTTTTTTCTTCCACATTGTGCTGTTGGGGTAACCTTTACATTTCAGTGCTGAATAACTAAGCATCATATTGTAGCCTATACAAGTTACAGCTTGTTACTGCCACTACTTCCTGTTCATGTTCACGGAGTCTGCACAATAAAAAAAAAAATAAATAGAAATGTAGGGATTGAGCTAAAAGAGAACAGTTTGCCAGCTAAATAATTAAAAGTCATGTAAGGATTCTGGGAGCCACAACATCACAGGTACAGATGAACAAAAGGTCATCCTCAGGGTTGCCCCCCTCCGTCATTCAGCTGACTTGCTTGATGGCCTGTTCATGTACTGCTGCTGCTGCAGAGGGGGGGGGCTCTTGTTTCCTCCTACATCTCTCCTGTTCTGTCTGTACTCTCAGTGCAGGTCCGGAACACTAAGCCTTCTTCCTCTTTGGCGCGGTTTTCAATGACTTATTCAAATACATTTCCATACTGGAAGTTGTGGTCGTAGCTTTTTTTTTTTTTCTGTGGCTATCTTCCCACTTGTGCACAAGGTCACACTCCCATATGCATGTTATTTTCTCTGTGATTGATTACACCGGCTCAGTGGTACCAATTAAATTCCCCCAGGCAGACTGGACTATCTGGATTGACAAGACAGAGCTTAATAAATGCTTTAAAGTCACGTCTAACAGTTTAAAATCCTGTCTTTCACTATATCAGCGGTTGGTTTTCTATCCCCTGTTAATTAGATTTTAAAGATTTTAAAAGAACACTTTTAAGCTTCAGTTGTGTCCAAATAACTTAATGCAGATCAAGGATTGCTGTTTTGTGGCCATGGTTCAAATAAATCCAGCACTTCCGACTGTGGCCATGATATGAAATTAGCAAACATACAGCCGGCAGCTGGTGTTAATCATTATTTCTGCGATGAAAATGAACTGCTCAGAAATCAGCATATTAATGTGTAAGGGGTTGGTGTTTCTTGTCATTTGCCAAGGTTGGTTTGATGTTGTTTCATTTGTTTGCGGGGGTATTTTTAGCTGTGGAATTATTCACTCTGCAGAAAGCCTACAAATGTGTGTGTGTGTGTGTGTACAAGGCTGCATTTTCCTGGAGTATTTGTTCTAATTATTACAGAGCGGCACGATGCAGAAAATGTTATCCCTCTATCATCTCTCAGCTGCTGTGAGCCCTCCACAAAAGCAAACCGCACACAAATACAAAACAAGGATGATTTTCCCACACGGGGAGGGAGAGGAGAGAGATTTGGTTGCTGAGTGTATCCCTTGTTTACCTTTCTGCGTTTGCCTCAGTGAAAACCAGAGCCCCTCCACGGCCGCATATTAAATCAAAGTAGCTCCATTCTTGTTTATTTGTTCGGCTGATTAATGATGCACACTTACAGCAGTGACCTGGAGAGCAGCTGCAGGGGCACGAAGGGTTAAAGCTAAGGGTCCGGCGCTGTCAGTCAGATACTTTCCAAATGTAGCTTCCTTGCTCACTGTACAAGGAGACGTACAGTCAGCTTTCTGTGTGTCTCTTCAGCAGGAATGTACAGATGGCTGACAAACAAAAGGAGAGAAAACAGATTCAGTGTTCCCTGGCAAAGATTCTGAAAGTCTCTGCAAGTTTACACTGGGGGTATTCAAACCACTCCTACCAGATATTCTCTCATTTAGTGTTTTGAAGAAGGTGATGGAGAGTGCTGTCTAGCATGGTGGTCTAATATGCTATGCATTTAGAATAATATGCTCTATTTAGAATACGTTCACCTCTTGCATTGCCATCAGATGGATCTTTTGACAGGAATTAACAAAAACAGTAATTTTACCTCACAAAAAACAAATAAATTGGTAAAATTACTGCTTTTTGGTGGCTTTGACGCAAGCAAAGAGAATTTAAAGCAGTAAAAAATATTGTAAATATACACTTAAATTGATTTTCTTTTTCATGTGGGCCATTTTTAAGTGGCAAAAAATAAATTTTACAGCTGACCCCATCCACAGCAGTACATTGCTTAGTGTGCTGACCGCCATCTACTGTAGCAAATACACTCACTTATGGATAAGTACCTCATACACCCCCACTTCAAATAATACGAACGATCCCTTTAAATGGTCGGGTTGCTTCGGTGAACTGCCCCCCTGAAACTATTATCCCCATTTGCACCATTCTCATGTCTCTCCCTTCTCTGTGACAGCCGGCTTTTCACCCTACACGCATTATATAAAATCTGATATAAGTAAGGATGACAAAAAGACGAGTCCTTGAAAGTTATGAAGCAGCTATTATAGCACACGCCTAACCTTCCATAAGGACGCGGTTGATAATGTTTATCACTGTGGATTTTTGCATACAAATATCCTCAGTCAAGAGGGCTGCAATGTGTTCATACTTGAAAAATAATGAATATGCAAATCGTTCGCCTTTTATAATCACTTGGAAAGAACTCGCTTAAAGTCAGGGCAAGGTCAGCTAGTAATACATGAATTCCAGATGTAAACACCACCATAATGGCTTAATTTAACAAGACCCATGTGCCATTATCAGTTTTACCTCGACTCACTGAATATAACAATGTGTATGTTAATTTCGGGTCAATGAAAACACTTATCTTGTAAAATATATGTATATATATATGAAAAATTAGCAAAACATATCACAAACTGACTTGAAAGCTTTCTAGTGACACTGTAGAACACGTCTGCATTAGTTCTGAATATCATTGGCTTAGGAGGGGAAAAAAAAACGAGTAGGCCTGCAGCTGATTTCGTTCTGTTCAATATGACAGCAGTGAAACATTAAAAATAATGATCCCATAATTTTTAACACGCTCTCCCATTGTTAATGATTGATCCCAAGGTGCACATAAAGTACAATAATTACACACTGATCTCCCTCACAAATCTCCCACTCTTTTTCTGCCTGGCTGAGCGAAACGACGCGTGCTCCACCTGTAAACCTGCACTAAAGCGGTCTCGTTTCACCTGATGCGCGTTTTTTTTTTTTTTTCTATTCACGCAAGAGGGTTATCGTGGATGCGATAAGTGTTGGGGAATAGCCAGAGCTGCCACGTCTCTGGGATCGTGAGACAGTTTAAGTGGAAAAGAGTGTGTGTACGTTACAGGAGCCAAGCGCTGAAATCAAATTGCTCACGGAGCCTCCCCCCTAGCTCCTTTAAAGCATACAGACTTGCCGCAGTCCTCAAACATGACACGAATTCTGTATAGATACAGAAAACAGGAAACAGGGTTTCTTGGGGAAGCAAGAAAAACGGATCAATTTCAGAGTTGACAATCACACATTTTAGTGAGGACATAATAGGTTCTTAATGGGTTTTCTGGGCCTGAGGTGGAGAGAGCCACTCAGTTGTGCCAGGTCAGAGCAATAAACACTAAAAAAAGGGTTTAAATCTGCTAATACATTCCTGCTGACCTATCGTTGGAAGCTCTCTCTATTACAGCAAACCAGGACTAACTTAATTTTTGTAAATGTTTGCTGCTAATTGCTCGGCGTTATCTCATCCATCTGCTATTGTACATTCCCAAGTAGTCTGGATGTAAGGGAGAGCCAGCTTGTGTTTACCAGGTGTGGACTGTTACAATAAAGGGACGAGCACAGCATGACAACTCCCCTTAACGTTTCATAACAGAGGGGCGCCTGTCAGGCACCTTTTGGCACTTAACGAATCGTGTTTACAAGGGCCAACAGAATTTATAGCTCCAGCCGATGACTGTTTGACAAGCTGCCTGCACACTTCAATATATTCTCCCTCGCAGGAATGGTGCATGGCAAGGTCCACCCCAACACCCCTCCCCGTCCTACGTATACATACATACATGCACACGGGGAAAAGAAGCAATGCACTGCAGACTTGTCAGGGCCCGCGAGGAACTTCGTTGCCTTCGTTTGTCCTGCAAGGCTTCTGCCGTAGCTGCCGGAGCATTCGAAATGGAATGCTGACCCACTTAGCTCTGTTGCTGAGCGCGAAGGGTCTGTGGGAATAAGCACGCACAAACACATTCAGGCAAAAAGCGCGAACGCATCATATGCGCCGTGTGAACGCACACCTCAGCAAAGATAAAACAATCCCCTCGCTAAACAAGTTCTTGGCAAACAACAAAAATAACTTTTAATGCATTCACGGACAGGGCTTTGAAAGGCTTTTGTTCCCTCACAGCTCTGACTTCTTCCCATCATGACAAAGCTGCCTCTAAGCCATTGATACCTGAGGTTGAGGTTTTGGTGTGTATGTCCACGCGTCCTTGCATGTTCTGTGTGTCCACATGCCTTTAGGTGTGAGGCTGTAGTGCAAAGTCAGATTGAACTCGTGCTGCCTTTGAGCGAATGACACCTTCTTGTTTGGCTATCGCTTTGATGTGCTGTCTGATTCTTTCTTTGTACCCCCCCGGTTGCTCCCGCTGCACAGCAGGGTGACTGCACACACTGTGGTCAGCGGCTTACATAAATGCCCGGTCCACATTCATTCACCCCCTGCTAACTCTTTAAATAGCATTTTCATGTTTCATCTTTTAAACACAGGCAGCAACAAAGTCTATTCATCCTGCATGCTACTACTTTGAAACAACTCTTGCCTTGATGGTAACTTCTTGGTAAAATGCCGTAAAATTAACTTTTCTACAGGGCCGTTCAGTGTGGGATGATCCCTTGTGATGACTATGAGGAGGTTTTGTTTGTTCCTAATCTCCGCTTTCTTCTTGCAAAGACTCATCTGAGCCCATTTGGAGAATTCAGTTCATAGATTCTCTCACTCAACTGTAAGAAAAACACACCAGAGCCCCAGGCTAAAATAAATAGTTTTGAACTGTGTCTAGCCACATAAGGCCAAACTGTACTGCAATAAACAGCACACCTGTTTTACAAATATCAAACGTCAATATAGGACTGTGTAATAAAAAGTACTGGTTTTAGGGGTAAAAACACAGAAAGCTGCCTTCTCCTTTTTGATTCAATACTGCAATGTGAGTATAAACCCAAAGCTGAGGCTCTGCGGTACAAGTAAAGCCAGTTTTGGGGTTTATTTCCCAGCTTCTGCTACATTATGCTATGGAAAGAGTACTGTTTATGTGAATTATAGATATTTCTGAGGTTTAATATGACATCTTGAATGCAGTCGTGGCAACGTTGAATGAGGTCTCCCTTAAAGTAATTGATTTCATATGGAACGACTTACTACTACTCTATACGGAATAGTGTAACACAATATTGATTCAATGTGCAGAATATGTGTCCGTGCCAAGATTGCTTTTGCATCAGTCTGTCATAGAGCCGGGAACAGAACCCACTATACCTTGGAAGAGCTGTGCAAAAATACCACAACAGTTCGTTCGCACAAGATGTTGCAAAAAGTCAAGGAAGATTGAGTTATTGTACTTTAAAGGGATAGTTCAGATTCTCTTTAAGTGTTGTTGTATGAGATGCTTATCCATAGTTACAGTATTGCTTACAGTAGATGGTAGACGGCATGTACACAGTTTGGAGAAGCACACAGGAGCACCTGCACAGATCCCTGGTGATGTACTGCTGGGGGATGGGAGAAAAATGAATTTCAGCCAACTAAAAAGGCCAAAAAAGTCAGTTTAAGTGTTGCTATTCATCCATCCAATGTCTATACAGCTTATCTTTAAGGATTGCGAGGGGGGCTGGAGCCAATCCCAGCTGACACTGGGCAAGAGTCGGGGTGCACCTTGAATTGGTCGCCGGTCAATTGCATAGTGCACGCTATATTTAGAGTATTTTCACCACCTTACATTGGCGTCAAACATCCTTTTTTCATCTGGGAACTGAAGCGGTTATGTCGCTCTGTGCTCTCTCCAAAGCCCACTGACAAAGTTTTACCTCGCAAAGCATGGGAGTTGCGGGTATAACACCGCTTTGGTCAACGAAACTAACACGTCAGTTAGGATCTGAACTAACAGATTAAAAGATCGAACTCACACAACAGTGAAATGATTTTTATCAATGAAGTCTGGCAGCTTTGGGGAGAGCATAGAGCGAGACAACTGCTTCAGTATCCCAAGAAAACGCTGTCTGACAACAATGGTGACAATATTTTGGTGGGTCTTTTTTGTAGGTGGATAAAATGGGGTTTTCTGCTGCCCCCCCCTCCCAGCAGTACATTACATAGCATCTTTGCAAGTTCTCCGTAGTGGGAACAAGCTGTCCACCATCTATTGTGAGTAATACTGTAACTATGGACAAGTGCCTCACACAACCCCCTCAAACATCCCAAATATCCCTTTAAGTGCTTTAAATAAGAGATACATTTATGCAGTGCAGCTATACAGCCTTCCCACCACTTAAAGACTGCATTAGCACTGCAATGATCACTACAGCCTGCCCCTTGCATTTCCAGATACCCTCCGACACACAGGAAACACTCATTATCTCTTCGCTTTAAAAAAACTGTTGTAACTGTAATTTCTCTCTGAAAGTGATGTTTTTAACTGATCCAGACTGCACACTGAATGATTTGGACGCTTCCCATACACAGTAGCTCATTCAATCCCTCGAGACCAATGCTTGTTTCATTTTTTCTTATTTCCCTTCTCCAGTGACTTGGCAACTTTGTTCAGAAAAGTGCCGAATAAGCGCAAGTGAACATGTTTTAACTATCTTTGTGAACTAATTTAACATTTGAGCATTAATCATGTGAAGCATTTATAGCTACATATCAGAAAGTAGAGCAAATATGTACATTTTTGTTGACAGTGTTGCTTTGTTTTCATACAGGTGGAAAAAATAGTTATCCTCAAGAGAAAATATGCACGTGTTTGAAAGATAATAGTACTGTCGTGCTCCACATAGCTGTATTTTGTATCATGCATCAGGATATATATGTGTAAAATCAGCATATCCCAAATCAAAATGATCGGTGTTATGTAGTTTTACTAACTGTAACTTTTAAGGGGACGTGTGGAGAGAATTCCTGTTGCTGCTGTTCATTCATCACAGCTCTTATGGAGTTACACAACCTCACTAAAGCAACATTAGGAACACCTTAAGGGCTTGTCAAGTCACTTTAATGTTTCAAAATGAGCAATTACAACAGAGGAATGGTGATTTAAAAAAAAAAACCCAAACAATGGCAACGTCAAATAACTGGTTTTGCTGGTGTTCCCATTTTCTCGCTGGCAACACATCAGAAACACTAAACCCGCCGTCTCTGATGGATGGCTGATTGACTAATCCGATCATCAATGTGATAAGCTTTCTCCTTTGAGCCAAGCAAAATACACGTGAATGTTCCCACCCGTTCTGAAAGGAAAATCCAACCTTGCATACACCACAGACATGTTGAATTGATGGTGTATTTGTCTTCTGTCAGTGAGTAGCGTTACATATTGTCTATTGCAAACACGGTAGTCGGAATATGGCCAATACTTTGACATGATTAAGATGTTGATATCCTCTCTGAATTACCTTTGTGGCTGCATGTTCTAGCATTTTAATAACATGGCTGAATGTTAATGAAAGCTGCTATGACTGTAAAACATGTAGCCTATAGTTAGCAGATTTCTAGGTGCTGTGATGCACAACTCATCACTGCCAATTCATAATTAATTTGAAAAAACCTGTTAGTTACTGAGCTCCACATAATGCCAACAACAGAGCTGCATCCCACACTGAAATGAACTTGTCTTTAAGCCTAATTAGCACTGTGCTTTCTTATTGAATGCAGGCTGAAATAAATGCTGCATTTACAGTAAACATCCTTGTTGCTGTTGCAGAAAGCTTGGAAAACAGACGCGCCGTATCTTCTGGCATACGAAAGCTACAAAATATTCCTTTCCCTGCATACTCCGCCTACGCTGCGGCTCTTTCGGCAAGCCGCCATTCTGTGCAGTCTGACTTGCTAATTAATGAACTGCTCAGTCATCAAACGCAACAGCCAGTGGGGAGCAATATTCCATGTTTGCAGACATTAATGCACAATTGTTCTGAATGGTCCGTCGAGAGCAAGAAATTAAAATGAAAAAAATGAAGGAAAAGTAACAGCAGGGAAGCGATGAGGCATTTTTAGTCTTGATTCATGGTAACCAACTCAGCTAACACCATGGATTGCTAACACTTGATATTGAATTTCCTTGTGTCTGTAACTAAATCCTGGTATATCTTTTCTTTTTCTTCTGCCATAGACTTCCATTATTCAGTTAGCTATACTGTTGTGTTGTGTGACTTTATTACCATAAACACACTGACTTATGTCAGTCCTGCATATCTGCTGCAATAAAGACTCATTTCAGCATCAAACGTGTATTAATCCGCTGATGACAATAGTCCCCTACCAATGCACTGTTTACTCATGTTTAAGCGATGTTTGTTTGAAAAACTACAGCAGTATTGGAAAGTTACTGAGCCTTCAAAAAATATGCATACATATTTTTATGAGTCTTTAAATGTAAGCCTTCAGTGGGAACCAATTTCAGTGCAACAGACAGGGTAGGGAAGTCAGGAAGTTAATTATAAGCAAAGAATTTCTTTGTCTACATATTTCTTTTTGTTCACTATTGACTCTATTGACTGTTATAATTATAGTTACTGTTGGAGTATATAAGTATCAGAGGGTGGATTGCGTGTCAACTTCTTGGAACAAACTACTTCTAATACACGAAAACATCCTGTTTACCAAGAAGTCATGTCAGCACAAGTTACAGTAGGTAAAATCTGCCTGCGTGCAACGGCTGCAATTTATGGAAGCACAAGTGCAGGAATGCCACAGAGGAACGGCCTGAGGCTGCTGCATCAAGGACGTAAAACTATCAGAACCAGTATGAGGATCATGAGACACTTTGCGCCAGCTTCCATTCTAGGTATCAGACCTCTGAGACTCAACAGTCCCCGAGCTATAACTTTTCTCTTGGACACTGAGCTGTTATCAAGTTATGTTGTGTTTACATCAGAAATGTGGCTGCGACATGATTAATCATGAGACCGGCTAAGCTATCACGAGAATGTAGCTCTGAAGTGCTCTTAAAGCAGTGCTTTATTCAGCGACACCAGCAGCTCCCAAAACAGCCTCTTTTCACACTGGCACTTTATTATGTCGAGCTCTCTGAATAAAGATGTGTTTATTAGCTCTTAATCAAATCATTTCTGGTCTCAGACACCATTAAGTCATCAGACTACTTTCACACCTTGCATAAATGGATGTAATTGACTCAAATATGTTTAAACATGCCTCCAAATTGCATATTAGCATTCAGTGGCCATGAGGCACAGATAGCAGTGAGCTTGCAGCATTTTCATTTGTCTGAGAAATTTCATGCATTCGAGCTGCTCAGAGGTTCAAATGTGGGAGTGTTTCCCCTTATGTTTCAAACAACTGGTGATAAAGATCTGCCAGTCAGAATTAAAACTGTCCCTTTGTAATCTGATGAATACCGTTTTTTCAAAGTACCATCAAAAGATAAATTCTTTGGTCTAATCATTATTCAGTGCTTTTTTGTGTGTATTTATATGTTTATCAAAACAGGTTGTTGCCTCTGAGGCAGAATCAAGACGCATATTTTATCAGCAGAGGGATTTCAATGCCACACACAGATTTAATGCAGTTTGTCCTGTTTTTACCCACAGTGATGTGCCGATCAAATACATATTTGTAAAAACACAAGCGGCGTGTAAATGTTATCACGCACATAACACAGAATGATCTAAACTGGGCTTGACTTGATGATCTTCTAGATCAGCACTCCTGCTCTGATCAGTGGGCAAATGCATACTTTGAAGCTCTTTGCAGTTAAAAAAAAATAAAAAATAAAATCCTCCTCAAAGATCTGCTTATGCAACAGACGGGATTTCACCTCAGGTTCTCCATGCGGGAAACCAAAGATTTACCAGTCAGCAAAAGAGCAAATGAATCCTTCCTGGCCAAGGGAGATATTTATGCTTATAGGGTTTCAGGGACAGGCACAGCCACTTCACTAAGTTTTTCCCATTTGTGTCATATGGCTCTTCCTTCCTCTCTGTTATTAAAGCCCCTGGGGGTCTGAGCGTGACCCTTAGAGGTCAGAGATCACCTGTTTTACACCTGGACACTCTAAGCCCACCCAGTGGCAGGTGCTCCAGGTCATCAGTTATGACCTCCTCTGGGCACTCATGACCCAGAATGTATTTAAGGAGCCCACCGAGACCACAAGGGGTGTTATTATATGGACAATATGTCACTTGTAACCTCAATCAGGAGGGTTCACAAATGTAAAAGAAGAATGGTGGGTTCTGCAGCGTATGCTTCTGGGCATGATTTACCACATGAGGTACTATTGCATAGAAACCATACGTATTCTGCTTTTCTTCATCTGGATCCCCGCGAGGGGTGATGAAGAGCAAACACTGAAGTGAAAATCTATATCAACATAGCCACGGGTAACAGAGCAAGTCACAAGGTTGGCTGCATACTCTCAAAAAAACACATTTGACCATATATCAGCCGCTCCGCCTCAAATGTGTAATGTGTTTTTTTTTTTTTTAATAGCTGTGACCCGCAGGAGTTGAGGCAGCAAAGCGAGAATCTGGGGAATCTATCAACATAAAGCGGCCACAAGTAACAAGAGAAGACGTGGGTTGAGAAGAGTTTCTCGGGTGTGTGGTAACCACAGGGGATGTTAATATACACAATATGGGATTTGTACCCACTGTGGAAGAAAGCCTACCTCGCACTACCTACCTCAATGTGCTCAAGTGCCCTACAGAGATGTAATATCAGATGAGTGTGTAGAATTGTGAATCATATCCCATCATGCTCACAGTATATCAAATTGATGTCCTTTCTACCTAATTGGTGCATCTCTCTTGTTCATCGTGGCTGCCGGTGCTCTTCTGGGACCAGGCTGTGCTCATTACAGACATATGTTTAGCTTCTGCGGTAAAGCATGGTACACTAAAGATGTCTATGAAGCAGCCGCAAATGACAATTAGGGTTTGAAAATTTCAGAGCAATATGAAAGTTGATGATCCCACTGGATATCTGGGATTAAAAGAAATCAGCGCATTTAAATGTTTTACAAGACACAATATTAAGGGTACCATACAATGCCTGCGTTTTGCCAACCAGCCTCCTCAAAGGACTGCATGTACTGCAGTGATAAATTGGTTCTTTGATCCCAGGGGCTGATTCCTGCCCTGAGCAGAAACCATCTTCAACTCTTATTCCCAGTCTCCTTTGCTTGGAGGACTTGTGAAAATGTATCAACATAACTGTAATCCCAGATACAAGATGATGTGGGCTTGTTATTTTAGATACTTTGACACAAAGGTGCATGGCAGACTGAAGATAAACAAGTCTGTAGTCATTCTATTGCTTCTGGAATAAAACTTTGGCTAAAGCTAACGTCATCTTGCTGACATGCTCACACTTTCAATGGTAACATGCTGATGTTAATCAGGTATAACGTCTACCATGGTGAATGGCGTCCCACTTTTGCAATATAGCAAAAAATAGATATCACTAGTCTTAATTTACGCCTTTGATTCATTCAGACTTGATTATTATAATGTTTTGTTGCCTGGTCTGCTGCATGATAGCACTAAAAGTCTTCAAATGGTTCAGAATCCTGCAGCTAGACTCTTAAATGAAACCAGAAAATTTGGTCATATAACACCAATTTTAGCTTCACTTCACTGGCTCCCTATTCATGTCAGATCAGACTTTTAGGTGCTCCTGATGACTTACAAAATTGTAAATGGGCTCGCTTCTTCATACCTGTCTGATCTCATTATACCCTATATCCCATCTTGGGCTACACTCAGAATACAGTGCTTCTGTCTGTCCCCAGAGTTAAAAAGAAGTCAGCTGCCTGCGGGGCCTTTTAATATCATAGCCTTTTACTGTGGAAAACCTCCCTGCTGACATCAGGCAGTCTGGTTCTGTTGAGGCCATTAAATCCAAAATTAAACCTCATTTCTTTGCCTTAACTTTCAGTTAGTGCTTATTCTTTGATTAGTTGCACCTTTTACCATTATATTTTCAATGGCTTGGTCTCAGTCTCAATGAATCTCTTAACCCTAGCATGTTTGTCCCACCAACGATAATAGAACTATAAACCTTGTAATAACTGCTGCATGCCTCTGACCCTCTGTTTTATTTCTTTTCCCACAAGCCTCCAAGCTGTGGGAGTTTCTCCTCCCCTCTCTTTCTAGCTCTGCTCTCTGTTTCTAGCTCTCTTGCGGGGAGTTTTTTCTTATCCACATCAAGGGTGTAAGGACAGGAGGATGTTGTATGCTCAAATTATAAAGATTCTCTTGGCAAATTGTGATGTTGGGCTGTATGAATAGAATAGAATTTGACTTGACTCGTCCTTACATTATGCCATTAGGGAGTGCAATTGGTTTTGTAGGTATCATGTCTTAAAGTCAACCTGCTTCTGGCTCCGAACGACCTTGAACGAGTGTAAAAAAATTCAGATGGCAATCCATCTGCTAAGTTTGTCGAGACATTTGATCAACAAAACTGTCAAACCTCATGGTGGTGCAGAGAAGTCAGTGGCTCACCAGTAGGCTTCATCCTCTGGGGACCATGAATGTCTGTATGAAAGGTCAGCAGTTGCTGAGATACTTGACTTGAGAGATGTTGGTTGATCAGTTCAAGGGATGGATGAACCAACCAGTTCTTCCAAGCCTGGATTCCTCCAAGCTAATTAAAAGGAAATGCTGTCATTAAGCTGCAGTTTTTCTCAGGCATGGTGACAAGACTGATAACATGTTTGCACATGTTTGTAAAAGCACCCTGTGTGTTTGTTACTTGAACTTGCAATGCATGTAATCATAGGTTGTAAGACAATAAAATTGGACTGTATTACCGGTTCCTGACTGTGGAATTTTAGATCGAGCTTGTGTTGCTGCTTGCTCCCAATTGACTCATATCAACATCTAGTTTGAATTCACTATTGCAGCAAAGAATTTCACAAAGGGTCATAGATAGTAATGCTGCTATTAATAGTTTCATGTAGGCTTCTTTGACATTCTGTCATGTTTTAAATACAACCACTCATCTTGTAAACTGGCATCGCAGACACAAACACATATCCGTGAAATCTGCAGCACTCCGCCGACATCCACTTTTCACAACTTGTCATGAGCCCAACTTGCGAGACTCAAGTTGACGCGCTAATCATTCCAACAGTGAATTTTTTTTAAACCCACAGTAATCAATGACCAAACACAGTGGGTGTTGATTGTGTTTGGCCAAGCTGGAGCTCTTTCATGCAGTCAAGTCTGTGTCATTTATCAAGTGTTGATTTACACAATGAAAGTATATTTTCTCTGGCAATTAGACGATCCAGAGATAGTGTTGATGGTTATATGCACACAAAGATGAAATGCAAATGGGGAAGTCAGAGTAGAAGACTCTTGCTTATCAGTAATTCAGTTTCATGCAGCTTTTGTTTCTTTGTCAGACCAAAATCAGACACAAAAATATTACGATATTATGAGCAGGGGTGCACTCAAATATAGTTGAAAGTCAGGGGTGTAACTGCTTTTACTGAAATGCTCTCATGAGACACAAAATTCAGATCTTGGGTATCCATTATTTCTTTCTGTGGCCTGACTGCTCAAGCAGCACAGTTGGATCCTGGTTTTAAAGCGGAGTGATCTCTGAACAACCCTTGTCAGCAGCGCATTGGCATAATGGTTTGAATAAACTTTTTCCCTTTCCTATGTGCCGGCTATAATTGGAACAAAAAGAAATGACATGGCAGCAAATCCATACGGATTTCGCAAGCAGTGTTGTTAAGAGCGAGAGCATGCAAGATGTTTCTGTCAAAAGAGCAGCCGTCTCATCAGCCTGAATCACAAAATGGAGCTGCAGTATAAAGACAAAGTCCCATCCTTCTACGTTGAGAAATTCTAAATATATTCTATATAAGGACAGTAGCTATATATTATCGCCAGATACAGTAGCATGACAAATCTTACAGAACTGTATCTCAGACACCTGTGAGGTGGTCACACAAAAGTGTAGTCCCTGTTTTCCTCCTTAATTCTTAAGCCATGCCTGCAGCAAGGTTCTAGGGAGGACAGTGCTGCTTAGTACAGTCTTAAAAATATTGAATGAATTAAGATATCTTGTACAGAAATCCAAGATCCCCAGAGGATGAACCCTCCAGACTTTGATGATCCTCTGACTTTTCCTTTCCCTTCGAATTTGACATATTTGGTTTTTAGTGAAGTGTTGTATTACCTATTATACTAATACAGATCACTGATCATGTTAGCATCCTGATATCAGTTGTGTCTTAGAACAGAGACACAGCAGCATGGCTGTAGACTCTTAACACTCCAGGTAGATAGTCAAGACAAACTCCTTCCAACTATTGTACAAATAAGAACTGCTGATACTGCATCAGGCTGTCCATCAATCAATCCAGATTTAAAGTTGTTTTTTTTTGTTGCCAATCCGCCCATCTGTTGAGTGACACAGCAACAATCCAGGTTGGCCAAGCTGCGGGAAAATCTAGAAGATCTATTGAAATAAAATCCAGATACGTCTGTCCTCTTGGCGGCTGCCAAAATGTGAAGTTGTTTCACTTACCAAGTTGGTGAGCACAGCTTTGAATTTATGCAGAATAAGTAGAAGAGTATTTAGAAAAAGGCAGAGATGGATAGACTTTGTTTTCTCTCACTTCCGCTAATAAAATCCATGACAACCTGGTTGATGCTGCTTGTGAAGCTGAGCTGTTCTGCCTGCCAACTCCTGAGCTCATGACGTTTGCTGGCCAAAAACACTATTTGCATCAACGACTGGTTCAAATGGAGGATCTTGTTACTGTTGGCAGTATCAGAGTCCCAACAGCAAACTTTATTGTCCATGTGCCACTGTAGGGCACATCTCTACCTCCTCTCCATGTGTGGTTACTGCATCATTTTGGATAAGTCCTCCACCGTCCCAGGTTGTAATCTTCAATGATGATGAGCACATTTACCAACAAGCTGGTGGCAGTTTATCATGGATTATGCGCCTGCTGTGGTACATGACTGTGGGAGGTGTATTATCCTTACATGTTTGTTTTTCGTATCTGTTAACCTGCACAAATCCATTCAGGCTTTTATGTTATGGACCATATGGAGATATTTATCCCCACTCACTATTGTCTTACCACCCAGACTAGACTGAATGTCTAAAGCATAGATACGAGAAGGATTATGCATGACAAATTCTGACAAACAGCTTACTTATCAGTCGCATAATGTAATTCTTAATTGCCTCATATTTACTGCAATACCTCTCAAGTATCCAGATTGCTAGAACACAACACAATTTACAGAATGTTAAATGATGTTGTTGATTTGCCTGCAAACTAAATTAAAGGAATATTTGAATAAAATAGTAATAAATTAAATGTGCCACTGATTGAGGCATATTCAGATGATATAATCAGTAGAGGAACCAGCAACGGACGTGATTACTTTGATAAATATGGTCATTTTAATCAGTTGATTCTTTGTGGTGTGTAATTTAAGTGGCTCCCTCTTTCTTCCAATGACATTGTTATGGATGAATATGACCTCCGTTCAGTTCGCTACCATCTATATCAACTCATGAATGTATTGTTATTAATTAGGTTGTGACTGAATACCTTTAGAAATTATAGATAAGCTGTTTAACACATTAGATAAAAAGGGCAACAGTGACTTGCTGCTTGCCAAAAAAGTGATCCCACATGTATCTGCTTTGGCACCATTTTTTATCTTGATGGTATTGTGTTTGGCACTTTACTATAAGGCTCCATTTTGTCAGTAACTCATTAGTAAGCAGAAACCAGATCTTGCTAAATAGTGAGCCTGCACTGATATATGAAAACGTATTATTAAACTTGTGTTCATTAAAGGTTTATTAAGTGTTTACAACCTAATTAATAACATAATTATGAACCATTTATAGAGGGCAGTCTTATCAGTCTTATTATAAAGTGGAGCCTGATTTCTTCATAAATGAATAATACAATGATGCTTTCAAAACTTGTATCCCAAATGTGATCTTGAGGATAACATGCAAGGTGGTCGCGATTGCAGTTACTTACCACCACATGAAGCGCCCTCATGGTGAGCATCTCCATCTATCATCTGCACTTTTCCTGCTCACATCTTTCGCCACTATCCATCACACTGCAAATCTGCTATCGCGACCTCCTGGTTAAGCAGATTAGCGGGCATGTTAGGTCAAACTCAGGTTAAGAGCAGATGTTTCGGTTGCATGTATTATGCTCCTCTGCTCTTCTAACCGAGCAACCCTTTTGGCCTATAGTATTTAAGACAGCAATTATGGAGGAATGTTTCTTTGGCGAGTTAATGCGAGCATATGCTTAGGACACATGGAGATGTTTTGCTTCATTCTTTATTTACCCTCATTATGTCCAGCCTGCCTTCTGTGCTTATGAAATTTTAAGACCATTGGACATAAGCAGTTACATCATGTTATGACACTTAAAAACAGGATATCTTGGCTTCATGCAGCCATTTAATTTATTCCTTGTGCCACAAAGCACAGTTTTTCACAGGTTAAATTGCAGTCATGAGCTGTAGTGGAGGACAGTAGATGGGTAAAACTAAGCCGGTTAAGATTCATCACACTGAGGACAGCACATTCAGCTGACTTTAATGTGAGGTAAAAAATGACACTGGAAATACACTTCCTCATTTCATGCACCGTGGGTGGCATTAGAAAAGTAATTTTTCAAAATCATTTACAATGCATCTATAATCATATTCATTTATATTAACTGGGCCTTAATAGTTTATGATTTTTTTTTTTTCTTTTTTGGAAATGTGCCTGTCTTAATATGACTGCTGGGAAATAATAGTGTTGTGGATGGAAGACTTCCCTCTGTGCTCTGCTGTCGGTTTTATTTTGGCTGTATTTCTTAAGGCTCTTAAACTCCGGGCGTATCTAAGCACTCATTTGAATCATTCAACCTTCTCTCTTTCAACCTCTCCTCCATTTTTCTCCCTCTTTTCTTTTCTCTTCTAATCAGATGCAAGATATCTTTTTTTTTTTTTGTCCTAAAATGAAAATGACACATTTCAGCTCTTGAAAAACAAATAAACTTAACATAATGAGGGGGGAATTGTCAATATTTCAGCGGTGGTTTTCCTTTTTTTTGCCAGCAAGTGACGACGTGGCGGTGAAGGAAAAATAATTAGGCTTTTGTTGACGCGAGTCGAAGTGGTGGAATTCTACCGGCCGTGCATCAAAACGATCCATTCATTAATTTAATTGGCCTCTATGAGATGGCGTGGGTGTTTCTATGACTGCGTTAAACAGTGATACTATGGGAAATAAGATATGGCCGCTCTTTGTGACTAGAGAAAAGACCGAGGGGGGGGGCCTTATCAGCCTTAGAGATCTGCAGAGGTTTTCCCCCTTTTTTTTTCTCCACCATATAGAATGTTGCTGCTGAAATCTGTGGGAGAATGACTCTGAATGAACCCTGGCTATTATAGGGCATCGCTCGGCATTAGTGTGCAGGCTAGCAAACCATGCTAATGCGCTGCTGCACTCTCTCCCCTCTTTTACTCACTGCACACACACACACATGTACACACAAAAGCCCCCTGTGTTTGAGAGAGCACAGAGGGGGCTCACATCTCACTTTACCAGAGTGGGGGCATATCAGGAGGCGATTCCAGACTGTGTCTCGGAGGGCAGACAATAGCCACATCTGATCAAAGTGGAGGAGATGCATGACACTTGAACTGAATTCAAGTTCATGCACTGTCTACAACATCATGTACATAAAGAGAGAATGAGGGGCAGGTAGTGTTACAGAGGAAAAATGACAGAAAGGAGGGAGTGAGGGCGGCGAGAGAGGTGGGGAGAGGGAAAGAGAAAGTGTTGAAGAATGAAGTCTAAAAAAAAACAAGAGAGCACGGGCGGTGTAATGTGGAATGACAGAGTGACAGTGAACGAGGGCAGCGTACATAAAGGCATGCCTGTTGAGTGACACATATGCCATCCAAGTCAAAGAGGACTCCTGTCTATCCAGTTGCATGACAGATAGCGTCTCCAGATAGCTGATAAGCGCCTTTCTGCAAGTGACCGGCCATGACCTCTTTAAAAATTCCTTCCATGCATACTCCAAACAGGCAGTTTCTAATATTTACCATTCTAAACCTCAACAGATCCATTACAACCTCCTATTACCCCCTTTGCGATGTAACGTATCCTCTACTTTCTCCATATTGTTGTCTGCTCGCCCCTGGTCCTCTTATGCTGCCGTACAAAAGGGATCAGATGTACAACAGGCGCCGCTCTGGGATCTTGTGAAAAAGGAGATTCGGTGACTTTTTACATGCTGAGTGGCGATGAATAGATTTGGGGGAAGACTAAGCCTTGTTAAACATACGGCTTCCAGGCTGGAACTGCGACTGGAAAATAAACAGCTTTTGGGAATATTTGGTGGAAGTTGTTGTTGAAGTGGTGAGCCCCCAAGAATGCTGTCTGTTTCCTTTTGGCAATCGCTGCTCATGTCTGTGGCTTTTCTGTGCCACACTCTCCAGACATCACTCACTATCAAGCCTCTCTCTTTTTCTGACACACTGGCTAATGCTGCTAATGTTGAACAACAAACTTATTTGCTTCACTTCAATACTTCAGATCCTTTATTCAACCACAAATAATCAGTGATAGATAGCAAAACAATGACATACTATTTGAATTGTCTGAGCTTCCTTTTCTCATTTTCCTTTTTGGAGACAAAAAAAAAATGCTTTAAAATAACAAACATAGTTTCAACTGAACGCACGAGAACTCATAACTGCAGCCTCAATCAATCAATTTTGTTCCCCACAGCCTTACGACAGAAGTTGCACACACAAGTTGTCTTCACCTGGGAGTGGATTCAATCAGAAGAGAGAGTGCTGTTTGGAAGACGGAAAAAAAAAAAAAAACTGCACGCTTCGGGGCAAATGCCTCTTTGACAGTGAATGTAACCTTTAAAAGCAGGTGCTGCAAATCTTTGAAAAACAAATCTGGTGATGCACCTGGGTAGAAACTGGTAAATCTAACAGAGAAATGGAGTTTTATGGAATAAATTGGTGCTTGAGGATTAGAAAGGAAAGGAATGGAGAGGAAAGGAAAGGAAAGGAACATAAAGAAGCGCTAAGGGGCACGTGAGTGAAGAAAATGAACCAATGTGAATCCAAGAAAAAAACTAAACAAAGCCAACTGTTTCTATGTGTCTCCTAAGGCTATGTCGAGCCAGTGTTGGCTGATGTCATGCTTGGTGCAGTATACAGATGTCCCCTTGCTGAAGACACACAAAGCGAGATGCAGATCAGGAAGCAGCTGTGTCTCAGGCTAGTGACTAGACAATAGCATCAAGAGAAGCAGAGGGAGATCATTCCGTCCTTTGACGGCGGGACTCTGTGTATTTATTCTCTTTATCTCCCGCCTACAGTAGTTTGTTTTGTGGTCTGTTTGTGAGATAGGGTGAAATAATGAACACTGTGATGAAAGTACAGAGAAACAAATGTAAGAATCATTGTCCAGTTGCGCTATGTTTGTGCTTGTGGCTCTGCTGCTGCCTATTTCACAGATTTCGCCCCTGGCCTTTCAAGTCTGAAAGTTTGGATGAATAGGTAAAGCTGCTTCTGGAAGAGTCATTTCTCTCTATTATAAATTTAATTTAAATTTTGGGCCCCAAGGATGACAACATCACCCAAAACATGACCCTAAAAATAGTTTTTCATGGAATATCTTGGACTGTAAAAGCAGTACTGTAACTCATGTTGCTGCTGATAACGAAGCAACACATTTTGCTCATGCATTTTAAAATTTGATACAGTATTAGTTTTCTGCTAGGTTTATGATGAATCCTACTTGGGTTTTGTCCTCCATCCTTTTCGTATTTCGGTCGATCTAACATCAAACCAACTTCAAAAAAAACACTTCTCACAAGACAGCTTCTTGCAATAAAACCGAGTGTCCTGCAGAAACCCAGCATTTTAACCTCAGCTTCTTTAGATTCACACTTTAACTTTTAACATCGTTTCAATGCCGTAAAATCATACATTTTCAGCTTGGGTGGTCCCAGTTGGAGACTGCGCCTAATCTGTGCATGATAATACGGGAGCTTTGCACCGACTCACCAACACTACCCACTGTTCTCTTTCTCTTCGGATGAGAGAGAATGTCACATCAAACCGCATGCCGAAACCGGGCAGTTTAATGCTGCGTGGCTCCCTATCATCCACACATACATTTTACATCAAAACGCTTTAAAAACCGATTCGCCAGTAATTCTTTTTTCCGTCTTGCACCAAAAGTCACAGGAAGAGGCGGCAGCAAAGAGTTGACTAGAGGAACTTTGTTTTAGATATATTTGACTGAATGTATGCTGGCATGTTGTTGCACATTTCCAAACATGTTTTGCAAAGTATACAAGTCTGGTGACTTTAACTGACAAGATTGAGAGTCACTCTTGATCTATTTATCTATTTACTAAACTGTTTACCTCATTGGGTCTGCAGTCAACTTGTGAGTTCCAAAATGTTAGTATAGTGGGGAAATTGACTGAATGCCTTTGGGTCTAAAAAAGGAAAGCCAATGTAAAAATAGCTCCACTGGCTCCAAGAAGAAGTCGGATTGCATGTAGGCCTATGAGTAAATGACCCTTCTTCTCACTAGATTTATTACCTCAGTAAGCATTTTCCTCATGAGTTCATGATCTAAATTGCTGGTTTGAAGTTTTCTTGAATGCAGCATGATGTTCAGTGAGTAAACAAATGTCCCATTTCAAATAAAATAGGCGATAAAGCAGGTTACTGGACTACTTTGTGACTAACCAATCAGATGCATGTCTAATCCTCTAGCTCCAAAACCAAGATAGTGCCAAACTCAAGGCCTCCACAAACCTAGTTGTTGGTCGTCGGTGGCAAACATGAACTACTGACCACCACTGTATTGTGTACTATGTGTCCTGTCACCTTTACGTAAAAGAGAGATTTCAACAGATAAAAGCACCATTTCACTATATATGATCATAAATCATTTCAAAAGTTGAAAGTAAGTTTTGACAGAAGACCCCTCCATAAAACAGAGACCTGGATAAAGGTTCCTCCTGCTTCCTTTTGCCTGCCAGACTTTGCCTGGGCAAATGTAAATATAAGCTCTCCTGCATGTCATAAATTCTTACTTCACGGGGAATCGGACCTGGGGACAAGCATTTAGAATAACAAAACACAAATAGCCAATCCCACTAATGGTCTTGTTTGCTTGTGTAAGTCTGATAGAAGCATCAATATTAAATTGCGACTGTTTCATGACCAGTTAAAAAGTCCTTGTAGCTGCTTTCATTACTTTAAATAACTTTATTTATCTTACTAATCTTTGTCTGTATTTCCTGAAGTGTATATTAACAGAAGGACAACCGTGGCGCTCCATCTCTTTACTCACAAACTTTGTTGCAGAAGTGATAGAAACAAACAGGAAAAAGTAGCTCTGCTTTATGCACTTAGGGTCAGTAGCTAAAGAAATCCATCATTAAATAAATATTAAAAAAAAAGGAATCACAGGCCTCCACTGAAAAATGCGCTTTGCTTATTGTCACGACTTAACTGTTTGACCTTCACTGTTGCAGAATGATGTATGTGCAGAGTTTGACACTAGAGGGCTGCTTTCACATTCGTCTCCTGAAGGAGGAAAGTTTGCCACGTGTACGTGCAAGTATGACGAGTCACAGAAGTGTAATGTGGCAGCGCGAAGCCTCCAATGCTCACACACTGAGAACAGTACTTTTTAATGAAGCAGGAGACATTTTGTATCCTGCAGTAAAAGTTTCGAAACACATTCTTTACATATTCATAGATTCTGGATTTTCCAGTTTGGGACAAAGAGAGGATGTGCTTCAAAGACATCTGGTTTTGTGGGGTAAAAAAAAAAAAATTCAAAGCAATCCAAGCATTTTAAGTCTCTTTAAAGAGGTACTGCGCGCTAAAATGTGTATTTTTTTGCGCCGCAAACTCAATACTGTGACTGTAGTGTAATGAAACACATCAATAATAATGTTCATATTAACATTTCTCATTAAATATATAAAGATCTGCATTTCATGGGTTGAAAATGGCCAAACATGTCATCATTGCAAGGCCAGTGCTGAGATAGAGTCAGCTGCTTAGGACCAAACTAACAAAAGAATGTTAACACCCACCTCTGCGAAACACCGGCCATTTTCAAATAGATGACAGTAGCAACTCATCATTCGCAGGAGTTTATCCTAGAGGCAAAGAAAGACAGGGAGAGAGAGGAGAGCCAGGCTCAGAGAGACTGTCCAGACCTATGGCTTCAGGCATCACTGGGGCTGGAGCCAATGGTGGACTTGATGCGCCTCAGGGCCGCGGTCCTCCACCACACTAATGTCCAATTCGGGGGATTCTGGGGGAGAAAAGTCCTCCATCTCAAAAGAGTGCTCTGTGGCGTTGGTGTTTCTGAGTCGCACTCCTTCTTCCTCTGATAAGGGGATCATATCAGCGCTCCTGCCTCACACGGCCTCTTCCCCTCACTGATTAGCTGATGTTACGCCGTGAAATGATCGCACATCACACATCAACATGTACTGCATATGCATTCACAAGTGATTTTCACGCACTGGCGCAACAGCTAGATGAAGATTTTTCGTCTTCAGCAGCTGCGACAGAGCACGAACGTGAAACAACGAGCTCTTTCAGCAACATTTAAAGAACACCTCACACAAGGAAAAAGCTGCCACAATTTGCGAATGAAAAGCTGAAAGAGATGATAAAAAGGTTTCTAAGGGAACCAACGAAAAGTGTATCACATGCCCTGGCTCAAGCAGGACCGTACTTCTTCCATTATCCTGGGATGTGGGGGTCTGAAATGGGAGTGCGCTATGTCAGAAATCTGTCTTCATTTGATGAAATGAAAGTGCAGCCCTGGTAGCAAGATGCCGCTATGTGTCACCACCAGCAACTGCCGGATGTGGGCCATTCATCAATGATTCATGGTGAAAAATTACAGCTTCGGGAAAATATATCAATTCTTTTTTTTTTTCATTTGTAAAAGAAATTAAAAAAATGAGGAACATATTGCTCTGGGGAGCAGTCAAGCAGAAACATGCCTAAAGGTGATATGTCAGTTTGTGGGAACACTGTATCACCTTGCCATATTTCTCCTGCACATTAAGAGTCCATAAACACCTATTAGTCATGCGCTTGTGTGTGTGTTTGTGTATGTGTGTGGTAGTTTAGCCGAGCATTTTTAATTATCCGTTATTGGCACTTAGCAGAGAGATATCTGACTTTGGAGATGGTATTATTATATCTGGTATCAAGGGGCCGATGCATCATTTCCCACTTCAACAGATGAAAACGGCAAATGGTAAGATTAGGAATTCAATCTGGAGACAGAAATGCACACACACACACACACACACACACACACACTCATTGTGCATCTTATTCCCTGAGTCTTAGACCAAACTTGAAGTTATGAGAAGTACTCATGATTTATGAAAGTAACTACTTCATCAGCTGGAGTGCAGTTGTGTTTTTGTCACTCCCAGACAGTAGCCACTGCAGACACACATGCTTTTGGCTGGCTAGTCCAAAGAATAGTAGTACGAGAGGTGAAATAAAGGAGCACCAGATAAAATGCTGCACGTCTGAATGGGGTATTAAAATGTTTTATTAAGTCGGAGCCGGTTAGTGTGAATGAGTCCCCTTAGTCAGTCTCCTATGTTAAATAAAAGATATATATCAGTCCTGGCAACAGCTGCAATGCTGCAAAAGAAAGGAGGAAAAACAAAAACATTCACGACCCAAATACACAAAATGGCCCAGAAGAGCACTGATGCCATGCTTAGAGAAACATAAACAGATGAATAAAAAGTAGGGAGCGTCTTCAAAACGAAGATGCAGGACTCTGTGATGTCAGCGTTTCTTTGAAACTGATGAGCAAAGATGCACCCTCGGGTCAAATCGGGATGATCTTCCGGCTCAGAGGGAGAGTGTGGTTGAGCGGAAAGAGCCCCCCGAGGAAAAGCAAAGCCGACTAATAATGGTTTGTAATGGTGTGCACTTGATCTGACAGACTGCGTATTTATCTCTATCTCTAAGTCACGCGTCGTCACCAAATAGGAAGTTATAGATAGTGGGCCTACTGTTTTCAGGTTTTAATGGGGTTTTCTATTTCCATAATTTATGTTGCTACGCACCAAAAAAAGAGGTCTTCTGGTGTGAAGCACAGCTCAGACAATTTCTGTTCACAGAATGTAAAGAAAAAAGAAAAACTATTACTACTGCATATATTGTAGGATGCAATTTAATCACGTCTTTGCTTTTCCCAGCGCACTTCTGCCATAAACATGCCCCCAAACTCCGACGCGCTACAGGATCATTTCATTGGACAACTTGGACAGCTAGGCGCATCCCATAGCGCTCATATGAACTTCTTTTTACCGTGCTGTAACATTATTATGTGCTGTGTATGCTGAGAAGGCACAGAAAATGAAACTATTAACTAAAAAAAAGTATTTCTGCACATCCCCAATTTAGTTAAAGCCTGAATACACAGTTTGCAAAGGTTAATTGTGGTTTAAGTTTCACTGTGATGTGTTTGGAAGAGTTTGATCAATAAAGTTGAGAAGATATCCACTTTATTTATCAAGAATTAATCACATTGTCACAATCATTTCATGAGAAGAGGTAAAAAACATTTTATTCCAACTTTATGGGCAACAGTGTATATATATATATATCTGGTGTACATTTGGCCAATGAAATTGATCCTGAGAGTGTGTCAGAGCAAGAAGTGCATTGGAAAAAGTAACACAATTTACACCCATGTACTGTGTATACTGTATGAATAATGAGTCCCATTTAAAACATGAATTTGATCAGCTACTCTCCCTGATTTTATTATAGCATCCCTCAAAGGGATAGAAGTTACAGCAAAATTATTAATTCAAGTTATTTCACCAAATCACTGCAAGTGACTTGCAGGGACATTAGAGAACTTCAGTCTGATTTGCATCTTGGTTGTGCTCGAATGGAGCAAGAACTCCAAGAGAAGAGTTGCGCGGACTGGCCCTTAAGACCTTCCACTGTTTACAGTCATTACATTTTCTAACCGTCACAACATCCCCAAGTGATTCTCTGTTTTATTGAAACTTAAGCCAATAAAATTTAGAAAGTCAGTCAATTATTTCCATGCCATTCATGTGTGCAGGGAGCCAAGAGAAAGTCAAAAAAGGATTCTGGTGCTCAGCCTTGAAAAACTCTGAGGCCTGAGGGAGTCTTTTTTTGGCGTAGAAATGGTGCACCACCTTCACAGTATTCAGTTCTCTTAATTAATGCATCCATGGAACAGAGGACTGCAGAGTCCATAAAGGAGAAGCTATCATATTGCCTTCCACTTCCATCCCCTTTAATGTAACTCTGCTCTGCCAGAGTATAATTCACAGTAGAGATGCAGCATACATTAGACACAAGAACGAATCCTGCAGTGCCGCTTTCTAGTCTGACTTGGGCTTTAATCCCTCAATTTCTTTAAATTAAAGTTAACTGTAATGACCTTTACATTTTCAATTTGGTGCCACTATTGAAATAGTGAACACACTGTGTGCATTTAAGTTGAGGCATTCATTGGACAAGATTTGGGCAAGGCTTTATTGAATTGGAAGTAGTCCAAGAGGTCCTCACTAGTAATAAATGTGTGTTTGTACTGTACATATTTAAGTAAATGTCAGTGTGCAGCCAGAAGATAAATATAGCACACAGAGCTACAAAAGAAATCAATAAAACGGAAAAATCTGGCAGCTGGTCATCTCCACTAACTTCCTTCCCTGCCTCCCTTTCCTTCATCTCGCCTTGCCTTTATTCTTCACCTGTGATTACCACTCCAAAGAAATCCCTTTCCTCACTTCTTTCCATGTCGAATCACATCCCCGCGTTATTAAAATGAAGTCTCCTCAAAATTATGCTCCATTTGTGAGGCTAAAGTTGACTGTTTTGAATGATCCAGTCGGGCGGGTGCATATTTAAAATGAGGTGATTATATAAAATGTCTTTTGCCCACATGTTTGTCCTCTCTTTGCTCTTTTGAATTTAAATAAATCCACCTGAGATATGAGTGGTGCCCACCATCCCCTTTGATTGTTTGTGGGTGACTGTGCGTACATGTGTGTCTGTGCACGTGGGCGAGCTTGTGCGTCCTCTTTGCGTTGTGTCTGCAGGTTTTTGTGCGCTGCTCTGTTATTCGGTGGGTGGTGTTAGCGCGAGCTAATGTGTGTGCGTGCGTGCGTTTGTGCCTTTGTGTGCCCATGCCTGTGGGTGGGTGGGATGATCTTTGCTGCAGACTGTGTTTCTCACAGAACTGGAAGGAATAAATCAACCAATTTTCAAAGGTGGTAAACTATTGAAGTGAAAAGGCTTTTCCTTAAATTTCCAGAAGGAAATTCTAAAAGAGCACACTGGCCTAGTCTTGAAATAATAGACTTCTTTGTGGGAATATTCAGCCATTGGACCATCTCCTTTCAATTGGCACGCTAATTAAGACTTCTCAAAGAGAGTGTGCATAACAACTTTGCTGTCGTTACCGTATATCGTCTACAGCACTGAGATAAAGTGGAAGCAGCTCCCACGGCCAGTTAGCTTGCCTTTAAAGGTGTTTGCCCTTGAGCGCCGAGATGTTTCATTCCTCGTACGAGATGAAATTTACGAACAAACGCGCGATGCAATTTCAAAGAACGTAAGCCCTATTTAGGCAAGATTAGCTTCTCCAGGGAAGGTGTTGTAATGTAATTTGTATGCATTGCGGCTGCCAATCTAGAAAGCTGCTCATTTAAGATAAAGGATGCCTGTGATTTCCCCTCACGTTCCTGCCTCCTCTCCTAACAGCCAAAAAAACATAAACCAGTGTTACTTTGTGGATATGAACGGGTTTACCATTAGCTGATGAGTTTGTAGAGAAACGGATAATCTGCTGTGGACCTTATGTCACCTCCAGTTACAGGATTTGACACATTGATTAAAATTGCACATGAAATAAAGAAATAAAGCTACAGCACTTAATCACAGCTATAGTTGAGGCACTAAGGGTGTCGGAGCATGACTCTGATGTACAGGAAAGGTCAATAGGGCATTCATTTGAAAGGATGGAGTACCCTCAACAGTCATGAATCTCCCCAGTCGCTGCCGTCCCCTCCCTGTCCTGCAGGAGTCCTGAGCATCACCTGACTTCCACCTGTACACCTGCTCCCAATCCACTAATCAACTTCCCCGGTACAAACCACAACCTCACCCTCTGCTGTGGCTTTTTGCCCTTTTGTGCCGTGCCAGCAGCAGTGTTCCGGCCTCTCTGTCTTATTTCTCTAACCTGCCTTGCTTTCTGACCCTTGCATCTCTTTGTTGCTCAACTTGTACCCAGACCTTTTCGACCTTTTGGTCTGATTTGCCTTCGAGTCAAGCATTTGAGTGCACAACCTGTCCTTCTCAGCCTTCACGGGGAAGTGCTGCAGAAATCTATAATTTAACATAAATCTGTTGCAACAGAAAATGTATTTTCCCTCTAATTAAAATCCCTGTTAATTCCAGCAGCAACGGGCCCTCTGCGTGCTCTGGTTAATCTAATGAAAATACTGACTTGGGGTATCTGTACATGCAAAAAGTAAAAATCTTACAACCCATTAATTCACTGTTCAAATGAATATTCAAAAACAAACCATGTACAGCAATTAGAAGTCACTTGCTTCCAATGTAAATTAACTTGATTCACTTGTTCTCTTGATTCAATTGTGAACTTATTGAGTTCTGTTTCTCATTCATGGATGAGTCATGCACTGAAAATGCTAATTATTTGAGAAATAATACCTCGGCCCGACGCAAGAATTTTGTTTAGTTGTGCATCAAGATGTGTTAAAATGAGACCAGATTTGTTGAGGTGTGTTTAGCAGTATTAAAGAAGTAGGCCAGTGATTCAGTGCTACGCTTGAATAACGTTGGTGGACTCTGAACAAAGTTCCCTGTGATATTTATTTGGTTCTATGTATGTTGGTTTATCCATCTATTCTGCTTATTCTATTTTATCCATCTGCACTGTGCATAAGCTGTATTAAATAATTCAGGATTTCTGTAAAAGATGTGTATTCTCCCTGTCTACTCTACATTATCAAATATGCCAAAAAAGATACTCTTGAAAAAATACAATTAATCATGTAGTCTTCAACTTATATCCCCTAATCAGTTTTGTCAGACCTGACAAGGATCCTCCAGAGACACAGAGGGCTTTAAATAACTGAGAAACTAAGCTGGATTTGATTTACTTACATTTAGGGGACAATTGAAATGTTACAGCCAATAACTCTCTGGCTGATACCCCTGATTGCATGTCAAAAAAATCCAGTCTTACATATCTTGATCTTCAGATATGTAGATTTTTTCCCCCTACAAGAAATCTTGCAACAGTCGTATAAGTTTGTAGAGCTACAGTATGATGGGCTGTAGGCAGCGGTGAGAACTGTCATCACAAAATAGACAGACTGTAATCTCCCAGCAACGAAAGGCTGCCTTGGAAATATGATGCAGTTTCTGAAATGTGTGAAAAACACATGATTTACAGGGCTGGTGACACCTTATGTAAAGAAACAATGAGTCCTCGCATTTTTTTTTAATATGGCACCATTCCTACGCACGGCGGTATACTCTGTTTTTGAACTGGGTTCCTTTTTGAATATTCAGCACCAGAATATTGAAGAGCCGCAGCTCTTTTGATCCTTCACTGATAAGAGGATGAGTTTTACCTACAATTCGGTTATTGTCTGAGCTGTGTGTAACTGAACTCCTGATTATCTGATGTAACCTGCTGGAAATCAGCTATGTGGTTACACAGGAGTCTTTTTTTTTGTTTTTTTTATTTATAAATCTCTTTCTTTGCAGAGCTCTTTATTGATTTTACTGTATTTTATTGGTTCGGTAGTACGTCTTACTCCGCTGAAACACAATGGATTGCCACTTGGAGTCAAAGCTGTCAAGCATTTCCTGCCTATGAAGGGAGCTTGCACATCCACCATGCACCAACACCATGAGAGTTGGAAAAGAAAGAAAGAAAGAAATGATGAGGCTGTATTTTATCTCTGGATTAATGGCGTTCAATGGAGCTTGCGGAGTAAAAAAACTTTCTTGCTAAGCTTTTAGTGCCACAGCTAATAAATATCACTAATGAAAGGCGTAATCATAAGGTGGAAAAAACATGACTTTTGAATTGGTTATATCAGACGACTGAGGATACTTGTCATATGCAGACCTTCATCTGGGCCAGATAATTTAGTGGTGCACCAGCGGTAAATGCAAGGATATGTTAAATGAGAGCATTAAAACAGTTTGGGATTTTGACATGGTGTGCTCCGGGCCTACTGTAAGTGAATAAGTAGCTCTCTCCATTCCCTCCAGACTGACCGATGATGCACCTTCGAGAAAGACACTTAACTGCTAAATGCTCCAGTGGAGCTTCTCAGTGCCCAGAAGTGGAAGACTGTGGCTGTGCTGAGCAGCTCCCAGCTGTGAATGTGTCTAACTGTATGAATGTGAAGCAAGGCATTGACAAGGGAGGCATCCATGCTCAGCAAATCTTCCATGGATGAGAAAAGTCCAGGGAGAAAAAAAAAAGGCTTTTACATCTAAAGTGTGGCTGCATCTCCAGAATTTAAGAGAGAATATATTTAAGTGATTAATCAAACCAAAAATACGGATGAAAATCCAAGGTTAGCACTCAATATTTAGAAGTCTGAAAACCGCTATTATATAAATTATTCAATATCTCAAACTCACGTTGTCAACCATTTTAGAGACCACTATAATTTGATTGATCCGAGGGCTCCATGGGTTCTGAGAAATGATAGAAAAATGCTAAAAACGTTGAATTGCTCAAATCTGAAACACTTACACTATTGTGCCTGTGCAGATATTACAAACACAGCATGGCACAGCACAGTTATCCCTCTCTCTGAGGTGCTTCATTAAGAATAATTGGCCAAATGACAAGTCACCATGTTGCACAGCCATTTCATCAGCAGTAGTCACTGTAATTGGGAAGAGGCTTGGCAGCGAGAAGAAGGTTACCCTCCCTAATAGGGAAGGAGGCTGACTTCAAGCTCCACTCCTAAATATAAATATATAATCTAAATGCCTTTAGAATAAGCTGAAGCACTGAAATGCTTGTTTGAGGGGAAGACAAAAGGCTTCAGTGCCGGCGTTCAGCAGCCAAGATGGAGGCGTGCCACTTAAAAAATCAATAATGAGCCCAACATGGTGCTAAAACTACGTAAACAATGTCTGGATGACACTTGAAAGCTACTACTCTAATGTGGGAGAATGAAAGGAGATGGGACTTGTCCTAGGAAACAAAAGGAGCGAAAGAGGGGAAAAAAGAGGTATGTGGAGCAGCTGGCCTGAAAAATGCTATAATGAGATCAGCTGATCAGCTTCACTGTTTGTGTGGAGAGCCAAGATATTGTTTTGTTGCTCTTTAAACCAAGTTATCTTGGTCAGCGGAGAAGGCTTTATAGTGCCATTTAAATGATCAGACATGGCTGTGGGTGGATGGAAAAGGAAGTGGATACCCTTACTAATAATTAACTGCCACAGCCACACCCATGACTAAACAGGTGCATATGATCTAGTACAGTCACGCAGTTCTCAGTAACAACTACCTGTAATAGGTCTTACTGATGGGTTCAGTGACTTGGCACTTGTCATGGAATGGCATCTTTCCATGACGTCAGTGGCGTCAAAGTGCAGTGTTTTGGAAGTGGAAGCGCATCATGTTTAAAAACCGTTTGGCCCCAGTTCCAGCACTCACTACAGAGCTTCAAACTGCCTGCAGACAACGCATCAGCACACGACTTGTTTTTCAGGAGCTTCATAACATGAGTTTCAGGGGCCAAGCGGTGGCACGCAAGCTTCAGATCGCCATGAGCAGTGCCAAACGTCACCTGGAGTGTTGGAGCTTACCATTGTTGAACATTGGAGTAGAGGTCATCCCATTCTGGACCCTATCTGGAAAGAGGTGTGTGGGAAATCTACCAAAGCCTGATGTTCATACATCAGTTTTCAAATTGGAGACACCCCTTCCAAAACTGAACTGAGAATAGTGAGACCGAACACGAAGGACAGAGGATAACTACACCCGATCCAAACTGTGGTCTGCTTGCACAGGCTCTAAAGGAAAGAAAGCATTGGCAGTAGCAGGTATCTAAAAGAATGACACAGAAACCAAGACCTGTGGCAGTTAAACAACACCTTACCTGCCCCCATTAGACTAAGTATAATAACTTGGACTCTGTCTGAAATGGGTCTTGCATCAGATCTCAGGTCGTCAGAACTGAGTGCACCCTGTACTCTGGAGCAGTGGAGATGTGTTGTCTGGAGTGATGAGCACACTATCCAGCAGTCTGACATGCAAATGTCGGGGTTTGGACTGCAAGAGAACGGCACCTGAATGCATCGTGCTCACTGTAAAGTTTGTTGGAGGACCAATAATCATGTATGGCTGCTTTTCATGGTTTTGGCCAGGTCCCTTGGTTCGAATGAAGTCTTAACGCTTCAGCACACAATGATATTTCGGTTGTGCTTCAAACAACATGGCAACAGTTCCTGTTTCCACAGGGCAATGTGCCTGTGTACTTGGTGAGGTCCATAAGTGTTAAAGAACTTCAAACTCAACAGCTTTAGTTTAATTTATTTAACAGGGACCATGCACAACACGACACTTAAGCCATGGTTAGTTATATAACTAATTCATGTCTAGGGGCCCTGAGCAGGAGGACATTAAAAACCATGCAACACAATACAAACAATCACACACAAGACACTTAGCAGAAATTCCAAACTGTATACTTACAAAAAGTATACATTACATCGTATGCTAAGCTTGTGCATCCCCACATTCAGACTGACTGAATGTATCAGCGTGATGGCAAGAGATTACAAATGCAATCCTCAAAACATCTGTTATCCATACCTCTCCACTTGAATAAAAGTACGGGAAAAACAATTTGAAACCAAAAACAACTGAACTCACTCCACGTCGGCACAGATCTCATCCACAGCAGCAGATTCTGGGTCAACGCTAATTCAAACAGTAAGACAACAAAATATGGCGGCTTGGACGCTAGCCTGCGAACCAGGCCACAGAGAATGACTTGAAACACACTCTATAGCTGATAGCTGTTTCCAGGCTTCAGAATATCACTCCCATATGTAGGAGAGCGGGTGACAGAGGGAGAGAGAGCACCCGAGGGACATGGTGGTGACCCGATGAAGGGAAATGAACGTGGCACCTAAAAATAACAACAAAAATTTGAGTTTGAGGTGCCAGGAGTTATATTTGGATGTGAAAGGAGCTTGTTTTTTGGAACATTCCACCTTTTTTTTTTAGAAAAAAAAACTCACTGATTTAGCTCAGTTCAGTGGGAGTTAGTTCAGCTCCACTGCTTTCATTGGCAGCTAAGTATTTGAATAAATTCCATGTGGGCTGGAAACCTAAAGAATAGTCTTCATGAAAAATGTACGCAAAAGAGGTGCGAGCTGAATTACAATGCATCGCGAGCTGTAAAGTGTATAAGTATATAGATATATATGTTTAATGTTTGCGATTTGAATGGCTTCAGGTTGTTATGTAGATTTCCTGAGTTGTGGCTTGGCTATAAACTTGACAGTGGCCTCGCTGATTACTTCCACGTGGCTCCGGTCTCATTCCGGCTGTGCAATGCAGCATGACTCCCAAAAAGTATGGTGACGCTTTACCAATTTTATTCTACTTGTCATCTTTTTTTTTTTTCTTTTCTTTTGGAGCCATTGTGCTTATGTTGATATATTAAAAAAAAGTAAGTAAACAAGAAATAAAGCGCCGCTGCAGATATATTTTTTTCTTCTTCTGCATCTCACCTGAGCATCTGAGAGAGCAATTCCTTTTCCTTCTCTTTGAAAAAGAATTCCAACTCCGTCTGCCATATAAATAAAAATATGCCTCTGCTCTAAAGCATCTTAATATGATCTTCCTTTGAGAGGATATGGAGAAGGAGGGAGCTACGCAGGAGGGGGTTATTTTATTGGATAATTTTGCACAAAGCAATGTGAGGTGACAACCTGCCACATGCCGCCTGAGTACTGTGTTTTCTGCAGTGCCTCGGGTTCGGGAGTCACCTCCGAGTGAATATCTTTGTGTCCACTGGCTGCAAAGCCTGTCAGATTATCATAAATGCTTCATTAGAATCTATTAGCTACAGCACAAACAAGTCTAACCTTGCAGAGATCCTACACATATCAGTCAGACAAAACAAGGAACAGATGGAAACTTTGAGGACTGCCGCTGGGGAGAAGTGCGTGCAGGATGACAGATGAAATGAACAAGAGGCCTGTGAGATATGCGAGGTGTGTTTTGTTGTGTGCATGTCACCATTGTGCTGAGTTTTGACGCCAGCATGAAAACCCCCCACAGATGCAGGAAGTAATTCCAAGCCCACTTGTGTTTTCCAAGAAAAATGCTGACAGGTTGAATAGAAAAAGCCTGAATTTATTAATAGACAGTAGTTCAACTTAAAACTGCACTAATCAATATTTTTTATGAACAACTGATTGAAATTGATAATTATCAGTGTTTAAGCACCTTTAAGCTTATTGTTCGGGTTGTCAGCATTCATCGTCATTGTTTCTGTTCACTCTCTGTGCTCTCATCAAACCTGTTTCAGGCAGCTGTCGACAGCAAAAGAAAAAAGCTGTAAAAACCCTCCTGTACGCTACAGACAGAGAAAAGTTAGCAGCTAGCTTGTGAACACTGATGCTGCTCGATGTCTGTTGACCACATTGTCTTTGCAGCCCGTTCTACTGCCCCCAAGTGTAGCCGACACATAATCACAGCTTTAATGTCAAGTTTTCAAGGGGAGCTTTTGGTCTAAAATTTCACATACAGTAGTCCTATAGTCCTAGCTATAACGCAGTTCACCTTTCGCGGCCTCGCTGCAATTTTGCATGCTTTTTTTTTTACAGTGTATGAATGCGCATTGTGTTCTGCGTCCTGATTGGCTAAGGGACTGTAGACCAATGTCAATTCCACCCGTGCCGTGTCTCTGTACCGTACAGAATGCGTTCGGCTTGCCAAATTTACATAAATGTTCAATCGCTAGCAGTGTGACTTTTAAGTGCTGCCTGTTTGCGAGACAAACAAACAAGTCAAACAAGAGATAAATGTGAGAAAATGTTAATGCCTGTCTGAGAAAAGTGTATAAACTGTATGGTGAGGGGTTTTACAGCCTTAAAATATATATAATAATTGTAAAAAATAAAGCTGACTACTTCGCGGATTTCGCCTATTGCGGGTTATTTTTAGAACGTAACCCCCGCAGTAAACGAGGGACCACTGTACAGCGTTTTCTCAAATATCAATTAGCAGGATAATGAATTAAAAAGATACACTCATGATTCCCTTTACTGACATTTTAAAAGTAGCCTTGAGATAAAGGGTGTGGGAAGGATTGGCAACTGCACGCACCATCAACAAGAGCCAAAGAAAATGATTATACAGCTAGTTATGGTCATGACCCTGAAAAGGATGAGGTGGATAGACGGAATGGAATGTATGAGGGAAGAAGCTTCAGATGTTATACATGTGCGCTCGTGAAAACACTACAATACAACTGGGGTAAGAGATGTGAAAGAGATGTGACTCCACGTCCGACGATTATCACAAAAGATAGTCGCGCTAAAAATGAAAACGCACCACAACGTTCTGAGGCTTCAAAGCATAGATCTGCAGAATGTGATGCTTTTATCAGAAGGTCTTAGTTAATCATCCGGTTGCTGGCTGTCTGCCGAGGTATCGGGGCAAGCTGTGGCACGTCTTGAGGCATCACTCAACTGGCAAAATAAGGAAACGCATCGGCGACAAACATTGCATAAACACAACTGATGTGATCATGACAGCTGATTTATGAGGAAGTTCAGCAAGTATCAGCCATTCTGGGTACCAGGAAACAACTTTGTCGTTGCACTACACAGGGATATTATGTCCTTAATCTTTACTTGTCAACAAAACTCAATGCCAATTTAGAAAAAAAGAAAAAAAAAAAAGAAATCCAGTGCCATTGTGGTTCTTGGCATGAATCCATCTATCTGTTCAGTTTTGGCTGCTCATCCAGGTCTGTGTTACAGGGGCAGCAGACTGAGCAGAGCAGCTCCAGCCACATCCTCCAGCTCCTCCGGGGGGGGATCTCGAGGTGCTTCCAGGCCAGCTGGGAAAAGTAATCCCTCCAGCAGGTTCTGTGTGTGCCATGGTTTGCCCTCAACCAGTCTGGCCTGCCCAAACCCCCCCCTCCATCCTCTACAGGGAGGAGCCCTGATCAGATGCTACAATCACCTCAACTGTGTCCTGAATGTGAAACAGAAGCTACTCTCTCTGTGCCTCTCCCGTAAGACAAAGATAGATTCATCAGTGACGTCTATACGAACAATATAGGTGCAATGCTGTGTAGTTTTTCTATGGAAAGAGGATTCATCTATATCAGGCCTGGGCCGCCCAGTTAATACGAGTTAGTAGGTTCAGTTCATTGTTGGTGTTTGGTCTTTTCGTGGTATTTGCAGACAATATAGAATATCAACAGCCTTATCCCTTTGAGTCAACAACAGCACATAGAAAACTCCCTTCCCTTAAGAGGTGATTGTACTTAGCTTTAATAAAGCAACGACAGACGCTTGGCGCGAAGATAAACAGCAGATTTGTGCAGCACAAATCTCTACCAACATGCCAGTTGTGTGTCAGCGGGAAACTTTTATCCAACCAGGTTTGGTGTAAATTCCCAAGGAATGTAAATGTTTCTGCATCTCCCCATTATACACTGCACCATTTATTCCTCACAATTCTTTGCTAGAGCTCATATTCAAACTCCTTTTTTTTTTTTTTCAAATTTTAAAGGATATCCACCTCCTAAATTAGATTTAGATGAAACTTTAATTATCCCCGCAGGGACACTGGGCTATTGCCGCAGCAGGGAAAAGACACAGATAAGAATAGATCAAATATGGTGTATTCAAGTTAATGACACAAATGTATCCAGCGATGGAACATATTGATTATTGGTTAACAAATACATGGATGTGGGTAAAGATGCAAAATGTGCATTGATAGTGCTCTGTATTCTTGAATTTGAAATCTAGCAGCCACAGCCTGCAAGATGATTTATAATGTCATGTCAAGTATATTCCCACAAATGTACAAAGCTGACTGAATAGAGCCATGATCAACACGTGCTAATAGCCCAACAATGTCCCTGTGATGTCCCAAATTGCACCTGCATGCATGTTGAAATGGATACGTCCATTTAATTCATCGTGGTGAACAAGTTTCTCTCCAGTGACAAGCGATCCAGCCTTAAAGCCCTGCTTGGTGACTGTAGAGAGTCCCAGATAATGTTGTGAATAATTTATGAAACAATGTCAGTGCTTCTTCATAATGACTTCAAATGGACATCAGCCAAGCGTTAAATGACAGGGATTAATCTACTTTAGAAATAATAGTCCTAATGGAATATTGAATCCTCTGGGACACAGCCCAACTTGGGAGCCAACTGTGACACACTGCGTTTACCCTCGGTGTGCAGTGACCCCGAAAACACACTATTAAAAGTTCAGAGTGTTCAGAAGTTCACTGCTTTTGTTCGGTCTGTGCTGCTGCAGTATTTTTCAACTGGGACCTGGTTGTGTGACCTCAGAATTGCCTTGGGATTTCTTCCAAAAGAGAAGATGAGTAAAGGCACGGTAAACAGGTCAATTAACCCTTTCAAGTAAATGGCACAGGAAGTAAAGTTGCTATAAACACAGTAGAAGTTAACTTTATGACACTGATGCAGAGGCACATTAGATAACATATTGAGGTCCAGCAGTTGCCAAACTAGCAGGCAGAAAACATGTTGAAAACCTCACATATATATATGATATCTGCAAATAAAAAGCAATTAGCCTTGGTAGATGGTTGCCTGGCAACCTAAGCCTCACCATGACAACAAGCCTTTAGGCTGTGCCTGCCTGAGAAATGTCCCAGCATGTGACTTCTTGTAAAACCTCAATCAAGAAACATTGGCCCGACTGTAACATGTTAATTAGTGAGCTTCATATTATGTTAGAGCCCGACTTTATGCTAAGCTAAGCTAACCATCAGAACCCAGTTATGGCCCAAGCACATAAAGAATATTGTAATGGTGGAAAACAGTATGTTCAGTGTCTCCTGAGCTGAATATTCTTTGCGTGTAATCATATTTTGTATGATATTTTGACACATCTTAATAATATAACATCAAATGTGTAACAGTTTAAACACACGTACCTTTTGCACTTATCAGTAAAAGACAATATACGATAACATATACCTTTCTCGGTTGCCCGTCCTCTGAGCCTCACGGTCGGCCATGCAAACAGTCCATTTTAAAATAATATTGAACACTCTGATAATCTTAGAGACATCCAGTTCTAAAAGTTTGTGCTGATTTATAAAAAATTCATACGTGTATGAGAATACATGTCCCCAGCTGGACAATGCAGAACAAACTACTGACAGACGCACACCCGCGGCCAGCATGCACTAGCTTGGGACCCTTTTCATAGAGCATGTGCAACTTTATATTATCTGTGACCTAGGTCTTGTAAATATTACAACCAAGACACAGTGAAAAGAAGAGGAAATTCTAAATATATACTGCAAATAAATTGTATTCCAGGTTCCTGGTTTTCTTTGACTTCACCATTTAATAGTCACATTTGTCTACCACGTCACAGGAAAGAGTATGAATTCCTGAATGCTTTTACTAACTGCATGCAAATGGAAATGTGATAGCCTGTACTGGAGCTGATCCAATAGAATAATTGAATGGCAAGGGCCTCACATGTGATTGAAATTATACGATGCGCCTGGAGTAGAATTTCATCATGAGCTGCGGCTCATTCATCCAAAATCTTGCTCAGTGATGCAAATACTCTATCATTTAAACTCATTTATCCTAGCTTTAGGGTTTGCAATAGAGACAGATGAGCGCCCCCCCTCCTCCACCCTGACACACACGCATACAAAAAAAATGTTAGGTGAGGAAAGGGAATCCAGTGGAACGCATTCATTCATTACTCAAATACACTTGTTGCTTTTAGCAAGACGAAATTGGTGACATTTCATTTCACAGGTTTCCAAGCTCCCTCTCCTCTCTTAGGTCTCGCTCATTCATCCTTTATTCCCCCAATTCATACAGAAATGTGCCAAATGACGAGGAGCTGCGGTGCTAAGTTCAGACGAGTATATTCAAAAGGGCAGCTGCCAGGCTGAAACTAACTGGTGAGCTATCAGCTTATGTTTCAAATATAAGGATTACTACATCTATCTCTTCTCCTCCTTTTCATCCTTCCTTCCCCTTTGGATAACTGGTGCCTAAGAGAGATGGTAATTGGAGCCTGCATCTTAGATCTTTGGCTGTAAATTTTGGGGGAGATAATAATTTATCCCTGTGATATTTATGCAAATAATATTCATAATATCCAATAATTGATCCAGGGTTGGGCTCCAATACCCAGTCCCACTTCCCAGATGGCAAAATATGGAAATTTTTCAAGCCCTGCAGCTGAAGATTCTCCTCCATTTTATTTCTCCTATGAAAATATTTCGGTAGAAGGCTCCTGACTTTCAGTGGGCTCTGATTGGCACTTTTGCTGGTTGAAATGAGAAACATCACTGGCAGCAGATTGTTATCAGCCGTAGCCAGTAAACTCCCATAACGTAATGGTTTGGCTGTTTTCTGAATAACTAGCTCAGTGCAGGCCACTTTCTGTACTCTGGCTGCAGTGAGGGAAAAGAAACACCACTTTGTGACACCACTCGCACTTTTTGCAGTACTAGAGAACTGATGGAGCTGATCACGTTGTTTCTATTTAAATCTGCAATAACGAAGGCAGAAACTTTAATACTTTTATGGCACCGACCAAATTGCTTTGATACTGGAGGGTATTGAAAAATGCCTCGTCACGCTCTACCATATTTCTAAGGAGTAAATCTCATCAGCTTCAGTGAACTATGCTACACCTTGTAGAGGCATGCAGGAAAACCGCAGCTTATTTATATCTGCACTGTGCACTACCCACGCTATCACCGTTAGCTCTGTTAGCACACCTATGTGTTTGATGGGGCAGCAGCGGATCTGGCTCAGGAGTTGTCTGGTAATCTGAAGGCTCCCAGTTTGATTCTAGCCTCTATACCAGTATCAAACATAGCTATAATAATAACTTGGCAAACAGTTGATTATTTTCACATAAATCAGTTTATCAGTAGTTGTGTGTCTCTCAATCAGGTGAATGTGTGATCAATGTGTTTGGTTTCTACCAACTTCCAAGGGAAATATCTGGTTCTTTAGCTTTGCATTGTTTTCCCAGTGTCATTTAATATGTTGTTTTTAATGTTGATGTCAGTTATGGCAACTTTTGCGACAGTCTCCGTTAACTTTTTCCTGGATATATCAATATTTCAAGCTAAACACAATAGTTCTGCATCTGGACCTCCTGCATTTGAAGTCAATCATGAAAAAAAAAAATGCAGGTTACTTGTTGTTTCATGTCAGATACAATTACATAACATTTCATGTCATTTCTAAGGATGGAGCTACAAGTATTGAACATGAATTATGCTGCCACCCTGTTTCTGTTTCTCCACAGAAGGTGATTACAGATTATTATTCAGAGTTTTAGTTATTTTAATGGCTTGTTTATCTTGAATCCAACTACAGCAAATTGAACGAGCGATTTGGACACAGCCGCTGAACCTCAGCACTTTTGCTCACTAACCTTTGGAAATTGGATGCCACACCTTGTGGTTCAGTGAATAGATTTGATTGTGAGGAAGCTTCAACTAACAGAAGTGTCGCTCTCTGTGGGCGTAGTTAACATCACTTTGTGCACACCGTAGGGTTGAGCTTCACAAACTGGGGGCAATCCTTGCATTCTTGAGCAAAACGACAGCAACGCTCACCTGTGGAGTCGACACAGCTTGTCGGAGGATGAAGCAGCGTTAGAGTATTACGCCTGATGTGGTGTGTCACGCACATGATGGCTGAAAAGAGTCACATGCAGCACGGTGACAGATGCAGATCTGCACCTGTTGTGCTCGGGAGACCTACGCTGAATGTCTAACATTTCAGAGATTTAATGAGGCAGACACAGCTACTCAACAAAGCTGCGGTGACAAAGGACCCAACGATTTCCACTCGAATAATGTTTGTCTATGATCATGACCATTCAGTGGAAAACTGTCCCAAACAACATGATCTTATTTTCAAGATCAGCTATCTGTCTTTGCCAAAATAAAACAGATGGAATGAGAATGCCTCGCTTCAGGGAAGTTAAAGAGAGAGCCTGCATGCAATGTGGCAAGCACATAGCTGGAGAGACAACTAAGATAGTCAGTGAGAGATATTCCTTGCTGAGTGTTGTGTTGTCATGTTGTTTTGTTTCCAGTTCTTTTTTTAGTTATTTGGATTTTTTTAGTTTTCAGTTGCGGTCATTTATCAGTCCCTTGTTTTTTTTTCTTATATAATCTGCTTTGACCAATTCTTTTACTATTTTTCTTTTAGATTTACATGTGCAGCAGGACGGATGGTAACATTACTGCGTATCCAGTGGATAGTATGTAAAGTCCACTACAATCTCTGATTGTTGTGTGAATTTTTTTCCCCGACTGCAAAACATTTTAAGAAAACATTCTTGTCGGCATCAGCACATCAAGCAGTCCTCCTGTGGGGCTTGTCAGACACCCGTCACAAACTGTGACTATGAATGGCATCCCGGTGACCTCGCGGAGCTGTGGCGCAGGCACACAAACAGACACACACGCCGGCTCTTTCATTGCCGTTCACGAACGCACAAACACGAACCCTCACGACTTTTAACTCGACTGAACTTCAGAGCCGATACGCGCCGGGCCTGGTGACGTGTGATTTGATTACTATGGAGAGCTGCCAGCAGTGTTTGCTCTTGAAAGTTGCCGTTCTGACACTCGACCATCCACCTCACACCCGTGCCCGACGCATGCATCCACTTAAACGCTCCAAAACATACAAACACGCACACAAACACAAACACAACACCTTCCCGTCCTTTCATATTCTCGTTCGACTTTTCTGAGCGCCCACATTCCTGTGAGGGGAGTCACTCGGACAGTGTGTCTGATCTCAGTATGCTGCATAGTGATTACACAGATAAAAGGGCAAGGCAAAGCCCAGGAGGCGACGCCAGGGGCTGGAAACAACACACAACACTGATTCGCAGCAACATCAGCTGCGATGGAGGCCGACAAGGGTGTTAAGTTCCATTGAGAGAGGTCAGGGTTATCATGGACATGTAAGAAAAGCCCTTGTTCGGTTGGTTTGACACGCCGCAGCTGATGTAAGTCGGAAAGAGGAAAAGCTTTATCATGTTTTTACAAGTGTTAAGATGTTCGTATTCACATGTACAGTCAAATCATGGTAATGAATCTGAGGTGGGAGGTCTGTGGTAGCCTCCGTCAGCTTGACAAAGGTGGTGTAGTCAGGTAGTCTCATGGTTGTTGATGATGGGGAATGGCTACATTCCCAAAATCTTGCTAATTACTGCAATAGTTCTGTAATCAGATTATTAAAAATAAAGGCAATTGCAGTCAATCTTGGTTAATATCCAAGATCTGATTCCAGCTACGTTTTCAGAAGTAACAATTACTGTCTTAATGATTTTGTGAGAATTAAGGGGGTTCAAAACAGGTACCAAAGTTTCCCAGTGGGTCTCCTTTTTTTGAAGCACATTAAACACATTCTTGACTGAAGGGCAGCCAGCCTTCTCCCGAAGTGTGGAGCCAAGCCAAGCGCATGATTACTGTCCTCCTGATGAACGATAAACTGCAGCGATGGGAGGTTATTCAAACTGCGCAGAGGGTAAGAACTGCTGACAAGCGAGAGCGAAAGAGACAGGCAGAGAGAGACATATCTAAGTGACTCAGCTCATTGTTTGGGTTGTCAGTCATCGACGGGTAATGATGTTATAACTTTTAATTTTAGCTTGGACATCAACACGTTCTGCATATACTTATGGCAGCTAACCAGGGCAAGTCTGACTGAAGAAGTCTGGTCAGAGTTGGTGACTTTCAGAAATGGGCACTGATGCCAAAAACAGTCACAAATACACAGTTATGATTGTGCATTTTTGAAATGTAATTATATTAAAGCTACTATGTGTACTTTTTTTTTTACTTTAATAGACTTTAGAAAGTTATTCTAATGGCAAACACCTTGATTTTTGTGCCAATCTCATTGTAAATTGGTGTAGTCCTTCAAAACGGACGCTCTTTTGCCTAAAATGCCTCTTTTGCCTAGAATAATATTAACTTCATGATTTTTTTTTACAGTTTTCTTAATTCAATGACATTTTGCCTTGCTAGGAATTCTGGGCCGAGCAGAAAAAGACATTTTATTCCTTATCTCTCTCTGCTCGTGTCGTCGTTTCTTCGTTTCTTTGCTGCGGCTACCTAAAAGCATAGCACCCCAAGAATATTAAAAAGAAAAGAATATGATGCATAACTTCTGTTTGGCATCTCAAAAGACCGCAGCTGTAAAACGTGGATTATACAACAGAATCTTTTATGCGCTGTTTGATTGCTGTTGACTGTGCTGTTTACGCAGCATTACCCCCCCGAATCCCAAAGAAGTCTATTTGGTTTTCTGTTATTTGGGTTTTATAACAGTTAATTTATAGGAGGTCACAAGGAAACTGGGCCTCTGTGAAGTTAAGTGTTGCAACGTCCATATAACGTGTAAAGCATGAAATATTTCCATTTTTGATGTAACACCACAGCTTTTTTTTCCTGTAGGCTGTTGTGCAGTCTGTGTTTTCAAAGGGAAAAGTTACCATTTCAGTAATTTCCTCCATATTTGGTTTGAATAAGGTCAGAAGAAAAGAAGAAAGTGCTTGTAATTATCACAGTTAATTTTACACATACAGTCTGTCAGAGCCTCAAGTAATGTGAAGTCAAAGTCAACTACAAAAGTTAACCCTAAATAAAAATGAAATACAGTTTATATATATAATAGAAATGAAATAGAAATACATTTAAAAAAAAACTTGGTCAGCTGGGAACAGCTTTGCAACTTAGCAACTTATGTAAACAGGAAATAATTTGCAGAACAGGATTGGATTGATTGGTGCTGACAAGAAGCGACAAAATGAAATATAGCATGCTCTGGTCTCTACACGGCAAACTGACTGAACGCAGACTGCAGTTACAGTGACGCTAATTTAAAATCAATGCAGCACTCAATGAGGATACTCTCCTCCAACTCCCGTACCTGTAGTGCTGTTGTGCAGATAAGTGGTGAGTCCATGTTTCAAATGGAGAGGGGCTAAACTTCCTGATGCAGCATTTAGCCCCCGCTGCGAGACAGAACATGCTTATCGCTGTGACTGAGGTGGGAAGCAGCTGCTGGGGGAAGAAAAAAAACCAAAAGAGAGCTGCCACTCAAGGAATAAAAGATGTTACACAAGCCAGTGAGATTTAAATGAGAGGAGATGTACTGCCGCTGCCCCAGCTTTCAGATTATGCATGGAAAGCATTAACCTGGCTTTTAGCGTGCCACAATGGGCCCTTTAGCCTCTGTCAACCCACACACAGCTGAGTCCCGGCGACATCTACTGCTCTGCAGAACACCCTCGTACACTCTGCACACCCAAGCATACATTCACACACATACGCACACATACGAGATAATGAATCAGAAAGTGATAAAACCTTTCTGAAAGCACTTTATTTAACTTTTATGACATGCATTTGCAATTTTTTTCCTCAATAATACTACACAATGTCAAGTAACAATTAATTTCTGCAGGGCTAGGATTATTGTCTTCATCTAAAACCCCACTTTTAAGTATGTCGTCCTGTGAAGACGCAGCAGAACATAGATCTGAAAAAAGTCAAGTCAGCTGTCAAAATTCTTCTTTTCTTGCCTATTAATTTATTCCAGCATAAAGAAACAGGGAGCTTGCCCTCGGGGGACATCATTTGTTCTTACATCAAGCTTGGGTGGACACAATCAGTGGCAAGACAGCAGCACAGCTGAACTTCTGGAACAGCACTGACTGTGTGACCTATGAAAAGAGAAGCCTGAACAATGCATATGTGACGGATCAAAACTGTGGAACAGGCCCTTTTTTGCACTCATCTTTCTATGGAGATTTGCGCTGCACAAAGGGAAGGTTTTTATGTAAATTATCCCTTTTAATTAACCAATGGAGTCTTGGACCGGCATGCAAAATTTAGAAATTGGCATCGAAATACTGCTGCCCCAAAAGAGACAGACTGCCTTAAAGCAGTACTTCACTGTCTATGCAGTAGAGAGGCCCAAATATTTCTGAAATTGGTGCAATATGACCAGAGAAAACATAAAAAAGGGGCTGTGGTATTCCCCTTTGTTCAAAAGTTATAAAACATGCACTACGCCGATATCTTCCCCTGTTGCCGATGCTTGGCTTTGGCGGCCTCTTTGTCCTCCATATGCCACAATTCCTCCACACTGCATTCTGGCTCATGAGCAGCCCTGAATGTCTGATTTCAGCTTTAAATTATTAAAATTGTCATACAGAAAATGTGGAAGTACAATTTACAATTCGAGCAAAAGTCCCTGAATGTCATCTGGCAGATTTAAATCCGGCAAATGAGCAAAGGGCTCTGGGTGCAGGCAAAACGGAGGAAAGTTATCAATTGCATATACCACCCACATTGTAATGATACAAGTAGAAATTGACAAAGTAACAATTCGACTCTCAAGAGCCATTATCAATAGAAAGGTTGCGTTTGTCCAGTGAGGGTTTGCTTGGTAAGCATTATACCTGCCTAACATCAGTATGTTAACATGCTGATGTTAGCATTTAGCTCCAAGCACCGCTGTGTCAAAGTACAGTCTTACTCAGCCACTAGCATGGATTTGATCTTAAATAATGTGACATGTTGAGATACTTGAAAATGCACAATGTCAACACCTATATGACCGGTCCATGCCGAGCCAGATTAAAATGAATATACACTGGACCCACCTGGCTTGGATCCCAGGTTTGGCTTCCCACAAACTACCATTTGTACAGGGGGGCAGTAGGAACAGAATCTCTGACCATAACACTGTTAATAACAATATTTGGCTTCCATACCTAGGGAAACATATGGTATATATTACAGTACCCCAAATAAAGTTTTCTCCTTCATCAAGAAAAGATTTGCCCCGTTCTAAATTTTCCATTTCATGTCATCATATGTTATTATATCATATAGCCTCCTTTTGCTAGACAGTCACCTGGCAACCCTTAATATCTATTCACTCTCTGTGACACTGACATGCAATACTTGCGAGCTCTCACCACCCCTTCAGTGACATATGAGCACACGCCGTCCCAATTACAGTCCTGTGTGCAGCAATTATGCTCTAAGGCAAAACAGAGAGATACAGCTAGTGACTAATTTGCTTCCCATTTTAAATGTTTGATAAATGCATCTATTACACCCCTCCTCCCAATACCTATGACTCATTACCTGTGTCACACGTGTAACAAGAGATTAACTCAGCTGTTTAGCCTAAATTGCCTTATCGATTACCTCCCTTATTAAAGCCCCCCCCCCCCTCGAGTGACTTCATTACCATATTCAAATGTATAAGCTCCACTGAAAACAGCTCATCTAAGGAGTGATTATCTGTAGCAGTAACAATCCCAAGCAAAATGGGATTTGCATGTGCAGCAGGGGAGTCGGGGCAGCGATGCACAGCTGCGCCTGTTTCAATTAGGAGGAACCCGTTGTTACACATACTTCACCCGGCAAATCGCTGATTTCCTGCCAGCCTTTCTGGAAGATTTCTAATTGCCTGTGACGTCACTGAAGAGGAGCTAATGTTTGAGAGGCTAACATGTTCATCTGAGGCCTTTGACTGTCATTTAACTGGGAGAGGCTGACTGATCCGAGGTCTTATTTTGCATTAAATTTTAATTCTAGAGTGAGACCCTTTTCATTTTTGAGAGACTTTTTTTCTTTCACGGATGAAAAGTAGAAGCAATGACCAATAAAACTTAATTTTCTTCAATTTAACTCACTCAGGGGGTTTTGCTGATAGAACCTGTCTTGGTCTGGTATGACCAGTCGCTTGAGGTTGATATTGCTTTGTAATTAACATCAGTGGCTCTGCATATATGTGTTCCCTAAACATAATTCTGTACATGCCAGGATTCTCACTGATGTCATGATTATCATTGAAGGGCCTGTAATGACACTGGTCTAATGTTTATGTCGTCTTATAATGTTTGTGACCTGCTATGATGTTCAGTAAGTAGCTGCCAGGCTAATAATTCCTGCCCATTCATTGGCTCCTATGTTTTGAGACCGTGTGAGCAGTACCCAAGGGTAACAGGGAATGGAGTTGGGCAGTATAAGTGGGACTCCAAAGGCTCAACCAGTACATACAATTAAAAAGAGTTGTTCAAAAAGATTAGTTTTTTCATTTTCGCATGAGTAAATCCAGCTCTTTTCCTGCCACAGTAGTAGGAGGCAGTGAATCTGGAGCACATCTGTGGTATTTTTAAGGCACTAGAGAGATATTAGGAACTCCCAATCATCAAACACACAAGTTCAGGGTTTCAAATAATAATTTTTTCATCTGAAAGTAGCTATTCTCAAAGTTCTGGCTTCTCATGATACTATTTAATACTGATCAAGGATTTTGAGAACCGCAAAAAAACCCACAGCTGAGCTCTTTTTTAACCTTGGTCTATCAGGGAGGCTGTCTGCTGCCTCTCTCCCACATCGCGCTTAACACGGCAAGGTCACCAGACACAGATAGCTCATTTGGCGCCGCAGTTCAAAGACTGCGCCTCGATGTGGGGGGAACTGCGAGCCAGCTGTTCTATATAAAATAGCAAACAAACATATGCAGCAGATACCATGTGACGTTCTTAAACATTACAATGTGCGCAACTTGGCTGATCAAAGGCAATGAGGTCGGCAGATGATGAAATATGGCAGGAGGGAACAGCTTACGGGACAAGTATGAATTGCAAGTAAATGCCGATTCATTCAGAAGTGAAGCAGCGCAGCAAGAGTTAATTCTCATTTAGATGAATAATTAATTTTTTACTGATGATGATGGGTGGGCGACAGAAGCGGTTGCAGAAGGTTTATCAGCGTCTGGAAGCCATATTTGAACCCCAGCATGATGTTGGGCCACTCAAATGTAAATGCAGAACACAATGGACTGCACTCATAGACAAAAGCACTGAGACGATACAGCATTTTCAACTGGACACACATGAACGCAAGGAAATGTTGGCTAGGGCTGAAGTTCACTCTCGTAGAACAACCTCACTTAAAATTGGGGTCAAGCGAGGGCAGCTAAAGACGCTTAGCTAAATATGATGATACCACTATTTCTCCTCGTTACTAATACAACACATGGAAAAGCTAGACCCACCAATACATTTACTGTGTAGTCAGAGGCGTCAAAGGCTTTCCCAGAAGGTCACAGGCTCCTATTGTTTTCCTAGATCTATTAAAAACAACCTCCAGAGCTGTAATGCCGCACTGACAAACACAATCCATCATTTTAAATAACACATGTGTTTTTTTTTAGTCCTGTCCTGGCTGCACAGATAATTAAAGTCATTCTCCACAAAGTCTATTTTGGAGTTTCTCCTTCTAGACCTAAAGATGGCCGTTTCTGCCACCATTGAACTTCATGGTAACTGGCATTAATTTGACTGCTCACCTTTCTAAGGCCATCTTTCAAACCAGTTTTCTTTAAAGAGAGACTGGATCTGGGTGTGTTTTTAATGATGCTGTCATGTGAAGTTAAAGCAGGAATCAGGACAAACTTGTTACCTGGAACAAAACAGCACGCACATCAGTGCAGTAGTGTTTTTGGGAGCTATTTATTGGTGGGTTACAAAGCATGTAAACAGGTAGTAATCCGAGAAGAAGGAGAAGCATCACCAGATGTAGAAAATGTTTCAGGATGAGCTGGGCACTGGACCATGCAACTCAGAATGTTGGAAAACAAGTGCTCGGCATATACATTTGTCTCTACCTCTGTGTCCTTCATAAACCTTTTATGACTGAAAACTGTGTCTGTAACTTTTTTTTGCGCGTGAAGCATGTTGGAACATCATTTTAAGACATCATGTTCGTTTCACAAAATTTTTCAGGCAAGCAGGCGCCGTCACAGATGTTTTTTTCAGGGCACAATGAGCATGTCTCATTCATTTCCCATGTCCATGTCTTCCAGGTGGTTGTGGGATTCTAACGGCATCCTCTGCGCCATGATTTTGCCTCCTCGGCTACCAGGACCCTGCCGCCACCAGTTAGGGTTCTTTGAAACATTCATACAGAATGTACATGAAATCCTCAGCGGGTGCTGTTGCAATATGGAGATTTTCACCTATGTAATGTCAGGGTTCTTTGCACTATTCTATTATTCACATCGTCAAGGTGGTCCTCATGTATGGCGCTTTTGGGGTACATTGAGCCGCCTTGAAGCACCGCCAGAGGCCTGAAGCCTGCAGGGGCTCTCATTAAGAGGGATCCACATCAGCCGGCTCTTCTGACACAAGCAACCGCACCTGCTAGACCCCCCCCCTCCTTCCCACGTCACTGCACAGTAAGGGGAGGCAAAGTTTCCATGGCGCTCGCTCTGTCCTCAGAGAGAAGAGCCTCCACTGACTCTGGCCAGTTTCCCAACAATACAACACAGTTATGTAATCACATGCTTTTCTGGGACACAGACAGCAATTAAGTACAGACTGTAATCCCACTGTTGCAAATATCATTTATCCAAGTTTGGCTTTGAGTCTAACTGGAAAATGATTCAGAGTCAAAATGACAGGCTTTAGACCTTCTCACAAGGACCTCTGTTAAAGCACAGTGGCCCCTGAAAGCACTACAAGTAGACACACGTTGTGTTATTTTACACATCATTTGAGCCAAAATTGGACCCAAAAATGCTTCCTGTTCTTTTTTTGGCATTTTCATCTTTCTTTGGGACAACTGTGGAGCGAGAGGGGATGCGCTGGATTTGAATTTGGGCTGCTGTGGCAACCAGGTGAGCTACTGGGGCACCACCCAAGTCTAAATTGAATCTACGGAGCCTGATTCGACGGCCAATCTCACAGTGGAATAGTCGCAGTGGGCTAAAATGTGGCTGTGACACAAAGGTTCATTCCATTCAGGCTGTATCAGGGTGCTGAATCTCTCATTTTATGCAGAATTGCTCGAGATATTAATACTACTGGTCTGTGAGTGCCCATGTCTGGACCAGATGATGTCCCTGGACCACCGCGGTATCAATATAAAAAATGATGCAGAGCAATTACTCTACCTTATGCCCACAGTTTTACTTCTGCGGAGCAAGCAGAGCGTCTGAAGAGCTCTGAAGGGCTGCCAGGTGTGCATTTTGCAGAGGAGTGTCTGGCATTTTGCAGCAGGGGGGGTAGAAAACGGTGGACACGGCCAACGTGTGCAGTGTGACTGTCTGTCCACTTATCTTTGCTCTCTTTTTTTAAAAATCATTTTAGTAAACATTTTTTGTAAAATGCATCCATTCATCTTTAGTCTAAAATATTTTCTTGTGCTAGCATGTGAAATCGGATGGAGGATGCGTCGCCATGTGTCGCCGCTGATGCTGTCAATTAGTGGGCTTACACAGAAAACAACAGGTATGGGTTTTTTGATGCTGTCTTTGTGTGCTGCCCTTCAGTTTCCACTTTTAACCATAAATAGTAAGAATTAATGCCATACAGCTCAGACTGTTTGCAATGAGTTCAGTGAGTACCTGTCCTACTGCAACTAAGCACCAAGCATTACAGCACCAGACACTTTCAGATATTACACTATGTTAAGCCCTCTAGCAATCTGTCAGCAGCAAAACTCAGGAGTCACAGCTTTCTCAAAAACAAATGGTAGTTCATGCAACTTCTCAACGCTACAGTCCAGGCCTCAATGAGTGCTTACACTAGCTGTCTGCCGGCTGTTTTAAAATGCCTCCGCGTTTACTGCCAGGATCTTGTTTTTATCCGTATACATTATTTATATTTGAAAGTGAAGCTCCTCCGCCATAGTAAAAAAAAAAAAAAAAGAAAACCTCAACATTCTGCTAGTTGAGCATTAGTAGACACTTGTAAAGAATCACGCGGTATCTATGGCCCCAGGACAGCGAGCTTAGTGTGGAATACCGCTGAAATTCGACACTGAAATGCGCTTCCCTCTTTCAAGGCTGAGATAAGTTCAATTTGTATGTGTGAAAAATCACTACTTCGCCCTTAGCAAGACAGTGGATATGACATGAAGCGTGAAGCTGTGCGATTGCATACTCCATCCCGCCACTTTGCGTGTCTACGTGCATGCGCAAAAGTGCAACTGAAATTATTTTAAGATTAATTAAAGCTGCAAGCAGCATTGGAGGGCCCTACGCCTACAGCCGCGGACATGGCGACGCAGTTTGGCTGACACGTCCTGAATTTTCGTGACATCTGCAGCGAGCTTTAACGGAGCCAAGGCGTACATCATGTGTATCATTTTAAAGTTTCATGTAATGCAGATGATCTTTGTCACAAGAGACTGAGACAATGGCAATAAGGGCATGTAGATGTCTGTTTGTCCTTGACTCATATCCAGCATGTCAAATTGGGAAAACAATTAGAAAAGCAGGGAATGTCAGTGGAGTAACATGAACTGGAAACGCATGTTCAGCTTCTTCCAAAGAGGTTTACATCCACTAGAGAGCCAGCATCACCCTCTGGTGACTGATGAAATAAATGCAAAATAAATGTTTGGTTTCATTTTATTCTGTGCCATAATTTGTGCTTTACTATACATACTGTTACACTGAAACAAAAAATGATTCACAAAGAAGCATGTTGAAGGATTTAATGGTTAAAATAATTCTGGTCGGTGTAGTTTGTCTGCTTGGACGGGCATGGAGCCTATTTTTAGGCACATAATTAAAATTAAAATAACGCTTTTGCTGTTGGGTTCAGGACATGGCTCCAAGAGACTTTTTTTAAAGTCTCTTAATGTGTGCGCCAAGTTTGGTTTGATCCATGTTTGGCCATTTTACTGCAACTTCCAGCCACGGAGACAGCGTGAAATCACAAAATCTCAAGAGCTTCGTAACATAGCATCATCAAAGTCTTGAGAATGTTTTCGCCCAATTTGACGTGTCTGTGATTAACCTGCTGGGAGATAGACGTCCGAAAATAGAACGTGACACTTCCTCCCGTCACTAGGTGGCGCTATGACTACGATTAAAAATTGGCCTGTACAGCTGTTCAGACCCGGACTGTCATTAAGGACAGTAAATTTGGTAAAGATAGCACCTTGTGTGACGGAGTTATAGCTGATCGAAATTTCATGGCGATGGAGCGAAATTTGCCGCGACGCCACACCCACTCCACTTTGACAAAAACTCACATTGTTTTTGCAAAAAAGGTTCATCAAAGCCTGTAGGGCAGGGGTGCCCACACTTTTTTGGCTCGCGAGCTATTTTTAAAATGACCAGGTCAAAATGATCTACCTACATTAAAAATGCTAAACATAGATTTATTTCTATATACAGTATACTGAGTATACTTTCTATATACAATATATGTTGGCATAACTGAGACTAATGTAACCCCTGGTATTACACTTACAAACTGACAGCAGTAATGCACATAAGTGACAAACAGTGATGGAACCATCAGTATTGCACACAAGTGACAAGAGGAACTGGAACATTCAATACATTTATGGTCACTACCTTACTCTGATGACTTGCACTGAATGGAGTCTAATATCCCTTCCTGTCCTGTTCCCCATCCCAGAGTATCCCTTCTTTAGTAGATATAAATTGGAAGGCTAGCTAGTAGCTAGCGCGTTTGGCCGCGCATGTCCCTGCCCGGGACCTGTAGGCCGCCCTGCACGTCAATCAAGTCGCAAACGCGACTTTTTTAAATTATTTTTTTAAATGTCAGGTGATCTACCGGCACTACCTCCACTACCTCGATCGGCGTATTGGGCACCCCTGCTGTAGAGTAATCTGGCAGCATTTTGAAGTAGATCTGGCCATTCGTCTATTCTGTGGACGTCTCAGAGTAAAACATGACCATTTCCTATTGGGTCCTTGGGCCCTATTCCTATTGGGCCCTAATGAAAAGAAAAAACAGTGAAAAAGAGAAAACGAGTGGAGGAACATTGATAAATAGTTACTCCTACAGGACACAAGGGGGCGCTCTGGGCCGAATTTGAAGCGGACCTAATTAAGTTGTGTTTTCAGAGGATTATATAGTGTAATTGTGATCCCTTTAACAGGAAACAACTGTACATACAGTAGTGTACAGTGTATGTGTGTGTGGCAGCCTATATGATGTGTACACTGATATGAAATGACACATAATGTGATTTTAAAGATCCTATCTGTGTTCTTTTCCATGTCATTAACTACAATGACCATACTCATTATTTTTTACAGTACTTAGCAGTTTGTAGTGCTACAGATGCGTGGCTGCATGTAAAGGAGACGATATCGTATGACGCGGACGTATAAATGATGGAACAAGGGGTTGGAGCAGCTTCAGCTGTGTTATTAGCCTGATCCCCACTGGATATACATTACATTTCCCCCTTTTTCTTAACTTTTGCATGATTCTATTACATCTCATGTGTGTGTGGAACAAATAGCGCCTCTCTAGAGGTAGCGTTGACCTTTGGGCCTTCGATGCAAACTCATTTCAACACATAAAGGAGACCTCCAGGTATTCACCGTCTCCAGATCTGGTCTGTAAAGGCTCTGTCCTCTGCTGCCTCAGTTCAGGGAGCTCCTAATGAAAATGTTCCTTACACACCAGACCTGCTCTGCTAATTTTGACTCATGTTCATCATCTTAAGTGACTACAGGTTTTAATATGTATGAGCAGAATCTGCCAGAATCTATTGAGCCAAAGTTCTGTCACCGTTTTATATCTTTTCTTTTTTAAGTCATCTATTTCTCCGGTCAGTGTTCCTCATGGAAGAAACCCATGTCATTAAAATGGAAAAAAAAAGGTTATTGTTACATGAAAGTCTCTCATGACGCTGATGTTGAGCATCAGTTTTTCATGTATTTGATCCACATCGGTTTATCCAATGACATCAAAGCCTCTCCCTATCTTTTTTTAGCAATCCAACAACCGGCCTCTGCTCCTGCTCATTCTAGTGCAACTAACAAGGTACGATGAGGACTCGCTCTACTTCACAATGGTCCGCACACCTCCTCAAAAGAGCCGAGGCACTCATTGTAGCAGCAAAAGTCTTTGGGAGTCCCTATCAGTTCGATTTAGGGCAGCTCAGGTCGCGTCAGTTCAGGATTTCGAGCTCTCGGTCCTCATGAAACAAACCGGTTCCTATCTGCTTGTCAATTGCACTTAACTGCGTTCACCTCACATCCCATATGAGCCTCATTAGGAGGTTATAGAGTGAAAACAATTTAGGTGCTTGTTACAGATGGCGAGGTGACATAGAAAAGCCTGTGGCAGCCATATTGGAGGCCCTCAGCCTTTGTAAGAGCAGCTGCGAACGACAGTTTATTGGGATTTAAAGTGGATTTGGGCCAAATTGGCCGCAAACAAAGCAACATCTCAGTGACCGTGACAATCATCACGCTCAGACTTTTCGCCCGCGCTCACCAACATCAACACTTCACATGGCCTGCTCTGCTTTTTCTACTGTGTTTATATTCAGGCACTATTCGCACACAGTAATTATCCATGCACCTCCATATTGGCACCAGATGTGGTGTCTTGCAGATTCTGACATAACTGCAGAGCTTTGGCTCTGCTCCGTTTCCCGGTTCGCCCTGCTGTTGTGTTCCTCGCTGTTTCCCTCTGATCTGTGATGTTTTCCATTCCGCTCCTCTCCGTGTCGCTCCAATCTCTGCTCTTCTCTGATGCTGCACGCTCTTGTGTGTTTTGCTCCAACTCCCGCTTTTGTCTGTGTTGTGCCAATTTGCTCCAACCCTCGCTCCATCCTGTGTTCTGCATTACAGCCGGCCACAGTACTTTTCTTACTGTTCTACTCTGTCGTGTTCTATGGAGGTGGGGGCATAAACAACCAGATTTTTGGGATTGCGATTTGGCTGCAGGACCCAGTGCTTTGCTCCCAGAATGACCCCATTTAAGAATGGACTCACAGCCATATTTAACTTTGGTGTAAAAAAATTGTAGTTAGTTGAAGAATAGATTTAAGAGGTTTCTTAATCGCAGTGCAAAGCCTGAGGACCACAAAGTAGATAACAGCACCATGCTGGGACATTTGGAAGTTTATCTATTAAATGTTACAATATGAATCATGCATTTAATCGCCTTTTATTTCCTTTTTGTCCATTACATGTCCAAACAGTGCCTTTCTTTCAGCATCCAATCTTAATTCTTTACAAGGTGTCTAGGAACCTGGCTCATCTTATGCGGTGCTAAATCATACATATACTGTAAGTACCAACATAGAGGACGCACTTCGCTACCATGCAGATATGATTCATGAAAGCAGACGAAGTGCTTTTTTTCTTTCTGGCCCGCTCTCTGTCCACTCAACCCCCTATGAGGGCGAAGGAAGAACTGCTGAATAATGATCGGCCTCGTGCTCTATGATGTTTCAAGATACAAGTGCTTTCTCGCAAGATGACAGCGCTGACATCCGTGGGACGTGCGTGGTCATTCACCACTCTGATGAACATGAAAATCATATCAAACAAATGCCACAGCTGTCCAAACTGCCAGATCTGCACCCAATTGAACACCCCAGGAAAGGGATTTGCCTGTTATTGTTAGCATAGCTCCCTGCCTCTCTTGTGTATAAAATGACTTGCAGCCTCGCATGGCAGTTGCTCATTATAACCAGAGATCCCACACTTTATGAATATATCTCATGGCCTTAAAGGTACCATCTGGAGATTCTGATGACGAGTAGCACTATGGAGCAATGTTTTTTTTTAAGGTGACATAATCTACATACCTGCCAATTGTTTCCCATGATTCCACTGATAAACAGGTTCAACATGCCCATAAATGCACCAACAAAAATCAGGGAAAAAGAGAACTGTCGACAAGGAAACTCCACAGGGACCCTACAATCCCTCACTGAAGTCATTTGGCAGCAAATTTAGGTTTGATGGCACCTTCAGTAAATTCACTTAAAGGATAATTCTGGTATTTTTGAACCTTAGCTCAATTTTTACATATTTCGAGTTCAAAACAACCGGCGGGTACAAAAACTTTTGGAATTTGGTTCAGTTTCAGCAGCCAAGACTGGGCGGCAAACAAACTGTAATGGCTCTAATGTAATGTTTTTGATTCAAGGCGCAATTGCAGCGCATCCACCTCTAACAGGCTCCGATTATTTGAAGTGTCTGACGACATTCCGCACAGGATCACCACAGAGACAGACCTGTGAGGTTCTTTTTGTTTAACCAGAAACAGCCGCTGTATTGCGCTATTCCAACTCGCCAGACTATATTGACAAAAACAATGATTGTATCTTGCAGAGCACAGGAGTGGCTGGTCTGATACTGCCTCCAATTCTTAGGTTTTTTTTGTGTTATTGTGTGTTACGTGAATATTGTGTTAGATCTGAACTAACCCTTTAAAATACCAAAGTCACACAATAACACAAATAAACTTATTATTAAGACAGCAGGACACAGCAACTCCTGTGTAAAATAACTATTTTTCTCAATGGAGTCTGGTGGCTTTGAACCAAAGGATATAAAAAAGGATCTTACGGGCCTATCTCTGCAGGGATACTTTCTGCACTGTTGTCAGACACTTGGAATAACGATACCAGTCTGTGGCAAAAACAAGCACTTTTATTGCCTTGAATGATTACATTACCGCCACTGTAGCTCATTCCCCCGTTCTCAGCTGCTGGCTAAAGCGATCCACTGTTGTGATTCCAAACATGTTATTAATTATTAGCCATTTCAAACCCAAAATAGGGTTATCCTTTAATGTGGAAAATAGTTCTTGAGTGGTTCAATAGCTCAAACACTTCCTCCTTATGTTTGTGTGGTATGAAAATTTCACACTTTGAAGTGAAAAATGAAAGTTTTGCGTCTTATGCAAGAAACAGAGCTGCAACGTGAAACCTGCTATTCAGCTCAGGCCACAGTTATTGTGCAAGAACTAAACACAGAGCACTACCTTTGCCTGAACCGCTCAGGATCATAAAAGTCTTGAACAAAGTGAAATCATGATCAATTAAGAAAAACATAGGTTTCATAGGTGAGAAAAGTGACTCTGCCCTTTTCTCAGGCAGACAATGTAGATTAAAGGTGGGGTTAGGTGAGCTCTGGATTTGTTGCTGCACCAGGGGACACTTAATCATAGCGTTCATAATAGGAACCTCATTTAGTTGCCCCAGGCAATTTCTGGGCTCTGTTGCCTTAGAACAATAATACGTGAGGAAGGAGCCCTCTTTGAAGGTGACATTTGGAGAAAAAGGTTGCCGCAATGCCACCACAGACTTTGATAAATTATTTTTCATCAGCGCAGAGCACGCTCCGCACCTGTGCATGGGTCTAATGAAAGAGGAGAGGGCAGTGTTGTTAGCCAAACTCCCCGTGCGTGCGTGCGTGTGTGTGTGTGTGTGTGTGTGTTCATGCCTCAAAGCAAGCCAGTGTGTGTTCCAGCGTTGTGTGACCCAAGGGATTCTGTGTTTGTCCTTTAGGCTTCCTACAAATGAGAAGAACTTATTGAGTCAGCATGGGAAACAAAAGCAAAGCATGAAATATGAGAGGAGAAAATAAACAACAAAGAAGATAGCCTTTAATCATACAAGTCCTTTATTTTTAACAAATCCAATTATCCACACATCTGAGCTAAAAATTAGTGAGAAACTCCTCCTGATGCTTTGCTGCAGTACAGCACTGAAGAGCACAGCAATTCAGAATATGTATAATACATTGTTGCTCTTACTACAAAAGCAGCTGCTTCAGTCCTGAAATGTAAGAGAAAGCCAACAAGGCAATCACTGTGTCTTAAAAGCTGTCAGCGCTTAAGGCATCTACCCATCAACTGAACTCCTGCTGCGTTCTCTGCTGCAGGCGTTTATTTTCTCACAGTAATTCTTTTTTTTTTTTTTTTTTATTCACACACCCCCCTCTTGAAAATGGTGTTTGTGTGTCTGTGCGTGTACCTCATTGAGGCATTAAATGACAAGCTGGCAGCATCAAAAGACACTTGATCGTGCGCTGGAGGGACAGCGCTGAGTGCTTCTGAATGTGCTGATGCTCAGTTTGCACCATAAAGGTGCTTCAAAACAAAAAGTCAAGGAATGAAGGAGCTGGTGTGATCGCTGCCTCAGGGTAGGAGGTGCTACGTGAAGATCACACACGAGGCTCCCCCATCAGGTGCATCACCAACACCAGCTGCTGTAGGACTGCTGCTAGTATGGGATGTACTCTTGTAGACAATGATGATGGTTTGATGTTTCTTATTCATATTCTTACCGGCTAAAGGTAAAGAGGGATTCCTTGGCAAACTTATTTATCTAAAGCTGCGTAAACTGAATTTTTCTTGTCCACTAGGGGGCAGATGAACTTCACAGCAAGCTACGAAACACAGCACAACATCATCAACTAACAAAATTGTTTCGGCCAACATGCTTGCAACTCCTTCATGTACATCAAGGGGGCACGCAGCAAAGTTAGAATTCATTTTGAGTTGTGATCTTGACCTGGTAAATATGAGACGAATATTAAATCACCTGTCAAGCCCTGAGAAGAATATCTGGCTCTTGAGCTACTCGATGCTCTGCTACGTTCACCAGCTAGTTGCGAACTTTATGTCTGCTGGGTGTGTACCCCACAGTGGGCTGGTTAAGAGCGGGATTTGCAGTATTTCTATTTATAATAGACTAAAATGTTCTGTAAAGCTGAGGTGTAAAGCAGGGTTGGATGATAAATATCTTTGTGTTTGTCACTACACACAGGCCCATCCACTTTATGTGAAGTAGTCTGATCTGAAAATAATATGTATTAATAATAATAATAATAATATGTGAACCTATATTTGGTGTTTTGGTGGCGGTGCACAGCAAGAACTAAACACAACACTCACGTTATTGTCATGGTGAACATGTTCGCATTCATGGTTTATTTCTACTTTGAGTCAGCATGGAGTAACGCTTGCATTCATGTGGAGTTTTGCCTCTGCCTGCAAGATAAATCTAAGACCAATGTTCACTCTCCTTTTAGCTCTGTTTTGTTCTCCACCTACTCCCAAGTGAAACATGTGGTTCTTGGCTTGCTAAGATGCATCACTATGCACACTAGCTAGTTGCTAACATCCCCGGCTGTCCCACTGTGAGTTAAGCAGGCCATAAAACCAAAATGATGAATCAAAAGAAGCTAAAGGACTCCATACTGCTGAGGGGAACTGACAATTCTCTGACGCCTTTTATATTACACATAGTAATTTCATCCATTGATAATATAAAAGTGCAGCTTTAATTCCATTTTAATCCCTCCTCCGTTCTTGTTGCAGAGCTAAATGATGCTACTTCAATTTGACAGTTGGGGGCAGCTACAGTATGTCTGCATATTATCTACATGTGATATGAACATGTAGGACACTCATGAGAGCAAGTTCTAAGAGCCTGTGTACAAGACGTCTCTGACAAGCCATTTTGTCTCCTCACAAATAGCACCAAGATATCGTGGATGCATGGATCCCTATGTGACAAATTGCTTATGTTTCCCTTCGGACCGTCTCTGGCATGTAATGAAAAATGTAAAATCAAAAAAAAAAAAAAAAAAAGTCTCTGGAAAGCCTTTGAACTGCATATTCAATGCGATGGCCAAATTAGTCTTCTGGTCCCCTAGCAACCAAGCACTCTGGGAGGCAGCTGTGTGCAGACACTGGGAAAGGAAGTTCACATCAGTTTCTGGGATGCTGATTCCTTTTGTCCAATCTTCTTACAAGTCCTATACATAACATATTCACTGGATATTTCTTTAAAATATGCATAGGCCGAGTGCTTAAAACAACCAAAGGGCTATTAATTATGGATAATGGCTCCCATTGTTCCGTCCAGTGTCTCCCAAACAGTTGGCAGCAGTGTCTTGGTATAATAGGCCTGTCATTTCTTTGTTTTTTGTTTTTTTTTTTCTTCTGGAGTACCTTAAGGGAAAAGCTGGAGGAGGATTGGGTGACAGCTTGGGGGTTAAGCTTTTAAGTTATGATGGCATTTTTCACCCCAATTTGTGTTAAAAATGTTGAACAATTTTTAAATCTGCTGTCTCACTGTGTTGAAGGAAAAGCATTTTCCTGTCAGCTGTATATCTCCACTTCAGAGGATTTCCTTTATCTTTTATATCTTATATTTTATATAAGCATTCTGGTTTCAGTCAAGCAAGAAAGCATTGACGTAGCCATTAAAACTGTAATTTTAGAGGACTCTAAGCCTTAAAGCGAGTCTATGCACATTTTTTAAAATTAAGAATATAGTCATCTTCCTGTTAGAAATGAATGTTCAACTTTGCAGGTATTACAATGCACCCTTGCTCAATTCAATACAGTCAGGGTTTTTTTTTGGTCTGGTATGACCAGTAGCATGGTGGCTAATGTTAGCACACTTCAGATATTTATACTGCTGGTTGACTAGTTGGTCACTTTGCTGACTCTATGGCTCCTCTTTACTTTTGTTACTGTTACACTACATATACATATTTCTATGTTGCAAATATCTAAAGGCCTTTGTCACAACAGGAAGTCAGTTACCTGCATATGACCCCACTCCACCTGCTCTCACTGAGGTCACTTAATTGATGATGTCTTTAAAGTCCCTCTCTTGGAAATCTATGGAAAATTGACCAGCCATTATAATGCAATCACATCTCGCCACTGCAGCTGCTGTTCGGTACCACCCCCTTTGCTTTAGCTGTGTGTCGCATATGTAAATGAATCTCCCACAACAACTGATCATTAGTAATAATTTAAAACTATCCGAGATGGAACCGTTCTCAAAACTTTTTCCAGCCTGTGAGCTCAATAAGAAATTTAGTTCCTCATTCTGGCTCATTAAAGTATATTACAGCTATGCACTATTTAAGGACCAAACCTACAGCTTCAGAAACCTTGCCACGGAGGAAATCCTCTTTTTAAGAGTGGGGACCTCACTCATTCTTCACTGTCAAACTGCTCAGTGCTGACTGTGATAAAACCCTGCATGAGCCCACTGGTGTGTGTGTGTGTGTGTGTGTGTGTGTGTGAGAGACTGCTGGCAGTCTTGCAGGTTCCTCGCTGCACACGTGTCAGGAAGGTCGCAAAAATGTGGAGTGATGTGCTGGATGGAGAATACATGAGGGGAAAACAAGGGAGGAGAATGCCGCGGCGACGACGATAGGATGTGAGGGAAAGATATAAGGAAAGGAAGGAAGCAGGTGTATAAGGACAGATAGAAAAGTACATGAGGCCGCTGCAAGGAGGGGATTACCTCTGGAAAATCCTGTATTTATATACAGCCATCCTCCACATCACTGAAGAACACTTAGCGACAACTTGACCCCAGACTCGTGTTTATATGAAGGCCTGTAAAACGGTGCCAGAGAGGGGCTGCACTTGGTCATGTTCATGTTCCCCTCACCATTTAAACGACTGGCAGGCCCTAAACGGCTGGATGCTTAATTTACTCTACGCTGGATTAGTGCTGTTTTAGTTCTAAGGTACACAGTGCTATAAGAGGCACAGAAGGACTGCAACAGGGGAGGGAAAAAAAAGATGGAGATAATTCCACCAACCTCCTGTGTTGGCTTTTTGATGTTTGTCAGTAAACAGCAGCATCAAACGCGATTTTCCCTTAAAAATAAATACAGAAATAAACAAACGACAGAACCAGGATCGCCTCATTGTCACGCTGAGATGTTGGGCTCACAGTGAGTGATCTAATAAGCTTTTATTCAACACTTCTCGCACTATAAATAGTCATTACTTGTCATGTCCAGGATTTGATACTAAACCCCTTGAGATCATGCTATGAAGGCTGACAAAGACTCTGAATAAAGCTCAGAGAGGCGTTTTCAATAATACCCCTTCAAACAGCAGTTCCTATTTGAGGATTTTCTCTTTCTTCGTTTGTTTGTCTTTTTATTCCAGCCGTTGCTGATGCAGTTGACGAGCTGCTTGTATTCATCATTTCTCATAGTGTGTCATGTCACTCGGAGGTGAGCGGCATGGATAATCAAGCAAATCATGAGGCTGGAGGACAGTAATGTCTGTGCATTGGGATTTAGACTGTAGGTTTTTATGTTCTCTGATTTTTCGCCCCGTGGGCCATATCTGGGCTGCACACGCACTGCAGTGAGACAATGGAATTACGCACGCCGATGCCGAACGTCCGTGCAGGAATATGGAAGACGAAGGCATGCACATTTCTCATCTGTCATCTCTCGTCTCTCGTCAGTTTCCTGTTGTTCTGATGCGTCATTGCCCAATGGGAGTCGGAGTAATGAATGGGCGAAGTGCTAAAGTGCAGGTTTTCTTTATGTTCGTCTTAAGTGTGGCAACATGGAGCGGGAGACAGTTGTCTTTCAGGTGGCGCCGCTCTCATCACGCACAATGTAAATCACAGACTGTAAAAATCCTAAAAAGGTACAAGGCTCAGCCATGGCGTGGCAGATATTTGTGTGATGTCATAGCAAACAGGAGTAATAAGCGACCTTTAAGTGGCCTCTTGTGAGTTCACCATACTTAGAGTCTCCGTTTGAGCAAACGGTTTTGAGGACACCTCATCCGAACAGATCTAATCATAGCTCAGTAACTTTAAGTAGGTATGGCAGGCCAGGCAGGCTGCAATACTGCATTGTTTTGTAGGGTTACAGGCAATGGTGGGCAGGGTACTGAAGATTTATGTTAAAAGTAAATTTTACTCCCATAAAAAATGACTCATGTAAAAGTATAAAAACACACCGTGTCTATCTTTAATATAAGCCGCTAAACGCCCCATGCAAGCTGACCATATATCACATCACTACATCTATATTACATCATAACCGGTCAAAGGATCTTTGACAACAAAGATGATCATCTTAGAAGTGGAAAAAACATTTCGTCTGCACACTACAGCACAACAAAATAGGAAATTATAACAGGGAACAGCCTGTTTATCCATGGTGGAGGTACAGAAATCAAGGAAAAAATGACCAAATCACATGTATTATGTTTCTGAAGTGCTCCAATGATCTCTGCGTTAACCCTGTATTGAGAGCAGACTAGTTGTAACAAAGGTAAAGTAGATAACTGGCTTAAATATATACTAAAGTAAAGAGTAGAAAGTTTTTTTAAAAAAAAGTGAAAAGTACTTGTTACTTAAGAAAAAAAATCTTTCCTCATGTTAGTTGTAATTATGTTACTACCCACCCTGGGTACAATTTTCAGTCCAGCAAACCCAGACAACCTCATTATCCCAGATATTGTCATGCTCGCCAAACACTGGTGTGCCCTCCCCCTAAAAGCCTTTTCTCTTGTAACATTAAAAGTGAAACATACTGCTAGAGAGCACAAGCCATACAACAGAATTCCAACTTCTGTCCCACTTGTCTAAATATGTGAGCTAAGCAGAGTGAAAATAGGAGTCATTTCAGGGGGGGGGGGGGCTGCTTTAGTCCACTAAAATTAAGGACACACTGTTTAAAAAAGTACTGGGATTTTTTGAATCTGCTGCTGTTATATTATAAAACTGCACCTGCTGGTATGTGCTTTGCAAGGATGGGAGGCTTGACGGGCATAGCAACAGTAACTAAGGAGAGAGGGGCTTAGCCAAGAGTCATTTGGTATCATCATTCTGTTCAACCCCTCCACTGAAGAAAGAAAATAAAAGGATCTTTGGTTGTATGCAGTACCGCTCATGCACAAGTTGATACGATAGAAAATACTTTATTAATCCCCCAGCAGGGAAACTGTCACCGCATACACAGATGCTGCCAGCTAGAATTGCCAACTGGGCCATGATGGGGCTCTGGCAGGTCCACGGCAGCAGGTACGAAGGTACAAAGAAGGTACAAGCCCATCGCTTGAATTGAATTCATATTTCCTTGAAGCCAGAACTGCCCTGAAGGTAGTATCTGACAGCCAGGCTGTAGTGACTGTGTTAGCAAGCTAAAAATAAACAGCCTCGGGTCCACAAGGTTAATTTCCTGATTAGCTCTTGCGCCCATTCATTAATCTGTTTATTCCCTCCAATTATGGAACACGGGGGTTTTCCTAAAGCGGCCACCTGCACGGCCTGTTTTCCTCTTGCATACGTGATCTAAATACGTCTCATGCAAATAAAGCGATGTTAATTGGACCTGGAGTGAAAGAGTAGAGATGGGGCAGAACTTTGCGAGACTTTAGGAGTTGGTTAAGTGGTTCCATGGGACCAAGAAGAAGAAATACGGTTTATATGGGTTTAATAAATGTCCAGCAATGAATTGCTGCGGCTCACCGTGCTGAATGTACGTCCTCGCTTTCTCTGAAACGTAAAGAACCCTTGTTTTCAGCTTGACCTCTTCCACCCATACTTCTGAGAAGGTTCCATTGGAGCAAAAGTGGTAAAAGTTTCTCAATTCACGGAGGAGCATGGAGTGTCTCTAAGGCATGGAAATGAGCAAAGTTAAGTTTGGATTGGAAATTGGAAGATTAATTTAAAGACTTAGCATATTTAAGAATTGTAACTACAATAAATTATCATCATGAAAAGGACAGCTAAATAAAACGTGTTTCATTGCTTCAATAATTATGCAATACAAAGAAAATTACAGTAAAATCCCAGCGTTTCTTTAAAATATTACTATGAGAAAGCAATTATAGTTACACAGCAACTCTGAATCCCTGGGAATGTTGAAACTTTGAAGAGCTTCAGAAGCTAATGGGGCTTGTGGACACAAATACAATGCAACAGAGCGGAACGGCCCGCGCTGTCAGAGAGAAATTGGGCAGATAAGTTGCAAGGATTTTGAAAACAACCACTCCCCAACTTAAACCCCTTTTATACCCACTCAAATACCCAAGCTCCACCGCTGTCCAGCCCTCCCCTGTTTCCTCATTTCACGCAACACTATCCAAGGTGTTGCAGGAAGACTGGCAGACATGCAGCCACAAGGGTCCAATTTTGCACTCTTGCTGTCCAGACCTGTGGCGTGATTATCAGTTCACTTCTTCGGAGGAATGGCTGGGAAAGCACGGGCACTGACACACATGTTCGACGGTCTTACCAGCACAGACAAAAGGGCATTAACAGCCACAGAGGTGGCTAATGCCATGGGGCTCCTTCATTCAGTCGTATTCTTAAGTGGCAGGCACCACATGGGTTTTGAATGCTTTCTCCCCTCGGGGCAGAGGGAGCTCTGGACTGAGAAGTGCTTTCTCTCACCTTCTTTTCAGCCTCAACAACACCTAAAATGTTTAAGTGCTTAATCCCAATTAATCTGGAGTTTACAGAAATCCTTTATTACTCCATTGAGTTAGCTTAGTGGTCTTAAGTCCCCTGACAATGGCAGCAGGCAGCAGCGTGCGCCCACACACACACACACACACACGCGCGCGGATTTATGCTTTCATACACCTTGATCGGTGTTGGGGACTAAATGTGCGCAATAACTTTAATCTCACTCTTCTCCAATGATTATAGTGGGTGTGGGGGTGCATGCTGTACATAGGCACTGACTTTAACACTAGATATATAGAGAGAGCTTACATTTCACTTAACCAAAAGTTAAAAATGCATTTATTCGAGTATTATTCAAGTGCAATTTGGCACAAAATTCATGTACTTGCATATTTCTATGTGATGCCAGTTTATGAATCTACTTGAATCTAACAATGCTTGTTTTACAAATTCTATATAAAGATCAGTCTGGTGAAACATAATGCATTGTTGTAGATTAAATGATAAGTCAAGTGTGTAATGCTTACTGTATATTGAATAGTAATATACATAATAAATTAATTAAACATTCTGATATGGGCCATTCTTTACTTAAGTTTAAAACTGGGCCCTATTTTTACATGTTTTGTGTTCAAAATAACTGTTACAGTAGATCACCTCAACCAGCAGCTGAGAACAGGCAAAAAAACATGAGGTGTAATTGCTGCAATGTCATCCTTTGGGGAAACTGCGCCTGATCAAAGTACGCCAACAGATTGTTATTCAAAATGTCTGACAACATTACAGAAAACATGCCTTCAGAGATAGACTTGTAAAAGCCGGTTTAACCAGAAACAGCCATTGTGCCGCACCGTGCACACCCACCAGATTGCATTGATAAAAACAGTAATTTTACCCTGCAGAACCCAGCAGTAGCTGGTCTACCGCTGCCTTGAACAGCAGGTTTTGTTACACAAAAATTGTGTTGGATCTGAACTAACCCTTTAAAACACCAATGTCACACAATAATGAAACAACCTAACCAATCAAGACCAGCGCACCAGCAACTATTACGTAAAATTACTGTTTTTGTCAATTGAGTCTGGGGGCTTTGAACAGAAGTGATACAACAGCTGTTCCTGGTTAAGAAGGATCTTACAGGTCTATCTCTGTGGGGATCCTTTTGTAATGTTGTCAGACAGTACGAATAACAATCTAAGTCTGCCAGTGGCAAAAACAAGCACTTTTAGTGAATGTACTTTGATCTGGTGTATTTGCCCCAGAGGATTACATTACAGCCATTGTAGCCTGTTCGCTGCCATTTTATCTCTGCTGGCTGAGGTAATCCACTGGACCAATTCCAGAAGAATTTCTACTTAGTAGACTCATACTACTTAAAATGCACAATTTCTTTCAAGATATATCTCTTGCATACATAATCGTACTAAACAATGATAATAATTAATGAATAAATCATCAAAATTGGTGCAGCAGAGTCCAGAAATATTCTGAGGTTTCGTACATGGTCAAACTCCAGAACATCTACATCCTACTTCCCATAATGCAATGCAACAGCACCTTTCAAACTCCGTGCCTCTCCATTATGAGTTTGTGATTTCCAGGCACAGGCAGGGATAACCTGATGATCAGGGTTATCTTTTTGACTCGCTCTGCCGTGGCCACGGAAGATAATGTGCAATGATTTCCACAGGATTAGCAGTCCTCCCCGTGACAACTAGATAGAGCTTGAAATCTTGAAATGAGCCAGTGGCGCTTTAAGCATAGAGCAGGCACATCAGAAAGTGTTCACATCACTTGCATGTGGGTCGTTTTGGAGGGAAAAGACAACACACTGTAATTTATAGTTGGGAGCTTATTGAATTTCTATATTATATATATAATATATTACTAATTTAAGTTGCCAAAGAATCAACATCCAGCCCAGAATAAATGCAGCTGACTAAGCTCATAAAATCCTGGATTGTATTAAAAATGACAATTTAATGCAGGTAATCAGCAACGTACAGTTTGAAAACAACCTCTGCAGCCCTGGAGGATGCACACACACACACACACACACACACACACACAAAAGCGCATCCCTCCAGTGTAATTTCCTGCTCTCAAATGATAATTAACAATTTTATGTCGCAGCGCATAATTGCAGATGAGGGGAATTAATCGCATTATCTCAATTTCATAGTGGCTCAGAAGTGTCCAAACAAAGACGAGCTCCCCCATGCGAGGCAGCATGTCTATTTGAGTCCCATGTAGGTTTGGAAGACACGGAAGCCAACTTGTTCTTAATCCCCATCTGCAACCGGAGCACTTATTCTTCCAACCTCATTTGTTTAACCTTGTTTACCGTACGGCTCCATTTGAATAACTGGGGCTTTATGTTTCATGCTGTGGACAGTCTGACATTAGCCGGCGCATTAGGGATGAATTGATGCTGTTGGGACGGCATTTATTTCCACCCACCTGCCTGCATCACCCACCATACCTGTCTGGGTGTCAAAACTGGTGATCAATCTCGGAGTTGAGTGAACATATCCCAAGATGAGCAGGAGATTAGAGTGAGGGTGGAGCACAGGTACTCAGTTTGGTTTTAACAGTCCAAGCAGGCTAAGAAACTTGATTTTAAATTGCATTTCCAAACATACTTTGTCACCTGATGATGTCATTATATTAACAAAAGTTTCTTCTCACGCTCACTTGACTTGTCAGCGACCTTTAGGAGAAGCAAAGCGACCTCCTCAGACGACCAGTGAGTCATAGCGTGTGTGCTTCAAGACAGGGAGACTAAACACTGCTTTACACATACAATCTGCATGTGCATACACGTCTTGGCCCCCACCAGCCAGAGCGGCTGCACCGGTGACGCAGGAAACTAGCTTTTTACTCTCTGCGCTGAGCAGGATTTGGTGTCATTTTAAAGTAAATCTCCTCAGAGCGGCACATTGTAAAGATAAGGTCGTGTGGAGGGTTGGTTCAGCACCTCTCAGCTGGGGGAATTGTGTGTGTGTGTGTGTGTGTGTGTTGTCCGTGGAGGACATAAATATTCCCCAGGATCCTCAAAAAAAATAAAAAAATATTTAAGCCCAGAAGTTGGAGTGCTAATCTAGAATGTCCAGATGTCTCGGACAGTGCAATCATGTGATTATTATGATTTGCTTGGTTAGAAAGAAAAAAAAAAAGGGACTACTCAGCATATGTGGCTAAATTGATGCCTGAAATTTTGAATTAGAGATAAAAAAAAATGGCTCCTGTACTACACACACACACACACACACACACACACTGGTTATTACAGGGAAGCCTCCACAGCTCTGATTAAGAGTTTGATTTACACATTATAGGTGATTTTTGAACATGCTGCTCATCCCCAGCACACAGGCTGAGTCTGCCTGTGATGTGACATCCTCGGTGAGTTCTTTTTGTGTTTTACCGAATAAATGAAATGAACCAAATCACATCTGAGTCATAAAACAAAGGCCCGTGGGCTTCCTGGTGGCTCAGCTGGCGCCCGCACGTGACAGTATGGGTTTTAAATCTGGCCAACAATTTCGACATCCACGCAGACCTTGAAAGCCTGTGGTCAGTGGAAAAGTGGAAAGTAGGACGAGATGCTGCAGATCTGCAAGCATCAAACATAAAACAAGGCTTAAATAACTTGTTTTATCCAGCATTCTATTAATGCTCTCCAAAAACAGCACTGGGATTAACAAGCATGTGCTTTTTAGCCCGATACGGCTGTACCTCTCAAGTCAAACAGATAATGAATAGATAATTACGCACCGAGAAAACGACGACAACAACAACAACAACAACAAAAAAAAAAAGGTCTATTCATCTATGCAACACTGCGCTCATTACCCCGGCGATCTGAGAAAAGAACCCCCAAGTTTGAGGAAACATCTTACAGCGAGCGCGTGCAGGAGCAAATGATCTGTTTCATTCAGCAGATTCAGAGGAATAATAGGAGAGGACGTTCTCTTCTTAATTACAGTGTTACAGCGTGGAGGGCGCGCGCTCGTCGAAGGGCGGCTCTCGTTAATTGTTGAAGGTTCTTTGACGCTTGAACGCGCCCGAGGTTTTTCATCGAGGGGTTGGAAGCAAAGTCACAAACAGCAGAACATAAAAAACGGACACGTGTATATACTTGTGCTTTCATTTCATGCTACTTTGTGCCTCTACTCTTTCATTCCAGATGGAGATGTGGCGCTTTAGCTACAACTACAGCGACCAGCATCCTTAAACTCATGAGAAAAACTCAAGTTTGCGTGTAAAATTGGTGAAATACCTCTTTAAATAAAAGATCTGGGTGCTTCTTAATGGTGACTGCCGTGTGCTGTGTTATCTTTTATTGTTATTTCTAACTACACTGCCTGTGCTGTTGGGCTCCACCTCCAGCATCTAGGCCTATATTAATGACTTACTGTAACAACCTATTTCAGCTTGAGCATGCCCCCTTCAACACTTTACAAGACCCATCCCACCCCAGCCTCTCCTGCCCCTGCAGCATGCTGCTGTATCGGGTAGAATCACTACCTACATGCTGATGCAACACATAGCACAGAGCCTTATCCCCGAGCGCTATCGAGTAACTGGCTCTCTGTCGATCTGTAAGTGAACCCTGTCAAAAATCACCCTTGCTGCCAGGATGACCAGCAGGTCTTAATCGGAAACGTCTTGCCTGAGAGCGCGGCGTGCTCGGCTGCTGAGAGTGATGAGGTTACTTGTTGTGCTGAAGCGGTGAAGCTGTTGGGTGTATGAGAGGTGGCTTACCACACCTGGCTGACTCTGGTCAGGAACAGCAGATGGATACCAGCTTTCTTCCTCCGTCCTCCTCCTTTTCTTGTTTCTTTTTCCCCCATTCCTCGCAGTTGATCAGCGCAGATCTTCCCTGCAAAACGGATAATAAAATGAAAATGTTGCAAAAGCATCTGGCATCACAACAGACTTTGCTGTATAAAATTAATACACAAATAGCTTTTACTCCGACAGTAGCGATTATGATACTATTTAGAGCAATTACAGCATCACTTATAGCTCTGATTACAGCTATTGGGAGTTGACAAGGTGAGGAGGGGATGGGGGGGGCATGTTGGCACTTCCTGCCAGTGAGGGCTCAGGCCCAAAGATGTACTGCAGCCTCCTAAATGAAGCCTGCCAGGCTGCACGATGCAGGTGAGGAAGGCAGCGGTTCAGATCCGGGAGCAGCTTATTGAGCGTGCTGGAGGTGCCGTGGCCCTGATTCAATGTGATGTGTGTTGAATGTGACCATCTGCGATGGGTGGTGCACACTCGGCCGCCTTTGTGAACTTCAAAGTCACCGAAAAGAGCGCAGACACTCCAAACAGCATGAGGAGGGGAGCCGTTTGTGGTTTCTGGAGGGTTTTTAAAATTATTATTAGCGTTTTTTTACTCAGTTTAATAGTAATTTAAATGAGATGGTTGGCGAAAAGCAAATTTCAGTAGAGCTCAGACTGAAATCCAGGGAGAGTTAATGGAAAGTGACATGATTAAAGGGGGTCTGACCCTGTGTTTGGCTGAACCCGTCTCAGAATGGGATTAAACCCAGTTTACTGCTTTAGTAGCTGTCATGTTGTTTACAGCCGAGGCTTTCACTGCACTCCTCTCTTAATCCTTCCTCCTCCTCTCCTCTCATGAAAGCCTACGAACGCCGTTGTCAGTCTCTCGCAATGAAAGTGACGCAACGGGAAGCAGCCAGGATCCCCTGCCCGGGCCTCGTAACCCGAGGGATTCGGAGACGGCTGCGGTTTAATCACGCGTCTGGGCCGTAATAAGTCATCACTGATGTTTATGAGCTGTAAAAGCTCTCTGTCTGTGGGCCGAATCTGAAAAACACTTCGCGACCGCGTATAAACCTTATTATGGAGCCATTTGAAGGGATTTTAGAGGGGAGGGGTTTGACAGAGTTCACTTACAGGTTTAGGGAGTAACATTTACTTTTTAAAGCCTTCTGGGAAACGTCCACACAGTAGATTGTGTTCATTTCACTAAATACGTTTAAGTGAGGCTAAAAACAACGAGTAATAGAAGAGAACAGCCATCGAGTCAGTGAACACTCAGGAATGTCGACCTAAATTTAGCCGCCATAAGCTACTGGTCATACCAGACCAAGGACGGCTGTATCAGCAGAACCAGAGGAAGTGAAGAAGCATTTTTTCCACTTTTAAAGGTGTAAATAAAGTGTTAGATTGTCTCACTTGGAGCCAAATCAGCAAATATACTCAGAATCTCTGAAACATTCCATTAAGAGCCAATGATTTGTTGCTTTAAGAGCCACTGGGGCTGTTTTGGATCGTGATCCAAATCACTGCTGAAGTATCTTTATCCTTTTTCCTTCACCTTGCCTCACTTCCATGCACAGGTAATGCCAAAGACCAGAGGGATGCCAAATGTGCGCGCACATGCAGGCTGACTCTTAATTGCCTTTTGAATGTTTTATACAAAATTAAATCAGAATTTTTTTTTCTGAGCAATTTACTGCACCCCCCCCCCCCCCCCCCCTTCTCAAATAGGACTATTATTTCTAAAATGAAGTTCAATGAAAGCAAATGATCACCAGTCACATTCCTTCCTCTGAGAGCTGCTCCTGAAACACCGCAGAGCTCTGTCGCCATCTAGTGGCGCCTTCGCATCACCACACCCTCCCCTCTCTCCTCACTGACTCCCTGTACCAGTGACGCTGGCCTCAAAAAGTGTTCAGCTATTTCATGCATCATTAACATGCATCAGCTACTGACAATAATGAGGATAATTGGATTTTAAATGAACACAGTTCTTAATTTGTTCCACAGATTGATGGGGATTATTGATGTGTGTGCCCTCCCACCAGCTCGCTGATGATTCACACTCTTGTCCCGTCACTGATCCTCGCCGCTGTCCTCACATCAACCCGACACCTGTGTGTGTAAAGACAAGGCAAACACAAAGTTTAAGACTTGAATGTCTTCTCTGCTTTCCAGTTCACATTGGTATTCCACAGGGATGTTCCACCCTGTGCTGTGGGGACGTGGTGCAGATCACTTGTGCATCATTAGGGCCTCAGTGACTGAGCCCGGGGAACTCATGAAAGAAGGATCAAACTGTCCAGCAGTGCATTAAAGTGTGGGACCGTAGGGGGAATCTGATGCAACTGAAAAATGCTAAATGATCGTCTTAAAATAGGTGGCTGCTTAGCTCACCTTGTGGTTACCTGTCAAGGTGGTAGGTACCAGGATTAGTTTTCTTTTGAGTCTCATAAAGGATGCTTTAATAAATAGAATGTATTGTTATTATTTAAATATATGGGCTGTTGTCACTGAGAATCAGAAGAGACTTTTATGTTGGTGTTAAAATGTGGTTTTTATCATAAAAATACATGTAATCATCATAAATAACCTGTCACAGTCGAAATACATATTTCAGATTTACTGTCCATGTCTGTTAGAAATGTGAAAAAGGGACACCCCCATCCTGCACATATCACATTCCCATAAAAAGGGGTTATTTGATGTGTCAAATAAACACTGAAAGAAGTAAACAAGCGTTTGCCGCCTACTTCAGTCAAGAGGAGCAGGTCGTTCTAATGGAGCACTCTAAAGAATATAGAAACTGCTGCAGCAAATAGGCTGAGATGAATGCTGGCAGCAGACTGAGTGAATCTATTTATTTTACCACTCAGGGACTCTTAGCGTCTCCTGATTATTTCTATTGTAGCAGCTGCACATTGTGGCATAAATAAAGCAGATTTAAACAAGTGCATTTCGGTGGGCTGTAATGAAGGGGACAAGGGACAATACACTGATCAGTGTTCTATCAGTGGCAGCAAATCAGGACTGTAGCTGCCACAGACTGTAGAAAGGAAGTGGACTCTGCTAGTTGCAACAAGAAGCCAGAATGAATGGAAGTCTATGCGAAAATAAGCCTAATTATTATTTTATGGTCTCAGTTGCTACTTTCAAGTCTTCGTCAATCCAGCCTGATGTTCATTTAGGAAATCATGGTCCCATTTAGAGGAAATTTGATCATAAAGCAGGTGCGGGGGGGCTTTAGGGCTGGGCTAGCCAACATGTGAGACATATTCCGGTCTCTCTCTTAGAGTCAACTTGGTGGCTGGGAGCAGCAGAGAGCTTCACCAATTTAACCTCCCTGTGGAATACAAGAAATAAAAATGCACTACATAAAATTAGAATGAGAGCTGGAAACTCATCTGGGCCAGTTTATGCCTGCAGCATAAGTTACCACGGTGATGGTGCCAGGTTACAACAGTGACTGGCCCTCTCTTTTTTACATGTGCGGTCCATTTTGAAACAAGACACAAACACCTGTCATTGATTATTTTCAGCTCTGCAATGATGCTCCATTAAAAAATACAATATTTATGCTCTCAGGGTAAAAGAATCTAATCATAAAGCTGTTATTATATCCTATTTAATTTGGATCTTTGATATGAAATGACGTTATGTTGGATATTACCTGTAATGTCCCTTCTTCGCCACCAGAGGTCGACAAAGCACACACATTTACTGAAGGGTCTTTGAACGCCACATGCACCCAATCCAGTTATCAAACATCTGCATCATGTGAGGCTCAGTGGTAGTACTGCAGAGATGGGTTACATCTTGAATAAGTAAATCAGCACAAATGGTAGAAAAAAAGCACCTTTTAAAGTGCTTTTTTTTTCTGTGACAGGCAGGATTATTAAGAACTATATTGAAAACAAACACTCCAAATAAATGACCATCTTCTATATGTGTACATCAAGACCGGCACACAGGCTTTTCCTCTCTTTAGGCTCTTTAATGACCATGTCAAAATACATAACTAAGTAATATATTCAAGAGATCAAAACTGTCACGTGTCCGGTTTCACAGTGGGCTCTCCCTGCTGGACTGTTTAATTTTCCTTGCTTTGTTATAAAAAAAAAAACCCATTTCAAACGCCTCCCTGTATGGGTACGCTTCAGGGGCAGGTCCATTTAATGAGATTTGTGAGGCATCCAGCCAGGTGCTCTCCTTTCAGCTCGTCTCTTAGGTCACTTTTGATCCGAAATAGAAACAAACTTGCGGAACTGTTTTGAAAGGCAGCACAAAGAGGAAGAAAGCATCCAGAAAAGGTGCATGTTGTGCTCTTTTGCATGATTAAAAAGAACTTCCACTGCTTGGTTTTTTTTCGCAAATACACAAATACATTTATTTGCAAAATGAGGGAAAATAATTCCTTAAAGGTTGTGGTGTGGCTGTAGGTGGCACAAAATGTGTGCAGCCCTTCGGCCACTGGCTGGAGATCCTCCACTTCCTAGAGGCAGAATATAATTTAACACCAAATAAATAAGATGCTAAAACTGTAAGCTGTGGGGTTGGTGTACATAAAAGCAGCTGGGAGCACACTTTGACTTTCAAGTCGCTGTTCCATTGGCACCGTTGCGGACGAACAAGCAGGGTTCCTGGAGATGTTCTCTGAATGGACATGACTTCTTTAGATGCACGTCGATGAGCTGCTGGAACCAGGAAGCTGTCAGAGGTTTCACCCGACCTTCGTGAAGAAAAAAACAAAAAGCCAGGATCTCCTGCACATCTGAGGGTCCACTGCTCAGTGTGCATTATGAAATGGCAATTGCATGCTGGGATGCTCTAAATCCGTCAGCCCAACAGACAAATCTGATTTCACACTCCAGGTTAATTGTACAGCGCCTCAGTCTGACCAGTGTGTCCACCTGGAGACACAAATCTGCTGTATTTAGGGTTTTTCTTACCTGCAACCCCTTCCACAGAGAGCGCTCCATCTAAATAATCACCGGGATTAGTTTCAGCGTGTTGCCCAGCTCCACCACTCATGTCGCTCTGCTTCCACTCCTGCATTAGGAAAACAAGCGCAGCTCAGAGGGCCTCTTCGCAACATTTACTCAACTGAGCTTTTAGCAATGGAGGCAGCAGCAGCTGTCAGAGCATCAGCAGGCGTCCTATTGCAAGTGTTTCATGTTGTCACAATCATTGACATAAAAACTGGAACAATAGCTTTTTACTTCTAAATGGAAAAGAAGCTTGGAAACCACTGAAAGGATCAATTGTTTCGCTTTTACTTGATTCTGTTCTTTGAGGATCTCTAAATAACTAATAAGCAGACAACGCAATATCTTAGCAGGTAAACGGATAGTGTCAAATCTTTAGCAAGTGAGGGTTTGAATTGACGACATAGGGTTGTTTTCGTTGTTTTTCTCATCTCTCAGTTGTCCTGCAGCCCAGCAGCCGTTTCCACATCACCCGGGAGTGCTTTTGTTTCCAGCCGCCGCTGCGATCATACACTCTGCAGCATCGGCCACCTGTAGAACTGCTATTCAAGTGGGCCGCGGGTAATGCTGGAGCTCAAGCCCACACATATGTTCGAGAGGGCGGCAAATTGCTCGTGCGGTCTGTGCTTGAGACGTCTCGTCCTGCATGTCTCCCATTTTTTTACATTTTCTCTGATACCGCCCACACACTTTTAGAGTGTTAGAAAGAAACATCTTGGTTTTTTTTCTACTTTCTACCATTCATCTCAACACCAAAGTCCCTGCTAAAACATTTTTTCCTGGAGGAATAGAAGACAGGGAGAGATGTGCATCCTGCCTGGTTATGTCTGATGCTGCAGCCGGCATGATGGAGTGGTTTTTAGACTAATGAAGGTCTAAGGAGGCCGGCCATGACAAGCTTCATAGACAAAACATAGACAGAACTTTGTCTGACCAGAAGCCATTGACAGGAATATCTGAAAACAGTTTTGTCGTGTGATAAATGTCGCTCTTTCTTGTTAGCAATCTGGTGGTGGGATTCCAACCAATGGTCTCCTTTGGTAGATCAGTGTAAAGGCATTTAAACAGGCTAGAGATAAAGGAGTGACAAAAACTAATGCGAAATAATACAAAAATAGATTGTGACAATTTAGATCCTTATTTACATTGAGAAGGGCTGTTTCACTACTGCTGTTGGCATGGAAACCTAATTAAGAAGTGTCATGTAGACAGGAAATGGAGGGTAGTCAACTAAATGCCTGTGGACAGCGCCCTTAATGATACTAATTAATTGGAGATGGGTCAAGTTAGGGCTTTTTAAAAATAAAATCATTTATTTTTTTATGATAATAAGTTAAAAAGATACCAGATGGCACTCATGTGCTTGAAAAGCAGCATAACATTAGCGTTTTCTCTTATCATGGCTGGGTTGCTCCTTGGAGGTCAATGTGGGGATTGTTTCCTGGAGTGAAGTCGAGTTGTTTTCCCCCCCCCGTTTGTTGTAGAAACCAGTCTTTCCTCGGGAAAGTGGCCGATCTTGTCATCTCACTTCCCTCCTCCTGCTGTTTTTAGCTTCACTGTTGCTAGCTAGCTAGCAGTCAACAGGTGACTTCAGCGTCCATGAGTTCAAGCTAGTTCTAGCTAGCTAGCTAGCCAGCTAGCTCGCTTCGCTCCCTTCTTCCTCTTCTGACCGCGCCAATTTTTTTTGTTAGTATTTCCGAAATACTAACAAAAAAACGTTCGTTACGAACATTCATGCTAGCTACATGTCTGCCATGTTTTTATTTCACTTAATAGCCCGTATGCTGGACAACAACGAGCACACAGCGCACACAAACTTAATATATTTTTACACGCAGGTGTCACGGCGGTCAAAGGTCAACCCCACCCACATTGATATTCCAGCCTTCTGATTGGCCAGCGTCACCGGCACCGACAGGAAGTTGACTAATTTAAATGGCACAACAGGTGGCTTTAAACGGCCGGTTAATGTTGGTTCATGGTGTTGTCAGAGTTGTTAGCAAGTCCCCGAACCAGAGACCGCCACAGCGACAAGTGCAGTGGGATAATACGTGACGTGGAAGCTCCACGAAAGGAAGGAGAGCTAAGTGTACGTCAAAACACTCTCCCAGTGTCAGTGTGTATTAACGCCTCACTGTGTTCTTCATATAACTGAACTCATGGACGCGGAAGTCACCTGTTGACTGCTTCTGAAACATAATGTAGGCCTGCGCTGAAATGCTGCTAGTAGTATAATTATTAGCTGTAATAGCTAGCTAGAATAACCTTTAACGCACCTGTAGATAACAGTGTGTGAGTCATCAATCCATGTATTCACACAAGCACAGAAGAAATAAAGATAGCATGATATCTGCACTGTTTCTGTCTGAACTTTAAATGGTTGGTTATATTACATGACAATAGGATGGAAAGGTGGATTATATATTATGGGTTTTATTAGCAAAAATGGCAAAGTGCCTCTGGATCGGTGCTAAAATGAACATTTGCTCTCAGATTCAATGTAAGTGGCTGCTGTCAGTCACACCATGATGTGTGCTGCTTGGAGAATTTGCAGGTTCATATTTGCACTGTAGATGCATTTCATTTCATTTCTCATCTCTTAAAGCTGTGTGTAATGTTAATGCATCCCTGGTTTGTTGCTGCAGCAGTGTTTGATCCCTCTACTCTTTGATGGAAATATAGAAAAATTGCACTAAGTAACACCATGACCCTTCTCTTTATAGGTACATCCTAAATAATCTGAAGTCGTCGTCGTCGGAGCCCTTCAGAGAGAGTCTTCAGAGAAGCGTCACGACCCACTCTCAAGTAATCATGACCACACACTGCAAACATCTCATTTTTTTACTCCTCGCTCAGCGTCACTGTAGAATAAGACTATAAAGTGTGTGTTGTAAAAGGGTGAGAGACAGATGGGGCACTCGACTCGAGTAAAGTTCTTTTTAGATCTGAGCTTTCTTGCCCACTCCACCATGTGGGAGGAAAGGAACAGATTGATAATGACTTGTAAGGGAATCGTGAGTGCTTCTGCACGCCGTGCGAGCAGATTTAGTTTTTTTTACTTCCAGCAGGAGGAGGCCGGTTTGAGCCTGCGAGAAATTTAAAAGGGTAACAGGTATGAGGGGAGAAACAGGCGCTCCTGATGACAATTGGCTCTAAATAAAATCATCGAAATGGCTTTGGATGCCAAAGCAGGTCATGATTCACTCGACCTAAATTTGTTTACCCTGTAGTTCTTCTATTGAAAGAAGTAAAAATGAAACTTTTCACTCTTCTGGTGCAACTGATGCAGAAACAAAAGATCTGCCCAATTTCAGACATGGTCCTGTCTAAAGAAGCTTGAATCTAAAATGGAATAATGTGAAAAAGGCACTTGATCTCACTCCTTCCCAGAGTTTGCAAGTCGTTTTATGAACAGGAGGAGACTATTTGTCTCATTTAGCAATATGGTGAACTAGCTGTCTTTTTGTGCAGCTTCATCCTGTGTTTTAAGAGCTTTACTGTTGTTCAATTATTCCCAAACTCTCTAGAAAGAAAACCTTTCATATGTGGACATTCGAATGCTGCTCGGTTTGTCGAAAACCTCTTTCTCTTTGTGCTCTTCTTTCTATCTGCGCTGCCACACCGCATTTGTGACTGCGATCAAGGCCGTGATGTAACTTTTCAATCTCCGGCTGGCACTCGCATCAAAGTGAGAGCCGGATGCTCGCTCACGGAGAACAGCGGCGGATAAGCTGCGTCTGAAACTTTGGGAGGATATAGTGAAATGCAAATGGCGGTGCACGCCTACAGTGCTTATGTACAGTAGAGATTGCAAGGCACAGATGCTGCAGCTGCCTTTTTAGCGATTGCAAATCATATTTCTGAGGGTCTGTCAGCAAATTAGAAATCACAAATCTGCTCCTATTTGCATATTTGGGATCGGAACAGGACAAAAGGGTTAAACACTGATTCAGCCCGTCCCTGATATGACAATCAAACATAATGGAGTAGAGCAGGTGTAGCAGGTGCAAAGTTGGCTCAATAGCACCCCCAGGTGGCTCGCTGACACTATGCAGATCACCCTCAAATCTTTAATATGCTGAGGGGAAGTCACATTTGAAAGGCAGCTTTATTTTCCCACCCAAATGAAGGCGATTTAACCCTAAAAGAAACATTTCTAATCGTTTCTGCGTCGCTGACAGAATGCTACATGCACAGCAACCACGAACATCTTCAGGAAGATTCAGGAACATTCTCGTGTTGTGGGAAGTTGCCCACCCACACCAGAATAGAGCCAGACTCCTGAAAAGACTGAACAGGAGAGCAAATTACATGTCTGAGTTTTTGTTCAGTGTTCTCCTTTTGTTTGCAAGTCCCACTTCTCGGAAACGGAAAGCAACCTTATGCTGACGCATGCATACAAAACGCTGCATCAAATTGCAGTTTAGAGAAATTATGCCCACAGCTTAATTGTAGATGTCTTAAAGACATTATATCTAATAAAAGTATCAAGCTTCTCCTTCTCTGCTCAGAAGTGGAACAATTCAAAGAAGTTATTTCTCCAAGATGGACATAGAAGGGGGGAAAAAAAGTTTTTTTTGGAGAGACTTTCAAAGAACTTCTTCAGAGAATGATGGATTTGAAAAGCAGACTCCTTGGGGTGGGAGAAGCTGGGGTGGTGGTGGCGCACTTGGACCAATTTGAAAACGATTTCAGCTGAAAGAGACGAGGAAGAGAAAGGGAGGCTGCAATGGAGAGGACACAAAGTATGTTGTAAAGCCGGTGACTGTGCGGCTGTACGTGGCCGATTGCAGACAGTTAGCAGAAAGACTCCTCCTGACCGACCCCCGTGCGGATTGACACCGCCTTTGTGTGGCAGTGAAGCATTGTGGGAGCGTGGACGACTTGGGACTCCAATCACGTTCTCAGAGCCACTACAGAGGTATCTGACTGACTGCCAGACACACACACAGACACAGATAGCTTAGTCCTGACTTGTGCTGGATGCTGGATTGGCACTGCCATTGTGTGGCAGTGAAACGATCTGGGACTGCAGAAAGACTTGGAACGCAGCTCGCACATGCAACAGTCACACAAACCCAGAGCAGCAGAGACGATGGCGCGCGTGTGTGTACATACAGCTGCCAGATAGCAAATGAACAGCATTAGTTTGAGAGGAATTAAGAGACTGCGGCTGCATCACTGAAGCAGAACATTACATAAAGGATGAAAAGGGGGGAAAAACCCCAAAACAAACCACTTCAGACTAGAAAATGGTATTATATCCCACTCATTCTGGGCTTGTGGATTATCTGTCTTATTGTTTGGAATAATTGGTCTCAAAACAGACAATATGACATCATGTGCAGATATTAACAGCACAGCTGTGGAGTCAGTGGGCAGTAGGAGTTTAAAATCTGTGACGAAAGAAACTAAAAAAGGACTTTTTCAATTATTCTTAGTTTTTTTCAAAGGATAACCGTATTTTTACCAGACTCCATTGACAAAAACACAAATTTTACCTCGCAGAACACAGGAGATGCTGTGTAGATGGTGGTGGATCAGTGGCACCAGTAAAATGTGTGTTTTTTCTAATGGAGTCTGGTGGCTTTGAAGAAAGCAGTACAGCAGCTGTTTCTGTTGAAACAAAAAGGATCTTCCAGGACATATTTCTGCAGGGATCCTCTCCGTAATTTTGTCAGACACTTGGAACAGCAATCTGAGCCTGAGTGGCAAAAACAAGCACTTTTAGTGGACATGATTTGATGGACGCCGGCTGACGCAGTCTACTGGATTATTTTCCAAACTTTTTATACCTACCAGTAATTTCAAACCCAAAATAAGATACTGTCTGAAGTTATCCTTTTAAAATACAAACTACAAAAACCAAACTGCAAGCTGTTAGAGGGGGATAATGAGGATTTGTGGCCCTTTTTTTAGGTGCTAGATTCAAACTGTGCTTGTCCTTATTTGCTTAAGGACTGCACAGAGATTTTGTGCAGGTAAAATGGCTCGACTCAAGTGAAGTGATTTCTCTTTCGGTCTCACGCGATCTGTATTTGAAGGCGGTCCTGCTCAGAAGCACAAAATATATTGGAAGATTGAGAGGAAACTCACATGAATAGCTGCTAATCACTGCTGACTAACCATTTTCCAAAATTTCACTCTGCCACAGTGATGCCAGAGGAAAGCTGCTGTAAAACCTTCAGAACTTTTATCAGATGATCAGATTAAAACAGTTGGATCAAAAAATACTTCTCACATATATACAGGGTTCACAAAAAGTTAGGGATATTCGACTTTCAGGTGAAATTTATGGAAAATGTAAAAAGTTAATGCTACAGTGATATTATATCATGAAAGTAGGACATTTAAGTAGAAGCATGCAATGGTAGTTTCTTCATCTTAAACAATTTATTGAAAGAAAATCTAACAACAGTGGAGGGTAAACGAGGGTAAACGTAAAATTGGGATGTGGCCAAAGGACGTCCACTCCTCTCCTTTCTGTGACTCTTCCAGTCTCTGTATCACTGTTCCAACCTCCTGATGACACTCTGTGACCCTCTAAGCTCAGTGAACACCTCCGTCTGAGGACTTCCTGTTTGAAGCCTCCAGTGTTGAGGTGCTGCTGATCAACTGTTAGGTGTCGTCTTGGTCTCATGATGTCAGAATGTGAACAGCAGGATGAGGAGGACTGTTTAAATACCAATTCTAACTGAAGCAGGAAATGTATTGGTGGTGGTTCATCCTGAAATTTCACCTGAAAGCCGAATATCCCAACTTTTTGCGAGTAGTGTGTGTATATATTTATATATATATATATATATATATATATATATATATATATATATATATATATATATATATATATATATATACATAATGCAGTTCTAAGAAACATGATCGTGCTCCTGCATTTCAGGCAAGTGTGCAACATAGTTAAATAAGACTTTCCTGTCTGTTTCTGCAAATATTGAGTCAAGATCATATTAAAGTTTACACAAACACAATTAGTTTGAAGTGTCATTCGTTCTGTATTGTGCGTGACTCATCTGTCTTGGTCTGAAAGCTGTCAGATGATGGGTAGAACCTTCTTGTACTTCATCCTGTCTTTTCAGTGTCGAAGGCAGGCCGACGTCACAACACGTTCTTAATCTCTAGTCGATTTTACATTTTCTCACCACTGCGGGCTTTGATGGAAGCTCCTGCCTCTAATAAACACATTTAAGTAACTGAAGCTCACCTCCGTTGTCTCTCTCTGCAGGGACTGGAGAGGGAAAAAAAAGCCCCCGTGGGAAATGTATGAAATTGCAAACTGCAATTACAAGTAGACGAGGCAGGTTAAGGGGAAATGGGCACAGCACAAACTGTATTACAACACCTCGTCACGAAACCCCTCCGGGGGCCTCCGATGATGGATCCAGCGTATTACAGTGTGAGAGTGCAGGGGTTGACTTTTTCTTTAAGGGTCAGCATGTTGGAATGTTTTCTAATACAATTACAACATTACATACCGGAGCTGCCGTTGTTGTGCAGGGTGGCTCCAATAACTTGGCATTCATCCTCATACCTTTTGAGCAGCGGGAGGCTGGTAGGCTCTGCGTGCTTGTGTCTTTGTTAAATGATTCTTATTAGCAGTGCAGGAATAAAGGATTCAGAGTGAGAGCTCAATAAGAGCCTTTTAGGTCCATGTTGTGAGTGAGGTAGTTTTAGAGTCCATGACCCCCTACCTGTAGAGGAATGTGCTGGAGTGAGTCTAAAAGGGGAGTCTACTTAGATATAAAACTTTAATCAGAACCTTGCTTCTTTTTTTTTTTTTTTTCTTTTTAAATATAACCTGAAATGGGTTTTTGGAAATGCTCCTGTAAAGGTGTGTAACTCAGGGGAACATCTTGTTTTAAAATCATACTGAATTGGAAGCTTTTGATTGCGATGAAAGGATAAACTTCCCCCCAAAAAAAGACAAATACACATGTCTGTGGCACTGTGCCAACAGTTACTAATGAGACTGGTGGTGCAGGAAAAGAAATAGACATGTTTAATTGACTTAATCCTGTGTTGAACTATATTTTGGTTGATGGATGTGTTTGACAGAGCAAAATAAAAATTAAAGAATAAGAATAGTGGAAAATGGTTAAAAAACTGAAGGATTGTAAAGTAAATGTAACACACTGCTGACACTTTCAGAGAGGACTAACACACACAAACACTGCACTGACATCAGGCAAAGCAAACAATTACGAAGCACCATCCAAACTGACATAAAATCAGACTTTCAAAGGAAAAAAAATGCTAATTATTTTTGATGAACCTGAGTTTATTGCTTGTTTTTACTCGTTTTTCTTTTTTTTTTTTACAGCCAAAACAAGTTGTTACCCAGACATGAATATTAGATTCCCCCACTTTTACTGTCATGCTGGAAAAAAGCAAACTGTGTCATGGTCGCAGCAATAACCCAGACAGCACCTCAAACAAGGAAGTCGTGTTCAATTAATCAAACTTATTATGGTGGGCACGCGTATAAATCATTAATACGCAGGCAAAGCTGACATCAATAAAATCTAACGGCCTTAATGAGTGAGGGGAGGGGGAAAAAATGAGATGCGAGCAGATGTTCAAAATGAAAACCTCATCAACAATGGTTATGTAAAGGTGCAGTTTCATGAGGCGACACCGGGTGGCGCTGTTGAATCGGAGGAGGAGGAGAGGAGGGCCGGGGTGAGTGTGTGAGATGTAGCGTGTAAGTGTGTGTGTGTGTGTGTGTGTGAGAAATGCAAAAGGGGGGATAGATACAGTGAGTGGGGTGAAGGCCGAGAGAGATGCAGCAGAGGCAAAGCGAGGGAGCAAAACAAGTAAAAGAAAAGAGAGGGAGCTGGATGGGGGAGGAGGGGAGGGAGAGAGAAGCAGAGGTGGGAGGAGGAGTATTTCCCTAGTTTGAGAAATTGGTAGTGAGAGAGGGGTTAGGGATAGAAAAAAGGTGCAGTTAGAGGAGGGTAAACATGGTATAAACAGCACATTGGTCTTCCTGCTGTGTTAATTACATCCATTATTAACCCGCTCGTCTCTGGGTCAGAGTTTCCACTCATGACAATATCCTTGAAGGAGAGATTAGGGAAAATTGCAACCGATACCTTAGACCTCATTGAGGAGGCCCGCGCCTTGTTTATGGGTAATTGTGAAAAGCAATACACCGCTCTGCGAAAACGTGTTTACCAGTTGAGCTCTCCCCAGAGAAGAGACACACACAATCAGAGTCACATTTGTTTTCGATTCTTAGCTCCGACGCCCCTTTTCTCTTGCCCCCTCCCTCCCTCCTCCTCCTCCTCCTCCTCTCATGCTACACCCGGCGCCCTCAGAGGCAGGTGAATCTGTGCATTATTGTGACGGTATCACAAATTGCATGTAATTACACCGGAGGAGAATGATATCAACGCTTTCCAACGTGTGTGTGTGTGTGTGTGTGTGTGTGTGTGTGTGTGTGTGTGTGTGTGTGTGTGTGTGTGTGTGTGTGTGTGTGTGTGTGTGTGTGTGTGTGTGTGTGTGTGTGTGTGTGTGTGTGTGTGTGTGTGTGTGTGTGTGTGTGTGTGTGTGTGTGTCCTTTCGATGAGGGGATATGTGAGCACTAACAGCTTGTCAGCTGCATGTACAGGTTTGCAGACCACCAGGCGATGTTCTGCTAGGTGACAGCAACCTCTGGGAGAATGATGTAACACAGAGAGGAGGCAGGGGTGGAGTGGGGGGGGGGCACACGTGCAGACAAACACACAACTAGACGGAGATGGAAGTCTCGACACAGCGGGGAAGATTGTGTAACAGATCAGCCTGTTGTCAAATTTGGCGAGGCTGACTTTTATGCTGTTTCTTAAAGCCAGACAGGAATGATGCAGCAAATCTGTAATGACTGCAACACACACTCACAAGCATGAATCATTTATTGATGGCCGCATAAATCGAGCAGCGCGGCGAAATAAACAGCAAAGGCAACTTTGCGAGATCTGTCAGTTACACGGTGCCACAAAACAAAATCACGAAATGAGGGAGAACACAGGCGGACGGGAATCAGCTGGCGATGGCTGACGGCAGCCTGTTATGTTGCTAACTGAGCAGCTCTCCTCTGTGATCCTCTGGAGGCTCCTCACCTGGCCTCCACTGAGGAATATTAAAACCTGGAAAATGCTCTGCATAGGATGGAAACAGCAGTAACTCCAAGCATGTGTTGTATTATCAGGCATCTCTCTGCTTAACAGTGAGAAAATGAAAACAAAATATGGCTCCATGGAATGTGATCTTCCTTTTGACATGAAAATTAGAGATAGGAGCTGCTTCTACTGCACGCCTGTCCCAACCTGGTGCTTATTCAAGAGCAGATGGCATGAAATAACACTGATTTAACAATTTCAGCAAATGGCCTGTACAGTAGAATAACATCTGATGTATCATATTCACAATAGTTTATAATTAGAAAACTTATATTCAGTGTTGGTAGAGAAAATGTTAGTCATACTACCTTTTCAGACCATTTCTAATTCTTAAGCTCACTGTTTTTGGAGTATCAGTAAGCCCTCTGAAGCTACACTACATTTAAAAAAAGGAGGAAAAAAACCTAAAAACTATTATCCTTGCAAAATCCACCTTAGGCCACATGCCAAGCAAGCAGTAAAGCACTTTTCCACTGCTAACTTCCTGGAGGGGTGCCACCTTTAAGGGTCTGGCTCTGGAAACTGCAGTGTCCCCTCGCATTCTTTCTTTTTCTTTTTTTTTTGTTTCAGCCGTCTCACTGAGAGCTAGAGGTCGCTCAGTCAGGTCGAGTTAAACGCAACGAAATCTTTCAACAAGATATCAGAATTCTAAGTCAGTAGAGAGGCCGTTACACAGTTATCAGCCTGCTGGGCTGCTTTACAGTCGGCAGCCAAACAGTTACTGCACCATACTGTGATGCAATGTGTCAGGATGTTTTCTGTCACGCCGAGGCAGAAGTGGGCCCTCTTACCCTCCTCAGCAACACACAGCTTTCTAAGTCGTTTATCGGATTGTCTAAATGAGCAACATTTACATCATGTTTTGAATACTACTTTCCCGACACGTAGTCTAGCACCCAAACACATCTTCGTATATAAAACCAGGATGTCAGTCTACACAAACTGTGGAGACGCTGCACTCTGAACTGTGGCTCAACAAATCACCATTGCACTAGTACCACTGTCACTGGAGTAAAGCTAACAAAAATACAAAATAGATACCACATCTTGTCATATTTGAAAAGACCCAAAATGCACAATGTAAGCTGGGGGTGGTGGGGGTAAAAGGTTTGCATAAGAATCTCAAAAATCTGATTTTCATTAAGAAAAGAACTAAAATGAATAAATAAAAGCCTGCAGCCCCAAAGCTAACGGTGCACCACAGGGGCAGTGACACAGGGGATCCCTTTTTTAAGTGTTCCCTTACAGGCAAAAGACTTTATTCTAAAAAGGTTGATTAATGAATTGATAATTAATGGAAAAACAAAGACCGTACATCATTTATCTTAATTGCCACTTATGTTTCAGGTTGTATAGCAGTGGACTGAGGACACCAGTGAATGGTTTGGCACACAGTATCCTGGAGACTGATAGCACTAATAGGAGTCAACTTGTGTCTTTACACTTGGAGCCATTTACTTAAATCAGAGTGCAATGATTTGTGCAAATGCAAAGCAGATTTGTGAATCCAAGTTTTGCATTTGTAGAAATCGCTGCACATTCACTCAGATGTCACAAGAGGGTTGCAAGGCACAAGTTGACTCCCATTAGCGTAAATAGTGATGAGACAAATTCTCTCAGTTCACACCCCTTCTGTAAGCAGATTACTTGATTCCTGTAAGCAAATTATTTAACCAGCATTTGTAGAGTCCATCCCAAACCCTTTGACCCACATGAGCAGCTGATGAGCGTGACCACTCCAAGCCGTTTCCACTCTATTTGCTTTGAAGAACTTGAAGGCTAAAAATAGCCAATGTCACAATGTGATAACGCTGGAAACATTTGTGGAAATTCCACCAGTCACACGCATGTCCAGATCTTGGAGAGACTCCAAGTGTGTGTTTTGAAAGATGGAATTAGACAGACGGGCCTTGTTGGCGCTGACATTCATTCGTATGGACTGGACGGGCCCGTTTGAGGCCGAGCACTTGCTTTTGGTCGGCTGCTCGCCGCCTTTCTCGTTCTCTGCGTCTGTCTGCTAGTTCCGCAGCGTGCTGCACAGTGAGCTGCCACTAGCCGAGTGGCTATAAGGGCGCCCCGCACACTTCATCGCATGCGCTCATGCATCACAGCGCCTTGATGGGGCCAAGGGGCAGAATCGGGACTGATCAGCTGGCTCAACATTGACTGTACACAAGCAGAAGAATATATGACCCTTTTTTTTTTTCTTGCCATAGATTACAAACTTTCAGTATTGCAATATCACTGTCTTCCCCTATCCCTAACCTCTAAGACTAACTAAGGGTTAAGGTTTTGGCCCTACAGTTCTTCTGTTACAGACACAAGTGGAGTTTAAGAACATTCTGTCTCCAGCTTCTCCGGTGTGAAGATTCCCTGCTTATCTTTGCATGCTCTAGTTAAAGGACCTTTACTGAACTGAACTGAACCATTGGGTGGATAAAAAAAAGGGAAAAACCCTATTTTATTAAATCAGTTTAGGTATAAGACACACAAATCAGATTGGCTAAAACTCTGTCCTATATTTGGCATGGAATTCTTGTTGTATTTTCTAGTTTACCAAACTAGAAATGATTCATCAATTAATTGGAAATATCACCTCTAAATTGCAGCACTACAGGTTTGTGTTATTTTGTAGAAAACAAGTTAGCCAAAGAGACTGACTGGCTAAAATCCAATATTTAACACCAGGAAACCCAATTATGGGTCTAACACTAACCACTTTTGAGGATAAAGCAGGCAAGCATGCTGCAGTACATACACTGGAACACACACACACATACACACGTACAAACCACAAAACCTGAACCATTTGGCTTTTCCAACAGACCAGACAGTCAGAAGCTCAGCCATGGCTGGAGGCAAATTCAATTAAGATGTGTGGACTGCACCTTAATTGCTATTGAAGCTGCATAAAGACACAAGGAGGCAAACATTTTGCTGTACTTTGCACTGTTCAGTGGATAATATGGGGCGCTCTAGTGTAGAAAATAGCAGTGTAATGTTTTTGTTAGTTTTATTAGTAGTGTAATTATTAGTTTTCATAATATTATTCTTATTATTGTCACCTTAATTATTAGAAAGCTCATACCAATAACAAAAGCAAGCACTTGAGTCAGTCTGATGGGTGAATACTGGCATATGAACAGTTTCATAAGCAATTTAATGCTCCCAAAGTAGCCAGTGATGTAAGCCATTATGAAAAATCCCCAGCATGAGACAGATTTGTGTGAAACGGCAGAGCCATTCCCTTCATAAAATAAGTACTCGCATAATGCACCACGGTGCTTTTGGTGGTGGTGGTTCAAAGACATAATGACTGAAAAAGCCCCTTTTAAGTCAAGCACCATGATATGTAATGATTCAAATAACACCCACTTAAGCAACAGGACATAAAATGATCCAAACGAGTCGGTCCTTTCATGTAGCATGGGATAATTGGAGCGCACCCATTTCCCCTCAATGCTAGGAGGCTGGATGGCCCCCATCTGTACACATATTAAGATCATCGCCAGAGGTATACGTCATACGTTCTACACCTAGCTGTTCGACTCAGACTGCCCCGGCTGCATGTTGTTAATTGCAGCAAATTGATGGGACTGCTATGAGTAGATGGATCGGGGTTGCGAGCTGTTAGTCACACGTACAATTGACGATGACTGTGAGAAATAATGACCGGCATTTATTGTAGGTGCCGTCCTTACTAAATAGAGATATGGCACCATCTACTTATAGTGGCGGGAGGGAATATTGCTTGAGATTCCTACTAAATCTACTTCCCTTTTTTTGCACCTTTGCAACAGATGGTAGACCAAGCATACATAATGTACAATACATTAGCAAATCTAGAGCTTACAACGTGACTTTTTGTCCAATTTTGAATGCATATATGTTGTCCTGTGGTCTTAAAGGAACAGCACATACAACACTATATGACCACAGCCCATTAAATATAATCTATTTTAATGTATTTGAATTTTTACAAATCAAATTAAGGGAATAACCTACTGTGCAAAAAAAGTACAGTAAATGTGAATGTAGATATCATTAGATGCAACATTTCAGGTTATTGCAGTGTGGATGTCTGCCACGCTAAACGAATAAAAAAAAATATATATCTTTATTTGTTTGCTTGCTTGTTTGTTTGAATGATTAACTTCCCCTGTGTGCACCACGCAGTTTGGGACTATCAATAGCAAACAGCCAATGCCAGAGAGCATTAGCTTATTACTTTGGCAGCATGAAGTTGGAGCTTCATGTCAATTAGGAGGGAATAAATGAGTTGGTGGAAAACTGCAGTTTGATGCTTCGGCGTTGCGGAACACTTACATTTGGCATTCAAGACAACAGAAGGCTGCTCGGAGGCAAAGTTCACATTGCACCTGTTTTGGTGATTTTGGCCTCGTGGAAGACAAAAAAAGCAAAACTACAACAACCAGAGCATATCAAAAACACTGAGGAGCCTTTCTAAGCCAATGTTCTGAGCTGCAAAGAATATATCGTAGCCAGAGGATTATAGGTCAAGGACTTTTGCCTTTGGTGCCAAGCTCTTGAGTGACACGGAGGAAAATACCAAGGGTGGACTTGGGTACACACACACACACTTTACAGCATGTTCTGTTGCTGCTCTGCTCTGTTGAGTAAGTAGGCAAATGACATTCTTTGAATCAAGCATACAGAGGTCTCACACATTGGCCCCCGAGCAAAATATTCTCAGCTGAATGCCATCTGTGAGTCTCTCCATCTCTTTCTTTCCTCCTCTTTGTATGACTAACAGACTGCGTGTTTAGTCCAACACATTCTCCGGGTTCCTTCCTTTTGTAGAGTTTCTCAACATTTCTGCAAGTTGTAGGAATGTGACGAAGACGCTAGGCTTGCTATCGGGCCTCAATGGCTGCTTCTGAACCAGCAGGGAGGGGGTAGAATCATGCTAATGCTGACAAATTCAGCACATTGCCTGGCTATCGCAGGAGGACTGAATATTTCCAGTCCCTGCAGCTATGCGTGCAGTTATCCACAGAGCCGAGAGCATTTCTGATGAAGTGTGTGTTCTGAACCATGCTGGCTTGGGGGTCATTTGCGCCTTTAGCCTTTTGATTGTTAAAATGTTGCTGCACAGCCGAGCAGGTTGCTTCATCAGATCAGGGTCAGCCACAGTGTTGTTCAAATGTGTGCTCTGGTTGTTGATGAGTCACTTGTTGCATTATTATGGATTAAGAAAGTCTTTAGTGTGACAGCGGATGCTCATTTTTCTGTTTCTGTGTACTGGAGGTGTTGTCCTTGATGACTAGAGGGACTGTGGGGAAAAATAGATTAAATATCGAGGAGACCCTCGTTTTTGCATCAGTAGATATAGGCTCGCTGTATTTTCCAATCGCTATCTCACAAATGTTTCAGATTCAGTGAGCAAAAGCCTTCATGCAAAGAGCCAACCTGAATTGCAAAATCCTTACTTCTAAGCACAAAATGCCGCCCAAACAATACAAAGAGCAAAAATCGCATGCTCAGTCCTCGAAATACAGAACCCTCACGTCAGCACAATTCCCAACTCTTGTTATTAATCACACAGATCAGTGAATCAATGCAACATGTGTTTGCAAGCATTTTCCACCGCAGTCCTACATCGGGAAGGCATGACAGCGGTGGAAAGCAGAGGGGAGGAACAACAAATCCGATGTCTTTTCTTTGGAATACTGCACTGAAATTAATGGCGCACTCGCTTGCTGATTGAAACTCTGTTGCGGAACCTGAGATGAAGCAATTGTAAAATGCTGTAAAACTGGCAGCAGACTGAGTAGATCAACTCGCAGCTGATTATGTGACAGATGTTCTATGCATCCCAGAGTTAAATGCCAAAAGAAAAAGTTTGTCTTTACTCTCACCTGAATCCAATTAAGTGCTAATTTCTGCCATTATTCACATTTCCAAGTTTACACCTCCTGCTGCCCCAGTCTTGCATCTGTCCTGTTGCTGTGCGTAACCCCCTGTGCCAAAGCTACAGGAACCGGTTTCCCAGCTGAGCCTCAGAATTGCCTTAGCTTAAGACTATCACTCACCTGTCACCCCGCTTTGTTGTTTGCTTTTTCCCTAATCGGGGTGACAGTAGTGGCAGACAAAGAGTGGTTTCCAGAGAGTGAGCAAAGTTGTTCAGGATAACACACTGAAAGCCTTTTTGGCTCCTATTGAGCATGTCGGTTTGTTGTTTGTGCGAGTTCCTGTGCCCCGAGAAAGCAGCAGTCAATTAAACAAACTCCCTAAACCAGCACAGATGCAGAATGTCATTCTACAAAGGGACTGTGCAGTACTGGCACTAATGTGTGCTATTTTAAATACTTTTGACAATATAAGTGCTTATAGGTACTGAAACTCAACACTCCCAGTACTTCCACTCCCTAATGCTGTATCTTTTGTTCCTAAAGGTGTATATTTAAACCCTGTCTCTAGAAAAAATATTCATAACTAAAATATTCATAACTAGAATATTCATAACTAAATAAACAGTCAAGAGATAAATAAAACATCCGCAGGTATTCTGAATTAAAACCTCAGCTACAGTAATCTGCCTCATCATGGTTGGATTGCAGTGCTTTGATCAGATTTGACTGTGACCAAAAAAAAAAAAAAAAAACCCACCCACTGTCATCACATTTTGATTCAAATGTTGCTAAATCGTGATTGGCACTTTCAGAATTCTCTAATGTAGAAATACCAAAAATGGTTAAAGCTCTGGCAAAAAAAAAGGGGTGTTTTAGGATCCCATCGTTCCCTGTGATGAGCCGATTGATGAAAATCAGACGTCGGGGGGGTTTGTTGAACAGAAAGATGGAGGACATGTGCGCTCCAGCAGCACGATGCAACAACAAGAAGCTTTGCAGGTTTCCTATTGATTTTGCTACCATAAAGTAGGACATCAACCACTTCTAATAGGTCTTTTTGCTTTGGTCCAATTCTGATATGCTCACATTTTCAGAGGTGTGCCCTACATGTTGGTGTCACAGTAAAAGAGGTGGCAGATAACAGTGATTGCTCTAATAGTACATAATACCATGTATAGAGAAATGTAATGGACTAGAATACATTACAGCAATAGAACAATGTATTGGGTAAGGGTTACAGTATCACAGCATATTACAAAAAGGCCAGTCCAGTGTAAACCATCCAATACTGATTTAGGGGTCAATTAACATTGTGTCAAAGCTTTGAAGCATTTGGATAAGTCAGGCTTTATGGGGTTAATACCTGGCAAACTCCCATCAGCTGACTGTGTCAGAGCGCTGTAAGTCACAGTCCTGGATGAACATAATTGGCTGAATATAACCTCCGATCAGACCGTTTCTCAACATACTTGTGAACGTTTGATTTGTCTGAAACATGATTTGGATCCAGGAGCAACAAGTATGCAGAGGACAAAGACGCTCAACAGGAAAAAGTGCACATTTCCAGCCTTTTTATGTCTATCTGTTTGGTGATTGGTGTCATTTTTAGCACAACCAAAGCTCACGGTCAGATAGTAAAATTCATATTTGAATGACGTTTGTACCTGTTGTAACAATCCTGCGTCTCTGCATCCCCAAACCCCAAAGCACACACACACCGCTGACTGTGTCTCTGTTCGAGTGTCCTGGCGGTGGCTGTTGTTTGCGGCCAGTGCAGCCTTTGTTTCTGTCCTTATGATGACAGATTAAGCTCTCTGACGCTCCCTCAGAGGGAGGTACACACACACACACACTTTTAGATTCATCCGTTAGCACTCACATCCTTGTCCTGCTTCCCCCAGACAAGTGATCAGTCAAATCATCTGCGTGTGTACATGTGTTTGTTTGCCAAACGCCTCTGGAATCTAAATGAGGGCTTTGCTTTCATTAATGTTCTTTTGGATGCATTTTGAAGATAATATGTATCATCCAACCATCTTTAGGTTCCTCTAACAAACAGCAAATTCCAGCTCCATTTCCTCCTGATGGCTCCATTTCAAATATAGCACTGCATAGCTAAAACCTTTTATTTTTTTAAATGAGTACAGTAGCTGCAATTGTAATGAATAATTGATAACGTATCACAGCAGACGGATTAAAAACACCTATCAAACTGTCAAAGCTCCGGAGGCTTTGTCCTTTGACACCATTTTTTTTTTTTTTTTTTTCTTGATCCCAATGTTTGTTCCGCAGACAGACATAGCTTGTACTACCCTGGCATTTTACATGAAAGCTGCTGTAAAAAAATCCAATGTCTTTCATCACAATAGTCACCAGACATCTCCACCAAACAATGCAGAGGATGTGATGTACAACAGAGGCTTCGCACAGGTTCAGGAGGGGCGTTTTACAGGAGACCGGCTGAATTAATGAATTCAGGGAAGCCACAATGGTGCTGTGAGTCAGTTGGGGATGTTGTAGTGGGTAGTGGATTTTGTTTTTCTTTCCTTTTGTATTCAATCCCCATGAAGTTCGGTTTTGTTTGTGAATTGCTTTTCATGAGGCATACAGCAGTTTGGTGGTGGTGGTGGGCTGGGGGGTATAAAGACTATCAACAAAAGGGCTGTAAGAATAGAATGTGAAAATGGTAAATAATTATTGATTCATGCCATAGCAGCTTCACATGTTCCTTTCTCCTCTTTTGACTTTAAAAACAAGAGGTAAGTTCCAGTTATTGGACAAAATGACCACATCCTCTGTTGTTCCAGACGTGCTATTATGTACTCGTCCATTAGTTGTCTGTACGGAGTTCAGTCAGTTCTTACAGAGGTCATCTATGTTGACTGCTGTCCTCATGCTCTCTACTTGAACCGCTTCTGACCCAGTTAAAACGGGTACAAATACAATTCATTAATGTTACACCGCCGATCACCACCTATTTACTCCTTAGTTATCGAAGTTTGGTACCAAATGGTGAGGCTTTTTTTTTTTTTTACCATCGAAGCAATTCGGTCTGTGCCATAAAGTAACTGCAGTACGGTATCCGTCCACAGGATTGTAGTCATGAATCATTTCCTGCATGTGAAGTCAGTTCTGAATTTAGTGCACGATTGGCACACTCAGCCACAAACAATGAAAACTGCTATATCGTCAGGAGTTTTTAATTTTTCATATATGTATATATATTTACTACCAAAATACAAATTTTGAGTCATTGGACATGAAGACGATGCTTTTTGATATGTTTAATAGTTAACATACTGTATATGCATATGCTGTATATACAATGGCTCCAGGCCAATTAAAAATGTGCCAAAGGCTTTTATTTTTTATATCCGTTTAATTTGATGCATACAGAGTAATTACTTTGTCTGTGAAAATGAATTGTAATCAAGAAACTATGCAGTCTCAATTTAGAAACAAATGTAAATGCAATGCAACATGGCAGTAAGTGCTATTACACATTCTGCATTTATTTTCAAATGTAACTCCAATTAGTTTTCTTTCTGTTTGTGCTTTGTTATTTTCAGTGTTTAGTGTGTGTTTTCTATCATTAAGCTAAGAATTTAATTGTACAGCACCTACTAGTTCTGTGTTAAGCCAATAAGGCTTTGAATCTTGCAACTAAACAGTGGACGTGTCCATGGCTACCATTCATCTAGTTAATGTTTACTGTGAAAAATGAAAGTTTGATGTGCAGAATGTTGCGATTGCAGCTTTTTTTCAAATGGGTCTGATCAGTGGCAATTTTATGTGTTGCTGAACTAGAATTAGTTTACAAATCTCATCAATGAGCATTTAAATAAACTCAATTTCCCCACTTAGCATGGATGACAATATTCTCTGCGTTATATTCAGAGCTGATTGCATCAAGCGAGTGTAGAGGGTACAAAGGAGGGCCTTCAGCAGAGCAGCAGTCTGTCTATTGAGACCTACTCTGCCACAGTGCCATGACTCCATTAACAAATGCAATCTCAGCGATCATAACTAATCTTTGGAATTAATTAAAAATCCCTTTTTTTCCGTACATTTGTGTAATGGAGCTAGTGCGGCCTTGGATTCGACTGACAAAGCTAATCCCCTTTTTAAAATGAGATTGAAATCCCACAAATCAACAAGAAACTCTCCCCTTTATTTATAATTATTTCATTATGCACAGCCATGGGTGTTAACTAGGAAGAATTGATTGTAGCAGCTATGGATGCGGTTCGCCTGATGAGGCTGCTGTTGACGTCGCTCTGTTTGGAAATTGTCAAGCTCCTGTTAACGACTGTTTTCCAAGTGATCCAGGTGATTGTCTAACTAGCTTCCAGCAAATACCCACATGCCAAAACGTGTCTTAAAATAATCATCCTCATTACGATCGCCGTCACACTGCCACTAACTCCACTCCCCTCTTATCCCTCTGCTTTACCTTCATTCCACATTGTTGCTGTTAACCTTAACACGGAGCTAATGGCCGCTCTTTGCCACAACATGACATTTACCTCACCATCAATAACGACGACAATAAAAATAACTTCAATCCTGAAACGGGAAGCTTGCCGCCCACCAGGGTCGTGCCACCGCGCCTTGCATTCCTCTCCCACACCCTTGGTTCCGGTTTCCTTTTTATTACCCTGCAAACAGTGCTTGATCCCCTCGCCTTGGTTATTTCTCTCCTCGCCCAGTCGAGCTGACACGCTGACACTAACGAGCAGCATTCCTTCGGATCCCCTCAACCCCGTCGCCTACAACGCCAGATATGCACCTGGCTTTGAAGCACGGCACAACAAGTCATTTAGCCGTTTTGGTTCATCGAGCAGGCCGTTCTTTAGTTAGCCCCAGGGTAAAGCTGTCTGTATGAGGCAGGGGAGAAGAGGAGGTTGGGGGGAGGTTTGGTCGATTCCATAATGCTTATAAAAGAAGGTTTAACCTTTTTTACAGTATAAAATACCACAGAAGTTACATAAAGGCAAAAGAGAATAACGCTGCACATGTCAAAGAGAGCTAAATACAGTGAGGTGTCGAGTTGATTTCATGAGAAAGAGATAGTGGACTAATTGGAAATCTCTAGTGATTGCCTCAAATCTCTGACCTCTGATTTCTTCTAAATCTAACAGTAAATTCCTTCATCTTTGTTGCACTCTAGTGCCTAATTGTTGGTTGGATTTTTTATTCACCTTTTTCACTCAATTTATTTCCTCCCCACCCCACCCCCCGCCCCCGAAGAGGCCTCGTAGGCGTTCTGCTCGGACGACCTCGCTATCGAAAAAAGTGAAGCACAAAAATCAACTAGATAAATAGGAGCATTACAGCAAAATATTGGCCAGACATGACACATCGCTAAAAGGCTATCTTGCTTCTCGTGTGGTTTTCTTTGCCGTGAAGAAGTGAGAGGCTGCCCTATGATGAAATATGATGTTATTACACCTCTCAACCAATTCTCAACCCAAAACCACATTACACTTGGATAGATATGTCACATCTGTTGAGTGATGTTCTCTCTCTGCCCATATTGCGGGATATTTAACCTTATTCTACTCACCTGAAAGGACATACAATGTAGCAGGGATTCTAATTTATTTAAATCTGATTCACCGCAGACCTCGCTCTTTCAGATGGATGAAACAGCTCAGGAGTTTTGACATCGAGGTCTCTGTGACCTTCTGACTTTGGACCATAGATTTCATTCATCTGTGTGTGTTTGTGCACGTTTATATATGCTTTTAAAATTCCTGAATATAAATGAAACTGTCCGACACTGTCAGTTTTTAATGTTCTTCGTTTACTCGCCACAAGAAGCACTGCACCACCTGTGACAGCAGTTGTGTGATGTTCTGGTTTTGGAGGAGCCTGATAAAATAACCCTAATGATGTGTTCAGGGTTGTCTGAACTTTAAACATTTGCAACTAAGCTGGTTTTTGAAAGACTTTTGCCAGGATGACTTTAGGTCTAGGTCTGTTGAAACATGCTGTTGAATTGCATTGTGGAGACTGTTGTTGGAGCTTTACCTGTACTGGAGATTAAGGAGTGAGGATATCTTTCCTCTCCTGCAGACATTTGGTATATTTATTAACTTAATTCAAGTGTAGTGCTTAATCCCTGTAGTACCTCCTTAATGCACATTTATTAGTAGTTTGTGTGACTTTGTGCTGAATGAACTGCCATTACGTCTTTTTTTTTTATTCCTATTCCTGGAGGTCATAAATTAAAGTCACATGCTGAGCAGAAACAGTAGTTTACTGAAAGGATACAGTGTTACCACCGCCGCATGGCAGCTGTCCTGACAAGCGCCTACCTGTTCACTCAGAAAAGCAAAACTTGCATGGTGCTGTACAGCTCTGCAGACACCAGCATTATCAGCATGTATGTACTATCAGCTCCTCCATCACTGTTCTTTGACCCGAGATGCTCCCCTCCTTCAACTGCTTCACACTCCTACCTCCATGATGGAAACCTCTTCCCTTCTGCTGCTATCCCCTCATTGAAACAACCAGAAGCTACGAGTTACTGCGGGCCGGTGTGAAAGCCACTTAAGTGCACAGCTGAGCTGAATCATAGACTGTATAAATCAAGTGAAGCCAATGCAGAAGTGCCTCATACTTAACCCTTACATGCTGTTCAGGTCAAATTTGACCTGCTTTGACATTTGACAGCAAGTCTCCTCTTTTTTAGACATTCTAAATGCCTCTGTAGTTTAAAATTTGGTATAGACACTTACTATGAGGGAATTCTTTGAAGGTTTGAAGGCTTCGAAAGTATTCTGTGAAGGTATAAAATATGAACAGCATGTAAGGGTTAAACACAACTATACAAGTGTAGCTGTGGATGCGAGTTTCTACAAGAGTCTACATTGCAAAAGTGTGCATTTAAATCTGGCAGTGCATGCGTTTCACAGCTATGTGTTCATATTACGTGTGAAACGGAACAATGTAAGCAAAAGCAAGGTGGCATAAACAGAGTAACAATGTCACTGCATACATCACCAGACACGGGTATATAACTAGAGAAGCACGGATGATACTTTATGATGACCCAAACCCCAACTATTACAAACAGGCAGCTATATTACTATACTGTATCCACCCATATCCTACCAACCTCATCTACTTAGTAATTTGATATTTATGTAGTGATGCATCATTGCACTACTCCTTCACACTCTTTGTCACAGTTTTGTACATTTATACTTGGCCAATAAAAACTGATTCTGATATGTATATGGCAGGTGAACTTCAGTCTGTCAGGGGATGAGAACTGCGGAACAATAGCAGCAGTTTTCTAAGTCAGAAAATATGGCTGTAAACTGGCTCACTGCCACAGCTAGTTTTAGCTGCTGTCATATTGCTACTGTTGCAGAAAAGAGATGCCGCAGTTCCTCTTTTTTTTCTTCAATTCTAAAGTCGTTACAGCCATTAAAGTGTTCGGCATGATACTCGACCCTGAGAAATGTCAAATCCCTGGGGGCAAATCTTTTATGAAAATAGAAGGATCTGAGTTCAAAGACAGGCATTTTTTATTTCTGAAAATCAACTGTGCACATACATTGTTTCCGTCCAACCACAAACATCAGGCCTCCAGTGAGCTGTTCCTGTTTCACCTCAACACAAAGAAGGCCAAAGCGTGGAGAAAGTGTCGCTCACTGCAGCAAGTGAGCCGCAGTCTTAATTTTCTCATCATATTAGCCTTTCCATTAATCATCCTGCGTCGCCCGTGTGCGTGTTTGCGTACGCGAGACCGTGTCATCCGTGAGCACAGCAGCTCTCCAGATCATTAATCGACTCGAGGCGAGGCAGCCGGGGGCCTCCAAAAATGTCAGGGGGTGGGGGAAGGCGAGAGTTTGCTGCGCTCTGCGCTCCTACACCAGGGAGCTGATCGCAGCATATCACTCCCATCGGTCCCAGATGGAGGGGAAGAGCGTCAGGATAGCGGGAGGAGAGAGGGTGTGTGTGTGTGTGTGTGTGTGTGTTTGGAGAAAACCCAGTAAGTCTGCTAGAGTTGGCCAAGTTAACCACAAATCAAGCACAATATTATGCCAGGCTAAAATTAAACTTTTAAAAGTTTTGTAAACTATTTTGAACTGATATCAAAAAAGATAATATGCTCCTATTTCACACTGAGGCAGACAGTAGCTCTCAGCTTTTATTTTGGTGCCACACGGGTTCTAAGCATCTAGTTAACATCACAATGCTCGCTGTGATAAGGTGGCACCGCGAACGGAGCAAAAGGAGCATTGAGACAAGAATAGCAGGGGGAGAGAAGTGGCAGTGCACAAAGAAAGGCAGTGGATTTTACAGAGGGCCAACAACATGTCAGTTTAAAAGTGGTAAACACAATTTCGAATACTATTTATTCCCAAGCATGATATTGAAAATCAAATTGGGGTTGAGGAAAGTCATGGAAGACCATTGTGAGCGCCCGATTCTAAAATTCGGAGCGCTAGTCATTTGACAGTGGCTTGACTTTTTCTGGGATACAGAGACTGAATGAAGTGGAACAAAAATGGTGGAGCAGGGGGCACACTAGAGTTTGTGGTTGCAGACAAGAGCAGAGAAGGCGCTCTCCACTGATGAGGAGACGCAGCAGAGGTGTCACAGATTGCAAAGATTATGGCAGGCGAAGCATTTTTTTCCACACATCTTGGGTTTTGTTTCTGTATGATCTGAAGCCATGTCAAGTCACAGCGTGCCTCTTTTAGAATCACCCTAAAAGTGTTTAGGAAGCCAAGCTCAACCTACAGGACACTCGTCCAGCATGTCGACGTGGCAGAAATAAATTAACGAGTGTCTTGCGACGTCGACTGCAGAAACACACTGGGGACTCAATCAAGCAGGCAAAGAAGTGGCGGTGTCACAGTTGATGGGGAGCTCAAAAATAGTCTGAAAATGCCAACTGTCATAGAAAATCATTCTGACCACTTCCAAGAGCCTGGCTGCAGAGTATGTGACTGACAGAGGAGCTACACAAATATGGCGTTCACATTACGCTTTAATGGAAGCTGTGCACGTGCACTTAAATGATTCCAAATGGGAGGCTGGGTTATATATTTTATATATATTGGGAATATATTTGTTAAGCTACGTTTAAATAAAGGCATCAGGAGAGCGTTTGGGACCTCTGAGCTTTATGTCTGTCAAACAGAGTTTGGTGATGTATGTCTGTGAAATGTAGTCGATATTAATAAATTCAGGAAGGGAAGATAATGATATTAAATGCCAAGAGTTTGCCCTTAACTTAAGGTTTAATGAAGTGATATCCGGAGGAGAGAGAGAGAAAGAGAAGGGGGAAGGGGAGTGTTTGTGGAAGAGACAGAAAATGAGGGGGGGGGGTGTTCTGAAAAGCAGAGGAGCGTTGGGGTGGAACAGAGCTGTTTTAGATACAGCGTGTCACTGTTAGGAGTACCAGAGTGGATACATAGGGGAAAGGCTTCCCCGGCTGACAGCTAGCCCAAGGTGTAGCATAAATAAGAGATGGTTAAGCTGAGCAATGTAAAGCTCGCCTCGTGTAAGTAACCCAGAGGCGTTTAACAAGGCCGCCGATGTGAGTTTGTCTGCGTCTGCCCTTATATGTGAGGGCGAGTGGGCTTTAGATACACAGGGCGTAAACAAATGAAGGAAGAGCACTGCTTCTCGTGCATAGAAAGAACACACACACACACACACACACAAAGAAAGCTGCACATGAGCATACACACACATGGGGCTAATGTCTTCCCATAAGAGAGGACAAGCAAACTCAGCACTGTGATTTTGTTTTATCTCATTCATCAGCCTTGAACATCCGGATGCACACACACACACACACACACTCTGCCTCATCTCTGTCCCTGTCCTTTCCAGAGCTGGCCATTATCTTGCCCTTGTTTGAGTGTGAAACATTTTCATCTGCTATGACTCATTGCTCTGAGAGTCTACCAGCTGCCCAATGCCCAAGTGTATGAACATGGCATAAAGCGTACGGAGCCAGGAAGCCTCAGCAACGGGCTAATTAAACTTCTAACGGAGAGAAGGCGACAGTCTTGAGCTGCAGATGGTTTGTGATGAGGAAATTACCACAATATAGGTTTTTCTTTGTGTCAATTACAGATGCAGCCTGCTAACTTTGCACAATCGTGCTTATAAAGTGAGCTAGGTAGCACTGGATTGAGTGCTGTGACAAACGAGGTGATTGAACGATTCTCAGCTCTCCATCTGCAATTAACACAGCATTGGCCTCGAGTGAGGCTCCCCGCCGCTCCTCTGGAGTCGCTGCGCCGGCCGACCGTAGGTTCCCACAGTTGCCAAGGGCAGCCTCCAGGTGTGAACTCGTGCACACGCTCACCCCTTCCCTTGGAATAACGAAGATCAGAGTGATGTGTTTATGCTCATGTGGGAAGCCATTATCTGATTAAGTGCAAATGCCAACTCACGCTGCGCTGTAGTGTTGTGTCGTTTCCTGCTGGAGACACCAAACAACTGTCTGTTTGTTCCACTGAGTGATGAATTAATTTCACGCTATTATTTGATTTACACATTAACCAACTCCTTTTTAGTAGAGTCAGTCCTAACTATTAAATCTGCATACGGTCTTAGGTTCATTCATTCAGCTGCAGCGTTTCTTTGTCTAACATGATTGTAAAGTGAATATTTTTGGGTTTTGGAGTGTTACTGCAGAGACAAAAGAAGCAATTTGGATGTCACTGTGAGCTTTGGGAAGTGGTGTTTTTCTCTATTCTCCATTTTATAGACAAAAGCAAAGATTGAACTGATTTGAGAAAATAATTGGCAGATTAATAGATAATGAAAATAACCATTAGAGATTAAATCAAAATCTGAATAAATCTCATACAAAACATATTTCTACTAAGACTGAAAGCCTTTCCTTCAAGCTGTAATACCCAAATCTTTTAGGGGTGGGCCACTATTTCTGATCTTTAGACCCTCATCATCAAGTTCCACATATGATAGCAGGACTACTGGAGCACAATCTTTAGTTGTGTTCTCTGCTGAAGTTTGAAAATGTCAACCCTGACAAAAGATGACACATGAAAATGTATATAATATGTACATTTTTCATCATGAGAAGCATTTTGTGTGTCTTGCTGAGAATCAATATTAGTAGACCAAGGTAATGTCAGCTACAGGGAGGAAGACTGCTTCATTTCATAGGAAGAGTAGAGATGTGGTGTTGGTTGAGAAATGATGGTTTTCAATCGTAATATATTTCAGGTGCTGCATCTCAGACGTGGGTCTTCTGGGAAATCTACACTGGCGGCATCGGGACCACTACGACGACTGAGTAAGTAGCAGTTATGCGTGACAAGCTAAGATAAGAGAGCTTTGGGTGAGAAAGTAAATGACTTTTTTTAGGGAGCTAACTGCAAGATGTAAAAATTGGCCAACTAAAGGTCTGTCTTAACCTGTGCATCGGCTAAATATACAAGGAAAAAAGGGCTGTCCTCACTGATTTGACATAAAAACTCAGCGTTAGCAAATGCTTAAAAGATGGGCTCTACTGCATTAAATCAAACATTTTCCTCCTCCTATAAAACTTCTGCCCTATACTTGTAGAAATGAACTCCAGCATTCACTGCATCTAAGCATAGATAAGATTAACAGAATCCCTTTTGTATATACTTTGATGCCTCTGCTCTGAGCGAGCGTCTTTGTTCTCTATGGTCAGCAGCAACCACGGTTCATACCGCGCTGCTGATTCATAAAATTTCAAACAAAATGAATTATTTTTTGGCTGCCAAACACACGCCGGACCTCCAAAACAGTCTCCCATCACCTTGTCACTTTGAAGACACATTTTCATCGGGCTAAGAGAACTCCTACTCGTGTGACTGGCAGCGTTATAGCCAAGGATAAAACGATTCTAAAGCAACAGGTCACCACACGTGTAGCTAAAATCCTCACACTTTGTTTTCCAATTGGTCGAATATGTCTCAGCATGTGAAAGTTACAAGCTTCCGAGCTGATATCCCACGACACCGCGCAAGCCAAGCGTTTCACACAAACCTTTTAGGGCTTAACACATCTTAAATGCCTGTCAAAACCCCCGAGACAGCTGCAGGTATTCATAGGCAATTCAGTCCGAGCAAAAGGGCATCAAATCAGCCTCCATTTGCACGGTGCATTTTTAAAAGGTCCGCTGAGGGGAACCTGGGAGGGAAAGGAAATGTCTGCGATTGCAAATGCCACGCTGCAACTTTTCCACACGTGTAGAGTATATGTATATATTTCACACTGTTGTCCCGGCATTTTAAACACTTTGTCTTCTGTCACGCATGTTGAGCAGAGCCTAAACACGGTCCTTCTGTTCTATGACTTGGCATTCAGTTCTTTGAGTCACACATGAGTGTATTGTGTCTTTTTAAGAATCTGGACCGAAGAAGCATCAAATGCATCGACAGACTGGCAGACATACAGACATTTCCGGCTAATAAACATGAAAATTTGAGTTGCAGTCTCATAGTAGATGGCCCATTATGCTGAGATGAGGAAATAATCCTGACATTACTCAGCGTTCCTCCTGTTAAGCAGGTTGTGAACCATCATTTGCACCTTCAATGGAAGCCGGCTACGCCACTGTGCCCGAAGTCTTTGGTCCAGTCTGTTTCACAGCCACATTGAAATGACATTAAATGGTAGACTATTCATCCACAGAAAGCTTTTCATTTTGCTCGCTTTGCCTAATTTTCAAATTTAGATGGAAACTCTCCTGAGGAGCCCATTTGAGTTGGGGAAAAAAAAAATCTCTGACAGTGACTCATGAGCTAAAGAGCGTCTCACCCATCTCTCTGTTCAAGGCTCCTCAGCGCTAATGATTTATGGACGACACGACTTGGCCTAATTTGAGCTTTGAAATACGTATTCCCTTTGTCTGAGGGATTTAACCCTTTAACGTCCTCACCAAGAAAAAAGCAATGAAAAAATGTATTCTTCATATATTTTATTTCCTTGGGGCACTAATTACAAAAATCAATGTTTTTTTATGAACAGACCCCACATTTTTTGAAATATTGGCCTCTACCAAACGGTTGAGATGTCGTAAGTAAAACATGTTTTCAATAAGATATAATGAGTTAAAATGTGCTCTACCAGTTGAGCAGAAGGTTAAAGGGTTAAATGCAGCTCTGCTACCTTGATGTGGTGCTCCAGCTCCCCCCGCCCCACCAGCACTTTCTCTCCACTAATACTGGAAACGACCGCCACGCTCACAAATACACAAAAAAGGCCCCCTACTTGCTCTTACATTAGCCTATAGAGATGCTCCCGCACACATCAACATCCACACACTGGCATGCGCGTATCTCTCCAGAGAGACGTTGCCAGGCAACAGGAAGCAGCCTTCCCCTCCCTTCCGCGTCCTTGTCCTTTTCTTTTTGTAATATCTTTCTTTTCTGAAGCTCCTATCAAAGGTGAAAGGAAGAAAAAGGTGACCACGAGATCAAATAGAAGCAATATTTACATTTAGTGCTGCATATTTGTTGTCTGGCTTACACACAGTAAGTCCATGGTGTTGCTGCTTTTTATATAATCAAGCTGTCTACAAGTGCATATTTTTTAAACATGCATATTTCCAAACATTGCACACAGAGATGACACATCTTTTGATGTTGCAAACACGGATAGATTCATTTCACATTTTTCATAATTTCTGGTATCCCGACACAGCCAGTGTGCAATCACATAACTGAGGAACCAAGCCACAGCATCGAAATTTCATTTTTGTCACTGGGGTTTGGCACAGCTGAATGGACACTTCACTCACAGACATCAGCATAAACCTTTCTTCCACACAAATGCATGAACACGCCACTCACTGGGCTGTCATTGTCTTCACTTATGATTTTCAATCTGGAAAAACATGACAGCTGTTTGGGGGGGGAAAAAAAAGTCCAATTTCCCCCAAAAGTAGCTCCCAAAATTGGCTTCTGATTACATTTAAGGGGCGAAATTGGCCACTATCTTGTTTTGTTGACGATGAGATTAGTTATTCACAGGCCTCTAGTGTCGGGATCTCAAATTAGGTTCATTCATAGTTTATCCTTGTTTCACCAATCCTACCAATCTATGAGAGTGTTCACATTACTGGTGAAGTTCTTTTATTACAAACAAATCACAGGTAACATCAACCAATAGAGAGCTGAGCTTGAGATGGGAGCAAATAATGCTCCCTGTTCCCAAATGTCCTCATAGGGTTACAAAGCTGTTTTCAGGGCCTTGAAGTCTGAGTGATTTGGTCGTACACTAATTTAGTGTCATTTAACACGACAGATTTGCCTGTTTGTTCTTAGTAATTCAGTTTTGTCACCTACGTCCATGCAACTGAGTTTAGCAAATTGAACTGTGATGTGATTGTGATTGAGTGGTGGTGTGCAGCGGATTTTTGGATAGTTCTAACTGAAAACTGCTGACTGCTGCAGCTGGAAACGATGCATATGAGGAGTGAGACACTGGTTTTTACAGCCAGAACTGAATACTGAATAAATGATCAGGTGTTAATGATAAGCATCGATTAGCACCGTTGGTGTTGCAACCAAGTTTTAAGGGACTTGGAATCTTAAGGGGGAAAATATAGTCTGGTTTTGCGATGCTGTCCAACTTCATAGATCCTCCTTCATAAATAAAGACCCACCTTGCACAGCTAATGGCCAATGAGCAGTGAGATTTGACAGAGGAAGAAAAAAAGCTTTATCCTGGAACTCAAATTTACCAAGCCATTTTATTCACCTTCAGATTTCCTTCCCCAAATGAATCCTATAATTAAAAAAATATAGACGGTGAGGAGTCAGATTGTTCTCCCATTTTCAGTCACAAAACAACCCTCCCGTGTCCTTGAGTCCTCGCCAAGACTAATGACAAGCCTTGTTGTCTCTCCATTTGTTTTCCTCATGTCCTCTGCCGCGTCGCGACACAGTTGGAAAGAGATTACAGTTGTATTGGGTGCCGCCTGTCACTGTACAAATGCCTGTCATTAATTTCACAGGCAGAAGGCAATTTCAGAGAAGTGGATAAGTTCTGATAATGATGCTGGCTCTGTTGTGCTGTCAAGCTGGGGAGAGAAACATCAGGTCAAAGACTTTCTCCTCCTCATTCTAACTTTTGTATCTGCTGGTGTGGTTTGATAAAAAAAACCAAAACACAATGTTTGATGTAAAAGTTTTGTAGTTTGTAGACCTGAAATGCTGTGTGTTTTAGGGTGAAATAGAGTGGGAATGAATCAAGAGCTGAATGAGTGGCAGATATTATGAATTGCCGTCAGATCATTTTAACATCGCCGCTGCCCTGTTATGCACTCGCATAAATCACCTGATAAGCGTGGTGTTCATAAGGAGACGTCAGCTGGAATCCGTGCAGCACTTGTAGATTTGTTTCTCCCACTGAAAGATTCATTATCCAACAGGCCTTCTCGTCCTCACTCTCTCCCCTCTAATGCCTCACTATGTGTGATTGCATTAACTCCATGATGAATGTAAAACAGGAAGTCGCCGCTGACTGCATCATCCCAAATTACTCTGCAGACGACGCTAGTTACAGATGGGACCAGGAGGCGCAGGTTTTTTCGAAACCGTCTCCGTCACAGCGCAGTTGTTTCCAAACTGACAGCGAGGGCACGCAGCCTCTAAATCCACCGAGTCCTCCTCTCGCCGTCGCTGGCTGATGAGATTTGTGCCTACTCAGCCCAGAAGAAAATTTAGCAAGGTTTCACATATGCTAATGAGAAATTGATATGAAATATTGTAGAACGGTTTTGTACAACAATCTTTTCTGTCCTTTAGCTCCTCAAACAGAGTCATCTAGACGCATTTGCACCTGACTGCACGTACTATAAATGGCATAAAAACGCCAGAATGCACTGCAGGTTTCGCGTTGAAAAGATTTCACCATTCCCCTATCTGCACACCATGATATTTATTCTAAGAGTTCACTTTAAGTTACAGTTCTGGCAGTTTTTCTTCCATTTTCCATTAATGCATGGCTTTTAATGGACCCACATAAGTATGTGTGCTAAAAGGAACTCTTACTTTGGCAGGATTATTATCTTCCTTTTGTGAAGCAGGTACTGGCTTTTGTGGTGCAAAGTCGCTCTAAAAGTGTTGAATCATGGGCTGTGTGTGGCATTAATAATGCTGGTTTCTACCATGTCCATCTACCACGCTTAGAGAAGTTGCCCCCAACCTTTTCTGACTGATATACCCCCCTACCCTGATCAGACTGGCTCTGGTAGCCCTTCGTCATATACCTTTTGATAGATGGGATGTCCCTCTGGAATTGTTGGGTAGTATTTCACTGAAAGAAAATGCATTGACTGTGCTGGATCAGTAGCTGAACGTACTGTAGGAGTCTGTGTGTGTTCCTCAAACACATGAGGAGCAATATTTCATATCTTTTTTTTTAATCAAATCATAATTTTTATATATATTTTTTAGATTAACTGAGTCTTTCCAAGTACTGTGTTTTTATTCATTTATTTAGTCATTCACTGGTTTTACTGCTGCAGAGGAAATGAATTGAGTAGAAACTGTCGCCCAACATCTTTGCCAAAGAAATGAACAAGAGCATATTTTTGTGGCATCTTGGAAAAGGTCTGTAACAGAATGTCATGTTTGTAGATAACGAGCCCAAAAATACAATATGCTAACAGTTAAATCTATGCGTGGTCCCTAAACAAACTACTTTTAGTAGCTTGACAGAGTATGTGTTTTTCTTTGGGAGCGCAAATAACTCGTCATTAAGCCTATTTGGAAAAAAAAAAAAGATTTTAGTCGTTTTTTTCTTCTCTGTAATTCTTATACGGCGCGTTTAATTAAATGTGACATTTCAAAGACGTTACATGCGGTGTATCAGCCTACCTCATATTAAAAGTGCTTCTTATCTTCAAAGGCAGGTGTTGCAGTGGGGAGGGAGGGGGTCGTCTTATGATCAGGGTCGTCTCACATTGTGGCCCAAGCCACACACGTACTTTATCTGCCCGTCTGTTATTGGTGGGAATCAAGGAGAGCATAGAGTGAGTCAGATTTTACTTGGCAGGGGTTGATGTTTTGGCCTGTTTTCCTTTTTTTTTTTTTTTTTTAATCTTTGCCTTTCTTTCAGATTACTAACTGCGGGCACGATGCCCGTTTCTCTGAGCAGTACATCGATAATAAATAATCCATTACGCCTCTGCAGCTTTTACAGCAACAACTGAGAAACTTGTCTCACAAATTTCACAACATGCTGAAAAGCACCTCAACGCGTGTGATTGTCTGCCCCGCTTTGCCGTGCATTTTAATTGGCCGGAAGTGCGGAGAGCAAACCGCAACAGTCGACGTTGAAGCGCTTCAACGGCCTGTTTCTGGAGCGCAAAGGAGGCTTTCCTCCAGTGGTCTGCAAATCTACAGGCCTGACAAATCCTTATTAGTGGCTCCTACTGTACATCACTGCAGTATGTGAGTGAGTGTGTGTGTGTGTCGAGTGTGTTTGTATGGGTTTATGATTTTGCGTTGCTGGCCAGGGAAGCCTATTTGACCAATTAAACCAGGATGTATTTGCTGTGTGTGTGTGTGTGTGTGTGTGTGTGTGCGCGTGCGCCTGTCTGCCATGTGGGTGTGAAAATATTTAGAATCCTCTTGACACCCAATTAGAGAGCAACCCGACATGACCTCCAACTTCAAGAGACACCAAAAGCTCACTTGAAACAACAACTTGGAACTGCTTGACAAAATGGCCTCACTAATGAGCGTCTGTAAACACAACTTTATTCTTGCTGATTGGTATTTAGAAGAAAGGAAAAAAGGAGGAAAAAAAAAAAAAGCTACAGTGTGTGTGCAGAATATATGACTTTAATTACCATGTATAATGAATGCACAGAGAGCGGTCATTGTACCAGTGGTCATCAGACAGCGTGACCAAATGCTGCATACCCAGGACATGCTGATTTGAGTGAGATTATTTTAAACAGATTTCCATCAGATTTTTTTTATTTTTTTTTTCCCCTGCATGAAGACATTTGCCACTGCGGTTTACTGTAAACAAGCTCCTCTTGCAATGAGCACGACTCCGAAATGCTTCTGTCACAGTAAAAGAAAGTGAAGAGCAAATGTAAATGAGGCGCTTATTTTGCCAAATACTTTGCATAAATGTTTTGTATTTTTTCTTTTTTACTTTTTATCGTAAAAAAAAGAGTATCAGGCCCACAACTAAAGCCTATTTTCATGGCAGATTATTTTTTACTATCAATCTATTTATTGTTTGGGAAATTGTGGAGGGCATTTTCCACTTCATTGTTCAAACATACAGAGTGATGTAGAAGAGCTCTTTTTTTTGTCAGACCAAAAGCCAAAGAAAAGTAGTTTAGCAACAATATAAAACTGAGGATTCATTTTAAATAAAGTTCAGAATACATGACAGTAACTACACACCTAATGAAGCCGGTTTTCTGACTTACTTTTGTCATTGTAGCAGATGTTGTGACACTTTCTCATTTATTGAAATAAAGACGAGCTATAATATGCTTCAATTAAGTTTTCAAATACGCCTCCTCTAAAGTTCCATATGTACTGTAACAAATCAAAAAGTCTTGTCCTCCAGAGACACTGACTCCTTTTTAACGAAAGTAAAAAAGATGGATGGTTTTGTTTCCTTCTTTGACAAATCAAAAGTGTTTGGCGTTTGTCTTCAGCTGTCACGTCACTCCTGCCAGCTGAGCCGTGAAAAGCTCTGTCAGTCTTAGTAACTTGTCTGGAATTTGCTTCCGTTCTTTCAATTCAACCCTCAATCATTTGTCAAGGGACTCAATCGGAGTGGTGGCCAATTTGATTGCATTTAAAGTTTCTATTTTAGGTGGGACACAATTTGTTACCCGCATGTTCTTTCAAACTTTTTCATAGTGCCACTAACTCACGGAGAAAATGAATCCTTCCCTTTATCCTTTTATTGTAGTGGGAGTCCGCCACTTCTTTGAGTGATGAAAGTAGAAATTAGTCAAAACTCCTCAGAACTGTGACCCAGCGCGCTCCGGTCCAGTCTGGCTGCTCGTTTTCTCCGTCGATCACCCCCGTGAAAACGCATAATATTAGCGATCAAAGCAGACTGTGGAGTTCCCGTGGCCACAGTCTTCAGATCATAGAAGAAGAGCAGGTCTGCAGGAGGGGAGGGGGGGGGATGTGGTCGGAGGGCGGACGATGAAACGGAATACGAAACAGTCAACAGGAGATCAACTCTGCTGATCCTGCTTTTTGATCTCCGTCTAGGCCGCTCCTTAACATGCATATACATAAAGGGTACTGTATGTGTCTGTCAGCTTGCTCACTCACCCCATGTATGTACAAACGCATATGCAGCCACACAGGCACTCTTACAGTAGACAGATAATTTATTTTTCACATCAGTTTTCCCTCCTACATGCACACCAGTCACCTCATATCAAATGCGGATTCTTTGCCACACAAAAAAAGGGGTGTAAAATATGTGATTTTTCACCTTGAGGCGGCGCATTGTTTGCATATCTGCATGCATAAAGTCATCACGGAAGCTGACAGTGGATGCATCTGCAATTAAAATGGCAACACAGGTGCTTCACAGTAAGCTCTGCTGGTTGATTCCCAGAGACACAAACTAAACACACCATACCCTCGCAGTTAGTGTTTTAAAGAGGGGAAAAAAAACTTGCATTTTACAGCTAATTATAATAATGTGGATATTGACTTGTTATATTCTTTAACGGGCCTGTTGTAGTCCTTCATTCTGGAGACAAAGAGGCCAAGCTGCTGTAATTAATCATGCTTTTATTAAATAAGTTGTAATGTGATGTATGGAAGGAGGAACCCACACACACACACACACACACACACACACACACACACACACAAAGCAGCACAAATTCATGCACATCACTGTAAACCCACAACTTAAGCACACGTACACACTCACACACATTCTGTATACGTATTGCATGTACACAGACATGCATACACACACTGTATACACACATATACGCTGTGCCTAATTGTTAAAGTGCTCAAAGCTGCTGACCAGCCACTTTTTCAATCAACCTGTGTGTCCCAGCAGTTCGCATTGGCCCAATCCATCAAATCTCCCCGAGTGTCACGCCATCACAGACGCAGCTATTGTAGCCCGTGCTCCAAGTCGATGGAATAAGAGATGATTACAAAAGGGATTATAATTAGCTGGAAGTGATTTCGGACTGTTATTTGTCGGCTTTGTTCGGACTGCTGATCCCAGATCACAGGCCGGCGTCTCTTTGATGGCAACATTCATAAAGATGTGAAGAAGAACGGACTGATTGCAAAGTAAGCTGCTTTAAAAAGGCTTTATAGTCCAGTTCCTTGAAAGAAAGATCAAACAAAATAAATAAATAAATCAGATCACAGCCGTAAGATTCATTTATAACTTTTTCCCCAAGTAAAGACAATCATGAAAACTGACTTTTGAAATACTATTTATATTTACATGTAAATGAAGATATGTGGTGACTGTATATCAATATGCTGTTTCCTTGGGCAAACTAATCTCGACCCAACTTCACTTTCAGCTCACTTTGAAACAAAATTTGCGAGGATTCTTTCAGTGCCGTTTCAACAGAAGCATGGAGGGGAAATGATATTATATGCTAATAGGAGAGCTGTGGGAGCAATGGCTCAAGTCTTGCAGATAGAGAACTCATTTTATTTCATACGGATTAATCAAACCCAAACTCATCATCATACGATCTCAAAGGCAAAACTACATTAGCATTCATACATCAGCACATGTGATAAGCACAGACCCTGCAGGACAGTTGTTGGCGGAAACATTAGTAAATCAAGCGTGCTGAACACAAGAAGCAAAGGTCGGCTTATTGACACTACTTAAAATAATAGATGTGTTTATTTGTGTTTCTGCAACAGACACCCGGGGTTAATAAATGTCTGCATTCATCTGGCAATAATAGCCACAACTGGCTGCAATCATTAATATGGATTGGGGTGCATGTCATGTATGAGGGCATTGGCAATAACGCTTCCTTCCAATGGAGATGATGCATTAAACACATGCAGAGTTTGTTGTGTGTTCAGATTCATCAGTTTGATCTCATTATGGAGCAAAAATCTCTTACAATGATTTACAGTTTTAATGTAAGTATTGAAGTAGAAAGGGTTTTACTTATGAAGCATGATCTTATGGTATAAAACAGTGGAACAAGTGGAATCAGTTGACTGCAGATCTCCACCAGGTGATCTCTGCTATTCCTAACCTAAACCTAACCTCAACTACACAGGTCACAGCTACAGGAAACACTCTCTGTTGGGGGAACAGACTTCAACACAAAACCTGTTGACATCGACTCACTTACTGTCAAGATGGCGACAAAGATAACAGAAATTGGGGATTTGTTTGTCGTATTAAGGCTAACTTAAGCGAGTCATAAGTTATCAGGCATGGAATTAATCTGTGGATGCTCCAGTTCAAAGCAAGACCAAACCTTTTTATAGATGTCAGACCAATATGTGTCAACAGACTAGGTAAGGCTTGTTTTAGCATTGCTGATACCTTTTGAAATATCTTTTGTGATGTGATTTTGTACAAATTGTACAAAGGCGTTATTCCCTGTTGGCAAGCACATTGCCCTGTTGCGTTGTCCAGTGCATCACCACCTTAAGTGATGTGTAAACTGACAAAGGCATTTCAGCAGCTGGCTGACATTACTGAATGACCACTGCTGTAATTATCTATATCTATATATGTATTTAAAGGAATATAAACCACAAATGTCTTACTTTGATGTGCATATCTGACTAAAAAGGCCAACAAAAGGATCCACCAGCATTAATGTGACCATCAAGTACGTTAGCTGACTGAAGCAGTTTAGTTCGTTGAGCATATGGGCATAAATGTGCACAGATTTGGTCCAGGAGTACGTGAGATTAGCTGCAGAGAAGCACAACACACATGACCAATCACATGATCCCCAAAGATAATTACTTATGAACTATTCGCAGAGACTTGGAGAGAAATAACTTTTGGATGCTGCCCAGTGCTGGAGTGAAGTTGACCATTTTAATGAAGTTCATATTTACTCTTGATATTAGTAGAACTTTACACAGAAATCATTACCAGAGCATTTCTTGGTGTATTTCTTGCATTAACCATGCTGATTTAATGTTGCCCCAGTGTGTGACAGCTCTGAAAGTGCCAAAAAATGTTGCGTGCATGAAATATGGGAAGACAAACTAATAAAAGTTGGATGGCAATTTTAAATGGTAATGTTTTGAGTGGCTGCCCAGGTATTTTGTTTTGATGTGATGGGTAATCCGTGAAAAAATAAAAATAAAAGAAGTCAAAAGAGATAAGATAGACTCCTCGATATTACAACCAGATGACAAGCTATCATCATGTTCCTCACTGTGGAATTACTCTGAATAGGTGTGAAATGAGAAGCCTGTGAGAGGCTAGAAAAAAGAAATAAAAGTTTACTCTGGAAAAAAAAAGTACATTGAAGAGATAAATGAAGGGCTGGTCATAAAAATTCTCTTTATAGCCTTGGGGGGTAATAGCGCCCCAGACTAGGTAGAAGTACTGTAAGTATGCTTAACGGGTATGGCCATATGGGTAATTCACCCTGGACTGATGATTCTGGGCAGACCTGTTTAACTAACAGGTTATCCTGCAGCCTCATAAATTAGGAGCCATGACATTTTCAGTTCACTTCTGCCTCTGACCTGCTCTACATCCACAAATGCATCAGGCTGGGGACATTAAACCTCTGAGCCGATTTGGAAAATACATTACATCGTACACACATGCTACATTACACTGTGTGGTGTGTGTGTGTGTGGTGCAATACATTTTCAAAATGAGCTATGAGACATTTTGATTGTGATTGGACTTGGGATTTATAGGATAGATGAATGATAGAATCCATGAATTCCAAAATAAAGGCTCGTATAGTTACATTAATATACCTCTTAATAATCAACATACTCACCTGATTGCATATTTTCTGCTGCCATGTCCATCATTGTTTTTACTATGAGCACCATTGACACAAAAAATCTTTTAGGATAAATTAAGTTCTATTTTCAGATCTGCAAAAAAAAACTGATCATGGCATCCCTGTTGTAAACTACTGTCTAATTAACCTTTGACTGACAATAAAAATATGACTAATAAATACTATCAGCTAAACAGTTGAAAATGTTTTCAATTGCTTACACAGGGCCAGTGCAATGTACACAAACACTATACAGCAGCAGAAGTACAGTGTTAATTAACACCACACATTGTTGCTGAAAAGTGAACTATTGCACTGCACCCTCGGCTGCACAATGTGGAACTTGTGACTGACCACTGCAGCGAGAGCAGGCCCACGGCTGTTGTGGCTGCAGCCAGCAGGGCCGTGCAATGGTCCCTGAACGGGATAGTTGGCTCAAAATCGTGAAACACGTGGAGGAGAACCGAGGTCGCCACTGTGCGAAAACAGAAGCCCTGGTATCATCAGGGGTGAGGAGCTCCAACATTGCACACATCAACAACAAGTGTGTTGCACATGTGAAAAGAAACCCTTTCTAATGGGGAAAAAAAACATTTGTTGTATTGGTATTTTTAATTGGTCCTAGACATCCTAAAATAGAATATTTTAATCATGTTGGTTAATGGTTAATGAACGGTTACGGGGGTCGGCTATCGGTCAGAAAAACATTCTAAATTAGCATCCCTAGCCAGTCTTAATTATTTCCAACTTTGTTTCTGTGAAATCATGCCATTTGTCATTTCACTAGCCTGGAATGGCGGATTGCTCTAAATACCACGACTCTAATGAAACTCAGCTTCTGTTGGGAGCTATAACAAATACAGAATCCTTTGTTGTTGCAAGTAGGAACAAAACACTGTTTTTTTATGTGGCCTGGATAAATCCCTCATTCCAAAAAAAAAAACCCCAAAACAAAACCAGCTGAACATATTACAAGGTTTATACATAACATGAACTTTACCTGCTACTTCTACTTCTCATCAAATGCTCCTTAGCTGTCATAGTTGACTTTTGCATAAGTTTTTCCTGTAAATTGACTTATGTACCTATTGAACTTTTCATGATAACTATAATATTTTCAACTCTTCAGCTTTTGCTCTAAGGGAGTTATTTTTGACTGTCAAGGCCTTTCTAGTCCCCTAACTGCCCGTCATCTAACATTATATATGCAGCTAATGAACACTGACTTTGATTTTGGACACATGGCGACCTCAGTAACCTTCTACTCATAAGCCCCCGCCTGACTACAACCACCCTATCATTGATTTATATCTACTCAAACATACAATCTGTAAAAATGCACAATGAAAACCTCTGACAGAGACGCAATAAAGCCTTACACTGTGATTATTTGGTAAATGGCTTTGTTTGCGTGCAGGTCATGGTAGCAGAGGGAAGGGAGCATGCTGGCAGAACGCTGACAGATTGGATGAGCCCTTCCAGCGTGGCCTCCCGTAGGGGGGGGGTGTGTGTGTGTGTGTGTGTGTGTCACCCCGGCTTCACAAAATGTTAGCATCAGTCGCTTGGTCCTCACCGAGGAGGGGATGTGTCTAATTTTGTCCCCGGACACCTTTGCAGGGGGTCTGGAAGTTAATCTCCAAATAGAACCCGCTGACAAGAGCTATTAATGGAACTGTTCTGTTTCAAGTTTGCATTCAGATCTGCCACTTTAACACCTGTCATCACACTGAATTCTAAAGCGGCTCGCAAACATTTATTTTACACACTTGTGCTCTTTTCTCCTGCCTGCTTAGCAGCGTGTTTAGTTGGCGTCCCAGCTCAAATATTATTTGCAAATAATTAGCGGTGTTTGTTTTAATCTGCATGGATCATCAGCTGAGTGGGGCTTACAACAGGGCAATACTAAATTGACTGTCACAAAAATATACACACATACTATAAAGTACAACCACAACGATAAAATGCATGTAAAATACTAGACACATTTCCTGTCTACTCAAGTATGCTAAAAACAAACTATATTAGAAAATGTTTGAATATTTTGAAGAGCTATTTGATCAAAGTCCCGTGTGTGTGAGTGTGTGTTTGTTTGTGTTTGTGTGTAAACATGAGCAGCACTTGACATATATCATCAGGAAAACGCGAGCTTTCACTTTCAAGGCCACATCAAGTGCCTGGTGAGACAAAGGAAACTCACAAGCAGAGCTAATATTTGACAACCAATCTTCTCAGTGCTGAGGGAGACATTTGCCCTCGCAAGTGGAGGTGCGGAGGTGGATTGTCAAAGCATTATTCTACAGACTGACTGGAATGTCGTATCTGACTAAAGCATCCTTTTTTCATTTTACAGGAAGACTTCGCTAAATGCAAGGTTCCCTAAGCTTTAGTTAGCATTCACTTTGAGTTGTCACTTTTAGTCTCCACCATTCCTTGAGGGAAATATCTGGTCATTTAAATGCTAACGCTCCACTATATTTACCAGCTAATTGCTACTTTTTTTCTGCCATTTTGTGAGTGGCAAGTAGCGTGCAGGGGGTTTACGGAGCAAGCTCTCTGCTGCTTCATCCAACAACATCGATGAGCTGTACCAAAACTGAACCAGTGAGCTGAAAGACGCAGAAAAGCTTCATAGAGCTGAGGGAGCTGTTGCCGATAAATTTCATCACTACAATCTTTGATGCACGAAACACACAATTACTTGATCCATTGTTAATATGAAGATATTGATTATAGCAGCTTTAAATTGTGAAAATGGGGTATAACTGGAGCTCGCTATAACTCAATTGGTTGAATGGTTTGCTACCCACCCTTGAGTAAGACATTAATCCCCAGATTGCTCCAGTTTTATGTGTATGAGAAAAGAAATAAAGGCCCCTTTGAACAAAAGGTATTCATATTGACAGTATCATCAGTATCAATGCTGTTTTTGTTCTAAATGCAGCTATTTTTTTTTTCTACCAATGAGAGATTTTGTCACGATTAGAAATTATCTCCTGACTGACTTTTTTTTTCTTTGCTTGGCTGCTTGTAAATGCAGTCTAAACCAGACGGCGACAATGCAGCATTAGACTAATTTTATTGTCACTGTGGGATAATCCAAAGTACACAACACCTCTTTTACTATTAAACAAAACATCAGCACGGATAAATCTGTTAATAAGATGGCGGTTGTAGTTCGCATGATTGTGAAAGAGCTTCAAGCGTGATAAACGACAGATGAGGGTCATTTCCAGTCCAACATGCTTTATGTGGTAATAGACACAGGAACAAAATGAGCTGTTAGGTGTGAACTAGCTGAAATTAGTAACTTGAAATTACCATCAAAACAAATGAATATGTCATTATTTTCTCCAGGCATTTTATCACCTGACCCAGCTAATTAAAGTTTGCATATTTGCAGGTTGAACCTCAGGAGTACGGTCCAGAAACACCACATTCGATCTTTTCTCACCAAAGATGGAGACAGGAACACAAATTAATCTCTTCACACTTAGGAATGTGTAATTTTTTTTCTATACATGAGCGGAAGCATTATCCTAGTCAATATTTATTAGGTGCTACTGTATGTTTTCACATTGTCGTGGTTTTCCGACTGGGTGAGGGATGAAAGACAAACAATCCAGATACTCTCGCATGTGTGCACCCACACAGTTTACCTACCAGAGCGTGCTGTCTAAGCCATGTTCTGAAACATCCTTTTCTTGTATTTCATGTTTCCTTGGGCAGCAAACTGTTAGTCTATATTTTGAAGCTATGTTATGATACTAATCGATCTTGTTCTTTTCTTTGACTTGATAAGTTATTACAGCAGACATTAAACTACACTTGCAGTATGGAGGTGCTTTTAACTTGAAAGCTTACTTGCGTGACACTGTTGTTTAAAGCCTTGAGGCTGGAATAGACGGACAATTAAAATTCCAAATGTTTCAGCTTGTTATAATTCAAGTGGTAGGAGAGAGAACTAGACTCCTGCACCTCCTCTTGGCTCTAGACGATCTAGCCGGTGATGGGAAACTCTGGCTAATCACATGTCCTTTCAGAGACAGGAAGTTCCCATAGGTTGTTCTATAAAATACAGTCTATTCATACGCAAATAAAAGGTGGAAAATCCTGCAGAGAAAGTTACTTATCCAGTGTTGGTTGTGTAATTGATGTATTATAAGACCTCCTGTAATGCATCCGTAATGGCCATGCTGAATGTTGCTAATAGTTCAGACTTCTGCTACAGCTGTCGTGGTGAAGGAATATCTCCTGCAGCAATTTAGAGTGGCTCAGTAGAGTAGTATTAGCACCTTTTTGTTAAAATCGGGATACTTAATATATCCTGATTTTAGTGCTATGTTTATAAGCTTTATTGTTTTGCTATTATTTGGTGTTCTTATCAAGACTGTAACACAGAGACTCGTAGTCTGAGCAGGTGAACACATTCGCAGAGACAATTACACTCGGAGCCTTTTAAAGCGCGCACGTCAGTAGCATTGGCGACTGAAGCCGCACTGTCATCAATAAATCAATGAATATTGTATTTATATTGTGTCAATTCGTAACAATAGCACCAGTAACATACAGTATTTTCAAAAACGGGAATATTGCAGTTGTGGCGGTTGCTTGCCATCCCCTGTGGTTGGGTTGTCAATAGTGCGATATTGCAGTATTGCAGTTATTGCTACAGCCCTGCTTTCTGCTAACTGTAGCCAAAGGCTTGTGGTTGTCGCTAACTCCAGTTCCAGTTTATGTAGCTAGCTAATATTAGAGCCTCGAATCACTTCTCAAAGGGCTGTACAGGCCCACAAGTTTGCAAAAAAAAACAGGACCCCAACCCTCGTAGAATTACCACTATGATATTTAACGACATTGGACTTGCTTGCTGACTTGATTTACCTGCATGTATGAAGCGTGCATATGCCCGTGGGAGAGCTGCAGGCGGACGGCAGTATTTTTCAAATTCTGCCTTATTCCTCGCCTTTCCGAGAGAACTGCCTACCCCAGCTTTAACTGCACGTACAAGATGGCGTAAATATACAGTAATGACAACATTTGTAGTCCTCCTCGGATCTCCAACAAATTACTCCACTTTGTTTCCTGTATCTCTACTTGATGACTGGCTTGAGTTACTGTGCGTCAGCCCCTTGCTTCTCCTCCCTCTGCATCACCTACACACCCCTGGATTGGCTTTTTCGACCGCGCTGACCCCGCTGAGATCAGAGTGGGAATTCAACAGCACAGTGGGGAGCGTGTGGATGTGTGTATTTATTTGTCTCCGAGCTTGTCTGAGTGCACCGCGCTCTTACATTATTTCCAGGTAGCATTTCCTGTGTTCTGCTTGTGCCTCTGAGTGTGTATATGTGTGGGTTTTTGCGGCTCACACATGCAGGAGAAAGTGAAAGCGACTTGGGTGCTGTAATGATTAATGGGGGAAACTTTCAGTGCTGATTCCATTCGGATAATAGTAGCCAGGCGAAAAAAAGCAATCTTACTTGTCGCTCTGTTCTGCACAATTGATCCAAAAGCAGAAAAAAAATATATATGAAAAGCTCTCAATTTCTGTGCCTGGGTTTTGATTCTATTGTAGCACACACACACACACAGCTACACACACATTTTCTGAAGGCAGCTCCCGCTCCCATAACGGATCCACGTGATCTCACTGGTGCTAAAGAGAATAAACCAACCTAACTTGCAGCAGCTACTTTTATATTCCAGGCTGATTGATCTGGGCATTCAGCATCTGGCATTTCCACATTTTTTTCCCTTTCTAATTAGCTGCTGATGCCGACATAATTAGTTGCCACAGATGGACTGAGCATGTCTGGCTGACACTATCTCACTCACACAGCCTCGCGGCACATTTACAGCTTCACATTGTGACACCGCTTGGAGGTGTTTAAATCTAGTTGGCCTTTATTTGCTCTGGATCATGTCGCTGCTTGGTGGACAACAGCTGCATTAGTAAAACTCACAGCTATTGTTGAAAATCCACCTTCATGCAGCCATCCTGACATTTACTCATCTCATACTTATTATCCTCTACATGCAAAAAAATCCCCATTGTTGTGTATGCTGGAGTATATTCTATCACACCCATTATTTTCTTATCTGCATTGTAATGTGGTCTAGTTATATTAACACTGTCTGATTATTTGATACCTCCCAGCACATTCAGTCATTCAGTCATTGTGCCCAGAAGACCAAATTAAATAAAAAACACCTCCTTTCCTACATTCAGATTTAATGTGGAGCAGATTTTCACATCATACCAGTGGCTCAAGATTACAAGTGAAATCAACATGTTGGCATGTTACCGTTGGGCTTAAGATTGATTTTAGACATTTGTTCTTCTTTTTTTTTTTTATTTTATTCTTACTGTAACTGACTGGAGATCATATGTATTTTCCACATATTAATCTTGACACCAGCCCTGTTGTTCTGTGGTGCCTTGCTGTTCTGTATAGTGAATAATACAAAGAAACACATACTGAATTACAATAACAATATTGGTCTAAAAAACATATTATTAGAGCCTGATGGGTAATCACATCTTTAAATGAGTCCCTCACATAATGTTATCATGGAAACTAATGGATTAAGTGTGGTTAGTATGTGTGCTGTATCACAGAGAGGAACGTCATGCAAATGATGGTATAATTTAAGTATTACAACCCATTATGTGATTCACTGTCAAACTAGATGCAGGCTCAGCCACACATACAGTATGTGTTAGAGATGTACATTGCAGGCAGGATGTCAAATTGTGCAATTAAGTCGTCAAGGCAGGAAGTATAACACAGCCAAACAGCCAGCGCCATTATATGTGAAGCATTTATTCTAACATAATTACTATAATTAATAATTATGATGCCCTATGTTTTGACCTGTATGTATTAGAGGGCAAAGTGGCCTTGCCTTAAGAATGACTTGATTCCACGCCTGAATTGGTCATTTGCACATTGCATAGGAAAGCATGTGGTAGAATAAGTGTGATTTTCTTTTCTTTTCTTTTTTCTAACCTACTAAACTGATACAACACTACATGATTAAACAAGATGGAACAGAGAAGGAAATCGGTATAAATATTTGACAGCATTCGTTCAATAAAAAGAGACCAAAAAAAAGAAAACAATCCTATTGTTGAAGTAATTCAATTGGAAGAGAAAATGAGAACTCGCATATTAATCAGTCCTCATAGTAAAGTGTTTCTCACATCATCAACTTCTCTGTTTTAGCACCAAAGCACATGTCAGAACGATACTTTGACTAAGCCTGCTGATGGAAATAAAAAAAACCAAGCAGCGCATGCTGTAAATGAATAAATAAGTCATTTAAGCTCCTTAACGTGCAGGCCGATGACAGCACTGCAAACCTATTTGGTCTGATAATGATTCTGATTGCCACCAAACTTGATTTTAATGAGGACTTGGTTGACTCAATAGTAGCCACACAATTAGAGCCGTGGCAGCCAAGAACCAGGGCTCTAATTGGCTGCCCTGAGATCTGTAGTGTTCTTGAGGCACTGTAGATCACATAAACTCTAAAAATATAGATCAAAACACTGCTTTCTTCTTTCTTATATAGTTTTCAGAAAGCCATGGGACCTTTTTTTTTTCTTCTTTTTTTTTACTCTAGCAGTAAGAATAGTGTGAACAGTCAGAAAAGATGTTCTGATGCAACAGATGACGCTCACTTGTTTGTTTTGCGTGGCGTTTCCTGTTGCATGATGACTTTGACCATAAACTCCTGCAGAAACGACTGAAATCTACACAAACAAGATGGGGATATTCATCTGTTCAGGCGGGGGGGAATAACGTGTGGCTTTTAAAAATCTGCTCGGGGCTATTATGATTTTACTGTTATCTGGAGCAGCAGACGCATTATCAAGACGCCGCGATATTAATTGGCTTATCACAATGTATCACTGTCACCGAGCCCGAAACGCTGAGGCCACTGGGAGAGAGGCTCGCGTTCTGTTTTTCATTTGAGTTCTGCTGACTTAAAAAAATAAAATAAATAAGTCAAATTGGGATTAGTGCAGTGATTAAGCAGTAAAGCAAAGGTCAGCACTGGAGGCTGCAATCATATGAATCCAAAGCTACCATCATTTACATCCTGAAGAAAAACAAAAACAAAAGGTTTGGAACAGTTTTAAGCAGCAGTGGGTCTGATTGGTTACTATCAAGGCCAAGGTGTTATAGTAAAGACAGAATTTAAGCCCCTGTGCTCTTGATCTTAACTTTCATCATTAACAGCATTTTCACACATGCACTCCAATTTAAGAGATACGGAGGGAAAACATGACTGTGATAAATCAGGCGGCGACCCATTATGCTGCCACCACAATCTATGCATGATTTCACTAAGAATCCACCATGTCGTTTTGTTCGGAAGTAATACCACACGTGCGAGAGACCATGTGACTGAGCCACGTCCCTACGAAGACCAAATTATGTGAGCTGGATGAAATGTTGCATCGGGGTGTAACACAGGCTTTCAGAGCACAGCAGAAATACCTTGCAAATGCAAAACTTGCGTATTGTGCAGTAGGTGAAGTAAGATGTGATATACTTTGTTGTCCCTGTGGGGGAAATTTGTCTTGGACTCAAATGCTGCACATAGTGGTTAAAAAAAAAAACAGCATTTAAACAAAGCAATAGACACTGTAGCAAATCACAACTGCAAATGACACATATTGCACATATTACACACATGTTTTTAAAGCAGTTGAGTTTACATTGAGATACTCTATGTCTAGAGCTCAGGCTCGGCTTAGAGAATATGAGATCGGTCTGACATTATTCCTGGTGCTGCCTGAGAACAGACTGTATATTGACTTGGAGGAATTGGTTGTTCATTCCTCCCCCTGACCTTCCTGGCATTCTATACCAGACGAGAAAGCTGAGATTTTAACTGTACAGTGAGATGGCCATGCCATTGCTGACATCCTATACCTGACTCTCTAATACAGCCTGTCAGGGGAAAAAAAAATAAGCATCCACCCCATGCACCCCAAGTCTGTGTGAGTCTGCTGTAAGCAAGAACACACACTTGCACCTTGGGCCTTCCAGCTGAGGGAGTAGTCCAAGTGAATGCCAGTGTACTTACAGTAATAGACCTGATTGATTGGTTCATCATTTATGACCACCAGGCTATGATCCCCTTCTGACTTAGGGTCCAGAACCATCCCCTCAGTTTTTGTCACATTTCCAATGACATGGTTTGCATCACACCACTGCACAAAACTGTATTTCAGTGAAATAGGCTGAAGGACTTGTGTCCCTGTGCAGTAGGCTTAGCATAGCAATGTCATCAGAAAATCTACGGTGGCTGTTCCTTAACTGAGACTTAAGTAACCACTGAAACTTAACTGACTGCCTTTAGTCTTTTTCAAGTTAGTCAAATTTGTCAACACATCTAGTCTGAGGAGACACTGGTGCATACTGTATGTTTATTGAGACTGGGATGTCTACATGACTGAGTCAACGGCCTTCACTAAGCGCTGTTTGTTTTGTAATATCTGTTCTGAAATTCTTAAATCAGTCCTTAACAAATACCCCCATACTATAATTTTTTTTAAAAAAGCTAATACTAAAACTATTAAGCAATAAAAACAAAATTAGCTAACCCACAGTGGAAATAGAAATTAATGAAAAACACAAAATTGCAATAACTCCATTAAGACCTTGGGGTCTTCCAAGTGGTTAAAGGCAGAGCAGGCAACTTATTTTATCGTCATTTTTGGTTATGCACTTGAGTGGAGGGTAACGATACATATTGTATGTGACAGCTATTTTTCTGGTGAATATAAGACTGTGGTATTGTGACAAGGCATTTGTCAGACTGAAAAGTGAAGAGAGACCATCTGTGGGCAGTTGTGTTCAGAATGAACAAGAGACCTGGCGGTGGTGGAGTCTTCATCACCACCATCGACTCCTCCTCCAGCAGTGGTCAGGCAGTGTAAGGTCATGTGGCTTAAGTTGGATACTCACTTGCTAGTTCCTGCAATGTTGCAGACCCTTCTTTTGACAGTCAAATGGGTGATACTGTAACTGGCATCATCTGTGCCTGGCCCTCGGATTTAGTACAGAATAGACCTCTGTCATACAGACACAATGTATTTTTCCATCACAATCAAAGTCAGAGCGACATGGGCTGTCCGGTATGACGATATATAGTGAGACGATAGGAAAACGTCTGTCGGGTTATTGTGTTGTGTCATAAATCACAGAACAAAAACAGTTGGCCTTTCTGGGGATGAGTGAAAGAGGCACAGTCTGTTGAACTAACTGTGCAATATGTAGCATTGCTGGGATATGACATGACTTAAATCGTGATGAGTTTTTGGTCAGATCCCAAAGCCGTAGCCACAGGTCTATAGTCTTTATTAGACAAGGTTGGACAAGGTTTCTTTTTAACTGCAATAATGATGGATTTTTCCCAGAGAGCAGAGGCAGTTTGTGAGCCTACAGACTGCTGAAAAACGGGGCATCATGCTGGGGTGAGCTCTCCTGCACAGGTCTTAAAGAGAAGCGTAGAGCCCCATCTGTGCCAATGGATTTCTGTGTGCACATGTCTAAAAAGAGAGTGAATCTTTTGAGGGTGAGCTACCAACCTGAAGCTCCAATTAGTTGAAATGGTCTCCAGCACATCAGTACATTCCAAAGAAAAGTCCTGTGTTTTAGTGGACAAAATGATTTGCAGAGGGCCATCAAGTCACTCCTCAAGTTCTTTACTTATCTTTTGGCAGAATTTAAGTTCTAGACTGGAGCTTTTTAACATGTCCCAAAAAGTCTGTTTTACTTCCTTTTTCAAATGCATGCTCAGTGGGGTTAAGGTATGCTGACTGCAGAAGGAAATCCTCACAAGTCAGCTCTTCCTGAAGACTTCAAATAAGCCCGGCATCGCTTTGATGCATGTTTAGGCTTACGGCATGCCACTGCTGAATGGAGGGAAAATTCTCTTTGGTCAGTGTGGAGTTGAACCTGTACAACCTGTACAACAAAGTATTTCACTCAGGAATACGGGGCACAGTCTCTTTGTTTTACTTTTCTTTTTTTTGCTTCTCTTTATGACTTTTTTAACCCCTCATAATCCTCCAATCACCTCAAATTCCAATTTAGATTCAACTATTTAGGAGTGAGAGCAAGAGAGAGTGTAAGGTAGTAACTGCACACAGATTAAATATAAAGATGTAATAAGATAATAAAAAGACCAGTAAACTGAATATATTTGAATATATAAAAGCAAAACATTTGAGGCAGTCATATTGGGCTTTCGGAAACATCCACTGATGTTTTTCACCATTTTCTGACATTTAATGGACCAAATAAGTAGTTGATTAATCAAGAAAATGCAAACAGATTAATTGGTAATGAAAATGATCATTAGTCGCAGCTCTGGCTGGCATCCAGAAACCTAAATCAACTAATTAACTGATTCAGTAACCAGTCAGACCTATAAAAATCAATATCACAATTTCAAGGTGCAATCATTTCCAGCCAGTCAGACAGGCAAGAAAATATTCTATCCTGGATTACTCTTGAGCATTTAAACAAACATCCATTCAGACATATAACTCCTGAATGTTATTAAATGTGACATTGAACCTAGTACCCACATATCACATGCTGCACCAGCCTTGTTCAAATCTTTCACAACTCTGAAAGTTCTGGGGACTCGCACATTTGAAACGCCCTTGGGCTGTGTGAGCCCTGTGTGAGCAGAGCCGTGTCAAGTGAGCTCAACAGCCACAGCTGGGACAAGAGACAAATGTTTCCAAGAGCTGAAATTCAGATAGGCTACTCGCTTCCTCCAAGTTGTTGACTGTATGCATATTTCTTCAGTCACAGCATGCGGAAATGTTGTGTGTCCTTTCAGGGATTAAATGAAATGAGTAACTTTTGATATCGAATGTTTTCCATAATATTAAAACATAGAGGGGTATACCCAAAGATACAAAGTACCAGTTAAGAAGTGTCTGCTTTGGTTGTAATCTCAGATGCTGCTGCTTTAATCTCTACTAAGCAGCTGAATCTTTATAGATGGTAAAAACAGAGATGGCTTTAAGCTATTCAACTGCTAAGGTTTGCCATTTTAAATTAAATTACAAAGACCCCAGTGATTAAGACTTTTATGCTTAGATATACCTGAAGGATGAACAGGGTATCGCTACATTGAGCAGGGGAATCAGATTGTTGCTTTCAGATCAGTTGTTTGGTTTTCACTGTTGCCATCCACAGCAGAACTCAAAGCAAAGTGCGTAGAAGTTATCCCCCCCCTGTCCACCAGGTGATTCCACTGATAAGCAACCCCCCACCCCCACCCCTCAGTGAGAGAAGAGCTAATGAGTAACATCAAGCGGTGTGGTGTTGTGCTGGAGCTATAAAATGCACACTCAGAATCTCTCGTGTTTGCATCAATATATAAATCGTGGAAAACACACCCATCAAACATGCGAAATGTTTGTGGCTCAATACAGCTCCAGCAGTAAAGAACAGGTCAATACTGCCTCAGTGTCTCACCTAATATCTCGAGCTATATTGCTTGTCAAGGCGTAATGTTGCACGGGTGACGCATGTTGTTGTTTCAAGGCTTAAGAATTCTAGATTGGCTTCAGAGCAGTTCTGTACAATATGCCCCTGTGCCTCTTTTTTCTCTCAAACTGCTGCTGGTCAAAATTAGCCTTATGAAGTCTCAGGGTTTGACACCGAGGAACTAAATTAGGCATTAGCATTAAATCCTCTGATACCTTGGTCCCCTCAGGCAGAAAGAAAAGTTCTATACCCACAGTAATTTAACTTCTGGGGTCAATGAGGTGTCCTCTTGCTTTCATTATTTGGGATAGCAATGTCCTCGCCATCATGCACTCCAATTACCTGCTGCCATGAGTACCGCTCAGATTTCCTTCTCTTTTCTACTTCTTTCCAGTTCTTGTGATTGACCTCACAAGATCCTGTCTTTTTCAGCACGTGTCATTCCTCACCTGCCCACTAGCCATCACTTCCCAGTTTCCTGCTTCAGACATCACCTGACCCCTGTCACCTGTGTGTGCAGCCGGGCCTCATTACCCAATCAAACTCTGGAGAATAGAGATCAGCATCCACCTTTTGCCAGGTTGTCTGTCTGTGCAGCTTGTACTATTAGTGTTCCAGCATTGAGCTTCAGCCTTCCTCAGCTCCATAGATCTGTTGGACTTTTTTGACCTTTTTGTTGATTGCTCTTAAGCGGGCTTAAAATCCAGGTCCAGAATCTTTAATCAGACATTAAACTTGCTTTCTCTGGATACTGGTTTTAACTGACTTGACAAGAGGCTCTTCAGCTATTTCAATTCAGCTCAGTCATTCTCTGTCAGAGAATAGCCGGCCTTCAAGGGGCTCATTAAAACAGTTAATTTCTTCAACTTAACACTCAATACCAATTCAACTATTAAACTGGTGAAAACTGACAGACCTATGCACCTGTTTTCCCCATTCTGTGCCAGCCTTGGTGGATTAGTCTCAAAGCCTGAGTCACCCAATTTGCTTGGAGCTAATTGTGTGTGCAAGGGCTCTTTTTGAGGACTTGTTTGTGCCACAATTTGATGTGCATAAATCTCTGTGAGTGAAGTAAAAACTTTTCCGTGCTCTTGGCACTAATGAAGCTCAATATAATGGACAAATTGGCCTTGCAATGCAACGTTAGCTAATCTGGGTCTGTCAGGCTGTGTTACAGCATTGGCCTTGATCAATAAATGAAAAGATCTCCTGAGTGAATTCATGGCCCTGCAAGTTTATTGTGACCCTTCTTTTTAAAGGCAGCAGCAACACATTTTTATCAGCAACAAATGAGCGTGCGCAATGCTCTGTAGGATCTGTAGGAAGTATTCGCAGAGTTCAGCAGCAAACCTTTGACGTCAAAGACAATAGCTCCAAAGAAACAAGTCAGAGTTGAGGAATTAAGGAGGCCAAGACTGTAGATACCCAACTGGATCTTGTCCAAAAGTAAGCAGTATGTTCAAAAAAAAATCACCAATACAAGAGAAACAAGGAAATCACTTCAGCACACAGTCCAAGTGTCTCGAGACTTTGCTGATAGGGCGCCAAATCAACTGAATTATTCAAGGAAATGGAATAAAAACGAACTGAAGGAGTTGCGCCAATCAACTGCTGCCACTGGTTGTAATTCGGTGTTAAAACTTGCTGATTTCGTTTGATACAATCTGACAGTCATTTCTGAAAACAGTCAAACTGTGGATATTCAATTTAAAATTCAAAGTTTTGAAACAATTAAAAGTTGGTACTGTCCCAGAGCTTTGGAGAGAACACTATCTCGTGCCTCTTACTCAATCAGTTGGTCTCTCTTAATGCCTTTCCGGGCCGTGTTGCTATTCATAGCATGTGTGTGTCAGAAACTAAGGTCTCTGATCCATTAAACATGCCTCTAAAGATAACTACATTAATTACACTGCTGTTTGCATGAGTCTTGTTGCACTGAAGCGCACTTAAGAGTTCAGACTGAATTGAAGGCCAGATGTGAAGCATTGTCTGTAGGGCTAAGATTCTCGGATCATTATGCTTTCTGCTGCTGTTACAAGATCAATTAAGCTTTTGTAGGATTTTTCATACTTAATAAATACTTTAAAGTAACTTTTTGACTTAAGCTGTGGGCAAAATTGTGGTAGTAACTCAAAGTTGAACTTAAATTTTCCAAGTGGACAGAAAATGCTGCAGTGTTTCCTCCATAAATAATATTTTGTGCTGATGGGGAAGGTGGAGGAGGAGAGTTGAAGGAGAGAGATTTTGATGGCGTGTGAAAGGGGAAAATCCAAAGGAGGTGTCTCTCTGAACTGTATACAGACTCAGCTTTGGGGAAGCAGCCTCAGCCGAAAACGCTGAGTAATGCACGAGTTGTAGGTCCCTGCAGACAAACACACACACTCGTGCACACAAACATTTGAGTCAGCGCTGCCCCGCAGTCTGCATCAAAAAGGCCCTCAAGTGATAAGCTTTGGCGAGAGGAACGAGGATTCCAATGCTAATCTCCTAAACATGATTTTTCATACCGCTTTGCACAACATGCCTCCGGATTAAAGACATTCTATTAAAGAGAAGGGGCTTAACATATGGAAGGGGAAGAAAAGCCAGCTGTACTTGGTTGGGTTTAGCTGTCTGAGCTATAGTTCAATAGTCCCTTTTTTTAAGTGCATTTGCTCTACAGTATGTGCTGTGGGATGATCCTTCCAAGTAGTAAAACATATGAGGGAGGCAAGAAAAAAAACAGAATTAGAGATTTAGCAAGTTTTATGTCACTATTTACAAGGGTGTCTAGGTGTCACAACACTCTCGTGCATTTTCGCCAAAGTGTTATTCTATGAAAAGCGGTTTTAATTCTCTTAAACGACACAGAAAATAAAACATCTCAGGAAAAAGGCTAGAGAGAAGGGGTGCCTGTCTTAGAGCATTTTTAGCCACTGTTCTTCCATTAGGCTTTTTCTTTTTTCTTTTGGGACATTATGTCATTTTCTAAATTGGACAAACTCATAGCTCAGCCAGACGGCGCATGTTTGGCAGAGTTTATATTCAGAAAATAAGGGATCAAGGGATGCTTTTGTGGTTTTTATCTTTACCTCGCAGGTCAGCCCAAGCTGAACCATTCTTCCTCTGATGCAACCAAATGTTAAAAGGGCTGCAATCAATATCTGCCATTAGAAGGGAGCATTGTTTTTATTCTTTGCTGAGCATAATTTGAATGAAAAGATTTTCCAACAGATGGAAGATGCGCCTGGGCATGCCAGTGTGCAGCATGTGGCATATGGGTGATATTAAGCTTGGTATATAGATGATAATACCAGCAGTCCCAACAGTTGATGTTCACATTGCTATCCTGTACAAAGGTTTGCAACAGCAGATGTCACAACACATTCAGACATATGATTTCTAATGTATCATCTTCAACTTTTGTGCGTTACACACTTAAAATGAAATCTCTCTGACCTGTAATGATATGTAAACAAATATCCAAACAACTTTGGTTTTAATTGTGATTTCAAATGCAAATTTTCCTCAGTGCTGCCACGAAGAAGACATTTAATGTTGTGTTAATCATATCTGAAATAAATTAAGACAAAACAGAGACCAAACGCTGGGAAAACAAAACAAGTGGGGAAAATTAGTCATTTACAGTATATTATGTGTTTGGATGCCTTAATTGAATTTCATATAAATTCCAATCCATTGAGAGGAGAAGCAGAGCAAACTTTACTCATAGTGAAGATGTAACAGCACTAATTCGAACATCATTTACTGCAGACTATGACATTGTTGGTAGGAGTGGAAAAAGGGTCTCTAACTAGTATCAGATTGCATTTACCTTTTTACCTGCAGGCAACAATATGTTCCAGTGCACAAGAAATGCACCGATGCTCTTACAGTATATAAACTGCTGCTGTCCAGTATACACACTTTTCTCTGGGGCAGAGTTTCATAGGAGTGCAGTAATATTCTTTTGGCTGTTTAAACTGCAAAGTGTAGAGCAACAAAAGCACAGTTGGTCAGTGTGGAAGATGGTTAACTGCCAAGCTCACCATGGCAGTCCTAATGTTAGGAGCTGGTACGGCTTGTTCTGTGTAAATTATAGCTGACTTAGTTCATCGGTACATCGGAAAATATATCAAAAGCAACAGGTAGAGAATGTCATCAGACTGTCGCCGTGTTTCCCTCAGGATGGAGTTGTAGCCGGAGCTGCTGGGAGTTTTCTGCATCTCACCAGAAGTGCTCTTGAGGCCTAAGTACATACATTAGACACAAGTGGGGGAAAACCTGCAGAAATCATAGTGATAAAAATGTGTATGACTGACTCAATATCAACCACAGTGCACAGGTTCATTGTAATGAAGGAACATCTCTCTTAGTGCAACAGTGTGGCTCATTTATGGGTTCTTAAAGTTTTAGAGAGCTGTGGAGCAGAGCATTAAGATTTATCAGGCTTTAGCTTCACAGAGCAGGACTGTACTTAGTCCGATCAATTTGTCAAAAGTGTTGGTCTTTTCACCGGAATTGTTAACTACAAGAAAAATACTTCACTGAATCGCTGAACCTACTCTTGAAAACTTCAAAGTGACATTCAGGGATTTTCATATCCGTGTTCATATTGCAGTGGTCTATTGCAAACCATAAAAAAAAAAAAAACTTTTCATGAGCTTAAAAGGTGACGAGTTTGCATCTCTTTTTAACACAGGACAAGAAGGTGGTTATATCATGCAGCTAAATGAATGAATTAATGTTGCTTCCTATAAATTCAACCATAACATAGCAGCCATAAAACATCGTTTGTCTCCTACTGGCTTAACCACACACTCACTACGCTATGAAAATGTTCTCTTAAGAATGAAGAGAGGGCGTATTTTAGCGCTGCTAATGCAGGTGAAACACGGTATTTTAATAAGCGCCGGTGCACATTTATCCTGTATGTATGTCAAGAGGCTGCAGCACGCATAAACGGCTATAAATATCCTGAAGTGCAGGAAACGAATGAGACAGGGAGACGCGTCCTTTTGCTCCATCCTCCATTCACATAACTTGCTAACTGTACATGCATTCTCCATTTTTTTTCCATTTCAATTCAATGTTTACTGCAACTGTCATTTTATTGTCTCCCTAGATATTTACATTTTAATATTTCTGAAAAGCACACAGATAATATATTAGTCAATATCTACATAAATGCACACCTTGCACATGAATTCTAGCTGTGTTTACAAAATAAATGCACTCACACAGATGCTTTCAAACATATCAGGACCTGCCATTTAAATGAGCATAGCCTCTAGCAGCATGCACATCCACAATGAAAAATAATACTTTTGGATGTAGATAAAAGGCAGTATAGGAAATGTATGTCCCAAGCTTACTTTTAACCACCGCTGTAGTCACTAACATAGAAAACAGTAGATGCTGCCTGCACAGTTATACTGTCATGGGAGGGAAACAAAGCCCTCGTTTTACTGGAACTCATCCCAGTGTGCATCAGCTGAACAGTAACAGTTATTGTAATGTTTTGACCCATTTCAAACCAGAAACATGAACAAGGAAGAAAAAAAAGAAGAAATATCCATTAAATATGCTTTTAATGATATTAAACTGTAGACTTTAGCTGATGCGTGACGTCCGTATTTGCTTGATCTTTCATATTATGAAGTTGAATATATTGGAGCTTTAAGAAAAGGCTGTTTCTCTGTACTTATAACTTGGAAGGCATGAATGCTATTTAGAGGTTAGAGTCTAGGAATCACAATCACATAAACTGGTAATAGGATTGGGCACATTGTGAAACGATGGATTTTGGATCCCATGCCTCACTGTAGTCAAACACTTAATTTTTTATGTTTCCAAGACACTTAAACAGGAGCTGCCTATCACAGTAGTGACAACCGCCTGTGGGATTTAGTCGCCCGGAACCGTCAAGAGACAACCTTTGAGAGAAAATATCTGGTTTATATCGCTGCAAGGACATACAGTAAGGGAATGATGCATAAAATTGTCACTGACAACACACAATGAAGAAAAATCGAAACCCTGAATCTAAAACTCTTTCTGCTTCTGCAGAATGTAATGTTCCAGTAGTCATAGAGGCCTTACAGTGACATGGACCAAAGCATTCAGTCTAGTAATACAAGGTAAAACCTTCACTATTGTATTCCTTTCTCCATGATTTCCAACTTGTTATTTACAAAGGTATAAAATATGCCTTAAAATATGATGATGACACGGGGTCGATTCATATTCATGGAGTGAACAGGTACAGTCAAATATTAAATGGCACGGAGTATCAAGCCAGTTCTCTCACTTGGAGAGAAAGATCCGTGCAGGAGCTAACCTACCACAGTCATACCCAATGATCAGTTTTGCCTCCACTGTGAACATTATGCCCGCTGGTGGTGCTCCTCGTGCTTCCAGTGATGGGTCGCCCTGCATGCCTGTTTCCAAACCGCCTTGCTTCTGCTATCCCTTCCGCGTAGTCCACCAGTGAGGCTTACAAACAGAGCAAAAGGAGAGATAATGGAGGTGGGTGCCAGAAAGCCTCAAATCAGGATGTAATTATTCAACTTAGCATGTACACTATTGTAAAAAGTGTAATTATTGAGCCCTGGGACTTTCAGTTGAGGTGAGTGGGGTTAATGCAGCGAGAGAGGGAAAGTTCCCGGGGTATTAGGAGTCACCTTTTAACCAGCCGCCCAAGTATTTACTGAGTATTAATTAATGTGGTCCTCAAAATCCTTTTGAGCGCATTTGAATGGCAGCAGCCCAGGCCCACTTCCTTTCCCGTGACTGCTCGAAAACAAATAGTGTGGAGGCTTTGGCCGTAATTGGCATCTGCACAGCCCACCGGAGAGAGGGAGCACATAATTTCCATGACAAATTACGCAGGTCGCCTCTTACCTATATGACAAGTAATTAAAGATATAGTGCTCTGATTACGAAATGCTTTTTGCTAAACATGCATAATTGGAATTTTATGTCAGCCTGTTTTATTTTAATTGGGATAGTGGCCCTGTTCAAAGAGCAATGTAATTATTTCTCCTTCCACCTATTTACGGTAGCTTCGAGATTCCACCAAAAGTTTAAATTGCTTCAATTAACTTTATCAGACTTGTTTCCATCCCTGTCCAGGAAATTAACTTATTAACTCTCATGTTTTGACATCCACTGTTCATTGCCTCAGACGTACAGATAAATACCCCACACATCTGAGATACTATTTTTAATTCTAGTAATATTACCCAAAACTCAATTAATGACCACAAAGTGTCCTCAGCTTCTCGATGCCAATGCCAATTTTTGTGCTTCTGTTCCTCTGCTTTAACACCTCCAGTCTTAACGAGCGCACCCGCTTACCGTCCTTCAGACCCTTTCAGAGTGCGCAATCATGAGCCAAGAACCTGAAGGCTCCCATTCCAACGGCACACTAAAGCATCTGATCCCGCTGAGCGCTTCACCTCTTAGACTGAAGATGGTCTAATCAGTGAACACAGCAGCTGCAGTGTGTGACAAGCACAGGGACCTGCCTAAGCAATGGCCATGATGACGCATGGTTGATAAGTGCTGCTCTAGATCAGCAGTGCTTAATCCCATTCCTGAGGACTTGGTGCTTTACATGCAGCCAGGTGGTTAATGCACTTAATTTATTTAAGTGGACATCATTAAGGAAGGAAATGAGACAAATGTGCCCTCGGACAAATACAAAAAAACTACAAGATTACATGGTAAAATTAATTGTTAGAACTTAAATATGGCATAAAAATGAATTAAGTGAATGAGATTGTTATATTAAAGAGTCGTTTTCAAATTTAAATCTACATAATATGCTTTTTTCCAAAGGATGCATTACACATTATGTGACCCATACTGCAAGGCACTTACTCGTTAGTGGGGTTAATTTGGGAACACTATACACACACATTCCACACAGCAGTGTAGTTTGGATTTTTCTCCTTTAGTGTAGTTTCATTTCTGTCCAGCTCTGGCAGCACATCAGGAGGTGCAGTGTGGAGACAAATTCGTAGCCTCCTCGTAAGCCAGCTGACAAGCGTCCACAACAAGAGCTGGTAGGCCACATCGCAGGATGCCCGTAAACCGCCGGCCAACAGTTGTTACTCAGCCAGCAGAAGGACCGGCAGCGACTTTACATGCCTGGGCACCTGCGCTACACGTGTGAGCCTCATGTTCATAAAACGCCCCCAGATCAGTTTTACAGGCATCCTTTTTGGCATGTTGTGTTTGGAGAGATGAGAACTGGAGAAGGGCAAAGTGACATGCTGGGGCTGAGTGGTTGCTGTAGCAACAGACTGCAGAGCCTGATGATGGACCTCCAGTTGCCAGAGGAGTTTCCCTCACTGAGATGCAACCGCTGTTTCTCAAATTGAATAGGATTTGTTGCTGTAGCATTTCCACGTGCACGATAGACCTTCTTGCTGGTTCTTGACCATGTCCTATCAGTTTCTAAGAGTACTCTTTGTTATGACTTCACAATGTCGTGTGTTGACGTATTTTTATGGTTTTCTTTTTCCTATATAGTGGCAACACTTAACTCAGCCCAGATTATTTCATTCAGTGAATGAATCGATCTATTATCCAATCCAAATGGTACATTGGTGTATAGTAGTAAAATAATGTCTGTCTCCTTTGTATATTTAACCAGTATAATGATTCTGTGTTACAACTACACAGTAAGGACTCTTTTTTTCCATATAAAGGTTTTCAGCAAGGCTGTGTGGAAATGAGATGAATTCAATGGCTGTCTAGATAGAGACACGGTAATAACAGATTTGTAGATATTCTCCCAAGAATGTAGAGGTGGATGTCGGTCAACATGACAATGCTTGGCATGTGGTTCATCTGAAGATGACAATAGAAATATAAGGCGACCAGATAAGGAGCACCACAGAAAATTGCCTCAATGGTCAATTCTGCTGTATCTTGTAGAAGATCAGTGGCATGTTGTGAAGTATAATGATTGCCATTTTTGTGAAGACTCTTTCTTGGCACTTAAGCTGCAGATGGAGTTTTTTTTTTACTCAACTAGCTTGCAGACCCAAAGACAAAGTGTTTGACCAATGCATCATCAAATGGCAAGATGGCACAACAGAGCTCCTTGGTCATACTGCCCACTCGTGTGAAGCCAGTAAACCCGATGACCGGGCGCTCTCGCCTACATGGACACAGTGGTTAGGTCGGCTGCTTGGGTCAGAGGGATCGGAGGGAGAGCCGCTATCGCCTTGTTGTAGGAAACTGCTCTGAAAATATCTTTGTTCTGGTGTGTCAGGGCAGCAGGAGACCCACCCAGAGTCTGATGTTAAAGCTAGATCTAAGGAACAGTTAAAGTCATTTTATGAGAAAAAAACTCACTACGGGTTGACTTCTAAATTTCCACATTTTGTTTTTATCTAATATTTATTTATATTATATTTTTTATTGTATTTTTCTAAACAGATGACAGTTTAGATTTTCTGATAGCTTGACAGCCAATAGCTTGACTTTAAACAAATATTACCTGCTTCATAGCTTAAATGAATGATTTCTTTAATCCATGTATGTATTTTATAATATGCATAGAGGGAGGTTGTCATATGTTGTGATAGAAAGGTTTGGATGAGGCAAGTCCTTTAGAAAAACGAACAAAATATTGAATATTTTAATCAAGATCAGCAGTTTAGAGGTGTGGTTCACCTACAAAATATTCCTGAAATTAGACTCTGAAGCACCACTTCATTGTTTTGTAATTTCACTTCAAATAATTATATATTTTTAGTTTTTTCACAAAATTCTAAAATGTCTACAATATAAAAATATAGTTGGTACAACTTCTACTCATTTTCACAAAACATTTAAACTGCATTTAAAGATTGACAACACTTCTCCAGTTCCTCCCACTGCACAAAAATGAAGCCACAGTATCCCAGATGCGACCGCTACCGTCTTGCACTGATGATGCCATTTGGAGCCAGATACACCCATCTGACCCATTCATGGGTTAGATTTGGCTGTCAGTCATGGCGTTGCACCCCCCGTTTATAGCATCAAATAACTAATTAAAATCAAACTGATCAGCAAAATGAACATTTGAGCACATCAGTGTGATGAGAGCTAACAGAAATGACTAAAACCATCTGTGGGGAAAAAATTATTTGACTTTAATTTTTTAGCTTGGCTCATGTCCCATCTGCTAACATGGAGGGGAGGGGGCTTTGGTAAATGTCTTTAATGTCTTTTGGTAAATGCCTTTCTAGTCTTTTCAACCACTCAAAGTGCTTTAACACTACATTCACTTTCACCCATTCACACATCATTTATACATTGATGCCAGGCTCCCATCAGAAAACTAATCAATCACACACACACACACACACCGCAGCACACTGAGCAATTTGGTGTTTAATGTTTTGTCCAAGAAGACTCATGGCTGGCTGCAGTATAGGTCATATAGCCCCCCCCAGACTCCTTAGTGGATGGAACATTGATCACACCAAAGAAGTGCCCTTAAAACAGATGGATTTTGTCATTTTAGCTGGTTCTTATCACAGAAATACATGTCCAAGTGTTCATTTTTCCTGATCAGTTAGATTTCTAATGGTTATTTGATATTAAAAAAAAAAAAAAGGGGGAAGAATCACGATTGATTGAATTCATGATTGATGCCCAAACTCTGGCTCCAAATGACATCACATACTCATGATGGCGGTGCCCATATCCAGGATATTCTGGCTTTATTTTTCTGCCACCCATCATATACAGTCTAATGTCACATCAAGTGACTACAGTACAGACGCACAAACAGCAGCATACAGTGTAGAGTTTAATGGTTGCATGTAAAAGATAGACAGATGTGAAGACCTCATCCTGAACCCTCCAGTCAGGAGAGGGTAAGCCATCTCTGTTCATTCTGTCCCTGCATGCTGGGTAGCCAATGCTAACTAGCAACTATCTGCAGATACAAGTAAACAAACAGCAGGAGCAGATGGACTAGTGCATGGAAGCTCTACCAATCAGTACTGAAACTAGCTGAGTGACTCCCAAATGGAGATTTCATTTACCAATGTAAATGTAGGCTTACTGTAGCTACTATGTGCTGTGCAACTGTATTATGTATGGGGTGGAAATAAACAAATACTGTCTACATAAAACTGAAATTGGATCAGGCTTGGTGGGCAGACTCGATATAAAACAACTCTGGTTCAAATCAGACACAAAATATGATTAAGTCATCCCTACTGTGGACGGGCCCGTTTGACTCACCATTGAAAATACCTTCTGGGTTCTGTAAACCACCCAAGTGATTTGTGTATAAATATGATCTTATTATGCAAACATCAAACATGGAATTCCTGGAAAGAGTTCCAAATATGAGGATAATAATTGCAGTACTCTGAGGTTCACACATTTCTCTCTCTGGGTGTTCGGTTCTGTCGTGTGCTTGCAGATCTCACCTCGAAATTACATATCACACATGCACACATTTTGATTTGCAAAATGAAATACCCTAGGCCTCAGAAAACAATTTCATTCACTGTTTCCCGCTCTAAATTTAACAAGGTGCTTTTCTAACTGGAGCAAATACATTAATAACTGTATTTTTTAATTCATCTTTAGGGTTTCCTTTACCAGTTTTCCCCTGCTGCGAGATAATCTGAGAGTGCAGTGCAATGTTATGTCCCACCATATGTGTTTGTTATTTTTCCTCTCATTAAATCTGGGTTGGGAGTAGGAGCCTGCAGTATCTCATGTTTTATTTATGGCGAAGATGTGTCGGCTCTGCTCGTCTTCAGCACAGGCTTTTTGATCTTCTTTCATTAGAGGATGTTCAATATTTATCAGTGCAGTTTCCCATTATTCTGCCCATGGATAGGTCCAACTCTTTTACCACTTCAGAGTCGGGCGACTATCATGGCTGTCTTGCAGCACAGATTTGCTAAGGAAATGATACAGTTATCCTGAAACACTCTTTCTGTTGGGAAAAAAAAAAAAAGTGTTTCAGAGATGTTAGAAGCAGTTGACCGGATGCCTGTAGTATTATTTGACAATCATTTTCCACCTCTCTCAAATCCAGTCCACATTTTAAACTGCACTGAAAGGACAGCTATAAACCACTTTGAGGATATCAAACACAAGACCCAATTTAGCCGTATCTCTGAATTCCACTCCCAAAAGTTGAATCAGATTATTTTAACTAGTTTCCAACATATCCACGAGTCATACAGTGCACATATAATAGTTATCAAGTTAACTGCTTTCCTGTCTCCCTAAGGTGTGTAGTCCAAAATGGTGATTGTGTCATATTTGCAGAATTTCCTATTTCAAATTAGATTGGTGCTGTTTGCATGCATTTTTATAAATTCATACTTTTTTACCCAGAGTTCTGATACAGACTGCATTTGAAGTAAGGTGGTAATCATTGCTGTATGACTTAATAAAATGGAGTCGAAAAATGGAAGCTGGCGAATAGCCTGAGGTCAGTGATAACAAGGCCAGCATGTCTACTCTAACCTCATCGCCTCACATCAAGCCCGCTTCTGTTAGTGGCATCTACACCTCTCTTTTGTTTTTGTGGCGCTGTAAGGTCACCTCTCATTGGTACGAGCTGTTGCTAGTCAGACTGCCATGTTAGCCATCAGACCCAGCTTTCCAGCCTGACAGCGGGGCCGTGTCTGACGCCCCAGCTGAGGTCAAGCCTTTCAGCGTGTCGCTGCGGGCCGAATGTAAAAATTGGGACCCCGTGGAGTTATGTGAACGGAGTGCTTTATTTTGCTCCTTTTTATGGGCCATAGAAGAGAGACCATTGCAGAGGGCCAAACAAGAGCATGCAGTTTTTGTTCAGCTGCCTGCGAATGGACAAAAGCATTGAATGACAAAGGTAGTACAAGCAAGTACAAACCAAGAAGTTACAGACCTTAGCTTTGGTTTATTTTTAGCTTCATGCGTCTGTTATGTGTGCAGTAATATGACTGAATCCAGTGTCACAGTGACATAAAAGTGAACATTTTGAGCTTTAGAGGATTAAACTTTGTTCCCTACAGCAATTTTGTTTGAGGACTCATTGTATGTCACTGCAAACTTAAACTAAAAAGCTTTCTTCTCATAAACGGCACAAACCACCAAGCAGCGGGCGCTCTAAGAGCGGGGTCGGTCAAACTCAGCGGCAGATGGAGTATTTTGCTGAACCGCTTTCTCAACTGCTGACCAATGCACCTGGACAAATAGGAGCACAGCAACTGAGCAATTTGATTGTTATTTCACCACCTTGAGACACCACAGAAGATACTAAACTGTAAAAAAATATCAGACTTGAAATGTGTATTATTACCATCCAGTGCACGTGGACACGGTGGTAGGACCACACATGCACATCGAAACGGCGCGCTACAGCAACTCGAGTGATCAAAAGCCCCTAAGAGATACCATTTATAATCAGCTCCTTCCTTTCCTTAAAATAACACACACAAAAAAAGCATCCAGCCGTTGTCTATCCACCTGCTGCACCAGCAGGTAGCCAACCCATTTTACTCACAGACAGACAAGAAGTCTGCAGTGTTCACCGCAAAGCCGACTGCATGCAGTTAAAACTTTCATGCTTACATAATCTCAAATTGTACCCTTCTGGAGAGGAATGAGCACTCCAGAGGCTTCTGTCAGATTCTACCGGCTTACAATAACAACTTGACAAGGTATGGTGTAGGTGGCTGCAACAAAGGGCCAGGATGTGTGCTGTAATGGGTTACGTTTATATTTCTCCTCTTCATATGGGAATGTTACAGGCCAACTTTAAAACATTTAAGAGCCTCTGTGAGCCGCCAAAAGCACTTTTGTGCGTGTACATGTGAAGAAAACAGCAGATCATAGACTTGAATTCTAATCAATAGGATTTGTGATCACATAGGAGGTCTGCTCTTGTTTTTACTCTCCGACATACTGTACCAGGTAAGTAGGAGATCAGCAGAGAAATTGAATTTCTAATAAAAGAAGTCTTGCCAGAGCACTAAAATCTCGGTCTCACTTCGCCCTTCCCCTCTCAAACGATGAAAAGCAGCAGTAACAGTACAAAGGGAGGCTAGACGTAAAATAGATCCAACTTTTGGCGGTAGGTCTCTGATGTCTTGAAAGACTTCTCTCAGATGTTCTCACAGTAATTTCTTTCCTTTGCGGCTAAACAGATTTGTTGATCACCCTAGAGACACAACTGTGAAAAATTTCACGTCAGCTACTTTTCTCTACTTACTTACTTACTCTTTTTTATTGCTAGGAAAAGTTCACACAAATCTGGTTTGTGCCTTTTGATTTAGTTCTCGAGAAACAGGCGTCAAGTCTGTTCATCAACTCGTCAATGTCAATGTGCAATCCAGCTGCAATTCATGAATTGGTGCAAAATTGACTTTCATGAAGAAAATTGTTCCATTTAAAATAAGCTCCAGATGTGTAGTTAGTGTTTTAATGCTGGAGTAGGCAGGTTACTGTTGGCATCATCGGATGAGAAATCCATAACAACCTTCCAGCATGATGTAATTCAAGTGGTTTGAGAGAAAACTAGACTTTTACACCTCATCTTGGCTTTGTGGTGGGTGATCTGGCCATTCACAGGTCCTTTCAGAAAGAAAGCATTCCTATTGGTTGTTGTACAAACACAGATGTGCGTGCATGTCCCCTCAGATGCTGATGAAAGCCTAATTAAATGGCTGAAAATCCTGCAGGAAAAAAAGGTTTTCCAAAAGTTTTCCAGCATCGGCAACAACCGTCCACACTGCAAAGCAACCCAAACAAAGGAAGACAGACTTATAAAAAAAAGAGAATCTAAAGGTTAGGCTGACGATTAACACAATAAAACCTGAGTTTATATTGTTGTAGCATGTCAGAGATGAAGAGAACCTTGAGAGACAGCTGCTAACTGCATTTTCTTGTAATATCTAAATGTGTTGCAGTGGTTTGTCAGGTTGTGTACATAGATTTACCATCAAAGCAGGCGTTGAATGTTGCTAATAGTTGAGCCTTCTGCTAACCGCAGCCCTAAAATCACAGTTGCGGCTAATTGGAGTTCATGTTTATGCAGGCAGCTAACTTTACAGCCGAATCACAGTTTGTCATCATAAAGGACTTTGCAGGCCAACAAGTTTGCAAAGAAGGTCAATTGATCATTACCAAAGAACTGCACACCCCAGCTTTAAGATGTCTGTCCCTTTACAACATGGGGGGGACTCGTAGTGCTGGTAATTTTGTATTCCTCTTGGTCTAGCTAGTGTTGGCTGCCTTCTTTTCAGGGGTCCAGTGGTAGTGATGGCAAATAACCAGACACCAGAATACATGAGATAATCTTTAAAAACTCTCATCTAGAGTGACTCATATTAGTATAGTCAATGTTGTTTTCTTCAGGGCTTTATTGCAACTAAAATAAAATAATCTATAAGGACAGACCACAGGTTAATGAGACCTTGTTTTCTATTAAGACAATTATAGGTTGGACATGGTAAAGAACAAAAACTCCGTCATGTTTTGTTTTTTTAATCTTTCCCAGCTAACAGTTGATGAGGTGGTAAATTTCATTTGTGCTGCTGGGCTGGGATTTCATAGCTTTTGTGATTGAACCCCTGCTTTAGCGGAACAGCTTGTTATCAATTAGCAGCTCTCGTCTGATGCACAATATAGTTTCAAATAGGATTTCATCGACTAAATCAGAACAGACAAGGCCCTTCTCCGTCTTCATCTGTGAACACACACACACACACACACACATATCTGTTTTGTTTATAATATTGCCTCTCGTCCACTCAGCAAGTCTAAGAGGGGTCAGCTGGAATCTAATGAAACAGCAATTTCATATGACAAATTGAGTCTCGATACCAAAAATTCAATTTAGGCGTGAGAAGGGTACGATAGCTGAATGTCTACAGATGATTATGCCATTTCCCTGGTAAGCCATGAGACCCAGTTGATGTGATTGGATTTGAGGAAACGTAGATGCATGCTGGTAGAATCACTGTGTTATTCACTCATATGTAACTTGAGAGAGTTTTTATCGGACTCCATTGGGTGCTCTCCAAATTATATTGTCTGTGTACGTGTGCTAGTGTGAGTGCACTAAGATGTGTGCATTATTATGCGCTGGAAAACTAAGTCGATCTTCAGACTTATTGCAGAATAATCCCAGTGATTTAATCAAGAGCCACTAAGATGAGGCACTGCACTTGATAAGAAGCTGTAGAAGGATGTGAGAAAAATAATGCAGAATTAATATGCAAGCTTACATTTCTGTGATCCAAATAGAAATCACATAGTGTACACCCGTGATCCCTCGCTCTAAGCTCCTCCGGGAACCTCCCCTCTCCTCCCTCATCACTTCTCACGTCCCCAAAGACGTATTGAAGGGAATGGAAGATCCACACTCATCCCTGAGGTCAATTTTTGGGTCACTGATCTGAGGAACGGAGGTGCTAGGATGGGAAAGAGCACTATTAGCAGAATGAAAAGCAACTCTATGATGGAAGCCCCTGTTCCCTATGGGAGTGGACTGGACCTGGATGACAATGCCAATATCCACAGGGCACAATAGGTTACTGAGTGGCCGGGCATGAGATGAGATAAGATATTCCTTTTAGTCCCACGGCTGGGAAATTCACAGCAATGCAATGAAAAGTGCAGAAATCATGTGAATCATATGCAAAGGAGACTTTGGAGAAAGAGGGCTTATATTTAGGTAGAATGGCGTTCATCCCTCCATTCAACCTCCACAGACTTGATGAATCTGTGTCAAGGAGCACTGACGCTATCTTGGTGGGTCATGGTGACCCAGCACCTTACTAAGACACTCCCCGTTGTCTTTTTCCTCTTCAAATTGTCACTCTTCTGTCCGTGACACAGCTGTATTATTTAATGCTTTTGCACAGAGGCCACGTGTCGGCTAATCCTGACATCCAACGTCTTGCTTAGAGGCACTTCTGCAGTATAAATCCTCACTGAAACATTGGGGGTATGAGTCTGCTCCAGCATACATTAGGATGAAGTCATCCCAGACTCACATTTGTTCCCACATTTTTCAATCAATCTGACTTTGAAATGAAGGCACGAGCCCAGGGAGAGCTATCGAATTCCCCACAGAAAGCGCCACAGATGGGCCCTGCTCCTGCGAGGTGACCACTGAGCCACCACCTGCTGGAAAAGACTCAAATAACTTCTAAATCATTTTGCTTTCAACACCTGAAGACTTCTGCCATCCTTTTATTTTTTACTGACTCAGCAGATAGGCAATCACACAGGCATTCGGTACATTGTGTTTTTTGAAGGGGCCTTCCTTCTGTACAGAACGCTCACTGAACATTTTAAAGCACTTTAAAGAATAGGTGAACTGCCCGACCTCCACCTCCACAATTAGTTTTGCCTGATGCAGCTCTCACTCGTATTGATCCGGACTCTCAAGCGCAGGCTGAGAAGGAGTGGATGAATGACTTTGCCCTGCTTACTCGTCCTGATCTCTGTAACCATGTTTGGCCCACTGGCCCAGTGCTTTCCTACAATTACATCTAAAATTTGTCAATGTACATATCCTTACCTTTTTTCACGTTTCCCACTGAAATCTGTGTGTTTTGCAAACTGTACAGAGCAGATCATACTGAGTGCCCTTAGGCTATCCTCTTGTTTCACACCTATTCAATTTTCTGGCTTCTGCACTTCAAATCCTGCAAAGTACACAACACTTTTGCATCCTCTCTCACAGTTGTTTTTCCAGTCTGTTTAATTGCATATTTTATTCAGCGATTCTCTTCGTTATACCACAACACAATGCAAGCGCAGCACATTATGTGTCGACTGGTGGATTTTTCACTTCACCCTTCCACCCCGGCACCTATAAAGTACTAATGCTGTTGTTGTAATGTAGCCAAGCAAACATTTAGTCAGAGCAGTTCTGGTGGAATTTTCTTAGTCACAACACTTCAAAGATTTTAAAAAAAAGTCTGTCAGTCTGACATTTGAGTTGTTTGTGAGTCACAATTGATGGAGAAAACATAATTTTGTGTATACAATTATTCCTTAATTCTTAGTAACGGACTATTTTTCAAAATGACTGGTTGGATTGTTTGAAGGTGCCATTACATGGAAATCAGTATCCTCCCCGATTGTCAGGGGTCACTTCTTTTTCAGTTCTGTTAGGTCAGAGCATCTTGGACACGCTTGTCTCTTATCCAGGCAATAACAAGTGAAAGGAAATGCCTGCCCTATAATTAGAAGAAGAGATTTCATCAGCAGCATCCATTTTTCGTCTACACAGATGCCTTTTGGAAAATAGGTTATTTTAAAAAAAAAATCCACAAATAACACAATACTATGATCATTTTGAATTAATTTTTCTTTTTTTTTGTTTTGTTTCTTTCACTGAGTCCAAGATGGGACTGAATATTTTTGGCAAAGCAGAGACTTTAATTTTCCTAGCTGCTGTCCAAGAACATTGCATGAGTCAGCTGCATCAGATACATGAATGAAACATCAGTAGTCATATGTGTCAAGAACGACATATTCAGACGTGGGCCACTGATGAGGAAAGTACTAGAATTATGACAAAAACCCTTCAGTGCCATAATCACCTATGATGAGAAAGCCTCTTCTGATGGCCTGAGAGGATTATGGCTTCTCTTTATGGGCTCACTGAGAGCAAATGAAAGTTGGTACACGAGGAAGTGATCAAGAGGGCTCTTTAGAATTTAGTGTGGATTTGGATTTGACATATTGTAGCTATAAGAGAGATGATCACGTACAGAAAATATTTTCTCCACCTTTTTTCACTGCTAAATGAAGTTTAGCTGGTCTGTGCCCTTCAAATTCAAAGTATTCGATTCAGAGTATTTATCTTTAAACACCCTGTAATAGTCCACTCAGCAAGAAAATAGGGGCCATAACGACAAAGCATCATATCTCAACACTAGAAGTTCTCTTAAATGGCACTAAAGGTTCCAAGCTAGCAATTTCCTCTTTAGATCAATTAATGAAGCCACTGTGAGCAACTTTCCCTTAGTGGTAGTTGTTGAAAACTAAGACAAAGGCCAGGGCTCTTTGCTATTAATTGTATGCTTCGTGAATGCACTCCACTGGTTGGAGATGATTGGCTGTTGTCGTCTCGACAGCCAGACGAACAAAACCTCATTAAGAAAACAACCAAAATACATTTTGTGAGATTTATTCTGTGGTGGTTGGGGTGGAAAATGAGTGAGAAGTGAGTATGGCTTTCTTGCAGGAGACTAGAGGTCATGTCGCTTTAAAGGCCTGCAGTTGATGATTCTTCCCTAATCATAACCAAGTGTCTCAATCGCTTAACCTCAACAATAACCATAGCGTCTTGTGTAACCACTATTTTTTTCTAGCTCTGCATTATGTTTCTAGGCTGCTGCATTTTCAGCTGTGCTTTTCCGATACAGTACACACTTGCAGGCCGGTAGCTTCGTACGCAACACCTTTCCTAGTTTTCCCACCTCCACCTCTTGGCGATCTTTTTTTTTGTTCTCTCCATCTCTCTATAGAATCCACACTCAGATTCACAACTTAGATATAGACTCAGTTCAATCAAGCTATTATTGGAGATAGATTTGAGAAAGGAAATATTGCGTGACTATTGTGGTGAGGACAGAACGCATACTTGCTCTAATTGTGCGTGGAATGGTCTGATAGACTGATTACATCTGTCGCAGGTTGGGGAGACATTCTTGTAAATCTTTGACAGGCCAGCCTCAGTAAAGTAAGTGCACCATTTCTCAGACACCTGCCAACCTTATATATATATTCTTGGGCTCTGTCCAGCTCTTTTTAACTTCTGGACAATGATTTTTAATGATTTGTCTGAGACACAGAGCCGATATCTTAACTCCAGTCCGTTTAGTGTTCTCTTTGGGATGTCAGCCTTTTTACCCTCTTTCTCTTTATCCCAAAAGAATGTAATCGCCTTCACCACTTTACTGGCTACTAGGAGACTGATCCTGATGAAGTGGAAATCTCCTGCAACCCCATTTGATACACAATGGATTTGGGACGTGCTACACTGTCTTAAGTTGGAGAAAATAAGACTGTCTTTCCACAGAAGATCTAGTACATTCGCCAAGGTCTGAGGCCTCTTTCTCAAGTACATCAGCAGTACTGAATTTCAGCTATTCCAACCTAATAACTTAATCATGAAGGGGTAAGGTGTGGCAATGCTAGCCTTCTTTTTTTTCTTTATCTCTGAGTGTATTTTTCAGTGAGTAGAGGTACAATTTTAATGTGCTGTTGAAAATCCTCATTATGTGTTTTTTTTTTTTCCATTTCCAATTTGCTCATTTCTCCACTGGTATGTGCACGTGTATTATCGTTCTTTGTAGAAATGCGTGCCTTTGTTCCTTGACAGACATTATAAAAGAGAATTGTATTCGTATTTGATAAAAATGGCGTATAATCCTGCGAAAACCCAATTTGAAAAAATAAATAGATAAGTAAAATCCACTCTGGCCGGCCCCCGACCACAACAGAGTGAGACACATTAATGCTCAGCTGATTGCATCTCTTCTCAGATAGAAATCAGCATCATCCCATCTCAGAATTGCTGCTTTAGGTGGTCATTTTCTGATAGAGGGTAGATGGTGGGGTTATTATTGTATATCATAGCCAGTGGCATCCAGTTTAAACACTGTTAAATCAAATGGGTACAATCTGAAGCCTGAGTGTTGTGCAGTTAAAGGGGAGGTTAATAGCTGCATTTGCATCAGCAAAAGAAACACCGTTTGTGGGGGGTCTTTGTAGTACAAGAAGAAGCACTTGACATCCGTTCCTCTGATTGATCTCCATTTTTGGAAACATTCAAACAGCAGTTGTAAGCCTCCTAAGTCTGCTGTTGCGTTTTTGTTTAGTGGAACTATATTGAAATTTGCCCCTACCGCCGCGATAAGAAATGAAACTTTGATTATTCACACGAGACAGACGTCATAATTTCGGTGTCACTGCAGCTTGTTTTTGGGGCCACCGTTAGCAAATAGCACAAGCATAAGCCGAGCAGCCAAATGGAGTCACATTCAGGGAGATTCCTCAATTTACTCCTGACAAAGTGTGCTGCAAACAAGTAGGAAGAAGCACAGCAACCGAAATGGATGTGACACCTTTTCTTTCTCGTATTGTTACAGTGCGCACACGTGCATCTTTTCAGCTTGGCTGTCAGCGTGTGTCCGTGTCAGGCACGGGTGACATCCGAGTATTAAGTCAGACGGTGAAATGTGTTTGGAGTGGTGTGAGCGTATGCGATGCCTTCTTCATAGCGGTGTTTTTTTGTTGTATGGGGTGTAATTTGACCGCCACAATACCTAATGGCCTAAAGGCACCTGCTGCTCTGTAATCAGGGCTCAACGGGCAGGATTAAGCCTAATTTAATGTGTGTGCAGTTAATTTGCTGGCACTAGTGGTTAGCGGTGTAATCTGATTGGTAATACTGTGCCTGGTCAGAGGGAAACAAAATCAAAATTCCAATACTTAATTTGATTTATTAATACCTATCATTAGTGCCGCAGCATAGTGCTCCACCCTGTTAAAAGGAATAATTTTACTCTAAAAGATCCCAGCTAATTTATTGATAGATATTTATGACCTTTTTGATGATTTCTCCAGGTGGCTGTTGTTTTATTTCTTTACCCAATGACACATTGATTTTATATTGGAGCTGTCTGTATAGACAGTTAATACATCACAAGCCTGTGTGTGTGTGTGTGTGTGTGTGTGTGTGTGTGTGTGTGTGTGTGCTGAATTAAAACACTTCAAGGCTGCTTTGCCAATTCTGGAGACAAGCCAAGGTTCCCCAGCTGTGCTGAGACCTTAACTAAGTGCAGGGGGGGGGATCCAACACAGGGCCAGGAGGGCGTAAAAAGAAAGGGCGAAAGGAGGATCGGAGGTGAAGTGTAAAATGGCTCTAATTATGCTTTGATATTAAATTGCCATGTATAATTGAAATAAAGTTAGCACCACAATTTTCTCCCTTAATAGCGGCTATACTTCTCAGTTCTGCTAAATAACCTGCTAGTTATTGCCTGTCCTGTGCGGAACTGGAACCATCATTACAACAGCCATCTACCCATCACACTCTATATTAGATTCAGGTTTAACGCACACTATGGTTTTAATTACAGCCTAGCGCTTAATTCTTCCTCGGTGCACACTTACATTCAGCAAATAATTTAGTTAGCACAGGGTCTAACTTACAGTGATACGAGTTAGACACGACTGAAAATGACTCTCACAATAAAGTAGCATTATAACAGTGGCGAATGGTAATTAGATCACAGCCTCACAGTATTATGTAGTGAGGAGCTAATGCATATCGCCACATTAAACCGACGCTCCACTCAGGGAAGCTTTGGTTATTAAAAACTAGATGCAGAATGAGTTTTGAAAGCTGGAAATGCTGAAAAGATAATCAGTCAACAACTGTTATTCATCGCCAACCAATCAGTTACAGTATAAGAGGAGATTTATGGCATGCTCTCTTCATAAACGTGGATTTCAGGTACATTTATTTAGGAGGATGAACACACGTATAGAAGAGTCACAAAGTCCTGGAATCATCCCTGTAACATCGATTTCATCACGATGTCTAATCCCTGAGTGTACTAATGAGGCAAGAGTGCATTTTATTTAATTAGACTTCAAGGTTTTATATGTGAGAGTGCTATTTCTTCTTAGAAAGTCAAATAGTATCACTTAAAATGTATTATCTTATTTCCATTTTATGCAACTTTATGCCCACTTCATACATCCAAACAATATTGCTATCAAAGCCAGATTGCAAGTAAAAGTCCTGCATGCCACAATTTACTTGAATACATTTTTCACAGAAGTTCTTTTGAGATTGATAAGTGTCTGGGTGTTATATTAGTGGAGCATCTCTGATGCTGCAACATGTAGAAATCATTCTGACTTTTAACTTTTCTGGTGGAGATGGAGCTAATTGTAACTACATCTTACACCCATGCCTGATTATTGGGTTTGTACGTAATGTTTTGTAATATTTTACTCAAACTCATTAAAAAAAACTACAGAGGAGTCGAGATAAAAGTAGAATTTTTCCTCTTTAATGTACAATCCAGTGATGGGCTGTCAGATGTAAATGTATTTTTGCTGCACATACTGTACTTTGTTGCACCCAGCAATATACTTGTTTAAATAATCTTTATGACTATGGAAGTCCAGGGGAAAATGCTTGCTTTGCTCAACACTTTAAGAATCTAAGCGATTGCAGTCTGAATTTATGTAGCCAGATAGTGGCTTTAAATTAGAAGCAATCTGGAGGGGATAATTTCACACAAAAAGGGAAATGCTTGCATGCTGTAAAAATTGTGCTTATAGCCATAAAGCACAGCACAGCACGGCGCCTGGGATGCACAGGGACGAGGGCAGCTGGTCAGGCGACGTCTATAAATGACTCGAACACTCTGTACGACAAGGAAAGGACAAGGTTCTTCCTTTTATTCTGAGGTGACACCGCGCACAATTTCTCTGTTGTGCAAACGTTGATGATGCATTCAGGTTGAGGCCCAGCCCTCTGCAATCATAACCTTTGACCTACCCTGAGGTTCTGTGGATCCAATCAAAGAGATGTTGTGTAACATGTCACATGGCCAAAACTAGTGGGCTCAGAGCAAACATTTATAATAATTCATCATGAAGGCAGACCTTGTTTAACATTTCTGCACCTCTACCCTGCAAGAGACTTAAAAATCTGCCGGAATAAATGACTTCATCTGAGTTGTGGATGACCTGCTGTCCACTGAGGGACAAACCCAGAGCAAAAACAGGATTATTGGTTAACCAGCAAGTGAATCTAACATGAAAATTCATTGCAGAAACCACAGCACCGGCTGCTTGACGGTGTTTATTTTTTGAAACATATACATTTTTTAACTTGCCCAGAGCCAACAGAATACTTAACAAATTGCAAGTCTGTTTTTGCTGATGCCGTGTGTTTTTCAATTAATACATGGGTTTAAAAAAGGCATAAAACATATGCAACGTGTGCATTTTTTATACATCTGGTAATAATATAGTGTCATCACTGTTATGTTCCCTTTAAATATTACTGTCGCATGCTGCACAGTGAATTAGCTTCTCATCGTATGGCTTCATATTGTATTAATGCAAATCTTTGAGACTGGAATACTTGCAGATCAGTGAGTTGTTAGAACTGACATGGAGTTGCTTGCAAGCTTTAAAAGAGACATATTCTGCTCATTTTCAGATTCATACTTGTATCCTACTGGAATATGTTTACATGCTGTAATGTTCAAAAAACACACCTGGAACCCACATTTATGCTAAAAAGACATTTGAAAATACATTTGGCATGATGTCTCCTCTTTAAATGCATGTGGGTGATGTTGTTTATCATGCCATTAGTATCACCACGGATGCATTGGATCCATGTACCGCTGGACAATCTGTATGAACCATGGTTGACATGAGTGAGACATCTGGGTTACCATGACTGACATGTGGGCTGATTGTTAGAAATGTGCACACATGTTCATGCTTCACTTGGCAGACTTGTTTTGTTCTTAAAATATCCTCTGATATGACTGGGAAATCCTTTATGTTGAATTAAGTTCACGTGGCTCGTAAATACCATTAGACAAAATGGTGTTGGGTGTCAGCAGTGAACATTTTAATCTAACTGTAGTCTCTTTTTCTGTCCCCCAGTTTAAAACAAACCTGTTGACGCTTGATTATTGCATGTATTGATAGGCCAGCATTAGAAATAAGTGAAAAAACATTGTCTCCTAATTAATTTCAATGAGACAAAAAAAACCCCACCTCAGCTGATAAACCTTCAAAGCTATTTACCTACTACACAAATATGACTTCCTACTCTTCCCTGTAGTCACATGCCCAAACCAACACAGTCCCCTGGAAGTTTCTTTTAAACAAAGTGCAATATTTGGTCTGACATGATATTTTGGCTTATTTTGTAGCTTATTCTGTTTATTGCAAAAAAATCCAACAACCTCTCTTTGTTTAATGTGTACACAAAGTGTAAAAACTTGAATTCATCATTTTCCTGAGAGGTGAGTAATGGGCTTTTTCTTGGCTCCAACCTGATAACTTCCAGGAGTCCCTGTTAGTTGCCTGGCAACTGGTCCCTAAAGTGTGCCTTTAGTGAGTATATTTCACTTCTTTAACTATGTGTTACCATACTCCAGTATTGATACCAAAGCATTTCATTGCTCGCCAGCTCTGATTATCAGTCTGTATTTGAAATTCGGCCAACAATTGTCTTCATAAAACCAGAGAGGTTGACAGTGAGACTTTTGCTTAACAGACACACTGGTAACCACTGATGGGCAGTAACGCGTTAGAAGTAACGCGTTACTGTAATCTAATTACTTTTTTCAAGTAACGAGTAAAGTAAGGGATTACAATTGCAAAAACAGTAATTAGATTACTGTTACTTTCAGGCTACTGCGTTACTAAATCGTGATTTTGTTTTGTGAGACTGTCTCGTGACAAAGACGTATTAGCGGCGCGACGTCAGTGGTAAACAACAGACACGTGAAGTGAAGAACAAGAGACAACATAGAGCGCGGGAGAGAGCAGGAACATACAGCGTTTAATGGTTGGAAGTACCGGCATTACTTTGAGTTTGACTCGGTAAAAGGTTACAAAAAAATTAGCGTCCGCTGTTCACTGTGCGTGGGAAGAAAATCTTTATCCACATCAAAAAATTCCACCTCAAATTTAACCAAGCACCTAGCTAGCCAGCACGGGAATGTCAAAACCCCGGTTCCCCCCACCGACATGCCCACTGCGGCTACCACATCCAGTTCCACCGGGCGAAACTTCGAGGGCCCCTCTCCTGCTAAACAGGTGAAAATAGACTTGAGAGCGACAGGACTTAGTGATGCAATGTGCATAAAGTTAAAAGACTGAAACTGATAATACAAGTTTTAAAAAAGACAGTTTCATTTGATTCAATTTTCTATAATGGAATATGCAGAAAGAATAGAATTAGGCTGAAAGGTCTATTGCTTTATAGTGTACTCAGGTTGTGCATCATGTTTTTGAAAAGTAACTAAGTAAAGTAATTAAAGTACCTAATTACTTTTAAAAGTAAGTAATCAGTAAAGTAACTGGATTACTTTCTTGGAGAAGTAATCAGTAATCAGTAACTTATTACTATTTCCAAGTAACTTGACCAACACTGCTGGTAACAAGTGACAATTACAGGATTATAGGAAGGCTAAAACGTTGTGCAGCAGCAGAAGTGAACAAATTGATTAAATAATCTTAATACAACAATATGTATGTTAGTTAACAGTAGCCTCCATAAGTTATGGGTCGTATTTGAACAAGTAAAGCTGTGTAATTACTTGTGCACACTGTATTCCTGCACTCAGGCTTCCCTCTCTCCACCTAACCAGGGGCTGATCCTAGACAGTGGAAAGAACTTTTTCCATGATCTTGTTGTTAATTGATTACTGTTGGAGTATGAATAACAAAGAGAAATCAATATTTGCCACACTATAGATTGCACACACATACCCTTTTTTTTTTCCTGAAGCCCACCCCTCCCACCACCTAGAGGGAAATCAACCTCAATCAAGCGTGGCCTCTGTTGACGGACGGATTGATAAGCCACAGTGTCAATCATGCCTCCAGGTGACGCTGTTTGCAGGAAGAAAAAAAAAACCTATAGCAAATTAGCATCTGTCAGAGGTTGTCAGACAGAGAGCCACAACACTGGGTCAACAGCTGCCGGGGATTTGATTAAAGTGGATGCCAACTTGACGCAAAAAGCCTCAGAAAATAGACTGCGACTTAATTAGAAATGCATTACCAGCAGATCATTTCTATCCTGAATGGTGACAAAACAATTTGTAGACCATTGACAGAATTATTCTTTATTCTGTTTGAGCAACAGTATTTATTACAATAGTTCTAAATCTGAATAACAAAAGCGGTGCTTCTCAGACTTTGAAAGTGGAAATGATTACCAGTTTTACTCCGGGAATGCGACTTGTAGAAACATTCTTTTGTTGAATTCGGAGGCTCGTTGACACACAAGCTGAACCCAATACTGGGGATGAAACCAAAGCTGCTCAGACAGCAAAGAGCCTGCTTTATAGGCTGTTACAATCCTGCTTAGAGGTGACTGACAGGCAGAAAGGGTGCCTACGTTGATATACCTCTTTGTATGGAAGAATACATTGCTGTCACCAACCTTGCATGCTTGCCATTAAGTCAGTACGTACCCATTCGGATGGAGAGCAGACGCCGTGACTTAACGGGGTTCCCGCTGAAGGCGATGCTTATGGTGACTGATGTTTGGGGCCCATGCCTGGCTGGTCACTCTGAGAGCATTCTGTCTCCCCGTCGCTGCGTATCCCCCTCACCGCCCCCTCTCTCCTCTCTTCAGTCTCTGATCGGAGGTCATCAGTTGGAACTGTCAGCATGCAATTTCACACCGAAAAATTGACGTGTGCGGCTGTAGGCAGACGAGCAAATGGAGTGTCCTGCCACTAAGTCGAGCAATCAGTGAGACAGTTTGGACATGCAGCTGTAAGTGCAGCGGCTAAATGAACACACGCCTTGATTCTCAAGTATCAGTGTATTTAATTTCATACGTGGAGCGTTCAAGTGCCGTGTGCAGCAGAATCCTTAGTTCAGCTTTTTTCATGCTGCAGCATCTCAGAGACGTTTAGCCAGATACAAAGTGGAGTTTCTCGCCGTAACGAATGAGCGATCGATAACACGAGGGGCAGCATTTTAAGATTCTGTGTGTCTGACATATGTTAATATTTATTGATTTATAGTGCAGACAAATCAAGCTACTTGTCCAGCGCCATAGGTCAAAGGTTGGCTACGGAGCTGCCGCCATGGAGCTGTTGGGAATTCAATATCTTGATCAATTTCAATTTATTTCTCTTGTTTTTTTCTTTGGTTTTTAAAATACACATACATAACAGTTATACAGTTTCAGACCCTCCATGTTTAGAGTAACATAAAGCCTAATCATATATTTTAACCATAGAACTAGCTTGCCATATTGCAGTGGACCTTTTTTGTTTCAAAAATTGATGAGGATAAATTGTCAATTTAACGACGGCCCAAATGCAATAGCATTTGACTGATGAGAGTTAATGCTATGCTCTGTTAAAGGCAAATATCACCCAATATTGCCACAAAAGGATTTGGATGTACTGCTTTGTTAAAGATGTGTAAGCACACTTCAAATACTGAGGTCCCAAACCAGTTTAATGAGATGCAGGAGCAGAGCGTACGGCCCACTGTCACTGCTGACATCCACAGAAGCTGGCATCACAGGTGGAATAAACGTCAGCTAATTTTTACTTTTTTTTTTCTCCCATTAAAAAAAAAAAGAGACAGTGAGTCACTTCAAACTGTTGCAAGACGTAGCAGCGGCGAATGCAAATAGATGAGGAGTGAACGCGATCGATAATGACATCCCGAGCGATGTCAGCTTTGGTCGCGTCAAGGTCGCGTTCCCAAGTAGCTTTTTGTTTTTGCCGGTGCTGTGAGGGTGGAGGTGTTGAACAGCAGCAGCAGCAGCATCAGCAGCAACATATGACCGTTTTTAAGGTTTGTTACCGGACTTGTACAGCCCTCCAAAGGGTGTAGAATTACACAAAGTAGGAATGATGCATCATGACTTAACTTCAGGCTTGTACATATCCAAAATATATTCAAGTATCAAATGAAATAATTACAAACATGCACTAAAATTAAATGAAATCAGGGGAAAAAGAAGGTTCCGGGGTATGAGAGCAAAGCTTGAGAGCTTGTTTATACTCAAAATGATGCTGTGAAACCTCATTCTGTATTTTGAACCCCAGGGTTTATTAGATAAATATGCAAGAGGAGGAAGATGAAGTGCAGCCCTGAAGAAAACCAGAGAGGACATTCAGGTTGACAGCTTATTGGTATTCGCAGTAATGGTGTGAAACTAAATACCCTTACAAGTCTCCAGGTACATTTTGTAAATCATTAAAGATTTTGTTATTTCAGATATCAATTTCCGGGACAGAGTACGTGCTGGATAACGGAAAGCCATTTGCAACTTTGGCTTTATGTGCCCCGTCATGATGACTGATTCTGTCAAACAAATCTATTATTTCAGTTGACATAGTTGTGTGTAACGTCATAAGCGATGAAAAGTCAGTCTTTTGACTGTTAGAAGTTGCTTTACTGCGGCGTGTACATATTAGTATCCAGTGCTCTCTGCAAACAAGATAAAGAGATAAAAAATGAGGGCAAAATCTAGGAAACTAGCCAGATTTTTAAAGATAAATCAAATCAGATATTCAGATGATATATCAGAGCCGCTGTGATGATAACGCAATCTTGGACAAGCAAAGCTCCAGACAAACAATGAATAAAGACATTGCGCTTACTTTTCTGCCGCCCAGGCCGTCTCTGCTTTCAGCCTCATCTCAGTGCTTCCAATGAGGAAATATGCACACAGTCTGCTGAGAATATGTGCATTGCTCTGCAGTGATTCATAACAGTCGAGCGTTTTTAATCCTTTGTGGTGAATTAACAAAAATGTGCATTAGCAGGCATTCATTATGCAAGGCAATGACTCAGAAGTAATGTGCAAAATTACTAGGACTTTGCAATCCATTACTGTGACTTATTTTCACAGTGGGTGAATAGAAAAGAGGAGAATGGAATAACAAAAAGGTAAAAGGTGGACCAGGCTAGGCCTGTATTTGGCAGCCACATGGAAACACACACACACACACACACACCTTGAAGCTATCTTTCTATGGATGTCTTTTTAGGAAAAACATGTCACATCATGTTGCTATTCTGCAAAAGCAGTGCTTCTATACTGTGTGATTGGATGTGGTGTGTGTGTGTTTGTGTGTGTGTGCATGCACCCACTGTATGATTTGCATGTGTGTGTGTGAATATGTGCCTGCATGCAATTGATTCAGTGTTCACATTTGTTCGCTGTCATTTATTAGCAGAAGCAGACTGCAGCTTCAACCTGCTGGAGGCAACGCAAGCTATTTAAAGACATCAGAGCCACAGCAAGTCTCTAAATGAAGAAGGGGGCAAATGAGGGCAAGACAGAGAAGGGAGGAGGGAGGGGGGGGTTCATGGGGAACAGAAACAGAGGCGCAGAGGGAAGGAAAATGACAGGGTGGGCAGGGACGAGAGGGGGAAGAAATTATGGAAGTCAGGAGAGAATGGGGAGGGAGATGCTGAGAGGACAGGAGGGGACGAGTGTGTGAGCTGCACAGAGATGCTGAAGACACAAGAAAGGTGCAGTGGTCATAGGAGGGGAGAGATCTGGAAAAATTGGAGGCGAGGCACACTAGCGGAGTGAGTGAGCATGATGCGGAGGAAAGAAGGAAGTAAACAAGCCTCACTTTGAACTGCCGGGAAGAGGGATGTGATGGAGAATTGAATGGAGAGAGGGAAGACAAAATTTCACTTCAAGCCTCAGACACACTAAAATGACATAAAACTGGAGATTGCGTCAAAATAAAAGGTTATTATGTACTGATGCTGCAAAGACGGTATGAGGTGGTAGAGACAGCGACAAAGTGACATAAAAGCTAAATAGTGTCTCGCGATTAAAATGGCAATAACTGCAGCAGAAGGCAAACCGTGGCCTGGGGGCCAAATCTGGCCCACCAACAAACATAGTTGCTACCTCAACAAAGTTTTCACTTGCATAGTTCACAAAACTTGTGCAGAATTATTCACAAAATTAACAATATTAATAATAGGCTTCCGGAAACATGAGCTCGTTGCAAACATAATCAAGGACTTGCCACCCGAACACAAATAGGTAGCGGTCTAATTGACGTGGCATGCTAATTAATTCTTTCCACTACAGCAACAACAGCAACAGTACTTTCATTTAACAAAATGGGTCACTGTTTATTGAGTTTATTTCAATAACTTTTTTGATTTATAACCTCTCACATTGCGTTGCAATGAGGGGAACATGAGTGTCTGTATGAAATGTCATGGCAGTCCATCCAATACTTCAGTCGCAACAACAAATGTGATCCGAAGGGTCACCAAAGTCATTAAGATTTATTTTCTGTGGACCAAGTACCTGGACAGAATTACATTGCAATCCATCCAATAGCTGGTAAAATGTTTCAGTGTGGACCAAAATAGGGAACCGTTTTTAGATACTGAGTGGAAAAGCTCACCTCGGAGTGGTTCAAAACATTTGAGCTGAAGATGGTACCTTTTTTAAGCACCATCATCCAAAGCTTAATATAAAATGCAATGAATTTGCCTTGTTTTGCTTTACATCCCCAATTTCCTGTTTGTTTGCTATTGTCAAATTGCTGCTTCAAAACTAGTGCCGCCTTTGTCAGCAACAAACGAGACCTCAAGCCAAAGAAGAAATGGGGCCTTTTTTTTTTATCATTTTTTTTAAAAATTTTGTTTCAACTAAAGCTGCAATTAAGCCACGTCTGCATGTTTTTAAAGGGGATTCAAATGACGGTGTGCCTCACTGCCCCCAGATATAATGCAGTTTAGGTGGCTTCATTTTTACCAGCAAGATGAGAAACTGACCCCAGTGGCACTATCCCACTGAAAGTTGTAATAACATATTAAGTTCTGGGAAATATCATGTAAGAAGGGTCTGAACTAAAACCACTGATATATTTGTTTATGTCTGACGTATTTAAAGGATGCCCTCATGTTAATCCTGTATTTTGCAAGTCTGAGATCTCAGTTCAATTTGCAAAACTTCCACATGATTTAATTTTGCCACAAGGCAAAAACTAGAAGTGCCAGACCTGTTTACTTTGAAGAATTGATGGTAAGGTTTGTTCAGATTTTCACCCTTTTCCAACTGCTTGGTCTGTCGGGGCAGTGCAAACGCACACAGTCACCCGCAAGTAACTTAACCCTGATCTGAAGTACTGCGCATTCAAATGTGTTTGTCCAACCAAGGCTAATGGTGGGCCGCTTTTAAAATGACAGCGTTTTCCATGTGTTTTTAAACTCTGCCTCAGTCTATAAGGAGCGTTGTTAGCACAATCTACAGCCACAGCACCAACTAATTAAGCAGTCATTAAGATAACAAGCCAATACACTGAGATTAATGAGAAAACGGTTTCAACACTCTGCTGCTGAGTGTGTTATAAATGTGAAGCCACTTTTGAATATACGAACACTGTCAGATGATCAGCAGGGCTTTATGCATGTTTACGTAGGATTTTTCTGGACACTAATAGAAAATGAGACTGCACACAGTGTGTTTAGGAAAAAGGTGGGTGACATATGAGGTGGGAGACCTTCATGTTTTGCTTCATTTCATGGTCTGACAAGTGAAAGTTACTGACCCATAGCTTTGAAAGCACAGAATCAAAAATTTGGTGTGAAATTATAATAAAACGTGATGGAATTTAATTCTATGAATCACAAAGATCTGTGACATACAGGTACAGAAAAAAAGGAGCAGTTTTTGAAAATATCTCTCTTAAGTAACTTTCATTTTTGATTTATATTAGTATGAGTAATCATTTCTAAGCAGTGCTTCATCTGTGATCTTTGTTATACCAATCGTACTTATTAAAGGCTGTTATGGATTGAAATAAGTGCAACGATAATGACCTGTAATTAACTTAACGTGCTCTATTAGATTACACACAGTACATTACAATTATGGCACATTCACTAGATTCACAAGCTGGGGGAAGCTGAAACAAAGAGGAAGTGTGCCTATGGAATAATAGGAGGAGTACAAACAAACAGTGGCAGGGAGAAGATCCTAGTTGAGACTCTGAAGCCTGGGAAAATCAATATTCTAGAGGAGGGTTAAGGGATTAGTGAAGGGCCACTGACACAGTCCTGGGAAAAAAAAAAAAACAACCTCTAAATGATTAAGAAAATGAGAGCAAAGTTGCAAAAGTAAATGAAAACCACAGACAAACAGAAGTGCTCTCGTGGGTTTTTATAATTGTGTCCCACTTTATTGTCAGAGTTGTCCCACTTTTGATGAAATGTAAATTGGGTTTTGGACTAGAGGGAACAAGCTCATATGCTTCTTTCAGTCCGAAATAAAACAAAATTCAAAAAAACCCAACCTACTGTTGAATCCTGAGCGGATATGGCAACTTCACACGTATTCCACTTTTAAATTAATCTTGACCTCGATTGGCACCGGAGTTGTGACACTGGATGCAAAGGCATCTTTTGCTCAGCTGCTAATTGAAATCATTTCGCTGCACTTGAAGGCACACAAAGCCTTGTTACAACATAATTAATACACGTTGGAGGCATCATTAAGAGTGTAATTTAATCCATCTGTCTGCTGGAGATTGCATAGAGCAGGCTTTGGAATAATGAACATTTTGTGTGATTTAGATACATAAAACTTTGATAATATTGTCCCCCCCATATTCAGCTATTAGCATATCAGAAGTCGCTGTGAAACACATTTTAGGACCCAGCTGAGCTGAAGTTTGGGCGTTCTCTGCAAAACGATGTGAAGCACCTGAGGGTTGGACACAAAGGACACACACAAAACAACCTTCAACAAACCAAGAATCCCCCCCCCCAGACAAGCAGCAGTAATAGGACAGGATATGAGCATTAAGGGAACAATCATGAAAGGTTTTTTTTTTTTTTTTTTTAAATGGCACTCATGGGGCTGGCCAGCAGAGAGCTACAAGAGGATTGTGGGAGAATCCACTGGATGATTTATATGGAGTAACACTGATGCTCTATCATTGATGTTTTGTCAGTATATCTAAATGGCATGTTTCTAGATGTATAATTATATGTATGTGTGTGTATTATTGCAGTCACTGGCTCATATCTTGCTTCATCCCAGCTGCCGGTTCTCTGACACCTGGCATTACTAGGTGTTTTGTATCCACGCTGACATCTGGGGATGTTATTTCCACCTGTCTTTTAAATGTCTCCTCATGCGAGGATACACTGGAATCCAATTTGTCGTTCACTCACCTGACTGTCATTAATGTCACAGCCTCTTGAAATATTCACACCTTTTGCAGTTGATGGTGAATACCTCAGGTAAAACCTCTCCGTGACACCTCGGTGCATTTTGATCCTTTGTCTAAGTCGTATTCTTTTCTATTTCTAAAGACTTTTCATTGCTTTCCTGAAAGAAATGGATGCATATGGTGTTCGAGCCTTGTTGTAGTAGCCACGCGCCTTCTAGACAACCTCTGGGTGCGATTCAGGCAATGAGACTGCATTCTGTACCACATTTAAAGATCCAATAATGCTGCATTTTCATTTGAATCAGTGCTATTCAGTTGTCTTAAAATGTCTGTTGTACATATTACAAATAACAAAAGATCTAACCTTTTAAGACATTTTAAAGATCCATATGCGTCCGTGATTTTTATTGAAAAGCAGCAGCAAAAGGATGTTCTGTTTCCATTAGCAGTAACTTAATGGAGCAGTAACATACAGTGCAAAGAGAGCGGACAGTAAACAGTGTGGCTTTTATTAATTAGATACAATTACATGCATTCAGTGTTTTTTGTGAATCCCAAATGCATGCGAAGGCAATCTGAATCCACTGTGGGAATGGCGGACCAAGTGTTTTACAGTAGATGTCTAACCTTAATCATACTTTAACCAGAGTTTATTTGCAATAGCCACACTATTTCCCCAACCTTAACCACGACACAGTTACCATACGCACATACTGTTTCGTATTGTTGAATATCAAAACAAAACTATAGTTATATTGCATCAAAATACAGTTTGAATCATTCCCTTCAATCTAGTGGAATACATTTTGACTCTATCTGTCATCACAACAGCAGGTGTTAATGAGAAAATATGAAAAAAATAGAAAAACCCTGAGCCAAAAATGAAAAGGAACAAGTTAAAGTTGATTTAAGGATAGAACACAAAAATTAATGAAAAAAGTGGTCCTAATGGAATGTGACAAAGCCGTGAATAACTTGAAATGACACGTTGGATCTGATCTGTGCGATAGTCCTGAGATGAAAGAAGCCTGGCTGAACCAGTTTAGTAATATGCTGATTGAAATGCAAAGGAGAATCGAAATACACCCCAAATTTCTTGGATACCGGCATTACATGGATAGATAGGGAGCCGGGGGATTGCTGATCTGCCTCTGCATTGGGACTGGGACAGATGATTAAAATTTCTGTCTTATCAACGTTCAACTAGAGCAAAATATAAAAGTTAATGTCGAGGAGAAAAATGTGGATTATAGTAGTTTCTGTCGGCGTGGTTTGGTCAAAGACACTCCCTCAAATACTACGAGGATTTTTACATGTGTATTCAACACAAGTGCATGAATACACACTGTTTTCTCCAGCCACAGTATTAAATTGAAAACATAACAAGCACCAAGGGGCTAATTTAATTGTTCATTCATTCCCAAGGACAGCCCCAACTTGATGATATTATCCATGAAGAACCTCAAAGTCTTCGTTTGATCTTTGTCATATTGAATAAATTGCCTGTAATTTTATGCGTATTGTCTCAGCAAAGGCCCTCCATGTGTGTGTACTCCTACACATGTACACACACACACACACACACACACACACTTGGGTAATCCCATGAGGGAAATTAGCAGAAGCATACATGTTGAAACATAAAGGTGAGCGTGCCAAGGACAGCGTTTAGCTGTGTTGTTTTACATCGCGTGAAGCTAAATTAACTTTACCCAAAACACTGTTCTAATTATACATCTGCAATTCAAATACTGGGAGTGAAATTGCCTCTAAATGAGGACATTCCTCCTACTAACTTCATGCAGCTGCCTTTTTTTAGTTTAAGAATCATACAAGCTGAAGATGCAAAGGAATTATCACCATGGGTTATATTACTAATATCAATATCACTGCTCCTGCTAATATAATAATAATAATAATTATAATAATAATGCATCTTTTGCACACTTCTTTATTTAACTTCCTTCTTGACACTGCGGCCATAAGCCTCAGACTCACTGCAGCCTTAGAATCATTAAATAATGTATTGCTCTTAATAGGCCCATGCATGAATAATGAATAGTGTATTAGCTGACAACAACCCATATCTATTTATTACACTTTGTGACCACCTGTAATTAAAATGGCAACCCACAATCGAGGGCAGTGGATCTACTAGTTTCCAGAGCTGCGCTAACACCACCTGACTGTAATTACAGAACAGCGATGCCACAACTTAATGAGAGCCGTGCGCTCCGAGCATGTCTGTGCTAACTAGAGCACCCTTTCAGCTCCATGCTGGGGCTGAACGAGCGCTGAGAGGGGCGCCAGATTTCACCACCATCTTGGGAGCCCTTTGACTCGAATCACAGGGTGTGTCCGTTATGATGAACCTACATCTGTGGTGCCACTGATCCAGTGGTTTATTTACCATATGGATAAGTGCTAAATAATGTCATTGAGCCCTGATAAGGAGGCCTGAGTTGATAAATGAAAAGGATCATTTGGACTTGCATGCAGTTTGAGTCCATGCTGCAGTATTTATGCCTTTTACTGAAGTTCCCTCCTTGTTTACTTCAGTTTAGTCTAAAATATGAACATCATCATTATGCATGTGACCATTATTTAAAGAGCCTAAATCAGATTTATAATTGGAATACAACTTGCAAAGTGTGGCATTTGAATTTATAATCTTGCCGGAATGTTCCACAATCTCATTTTGTAGCAAGACAAATAAACACACTTTAGAGAAATTTGTTTTGGACACAAGATTGCACATAAATAGGAAATAAATAATAAACGGATATGAATGCCTAAACAATTTACAGAATGATATTTCCTCTCCGCCATGCATGCTGAGCAAATGTTTAACCATGCATAGCAAATACAAGCAAAGCTTGCTTCTTTGCTAATGAAACATTGTTGTCATACATTGTAATGCCTCACAGAAGCTGGGAAGAAGCAAATAGGGAAGATTTAGGGCTGGTATCCATAAGTCACAGTGTTTTACTGAATAGCACAAGTCATCTCTGGTAGGCATGGCAGACGGGCTTTTTTTTTTTTTTTGTACTGTTATTTGTAATGATAAGTGAAATATAAATACTGTAATGTAGCCCAGAAATATTTAACGGGTGTTGTTTTGAATGCAGAAGAGCAAGCACATTGTCGCTGCGGCTCCAACCGGCAGAGAGAAGCAACTATTTGAAAGTTTAATGCTTTACAGCCAATGTTGAGGCTATGTTTGGCTGTGGCTATTAGTAATGACTGCCTGTACCTCAGATTAACCCATGGGCATATTGATAACATCTACGAGTAAAACAGGAAATCATGCCATTTTTTTTTTATTGCATAAAACCAAAACCGTGTCCAAAGGTGTCCAAAACAATTTCTTTTGTTTGGTACAGATTTAGAAGTGCACATTAGGTCAAGAGCTTAGTGTCTCTTGAAAAGCTGTGATGATGATGACGATCACAGTTAATTCAAGATGTCATATTATATTTTCCACATTTTTAAGTATTATTATAATTATTATATTTTTTTGCTGTTGTTGTTGTACTTAAGTTATTATTACACACATAAGTACCTAAGTGTCAGAACACGCCTTGTACCTAAGGGATAAAGGGTCTAATGACTTCAACCTTCAGTGGAAAGAAAATTGCTGCAGCCCAATGTACTGTACAGATAGCCAACAGAAGAGAAATAACAAGTAAAAGAGCTTCAATCATCCTCAGAGTGAGCTGAAGGACAAGTAGCCTACAGTATTCGCGACCTACACGGCGTCAGGGGACCTTTTTTAGACAGTGATAGTTTCCATGATTGAATGATGTCATTCAGGCAGCACCATTCACACTCACTTTGGTTATCTGCCATTATTAGAGACGCTGGCTCTGGTGACCTTTTCATTACGGGTGAAAATAGTGAATGTTGGCAGGGATGGTTCACACCAGCCTTTAGTCGGCTTCTGTGTGACGCTCTAAAAAAAAAAAAAAAAAACACAGAGAGACAACAGAAAGCCACATTTTCCCCCTCGAAAACCTTTCCAAAATTGTTATCTGTACACACCACATTTAAAATATGAAGCAAGTTGGATATCTGTGATGGTTGTAGCCATCACATTGCGTCCTACCACTTCCTAAAGAATGCTGATCCTTTGCCACCAGCTGCAATAGTTCAATCACCTGTAAATGTCCTTAAGAACGTTTTGCCTTTCATATTTAAAGTCTAGTCAGCCTTGGTTCAGTGTGATGACATAACCAGAGGGAGCATTAAAATCAATGGAAATCTCATTTAGATAAATTGACAGGTGAGTGTCCCTTCCAGCCACCACTGTGGTGTGCATATGGTGCATTACTGCATCTCGATGCATGCCTGCGTTCAATATCTGATAAGTGGTAATGCACAAAGCAGGTTGCCTGAGCCAGCTGGAGGCACAGGAGAGTGGCGAAAGGGTTTTCAGGAGCTTTTCGGTGCTACGAACTACAATAGCAAGAGACTGTATTAGGAAGAGAAAAGCAGAATCTTTCCCTCTGTGCTGCTATTATTAGGATTGGTTATATATTCCCTATCAAATCCTTTCACTGTGATGCTGCTCACATTGAATTTAGAAGTTTTATTTAGAGAGATTTTAAATGCCTAATGGTGTGATGTTTAGACCCTTTCTTTAAAAATGTCATGTCTGTCTTTGGCATATTTTTCCAGCTCTGCACCCCCTATTATATTTCATCCCTGACAATATCCCCTACATATCAGGCTGTGATTTGTTATTTGTGTTGCAGCATAACAATCATGTTCCTATGATTTATTGGGGATCTATGTGCTACAAAGGTTCACCACCTGTATTCACATAAACAAATCAGACGGCTCGCTGTGAGCTGATTTAAGATCAGCTCACTTCTACAGTATACGACACTGTTCGATGCGAGGCCTGTTGTCACTGTAAGTACATTAGTGTTGTCGGGCCAGTATACCGAGGATGATCGTTCATATTGGATGATTCTGCAACAGTCGCTGCCAATACAGGAGACAGCAGAGCAAATTCAAATGGGACTTTTAAATGTTGGTCAATCATCTGCTTGAAAGATCGTATAAAAATAACTGCCCATTTCTTTCAGCTTCATTTCAACAATACACAAGCTAAATGTGACTAGTTAGACGCGCTTTATTGGTTTTGGATGATCTAAAAGCACCTCAGGAACTGAAACATGCTCGATACTTCTGCAGTAGCATTAGCTTTTCTCTTTAAGTAGCAGTTTCCTAGTCTTCTAAATGATTTGCTAGTGGAATATTGGTGCATTGATAGGATGTGTTTGTCTGTGCAGGCAACTACACACATATATATTTGTATTTATAATGTGTGCGTATATATACATGTATTGGATTTGAGCAAACAAAGTAGTCCATTAACTTGCTATTTATTCTTAAAGATCTCACAGGTAAACAGTGTTTTGTGTACAGAGAACAAACGCAATTGCTGTTTTTTTTTTTTTTAATCTTTTTAAAGTTGTTAAATATTCCCAGTTCTCTTGTCGAGCCGACTCCATCCACAGAATTTCACCGCTGGAAAGGAATAGGATAATTAGAGACTATTCATTCTCTGTAGAGGTCTTCTCTTTCCCCCCCATAACATCTAGTGACAGAACAATTTGAACCAAAGCATTGAACACAGCCAAGACCAAATTATAGCAACAGCACTAGAAGCCGATAACCAATTTTCAACGTGTAACGCAGCAGCTTTGTTCTCAAACTCATCAAGTGGTAATTAAGCTTTTCCCGCTGGGGTTCACAGTTTAGTTTGGGTGGACTACACAACAAGAGCACAACAGTGCAAAGAACTTCACACTGCAAAAAAAGCTCATCTACAAACAAATTTCCTCTTTAGAAAATACGTTTATATCTAATGTACTTATTTTGTCCATAGTAGTGTCACTGTTTTTGAACAAGCCTCACTGTGAAAATCGTTTAACTTTCTCCTTGGAAAAGGCTCACTCAGCTGTAACATTAAGTTTCCCAAGTTTCTATTACTCCACCTTGGAAGGAGTTCAAGTAAAGAGACTTGATGCGATCCAGTGACAGACACTGTCAGACATTCACAAAGACCTTCAATCTTCAGATATCAGGTTCTGGCAGAGAGTGAGACCTGATAAATGAAAAGAAGTAGAACAAAAGTGCGAAACCCACATCAGTGAGTGGCTCCTCCTCGAAGTCCTTTTGACACGTCGACAGCTGATACTCAGACAGTAATGGGGGTTTGACATCGGGCTGATAGGCACCCAGCCTAGCACGACTGGGGTGAAAGGCTGTCCCATATGCCTACCATGGATGTGGCAGGCGGCAGCCACCTCTCCTGCTAGCGTGGAAATCTTCACTCCAACAGACGGCTGACAGAAACCTGGTTGGCCATGAATCACACCGGATGCAGACAAGTCCTCTGGGAATTTTAATAAATTCTCTCTACATGAGGATTTCAGAGCAAGGAAAATACAGTTTAAAGGTCCTTTGTTTTGAATCCTACTACTGTACAAGCACATACATCTAACAGATTTATACTGGTTATGATAAGGACTGCAACAGTCTATCGATCAGTCGACAGAGAATTTATCACCAAGGATTAATTAATCATTAACCAACTGATTAAACACATTACCTTATTTCAGTTAACTTCATCTTTTACGCTTCTAAACTGGGGTACATTTAGGTTTTTGGACAAAGACATTTAAAGATGTCACCTTGGGCTCTCGGAAACTGGGATGTACAATTTTTATATATTAATATATATATATATATATATATATATATATATATTTTATTAATCATTTAGTTGAGAAACTAACTGGCAGATGAATATGTGAAGGAAATAATAGCCAGTAAAACTTGATCTTTTACTATTTCAGCTGAAGACTTGTCTCCTCTCATGTGCAGTACTTGACTCTGTCCTGTCCCCGACCTCATTCTGCAATGACCGTTCCCTACTTTGGGGAAAAATGCAGCATTAATCACCATTACAATTATATTTTACTAATAACTCAAAGCCACGAGGCTTCATTTCCTGCTGATGAATACGTATCTCGAAAAGAATAGAACGTCTTGACCAGCAGACATGTAGGTTTGTAAAAGAACATTTGAATTTGTTTCCTGTTTCAAGGGCAGACCTCCTAACCATCAGAGAATCGGGTGAATCAGTCATACAACCCCTCTTATTGCCGGTGTAGCGCTGGTCCTTTAATAACATCAAAGCAGTCTAACGTTATCCGGAGAAAATCTGTCTTATCCTCTCGGATCAGACCTTTGAGCAGCTCAATGATGAAAAGACTAGAAACTGACAGAGGCTGCTTCTTGATGTGACACACTCACTAGTCTTTTGTGGGTTTTTTGCACAGTACAGTAGACTGTGACTACCCTGCTGTTTAAAAACTTAACAAAGCATCGTATCTATGTTTTAATGGGCTGAATGTCCAACTTTGCTTTCAACTTGCTACCCCCGCCACCCTGGGCACATCATCTTTAGCCTAATGTCTAAAACTTTGAACCATCTCTGTGATCATTTCTTTCATCTCCCTGCATTTTTTCCCCAATATGCTGAGGCACAATTAGGCAGACAAGAACTAATTTATACTCAGTGGTGACAAATGGTCAGTGAATCGTAAAACGATATAATTACCTTTCAAAAAATATGGCGAACCTCATTTAACTGACGTTAATTAGTCAAACTGTTTGAAACTACAGTTGAAACCCTTCCAACTGTGAATGGTCATACAAGTCCTACTCATAATTAGGCTCTCTACTTCTGCAGATATTATCTTTAGGCCCAATATGTTGGTAGAAGAATTGTCCAGGGACTTTTCCCACTTTTTCACTATGTACACAAATCCCATAGGTGTTTCAGCTACATCTGAATCTGAAGGGTTCTACATGTTTATTTTTCCAGCTGTCTTTTCCTGTGAAGAAGTGGATTTTGCCTCTTTGGGCCTCTTGAAATGATTTGCATTCAAAGTAATGGACATCTTGCATGTGGCCTGCATGGGCACGATTGGTCCAGTGGGATCCACAGAGTTAGCATTGATATCTGTCATTGTTCATTTGGACATGTCCCATGTTTTAGTGAACATTCGTTCATTGTTGCTCTTTCCACTGAATGCAATTAATGATTCAGTGTTTTGCCCTCCTCGTGCTGTAGTTTGTTAATCTTGGGAACTGCTCCTTAACAATGGTTGGAAAAGGCTGCGTCTTGTCTTTAATAATTGTTTCTTCCTTTCTCATGAATGGGTCGCCTCACCCGTCGCCGGGTGTGACCTTCCCGCTGTAATTGGCCTGCTGTAAGAGCATGCCACCAGAAAGCCACAGCACAGGGATCAGCCATTAGTATTCTAAATGGCAGCAGAGCAGTTTAGATTTGAAATATTGTTTGAACATGTACAGTAGGTCCGTCCCCCTCTTCCACAGCAAACACCATTAAGTGGTCTCACAGAGTGTCTGGTGGTCCCATGTGATAATCTGTCAAAGATTTCTACTTTGATGCCATTACTGTCAGCAAGAGGCAAATGTAATTGGCTGTGCAGTACATCTCCCATGTTTCCCTGAGTATCTACAGTATGCATCCAAAGTATAGACCAAAAACAGAAATGACTCTGGGACTTTTCTCTCCCACATCCCCTCCTCAGATTGTTAAAGCAGAAGAATTCTTGACTTATTAAACGGCGGTTTTCATATTTCATAGTCTCCCGGTACGGATGGGACTAATTTCTGTGTCTGCTATGATTACCCCTCAGTTGGCATCCATTATGAGCGCATGACTCTCATCCCGGGCCAAGTCATCCTTTCCTTACACCCAACCCCCCCATTACGGGGCTCCTGAAATCCATTCCCTGCTCACAGTTAAATCACACGCTGCAGGTTTCCAAATGCTTTGCAACCTCACACAGGCAAACCCCATCCATCAGCTACACCCGCTGCTGTGAATAGCTGATTTTCCTTTCCTTTTTTTTCTTGTTTCGTACACAAATGATGTGTATAAATATAGCCGAGGGAGTTAATGTATTGATGTTCCTGGATATTCGAGAAAATGTGTCCCCTTAGTAACTACACTCTTCATGTCGAGGTCATTAAACTGCTCAACCAGCCCCTTCTTAGATCTATCAGGGTGGGATTCAGTCAAATTAAAGCACTGGGTTGGCACTAAAAACTATTTGAAAGAGTCAGTCGAATTTAGCAAAGAGGATTGCGGAGAAGTCTGCTTGGGAGTACAGTGGAGCTGCACTTTAGCCAGGCAGCAAATACTCCCAATAATAGAAATGTGAGTCCACAGAGGGAAGTGAAGTCTTTCTGTCTAATGCCTTTTTATGTTCAGCAGAACAGTCCGAACGTGTGCGTCACTGTTTGTGCACCATAAAGGCAAGTCACCTCGCCTCTTCATCTTTGTCCCCCGTTAGTTATTTATAAACTTTGTGGCATCCAAATGGTCCAAATTCACTCCAATCAGTGCCCCGTCACAGAAATGTCTCGCTGCGACTGTTGTGCGGGGAATAATTTCCTTCCCTGCTTTGCATAAATGTCGTGCCGTTTTAGCGAGAGCTGGCTGAGACCTTGAAGCAATCTAGACAATTTCAGATTACTTTGTTTGCTCCTCTCGCTCGCCTTTGTGTTCGTCTGTGTGTTTGCGTGCGTGCACGGCTCCGGACGGACACACAAAGCTGGAGATGGAAAGTACATTTTTCACACATTTAAAATCTGTCATCAACTGCGATTTTTGTTATTTTATTTGTGTGTCGTGAATTTCAAAGCAAATCTAGCCCTAAGGTGGATTTTTAATTGCAGTTAAGACATTATTTATATATTACATACACAATTTTCTGATACATTTGTCCAACTTTTCTCTAATTTGTATTCATTATGACAAAGAAGCAAAGGCGGTGAATCCTTGATGTCAAATCAAAGAGAAGCAATCCTGGCTCTCCGCCTCGTGCACCTACCCCTCTCCGGCTCTGTAATAGTGTCAAATGTGTCATTTAGCTCTGTGGTGTCCAGGGAACAGACTGCAGGCCTCTGAGGGCACCGCTGACTCCACGAAGACGCTGGCGGCATCAAAGCAGAAATACTCCAACTGCCAAGCGGGGACAACACGGCCGAGAATCAAAAGACAATATGCTCCCCAGCTTGTTCATCACTCTGAGATAATTGTTCTTCTAAGGAGCGCTGCTGTGCAGGTTGCAAAACAGATTTATGATGTAATTAAATGAACAAAAGACAAGCACGCATTTTGTCTTGGACACATGTACATGCTTTCAAAAGGTCCCCCTGGTGAGTTGCAAAATAAAATAAAAATAGGGAAATGTTCAAGCGTGTCCATGGTAACAGAGCAGTCAAGACCAACCTACAGCTTTTCTCTTTCCCAAGGAAGTCTAATCCTTCAGAAAATTGTCTAAATTGGTTTGAGGTCTTGAGTTCTCACCTAGCGGGAGTGCTTTTATTTATGAGAAAAAGAATATTTTCTGCACAGCAGCTGCAGTGAAACATTTGCGACAGGCCTGACTGAATGGACAAACAGGGACGCACACACCAGGGATGGACACTCAGATCAGCCACATACTGTATGTACTGCTGCCACGGACTAGCACTTCAGCTGCTCTCTGTCGCCTTGATTCAGTGTGTGTGGTTATTGTTAAGCGGCCCGTGAAGGGGATTTAAGGACTGGAGAGAGGCAAAGAGGACGGACGGGAGAGATATTTATTTATTTATTTGCTTGAGTTTCCTTTTTGTCGTGCCTCCGATCTCTGAACTCTGTCACACCAGTCAAAAATGAACATATATGTGTGTGTGTGTGTGTGTGTGTGTGTGCATATATGCATGTCTGCTGGCTCGCAGCTTTTTATTATACAAAAATGCCATTATTGACCTTTGCTTTTCATTTGATGCTACCCATGTGGAAAGGCTTTACCACGTCTTTAGGTCATGCATCAAGAGGCTCGGAATTAAAGGGTGAATTGTCACAAGGAATGTCATGCATCTTGTGGAGTTGTGTATTAGATGCTGGCTTTGATGCTTCCTCTCTTTTGTGGAGCCGCTCGTGCTTGTGCTCGCATTTTCAGGTGATGGAATACAAACAAAATCAAATCATGAAGTTTAGTTGTACAGTCAGATTCAAAGACAATAGCACTGCAGAGATTGTTTTTTTATATAGACTGTAGGCCCTATCCTGGACAGGGTTCTTGTGTCAAACTGGATTGAAAATAGTTCTGTCGGCTGGTATCGTGCTCAAATGTTGGGTAATATCCTAAATCAATTCATACTCCTAAATTAATGTTATTAAATCACTGAACAAACCGAATATCAGCCTGTATTTAGATATTTCACACAGTGTAGGGTAAGACCAATATAAAAGTTTTCAAACTGGTTTTATATTAAGCGTGCGACCGGACCGGCAATACCAGATTTTACCACTAGGTGTCACACAGGACTCAGCTGCTCCCGAGTGGAACATAATTAGTGCCCAAGCATGGCAGCACCAGAATCATTACGACTGAAGAGCATTTCTTCTTACAAATAAAATCACGTGGAAGGAACAAGAACACTGCTCCAAAGTCTGGTCTTATAACAACGGAGGATTTTACCTAATCAAATTTCATACGGACCTTACTTCAGATGCTGTGTACACACGACAGATGCTTAAAGCAAACTTTGTTAACAAACATAGAATTATGTTAATCACATTGTAATGTTGCTTATTACTCATATCGTAGAAGTTGGATGTAGTGCTGTCGGCACAGGTTGCTAGTATAGGCTACTGTTTCATTTGCTAGAATGACAAATGCCTATTTAGTCAAAATCAAACAGGTTCCATACACCAGACTGGACCAGCAAACCTGGAGACTGAGCTCAACCATAGCACAATACAATTAAGACAGGGCCATTTGCTCTTGGGCCTGGTTGATCAGACAGGTACATTTATATTCACCCTGTCGCTGTACAGTTTAGATGTAAAATACGATGCAGTTTTTGGCATGTGTAGCAGAACTGTTTTCTTATTTCTGCTCCCATTAATCATCTCAAAGCCCCTTAGATTTATCTCATGACCCTAAGATGGGGAATGACCCCTATGGGATCCGCTGGACTCGGCTACCAAGCAGTAAATAAAGTAGTTAAAAGTAGCTCTGTATCACACATCTTCAGTAAAAGTCTGCTTTTCATCATTCAACATTTTTGCTGGATGACCCTGCATTATTGTGGCCACGGCTCTGCGTTGGCATCCACGCTGTGCCAGCATAGCTGAATTGAAATGAAGAAGCAGGCAGAATGTTATCCCGCAGTGGTATTTGTGTGTCTGAGCACAGCCTCTGTGGGTGCAGAGCTGCCAATGTGGAGAAGTGTCATTGTTGTCCTAATATTTGGCAAGACCTGGAAGGAATAAAAAAATCTTTCATACATTCTAAACACGCCTGGTTTGCAGATCCAAGTGTCCCACGATGACATAAATCTTTGGTACAGTACATTCAACGTATTCTTGGCAAAAAAAAAAAAAACATCCCTCTCTGCAGGCAACAAAAAACATGCAGCACAGAACAGATTAAAATGAGCTCAAATGATAAAAGCAGTCATAACTATGAGCTTAATACAACTGTACATGTTTACATTGCCCCAGGCTTGTTTAGCTTCAGCATTTATTGGCTGGTCTTGTCAACAAGTGAAATGCCATTGAGGGATTATAACACAATTAAGTTGTATTCAGCGTGACAAAGTTGACTAATATTTTCTAAGCAGTTAATTTCCTGTCTCTCCCTCTGCTGATAAGACCCAAATGCAATGATTAAATTTCATCTAATAAAAGGCCACTGGACAATGAGAGCTCTGCATTTCTGGTAAATTAAATGCAGTCTGAATTGATCCAGGCATTGATTCATTCAAAGTCTGACCTCTGCAATCTCCAATTACACACATGCAGCGAAGGATTAGACGATATCCTGTGTTGTGTCCTTTGGAGCAGGCCGGTGTGCATTTGTATATTGCCCGCTGTAGCGCGCGCCCCTCCCTGAGCTAAATTGAAATTGCCAGCTCCCCAGAGAGCGTGTGCATCTTTCTCAATATCACAAGAAAGTGAGTCCCGAAAAAAAACCTTGATCACCCCTCCTCTGAAAACGGCAATGGATGAGCCACCCGCTTTCTCGGGACCTGCCCGACATCAATCACATTCACTGACGGTACAAAAGGACCTTTTTAAATCTTCTGAAATTTGCTGCAGCATACGCTCTTACCTTCTCCTCAGTGCCCTGTCACAATGAATTGGGTTGCGCTTTGGTAAACATATTTCCTGCTCTTACTTTGAACACCAGCTTCTTCCCTTAGTGTGTGTGTGTACGGGGGTGTAAAGTTTTTCCTGTGTGTGTTCAAGTGGAAGAAAAAGTCTGACATACTGTTGGAGTGATAAGAATTTATGATAATCTGTCTGTTTGTGGGCAAAAAAAATCTGAATCCAGTAATGAATTATTAATCAAGAGTTCTACTGAGTCATGCCTCCATTATTCTCGTACTGTAACGCAATATGTTTCTTTCCTGCTAAATATAACTAATTACTCTTAATATCCATTTACTTAAACGCAGACTCAGTGTGTGTGTGTGTGTGTGTGTGTGTGTGTGTGTGCTGCTGAGTCTCAAAACAGGCTGCATCAACATGAATCCTCCTCCTGATTTCATTGGCTCCATTAGAGGAATGAGGCTATGGGCGAGCAAGATGGCCCTCGTCAGGGAGGGAGGGAGGGAGGGAGGGAGGGAGAGAGCCGCGGTTCTCGTGACATGGCAGAGGGCCAGGGTCGGTGACGGCTGACTAATGACTTTCACTGAGGGTGTCAGCCTCAGATTTATGTCCCCTCCCTCGCCCGAATCCACTCTCAGTATCTTAAAGCAAGAGTTATTCATGAACTATAGGGGCACACACAGAGGCAAAAGAGGCACACGCGCCCTCAGAGATTTAGAGCTGGAGCTGTTTGCCAATGCGAATGCACACACGACCAGTGATGTGGCAGTAAATAAAATACTGGGCAAACTACAAGCTCCAGACGGTGATCATCATAAGGCATCAGGAACACAAATATAAACAAATATCCGTTAGAGACACAGGAAAGCATTCGTTTATCCCTTACCCCTCCTTAAAGGATTACAGCGAGTGTTGCAGAGATCGCCGTGGTGACACTGACCTTTAAATGATGAAAACATAGACACAGTGTCATCCAGGGGCTACGCTGTTTAGTCTGCTGTACACAAAAACACCAGGATTACCTGAAGAAAGCACCAAAAAGGTTTAATGTAAGGCAAGACAACGGGTGAAATGTGGAGAAAAAAACAGCTAAATGATGTCACCATGGAACGTCCCCAGCTGATTGCTTACCTTAAGACAAATTGTGTTTAATTTTTGCAAGTTTTCAGAATTTGTATGTTAAAATAAGCAAATGAGGCATCATCCCATTAAAGATGCACCAATTTGCATACATTTACATCATCAATTTCATCAACAACATAGAGGAAATAATAAAAAAAACATATTTTCACTATGTCCTTAGAGTTAAATGTTATGTAAATCAGGTTATGAGTCATATATTACCAAGCCCCTTTGTAATAACCTTCAGAATATAGGTAGGAATAAAACCAGAATGTTTGGTTTATAAAAGCACTACTGTAGTGGAGATTTCTGGCACAGTGTGAGAAAGAACTTGAAAGATATATTCAGACAAACACCTGGATATTTTCTTTCCACTAGTCTGAGAGAAGACATGTCATGGAAGCAAAATAGCTTAAAATCTCAAAATTGACCAATGCATGAATAAACTTTTGCCTATGCTGTCTCACTATGAGCTGCTGATATGTTTTATATGTTTACCAGGTAGAATGTCTATAAATTTTAGCAAAAGGGGGGAAAAAAATCCACATTGTTTACTTCCTGCCACATCTCTGAACCTGACAGCTATCCCTAGTAAAGTGTACATGCAGAAGCACATTATAAAACACATTATGAAGCCCAGAAATAACAGAAGGTGAGATAATCATGATGATTTACATACAGCGGCTGAGTCAGGCTGCTTGCTAGCAAGATGCAGAGGTGCCTTTGAGCGTAAATAGGGAGAGAGAGAGAGAGAGAGAGAGAGAGAGAGAGAATTCCACACGTCACCCATGCAGATGCTTTTAATCCAAATAGCTTCACTGCGCCCTGTGCATAACAGTGCAGAGGGTATGGATGAGATGTGGGGGGGATACAGAGAAAAGAAAGAGGTGTCGGAAAAGACAGGATGAGTCAGTTATCTGAACTCTGTCTGTGTGTGTGTGTGTGTGTGTGTGCATAGACAAGATGTGTGGACCACAGAGCCCTCTCCCGCTGATAGCCCATGTTTTCCGCGCAGGTCAAACGCCAAAAACGGTAATCAAAGTGGAATGGTCTCATCGGCAGCCTAATCCAGACTGGCAGCAAGAAGCGGCCCATCTAAATGTTTTCACTCGGTGATCATCAATCGCACAGAGGGTCGGTACGGGCCTCACAAAGGCACGCACACGCGCCCGCATTTGCACGGACAGAGTCGTTCACGGTGGAAGATTAACTGTGATAGGCGAGCACACAAACACACACAGATTTGCGAACATTTCCACAGAGTGATTATCAAGCTCATAAGGACGTTGGAGAGCAGGGAGCCGGAGAGCCCAGCCGGTTAGTGAGTATTTGGCAAGCAAGGTGGGGGAACCGTGATTACTGTCTGAGTGCTATTTTTCCATCAACCCCCAGATGGCTAATTGAGGAAGGTTTAAAGCCACCGTCGTTTGCAAGAAAATGGACAAAATAACCCTCCATGAAACAAAACAGATATCATGTGCTATTTTTGAACCTTCTATCCATTATTTTATCTGTCTGCTTCAACTGTTTATGTTACATTTAGCTAACTATTTCAACCATTTCTCCATTACCTTTCGCCTTTTATTTAGATGATTTATGCATTGTGCAGTGTGCTATTAATGTTTCTATTTCCAGCGCAGGATATAATGTCGACACAACCGGCTCAATGTTTTGGTATATTTTTTTTGAAACAAATCAAAAGGTATTTTGTCAGATTAGTTGAGCTACTCCACAATCTTTCCACAATACCTCCCAGCAACTGCAGGAGTACCCCCCTACTGCGCTCTTACAGTGCAGTGGGTGCTGTGGCTCAATGGTAAGCAATTTAGACTTACTCAGTAGTAAATAACTTTTTGCTTCCTGCTGCTCTTCATGAAGAACTTGCCGGCCACCTTAAGGGTTTTTCTTAGACCTTTCCAAGGGTTCGTTGGCGAGAACTCCAACACAGGAGCGAATGAGAGGGCATGGCAAGTCATCGAGGCTTCTGGGCTTCTGATTTGTAATGCTCGACGTCACATTCAGCTTTTTATTTTTCCCCCAGGAGGTGTGAGAATGACCTACATCACATGAGTGCAACTGACAAGGAGCCAAATAGAACATCTTTACATCTGTAGACGAATGACAAACAAGATCATGAAAAAATGATGCGTTTCATTCATTAATGAATCTGAACGTATGAATTAAATATGGACCCTGAGATTCTGAGGAGTAGGAGTTCTCTCTTGAGAAATAAATAACATCACCATATAACAACACTCAGCATTATAAAGTTAGAATGTTGGCAACATCTTTTACTTTTTCTTAGTAATTAAGCTGCTGATTCAACACATACAAAAGACCTACAAGATCATCTAATAATTACGTTCATTGGTGGGGAAATGATTGAAAATGTGTTGTATTAAAACAGGGCCCCCCATTTTTGACTTTATTACCCCTCAAACAGCCACTTCCTTGGCGCCAATGAGGTGTAAATTACAAGAACTGGCTTTCTGTAGAGTGAGCACAATTGTGTGTTTTAGCATCCCAAAGCAAAATTAGCTTCAGTTTAGTTTTAGTTTAGGATTTAGAGACTGTTTTGTATTAGAACAATGGGCTGTAGGGATGCTGTGTAGGAAGCTATACAGGCGCTCGTAACTTTCTCGCTTTAAACGCGGCTTCTCCGGTTCAAGGCCTCAGTGTTCACTGATCCTGTTGCACTGCAACAAAACATATTTCAAAGGATAAAAGTACTTAACATCTGAACCTTTATGAGTTTTACTGTGTTTTATTGTGTAGTAATCAGAACAATGTGACATCCCTCACAGAACATACATGTATAGGATTAAAAGCAACAACATTGCCAGCACATTATTTTCAATGTTTTCCCCATAGCCTACAGACTGTTATCTTCTCTCAGACCTCACTAGCAATGTGTCTTTGTGAAATGGTTCAAAATCTGTCCATCAGCTATGTTTAAAAATAGCCTTTTTCAGCACAGTGCTGGCTGTAAGCATATGAGCCGCCTTGCACGTGATCACGTGATCAAGCCACTTAATGTGGCTGAGCCAAAATCTTGAAGAATTTTTTTTCTTCGATTACCACCATGAGATTGGAATACTGAAATGTTTAGTTGCCAATGAACATGGCTAAAGAACAAGCATTTTCTTCCAAATTCTCTCACCACATATGCACTGTATATTTCCATCACAATAGACCAAATGTAACATGCAGAAGGGCATTTTCATGGCGGGCCAAATTGGTCTAATCTACCGCTCAATGACATTACATAACAACAAGATATTAAATCATATCCATTGTCTATCGCCTAAAGAAATGTCTGCTTTATGCAACATAGCCAATCAGTTTGGCTGATTAGTAGCAACTATTTGTAGGATGCTCAGATGCAGATGTGGCCAGAAGGTGTGCAGACCAGGCCTGCGCAGCCATCATGTGCTTAATTTGGCAACTCGACATGGCAGATTGACTGGGTCAAGGGCAGAACCGATGTACCTTTTGCTGCAACATCTCTGTTAAACCCCCAGGCCGAAAACAAACGCTCGGTTATTAACGCACAAACTCGCCTGTACGGGAACTCAAACACAGGTTGCGCACGCGCTGCCCCGGTAGGCGCACATCCCGCTGTGAGCCGTCATGGCTCGGCTCTTCCTGTGAGTTCTGTCACTTGGATGTGTTGAAGTGTTGCTGCAGAAAGAGCGTAAAAGGGGAATCACCAGTCGTCTCGCAGTAAATGTGACAGAACCGTACACAAACGCACACATGCACGTGGGCGCGCACGGCAAAGTTCACACTCGGCTGGAAGAGAGAGAGAGATGACACATTATTAAAGCCCTCGCAGTAGTGCACTGAGCCCCACTGTCATCTACAGCTTGTATTGTTCCAGTTCCTACTCTGTGGATCAGTGTACTGGTTAGCTGGGGGGCTTACAGATGGAAAACTACTATCTGTTCTATATGTAAATTCAACAGAGCGTACGTGCAGATTAAATGGATTCAAATATCCAGTCAGAGGTTGAGAATAAGGGCACAAAGCCTGTATTTCTTGTATTTCTCTGATACTGAATGAATTTTTTTTCTAATATCCTTGAGGAGAATGATCACACACTCTTTTAAACTTCGTCTACATTATCAGCCACCGAGTGAATGAACTATATGTTTTAAACAGAGCTGCAGTCAGGATTTTTAAAAATTCTGAGGTAATGAGACCCCTTTCTTTATTTATTTTTTTATTCTAAATTTTGACAAAACCTGAATAATTTCTAACTGACCTTGTGCAAGATGCAAATGAGCGGTCATGCTGTCCCTGCAGAAACTGAGGTCCTTACAGCCTTACAGTTCTGTTTGCCGGAAAGTGCAGCTCAGCAGCAGTGATGATTGGGGTTCATCACGACCAACAGCCTCAGCAGTAACAAATACTGGCTGAGAGTTTCGTAAAACGGCGGTGCTGCACTTCTTTCCAGGAGCGGTCCCTGTATAAAATCTCCATATTCCAAGACAAATAATGTGACCACAGTGCTGATTTTCAGTTTTAATGATGCCACACAATCCATACTGTTTTTACGATAGTTCAAATAATGGCACTTGAACATGTCATATTGGTGAGTTCTGTTTACATGTCCTCCTCCGTCCTTCCACCCACAAACTAGTTCCGAAATGTCCCTGGGCCCTGAAGAGCCCTGACAGAGATTAATCTGTGTTTGTCTGTGTGCGTGTGTGTGTGTGTGTGTGTGTTTGTGCGTGCGTCTAAGTGTGTCTGCTGAAGTTAACGCTGTCTGTCTCTGAAAGAACCTCTGGTCCCATGAGTAACCGAACTGACACACACACGAAAACATACACTCATCACTGCCCTACCGCACACGCATACACACACAGACATATATTCTTTAGGCATGAGTAACCAGAGTTGGAAGCATCAGGAGATGACCTTGCATCTAAAACTGAATGCCCCTCTTCACAAATGATTTGTGTCCAAAAGCCACACTCGTCCTCCCTTACACCCTCCATTCCTCTTCAGGCTCCTTTGAGGAGACTCAACTTTGACTTGGACTTGCTTTACACTCCTCCTCTGCAATTTCTCCACTGAGACTTTAGTCTCAAAGTGTCTTCAGTTAGAAATGTTTTGCAGTGTAGGTTGTTTTGTTTGCCTGTGATGTGGGTGATAATGAATTGATGAAGGCGACCAGCATTATCAGGCCCTTCGATCTGCAACTGGGACTAATGGAATTTTTATTCATTTACTTTCACTTGATGACAAAGGCACAGAGTCACTGTTTACTTCTTTGAAAGAACTTTAATTTTAGTTGATTTTGACTGACTTCACTCCCATTGAGAAGTGAAATTGTGTGTTGCTGTACACAAGCAGGTGATAAACCCACATTTTTTGAAATTTTCAACATTGTAGGTGATCATGTAATTTTTTTTTTCTATTCATTGTGAAGAGAAAACTCTCGGATGCAATCTGGGAGATGAACAGAGCACTCTTTATTCCTTTATTACCTTTATTATCGACAAACTTCTGGTTTTCAGGTTAATATACTATTTCCCATTCTAGAAATTCTTCCTCCTTCTCTGGTGCCTACATTACCCACAATGCAGTTGGACAACCAACAGTTCCATCTGCGATTTGAATGTTTTCGTAGCAGATAATATGGCAAGAGGAGTCTTCGTTCTTACTCGCCAGCCCCAGATTTTTTTTTTTTTTTAAACTTGTAGTCTTCAGCCCTAGCTGACACTGACTTAAGTGACATCACTCAAGGCAATTTATTAGACGTCCCCTTTAAGATGTTGTGTATTGCGCATATTTATGCCCTATAATGGAATAAAAGAGAGACTAATGGAGAAATTTGAAGTTAATATAAAGGTTGAATCTGGAAGATGGCCTGAGCAGTCTGTGCCACCATTACTGCAGGAATTTACCTTTTCAGGGTATGAAGATGCTGTGTTCCAACCACAGACGTAACTCACTGCAATTCCTCCATCACTTTTTTACTCTTTTAAGGCGTCAATCTTCTCTTGCCTTGTTTGCAGTCTGATGGTTTACCCAGCTGGTGCTGTGCTTCTCTGCTCTCTGCAAGCCGAATAAATTCTTGGTTTCCTGACATGTTCCAGCATTTCAGCAGAGTGTGCGTAGACATCCCTCAGCAGATATCATTGATCAAGGGTTGGAGAAACACTGATCTAAATATCTTCAGTGCTTGTGGTGGGTTGCGTTCTCTCTGCCATGTTTTTTTTTTTTTTTTGCAGCTCAGTGTAAGGCATGAGAAAATCTGCCTTTTGGCTATTCTGAAACACATCATTGCATTTTTACATCATGAGCTTATCAAACATAGCTTTAATGCGATTCAAAAATGCAGAAACACTCACCTCAATTCACAATTTTCAATCATCATCAGCTTAAATTAATACGGGCGGCGTAATGCATGGACTAGGGTGAAATATGTTGTATTTAATGTAGTGCATATACTGTTATTATTTCAAAATAATCCTACTTGGTTAAAAGCACAAAAACATAACGTGGACTTTATTAAGCACAGCGACGATACAGCGATATTGCCTCTCACTTATCATCAAAATCTTTGACGGATAAAAAAAATCGTCTCTTCATTAGCATCTCCACTCAGAAAACCCCCACATGTTCTTCCTCTCATCTCTTTGGTGTCCTTTAGTACAACATGATCACAGATCATCATCCACTGTCAGATCAGCTGCTTTAATCTAAGTTAAACTCATAATGGGAGTCTTGGTGCATACATTTGCAATCTTAAGATCTAAGTTTAGCAAATCTCACTTGAAAAATAAACTCTTGCAATGCGATAAATATCTGCGGGTATTTTCCTCCAAAAATAGATAACTGTGTGGCAAGTCGGCCCACGGGCGGCAAAGTTGACAAATTAAACATGAATTAGCAAGTTCAGTCCACAGCGTTGACCGCAGGGTGTTATCCAGCTGTGAGATGTCACACAGCGGCTGGCAAGTACTTCATCTGTGATGACCACCATCAAAGTGGTAGCTGACAAACCCAGATAAAAGCACTGATCTTTGCTAATGATGCGCTGTGGGTAAGCCCGCTCCAGCCATTGCCACTGTCATGCCTTGAAATAACACTCACTGTCAGTTTGAACAAGGAAATGAATGGCTGTCTACCGCCTTAACGCCTGATGTTTTGTTGACCTGTCTATCCCCTCTAAAAACATCACCTTACCTTCGCCTTAAGATACCTGACAGAAAAGTAAACTTTACATCCACATCTGCAGCCCTTCCCTAATGTTTCTTTAGCTTACCGTTTTTACAAATGTACGGGTGTAGTTTACCCTGGCGGTGTTCTTGTTGCTCCTTATGTCATTTTCTACAGGATTGTTGTGTTTAGCCGATAAATCAGTTACTTCCTTCCATCCAGAAACCCGTCAGGTTAGCTAAGGTTACTGGCAGAGGCAGAGCGTTACTGAAAAGCAACCTGCTGCTCATTAGCCTTGTGTTCGTTGTGAATAAAGAGGTTGTCAGAAATGTTTTCCACTGTGTTCATTTCCAAAATTGAAACTGGATGCATATGCACAAAAATAGATCCATAATTCCTCATCTACCAAGATCTGAAACAACCTATACAAAGTCCAAACATGTAGCATCCTTAACATGTGAAGGGCTTAACAGAGTTGTTTTGTTGTGTTCGCTTTTTGTTGCAGACGGTTGAAAAACGAGCAGTCTGGTTTCTATTAAGCTAGATTAAATTGGCCATAATAAAATTTGTGTGACGTGTATTTTAATATTGATTAAATGGGGTTAAGATGGATGACCACTGCACAAGTACTCACGTTGGATTGATGCTACACTTTGGAATGTCTCATGATTCAAAAGCATAAAGTCTATTCCTTACATTTACTGGTGGCTGTAGACGATGTAGCCTGTCAAAACACCCAGACGTCTATTCACAACCATGATTAATTTGAAACTGAACCCGAAACGGATCTCAAAACAGTATTCGTCACTTGAAGAAGGCACACAGAGACATACTGTACGTGGAAGTAAATTTATCCTAGCTGGTTTTACACCTAGTGCTAGAATAAAGACGCTTTATTCAAAGGAGCTCTCTGTGTTCTTGTCAAACCTAATTTGTTCTCCCGCAATGGATCTGTGCATACCAGAGTGACACAACAACCTCTGCCAGCTAGAGATAAACTCATAATGGGGACGTGAATGCGTGAACAGGTGGGAAGAATCACCTGACGAACAGTAATGAACATCGGCAGTGTTCATTACTTCCTTGTATGTTATCCGAATCTATTCTAGCAGTTTAAAACACCTGAGCCTGACTTAATTTTTTAGCTTTGTGCTCTTCTCTTCATAGCTCAAAATGGCTTTCTAGCTGAAAGATAGAATAAGGATCTCTGTTCCAGGCAGGATGTAAAGCTTTTGTTTGTGTGGTAATTAAAAATGCCTTCAGTCAGAATTCTCTGATGTTTTATTATTTATCATTAGATTATCAAAGGAGATTTACTTCTTGATTACTTTCACGTGTTGAATTATGAGCACCAAGGATGCTTTATCTCTTAGCTGGAATCTTAGATTAAATTGCAATGATTAAATCTTTTTTTTATCAAGCTGATTACAAAGACTAAGGACACACCAGACCTTTTAAGATTTAACCATTTGCAGTACAGTAATGCCTCCAGTGTCGTCTGCGATCGTAGCCTTAGATAGGCCTTGGTTTGTGGTACACACAAAGCCTCACAGATGCATGACGAGATCGGCGAGATGAAAGGAAAACTGGGAGTACCACAGAGGGGTGAGGGAATTGAAGAAAAATAGGGTGTGATACTGAACAAAGGGTTAATAAAAAGTGCTGTCCTCATTGATTTGCAAGATATTTTCTCAAGCATGATGTCTGCTGCTTCAAAGGTCAGTTGAAAAAAAGATGTCGGTACAACCCGGAACATCTCTCCCAACTCAAAGCCAGACAGGAGATTATTGATTTGAGGCATAAGGAGCTGAAAGCACGAGTCAGCCCAAGCCTGGCTCATAATCGAGCGAAGGTTTTCCTCATCCAGTCATTGGCATCAACTTAAAGTCCTTTCATGTTACTTTCAGCAGGGTGCATCATTTCCAAAGTTTAAACTCTGATTTTGAGGGACTAAGAAGGGAGAAGAATCAATCTCAAAGAAGATCCACCTTACTCGAAGTAAACTTTGAGTCTTCAAAAAGTCAACTCATTAAAATGTTGCTTTGATACCCGTTTTTTCATCCACTTTGAAGAGAGCATCTACAGTACAGTTACAACTGAAACACAGCAGTAACACTGTGAACCTTGGGTTTGTAAGTGTAGAGCCTGTTAATGGGACTTTATGGTTATAGGCACTGTGATTATGTGTTCAACCAATCGACTCAGCTTCCCCCAAAACCTCTCATCCACTATTAGTATGCTGCATTGTACTCACAACAAACAGCCTCCAACACAGAAAAGTGCAATGGAGTGGCCATTCAAAGTGGAATTCCAAGTAGAAAAATGAAATTGCGCAAATTACATAGAATGTGATGTTTTCAATTTCTGATATTTCACAATCCCACCACTGGCTCTGAGTCTGCTTCCCCACACACCCCTAAGCTGCAGGCCATGAAACTAGAACAAGGAGCTGAGAGATAGGATAGGATAGGATAGGATAGCACTTTATTAATCCCTTGGGAGGGTTCCCTCAGGAAATTGAGGTATGAAGATGCTAAAATGCTCAGTAAAACTCAGGAGGGCTGCAGATTGAGGTGATAATTTTGTGTGGAGTTGTAACTACAAGTGACCCCTTTCACTTTGCACGTAGTCATTCCACCCATTGTTAATATAAAACTAATTATTAGACAGCTATGATTACAATATAATTCCATCCCTCAGAGTTGAATGGGATCCTAAAATGTTGGTTCCATTAGATTTCCATTAAAGAGGGCAGCCTGTGTGAAAGAGAAATTTAGAAATAAGTGACACGTCACAACTCAATTTAACTTTACTTACTGTCCACTGAGTGATAATGGAAAGATGATCAGAGATAAGCTCGCTAATAGACCCGATATTAATGGCCAGTTCACAAATATACCTCTCCACTCTCGTTTTTTTTCCGACCCTCCAGATGCATCTCTGTGGGAAGGCAAATGTCACTAAATGCCAGGCCAGGCTTACCATTCCAAAAGCCAAATGTTAGTTCATCTGTTGTGTCAATTTCCGCTCAGCCTGACCAGCTGTTCTCTGGGTGGGCTCTCTTTAACCTCAGTGACAGGAATATGAGATTGACCCTTTGGCTTGCGCTGGCTTTAGCATGTCAGACATGACCAAAAGATGCGGGGGGGGGGCGAACATACAAACTGGGTGCACATGTATAGTTTGAGTTTGGAGGATCCTATTCAAACCATGCCTTTTTTTTTTTTTATCCATGGACCAGTCATTACTTTTGTTTCTAATACCCCATATAAAAAGATACAACAGACACCAGAACTCACAATTACAGATACATTTTAGTTTTACTTTGTTGGAGGCCTCAACAAACCTGCTCCTCACTGCCAGTCGGAACATTTTATTCAAGGCACTCAAAGAAATGACACGGCTTATTATTACTTTTAAAGTGCACCCCACAAGGGTGATTAATCATATTTCCCCCTTTCTTCAATGAATAACACAGCTATAAAACGTTTGGATTCGAACTTCCTGACAGTTTTCACATCAGAAGTTGTCCACTGAGCGATGGCATCTGGAGGACAATGAACCTTTGTTGTGATAATTAAAGCTTTATGAAATGAGGCAGATGAAGAATAAGTGAGGCCCCCAGCTTCAGTCAGGCATGTTGTTGGACTAAGAATATTGCTTCCACATAATTAGGTTTGATATTGCACTTAGAGGAGTGAATCCGGCTTTATGAGAATTCAAATCCAAACAAAGCACCACAATCAAATATTGAAACAAAGACAATTGCAAAGGAATATAGAAAATAATGAATCATATTCAAAGAGGTATGAAGAAAACAGGACAATTGCAGATTATGGGTGAAATGCTGCTTCAAAGAAGAACACTACTCTGAGAGGAGACACATCTAGCTATCTTGCATGCCCTGTTAGTTAGCTATGAAGTGAAAATGAGCATCCTACTCTGTGGGATTCAGCCTGACAAGTATGTGCAAATGGAGTGAATCTCTTCCAAGTGCACCCTGGGTAACAGTTCCCTCTCTTTTCTTCTCCCACAGTGACGCTCAACATCTGTAGCCACTGTGGCACAATCTGCAAGTAATCCATAACCATAAATCCAATGACATCTCATCTGGGTGGTGGAGGGGGGTGTATGTGGGGGGGGTTACATCCCTGCAAACACAGCAGCAATATCACCGTCCACTAGCCAAGCATCTCCAGCACCTCCAGAACCTTGAAATTAAAACAACCGAGCGGCGCACATCATCTGCTCTTTTTTTCATCCTCTCTGACACATTCACAGACACATACAGTACTGGGCTGCATGTACCATTTTGTCTGCTAATACATCAGGCTAATTTGGCGTTTTATTAAAAATCCGATACAGGCTGGTCAATGTCGCCCGCCACCAATATTATGAAGGTTCTTCCGTGACCACCGCTCGTGAATACATCACTGTCCACTGAAAGCAATTCCAGCATGACGCGGGGAGGCATTTCTCAGCTGCTTCAGAGGTAACCGTCTCGAATCCTGTAATGAAACATGCCTCATCTCGCCTTTAAAGTGAGACTGTGTCACTTTTGAGAGGAGGGATTACACAAGCTCACCCTTACAAATGAAAAGTGGAATTCATAAGCAGTAAAACACACCCTTGCTCAATTGTACAATACTTGTGCTACCACTGAGGTACTTTCTAGCATCATCCTGTAATTCTAACTTCTTGCAGTAGTTGCAGCTTTTCAGTCAAAGTTCCAACGGCTCACTTTGAAGCTACAAAATTGTGCAAAATACTAGCACTGAAATAATAGTAATACCTTTAATGGCACCAACCCCGGGCACCATTCCAACTCTGACGCAGGATAAAAGCTTTTCTACTCTGAAAAGAGCAAACAAATTTTAGGAAACGGTGAATATTTACAATTAGGGGGCGATGAAAATAGACTGATTTTGAAAAATGGAAAACAAAAAGTCAAAAGGGCTATTGGTGCTGTTTTTTTATTTTTGCACTCTTAATGCATTAATGCACCTTTAATGCATTTGGGACCACACACTAGACTGTTGATTTCTACATATAAACATCCATCTTTCTATCTAGATTGCATCAATCACTTTACTTTTTCAATGCTTCACGCAGTGCTATCCACTGCAGTGGCCATTAATCACGCAAAATATCTGTGCAGACAATTCCTTTCTCCATAAAACTCCCACTCTTGTACATCCTGTTGTCCAGTAATGTGTTTTAAGTCTCCATGATAGCATCAAGTTCATGTTGTATCTCGCTCCAAGGCTATCTCTATGGTAAATAGCCTGCGATAACCATCCTTATTATGTCTGATGCTGCCAAGTTGTCACCATCTATGAAATAACACCACTATTAGCAGCTAATGGTGAGCTCTACAAAAGACAGATTTAGAGTAAAGGCGCTATTAATTCTCCAGGAGGTCAAATACAATAAGTGCTTGTGTGTGTGTGTGTGTGTCTGCACAGTATGAGATTGTATAAGGGTGCCCTTTAATCACAACTGAGGTCACTGGAGGACTCCTGAGCAGCAGAGAGTGTTGTGCTAAAGACATCACGTCAGTTCAAAAGCTTAGTGTGAGCGTAGATGGATGGTTTGGAACAGCCGTGTAATTAGGGCTTGTTACGGCAATTTATGACAGTGGAACAAAAACCTGTTGGACTAAGATGTTGAATGTTTCACTGTCAAGGCTTTGGGCTTTGGGATGCATTTTCATACAGCTGATATATGGGGATTTATTCAGATGTTATCAACAATTAATCTCCCTCATGTACTAAAGTATGAGGCAATCGCCTAACCTGTCAAATGATTGTAGTACAGCACACATGCTGCTTTGTTAAGAAATTGCTTACAGGTAGCTGTGCTGTCTGGGGGGGGGAAGCTAATGTTAGGAGTTGACAGCTTTTGGACTCATGCAGAGTTCTGAAGTTTCATCTGAACAAAACATCCCAAACAATCTGCAGTGGAGAAAAGAGACACCAATTAGTAGTAGTAAGCCTCAGTGGGCAATGATAGAGGCATTTCTACTGGGACAGTCAGCATAACTGGACTGTCGGGGACAGACTGTTTGATTACGTGATCGTGTCAATGATCAGCAGGTTGGAGTTTTGGTGAAAAAGATATTTGACTGAGGCAAAGCTGCTCTGGAAGAAGGTTTGAATAAAAGTTGAAACTAAAATGTTTAGCTTTTCTAAGCCTGTTGGTTACTTGCTCATTTCTGGAAGACAGTCAAAGTCAGTAAGTTAATTTGTAAGGTTCCTACATCAGTCTTTTTTAGGACCGCTATCATGTAGCCTGCTCAATAAAACTGGCTCTTAAACGACTCAATGCTTCACAACATTAACTGGCTAGTTGGGAAGGTGGCATGTAGTGGGTTTATCAAAGCTGTTTTAGCTAAAAACCAAACTTGAAACCCATCAACTAGTGCCCTGGAGGCAAGGGCTAAAGTGTTCTGGTGTAGCCAGTGGACATCCTGATGAGGGAAACCCAGGCCAAGACTTCTTTTCTCCTCTTTTCAAGATTTCAATTCATCTTCAATATCTGCATTTTTGGCTAAAATGCTCTATGGGGGAACTGCATTTCATATTACACACAGTCATTTAGTTACTGTTAATAGGAACATATTGATTGGTGCAGCTCTAATGTGAGTAGCTTGTGTAGTCACCTGCCTTCAGGAACTCAACTGGAACTCAGTGACCACTGAGTTTAATCACCACCTCTGCAAGTCTCAACAAAACTGGACAATTAATTGCTCTGCATCCTTGACATGTTTGTACAACTAAAACTGTAATCTTCAAAGTGTGATTGCTCTGTTAGCATAGACTCTCTTAGACAATGAAGGAATTCTCTTTTATGAATTCAGCCCCTGTTCTCAGCGTGGTGAGTGGCCTGCTGTGCCTTTTACTAATACTGGCTTGTCTAATAGGCGAATATGGTGGATGCTTTGAATAATGTGGCTCCAAGTGCAGTGCACAAGAAGTGCAAGCAGCCTGGGAGATGAATTAGCTCTTTGTAGACTGGTTCAATGATTGCCCGAATGTTTTATTGAGTGAAATGTTTTGACCAATGATATATGAACCATAAATATGTATTGAACACATTGTTTGATGAATAGGTTAACAATGTTTAGACTCAGCTGAGGAATTTCACTCTGCATAGCGTGATATCACTGGGGAGGCACAATGAAGGGGAAAAAATAAATTGGAAAAGCAGAATTAGAAGTGAATCTATTACCATGCATCAACTCAAAGTGAACTGGGGCTGTGGGTGTTTTTAAATCCAGAAAAAAAAATGTTTCTGGCTGACAAAAACATGGAAGGGGTCAGAGAGGATGTTTGATTGTGTTTGGCCTGTATGCAGCATTTTGATTGGCCTGAAATTGCCCAGCAGACTCAAATTAAATCAAACATCAACAAATAAAATGTGGTTTTGGTTCAACTCAACAGCGCTGAGCAAATAGGGGACTCCCAGACAAACAAAGTGCACTTCCCTAGTTTTTATCTGTTTGGCTATTCAGAGTGTAGCAAAAGAAAATGCATCTTTATGTTGGTCTACCTTTGATGAGGTTTACCATATGAGAGGCCAGATGCTTAAACTGAGTGGGTTCTGAGTGTTCACACAAAGACAGAAATATGTGGAGTGTCTGAGTTATCTCATCTGACACACGTCCATATCCTCTCTGCTTTGTAAGAGAAATTGAGTTTCTGGTAGCCTAACCCTAAGGTATCGCCATGACTAGGGATGGGAATCGAGAACCGCCTCCAAATTGTCAGACCCATTGGAATCAAATGCCTCCAAACTATATCTATCCGCTCTATCAATTCCGACTGTTAACGTATTGGAATCAAAGTCATGCGTCTACGCTGCTGGAAAAGGAGTCATGGCGGAGAGGCTGCATTTCTCGGACGAAGATGAAACCAATGCTAGTTATGGTGTCTGTAAAATGATGATTTAAAGTAAGGCGTTATCGGACGTGGTTGGGGAGAATGCGGAGATGTTGATGGTGAAAAGTTCAGCAGTAAATATACAGTTTGATAAGAATAAACATTGCAGCTTGCCACAAAAGCGTATAGCTCTTGTGTGTTATTTTGCTGCTAGCTGCTGGAGAAGTGACGGGGTAAGCCCTGAAGTTGAAGGCTGTGCAGAAAAGGCTGTACCAGGAATATGCTGAAACACCTCCCTATGCAACAGAGGCTTAAATTACAGGAATGCCATGTATTGCCACTACTTCCTGTGTTCTAATAACATTAGCATCATGCAGGCAGGCTTAGCAGAAGATACGTTTAAAGAAATGCAACACAAATTTGCCTCATCCTCACCCCTCTCAGAATATTAATCAGGAATCAATGAGGGGATCAATAACTGGCATCAATAAAAAATTGTAATCTCCCATCCCTTAGCAAGATAGTGGTTGTATCAAAAGGGCCATGAGCCAGCACTGAAAATACCACATCCTCCCAATCAGTATGAAGGAGTATTTGGCTATGAGGTGTCAAACTATAGGGTATGGCGTCATGGCACCTGCTGCATATTTTGATTTATTGCGGAGCAGCAGTGCAGCGGGTCGACTTATAAGCTCTAAAAAGCAGAAAGGACTATCCAGGGTCTATTTTTTTTTTATTCTTTGCTACATCATTGCAGGTTTCATACTGAATCCCATAGCTGTTAAACCCTTTCAAATGTGCGGGTAATCATAGCAATTTAAATCATTAATACAGTGTACCTCTTAGAGAGCTGTGCTGACCTGCTCAAAGAACGCAATCACGTTGTGAGGCATGCTGAAGACGGTGTGAAAATAGTGAGTACTGAGTGCAAGTACAGAATAAAGCATCAGTATGAGCACTGAACAAAGCTGCATCATCCTGCTGATCTCTTTGTGCATCTTTCTTTTTTCTTCTCAGATTTGATCAAGGTGATGGTTCAGTCTCTGTAGGTGGTGCTGTTTTCTTTATTAGTCAGCCATAGTACCTTCTTCTTTTATGTAAGACAAATGCACAGAAACCTGAGACAAAGTGAAGTGGCCATTACTGTACTAGCTACAAGTTCACTGCCCTTTGCAGCTGCTTCCCCATGTGTTTCGCCGCTCTGATGTGAGCTCCTGTGTGCACTGGGATTTTTTTTTTTCCCTGCAGTTTCTCAGTTCCCCTTCTCTTGTTAAGAGGAACAGTCCTTTCTTTAGTCCTGAGCTGAGTTTATAATGAGGATGGATTAAGCGCTTTCATTTGATCTCATTTTTAAAATTTCATTGTATTCTATCTTGCATGAACAATAATCAATAACCTTTTGAATTAAAGACAAAAGACGGATATTGGGTTTGAGTAAATGGCGACGTGTATGAAAGTGAAGTCGCTCAGGGGCTGACAAGCTTATCAATGATGTTGAACACATAAATCAAATCAGTCTGGCCTGAGAAGGTGCTGGACGCTGCACACTGGATAAAGATATGAAATATATATGACTTTTGGAATGGATCATGTTAATAATCAATTACCTTTTCTGTTTTTAATGCATTTTATTACTTATTTTTATGTAATTGATATGGTAATGCTTTTATTTGTCTGTGTAAAGCTTTTTTATTCAAGAGACATTCAACTCATTTTCAGGTTCATACTTGTACTTGGGTTGGGGGGTCCCATTAAAGTTGGTGTACATGCTGTAATGTCCAAAAACACACATTATTTTTCTCATACTGTGCTTGCAGCTCTTTTCACTCCCTTTCTGGATGCTCCTATAGCTCTGAGGGAGGCCTCAGAGAGAAAAGAAAAAAAACAGGGACTGGGCCAGTACAAACTATCCCTATCCATTAATGCTGCGTTCATTGCACGCTGTATTTTCTGCATATATAAACTATGGACGCCCTGAGAGCTCAACATGCTGCTAAATGTAGACTTTTTGTACAAAAGCCAAATGTCTTCTTCTCTTTGTTCAGGAAAAAACATACAGCTGTGTGGTCTTCCAGCTGTACAGCTGCACTCTAATGGTTATAATTAATCCACTATTATTATCCTGATCCTGAAAGCGTCACACTTGCTCTACCTGTGGTCCCTCACAAACTAAAATGTTATAGACTTTTATTTCTACCCATTATGTTGCTCCCTCATGTCTGTTCTGTTTAATGATGGGCATACTTTAATTCATGCTTTTCTAAATGCAGCATGTGTTTCCATCATTTGCATGTGTTTAGTTGCAGAGCATTGAGGCGTCGTAACAAACTGCTAACAGCACTACAGTAAAGGACACCTTCCAACGCTGTAATCAATTATCATGACAGCAAGGGGTCTAATACCTGAGTCTTGAACACGCAGAGCATAACGTTACTTGGGGGGAAAAAAAGGGTTTAAATATGAGTTTCATATTATGTAGTGATGCTCTGTTAAGACCCTGAAACATCTCGAGTCCCTGTGGAGCAGTGATGAAAATGAGAAGGAGGATGGGTGGTGGTGTCGTGGGAGAAAAGTGACAGACAAACTGCTCAATCTCGATTCTTCGGTAATATGCGTCATCGACGTGGATTAAAAGTAAACTACTCAGTGGGGGAGCAGAGCCATTACTGTAATGATGAAAGGCAGACGAGTGCTGGCTTGTCAGCGAGCGAGAGTGTGCACTTTTTACCTAGGGACTTCATTAAAAGGAGATTCACCGGGCTTAGCCTGGAAGACCACTGCTGTGAAGTGAATGGGGGGGGAGGACGAGGCTCAGCCCGTGCACATATGGGTTTTTTTTTTTGGTTTTGTGTGTGGTGTGTATCTGTTCACGCACTCCTTCTCTTTGCTTTGGTTGCAGAGCTGTTTATTATTCAGTGGCCTCTCACTCCATTCACCTCGCTGGTCAAAGAAGAAAGACAACTGTTCCTCTGATGAGGGCACGAGGCATCCCTTATCGGATACCCCACATGGCCTTTGGATTAGCATTAATTACTGGTGAGCAAATTCTTTTGTTTGTTTGTGTTTTGGAGTTTTAATTAGTAGCGTCCATTCAGCAAAAAGTTAAGGTGTGGCAAAAGTGAACTTTAATTCTCCACATACAGATAGCAAAGACAGAGGCAGTGTAGCGCCACTGCTTCAAGCAAAGCCTGTTTTTGCATATTTCAGCTTCAAAATTGCTGATGGGTAGAAAAATGTTTGGAATTGGTCCAGTGGACCACCTCCGCTGGCAGCCGATATTGAGCAGCTAAGGGGCTGTAATGACTGCAATGTAATCCTTTGGGGCAATTGCACCAGATCAAAGTACGTCCACTAAAAGTGCTCATTTTTGCCACTGACAGGCTCAAATCGTTATTCAAAGTGTCTGACAACATTACAGAAAAGATCCCTACAGAGACAGGCCTGTAAGATCCTTTTAGTTTAACTAGAAACAGCTGTTGTATCGTGCTATTCAAACCCACCAGACTAAACTGACAAAAACAGTCATTTTACTTTGCAGAATACAGAAGTAGCTGGTCTAACGCTGCCTAGCCCAGTTTGGTTTTTTGTGTGATTGTGTGTTACACATATATTATGTGTGTTCCAATCTAAACCTTTAAAACACCAAAGTCACACAATATCACAAATAAAAATCTGAATGAGACAGCGATAGACCAACAACTCTGGTGTAAAATGTTTGTTTTTGTCAATGGATTCTGGTGGCTTTGAACTGAGCTATACAAGCAGGTGTTTCTGCTGAAACAAAAAGGATGTTACAGATCTGTCCTGGTAGGAATCCTTTCTGTAATTTTGTCTGACACTTTTAATAACAATCTGAGCTTGTCAGTGGCAAATACAAGAAGTTTTAGAGATCTGATGGATCAAATCCAAAAGATGATGTGCCTACCAGTCATTTTGAGCCTAAAATATGTAAAAAAAAAAAAAACTACAAGAATTGGGGCTGTAAGCATATATGACAAGCAGCCTAAAATATTTGACTGACTGACAGCAACACATCATTTCTCATATAACTTTTGTTAAGGTTTCGTTAAATGTGTTGCCTGTTTTATTGCTCCAATTTCCAGGTTGAGCCAAACTAGTTTCCTCTCTGGGGATTAAAAACGTCATCTAAAGACACACAGATAAAATGCAAATACAGAAAATCACTGTTGAATGACACAGGATGTAATAGAAATTGGAGGCTGCAATGGTTTAAAGGTGGAAGGAAGGGAAGGGGAAGTGGGGGATGTGGAGGAGGGAATGACGAGCGGGAAGTAACAAAGCAAAGAAAGTGAGATTATTAGGATAACTGCCTCACCTTAAATGAACTCAACAGCATTTAATCCATTCACAGGCAGTTAATCAGCCAGAAGTTGCTGGCAAAGTCTCAAATTGGCAAAGTTACTGCTAGTTGACAGTTCATCAGGATGTTGAGTTCCTACAGCTGCTGGTTCCACATTAGCATGAGAGAGATTAATCTCTCAGCGCTCCCAGTGGTCCTCAGGTAGCACTGTGAGCGCTCAGTGTACCTTCCGCTCCACTAGCTAATGCTAATTAGCATTACACACTAACCCAGTGACCATCAATTGACATCAGGGCTAAACATGTAGAAATAAAGATCTGGTTTGTAGTTTCTACATATGAAACATTGATTTGACCAAATTAGCTGAGCGCATGTACACCATTTTACAGACAGCTCTTGTCGTTGCCCGCCACTTATCTTGGCGTCCTCAGATGTAATCTCGATGGAGAGCTGACAAGCTGGATGGCTAATTTCCTCAGCCTCAGCATGTCCACGTGGAAAGGCCGATGTCAGAGTCGTTCCATCAGTGGCCCCCCCGCAGGGCAGTGTACTAGCATCTTAATTCTGGTTTGGGAATACAAGGTTTGGCTAAATTTAAAATCAGTGGTCTGACTTGGGACTTGCCCTCTTATAGAGGAGCTGTTATTCACATGTGTTATGCTCCATCTGCCTCTCTTTAAGCTCGGTCAGTACAGTGATTCTGCAGTTATCTGCTTTTACTGTGTCTTTGGTTTGTTTTCTTGATTTTTTTTTACATTTTGTTTTTTTTATATGACGTCGACACAAGTGCATGAAATTTTAAAAACGTATTCTCGAGCATTTAATGCACTATATTCATAAGATATTGGATATCCTTGGAACCAGGATGGGGTACCAAATGGCTTGGGGTACCAGATGTTACCATTTTGTACACTTATCACTTTATCACATTTTGATCTACAGGGATCAATGAAGCTGTAAAGGATAACATAACCTTCGACTGTCTGCGTAAACATTAACTAAACGTCTTGAGAGTAACTTCTATTACCATAATCATAAATATTCAGAATGCACATCGCTGTAAAATAGTGTATTCCCATCAATGTTTGAGTTATTTGACTCTAAAGCTGAAGTTGGACGAAGCTGTCAAAATGACATCCTCTCATCCTGACAATTCTTTAACAGGATGGAGACAGAAAGTAGATGAGAGAGGCATTTTCATATTGAGCTGTCACTTTTCAGGGACAGTATTACCATTCGTAAATGTGTTGCAAACCACGCTGAGCACCACCTAAGCACCAACCAGTGAAAACAGGACCGATTCTGTTGCGTTTGATGCTTTTATTTAAAAAGTTAAAAGGCTATAAAAGCAGGGATTGTAGTAATTCAAATAAATGCAGCCTGTATTATTTCTATTGCACACAGTGTGTTTTCTATTGGCCTTTATAGGTTTTACAGTATCAACCTTGACTGTGCCTCACTTTCAATCAGCCATGTTTGCGTAGCTGTTTGGAGCAGGGATGAAAAGTTAAACCTGTTACACAGTGCTTTCACATTACCACAATCCACCAAAACACTATCTTTTCTAGTGTGAAACCACCCCTGTGGACCCGCGGTGCTTGTAAAGCTTCAGTTCATGTCGGTTACCATGGATTCCAATCTTGGTCTCACAAACATAATGTTCACCATCTTAGTTTAATTTGTTATCATACTAGCGTTTTCTAATTGGCACGCGCAGGGTGTTTCATAAGAAATGACGTGAAAATAAATTTTAAAAATAAATGTGTTTACTACTGTGGCTTTATATCTAAGCTATCATAGCATGTGGTGTTGGCTGAATGTGTTCCAAGATTGGCATCAGGCATTATTTACTGGTTGGAGAAAACAGCAGGACAATAAATTATTTCACAAGCTTGTTAGCCAGTTGAACTATGTGCAGATCTTTTCTGTAGTCCAAAACATGGTGTTAGCTTCCTCATTTTCTCTTTAATGCACATCAATGTGGTGAAAAGAACACAGTGTAAAAGACATGACTTATGTAACCATTTACATCAGCTCCCTTGGTTTAGATGTTTAATTATACTGCAAGTGATACAGAATAATTCACAGTAAATACGATTTTAAGACAAAACTATGAAATCACACATACAATTGTCTGTCAGGTTATCCCCTTTAATGCCTGTCACACTGGAGGGAAATAATAGGCTCAGGCCACCTGAGCTGCAGTTTAAGTGAAGCTTAATATTTGTTGTCACACTCCAATCCTACCACAACAGGCCAAATTAGAGTTGATTAGCATTAACAATCACATTTCTTAGACATTTAGTCTAACGCCAACTGTGGCACACCCGTCAGACCTTCTCTTCGCAGCGCTTAAACTGTTATTCATTTCAAGGAGAAACGGATGCCGAGCTGAGTGTTGCCTCCCGTGTGCTCTGTGGTCCCATCCATCCATATTGTAATACCTGTGTGCATCAGCATCTGCTCACAAATGATCACTGTGCTGAATGGAGCACAAACATAAAGACAGAAAAGTGGATCAACTGCTCGGAGATGACTGCAGCTCATATGTGATTTATGTATTTTTTAGTGTTTATCTGGGTTGCGAGGTACAAATTTCTGTTTTGGAGGGATGTTTTCTGTGTTGCTCATCATCTGCCTTATGCGGATAACTAACAAAGAAGGCTGCGAACGGCGATCGGCAGTTTCTGTCCGGTCCTGTGCAGTGATCAGTATCGTGTACAGCGAACAATCTGTTCATCCAGTCCCGCCTTAGATATAAAACTGTATGCCTCAGGGTGAGCTGGCTGATATTCCACAGAGGAGATCACACGATCAAAGAGTCCATCCAGCATGCCTGTGGAATACGAGCATAGTCAGCCAGCTCAAATGCATCAGGTCAGCTAACAGGCACATGATGGCTATATGTAAGATACTGCGTCTACTAGGTGTCCTTGATTTTTAGAATAAGGCAGTTTGGGCTCTTCAATTTATTCATAGCTGGTGGGTGGACCTCATTATTGACATTGCAAGCAATGCAAATGACTGTAGCTAAGGCATCATGAATATCAGGGACAAATGTTGAATGATAACATATACTGTGCTGCACAGCTCTGTCACGAACAGGGCAGAGGCTTCTTGACCGCTTAATGCAAGAAGTGTTCCTATAAAAGTAATTGTTACACCAATACAACCGCTGCTTATATCCCTCTTGTAGTTCTGCTTTCACGGTTAGTAAAATTAGCAGTAAGTGGTATTAATCTCCAATCAGGGTGACACTTGTCCTCTGTGTATCCATGTACTCGTGTAAGGGGCATTTTTTTATGTCCTTACCACTGCAGTATTTTCCATTTTTGACAATAACACAGTAGTGTGTAAATCAATCAAAACAACTGCTGTGCTCCTAGCAACACCAGAACCATACAGATAGACGGGCCTTGTAACAGCTCAGAGACATTCTCCACTACTGAACAGAGCTGCAGTAAAAAGACATGAAAACATGTAATGATTGATTGATTGACTGACTGATTAGCTACAACATCACAAGCTCGGGGATAAAACAACTGAATGGTGTTGCTTTTTTAAAGCGAGAAGCCCCCAGCCGTCTCAAAGTACAAGTGCGATGATGCAAGAGCTTCATCTCTTGCTTTTTTTGCATCATTTTTTATTTGAGGCCTAGTTTGGAGGGCGAAGCGCCGAGTATTCAAATGAATACCATCAGAATTATCAGGCTGAACCACAAACCTCTCCTTTATCTAGTTTTATGATTTACTTAAAGTGACACTGTCATTTCTCCTGGATGGAAACCTGTGTGGCCACAAGTGACAGCTACAAGATAATGGTGGTCTAGCAGCAGAAGCACAGTAAGACAAGAGAACAGAGGAGTCATTATGTTGGTGAACACACGAGTCTTGTTCACGAGTGGGGGAAGGATGGAGCGTGAGATCGACAGGCGGATCGGTGCAGCGTCTGCAGTAATGCGGTCGCTGTATCGGTCCGTCGTGGTGAAGAGGGAGCTGAGCCAAAAGGCAAAGCTCTCGATTTACCGGTTGGTCTACGTTCCTACCCTCACCTATGGTCATGAACTTTGGGTCATGACCGAAAGAACAAGATCTCGGATACAAGCGGCCGAAATGAGTTTCCTCCGCAGGGTGGCCGGACTCACCCTTAGAGATAGGGTGAGGAGTTCGACCATCCGGGAGGGGCTCGGAGTAGAGCCGCTGCTCCTCCACATCGAGAGGAGCCAGCTGAGGTGGCTCGGGCATCTGTTTCGGATGCCTCCTGGACGCCTCCCTGGGGAGGTTTTCCGGGCATGTCCCACCAGAAGGAGGCCCCGGGGAAGACCCAGGACACACTGGAGGGACTACGTCTCTCAGCTGGCTTGGGAACGCCTCGGGGTCCCACTGGATGAGCTGGAGGAGGTGTCTGGGGCCCGGGAAGTTTGGGCATCTCTGCTAAAACTGCTGCCCCCGCGACCCGACCCCGGATAAGCGGTTGAAAATCGATGGATGGATGGAACACACAGCAACATTGACTTGCATTTAGCTAACATCAGCCACCATAAGCTACTGGTCATACCAGACCAAAAACGATCGTATCTGCAAAACTACTTGGTGTAACAAATCGAGGAAGAGTGGCTTTTACTACTCATCATGTCTAGTTTCCATTTATAATTACAAATGTGTTATTTCTTCCCCTTAAAAAGTTACATACTCACACTTTAAACAGACAAGAATTATCTTGCACAAGCCCAATTTTGACACCCTTATAGAAGTAAGAGGATATCCATCAGATATTCTGCATTCACTAAGAGTTTTAATGATGTGTCAGTGTGCGCCACCTTTGGTGCAGAACTAAAAATGAATATGAGAAAAGGTTTTATTTGAAGCAGCTGCATGTGAATGAGCTGGAAGGAAAGAAAGATTGAACGGGTCTTCCTCGAGTTCTCGCCTCCCCTCTTCATGCTGCTGCAGCTCTGTGTTTCAGTTTCCTGAAAAGCTATGAGGTGTTACCGTTTATTCCTCCAGTCATGAGAATTAGTTTGGAGGAAAAAAAAAAAAAACCGAGCTAGTTCATCACAGGGGTGCACCCTGAAGCCCACAGCAGGGCCACTAATGGCCTGAAAGAAAGCTCTGATCTGAATATCCCTCTTTCTGTCTTTTTGTATCTCTATCTCTTCCAAGAATTCTGCTTCTGAATCACACCCAGGCGGCTTTCTTTTTCACCGCCTTCTTTTATTCCCCCTCACACATCATCTTTTACACAAACCTCCACCGCAGCTACATCGTCTGCTTTTCTCCCAGAGACGTCGTTCATCATCCTACTCTGTTTCCTCAAGCTGAGTTTTAAACGTATCCGCCAGGCGAGCTGATGCTGAGCAGCTCGTTTCTCAGCTGGAGTGATAACTATCTTTTGCATGCCTGGCACAGGCAGACCTGAGAACTCTCCTCGTGTCTCACCCCGGGGCCAATGGAGCATTATTGATCGGAAAGTTTTCTTGATTAATTCAGGTAGAGCTGTAACGGGAAGAGCGCCGTGCTTGTTGCAGCTTGTTGTCATCAAAGTTTGTGTCCGCATTCGCACACAAACACACACAGGCGTGGAGTGGGCTCTGTCCAGAATGCTAAGCTCCATGACAGCAAATTGTTATGTGGGATTTGGATTTGGATTCACTCGAGCTTACACAACTTCAGAGCAGGCTCAGACCAAAATACTGTCTGTTTGGTTTCTTTTGTTTATACACCCTGCAAACAGATTTCTCATTTTTTATGAAAGCATGATTTCAGTGTTTATGATGGCTTGGGTTTTCCTCTTTAAAAATGGATTATTTTGCTTATTGAGAAACACATGCTGTTCATCAAGTGAGCCACTTTCACATTTGGCATCTGTTCAAGTATGTCAAGAATGCATGAAGACCCAGTTCTTGAATATGAAATTAAGAACTAATTCTATATTGAGTACCCCAAATGCATACATAAACCAAGGAATAATTACACAAACAACATTTCTACCACAGTGAAGCATCTAAAAGTCCAGGCCTTAGGATATGTGATGTTCCAGCAGAACACAGACATGCCTCTAACTTCCCCTTGTGAATTATTTATGGTTGCACTTCTCTGGACATGGGCTTGGGTGAATATTTCATGCAACTTATTTGCCCCATGTAATAGGTTTGACTTAAGTCTGCCTCAAACGGAGCCCTTGCCAATTGGACAGCTAACCTTTCGCTACCCAAAGTGTAAAACCCGGGGCCACAGAAGGAATGAGAGGTCTTATTCCATTTGCAGTGCCTGAAATGCAATGTGTAGCACTGCTGATGCAAAACAGACCACCGTGGAAAACTGCCGTGTGTGCCCATGTGTGTGTTGCTTGAATATCCTTGTTTTTGTGCCCACAATTATGTTTCTTAAGCTTCAATAAAAATGTTCATGTTCTGTAGCCAACTGTGCAGTCAAAGGCACACTAAATGGCTTTCCATGTTTTAATTCATGAAATACAAACGGGCATGCTGACCAAAGTGGAGAGATTGGGTTAAAAGCTGGTAGGAACATAAGGGCTGGTTAAAACAGTGAGGTGATGGTAATGTCAATATGGTTGTTTGTAGGTGGGTCTACCACTTTAGTACAGGCAGAAATGTCTGCATCTGCTGGATTCATGATCCCACGCAAACTGGATCTAATTGACTCTGATGATCCCCTGACTTTTCCTCTTGTGCCAACATGAAGTTGGCATTTGTAGTTTGATATAAATGCATCAGCTGTTGGGTGAATTGCTGAGAATTCTGGAACAGACATTCATATTTTGTACACGATGGTTTGTACAAACTTTGGAGTTTTCCCCTTTTGCCTAATTTGTGCAATACTTAGATCCCTTAGATCTGTGCCGAGGACAAGGCTGAATTGTGGACCAGGCCTGTATCCTGAAACCTGGGGTGTCAGACCTTAAAATATGAGGGCTGTTAGGTCCCCTAGCAATAAAAGGAGTGAGCTGACCACTACGTCCACGAAAACCCAGGGGTTGAAGTGTGATCTAACCACTAGGGATCCTTGTGTCCTCTGCACATATGGTGTAGGGGATCCTGGGCCTGAGTTGAATGCTGGGGCCCCAAGGACTTTCAGTGCAAGTTGACCAGTGGGATCCCTCAAGGCATACACTGAGCGTAAACTGAGTCTCTTGGTATATAAATTGCACGCGTAAAACAAGAGCCTCTCGGAGAGTACAGTGTTCCTGAACATGCTACATATCCTGTGACATGATACCATATTCCCCAACATTATTCTACATAACTGGACCTTTATGAGGGGCGTCATATTGCAACAAGCCATTTGTTATTTGACTTACGGTAATTAGCTATCCCTTTATTTAAGCTATCTGCCTATTTTTCTGTAGCCAGCTGCCTATATGATTCAGCTTCTAAAGAGAAATTAGTTAGCTACCATTTTAGCCAGCCAACGAATTAGGTCGTGTGCGTGAAAAGGGCACAAGATAAAGAGGTAGCTAGCTACAGTGGGTTGAATAATTGTTAAAACAGCACGCCATAGTCACAAACCAGAGGATGTTGAGTAATTCTATTTAAGTGTAGTGAGCCACTGGTTTCTGAAGTTCCTCGAGATACCTGATGGATTTTTGGTAATCCATCAAAATCACGGGAAAAAGAAGAAAGTAAAGAAAGAACACTGTTCACTTAAATGTAAAAAAACACAACGATGCTGAACCCAGGTTCTACAGTTTCATATCAAGCCAGTATATTGTGACAGTGAGGCAGTGACCTCCTAAGAGCTTCACTTCACGCGGCACTGAAGTGTGAAACAGTGCAACATTAATATTATACTGTACCTCAGCTGCTAAATGTTTTAAATGTTTAAAGTGCTGAATATACTGTACAAATATAAATGTTTAAATGTACAAGGTTTAATTCCCTGACTGAAAATAGACTCGATACAAACTTACATGCAGTCCCGTGTATGCAGTTAGTGTAATGTGTTAGTTTTAATTGCTATTATAAAGGCATTTGTTTGCGTGGCAAAGTGCTTGACTGTGAGTGGGTGGTACAGTCAGTTTAAGTAGTGATGTAAGGGATGAGAAATAATGTAATTTAATTTAAATCCCCTATTATAAAGAAATATAGGTGTACAAACATCTCTTATATATGTATTTATAGCGATGCCACTAAGCATGATTACGTCGGACACATACAGAGATTATTCTTTTTAAAAACAATCATTCAGCATTTGCCACTTTATTGCTGTATGTGTACAGTATACACATACAGAAAGCAGCTTGGATGGCACTACAAATGCTGAGGGGGAAGAAACCACGTTCATCCATCTTTCAAACTGTGGGGGCTAACATAATCCACCCGTGGGAACAACTTGGGAGCATTGTGTTCCGGCGCTCACAACAAGTGCCTCCAGTCAGCGGAGAAAAATGAAGAGAATGGAAACCGTGCGTCACATGTGGAATGTCAAGTTGCAAACGTGCAATTTCTGGGGGTGAACGCTGCATTGAAAGCTCTCAGGCAATGAGGGATAGGATAAGTAATACCGATGCTCAAATGTAGCAATTACTGCGAGTGAAAATTTAAAAATGTTCTCTTTTTGAGGGATACTTTGCGCCATCACTTGTTCTTATGGTCTGCTTGTGCAGTCAAACAAAAACACGTTTTATAACCTTAACAGCCTGTGCATGCTATATTAATTGTTTGTCTATTTTCCTCTAAGTCTTTTCCACTTCAAGTTCCGAGTCATTTTAGCATGCACGCATCATGTTTCCTATATGAATGGCTCTCCTCTTGAGAGTACATTAGTTTTGCTATTCATATTTCTCTAAATGGCACATTATGTTCTCCACTTCGCTCTGGTCTTTCAGAAGTGGTGTTTTGTTTTTCTATTAATTTGTCTGTTTTGAAAAGAAAACCTGCGCATCTATTTTTTTTTTGTTGATTTATTTGATTTATCTTCTTGTGGAGATCCATAGTGATGGGTTGAGGGTGGAAATAAGAAAATCAATGCAGGAATCACACAGAATTGTCCAGGGACAAAAACGCATTTTCACCGACAGAGCGTACACAAAACATTCATGTGCTTGTTTTAATTTTCTTGTTATCAAATTATGATTTAGTCTGTAATTTTCCAAAGTAACTTGCGCTAGCAAAAAGCTGGATTTGGAGATTCTGTGGTTTTTAGTGTCCCACTGAATCAAAATAATCAAAGGGGAAAGGCACTGATCACCCAGCCTGTAAAACAGCAAAAAAGACACAAGTTCAGTCCAGCCAGCGACTCAGTAGCAAGAGTTCAAGTGTCCATCCAAAGTGTCTGCATAAGATAACGTTAATATGGTTCTAGTTTTAATTACTGCTGCTGTGCAGTGATCACTAATGAGACATTTAAACAATAAGCATCATCTCAAGTGTTGGGAAGTACGCTGCAGACTATAACTGTGACAGCCACAGTCACAGCTGTCTCATATAAATGTGCACAAGAAGGGTTGAGTTTCATTTGTCTCACTAATTCATGCCTTGTTCTCTGCAGCTGCTTTGAAACACAGTTTACAATGCATACAGTTGTACTTTAATTTACACTTGTAAAGTTTCATGCAAATGTTATCTGCTAAATAAAAACTGACGTAGGCTATTTAAATTAAAGTCAACACCACAAATGTTGCACAGCATTTGGTTTGATGCACATCAGGGGTTTTCAAAGTTCGACCCCCAACAGTCTTCACATTTTCTCAAATGAGCGCCGTTAAAAGTATGCTGAATTAGCTGTCAGCTGCTCCTGTTTGCAGTGTACCCGTGGATGTACAGACAAGTTCTACAGTTTTAAGGAGCATTGCGTTTTCTACGAATTCTAAACAGATTTATGGATGTTTGTTCTCGATGGACACCAGAGATAGTATATCCTCAGTAACTAAGTCCCACTCAATCTACAAATGTGTGCAGCATGTCTGTGTGTTCAGAATTGACTAAGTTAGGACCAGGGAAGGAGAGTGATTTTTGATGCAAACTGTGGAAATTGCAAGCTGAGGGTTTTAAAGAACCTTCATGAGCTGCGTGTGGAAGCCCTGCTGCAGCTGTTGCTCATATTGGTCAGTATACGTGGAAGCAGCTGATCACAAAACACCTGTGGGCTGTTTGGAAAGGCAAAGACAAGGACACATTCTGCAATTCAGTTTAGGGGAATGTCACCAAACCCCTGATAGTCTTTATTACGCCTTTATTTAAACTTCATCATTTCCCTTCATATTCCAATCACTTATATTACTGTTTTATTGCTCTGTCAGCACATCGGAAATGGATGTGCTGAAGCCTTTGTCGAGGCAGAATGTTGGCAGATGAATTAATTTTTTTGCATGTTTTTATCAGTTAAATTAGTAGAAAACCAAGACAGCAATTTATAATTAATGTTCTGTATTAAAGCAGTATGATTTCTCTATGATAATCAGTCGAAATGGGAAAAATCTGTGTTTTAAAAAGGGGGAAAAATAGTCTGTCCACTATTTCTGAAGCTTGAGAAGCTTGTGAACGAAAATAGCAAAACAGGCTTAGTCTTTGCTCACAAATCCAAATACTCCTTTTACACACAGTGAACAGTGAGGCAGATGAGAGGGAAAGTAATCCCTGGTAACCTATTTGAAATCCAGGCCAAAACAACAGCCTTTTGCAGATAAAAGTGCTGCTTGATCCCCTCACAAACACGACCCAACCTTGAATATCTGAACTCATTCTCCATGCGATTGATAGATTCAATTGAAACTGTTGAGTCATTTCACGGTGAAGAAGCTATTTATTTTCTCCCAGGGAGGAAGCCGTGATTGCGGTCCAGTGTTCTCCCGAGCTTGACCGACTTAGCCCATTATCAGTTGATGCTGGCTGAGGCGTGTGTGCACATACATGCAGACATCCACACTCAAACACACACACATACGCCGCTTTATCAGTGCAGCACTGGTCCAGCCCACTTCGCTTTCATTAACATCCTAATTAACTTTTCATGAAGTCCATTTCCTGCTTGTTTAATTAACTGACCATCCCTCTATTGGCCAACCCAAGCCAGGCCTGAGGGAAATGAGATTGAGGAGACAACCAAAACAAAACTTTTGAGCTCATATTGGCTCCCAGTTTAAGTTTTTGGTTCTTAACCTAACCTTACCTGATTTTATAATGAACTCTGTTTTCTGTAACATTCATAATTTAGCTCCTTAAGTTGTGCAGCTTGTCTCCGATGCTGAAAAGTAATGAAGTTTTTATTATTTATGGCACCATAACAGCACGTCGAAGTTGTAGATGCACACTTTGGTCGCAAGTTTGTGGTAAAAGTAGAATTCATACCTTCGCCTTGAAGGTAGTCTGGGGGAATGTGTGTGTCTCTGTGTGTGTTTGCCTATCACATTCTATCTGCTTCACCCATTCAATCATGCAGACAATTCCTGTCACATGCACACCCGTAATGGACTTAAATCATACAAATTGGAGACCTATTAGATTAACCCATATGATCTATCATCACCCTTCCTTGTCTTATCGAGAATGCAAGTACAATTTACCCCCACAGCAGCCATTAGAGCCACTAGCAGCAACCTTGTATCTTTCTCCAGGATGAGAGAGACCTTCAGGAGCCAGCAGCGTGTGGAAATTAAAAAGCCCTCCACACCACCACCCCCCCTTTGTTAGCTATGCTGGGGTTTTTAATCAGATATGGCCGATGGGAAATACAGATCCCCTTCACGCCAATCCTCCCGCCTTGTCGTGATGGCAGGCGTTTCCATGGTAACACGGGGAGAGACGTCAGTAAGCGGCGGGAGTCGCTGTAATTATGACTGATCTCGGGGAGATCTATGGGAGGAGGAAAGGCACTGTCTAAACCTCTGGCTGCAGTCTGGCTAACCTCCCTGATGAGAGCGACACAGATGGAGAGAGAGAGAGAGAGGGAGGGTAAGAAAGACGGAGCTATAGAGTGACATTAATGATAGGACTGTGTGCTCACAATACTCTGATGTGTTGTACATACTCTTCAGTGGCTGTATATTCAACTTTGTGGCACCATCTTTGGTTGTCACTTGTAAAACTTAAAGGTTTTTGTCCAGTAAGACCATTCACAGCTGTAAATGGATTTCTAGGTGGCTTCATCTTGCTCTTTCTTTTCCAGTCAGTCAGCTTTCATTTGAGATGAATATTTGACGTGAGCTATCATGAACTGTCAACTGAAAAGGACACAAAATATAAAATAATATAACAAAAAATATAGCGTGTTTGTGGGGGTCAGCTGATGATGAATGACATTCAATGTCCAAGTGTGTCAGTGAAATAAAGGTTTTTAACTGCGAATGGCATTTCATTCAGCTTAATTGGAAATGCAATTTATTTTTGACATCAATAAGATTTTATAGTTTTGTTTTGAAAGACAATTATTGAGTTGGTGGAAACAAAAATAAAAGTCCTCCATGCTAGCTGCTTTGTGAGGCTTCTGCACAGTGGTGCCTTAAGCTAAATGCTAATGCCAGCTTACAAACATGGGGATGATTAGCCGGCATAATGTTTATCCTGATCACCGTTTTAGTTTAGTATGTTAGCATGCAAACACTTGCTAATAAGCATGAGGCTGAGGCTGATGGGAGTGTCAGTAGTTTTGTAGCTATTTGGTCATAAAATATTTTGGATGTTGACCTGATGATGGGGCTATGAGGTAAGGGTATTTTTGAGGGTAAGATATTTCACTGTACAAGTGAAACCTTTGGCCTGCAGGTGGTAATAGAGGAAAAGTCGAGGGGTCACCAAAGTCAGTAAGATCCATCCTCAGGGGTCTATGAACATCTGTACAAAATGTCAGGGCAATCCATCACACAGTTATTGCGATACTTCTGGAAGTGGTGGACTGATCAGCTGACTGAACGAATGACATTTCCATCCCCAGAGCCACGCTGCCAGCATTCCTATAAACTAATGATTAGAGAAGTGTGAGGGTAAATGAGTCACCAAATATTTATTTTTCATTGTGTTTGTGTGTGTTCGTGTCCTTGCATTTCTACAGAGAGTGAACTCAGGTTGCTTTCTGAAATCCAGAACCAAGTGTTCTAAATAATCTTAATTGGACCCACAGCAGCAGCAAGAGCCTTTGGGGCGCAAAATATCAACTTGTAGCAACTAATGACTTCATGTATTACCAAAGTGACAGCACCATGTGTTCACCTGCACTCTAGAATTGAATATCACTGAGTAACTGCCTGATCAAAGACTGTATTCCTCATGCTGTTTTAAGGCATACGTTCGACGTGAATTTTACATGGACAGAGACGAATGCAGTGGTGGTCCGACTCATTAGTCGGACCCCCTACTGACTGACATCAGAGTGAAACATAGACCTCATTACGTTCTAAATCAGGATGGATCGGAGCCAAGCCTTACCTCTCCTCTGTGTGAAGGAGAAAGTGCATTCTGCATAAAAGTACAACATCAGAACTCGCAGTGATGTTAAACAAATGCTGACATGGTTCGAGCGTGGCAGATGGCCATCAAAACACAAAAAAAGTTTATCATCAAAATTGATTTACAAAATTGGCAATCAAATGGAGTGTGAGTCTTTGATCCCATGAGTCTTACTTGTTATAAACTTAACTTAGGGGAACAGATGGTTGAGCAGACTAGAGTTGCAGTAGCTACTTTCTAAATGTAATATGTGTGTAGCTGTGTACAATATGAACGCCAAAACAATCAATGTACATATCATATTTATATCGAAATCCCTCAAGATTTATTACACAACACAATGCAAGACCAGGAGGCACGTTGACACCATTTTTCAGGGATTTACTGCATGGGTTACATGTAGCACTGTAACCTCAATCAATTATCACATTAATTAGGCAAACACTATTACAGAAAATGATTGAGATCAGAAATGAGAAGTCGGCAGCCTCCATCAGTCTCTGCGCTCCATTTGACACTGTGCACCACAAGGTCGAGTCAGTACAAGAAATCTGACAGAGAGCCGCAGGCTGATTTCAACAAAGAGGGAGCTGAAACATGCAACATTATTCCAGCTTTAAACTCAAGCTGGAACTAGTGAAGATGAAACTGCTGGACTTTCAATGACTAGTTTCTGCACTTAAAGCGGCTATAATCAATATTTCTGTATTGAAAGGTGTTGCTCAACATTGGACTCTCATTGGTATCATCTCCAGCAATAGCAGGAGACTCGATTCAGTGAAAAAAGCTCTAATAAATCCACTGCACGCTGCCTGCCCATCATCAAATGCCAGGCAGACAAAGTTAGCATCAACTTGATGGACATAATGGGGTGTTTACCGGCTAAGGAGTCAGATATTTTCTTTCACAGAAGATGGTATTGGCCAAGAACAGAGCTAGAAGGAGAGTAAATATTGGACTTAAACTTTGGTGGCCAGACACAATGAATGCAGTTGAATATGTAAATAGGAAAGTGTTTGATCACAAGTTCACTTATGTCAGTGTCGTCATGAAGTTTTAAAGCTAACCACTATTATTAAACCTGGACCATATCCCTGCATATTTTGGGTTTGAAATTACTGTTATAAAACATTTTCAAATAGGTTCAGTGGATTGCCTAAGTCGGCACCAACAAATGGGCTGTAAACCGGCTACACAGGCTGTAATCTTTTGGGTAAACCTCGCCTGTCAGAGCACATCCACTAAAAGTGCTTGTTTTTGCCACTGATAGGCTGAGATGATCATTCAAAGTGTCTGACAGCATTCTGGAAAGGATCCCTACAGTGGTAAGCCTGTAAGGTCCTTTTTTTTATAGGTTTATATCGTCATCGGTATCTCATCAAGAGGTTCTTTAACTGAGGTTGGAGAAAGGGAACAAAATTTCCCTCCATCAATTACACATAAGGAGTTTTATGCGTAGGTGGTATTGGCACGTGCACCAAGACAGATGTCTGTGCTGCTTGTTGCAGATATTGGCTGTGCAGTTTTTCTATTATTCAGTTTTTTATTTCTGCATTTGCATACCTTCTGTCTGCACGTAGTCAGTGCTATCATAGCAATGTTTGTTCTTATCATTATAATGAACTTTATCAAAGGGATTTCTGTTGTTAAATCTATTCTGTTTAGTACTCAATCAACAGAAATGCTTGGTGTGTAGTGGCATATGGTATTTGAAATACCTGACTAGCATTGTTTATTTATGCTTTCAGTACAAATTCCATAACCCCGTCAATACATATGTGCAGTGAATGTGTGTTGTCTAGTGACTGTCATTCATATGTTGGGCAGTTTGGATGATTTTGCTTTGAATTTCATATCTGTGTAGATCATGGATTGCTCGATTGGTGCGTACGTCCAAAAAGTCTCTGGCTTCTGGTTTAGGTTCTGGGTTATGTGACCTCCTGAATATGCTTAGTAGTGTTCATCCCAGCATGCCTCTGGCCCAGCTGTGCTGCTGAATGGTTTGCACAAAATGGTTTGCACAAAAAAAAAAGTCTTTTCTGGGCTTTGCAAAAGTTTCACAAAAGATGAAATGAAAAATGAATTTCAGCACGAGCAGTTTTTGTATATTTCCAGCTGTCTGTCACTGCTGCCAACCACAAAGCTGAGCAGAGAGGATTTGGGTGATGGGCGTCAAAAGCACGCAGGCAATGCATCCTGCTGGGATGGCTCTGTGAGCGGGACAACTCTGCTGTCTCTGTTAATATAGCGCCCACTGAGGTATTTATTGTTTCAATTAACTACATTTACATCAACACAGAATAAACATCCAAATAAAATGAATTTCCCTTGAGGAGAAGGTGTGTGTGTGTGTGTGTGTGTGTGTGGTAGTAGTTTGTGCATGCTATGGATATCATGCTCTGACTGTCAGGCCGAAGGAGCAGAGCTGACATGTGATGAATTGTTAGCATCTGCGCTCAATTTTATCCAGCCTATGGGCATCATTTTCAGTCAATATTAACTCTCAGTCTGTGTGTGTGTGAGAGTGTGTATACCAAGCAAATCCCTTGGTCCATAGTCTTGTCGATGATCCCCATGATAAGTAAAGAAAGGTGTGTGTCACTGCTGTAGGCATGAATTATATAGAATAGCTGCAGGCATTTAATAGTTCAACTCCATTACCATCATGTTTTATGACACCACAGTACACATCATTTATGTATCCAGATCCATGCATTCTGTGTGTGTCTCAGTTTCTACTTAGCTGCTTGTTAAGTATAATATATTTTGTTTTGGTTCAGTGGAAAATAGCTAAACTGTAATTAGAGGGATTCAATATTTTACACTGACACATGCCAACTGCTAGTTTTTAAAGACAGTTAAAGGCAAAAGTTGACGCAGTAATCTACAGTCGCTCTTCCGGGTTTTGACCTGTATAAGTGTAAAATGAATTTCACTTCAAAAGATGCCCATGAGGGACCAGGACGCACTCTCGGCTCCGACAGCGGGCCTTTCCGGGGCGCGTGCCAATGCTTTTGGAGCGCACAGTTCTGTGATAACAGAACATTTCCTACACAGTGGGATAATTTTTGGGAGGAAGCGTTGTACTCCTGTGAACTTAGCATACCCGACTGATGAGAACAGTGAGGGAGAGGTGCCCTTGGTCTGTCTCCAGCATTATCAGAGCGCTGAGCCAGCCAGAGCCGAGGGGGAGTATCTCTGCACGTGTATGCACACACAAACACAGAAGCACACCTGGGTTACATGCTACATGGTGCACTGGGGTGTGAGGCGAAACCTGTGAACACACACACAACCAAAACGGAGAGCTAGCTGAGCCTGCACGTGTTGTGATGTGTTTGTGTCCTATCTGTCTGTCACTCCAGCCTTTGTTGTGGCTGTCTGTCTGTATCTGGGTGTTTATGCAGAAGGACGGAGGCTAGAATCTAGGCTAAAATTAATCAAACACAAGCCAGTGTGGAAGAGGAGCATGCCTGCATAATCACTGACTCGGGCATGAAGTAAGGCCCTGCTGCCTCTCTGCACTGGAAGCAGGTGCTCTGCCCACTACTCCATATCAAAAAGACTTGGCCCAGTGGTTGAGACATGTGTAATGAATGGCCAAGCAGGACAAGACAGGTCCGGATTTTTAAAATCAGCCTAAAAAGCCTCCAGTCTAGGAAAGGAATTGCTGTAAGCTTCGTTTATTTGACATTGTGACTCGAGTATAAAGTGAATCCTACTTTGTACTCTGGCCTTAAAGTAACAATTTTTCTAAGCTGTGTCAAAAGGAGTTCAGCTAGACAAACGATTAGAGCCGGGGCTCCTCTGGAGGCAGAAATGATCTGATTGGCCAAGTTATACCTCAGTGGGTAAAGTTAAAGAGCCACTGTTTCTTTTTTCTCTTTCTCTGCAGCATCAGACAATTTAGCCGTCCACCACTTTTATTTATATCTTAATTTGTCCAGTTAAACCTGCAAAACGTGTGTGTTTGTGCGTGTGGCTGCTTATGTATGCACTTTGCTCATCAGCAAATGCTAGCATGCTAACATGCAAAACTAAGAGGACCACTGTAAACAACACTGCGGGCATGTTAGCATTCTGGGGTTAGCACTTAGCTTTGGCACTATTTTTCCAGTCTGATCCTGGGGTGATGGATGTCCACCTTGCAGATGCCTCGCTTCGTTTCCTTTTGGCACAAAACACTGATAATTTCTTAAGAGATAAGAGCCGCCAAAGAAATGTCAACATCATTGAATTTGTGTGTTGTATACATTATAGTATTAACATTAATAAGATAGCCTGCTGAACTTCCATTCTAATCACCATGGTGATGGACGAGTGACGTACTAGTAAATACAAGTGTAGATAAGTCAATCTGACATGTTTGTACAATGTGTTTCTTTATTATTACATTATCACAGGAACCCTCAGGATCAAGCTTACACCACATTGACAACTCTGACAGGTTTATAAGCTTTTGTTTGTCATACAGGTGTTGCAGTAACATTAAATGTTTTTTTTTTCTTTTCTTTTCTTTTCTTTTTTTTCTTCGTAACTTACAGGCCTTTTAAAATGCCAACGGCTTGGTGGATTTCGACAGGACACGCGGTGAAATCCCAGGTGTCACAATTGCCTTACACGGGTGTCTGACAGACAGACATTTACTCACATACACACACGCAGTAGCCTGGAGACTACAACTAGAGCTGAGGAAACAGGACTGTTTTGTATTGTTTTTCCTGAACTGTCCAAAATGTCTACCTGCTGCTCACCCTGCACTGACTGACAGTTTTTCACTTGTGATGACAAAGCAGGCATTCAGAGGGGTGTATACAGATGTTTACCCAGTGGTTTGTCCCGTCAGTGACTGGATGATGTGCACCTAAAGAGCAAAGATCAGCCCGTCATTTGGACAGACAGGAAACTGTTTGGCAGATCTGCCTTTAAAGTATTTTCTTTAAACATAATTCTTTTGCTCTTATCACTGACCTGTCCACTGTTTGGAAGAGTCCAGACTCCTCTGAAATGGTTCACTGGCTGCTTACATCGTGTGACTGATATGCCTGTCTACCCTCACTGGCAATAGACTGAATAGATTTTGAGTTTGTTAGCAGTAATGTTGACACAACAGGTGTTTTGGTTGCAACTAAGAGGTTGCAGTTGCTATTTTATCTGCCTGATTAATCTGCCGTGTTGAGCAGCAGCTGTTAAATAGGTTGTTTTTTTCCACTATAATGCATTTAAAAAAAGGGACCCCCAATAAGCATGACTATAAAACTCGTTGAAGGTTTATTGAGTAGCTTCCTGCATAATGTGGTAATAAACTTCAGTTGTTTAAGATTTGAAGGTAGTGTAATGCTGTCACCACCTTTGTTAACCTGGTTCAATCTGCTGTTAGAGGCGAGAGAATATCCTCCACGCAGACAGATATATGGTACAAAAAATGACCTTTATTAACAAATACAGCTAGTCACCCCAAAGCAGAGGCCTCCCCAGAGATCATACTCTGAAGGTGTCAGCCTACAACCTTTCAGCATACAGCACTGCAAGTGAATGAGGACTGCATGCTCATGGAACACATATAACATACTGCAGACGCTCTATGGCCCCCATAGAGTTGGTTGTGCCGGCTAACTTCCAGTTCAGTTCTCCACTGACTTGAATGGGGAGAAAATGATTTAATTATACGGCTCTTCTCTGCTTCCCAAATGTTACTGGACTGAAAGGATCAAATTCTAATACAAAAATGAATGAGTTCATGGGGGTTATGATGCTTAAAATAACATGATTGTGTGCGGGGGAAAAGTCATTTTGAGTCCAATGGCAGTACGTGACAGACACCATTGTTGTAATCACATGGTTTGGCCACTATGTCAAATTTGCTGCATAGCCTGGCAGACTTCCTGGGGGCTTGCTGTAGCTACCAGCGTTACCGCTTAATGAGGCCTTAGCAGAGTGTCAAATTGATATATAAATAAAATCTAATATTAAGCAGAATGAAATGTAGACCATCAGAAAAAAAACTCTTGTGACTTATTCCGGCCCAGTTTAGCAACTAAGCCCCTCCATGTAGCATAAATATGTAGTCTACAGCAGAGCTGAGTGCCCACCGAAACTGAAGCTGCAGCCTGCTTGAGACGGCGTGACGGTGTGAGGTGATGTGTGGAGCCGCGATGATAACAGCTCCACGAAGCACATGCAAAGGCGCGTACTAGTTCCAGGTCCCTCTCTACCAGCCTCTGCTCCTGTCACAGGAACAGATCCCCTGCTCGGCTGTTTTTACTACAAGCCGCGCCACAGTGTCACAGCCACAGGCACGGACAAAGTTAGTCCGGTCTCTCTAATGTGCTGTCGGGGTGTTCAGTACCCATTTGATTCCTCCGCTCCCTCTGACACGGGTGAATCATCAGTTCTGCCAGGCACGTTGGAATTCTTCCCTATGAGTGTCCACAGGGAGCGAGAGAACCTCCCCACATTTCCTCACTACAAAACAGCCTCTACCTTCTGCGTTTGATAAGAAGCACTCATGTTCAATGAGAGAAGGTGTCACAAAATGAGGAAATCATCAAGCCTAACTAGCGGAGATTCATGTTATTGGAAAAGAAAAGCCTTTGGAGTGTTTCAGGTGCACCTCATATTTATCTGTTTGCACAATATAAACTTATGTCTAGCTAAAACAGAGAAGAAAAAGCACAAACGGCACGACTTGAATTTTTATCTTTTATTGCGTTTATTGTCAGCTTCTTTTTCAGACTCTCTTAAGTTTGTCTTCCTTTGTTTGGCTTTGCAGTGTAGGCAGTTGTTGCTGAAGCTGGAATAGTAGCTTTCTCTGCAGGACTTTCCTCCAGTGAATCAGGCTTTCATCAGCATCAGAAGGGACATGCACACGCAACAGCAAATAGGAATGCTGACTTTCTGAGGGGACCTGTGATTAGCCAAGTTCTGCCATCACAGAGCCAAGAGGAGGTGCAGAAGTCTAGTTTTCTCTCAGACCACTTGAATTACAACCTGCTGAAAAGTAATTATGGAATTTTGGCCCAGTGACACAAAAACTGCCTACCCCAGCTTTAAACACTTGTGGAAACACTGCCACAAGTGTTTCTAAAATAACCTGTAGCACCTCAGATGAGACTATAATAGCATCCAATAAAGTTACAATCCAGTGTTAGGCAACCCTTCATTAGACTTGCCCCTGACCTGGAACATCCATCCATCCATCCATCCAGTGTCTAGACCGCGTATCCTTAAGGGTCACGGGGGGGGAGCCAATCCCAGCTGACACTGGGCGAGAGGTACACTGACCCGGAACGGGTACAATAAAACATTGTAACTGAGTGTTAAAATCAGAGCTGAATTTAATACTTTTTAAGTTCGTATCACAGTTTCTGCTCAGCAGAAACAAATTTATTCTACAGTCTGGCAAGCTGATACTTACAATCAGCGAATAATCTCGTCAAATCATTCTTCAACTTCCCTCTTCCGAAGAGTAAACCCCATTAAGTTTGACCAAATACCAATCGCTTTCTCTATTTGGACGCCCTGGTGCTTTTTTCCTTCCCTGTTATCATCTCCCAGCCACGCTTCTAAATAATATTATGCTCAGCCTGTCGAAAATGGACTTAATGAAACCATTCATATTGAAATTTATTCTAGCGTTCACCTACTCTAACTAGGTCTCGAGGCTTTCCTGCATCTTGTGGATTTAGTCGGTTAGTGGAGCAGAGAGTGAGGAAATGAGGCTATTTGCATCAAGAACATCGCAAACTTTTCTCCCTCAATGACAGGGCCGGGGCAAAAAAAACGACTCCTCCGGCTAAATATAGCCACGCGGTCTTGTGTGTTCCCTTCGACCTACACAGCTCCTTCATCCCCCAACAAGCTTGAGAGAAACAAGTCGCGTAATAAAATCATAACGCCATTAAACTTGGGGGAAGTTGGAGCCATTACGCATGACCAAATTACTCTTATTAACCCCCAACAGCAAGGATTAATCACTGTACAAGTGAAACTTTGCTTGTGTGCGTGCCCACACACAAGCACAAGGGCACCCGCGCACGGATAAGGGCACTCGCAGTGTAATAGTTGCGAGGTGCAGTGATTAGTCTTGTCATTTAGATGGAAAAGATCGTAATGATTTCATAATTTTGACCTTGGCCGGAGGCTTGATTATACACATGGTCTTAATGTGCTGAGGCAAATGATGATTGATATCAATAATGACTCCTGCCAATCACTGCTCAGAATACCTTCAGGATCCAGGTGGCAGAAATCTGATTAGGCTAACCAAGCTGAATGAGGAAAACATGCCGGTTTAAACATGCTATCACACATCAACTCTTACAAACAGACTGATATTTATTATATATTTCTCAGCAAGTTAGAAGCCTATACTAAATTTCCTTCTGCTGGCTATATTCAATCTCCTCCTCCAGGCAAAATTGTTTCTGTTGTGACTCGTCTTCCCTTCATTTGTAGTTAATTTCAGAGGCTATGTCAATAATTGCCGCCTTTGCATTTGCAATATGACAGAAATGGAAAGAAATCTGCACCATCTCTGTTCTCCACAGAGGCTGGATTTTTCACTCGGTAACAATGTGTTGCATCAAATGCGGCAATACCATTGTTCCATTGCTTTTTTTTTTGTTTGATGTTTCTGAAATAAAAGCAACATGTCGAGAGGAGGTCTCACAAACACAGATGAAAGACAAGTGTATGTGGGTTTGAAATGATTGCTCTGAAGCTTTTACCAGACCCATTCACAATCAAACGCCATCAGCTGTACCAGTGACATATTGTGTTGACTCCAAAACGCTCAAATTTAGACTCCCTTGTATCTGTTACCCGAAATATCCTGCACACGCAGGCCGCTGCTGTAACGTACCGTGGGGTGTTGTCGGTGCTTGTGCTCACCCCTGTTCCCCGCTATCCCATGGCACGCACCCCCACCACGCCTCTCCTTATTTCTCAGGAGCACTCAGGTGGAAAAGCATTTCATTTGCTAAACAAAGTGGAAGGCTGCCACAACACTGGGGCGTAATGGAGAGTGATGGGTGGCCCCCATACCGGGAACCATGGGACAAAGCATAATTACTCCTCCTGTCAACACCGCAGCATCCATCACTTACTGCTGTCGCTCGCTAAAGGCTCTGTGCCACGGTGCTTCCAACAGGACAAGAAGTGTGTGTGTGAGTGTGAGGCGTGCACGTGTGAGGGATTCGGTGGGCTTGATTGATCATTTATGGACATATGTGTGTCTCATGGATAAGCGTGTGCGTGTTTGTTGGCATGCAACTACCCGAGCGAAACCTCGTAGGTGCTCATCTTCATGCCAGCGTTGATAAAAGCCGTGCAACACATCAGCATGCGACTTCGTGAAGTTACTTAGCAGGAAGAGAAGAAAAAACAATTTTGGAGGGAGAGTGGCATAGATTTTGGAATGCTGATTACTCAAAGCGTGACTGTGAAGCGTGCAACAACAACAACAACAAGGAGAATCCATTTTGCAGCGTGTACCAAGCGAAATGCCCCGATCATCAGAATGAATTTCACATGAAGATATGTGTTTGTCTTCTCAACCCAGAGCTTAAAATGCTCTCTTTTGTAAATTCATACAGACACCATCGGAGGAACTCTTGTGGGCTTCATTTGCAGGATGGGATACATTATTGATAGATAAGAGAGTTGGCTTACATTAAAAAAAAAAAAAAAGGGGGTTGGGTTACTTGTATATTCACAGAGAGTAATGCAGGAGCAGCTCTAACATATAGAATATGTGATGATCGTTAACTGGGAATTTAGTTAAGTAAGCTGCAAGACCATTGGTTTGCTCTGAAGATGAGAATATTTTTTTAAAAATGTCTCACAACTATGTTGTTTCATATTTAAAAAGGGGCTCTATTTTATTAAAACAGCTGGGGCCTCAATTAGAACTGTTATGCACACACACATCAGCCACTTCCCACGTCAGGATCAATGAAAACAAACTTGAGAGGAGAATGTGTGCACCCATGCGGAACCTCTGACCCATGCATCCAAACAGCAACGGAGACGGTGACATGGTGCTTTGAAGCCAGACTGTAGAAATTAAATGTGAAATTAATATTTAATACTGAAATTAGCATTTATTTTCACCTTAAAGTGAATCTTTAAGTACTGTGTTCTGTTTAATAAACATTATAGCGTAATTGGTGCTTATGCTAGTGAGCCATAACTACTACATGACCATAACTACCTGTGCTCAGTGCTGCTGTTGAAGTGCTGGATGATGCCAGGATGTCAGGAGAGTGTGGCTCCCTTCTCCCCGATACAAAGAGCGAGTTTTACTGTGTCCTTTATCCTCAACCAAGAGATATCAAATAACATTAAAGAATTTCGGAGCAAAAAAGAAACAAAAGATCCTTTTCTTTCTCTCTGTGATTCACCTTTAAGATCAACTGATCGGCAGCTCATTTCTATCATAAGCTTTTACGACTCACGCTCACCATTTATGGTTGAATGTGGGCGTGTAGAGGGCGGAATATGTGGCAAACGTTACAAAAACAAGAGCAACAGGCGCTTTCGCTCAGCACCATTTTGGCCCATGGATGAACGCACAGTAGTGAGTATTTATGGCACCAGTTTCCGTGGGATTGACTCAAAATAAACAAGTGTTTGTGTCCATGTAAATGAAGGAACGTGTCACCGAGTACAACAGTGTGACTCATTGTGCTTTTAACAGTAGACAACAATAGAGCTCTGACACAGAGGAAGACCATATATCATTTGTTTAGTATGTACAGAGGTAGGAAGAACAAATACTTTATTTCTGCAGTTTTCAAGTATATGTCCTGCTTTATATGAGTATTTACTTATTGTGACAAATGTTTTACTTTTACTCCCTATATTTCATCTGAAACATCGGTGCTATACTACTAAACTGGCTTATTATTTCAGTTTTAATGCATTTGAGGGGAATTATCCATTATTATTTAGTTATTAGTTAGTTTATTATTAGTCACTACTTGTACTTTTACCCCTTTTTTTTTTACGCAAGTATCTGTCCTTCCACTCAAGTGAAGAATCTGTGTACTTTTCCCACATCTGACTGTTATGAATGAATTAGTTTGGCACCAGTTTCAAGCACCAATAACCCATGGACTCTGACAGAAGAATATAATTTATTTTATAGCCTACTGGACCTAAATTACACTGCACATCTGTCTCTTAACTGCATAATTAATGTCAGTTAGCAATAATTAAATGCATTTTCAGTTCTGTAGCATATCAGGGATCTCAACATCTCAAGCCAAGAGGTTATTTAGACTCTCAAACCCAAAAATTACTTCTCATGTATATTTTATTTGTGTGTGTGTGTGTTATAAAGCAGATCTGTCACACTCTCTGGTCCGGCCATTCTTTGGATTTTCTATATAAAAAGTGTGACACTGTCGCAAAACATACTAATGAGGCTCCATTTTTTTTTTGACCTTTACTTTTTGCTGAGCATGTGTGCTCCTCTTCTGCACCATCCTTGCTCACACCCAACCAGCTACAGACACATTACACTGAGCAGCAGCAACTAGCTTCCTTTGCTCAGGGGTATGTTAGTGGCAGCAGCTGACGGATAGGAAGCATTGTGTGTGTGCATGTGCATGTGTGTGTTTGATTTCAGGCTTCTCTCTTCTCTTGGATCCTAAAAATGATTTCCCACCACATCTTAATGGTAATGCATGCATGATAACATTTGCTCACAATATTTGGTTATTTTTGCTTGTTCGTTCGGCATACTGCAAGCAGATGTGGTTGCATATTCCTCTTCATTATGATATGCAGATGACGATACATTGTTGTTTCCTTGTTTCCATCACATTCACAGATTGAGGAAAATCTGTTAAGACCTTCACAGCTGGTGCACTGCAGTACATATCCTCTATTTTTCCCCAGTCTTCCTTTACTGTGCATTTGCTGAAAAGAGCGCTTTGTAATGTTTTTCTTTCACCGTGTGGTTTTATGTCCTGCCTTGCAAGTAATAACATAAAGGTGCGCAAGATCACATTATGAAGTGGTATCACGAGCAATGTGGCTTTGCTGCTATTCATAGCGTTCGTTGTGAGGTGAATCAACAAATCTCACTTTGGCAAAAAGGGATTTGTTCAAACATTGAAAAAAAGATTCACATGATTATAAAACGGTGCAATTGTTCATGCAAATGTGAGGTGTGAAGTGACCGATTAAGAAACACTCAACTTGCGAAGAAAAAAGACATGTAATTATGTACTCAGCATATTAAACTAACCTTCAACTGTTTATTGAGAAGTACCGGTGAAATTGCATTGTTTGTGAGCTGAGTAAGCTCAGGAAGCAAATGCAGCACTGCAAATATAGCAGTTAGGAGTTAGTGCAGAATAAACATCAGAAAAACAACATGCACCCAATCTGACCCCAGGCTTTTGTCAGAGTCAAGGTGGTTAGTTACTTGTGGCTTTATGACTGTCCTCCATCTCTCAAAGCAATTTGAAGCAGCCATGAGAACAGAGCAATTATCCTCTCCTTTCTCCTGGCTGTAGAAATGAAAGATTGACTCATCTAGGCTGTCTCAAGGGATCCATAGCTGTCCGGGCTGGAGACACCTTCTCACCAATTGTCACCTTTCCCCTGGTATCATTAAATCTTGCTGAGCCGTCCACAACTTGCTGCTGCTGTTGGCTGTTCTTTGCTGGGACACCCACGAAAGTGCAAATGATCAGTAAAGGTCAAAACACAGTTTACCTCCAATGTGCTGCTGCTGGCGTTTCAATGACCTGTGCAATAAGGGTGTAAATGAAAACAAAAACAGTTATGGGATGAGAACAAATAAGAAAGGATCCACATTTTCGCAGCAGTATGTGTAACCATGAAAACCTGACACTTTGCATAAGAAACTCATAGGGTGAAGTTAAGGGTTGTCTCAAAAGTGCATCTGAATTTGCCTTTTCAAAGGCACTTCCAACCAACTTTATTTTTATCTGTACACCCAGCCACTAATAAACACAACCTCGTTTTTAAAATTATGCACCATGGCCCAATGAGCCATTACGGCCAATTTTCATCAGTGAATTTCTAATTTTTAACCAGCCACTTCAGATCCACTTAACATTTATTTACCATTAGATGTACAGCAAAGTTTTTCTCATGGAAGGTTAGAACCCAGATCCAGCTTTATTATCTGATTAATTGAGGTACATGGTTAAAATATGACGTTGTGAATGATTTGTTAGCAGTATAAGAGCAGCTAGCAGCTAGTATAAGAGTATAAATGGTGATAGAAAAGCCTTTGAAACATGAAATAACATTTTCTAGATGATTTCTATGACCTTCTGGCAATAAAAGTTCACTTCTCAGAAAAAATTTTTTGTATAAAGACTGAATGGACACACTCTTCCCCGCCCCAGCATTCCACGCACACTTTCTGTTCCCTTCACTGACACTGACAACCTGCTGACATTCTCACACCGACATTTTGCGGACTTTGGCTGGATTGTGTAAGCTAACATGTCAAAGTCAGCTTTAAGCCCCCTAAAGAATATGCCATCACCTTTCCAAAACCTCTATACTCACACCTCAACACAAACCATCTGTCAGAAGTCATAAAAAAGACGAATGACTAATAAACCTAGGGCATCAGTTTGGATACTGTCGAATTCCTCAGCAATGTACGATTGAGTGCCTGTAATTCATTTATTCAGCAGTTTTGGTTATTATGGGATTTGCATGCTAATGAGTGCCCACGTTCACGAGCCACGGAACGCAGCTGCCCTTACCAGTAGCAATACAGAAGCTGGGCGTCTTTACAATAAAAGAAGCAGCAACACTATTATCTTAAGTATTAAAAATCATGACATGGCACAGCATAAATCCCATGCCCAATTGTTCCTTCCTTAAGATGGTGCTGGGCATGAAAATAAAGCCACATGGATCCCTACAGGGGCTTAGCAATTGGTTCAGTAGAGTACAGACCACAGATAATGCCCTTGTAAGGCTGAGAAAGTCTTCACCCCATTGCCTTTCTCTTAACTGTGAATGACTACAAACATGTAATGCCAAAGATTATCTGATCACTGGCTCTTCCAGCTGTGCCTGGTGGAGAATTGGGGACAGGCAGAGAATCCTTAACCTTATTAGATGCAGATGATTCAACAGTGCTGTGGAAAATTGCTCAATCAGACCAAAAAGAGGCTTGCATGGCCTTCAGTTTTACCCCGTGAGTGTTATGAATTCAGGAAGTGGCATTTTGTAATTTTTGTTTGTTATTTGAGAAGGCTGAGACAATTTCCAACCCAGATGTTCAATCAAACATGCTATTGTCTGGAAATCAAGAGGCCCGTTTTCAAAATGCCCAATATGCTAAATGCTGCTCCTCAATCAAGGCCAATACACGGAACTCAGCACAGTGAGCAATTGTGCAAAGTGGTGTGGAGGCAGCAACAGCAGAGGCCTCATTCTCTTCCCGCTTCCTCCACGACAAGTGTTTCATAGTCCCTCAGATCTTGTCCCAGCCAAACGGAGGAGTGCATCAATTGCTCTGCTGAATTTCCATCCGTCTTCGTGGATGATTTCCCTCGTGGTCTCTCTTGTCGAACGGGGGGTAGGGTTTTTTTTCCGACATCATCTGTCTGCTCTGTCGCCTCGTCTGAAAGGAGTCTTCCCAAAGTGTGATTGAGCACTGAGTTAAGTGGTCGACGGCAGAGAGGTTTCTTGGCTCCTTTGCCTGATGAGGTGAGGTAGGGCACAGATGCCCATTTCTGCACAGGCAAGCAGATGCACTCCGCACCAGGGATGCTTTCCTTTCAATTAGTCCCAGCAATCAATGCAATCTGTGTTTGGTAATCTGCTGCACTGTCGTTCCGGCGGGGGGAAAAAATTCTGAAAAAGAAACACAACAGAAAAGGGTCAGGGAGTAGGAGAAAACTAGCTCAGAGAATGAGGAAGCAAACAGAACTACAGAAATAGCTGTTTTAAAATGAATTAAATTGTTTGCATCGATTGGCTCAATGTAGAAAAGTGCATTGTGCCAAAGTTATTCTGCTACAATGTGACCATATGGTGCTGTTAAGAGGCCAGAATAATCACGGAAGGAGAATTAATTGACTTTAGTGTCATTACAAGTAGGAAAAACCATCAACAATGGAACACACAGACATATGTGTAGCCCTGGAGATAGCAAGGTTAAGAAAATGAAAATCCATTCAGAGAGATACCATTGATTCATTTATATCTGGCTCCCACTTCTTTTTACAAGAAATGAAAAATTTATCAGAGTAATTAATGTCTCAATGGTTCTGTTGCCATGGAAAAAGCATCTCTCCATAGACTTGATTGTTACAGAGGATTGACACATTACTTAGCCGACCTAAACTTGAACTCCCACATAACTTACATAACATCTAGTTTGATGCAGCATTTACTTAAATAAACGGCACATCCTTTAATACTGCCTACACTTAAGTTTGGTGTTCTAAATGTTTGTTGGAGGCAGTATGTTGCAAACTAATTAGTAGGTTCATCTCCTCAGAAATATTTGTCTTTTAAGTATTTTGTATACATAAAATAGTGAATTGTTTTAAAGAACGTACAGAGTTTGCTGGTTTAAAGAATGAAAGGTAGTTAGCAGTTTTCAGCCCTGCTAATATGGCTGTAAGGATGAAAATGTTGGTCAGGCGGTCAGGTGGTCCATCGCTTTAGTGGTCTGTACCAACAAAAAGTTAGTTCACATATTCATGGTTCCCAGAGGATGAATCTTAATGACTTTGGTAATCTCTCAACTTTTCCATGAGCACCACTTAGAGGTTGACATTTGTGGTTTGAGTGAAATGTCATGACAACTATTTGATGGATTGCCATGAAATTTGGTTCCAACATCCTCTGAAGATGAAAAGTAACAACTTAAGTGATCCTTTTCATGCAGAAGTAACTATGATAATAAGCTGAACTAAGATGATGAACATGATAAACTTTGCTGATGCTAAACATTAGCATGCTAGTATTGTTGAAGCCAGCATTTCGATAAAAATGAATCTCTGCTGTAGTTTTATTTTGAATAACTTTAAAATGGGCTTTTTAAATGAAGACAATTGACAAATACTAAGTTTTTAAAATAATTTATTTCTACAATAGCAACACACGACAGATGGTTGGCAATTGAAGTAGGAAAAGATTGTGTTCTGGTTGAAAAGTAAATATAGTAATTTAAATGTCAAAATTAATTACTGGACTATACCAGGACACAATTTAAAATCAAACCAGAGTGTAAATGGAAATGCATTGGAAAAAGCACTGTGAAACATATAAGACAGTGTATATCACAGTTAATATGTAAATATAAGCTTTAAATGCAAACGCATTTGGTTAAGCCAGATTTAATTGTAATTAGAAGCAAACATAAATCCTACTAATCCAAGGGACGGTCATAGCTGATGTGTGTAGAGGTTTGAAATTCCAAATTCACTGCTCCAAATGCGGAACCTCTTAATGGGAACAATATGGAGAATGATTCTAAAGGATGTGATAAGAACCTGGTTATACCCAAAAGGGACAAGCAGTTCTTACCTTATGCTTGAGGACGCTTTCTTAGTAAATAGTATTTCAAATAACACATTTGCAGGACAGATATGGTACATTCTGGTCTTATTTCAGTGGAAAAGGGAGATAACCAGTAACAGAGGATACTTTGGGAACCTGGTCATTTCATGGAAAATGATGCAGGCATGGAAATTTATATTAAGGAAAAAGTATGCTTTGAAGTAAGCAGGCCTTCCAATTTAGAAAGTCTATAAATGTATTTAAATTCTAACACTGTATACAATAACTAATACAGGTTGCACCAAGTTTATGTTGATTTTAAGAGCCACTCAGAGGACGATATGTGGAGAATATGGTATTAAGCTCTTGCACAGTTCGTCTGGAAAACAACATAGCACTAAGATCAGCATTCTGTTGAACACTTTGCAGTACTCCACCTCATCGATCATTCTGCGATACACTTTTAAAATTCTGAAATACTGATTATCATAAATACTAAACTGCACAGCATGTTTTTCAGTTCACTTTTGGTGCCGCAAAATGTCAGCTTACGCAAGACGGGGCGAGTTGTTTCTTCATAATATGAGAGAGATGACCGATGCAGAAAGAGGCTGTGTTGCAGCCTTGAGCAGGTATTTGAATCTAAACTTGGCAAATGCTCGGGGTATGAAAGGGGAACAAAAATAAGAGCTCATTCTATCCACAGATTACCATATCAATCTCATCATACACATGCTGGATCATCAGAATAATGTACATCCATCATGATCACTGACACCTTCATCTTTCATGTGAGCAGAGACAGGAGATGTCTTGGTGCTAATTTCACACTTTGGGTCACCCTCATTTCTTTGGTTTCTATGCAGTCACACTGTAAAGCCAAAGTGAAGTGATATGTTAAATTAAATGAAAAGTGTTTGTCAATGCTGTTAATATAAAACACTGCAGATGATGCCACACTTGAGGTGTCAGTTCACTCATTTATTAGGTCTGTGTTGTCAGTTTTAATTGGTATTTTCGCAAAAAAACAAACTCCCCAACATCTTCTTTTATAGCTTCCTTTTTGTGTAACATAGCTGTATATGTATTTTTTTTCATTATGCTGTTGTAAAGTATTTCCCAAACTTATTGCAGCCAAGAACTCTTCATTAATGCTGATGCGGTAATTGTTCCCTTTGGGTTATTGCAAATTTAGAAGTTACACTTTTGGGAAGCACTATTGGGATTTGCTGATTTTTCATACTAATATACAACACGATGCATACTATTCAATACATTGCACTGACTCAAATAATTACAAAATTTAGATAGCTTTTCCTGTAGGGATTTCCTCTTAGTGTACCAGCCTCATTATGTGAAATGTTAATGTTAAAATATTTGAGAAGTCCCGGCACATTATGCATGCATTCATTATTAATAGCCATAGACTAACATGCCGTTCTATTGGATTTATACACTAATGTTGATGATATGTATGCAACATTAAATATTTCCACTCCAGCCCAGAACTTGCAAAGTGCTTCAATATTCTTTGATGTAACATAGTTGTCATAAAGATTCATGTAGTTTAGCATTGCCACGTGGAAATACATGATTCATTCTTGTGGCTCTGTGCAGGAGGAACATCTCCCTTATTTGCATGACGTGTAGCCAGCCTGCTAGAATGTGATGGGAAATCCATTTTGCTTACTCTCCAGGTATGGAGCGGCAAACAAATCAATTAAAACGTGAGAGCACACTAACGTGCAACTTTGCACGTTTGTCAGGCTCACAAAAGTTGTGTTGTGTGTAATTTGCAGAGGTAAAAGGGTGACAGATACATGAGCAGAGGAATTATAAATTGGTTTCTGCGCAGTGTCATCACAGCAGCATCACACCTTATGGCAAACCTAGCACAGCCAAGCCCCAAAGCAGAGATGACAATGACTTTTTTGCTGTAAACTACACCAACCATAAATAAGGTGGATGGAAAATGCTCAATATAGGCCAATAGTTGACATCAGGTAACCAATAGTACCTGTTTCCACAGTGGCTTACTATTAATACAACTGCCTCGGTTGCTGATTCATGAGTTGCAGTATGCTGTCAAACTTCAACAAGTTAGTATGAGCGTCTCTCTACCATTATACAGTAGGTCATAATGATTCAGTTCAGTCTAATGTTACTATGCTGTATATGTCAGCTGTGTCAGGACACGAGCCATCAGTCGCTCCATGGTAGCCTACAATGTTTAAGGTACCATGAACAGATGACTGGTATAAAACAAACAGGGATGACAGCTGAATGCAAACATTAAATTAAAAACATACTTCACTCATTAGTGGAACATATTACCACGAAAAAATGTATTACAACTCAAGCAAGACTTGAATGGAGCAGAAACTTATTAAGAAAATGTAGTTGGATAAATGCAACATGTTTTTTAGCTGTAAAATGTAGTTTTTACTCAATGTGGTGGAAACAATGCTTTAGATAAATGTTTTTGGCATTGGCAGAATTAGCAGAGCAAAAGTGGCTGTGGGGTCAGCCCCAACCAAGTTCAGGACACCATAGAGTCCCTCCTTTTACACCGGCACAGAAGTGGCTCCAACCCCACCTCCCTGTACTGCCAGCCTAGCCACATTCCAGACTCATGCTTGCCGGCCGGTGCGGGTATCCCTTCATCTTAACAAAACATAAATCGCCACCAGTTTAAACCCACGGCCACAGCCGAACCATGTTGCTGCATTAAAACTGAATCCTGAGATAGCTTCTATCCTTTGCAGATCTCTGCAGAGCCCCTCAATACATGTTAAATTATCTACTATCAATGTCTTTATATCAAGATTCAATCATTCATGATTCACTGAACTTTGTTACAAGGCTACCAACGCGGTTTCAACCGCTGAATGCAAGTGCACCCAGTTAATGTTCATAAACAAGAAACCCGTCTTTAAAGAGGACATGCACTCTCATAAATGACGAGATCAACCACTTATGGGCCTCTACAGCAAAAACAAAAGGCTGCTGGGCCCCATTAGTACTTTTTATTTCAAGTGTCTTCCATTCAGGTTAAATCCATGAGACACCTTTGTTGGAAGGGTTGGCCTTGCTTCAGTCCAGAGGGTAGTGGTAATGAACATGAAGCTGTTTCCTAACTGCCAAAAACACCGGAGGAAGAATAATGTCTGCACTATACTGCTTTAGTTACAACAATAATAGTTTACCTAGCAGTTGCAGTCTCACTAGTACTGTACATGCTGTTTCTGGCATACTAAAGACATCGATCAAACCTTGTTGTAAAGGTCATCCCAGACGCATTCATGTGCCACTGTGGGACTATAAAATGTCAGTGAAAATGTGGAGCTTTAGTGCACCACGTTGAGTCATCTGCTCTTCAGTTAGTATTGTCAGGAAGAACGAGGGAAAGGAGTTCAGATTCATTTGTTAAACCTTCATTGGATTTGAGGCTAGAAAAGCTTTGACTGTGTTCATGTTCATTCTTCTTTCAAACTTCATACTGGAAGAAACGCAATCACCAAACTCACCCAGATACAAACACACGTATTTATTATTGATATTGCTGTCATTGTCTCTTTGTTCTCATTATGCTAACAGCCTTCTCAAGTCCCCGGTGCTGAGAGCTGAACCTCTCAAAGCTTAAAACTCCTGTCGAAATTTGGCTGGTTAAAGATTCACTGCAGTACATTACAGCTGCACAACCAAATCATGCTAGGATGACTGCATTTTTAGCCGTATGTTTCCCAGCCCACATTTATCATGCTCCTCAAAGGCAACCACTGTCACTTCCGCCGTGGCCCTCTTAACCTCGCACTCTGTTTGACGAGAGAAACTCTGGTTTAGAACAGAAAGACACACTGAAGCTGTCAGCAATAGTCTGCATGTTCAGTTTCCTATGTTTCCCACAGTTTACTCATTAATAATCATCGTCTGAAATCCATGCATACATAATATCAACTGAGTTATGAGTTATGTCTCAGGAAGACGGTGAAGAAGAACTGATTTAGCTTAAGGCATCTTTGAGTAGCAGGTTATCAACATTACCTGCATTTTTCACGACTGCTTTGGGAGCTTTACATATTTCCAACCTTATATCAAGTTGCCATGTTTGTAATAATCCTCAAAATGGGTCTATGCTTCTTATTTATAGATGTTTGCCGCATTTCATTTTCAGCTGAAGCCGGCAGACAGGATGTATAGTGACAGTATGTGTAATTTTCAGGCACTAAAAGGAAAACCTGCATAGTTTGAGCGCAAGGCTTCCAAATGAAACTGGCTGTCACTCCGTTCTAAATGTCATGTTTTTGCTGTTTGAATCAGTGCAGCTGCCTGAATGGTGGTGCATCCATATAAACTCATGAATCGTTATACACCTACCTGTTTGCCCTAATGATGCTCTGGAGTCAAGTAAATTTTTCCACCTGCGGGTCATGACAAATCAAGAAAAGACGCCGGAATATAAACGACTCCCTAACAGCAGCGAGTGGTTGGGTTGGTAAACATAAGCATCTTGTGTGAAGTTTACTGACATCATGTTGCAGGATTTCTGAGAACTGAAGTTAGGTTTGCTGCTGTGGTTGCTGCCATTTAAAGCTGCCATAGCTGTATTTGTGTTGTCTTTTTACACAAGATTAAGCCTATGCAAGTCTTAGATTTACAAATGAAAGCTCAGTTAATCATCAATGAAATATATCCTTGCTGAAGCCGACGTGGTCAGGGGCTTCACGTTAAAGCCTTGCTTAGTCTGGAATGACTAGTAGCTTATGGTGGCTAATATTAGCAAACTCTACATAGATTTTCATAACACTTCTCTGTGATTTAAAGTGGCCTCAATCAATATTTTTATAATGCCAATGAATCACATGTATATGAAAAGGGGGTCGCAAGTGGTGACTAATGGCCTGATTCTGCAGTTCTCCTCTGATTTATAGTGTCTTTGGCTCACTGTCTTTGGTTGTCGGGCCCAGAAGTTGACTGGTTCCCTGTCATCGCTGTTCTCTCAGACAGAAGAAGTTAAAGATGAGTCTAAAGGGATGCTATGAATTGCCACGTGCCGAATGCCACTAGTGCAGATGAAATGAATTCATTAATAAATCACTAGATGAATGATCAAGTAAATGGATGAATTGTTTGCTTTCTCTATGTCTCTTTGGTGAGTCTTTGCATTTTTTTTCCTGCTTTGGCTTGCCTTATGTCATTAGCCTAAAATTTATGCATAAGAGCCTTTTTCTAAATTGTGCTTCCTGGAGTCATATGCAAACCATCTCTCCAAGGCCCGGGGTTCAAATGGAGGTCTCACACTTAAAGAGCCAAGTCGCTTCTCATCTGGTACGCGGTCTTGAGCGGCAGCCGCTGTACTTCATAAACAGTCTGGGAGTCGACTACTGTCCCCTGATATCCTGTCTAGGGAGGCAGCCAGACAGCAAATGAAAACGCATTACAGCACATCTTCGTGTCTCGTGGTCTGCGATGACTAGAGTCAATGTGAAGGGAATATTTAGTTCAAAATGTATCAGCAGGTACCCCCCCCCACACACTCACGCACACACACACACACACACACCACCCCTACCACCTCCTCTCTTTCAAAGGGAGGGCTGGAGTGACAGGAATTTCTAAGTGCTTGCACCTCGGCTCTCTCTTGTGAAAACACACATTCATGCTGGATGCAGGCAGGATAAATGAGATTGTCAGCGGTTATCTGAGGTTAATCTCCCTCATTTTAAATAGGTCTTTGATGTGTGACTTGGAAACAAAACCTGCCTGATAGAGAGACAAGGCTGTGTCCTTGTCATTCTCATCAAGTATCTGAGATCAGCACATTTTGTTATGACTACTCTTGCACCATCATATATTAAAATAACTAAATACTGCCAGCAAATTCTATTTCCTCATAATCCACTGCCAAAACCTGAATCATTACCACTGCAGAACTATTCAGCCCTGCAGGATTCTAGCCTTATCGTGACCTGGTAGAATACTGGATTCAGACCTAACTTTGAATATTCGGTTCGTCAGCATCAGGAGTCGCTCCACACTCAAACCAGGGGCAAAAGGGTGCAAACACTGGATTCAGCCAGCAGGGTAGCTGGCTGAAGTCAAAGACTTCAAGGGAGAGATAAGGCCAGCAGATAAGAAGACTGCAGGCAATGTGAGGTTAAAGTGAGTGGTGCTTTTCATAGAGACTCAGCACTAAGTAGGGGAGTGATGGAGCCGCTGAGAGTGAGAGACAGAAGCTGTGCAGCTAATAAACTTGCACAGAAACTGTGAGACTACTGAAATATTTAAAAAAAATCTATCAATGGGAGCTGTCTGCTGTTGCCAGTTTGTTGTGCAGATAGGGATTTCCCCCCAAACACAGCCTGCACGTCTGCACACATATATCATACATACTATACGTACTTCTTAAGTATTTATACTGAGAACTGTTTGTTTTCGTGACTCCTCAAAAATTCCTCTTAGCTTGTATTTCCAACAAAATCAATCTTGTTTAAAAAAAAAAAAGAAATTCCTCTACACATTTGGAAAGGTTTTGATGCAATATCATTACCCAACCCCATTTGTTTCTCTGAGGTTGCATGGCTGTAATAATATGTCATTTGTCAGGTTCCACGGTTGATAAAGTATTCTACTACTGCACAGAGGCAGGAGGTGGACTTTTAGCGGCGCTTGATGACATGCATGAAGCTCCCTCCACAGACCACAAACCCACTGGACATCTGTGGGAGCACTTCAAACGGGAGAAAGTGAAACACTGCATTGGTATCTTTTGTATTTCTAAGATAATTTGTATAATTTGGGGAAAATCAGGACTTCATAAATCATTGATTAACAATTATGAACAAATTATAACACAGTTTTCATCCATTGACGCGTGCTCACTATTTGTCAAGATCCAGCTAGTGCTTACTACTCATTAATGTGACTAATGAGTTACTATCATTTATAACTGGCAAAATGGAGCCTTATAGTTAAGTGGAAAAGGTGTATGAATCTAATAATTTGATACGCCGTGATTTGACATGTCAAATAAAACCTCTCTAAGACATGCTGTCGGTGGCTAAATACGAATAATTTGTCAGCAAATATCTGATGAAGCTGATATTTATGCTGGACGGATACACAAACTAAATTAAGTGACCGATGAGAGCTGAGGCCTGACAGGTTTGTCTAATTTGTTATAACAGCTAATTAATGATTATTAATTAAGTGTTAACAATCTAATTAGTAAACTAACTGTATATCATTTGTAAATCCCTTATAAGGGTGGCCTTACTCTAAAGTGCTGCAAATATATTGTGAAATCTAATTTTAACTGAATGATCCAGTCGCATGCTTTCTTTTTGATATATCTGAGATTAGCAGCAAGGCTGGTGAGGCGAAAAAAAAAAAAAAAAAAAGAAAACTAAACAACCTCCTGTAGTTGAATCTTGGGAAACTCTGCGTCACCCTCTTACACTCACTCACTTGTCAGGCACATTTACAGCCTCTCCGCAGTTGGAACAGTTCGTGAGAATGAAACACAATCCACTCTGGAGAGCGGCTGTGCACACACACGCACGGCGCAGAAAAGAGAACCATTCTCATCACGCCTCTGCAGCTTGCTGCAGGTTACCTCGTACAGAGGCATAATTACACCATATTACTGTCATCCCCCTTCTGTGTGTGTGTGTGTGTGTGAGTGTGAGTTTACTCAGGCCCTCTTCAAAGGCTCCATCATGGTCAGTAATGGTCTTTGACTGTTATAACATCCCAGGTTTTAAATTAAGCACAGTTAATTTATAGGCTAATATATTAAAATAAAAAGTTAAGGGTCCTTTGTTTCCCGTCAGTGTCTGTTATGGATGAGAAGGACACCTCTGATCTGCAGACCTGGGCATAAAAAATGTAGCTGAATATAAATTCATGCATTTAAAACTCCTTTTATAAGGGGCTGATTTATTTTATCAGACACTTAAGAGGCTTAAAAGTGCTCATGTAGCCTGAAAGAGAACATAAATCAGGCAGTTCACATGATAATAATTTAATAGCCACTTTTCCCACATTGAGTCTCACACTAAAGATGTTTCAGAAATTGCTATATCATCTTTGTTTTCCTATGGTTTGACCGTACTGAGGGGGCTTTAGCACCATGGGAGCTGCAGTGCAGGCCAGCGCCAGCTCTGTGAGGTGTGGAGGATTATGTTCCCTGACAGAAAATCCCAAACATTGCCGAATAATATTTGAAGACATGTGCTTATCACACATTAGCCAGTAGTTTTCACACTGCATTAAGTGCTGAAGTCCTGAAAATGACTTCCCGGGGTTCCTTTTTCCATTCCTGGGTCGACTTCTCCTTCGGATCAATTGGCCCTGAGTTTGCAATCCAGAAATAATAAAGCTGTTTTGGGCTCAATAATTTAGATAAGCAGGGGGGAAATACTTGTGATCAATCTGTTTTTTAAGGAAATAATGAGGTGCAGTGCTTTCCTGATAATATTATGCTGAGAGAATAGACTCCATCTTTTCCAACTGCAGCTTTTGTCTCTATCAAAATGAGGTGAAAGTATTCTTTCAGTAAGGAATTGTTGACACGCTCCCCCTGCCCCTAATTCATATGCTCAGCGGTGATGAAATATTCTATTTGGATTTGAAATTCATATCTCATCCCCTAGCTGGGCCTCATCCTCCCCTCATTTCCAAAACCCGTGTGAATTCCACTCATACATTTTAAACCAAATACTCACTTTACACTGGTTGTAGTCATTGCAGGCCATGAGACATGAAGATGTGCTGTAATGTGTTTTCATTTGGTGTCTGGTTGCCTCTCTTGACAGGATATCAGGGCAGAGTGGCTGACTCCCAGACTGTTTATGAGAATGCAGACTCTGCCTCTCAGGACCGTGTTATTTTAGGTTGAGGGCCATTCAAATGAAAATAACAATGTTTCTCCGGCTTATTTGCATCGCCGTAGAGCCAATGCTGCTTTATGGGATTCACTAGCCATTTCCTGCAGAAAAGAGTAATAAAAGAAGAGATAAAAAGCAGCTTGCAGCTGTTAGTCCTAATATGATCACAGCAAAAAGAATCTCCATTTTTTCAAGTCATTTTTGCCTATTATTTGTCTTTTCTTCATGTCCACGGCCTCGGGCTTTTCTCACTCCCTCTGGTCCATTAGATGGCCTCAAACTTTCTCCCACTTTCCAAGCACCTGATCTCCATGCCCAAACATATACGGCCTCACTATCATCCCAGTTACATCCACCATCTATTGGGCCATTGGATGTATGAAGCATGTGGACACGAGGCCAGTGGTCACATATTTCACCCTACATGTTATTAAGTGTAAGCTGCAAGATGGTAGCTTGGTTAAATATAGGAAGGGTGAATAAAAGAAAAAGTATATGTGAGACCACAGTTGTTCCTTAATCTTAACCAACTGCTTTGAGCTACCAGTTTTTTTAAGTGCAGACATTTTTCACTGCAGTACGATTATTTGAAGCTGTTCAGTGACTTACAATTCAACTTTGAATCAGTAATGTTCTGCAAACGTGTCTCTGTCTGTTGAGTCCTGTATATGTTTTAAATCAGTAAAAAAGTGCTCAGGTGTTTAGGTCATTTTTCTGCATTCTGGTGCAGTGGTCTGTCTTATTCTGCTTCGTGTGAAGAGACAATGACTTGACCAGTTGAGGACATTTGCAGTGAAGGATATCATGCAGCTCATTCAACGCTACATGTAGTTTGTCACGATTTCAATTCTAAATCGACCAGAAATAAAAAGCAGGATCGCCAAGTTACCCGGTTTCTTTTTTCTCTCCACCTCCGCCTGCTTGTGCGCGTCCGACTCTTCAAAGTCGACACAGCGTAGCTTACCCCTAGCCCGTAGCTGCACTTTATTTAGTCAGACACAACAAAGAAACAGCAGCACTGGAAAATCCACCTTCTTCTCTGGAGTCACCGCTGTGGCCACATTTTGCTTTTCCCCGTGAGCTAGTTAAACAACTGATGCATCATTGACAGAACAACGATAGTTTGAAGACTGAGCTACACATGGGAAATGCAGCAAATATAATAGGACATATTGTACTGACATATTGGGACTGTTGTGCCCTTATGTGGCTCCTCTTCTTGTTTTTATGTTTAACAGTTTGTTACTTATTAACTGCTGGAATAAGTTATTGTTATTCCATTTTGACCATAAGGCCTCAGTGTGGTGCGATCCAATATCACATTTGATACCATGTAGATTTTCTTTTTAATCCGAATTTGAAACTTCTATCAGGGCATGAAAACCAACCATCTGTTGATCTTAACAAATCAATTCTTGATGGTCCAACAATAGCAGTGCTGAAAAAAAAGAAAAAGACAGAAATCAGAATCAGAAATTGAATTATGACCTTAAAATCGAAATCTAACACGCCTGCCTGCCTCCATATCAAGTTTTATGTCACTGTCACTCCAAATGGGATCAACCAAGGAAAAGAGGACTCATGGAAAAAAACATGGTGCAAATTCTCATGCATTAGAATTGTCTGGATTATACTCAGTTTAGCAACTGTAACTTGCAGGTGTTCAAGTTTTTATTTCAGCATTGCTTTAATCACACACAGACTCTTTGCTGCCAGAAAACAATTAAGTAGATTTTGGACCGTGTCTGCCTGCCAGGCTGCATTGTCTCAAACACAGTCCCCTCCTTTCGCAGCATTTACATACCTGCTGTCTAGGAAAATGAGTCATTTTCCTACAGTACATGTTAAAATCTAAGTCCTGCACCACATGGCAGATTTGTCATGCACATCACTTCCTTTTGTGACAAATCTGTCCTGTAAGACTGACAGTAAACAGCTCATGTCACTTCCTCCCCACACACAGGCATCCTGACAATTGGAAATCAAATTGGTGACAGGTGCCGCCAAATTAGATCTGTGCTTAAACATCCTTTTTTTTTTTTATCTGTAGCTCTTTTAGATGCATACTTTTAGCATTGATACACCAATCCCTACATATACAAATAAAATTGAACCAATGTGGATTTGAGGTACAAAGTGGTCAACAATCAACACGCAGCCAATCAAGCCAACCCCAATGATGGCATCTCTGACTAATCCCCCCCCAATGTGATCATGTAATCACACTCTACAGTTTATTTTATGGATGATAATTGGACTGACCTTTGCAAAGGTTTTCCATGATATGGTTTAGAGCAGGCAGGTGCGTTTCTTGCGTTTCTCCATTTCTTGTTCTAATTTTATATTCTAGTTTTTTAATTTGGCCCATGGCATGAATTATCAATTTAAGGTTTGCTAAAGCGCCCGACGGCTGCATTTAAGTTGTAATTCTGTGAGACTGCTTAAGCCCTTTTTCAGCTTCCTTTGTCACAGTGAACGCACGCAAACCAAACGCCCCTTTTCATTCACTGTGGAACCGGGTGCACATGAATGAGCCTTACAGTTCGCTGTAAATAGCTGCAGAGACGCCTGTAAACTTCCATTTGACCTTTCAGTCATAAGAACGGTAAAGTGCAATGTCACATATTGTGTCACATTGTCAAGGTTCTCCAGCAGCTGTCATTATGGACGAGCATTACACATGACGGCTATGTGGGCCACAATCATGTGCACGCCTGGTCTGAAGTCTGTTACACGACAGCAAAGGAAAGGAGGACAACATGAGTAGGAGAGGAGAGCACTCAGTCTAATTGCTGCAAGTGAACTTTGTAGTTTGAATACGAGATTGGTTGATTTTTTTTTTTTATTGAATTATTTTTTTTTTTATTCAGAAAACAGTCAAGTGAAGATTTGCTAGTGTGTTATCTTGTAGACCACTAAAGCATGCACAGTGTGGCATTGTTTTCTTCATTATTCCTGCTCTTGAGATAAGTGTAGAAACAGTACATGCAAAAGAATGTCAACTCTGTGTGAAATCTACTGCATGCAAGTTTGTTTTTTTTATAAATAATCATGAGAGATTTACTTTTTTCTTTTCTGCTTGAATGCCTCCTCCCCAAGATTTCTGTGCACCGCCCTGGCTGGGACAGACAGGTTGCCCTTAAGGAGCGTGCTAAGTACTCTGAGAGAGCAGTTTCATCTCCAGACTCAGCCAGCCTTTGAGGGTTTGAATCAGAGGAGGATGTCAAGTGTGTGTTTTTTTTTTTTTTCACTCACGTTTTTTAAGGGGCTTAAACCTTTGGGAGGCTCAGTTCCCTGCAAAGGGAACTTGAGATGACTGTGTGTAATGAGATCAAAGGGATAATGATAGTATTATGAATAAGTTATATGCCCTAACCAGCAGTCTGTCTATGCAGACGCTCATCCGAGTGTATGTTTGTGAGGCGACATTGTTTCAGGCAGAGGTGAGGTTAGGTCATTTCCAAGTGGACTGTCAAGCTCCTGAGAATTACGGCTTTGATTTGCACCTTGATGTTGTTTTGTTTTGTTTTCCGCACATCTGTAATAAGGGTTGAATTTCCATGGATGAAAAAACACAATGCAATATGTGCAACTTTATTAATCCCACTAGGGGAAATTAGTTTGGAGCAGCTTGATTTACACAAAACACAGGAACATACAAACAAACAAATACATGATACAAGAGAGCAGAGTGTGGAATACAATCTATAACTAATATTGATAAATAAACTTGATATCACAATAAAATATTAAATAAGATGTTCACTAACAATGTCTATGGTATAAAAAAAAAAGAATAAAAAAGCCTACGGAGAATAACTCGCAAAGAGAATCAACAATGCAGAATAACTAGTTATCCAAGCAGATGAAAGATAACCATGCCTTGATGGAGAAAATTCACTTGCATGTCCAGAGGAGTACTTGTTGCTTGCTGGAGGATTTGTTAGATGCATCTCTGTTTTCTTCACACAGGTGAGCTTAGAACAGACTTTAGCAAGGCTGTTTCTGCCTGTTTACTGTGAGGCTGTGAAACCAGCGGATGCAAGAAAAACTCTCAATAGAGTCTCAATAGATTGATTAAAAACGACAGAGGATGACGGGGCCGACAGAAAAAGAAGCTCAGTGTGTGGACAAAGGGAATTCTCTATTGCCCCCGCTTCAAATAACTTCACTATTCACATCAAGCTTCAGAGCAGCCATTGAAAATACCACCCAAATATTTTTGTGACATAACTATTTCCACACTTTCGTCATGAATGATGCACTCCTTGGCTCTCTGTTGAATTTGTTCCCTGGTTTTACATGAAAATGAATTGTTATCACATCAAAAAGTAAAATCAGTGAGAGCATCCCTGCGGTGTGATTCTGAGCCTCGGAGAGGGGAAAACAGTGTAGTGTTGTTCGAAAAGTCAACCAAATAGCTGTCCTCCTGAGTACACCTGCATCCATCAGTGTGCATAATGAAGAGCAGGGGTGAAAGGACGCTTGCTTGTGGCGAGCCCGTGGACCTACAGCAGCTAATGAGTCTGAGGAATGACCGTGTGCAGAAACCCTCTGCTCTCTGTCAGTCAAGACGTCCATGATCCATAATACGAGCCGGTGAGGCAAATTAAAGTCGTAGCAGCCTTTCAATTAAAGGAGACATATTCTGCTGATGTTCAGGTTCATACTTGTATCTGAGGGTCCTACTAGAATATGCTGAAATGTCCAGCATGTAAACAGCACATTCTTTTTTTCATACTGCTTACTGCTCTTCCCACCCTCTTTCTGAGCGCTTTCTTTTAGCTCCTGTTTCTTTAAACCCCCCCTGCCGAAAAGCCAAGTCCGCTCTGATTTGTCGGTTCCCACAAGCCTGAACGTACACCACCCACCGACTCCCGCATCAGCTCTGTTGTCTCTGAAGAGGAAGCACATTAGCTGAGTTCAACAGACTAACCTGCCAAATAAACAGCAAAACAACATAAAACACACAGCAAAACTTACAACTTGCTTCCAAGTCTGAAGTCGGGTCCCAGACAGCTGCTATCGATCCACCATGAGCTTGTACCGCTACCAGCCCTCATTAAGAAAGTAGTCCAAAGTAAAATAATCTTACAAACAGACACATACACACTAGTCATGTTTTGCAATCACTGAGAGGATACTTCTGTCAAAAGCCCATTGAAAATAAAGTGAATCTCCTGGGTCTTCACTTCCTCGGGTGGTGGGAGGACATGAAGACCGCTGTGTTGGTCATTACCAGAGCTAGCGTTAGCAAAAAAAACAACAATGGCGGACATTGTTGGATTCAGGTTTTCAGTGGGCGGCACCGTCAGTCTGTTGAGGGGCTGAAGGGGGTCTCACGCTCAACAGATCCCTGATTGTGATGTCACAAGCAGGGCCAAATCCAAACAGACCATTTTTATACAAATTTACTTCAAGATGGAACACAAGAAAAAGAGAGAGGATGGTATTTTCTCATAGTCTGAAGGTTTCTATACACCAAGGACACATATTAATGTTGCATTTTGCTCAATATGTCTCATTTAAAACATGCAGTTGCATATCTAATGCAGATGAAAAGCATGCCTACCTAATGTTTGCATGTTTTAACATATCTAGAACATATTCTTGGTATAGATTTAATTCCCTTTCAAGATGCTCACAGATCACTGCTGCTGTACTTACGTTCCACCTTATCTTTATAAAATCTTCTGGCTTTCCTTATCTCATTCCTTACTTTCTTTCATTTCCTGGCTATTCTCTGTAAAATTCTATCCATGTTTATGATATTTTTTTTTGGTTCTATTGTGACCCATGCTGTATGACTGTAATGTTTCTACAGGTATTGTTGTTATCCGCATAGAAGGATATGCAGGGGCAAACAGTTTGTGGCAATCCATTTACGTCAGACCATGAGCTATAGAGGACATTTTCACTGTTTTTAATGTAGACTGGTGTGCGACTTCTCCTGCTCCATCTTTCTGAGGCAGAGGCAGAGATCTAAAAGCAGCAGGCACTCAGACAGAGCTGAGTGAAGAGTGGAGTTCTTCTTAGTAGTTGCACATGTGACATAATGTACCTGAAATACATTTTGGAGTTTTGGGTGAAAGAGTGTTCAGTCTGTTGGTCACCTCCACAATCAGCTTGGTGACTGAAGAGAAGTTCGTCCGTGGATGAATATAGGCAAGGGCGAAAGAGAGCTGGAGAAACTCCCTTGGCACGTAGAAAGAACAAGTAGAGATAGATAGCAGCTCAAGGTCAGATGTACATATTTTTTCCTGGTCCACAACAGTGTTACAGTATCTCTCATAAATGTAGAAGGTAGAGGTCCAGTCCATTTGAAAGTGGTAACCATAGCCTTTTAAGTGTAGATCCTAGTCACAATCCATGACTTTTGGTTACTTACTGCTTGGATAAGTCAATACCTGCACATCTGGTTTTTACGGTACTTCATCAGAATACAGTGGATTGCCCCTTTACGAGTAGAAAGGAGTTGCTTGAGGGAGGGAAGAAGTTCAGGTTTTTCATGGTCATATTCTTGAGTGCAGATAAGATGGAGCATGAAATCAACTGATGGATCACTACAGTGTCTCCCATGGTGAAGACGAATCAGTCATTGAGTCGAATGTCTCGAAGTCCCATCCCTCATCTGGCCATGCATACTGATTCCATCTGGGAATCTTTTTCCCAAATGTAAAATCTGTATACCTGACTACAAGAAAGTAAGTCAGTGGCCCACCATGACTACATGAATGCGATTAACAGTGGAAACAGAACCGTTATGATGGCATTGACAAACAAAGGTCAGTACTTTCACCGATACAGATCCTGCACATTAATTTTGTGCATCCCCAGTGTCTGAGCTGAGCCTAAGGTAAGGTGAATCCAAGACTGATCCAGTGCATCCTTAGTGTCTGGGTTCACCTTTGGAGACAGGGTGAGAAGATTGGACTTCCAGGGTGAATAAAGGCTGCTCCTTTGCATTAAAGTAAGCCATATGAGGTTGGTTTTAGATTAGTATGGCTTCCAGTTGCCTTCTTGTGGAGGTATTCCAGGCACGTCCAACTGGGAAGAGACCTGGGGAAGACTCAGAGCACACTGAAAGGATAATATATCCCATTCGGCCATGGGACACCTTGGAATCCCTTGGGATCACCATTTGAGGAAAAACCTAGCGAGAATGGCTTCAGGGAGCCTGATATGTGGAATAAATATGTGAAAAATGGTCACGTCATTTTTGAAGGCACTAACAAATGACCTTTTTATCACTGGGGATTGGACAACTATTGAGATAATAAATGCACATCAATAATGAATTAAATTCATCGGTGTCCTTCTATTCTTTTGGAATTTGAGAAAACAAGGAGTTTCACTGACGCCAATGTTCAAATTTCTAACTTTGATGTCATATACCACAGTGCAATAAAAAAAAAACTTTAAACAACCTTTCCTAACACTCTTCATTGCTGGATACAGCTTCAAAGTCACAACTGCCTCATTATGACAAGCTGAGAAATATTTCATTTTGTTCTCTACAGGCAAACAAATAAAAAAAAATGAAGACATCTTTGTTTTTTGCAACCTTTTGTCTTTCAAAAACAAAGCAATGTTAGAAAGGATGATGGTTTGAGGGCTAACAAAATAAAATGTTTTGTATTTTTTCAGTGATGACAAATGTTACAGAAAAAAAACACATTTTTACTGCTACACTTCACAATTCAACTTCACAGAGACCCTGAAGTTCTGGCTTGAGAGGGAGTACCATCTGGTTAATTCACAACAGTTTTAGAAATGCTTCCCCTTATATGGACTTTGGTAAAAATGCCCCTTAAGTCGTGGATAAAATGATAACAAATAAAGCAACATTAATGTACAGTTAAGAGTAATGCCAACTAAATATGGTTTTGATCTCGACTGCCTCTGATACTAAGCTGGAAAGAGTTCAGCTGCAGTTGACAACTGTGCTTCAATGTATCTTGTGCTTAATTAAATGCAAGTTTTTCATAGTTAGCCACGAATTGTGAATTTTGAAATGAAAGCAACCTAGTTGTAATTGCTACTAGAACATGCTTTAATACAATATGATGTAGTCAACAGTGCTTTCCATAATAAACATAGTGCAGGCTAATCACATGATGAGGCAGGTTGATCCAAGGGCCTCCATTTTCCACTAAGGACTATTCTGCTGGGGATATTAATGACCTTGTGATTGTGTTAAAGCAAGAGATTGCAGCCAGTGGCAAACATACAAGACTCCCTGACTGATGTCACGAATCACTTCTTTTTTTTACAGGTTTTGTTTTCCTGCTCCAAACTAATCCACAAATGTTAATAGTTTAGACAGAATTGCTTACAAAGCCTTAACAGAGCTTTAGTGCTGACAGGGAGAGAAACATTCAAAGCGGCTCTCATGCCTCTCACGAACATCAGACATGTCAAACTTGCATTTTTATTCGACTCTTGTACAGCACCACTGGAAACATGAGAGCTATAGCCGCTTCCAAAAATACTTCTTGTCAAGATAAATCCCTTAAAAGGCCAGCAGAGGCGAGGCTATCCCCTCCTAGTGTGAGATAATGTAGTTTTATTTGAAGTAAAGCAATGAGGAGATACATTAAACAGTCTATCGTTCTGGATATCACTCAATATTTTACACCGTGATGCCAGGGTGCTGATGAAAAACACTTTGATTTTGGGCAGTAAATTCAGGATCTGCCCCTAAGCTGGACATTTGAACCAGATGATGAAAATTGGGTTTTGATGAATGCTCAATTTCCAGCTGAGTAGCAGAAAATTTGCCCAAATCCCATGTCATCGCCATGTCTGCTGTCATTGTACATGTTACTGTCCATGGAGCAGCTCCAAGATTTGTCTCTAAATGACAACATCACCTCAGTCTGCCACTGTGGTTAATGGTTAAATATGAAATGCTATTTTAGATGGATTTACTCTTTAAATCCACACAATGCTGTAGTGTTTCTATGTCCAGACAAAACTTAATGAAATGTACTAATCCATCATTTAAAATATGGCATTTACCAGCTGGCAGCAATTCCCAAGCAGGCATTCAAGTCTAACTATCCTTTAAAAAGCTTGCCAGACTCATAGCCATTATAATACCCTCTCTGTAAAAATATTTTTTTAATGATTGCCCCTGCGTTCTGTGCTTTGAATGTGATGTTGACTTTGACTGGCATAGCATTTGAAGTGTCCTTTAGATTTCATAGAGTGCTGTGCTGTTAATCAAAAGCCCAAAAGTTAGCTCTGGATTATTTTTAGGGGTACTTGAAGTGCTTGAGTGATGACACTGAAAATTTGACAAAGACAAGAAATAAAAAAGGCTAAATCAGTGTGGAGCAGACATTGTTAACACATTTGGCATACGGTGCTGTCATATTATATTTTCTTTTCTTGTGTTTCTTACTCAATAAAAAAGCGAAACTATCTGTCATCCTTGTGAGAAAAAGGCTCAGTCATATATTGCCCCATATTATCACGGTACAATCCATTTACAGCTAGCTAGTTGTAGGATACAGGGTAAAAGCTCTATTGGTGTCGCTTTTCATCCAGTAACTAATATGATAGATTCCTTCAATTTGGACATGAAGGTCAGCACTGGCAAGACTGTTCACATTTGGTCAGCAGCTGTGGCGGTTCTGGGCAGAGGCTGGGGGGTGGCATTGGCCTTGTGGACCCCATAAAATGCAGTAGTATTTTCTGTCAGGAATCAAGGGAAACTTTGACTCCATATTTACCCAAAATAGATATGATCATCCTTATAATAACATAATAATTGATAAAAGATGTGCTATTTCATCGTCAGAACCAAGTCTTTCTGTGTTTCATAGTTTCTTTGAATGAAAGAAAGAGGTGTAACAAGCATGTTTGAATATATTTAATGTTGTATGCCTCCATAACAGTATCTTGTATTGTGTATATCAGTGTTTACTAGCTTGCAGCTTTCTTTCTTTAGCTTTTCTTTTCTTTTGCTGGTGCATTGCTACGCCTCTTTGCCCTATTTCCACCAACTTTCAATTGGCGGTAAAACTGGGGATTTATGTGGCGTCACCTGTATGCTAGCACTTGTACATATGCATCTTTGTCAAGAACTCACTCCTAAAAGCATTGCTCCATTATGCCACAAAACTCCACTTGGTAGCTTTTAACTGCCCCCTCTGAAATAACAGCTGACCTCAGGCTAGCCTTGGTGGCTTAAATTAGGCCAGAACCACCACTGGTCATTGGTGCAAATTGGCATGTCAGCGGTGAACTGATTTAGGTCCAAAAGTTTGCTCTGAGCAAATGCATGCTGTGTAACTGTGTTGGAATCCAGCCAGGGATACAGTGGGGCAAAAAAGTATTTAGTCAGCCACCAATTGTGCAAGTTCTCCCACTTAAAAAGATGAGAGAGGCCTGTAATTTTCTTCATAGGTATACCTCAACTATGAGAGACAAAATGAGAAAAAAAAAAATCCAGAAAATCACTGTCTGATTTTTAAAGAATTTATTTGCAAATTATGGTGGAAAATAAGTATTTGGTCAATAACAAAAGTTCATCTCAATACTTTGTTATATACCCTTTGTTGGCAATGACAGAGGTCAAGCGTTTTCTGTAAGTCTTCACAAGGTTTTCACACACTGTTGCTGGTATTTTGGCCCATTCCTCCATGCAGATCTCCTCTAGAGCAGTGATGTTTTGGGGCTGTCGCTGGGCAACATGGACTTTCAACTCCCTCCAAAGATTTTCTATGGGGTTGAGATCTGGAGACTGGCTAGGCCACTCCAGGACCTTGAAATGCTACTTACGAAGCCACTCCTTCGTTGCCCAGGCGGTGTGTTTGGGATCATTGTCATATGCTGAAAGACCCAGCCACGTTTCATCTTCAATGCCCTTGCTGATGGAAGGAGGTTTTCACTCAAAATCTCACGATACATGGCCCCATTCATTCTTTCCTTTACACGGATCAGTCGTCCTGGTCCCTTTGCAGAAAAACAGCCCCAAGCATGAAGTTTCCACCCCCATGCTTCACAGTAGGTATGGTGTTCTTTGGATGAAACTCAGCATTCTTTCTCCTCCAAACACGACAAGTTGAGTTTTTCCCAAAAAGTTCTATTTTGGTTTCATCTGACCATATGACATTCCCACAATCCTCTTCTGGATCATCCAAATGCTCTCTAGGAAACTTCAGACGGGCCTGGACATGTACTGGCTTAAGCAGGGGGACACATCTGGCACTGCAGGATTTGAGTCCCTGGCGGCGTAGTGTGTTACTGATGGTAGCCTTTGTTACTTTGGTCCCAGCTCTCTGCGGGTCATTCACTAGGTCCCCCCGTGTGGTTCTGGGATTTTTGCTCACCGTTCTTGTGATCATTTTGACCCCACGGGGTGAGATCTTGCGTGGAGCCCCAGATCGAGGGAGATTATCAGTGGTCTTATATGTCTTATAATATTTTCTAATAATTGCTCCCACAGTTGATTTCTTCACACCAAGCTGCTTACCTATTGCAGATTCAGTCTTCCCAGCCTGGTGCAGGTCTACAATTTTGTTTCTGGTGTCCTTTGACAGCTCTTTGGTCTTGGCCATAGTGGAGTTTGGAGTGTGACTGTTTGAGGTTGTGGACAGGTGTCTTTTATACTGATAACGAGTTCAAACAGGTGCCATTAATACAGGTAATGAGTGGAGGACAGAGGAGCCTCTTAAAGAAGAAGTTACAGGTTTGTGAGAGCCAGAAATCTTGCTTGTTTGTAGGTGACCAAATACTTATTTTACAGAGGAATTTACCAATTAATTCATTAAAAATCCTACAATGTGATTTCCTGGATTCTTTCCCCCCATTCTGTCTCTCATAGTTGAAGTGTACCTATGATGAAAATTACAGGCCTCTCTCATCTTTTTAAGTGGGAAAACTTGCACAAGTGGTGGCTGACTAAATACTTTTTTGCCCCACTGTATTTCCCTGTATTTCCCATTGCTGTAGACAGCTGACTCTCTAATAAATGCAAAATACCATAAATTAATCTTGAACCCAAGCCAGCCTTGGAGGTCTGGTGTGAAATTGGTTGTCATTAAGAAGAAAATAACACACTTAGGCAGCCAATGTGCAACCATGCAGTTGTATTTAGCTGACTTGGCCCAATATCTACCTTTTTTTGTTCCGGAATTTGAAAATCAACCACAAATTGAATTATTTTCTGTTTTACCGCAGTGCTGACACATGTCAGTTAATGACACAAGTCACACCATGAATAAATCCAACAAGTCCTACCACTAGGAGTACAGCATGATTGGTTTTTGCCCAGTTGGCGCCGTATATTCACAGTCATTCCAACGCGGGCATGACATATGGCAGCCAGGCGGCATTTTGCATCACCTGTAAGCTCTCTGCAGCAGTGAAATGTTGTGTATGATCCTTGGGCCTAAAACCGAAGAGGATTCTGGGAGATCAAGATACAGAAAAGTCAAGCAGAGCTCAGTGATAACACTGTTTGTTGTTCCTTGGCCACATGCACACTCACACAGTGTGAGATGAGAGTGTATTAATTGTCACCCGCTGGCTACTTCTGAGCACTGCAAACACACACACACACACACACACACACACACACTTGATTGACTGTCCTTTCTCTCTCTTTCTCCCTCTCTCTTTCAAGCTTTCTTCTTCACCTTTGCACCTCTCTCTCCACAATCACCACCACCTCCTACCAACTCGTTCTCACACACACACACTCATATATATATATATATGATGCGCACCACACACCGCCTCCTTCTCATGTCTGGGCAAGGACACAGTCAAGCTGACTCACCCAGAATTGAGCTGTCATCTGTGTCACCTCAGGCTTGTGTGTGTGCGTGTGTGCGCTCTGTGTGTGTTTTTCTGTTGTGTGTGTGAGCGTCACCTTGGGCTGGGAGTGTACTGTGGGAGGTTACTGTCAACATGCACAAGCTGGGGTGTATGGGCAGAGGCACAAGGACTTGATTTGATCATCATCTCAGAGACAGAGAGTACATGACTAATACGCCTGTATGTGCTTGTGTATGTGTGAGAGAAAGTCCTGGTTTTCAGAGAGCATACCCCCCACCCCTCCACCCCCGCTACGCACTCACAGCACACAGGCACACTCAAGTACTTGTAGGTTACATGCAGAGAGACGGAGCAGGGTTACAAACAAAATTAATTATAAGAAAAGAAGATTCAAACCCATGCCCATAGGGGAGAATTAATTCAGAAGGGCTTAAAGTTTCCAGCCCCCGAAATGCACCGCATAATCACACCTGGTCCAGGCAGACTATCCTGTTTAGTGCTCAGCTTTTGTCCCATCCCTTGCAGACACACACACATACACAAAGGCAAAACCTTTCCTATGAGCATCTGGGCAACAGACAGGCCTATTAGCCCACAGGGCCTCGCAGTGCCAAAATAACAACTGCAGCATATGCCTGCGTAATAATTGCATTAATGTTGAACATGTCTCTCCGGGGGGTGGCTGTGGTTGACGACTTGGGGGAAATTAAAGCTTGTTCTTGAAAGCATGAAATTAGAATTTAGTAAATGTTGGAATGGAAGAGGGTACAACTAATGATCACTAACTACACAGTAATGGATGAAGAGTTCATTTCCAAAAAGCTGGATGTTTGTGCTGGAAAACAGATCATTACCTGGAGCCACGTGCTTAATGACTCTATAACGCAGAGAGTGCAGCCCCCCGAGCGCGATGCAGCGTCAGTGTCAGCCCAGTAAATCCTATGTGCTTACAGTTTACATTACTGACAACCATTTCCCAACTCATGAAAGTGGTGTGTAGTTGTTAAATGTGTTTTTCCTAGCTTCCAGGGGCCCATTGGTTTCAGCTCATTTTAATGGACTATCAAAATCAACTCCCAGAGCCCTGAAACTTACTCAGACACTAGAGCGTCATAACGCACTGGTTTGCATTAAAGTTACTCGTCAAAATGACAGCGTGTTCTGTGAATGCGTCCTGGTGGTGCATTCACATGCTGCAGTGAAGTTCTGACAAAGGAGCGTCGCCATTCAGCAGCCACGTACCATTGCATTCATAAGCTGTGATGTTTGGAAACTCAGCAAGGAATACAAATGATTATCATTTGCGAACATTGCTGACTTCTTCTATCCATCTTAATCCCCTCATTCCGTCAGCATGCAGTGAAGATTTTATTGCCCTTTCTGATCATACATTTTTTCGTGTTTCTCCTTTATAAACATGAATTTGGAACACCGTGGATGTGGGAAACAATCTGACAGAACAAATCCTCTATACAGTGACGGATTGGTTATGAAGAAACAGGCCCACTTCTTACCTTAGTGGTGATTGTAACTGCTTTTATGGAATATTTTATTGATATTTGGAAGAAGCCTACACTAACTCTGCTTCCAGTGAGCTCGCTTTTCATTTGCTTAAAACTGTTTCTGAAGCCTTTCAGAGTTTCGGCCTTGGTGAGCGTTTGATGAAAGCCACATTTTTGCAATATCACAGTTATTGGCCATAAAAAAAGTACATGTAAATAAAGATGGATTATGAAGCTCAGAGGTGGAAAGGATCCTGAGGCAAGCAGAGTGAGACAGGGAAAGGACAAGAAGAGAGGACACTGCTGCTACATCAATGGTTTAACTAGAATGCCGATTTCTTGAACAACTGGTGGTAGAAACTGTCCATGAGAGTCTTTTTGCTGCCGTGAGTGAACATCTTGGAGTTGGACAGGATGAACCTACACAAGCACAGTAAAGTTGACAAAGTTATGCATCTCTTCTACCGATAACGCTTTTGTCAGAAATGTGGTGTGCCTCACGAAGCAGAGCTCATCCAATCAGAGCTACTCATAGGCGAGCCATCTGTCCTGCTCTCTGATCCAACACAGAACTACAGAAGGAATATATGTCTCCGCCACAGAAATTAGTGCCAGGATAAGAGAATTTTCAGATGGGTGCATCATCAGAACATTTCATCTTGAAAATTCGAACAATCTTGCAAAATTTTACAAAAGCTGAAATATAGCTTTAGGAAATGATTGGCTTTAATGCAAGGTGGCAGCAGAAAGGAGTTATTTGGCTTAAACATGCAATGCCGCTCAAGTGTATTTAATTCATTTTTGCAATATGAGCTCATCCCTAGAAGGTTATGTGTTACATGTTACCAATAGTTTTGACTCGTGCGGAAACACCTCCTTACCACCTATCAGTGGAAATGGAAAAAGTAATGCAAGGTGAAAAAAAAAGTTAAAGCGGCACACCATCACCAACATAATAGTATAATAGTTTCATTTATCAACAGCCCTTTAAATTTGCACTATTATTCCTGCTGTGTAACTAATGCACTGCGTCTGATCTCATTTGTGTCTATATTTCTATTTTTTATTTTTCTAATCAGGGAATGAGAACCTCCAGCAAGGAACTCATTGTAAAATCCCAGTCTGGCGATATCAAAAAGAGTTTGTTTTGACTATACATAATCATTGTAGTGTGAGGAAACATTCAGAGGGCATTTTAACAGCCTGTCTTTATGATAAACCATTTAGTATGGTGAGGTGGATGGTAGCAGGTATGGCAGACAAGCCGTCGCCCCAAAAGATTCCATTTAGTGGCTACATCACCTTGTGAAGTTACAAATTGTTTTTGTGCCCCGCAGCTAAACATAATGAAGATTCAAGGCGTGCCAGGGAACGCACTGGTGTGTGTCCAAACACTTATATAGGCAAGGGAACGCATGCACTCCAGATACCAGGCATGCACGCACACACTCTAGTACAGGCAAATGCTCACATGCCTTCTCCAGCGCCACTACACACAGACACACACACACATGCACACATCTCTTTGCCTGGTGGACATTCATTAGGATGCAGAGTAGAGGGATAATGTGGTTTAAGCAATCAAGGAGCTGGCAGACCTGTTCCCCTGCTGAATTAAAGATAAGTCCAAACACCTTGAGAGACCAGATTATAGGCCCATATGTGGATTTGGCCCAAAGCAGCAGAATAGGCGTGTGCGTACAGTATGTGCATGTGTGACATGTTGGCATATATGTACAGTATGTACAGACAGCATGCATGTGGATTAGTGGGGAAGGGACGTGAGTACACATGCATGCATGGTTCATGCAGGGGCATAGGCAGAAATAATGTGAAATGTATAAATATATATTCTGGATACAGGTGACATTTATACAGGCCAGTTGTGTCAGCTCCATATAAAAGCCAAATATAGCATTTAAGTTTTCCGTGTTTTGTTTGAAACGGCACCTGTGTGATAACTAGCTGAAGGCTAATCCAATGATGTGCGTAGCAGTGCACGCTTTACGCACCCTAACCCAATCCAATGCCTGCGGTTCCTTGCCAGACAAAAAATTAGCGGAGAATTTGTGAAGCCAAGGAAGCACCATTAACACCAAAACTCAACATGCGTCCCATGCAACACCCCAAAAAGAAAATTCCTGCGTGAATTTGCGTGGGCTTGTTTTCGTTCTGTGCATTTATTTGATGTTGTGGAAGTGCATGCTTGTTCCTGTTTTACTACACATGGATGCACAGTTGTTTGTTTAGCGGTTTGTGTGCACACATGCTCACTCCAGCATGCATGTCATGTAAAAACTCCTAATTAGCGTGTATGGGCTGTGTGTGGTTTGTGCTGCGGGTTCAGGGCTGCTGGACGGCATGAAAGCGTGTGTCAATGTAATGAATAGACCATGGTCATTTCATTGTCTATAAAATGGTTTGGCTTAACATGGGCTTTGTGCCTTCTACCTCCCACTGCTGTGTATCAGATAACACAACTGACTGTGCTCTGCTGAACATGCCAATATCTGTACTTATTGAGCATGTTTCAGAACAAGGCTACTAAGTGCTACAAATAGTGTAATTGTGTGACATGTACGACTAAGGACTTAGTGTCATCCACACATTTAAAGAGAGCAGAAACGATAGAGTTACTGGCTCACACAGGAATGTAAACCTGTGGTTTACTGATGGTGAGATTCGCTTTTCTGCTGGTGCATGGCGTATTGGCCACTGGAGCTCTGTAATGTCCATAAAATACTGAATTTAAAGCAACAATGAAAAGGGCACACCGTCAAGAAACAAATAAGAAGAAGACTGTGCTCTTTTCCATTCACTAACATTTCAAGACAAAGCTAAAAATGTGAAACATTTAAATAACTTGTCAAAATCACCTATCATTGTCCTCTGCCTGCTATAAAAGTAAATAAAACTCCTTCACAGTGTTTCACTTACTGCTGGTATTTGTTTATCGATGACATTTTAGTCTGATTTTACATCTCCACGTGTGTGTGCTACACAAATCGGTTGACCACAGAACTCAGTTCAGTTGGAAAGAAAAACCACTTGTATCGTACAAAGAGCATTAGAGCAGCATCCATATAACTCCAAAACTGCTTACAGGATAAGTGAGGACCACTACTTCTAATTCTCTTAACTCATAAATGCATTTTTTTCATTCTAAAACTACACCATCCAAGGAGTGACAGAGAAATGTTATGGTATAATGTGGTCCAGTCAGCTGATTACAAAAATATTAAAAGTGATCTGGGCTGAGCTCCTAGCTATTTAAATAATGCCCTCTATGTGGTTTGAATTTTATGGATATCTTTGCTGCTGCACACACACACACGTTGCTGCTGTAATTCTTCTGCATCACTTGTGTGCCCGCCACTGTGAGTTTCTCCCTGTTGACCTATTCTTTATTCTCTCACAAAATACATGAGCAAACACAGACATACGCAGCCAGACGTCTGGTCACATATACACCCCATGCATACACGATGTGTGTGCACAACACAGTCACGTAATTCCACAGCAGGACAGAAAAAGCACTGCTGTGTTCTTTCGAGCAGATTTTTTTTGTTGTAATCTGCTGTGTTTTGTTTTTTTTTTAATTCAGTGCATACTAATTTATGGTAAAGAGTGAGTAACAGGAACTGGTATACAGGTTACCTTGGAAACAAGCCCCAAGTGCAATGTCTAAGCTTCAAATTTAATGTCAATCAATTTTTTACAGCTCCAAGTTCAGTTTAATTAAGCAAACCTTGCTGTGTTTTTAGGGAGGATGAGCTGTTGTGTGTGGAGTCAAAAAAATATATAAAGCCAATTTTATTCAGTTCTCAATTTGTCAGTGCAGTAAATAACATACTGCCACATGCTCCACACGCACTAGTCTGCATCTTATATAATAATTTTTGAGAAGATAATGATTAGTGATGCAACCATTGAGTGATTTTTCATAAAAAAACGAATGAGCATCATTGACAAATTAATTGGTACCTTGATATAATCACTGTAATTAAATGTCAACATAGTTAAGACATCTGGTAGGCTGTATCACACACCGGGGTTACTGTTAAAGCTACTGTTTCTCTAAGGTAGTCTTTGAATTCCATTTGCACTCACAGAGGGTTGTTTTTAATCAGTTTGTATTCCTTCAAACTTGTCAAATAAGTACTTTGAATAATGTTGCTTTACTAATGTAAAGCTGTATTATCAGCAATATGTAATTAAACCTACTATGAGGAGATTTTAACTGGTGAAGAAGTCTCAATCTTATCAACTCAATATTTAACATTAAATTCAATAATGATGCCTCAATATGGCATACACAAGCATATGAGAGCACCAGCAAGAGGACTGGCTGTTTCTTTTTTGTAAATCCAAGTGCCTGCCATGAGGTCCAAATCGGGATGGATGGTCGGAAGATTCTGTGGGCAGTGATCGACTCAAGGTCCACTGCTCTTAATGCAAACCCCACGCTCCATTTTCTAATGGTTCCGAGAAACACGACCTCTTTTGTCAACAGGGGCACCTATATGCAGAAACAGCGCTATCAGTGTTATTGTCATTTATGGGATTATTAGTACAGATTCATTCATGTGGCTGCATTTTGTTGCCGGTTGAAGTGGAACCACTTCAGATTCCGTTGGACATCGACACCACATGCTCTTAATATCGTGTAAAAGGCTTTTAGACGACCGTTAAAAGATTTCTATCTGCTAATGGCAAATGACTCTTTTATAAGGACATCCCGGTATTCACACACTCAGTTATTTGTACACTGTATCCTTGACAAAACACAGATAAGCACAAAAAGTGAAATTGTTAAATAACCACATGTACCCTGAAGCCTTCACTCAAAGGATAAGACGATAAATTCCATACTTGCTGTTAGGACTTTAAAATGATGAAAACAAACCGATACTTTCCAATTCAAGCTCACACACATGTAATTATCAGTCTTTCAAAGAGGAAAAGTGATTTCCTTGAACAGCTTGTTATTGTAGTGTTACAACATTACAACAACAGGAGTAGTGCATTTTTTGGGGGGGGACTATTTTCCGCAGATTAATATACATTTGCTATGCTAGCCACCACTGCAGTGTATGTGGGAGTGACTCAAAATAAGATATATCAGGAAGACAGTAATTGTCAGTACGATCAATATATTGGTGGTTTGAATCTTTTTTATGGTATTGGCTGACAATAAGCAACAGTGACAATGAGTTCCTCTCAACCTCAGCTCCTCCCGCCTGTCTGAAATTCCCAGAAAATCCGATAACTTTAGCTCTAAATGCAAATAAATCCGTCAGAGATCCTGTTTAGTGTTACTCTGTGACATGTAGATGTAAGTACATGCAGCCGTTGGTCTCCTCGGTGTATGGTAATTACATAATGTCTAATTACATAATGTCTAAACATACAAGTTGTTCTGATGTTAAAATGCCACACATTAGATCTTTTCAAGGCATGTTGGATTAGGGTTTACTGAGGTGCACTTGCCACTGACCATCACTGACAGCTGAAGTCAACTGGTATGATTTTGCCCACCTGCTACATTTTGTGTGAATGTGTGTGCTTTTGTGGGTCACTGTGTGTCTGCGTGTGCATTTGTGTGTGTGTCTGCGCGTTAAAGAATTAAAGGGTTATCAGTCTTTATTTCTCTAAACTGGGACAGGCCGCATTATGTAAAGTGCTGAATTATATATCAGATCTGCCTGCACGTCGGTTTGGCCAAAGGGAGAGTGGTGAAAGGGAGACACAAAAACACACACACACACACACAAACACACTGTCACACACTCCCAAATCTGTGCACTCTTGTTATCCCCTGCCGAATACACACACACATGCACACACAATCACTCCTTCTCTGCATCTATTACACACATGGACAGGACCACATATGTGTAGTATGTTGTCGAATGTACAACCTCGATACACACACTCATACACACGCTCTACGTTATCTCACACAGGCACACTCAGGCTGACAGATGGGAGCACCAGATGATGAGCGCCACCAGATTTGTGTCTCACGGTGGGAGCCATCGCTGACACCATTTAAGCTGAGAGAACACTCAGGCTTACATTAGCACCCTAAACTGTGTGTGTGTGTGTGTGTGCATGCATGACTGTATGTGTATGTATAGGGTGTGTAGGGTATGCAGCATGTGTCTGAATGGACTTGCTTCTGTGTGAGCGTGTGTGTGTGTGTGGGTTAGATTGTTGCACGGAGCTCCAGAGGCACATACACAGTTGAAAGGCAGCGTGTGTTCGTTTAAGCATCTCAGCCGAATGTTAACGTCTTAATTCCTGTGCATATACACACACAGACAATGCACAGTGAACTATGCAAATGAACAAGTGGGCTTGACATTCTCTGCTTGCTCAAGCTGCTTTCATCTTGGCAATGAAGAACAATGACCTATTAGCAAACCTCTCAAGCACACATTGGGCACCCTAGGCCAGCTTTGCTTGGGCTATTTGCTCGTTTTCTGTGTTTCTGCTTCACCACCCCTCCCCCTTCTTTTCCTTTTCTCTCTTTCTCGCTCTGCCTCTTCGCCCTCCTTACTCCCTGTAGACCCCGAATCTGAGCAGCCAGCCTTTGAGACGCGCTGAACTTAACCAAACTAATCTTTAGAAGGAGAAGAGGAACAACCGCCCTCCTCCTCTTCTTCATCTCCTCTTGAGACGCTGCTGACATTTCGCGATGAGAAAGTGTGTCATATTGGAGGGGAGGAGAGGGGAGAGAAAGAGAAAAGAGTAGAGAACTGGAGAGTTGTCTCAACTCGGAGTGCAAAATATTCTGCAGGGAGCTGGCTCCCACGTTGGAGCCTGGCAGCTCTCAATGAGCTCTCACTGGCAAATAATGACCTCTCACCCTCTGATAATATCCCATTGTGCTCCGATGGGGGTTTCATGTCACAAGCCACAGCAACTGTTGCAAAGTGGCTTGAGATCTTACAAGTGCTTATATCTTGCTCTCTTGACCGATTATGGCTTCCCCCCTTTTTTCCTTGAGCTCACGTTTGTACTTTACCTGGGCCACTGCAGATCATTTGTGGTGTTTTTAAGCTGCTTGTAAGACCAGATGCTGTAGTATATCCAAGTTTTAAAACAATTTTAAAGTCAGTTCCTTTTCTGTAATTGAATAATAACTCATCAGACTCTGACTGAAAAGTCTGGATGACCTAGTTTTTATTTCATGCTTCTATTTGAGTTCTTTTTACATGCGGTCGCATGGAGACATATTGAGAAACACACCTAGATTGTATTTTGATTTACCATAAAGCAGCTATAATGGATATGTCTGCAGTAACAATGAGAAAACAATGTGACAGTGTGATATTAGCTCATAGTGATGAACCTACAGAGAATCATCTGCAGAGAAGAATCTGCAGTTCCCTCTGCTTTATGGAGATTTATAGCGAGTTTCACCTCATACTGTTGCTGTTGTGACATATCATAGCAGGCATAGAGAACTTTGCAGCACCTCTCCAGCACCAAACAGCAGATGAACACAGCTTAAGAACCAGATATGTCCCTAAGGGGATGGTGGAGACCAAAAACAGACCTAAAAGACGGTGAATATTGGACTTATACTCATCAGATGGCCAGAAACAAGACTCAAGCAGACACTTCAACTGCTGAAAGTAGCTGTTTGCTAACAAGCTAGCCATATAAACTTAAAAGGTGATAACATGTTCATATAGTGTGTCCTAAGAGGCCAAAAACTAAATAAAAGACCAGTAGTTGCAGGTGTAACAGTGTTTTCATGAAATTTCTCTCTAGTTAGCTGGATTGAAATATGAATTCCATTGTGCTCATATGAATTGGAAATCGGCTTACAGGATGCCAACAATGCATGTCCTATATGCACGGTTGGTTTGATATAGAACAGTATGCATGTATTACAAGAGGTAACAGTGTTCATATAAAGAGACTGATTGATTTACGCTTGTAACTACACTCTGGAAGATGGAGCTTCTGCAGTTCCAGTTCCAGTCAGATTTTTCTCCCCAAGTCCATCCAGCATTTTCCACTGGTGTCTGGCAGAAACAGTGGCATGCCCACTCTGCCAGAAAGCACACGGCCAATTGCCGAGGGCCATAGCAGGTGCCATCCACCCGATTGTGCTGTTGAAAGGAGGGTTTTAGATTCTGGCTGTCTGGGAAGAGCAAGAAATAAATACTGACAATAAAAAGGACTGGAAAAGGAGACACCTTGATCACCCACACCAAACAAGGACTTGGTATGGGGATCTTGTTTGCCACAGTATGGCCTGAAAGGTCCACCCTTTGTATTCTTGGTAGTGCACATTGAAAAAGAATGCAGGTGTATATTGACACTCCAATCATTTTTTTTCTTTACCCATCCTTACTGTGTAATGATTCCATGTATATTTAGCATTCTTGGATAAATGCACCCGAATTGCTTTCCAAACACTCACACTTTACTTTAATGTCCTGTGTGAATAGTTTCTAACACGTTGAGGTGTAACAGAGTGCTAAGGTTAACTGTCTCGTATGCCTATGTCGTTCACATTCAGAGGGTAATATCACCTGCCTGCCCCATAAACTAAATCATAATATTGAATGGTACGCTGCCCTTCTCCGCAACTCTGAATGGGAGTTTGTTGGGCATGTCGAACAGTTTAGGAGAGCCTTTTTGCTATTGTCCTTGCACAATTTCATTTGTGCAAACTGTCAGTACACACCTCTCACTCACTCACTCTCTTTCTCACCTCACCACACATGCTCGCTTGCTCCGGAAATGGCCCTCTGAGGAGCCTAAGCTGTGTGTCTCGGCAAGAGTTGTGATTTATGCCCTAGTGGAAACCATCTCTCTACGGGCTGTATCGGACTATGAATGTCAGTTCCGAGCTGTGCTAGCTCCCATCCATCAACGGAAAAACAATCTGACAATAGGCTTGAGTTCAACTACAGGTTCTCACTCGCCTCCTCAAAATCTCTTTCGCCCTGCACAAAATAACGTCAAGCGTAACCACATCGGAAGCCCAGACCATGAAGATGAAAAGCAACTTGAAAAAAAAAAAGAAATCAGTAAGAGAAGTGAGTTTGAATCCAAAAGTAAACCTAATAAATGATAATGCTTATACTGTTCTTTGAAATGTAAATATACATGGACAAAAACCACATCTCCATCACACCATCCATCATAAGTGTGGATTCTGTCAGTTACTCCAAAACTAGTGAAAGATCAGTTAAATACTACTGTTAATTCACACAAAACTAAAATATCAGTATAGTGCACAGTATGTGATTTCAGATGCGACAATCGTTTTTTCCGGAGCTGCTAATAGAAAAAGCTAACGAGTGAGTCATGAATACAGCATTTTGGAAGAGAAATGAAAATACACCCACTGACTTCAAAGCCAAACTTCAAAGTAACAAGCAAGTCAAAAGCTCAATATTTGTCATGATTTTCAGAAAAAAAATCACATTTAAGTAAAGTACAGATTGTCCCTGAAGTATCTTCCTATTGTACTCAAGTGAATATACTTCCTGTTGTTACTTACTTAATGTTACTGTCCTCCCCTGCCAATAGCCTTGTACTATAAGTCAAGTTGTTAATGCCATGCATCCTCACCTGGCCCCCTGAACCTCTCAACTTTGGTACCACGACTGTTGGCCCGCTCAGTGACATCCAAGGAATCCCACCAAAATTCCATGTGATTATTCACAAATCTCAACTTATTTTATTTCTCTTTGTGAGAAAAGAGAAACGGAACCTGCTGTGTTTCCTCACCAGCCCCGCAGAGCTGATATCGCTGTGCAATGATTCCTTATGAAACTGTGGGGTGATCTCCATTAACTCTATACTCGACAAAGCTCATGACTACCAGTTCCTCCCTCCTGCTGTAAGAACACAGCAGTAGGCCTTCTTCAGAAAGAAATAAACCCCTCTCCTACGTACCTCCTTTCTTTTCTGGGGTTGGGGGGAAGCCAACACGTTTGATCTCTAAATCTAGACTCAAAGCACAGCAGTGCAGGTTAGAAGTTTATCTCAGTCCTGGATACCAGCTCAGTGATTCACCCACAAAGAGAAGTCTTGGATTTCTGGTATTCCTAGAGACTTCCAAAAAGAAAGATGTCCTCACATCTTCTGATAGTTGTTTTAATTCCTTTCACATGCAGTTACCCAAAGTTTTTCCGATGCAGTAAAAACTGCACAGAGCCCAAGGGTGCATGTCCTAAGGCACCTCTTGAAACTTTAACAACTTCTCATTTCTTTCTCCTGGTTCGACTTCACTGATTCTGAAGTGTATGCCACTCTTATCTACAGTTTGAGAAACGTGCATCGACACTGATTCAGGTCTGTAATTGAAGTTGGGAGCTGAGAGAAAGTTTTTGTCCATAATGACATCATGTAAAATTCTGCACAGTGTTGAATTTTGGATTGTTTCTAAAAAACATTAGTATTAAACATACTATAGACCCATTTTACAATGTTGTATGCAACCTTCCAACAGCTGAATATTTTTTAATTACACAAAGTAGTGCACAGAAAAACCTTCAAACTTTATAACAACCCCAAAGAAGTAAGTTTAAATAAGCCAACTCCTTATAACAGATAAGGCCTTTGTGATTACTGCATGGTGGCATTTATTAATGATAACCCCACCTTATGTGGATTGTAGCCTTCCACTGTTCCTAAATAGCGACTGTATCTGGCTGGACTAAACTCTGCCTGCTTTCATCACAGCTCTGCTTTACAGGGTGAACTGATCCATGTCCCCTTTGGTTATTTTGATTCAGGCACGCTTAAAAAAACTAATATTGTGTGCAATCAGTCACATATCCTGTAGGTCGATCCCCCCTGCAAACAATGGGAGGGACCCACTCCCCGTATGTGGCTATTCTCATCTACCCTTGTTTTCATGTGTTTGAAGGGGTTAAAGGAAATCTTTACTTTCACAGCTGCTCACTTTTTAGACCACGGCAGCGTTCTGCACATATTCCTGTCAGGTGCTGCGATGCTCTACAGCACTGAGTCAGCTCTGCTCAGGATGACAAATGATTTATTGGTGTGTTTAGACTCTGGGAATCACGCTGTTTTAATTCTGTTAGACCTCTCAGCTGTCTTTGACAGAGTCGATCATTCAGATCACCTGGACCTCCTCGGACATGAGGTCAACATTTAGGACCACATTTTGCCTCAGTTTGCCTCTTCAACACCACACAGATCAGTTTCAGCTGGTACTGATGACTTTTTTAAGCTTATTCTGCACCTGCAGTTCCATTTTAGGCTGTATTCTATTTTAACCTCTTATATTAGTACCTGTACTCCTTCTTGAAATTGGGTGATGCTGTTGTTTTAACTCTCTTGTGACTTGCCTTAAGGATATCTAAAGGTTTTCTCCAGCTAAGCTCATATAACCAACATTTCAGCCCCATGTCCTCAAATATGTAGACATCCAAGAGATGTAGATGCCATTTTTGATTGTGCTTCATTCAAAAAACAAATTCAGCCATAAGTAGTAGCTCTTTTCCTGCTGTAGAACTACTATAAAATGTTTGTGTTTCTTTCATTTAGGAACCTTGAAGCAACTCCTCTCCATCCATTGATGTTTTTAAATCCCAAAGTTTTACTTCTGAATTAACCTAAATGTTATAATGACTCTGTGCTGGCTTATATTGTATACTTTAATATATGTATTTTCTCTTTTAGATGTTTTTACATGACTTCATTTCGATTATACTTACTATAAATGTTAATTATTTTAATTTCTCGGCAAGGCCCTTGGTAAATATTTATCGTAGGTGCTCTTTAATTAATCACGGACACAACATTTTGTGGTAGGCTTATTCACAGGAGAAGAGAACAAAACTGCTGAAGTTTAAAGCAATCTGTCACTCTTGGAAATAAAAACATGAACTCAAGCAATAAAACACATCCATGCATGTTTAGCACACAGAGGTTTTGCTTCAGCAGCCTGACCGACTAGCTTAAGGTGGCTAATGGTAGCAAACACAGAGTCATAGTTCTGGTTTTCTGATCCCTCTGTTTGCGCTGCGCTGTTTTAGTATTTGTCCGTAATTGTTATTTAGCAAATTCCGCAGTCTCACTTTAAATTTTTGATTAGCTCCTTTCACATTTGGAGGAGAATACACAGATAGTGAATTGGTGTATATCCTACTGGCATTTTCCCCGTTTACTTCCATCCCTTTTTATTTATTTACTAAAACTGCCCACTTCTCTCTCTGTCTCCCTCCTCTCTATCTCATGGTGCATTATGGTTCTCCCTGAGGCTGAGAGGACAAATATGGCCTGTCAAGGGAGCCAGTGCAGTGTCAATCATATCCACTTTTTGTGTCTTCCCCTCTGTCTGTCTGTCTGTCTGTCTGTCTGTCTGTCTTATCCTTGCTCGCTCTCCATTTCTCACACGTTCAGACAACAAACATGTTGTGCATCTCATCACGTCATTAGTCAAACAGATGTCTCTGACAATGTTTTCCAAAAATTCACCCACCAAAAGACGATTATGGTAATTACTGAAAAAGTGCCAGAAGTGGAACTGTGTCAACTGGCTGAGTTGTAAGACCAATAAACATGTTGACTGTCCGTTCACTGGGAAAGCAAAGTAAATAAGACAAGTACAGCGATCCACATATTCTCAGTGTAATATAATAATCTGTGTAGGGCTTTTTTGACAGAATCTTCCGTTTGATATGAGATGTCAGTGTGATTTCTGCAGCTATATTAAAGCTCAAATATTTAGTGTAATGGTGAGTGACAAAGGGACGAGCTTAGAAGCTCAGGCAGATACATGACTGACTTTCTTCTGATGTAACAGGCTCGTTGGAAAACATCAGACAGACTTCTTCCCTAAAGCGGTTTAACAACACAGACATATGTTTCTTTCAGACCCAGTGTCAATTGAAATGGAAATCAAATATTTATCTGTCAAAGCTAAACAAAGTGGATTTTTTGAAATGTCAGTTTTGACCTGGTAACTAAATAGACTCCAGCTAACCAATTTTTTGGATGATTGAGTCTGGCCACTCTGGCTTTAATTATAGCATATTGCTAAAATTCAGCTTGGTCCAGAAAAATAAGTATAGAATTAATATTGAAGTTATCCAGTTAATTTCTTTATATGGCTTTTTGAGAGTATTTAGCTACAGTGGGTACTTGTGTTATCATAGGCCAACAACAACCATGTATACTGATAAAATGCAAATACAGAGCCAACTTCACCACTTTGTTACCTTTAAAATATCAAAATCTAAGTAAAAGCAACACATTGGATGCCTATCCTTGTGTATAGTTAACACATACATAAAGATTTTACTTATTAAAAAACACACATTTGAGAGACGGGTATGGAAAACTGACAAAAGAGACATATACTAGGAGCAGATAAGGCTGATCTGACTGATTCGGCCCGTGTCTCAAATATCAGCAATCCAAACGGAAGTAAGCAGGCCTCACTGTTATGAGAGGCACAACTGGCTCCAAATGGCATTCTAACTATAGAGTATATTCGTATACAAGCCAGTTCTGTGATACTTTTTCAGCCCTTTTGTTGCCCTCAGTGCATCTGTGTAAACAGCTTAAATCCTGTATTTTCTAAATCCTGCATTAATTTTGGGAAGCCTAAATAGACTCTCCAAGGGAAGGATTTGCTGATGGGTAAATATAATCTCAATCTAAATCTGAACTCTGCATCCCACTGCAATACATTAACAGAGAGAAAAAAAAAACCTGGTAGTTAAGTTGATGAAGTAAAAAAAAATTTGACACCATTTATATTCTCATTTATTTTTTCATTCCAAAGTGTCCCTATCTGAGTGACTCTTCCAACTGAGCCTGGTAGTGTTATTAGTATCTACAATTTATTTCTGATGATATTGTAATGCTAAGTTGGATAACTGTCGCCATTATACTTTCCATGGTGGTGACATTTAGTGACATAATTATCATCACAATAAAGAGAATGACCCTGCTGAGTGGATAATTAATATCTCGTCTTGTCAATTTGTGTATTTATTATCTGCACACCATTCCCTCCTTGTCATCATCATTATCATTTGATTTGTTTCTTTTTACATGTACATACATGTACGAAATTCAATTAATGGATGTCGTGATTTTAAATAAAAGCTATCTATTTAGCATCACAATGAGGCATGTCTGTGGGAGTAAAAGTCATGTTGATTATGAAAAATAGCCTTACTTTTTATTCCTGACACCTTACCACTTAGTGTGTGGCTCCAGTGGCCCGCTTCTTCTCACCTGGATTGCCTCTTCACCATGTGTTTGTATGTGAGAGACAAAGCGTCACTGTGAGCATCACACACCTCCAGCCTTATCCATTCCCACCTCAGCTGTCCAAACAGAGGGAGCTGAGGTGGGAAGATGCTGCACGGAAACAAACTTCTCGAGGGCAGAATGACCATGGCTTTACTTTTGTTGGCACCAGGACCACGGATATAAACACAGTAGTTTAGCATTACAGCCAGAACCTTATTCCTATTTCTATTCTTATCCTTCCTATCATACACAAGTTAAGGGATCACTAGCTGCTGATGGGAAAGTTTAGGGATCAACAAAATGATCACAATTCATCCTGAGGGGAACATGAATGTAAATACTAGATTCCATCAAATTCATTCAATTACTGCTCCATACATTTTTGCTTGAAACCAGAAATGTCCACCTGGTGGTGGCGCTAGAGGAAAAGTCAGTCAGCTGAGTAGAATTCATCCTCTTGGGATAAACATGAATGTCTGTAAAAAAAAAACATGTTCTCTTACAATATTTGCTATGAACGTCCCACTTTTTCAATTATTTATTTCCAACAATATATAATCACAAGAAACTATACATAATGAAAGAGTACGGGATGTTGCTGAAGCTTGTCAAGCCACTAAACTCCGGTTTCAGTTGTCATAGAGGTGTGACTAATCCAATGGCTTTCCTTGGTGTGATTCCATGATAATGAGTAATTTCACAAAACCAAGAACATACAGAGTACATCTTTTATGACTCACGACCTTTATCAAATGTACAATTCCAGCCATATCCAAACATACAAAGTATGAAACAGACAGAATAAGTGAGTCCTAACTGGTGCAGAGCTGTTTTTCTACTCTGATCAGTATATTGTGACAAATAAAGAGAATGTTATCCTTGACCAGAATACATTATAGATGCCATTTCTTTCAGGAAAGCAGAAATCTGCCCTTTATCAGCTGGGGACAAAAGCTGGATGACAATGCAGTGATCAAACAATGAGATTACCAACGACTGAGAGCATATGTCCACTGTTTACCTTACCAAAATGTGTTTGCATCTTCCTTCTTCCACAGGAGTGTGTGTCTGAGTGTGCCGGCCACCTTCCAGGCAGAGGAGGCTTCGTCCAGAGAAAGAAGGTTGGCGGTCAAGGGCATCTAAAGACAAACATGCAGGCAAGCGTGAGTGAGCGCTAAACACACTGGTGCACACACAGCAGCAAACACACATGGGCAGGAACGTCCCACATTTACCCAGATGTGCACATCTGCTGACAAAAAGCCGCATCTCACAACAAAACGCCTCAGTGCTTTCTACTCACGTAACATCACATCTCTCTCCAATGACGTAGTGTTAGGAGAACAATCTTGTACCGATGCCTACATGGATATAGCCTTTATAGCCATTTAACTGTAGAAAATAAGGCATCAGCAGTTTAACATTGAACGTAGATGAAATGCTGCTTTGTTTGAAAAATGGTGCGTTCAAGTTAAGATTCAACATACATTAAAAACCAAGGCTGCTCTGTTCTCTTCTTAAAAGCCTTTATTAATAGTGTAACAATACAAACACTGAAATTCTTGCACTAGTTTCACTTATATAACTCTGTTATTACAGTCTTTAATATTCAAAGAACAGACTCACCTTGGATTCTTTAGAATTTCTTAAAAGTGAGCCAGTGGTGCTGGAAAGCTGCTGCTTTTTAGTTTTTCTATAAAAGCTGTGCACATTAGTTACAATTCTGGGAAACACTAAAAAGATATTATAGTAAATTGGAGGCCCGTTAGCTTATGTGGAGTTTCTTTTTGATGGCCACCTGGCATGCTGGACCAAACTGCTGTCACTGTTACTGATGCCCAGTGTGACACATTTGCCCAAACATTTGTTGGGTGATTTGCTTAAATTTGTTTCATTTCAGGCTCTGCTGTGGTGTTTCTGTATAACATAATGAATGACATTTGCTTGTTGCATTTCCTTTAGCACACTGATTGAATTGAAGACTTTGAATCTAACAAAACCAAATGTATTCTTTCCCGAGGCACTTTCCCGAGTTGATGGTGTGAATTTAGTCGATTTTGCCAATTACATTTGAAAACTGGACCTTGCTCGAAATTGCATTTGCCCTGTACACCTGTCTAATACATCTGGGAATGAGCCAAGTTAAGCTATCCTACCCTTTGAGCAACTGTCTGAAATATATCAAAGCTGCAAGAGACTAAAGGGTTGACGAGCTGTGAAGGGCCAGCATTGTGTGTACGAGCTGTGTGTGTGTGTGTGTGTGTGTGTGGTTCTCACCAAGAGAGTCCAGCTCGGTGAAGAGATTCAAGAAAATGGCTCATTAGCTGGTCATTATCCTGGACTAAAAATGTAGCAAAGTGACCCCTGTGCCACACTCACTGTCTTCAAATTGCAGCAAGCAGCATGGTTCCACACGCTAATATAATGGAATCAGGTTATTTCTCATTGAAACATGCAGTTGAGATGATACAGTTTATAATTTCCCAATAAAATTACTATAAAAATCATTTTTAGTCGCTCCAGTAAGTAAAAGCTCTCCTTTGCAGGGCACCAAATCACTGATTTGAGCCGTTCTCCCTCACTGCAGTTTGCTTAGAAAGTTGTGCAGCGCATTTTTTATGCAGAGACACATTTCATATGTCTGCCCCCAGGGGCAGACAGCAAAAGAGCACGTACAAAGGAATCAAAAGAGAAGACACGCAGGCTATGAATCAGAAACAGCAGTCACCTTCAAACTGATACCTTTAGCTTTACAATTCACCATCTCACAAACAAGCAAGGTTACATCATGGAACAGCATGGGTACCAACATCTAAAATGTTTAACCAGATCTTAACTCTGTGGCTGTTGTAAATAGTCACCCTGCTGAGTTCCTACCTGCTCCAGTAGTGTTGCACTGGAGCTGAAACTCTATTTTCACCTTCCACAGAGGTGACAGCATCATTTCTCCTCGGGAATCAATCAATAACACATTTTATTATTTTCTTGCTTTTACAATCCTAGAAAAGAGTTTGAGTTTGCCATCTTACATGTATTTGCAATTCAAGTGAACCTACAAGTTAGTTTAAGATGCTTGGTGTTGGGGCTGGGGGGGGGATCCATACTGGATGACCTTAATACATATTTAATAAGCTGCATAATGCTGCCTTCATATGCTCTTCTTAAGTCTAAAAGTCACAAGTACAACATGGCATGCGTTCACTTGAGTATGGTTATAAATACCACTCCAGTCTGTAACTAACGCACTTTATTGTGGCTGTTTAATGAGGCCCCTCAGATCTTCTTTGTGCTTAAGCCAAACAAAAACAGCAGAAAATGCACCTCGGGTATGAAATTAATGTTTATATTAAACCATTCATCAAATGATTTAATTAAAAACAATGTGTGACTGACAGCTGAGTGAAAATAAGACACCACGTCACTGCTTCTTTACAGACACAAAAAAAATAAATTAATTAAAAGGCACAATTACTGATGCAACACCACGCTTCCCATCAACATGACTTTGGGACTTTTGCTCTCTGCTTTTAAATATCGCATTTTTTTTTTACCTTGAGCTTGGCTGCGAGTAATTCAAATTTATCAAGCAGCACATGGCAGCACAACTAAATTTAAATGTGCAGTTTAAACCTGGCTTTCTGCTCTTGCACAGTGGTTTACCTTTAACCATAATACTTCACCATGACAATAACACTAAGATACACAGGATGAAAATGTATAATATACCAACCAACTCTCTGGAAAAATGGCTTCACCACTCTAAATGTACTGGACACTATGAACTGTGGATACTAAGTGGATACTAACAAACAGAAGGAGAATCTTGCAGCAGAATGGCCTTTAGAAAGCAGCTTTTATTGTATCAAATAGTGATAAATGTGTGTACCATTTTCAAGCTATCTACCCACTCTGCCATAAAATAACACCCATCAAATAAAGGATAGTTAACATTTAATAATAATTTATTATATTGCTTCTTATCAACTGGACTTGCTTCTTTCATAGGATTCACGAGTGTGATGTGATGTAATGCATATTGGTCCCATATTCCCATTATCGCCCCTCAGGCAAGCTGTGCAGACTTTGTGAATAGCAAAGCTCCATCGCCTCAATGTGACAAGACAATATAAACGATGCCCTCTGTGGTTTCAAAGAGGCAGTAATAAGACTATGGACTTACATTTACACCATGTGCACTTTTCCTTCAGTGATGCTCTGTGGCTGTTAAGTCGCAGCACCTTTGTTATTTGTGACGGCTGGTGAGTTTATTGCCTGGATTTCTAACAATGAACGATGGAATTAGATAACGTTCTTATTTCCCAATTGGGGCATGGATGCTGGTTGGTTATTGGTTAGTATTGGGCATTTTCAAACCATTTTACATGAATAGTTTCATGAGTGCCGCAATATGCCAAGAACAGAAAAGATTCGTTAGAAAGACATAAGTGCCACTAACTAATTCCCATCCCTGCCATTTCTGATTCCTTTTCTTTCCTGTTTATGTGAATGCTTTACTCAAAATTGCTGTAAAAGTAAAGACCTGTGTTTGGCCAGTCACAGACGTTTAGTACTGTGAACTGGAGCTTGGTAGTGTGTGAGTGTTTGGAAACTAGGAAGAGAGTCTATTTGAGCAACAAGAATTATGGCACAGGAGCCTAGAAAAATTGCTACTGTAGAAAAGGGCGATAAGTCTACCTTGTAAATGTGCTTCAAGCTGGAGTGGAAGACCCAAGGTTTCCTGCATTAGTTGCTACTTGTTGGTGGTCAGGACCAATCAGCCAAAAGTACCGTATTAGTTAGCAGAGTGCACAGGTTGGGACTAACCATCAAATGTATTTATCTCCAGTGTTAAGACAAAGTAGTTCCCACCTGCTTTGGACTCCTAAACCAAAAAGGAGTTGTTTAAAATGGAGCCCACTCTGTAAGAGTCGTGCCTCTTGCTTAATGGCCTGGGAATGGACATAATAAATCAGCCATGATGTAAATAGCTTCACCGTAGCAATCCACACTGGCTCTCCCAGTGACATCAATTGCTGCATGATTAGGTTGTGGTAAACTCAACCTAATCTTCCTGCAGCTCGGGCTGCCGGGGTGATGATACGACCTAATAGCTGTGAGGGAACTTGGGCGAGAGGAGCTTCAAAGAGGGCTGCCCCTTGAGAACTCTTCTCTCCATGTATAAAGACTTACTTTGGCGCTCTTCTCATCAGTCAAACAAGTCACCCACTGCTAAAGCACTAATCTGCCTGATAGTGGCTAACCTACGAGGGAGTTCAGGCCACACAGGGGGCTAACCCAAGAGCTCCAGCGCATAAGTAATGGTGTGAGATTAGACCTCTGTGATAAAGGTCCTTATCATACGACCCGGCCGGGAACTGTGGGGAAAGAGTTCACCTCCCTCAGATGAACTCCTCTAATGATTCCCTCCTTGCAGCCATAATTAAACCCCGTTGCCCATTGTCTTGATTCATTAGCTCCACAACTCGGTTTGCCAACCTTGATCAATTACGTGACCACCTATCTCAGCCAAGCTCTTTAGTTAACACTCTCACGTAGCTTTGTCGTTGTGTAAGTGACAGCACAGGAGCAAGGCCGTGTGTGTGTGTGTGTGTGTGGGAAGGGAGGGGGACGAGTGAGTGAGTGTTGGAGGCATTATCACTCCACATTGTGATTAGGAAAACCTTAATGGACGTCTCAACAGCGACAACACTAAGATGAGACAAGCATTTAGTCCTTGTCTAGACTGAGGCAGTGCATAAGTGTTTGTGTGTGATGTCAGTAATGGCACAAGCACTTGAATCCTCTCTAAAGTGAATACATTTATGGAACCCTGACACTAATTAATGTGGTGTTTTTAATTAGTTTTTTTTCTTCCGACACTCGCTTTTCAAAGTGGAGATGGAGCAGGGAGGGATGGATAAGGTGTTGATGGTATTGTGAGAAAATAGAACGCTCTGAAGGTGGCAGATCAATTATCATACATACTGTAGACTCAAACACATGCAGACACAGCAAGCTTTTAATCATGCTGAGCTTGAAATAAATGTAAAAATAACAAGAAAAAAGGACTACTGTTCTGTAATTACATGATCAAAATAAAAAGCGTCTTACCTCTTTTCTTTGCCGTTTTTCATATCTCCAAAATTGAAACTAATTTGGTCCCAAAGTGGACTTGTCAGACTTTTAATGAGACATAAAACCCTTTCGATTTCAGTTTGTACTTTTCTCATGTGTTGTTTTGTCATATTTTTTCTGCACCTTTTTTTTTTTATTTTTATTTCTGTTTGCACAGTCGTCCTCAGTGTGTTCCTGCCACTGCTCACCACCATGATCCCCACACCCACCAACTCACCTGTTCCTCACTCCCTCTAGTCCCACTTCTTCACCAGGTTGTCCATTGTTCCTTCTTGCATAAGACGTGAACAAAAGTAAACTTGTGTTTCTGAACACATGGTAAGCTTTGTTTTCAGTCTTTTTTATCCAAACAGTATAAGCCTCATATTCAGTATACTAGTAATGCATGTCACCCTGTTTTATACCTATTTGTTACCACTTACATCACTAAAACAACCTAACTAAATAAAATTCAAGAAAGATATTTTGGTTCAGTTTTAAATTGTCACGTAAAAAAACACCATCAAATAACACATCCTTGTTGTTTAATCTGCATTAATTGATTAGTTTTTGGCTGTAAAGAAAATTTCATGTTTTTGCTGAGTTTAGCTAGAAGATGTCAAGGATTGATATAAGTAAAATGCAACAAAGTGCAATGGTAACAAATTTAGCAAATAAAGTAAGTCAAACTTGCTTTAGCTTTCTTTATTTTGGCATTTGATTTAACAGCTACTAAAGCTATCACTCTACAAAAGAGATTAAAAATGGCTTCAGATGAAAACATCAGATTTGTGTGGAGTGATGAGGAGACTGTAACCTCCCTCACATTAATCCTCTACAATGATTCAGTTGAATTAGCGCCACCAAATGTTTATCTGGAGGCGCTTAACCTCTAAATATGGCATAATGAATGGATTTTTTGCTCATTATCTGGAATTTTTTGTTTGAAATTTCGACTACATTTGCGTGGAAACGTTGTCTCTAAAATATTGATATTGTAAACATGTCGGTACGTGTTGTTTGAGCACTATTAGCAATTATTTGGAGCTGTGATACTGACCACCTGATTAACATCCTGATCTCCGTGATTTCCACCCACATTTAATGGAAATGGCTCTTTAGTTGCTAAATGCTCCACCATGTTCACCAGCTAGTTGCTACCTTTGTCTGCCGTTGGGTAGGTAACGTATTAGCGGTTTATCAGCACTATCAGCCTACTGCGGCTCAGGATGGGCTTGATCATTTTTGTAAAACCAAAAGAACTTGCTAAAAGACGCTAAAATGCTGAGAGGAACTAGGATAATACTTCTGTCTGGATATATTGACTACTTCTATGTGAAAGGGTTCCACAGTACGGGTGAACCCATTGTTCATATGAAGCTATTGATATTGATACAGTACAGTATTAGATATCGGGATACATTAGACTTTTGTCTTGTCAGACTTTGACAACATTCGCCCACAGGCAGCAGTGCATCAGAATTCAGTGCTGCTACAGCTCGAACACTTGTATATCGAGGGGTTAAACCATGAGCAAACACTCCATATTGATAGACAGCAGTTGCGGATTAACATAACGACGCAGACAGACATGACAAAGGGGATACGGAAACACAAAGACAAACAGCAGAAAAGAGGAAACAGATAAGATCTCAACAAACAAAAGCAAGAATAGGCAGCTGAGCAGAGCAGACACATACTACACATTGAGAGGGAGCAAACAGGCCAAGTTCTCACCTTAACTATATCGACATTCTAACAGAACAGTTCCCTAACCTACGCATTTTGGCTGGAGACACTGGCTCCCCGCCAGACAGCCGCCTGCATGTAAACAGGGACAAACCTGACTCACGCTTCCAATTTTTTGGCTAATGTTGATTGGCAAAGCTCCCAACAACAGGAGCAACAGGCCGAAAAAAAGTGGTCACATGGTCAGAAATCCTTTAACATTTTTCCCGGCAACAGGTTGTTCCTATGGGATTAAAGCAAAAGCACCAAAGGCAGCACCTTGAGCGATATTACAGCTGCTGGATAGAAAACCTCCTTCTAACCAAAACTCTGCTCCTTTGCTGAGTGTTAGCATAACCTGTGCTGTGCGGTGCAGTCCTGTGCACTGCATAGTTCATCATCCTTTACACCTTTCTTTGGCTAAAATCTGTTAGCTCTAACATTCAAATGCTACAAGCACAAACAATGCATTTATATTTTGTATAGTGTAATATCTCTTGGTCCAAACTGGCTCTTTTATCTTAAATTTCTAGTATTTATTCTACATAGTCTACCAACTCATTTTTGTAGACCCGACGGTTGTCACTGCTGCAGTACTGCTGAAGACATAAATATAATAATAATAAGATATTGATAGTGTCTTCCATCCATACAAAAATAAAATTGCTTTGTTTACCAGTGTTGTAAATAGAAAAGGTGTGCGTGAGTGAAGGAGATCACAGGAGGAAGGGATTGTTTCACAGCTGGAGTGAACAGGAAAAATGACCAGAGTGACAATCTACAATATAGGCTTGTGAATATTGTGTTAGACTCGGAAAATGTGAACCTGAGTGAGTGATTTTCAAAGTAATAGTTTTTCCTCCATATACTCCAAACACTTTCAACAATGGAAAAGGGAATAACAATCTAGCGTTTAAGATATAATACGATTTATGAAGGAGAAAGCCTTGGCAGCATCTAATGCAGAACATGCACAATGCAGAAAATGTATTTACTTATTTTCCCAGTTGAAGCTTAATTGTTTTATTCATTTGCCAGAATCAAAAGACAAAGTGCTCACTGATTCAGATTGTGGAAGCTGTTAAATACCTTGCATAACATGTCAAAATTGAATATTAAATGACGGACAGCTGTGATATAAAAGGATGTGTGTATTTCAGTCATGGAATTTGGCTTTAATCAATGCCTCCATTATGTGAATAGAGCCTACTGAAGATAACCAATATGCTTCAGTATGCATAAATATCTTGTCTGCTCGTTTTAGCAGCTTTTCCTTGCAATATATTCCCCCACAACCACATCATAATGGAAATCCCTGCAGCCAGACAGCTGCCATGTTGGACCCACTCAGGCCAAACATAAGGACAGACTCTGGCTTTGAGTCCACGCTGTGGCTTTTGGACAGCTCGATAAACACCCACAAACCCTTTTGTCATAGCCCCCGAAACCCCAAGCAGATTTTCAAGCTTTTCTGCAATCACAATCTCCACACAGCCTTGGAGAAACATATTTGCCAAAAAGATAGGAGTGTGAGGACTGCTGTCATTTTCTGATTATCAAATCTGATGAGACAGCTACTGATGTGGGAGTGAACAGCGGGGATTACTATATTCTGCAGGATTCTGGTAGATTCAGGCATTTGCTGTGGTCTAATCTTAGCCATTTGGAGATAGGAGGAACCAAACATGGCATTGATATCTGATGTTTGTATAGGTTATTTATCAGGCAGCTTCGGTTTTGACAGAGAGATTATAGGAAAAGTAGGCAGGGATGACATCCTTTTAAAGCCTCCCATGCTGAATTTGAACCCCAGAGGTGCAGGTACTTAATATGTGGCCTAAACTACCTTAGACACCATAAAGGTTTGTGATATATTTATGTATTTTTTTACAAAATAGAGGAACATGCTTTGCAGATGCTCAAAAAAATGTAAAAGTCGAAAAGAAATACTACTGAACCATGTAGAGGTTAATGGTCATTTTATCCTAATTGAACTTGACACAACAACATACTGGAGAGCTATAATACCTGGCTCTGATTGGCAGGCAGTGACAGCTTCTCTGACTCATATGATGCAAATCTTCGAGTGGAGGCAGGAAAACGTGTGAAATCAAATGCTGCAAATCTGGCAAAAGCTAAAGGATTTACATGGTTGCTTAAGGGGAAGTGTCAATCACGATCCTGTCCTCTTGTGATGCCATTGCTAAAAATAATGCTTGCAAAAGTGGATGTACACATTTTGAGGATCCACTAAATGTAAAGCAGATTTCGAATATAAGTCTATTAATGTATCCATAAAGTATATATATGGAGAAGTTTAGCTCGCAAGTCTGCTGATTTTAAACAACCCTGTGCTGCATAAAGTTCCATAAACTGTTATTACAATAGTACTTTCCCACGGCGACACGGTCTGACATACTTTCCCTGAAGGCTTTTTATGCATCATGACTTTCATTGATATTTCTTCCCATATATGTGTGGCTGCAGTGGAAATGAAGCCTGTATGATAGATTAATAAGGCCTGTTCTGTTTTTTTTTGTGTCTTTAAGGAAGCCAAAAGGTAGTATTGGATGTAGGAGGCTGATTTCCATATCATGGCTTTTAAGTGGATGCGCAAGTGAAGTGCTTTGCCTGTTTTTCAGACAAGCACACATTCAAACACACACACACACACACACACACACACACACACACGTACATGGAGGGCCATAAAGCGCTCTCACTCTGTATTGCGCTCTGGACAGAGTGATAGAGGGTGGTGCAGAGAGTGATCAATATGTTTGTGCTATAAATAGCCAGTAGCGCAGTGTGGTGCTAAGGAGGAGGGATGCAGGGGTAATATATTTGATGAGGGGGAACCCAGTGGTGCTCAGCATGGAAATGTTGCTGTGCATTCACAAAGCTTAGCCAGGGATGGGAGTATTACAGCTATTTGTTACCACGCCAAGGCTTTGAAATGCATTTGAAATATAGCAAAGCAGTACAATGTAAAAGTGAATGCCATCAGAACGGAATGGAAAAGATTGTGTTGCTTAATACATTATATAAGGCAACATTTTCTCAAGGTTCCAACACAATGAATAGCAATGAGATGTATGATGTATTGAAATGCAGCACAACGTCAAATAGTTTGTCCCGCTGTCACCAATGTATGGTGTGATATCCCTGGTTTGGAAGGCTTTATGTGAGAGTACTAATATTTATACCAGTGTTCTGTGAGGTCCTACTGAGACACAGTGGTGCTTTGAGCTTAATGATAACATGCCCGTAAAGACGATGCTGAAACATGTTAACGAGGCTGGAAAAAATGTAAACATGTAGAAAAAAATTAATTTTGGACGGTTGTTTTGACTAAACAATAAAGATAATAAGTTTACTTTTATATGAAGAAGATGAGCAGGAAATCCTTACATTTGCTGGAACCAAAAAATTTGAATTATCTACCTTCGAATTGTAATTAATCCAAAAACCATCCATGTCAACCTGCACGTGGCTCTACAGGAGGAGTCAGGTTATCACCAAAGCTGAATGTCACTCTGGGGACCACTCTCTGTTCAAAATCCATCCGATGGCTATTGAGATTTTTCTGCCTGGACCAAAGTGGTGGACTGACCGACCAGCTGACTGACCATCCATAGAGCCACACTGCTGGTCAGGCTGAAAAAATCTACGAATCTACCTCCAGACGACATGATTAGAATCACTAACAACAAAAAACAATGCATGATTAGATGTTAATCTGACTGTTAATACAGCGTATTATCTCTTGTTTGTGATATGAGCACTGTGTGTTTGTGCACTGCTGTGGAACGTGTACCTACTTTTCTCACTCACAGCTCATTTCCCAATTGGGAAATTACGGTGACCTCTTGGTATTTAGCTCACACCAGAGGATGAGCCTGTGGCTGTTACCTCTATAATTTTCACTCATTTTCCAGGCATACCAACATGCCAATAACCACGAGTCGGCCTTCTAGCACCGTGATGGGTTTTCACATTCGCTAAAATCAGACATGTGGCATGGAAATTGTCCCGCTCTGCAATTATCAGAGGCAAAACCTGCTTCACGTGTTGGATTTCACAGTGCATACACAGGATTGGGCACAGATTCTGAGCTAAAATACAAAAAGTCCAAGGAGCTGCCATTAAGTCAACTACACTTATTATGCAAATATGCTTCATCTGAACTGTAATCACAACAGACAAGGCCCCTCAGGGAGTGATGACAGATGTCAGCGTTTGATTATAAATGTCAGCACGGAGAAGAGCGCTGTCCCGGTTGCCCAGCCAAACACAGGCCTTGATATTTCATCCAGACACAGGCCAACATTTATTTTCTAATTAGTGGTGTGTAATCACTGTGTTAAGCTGTGCTGTCACCGTGTGATATTTCAAAAAGATTTTTGATTGATGGTCCCTGTAATGAAGGTGTTCAAGGAAATCATCACACTGAGATGTTTGTAAGAATTTAATTAAAGTCAACTCAACTGATCAAACCGTGATATTCTAGTTGAAAGAAACACTTTGGAAAGCTTTAAGACATTGTGAGAACCTGAAGCGCAAATTCTAGTTGTCGTATTTTTGATCTGTAAATTACCACATTATGTCTGCCTGCGACTTTGCAGGAAGGAAATGCCTGGAAACAATCAATATGTTTTTGTGTGGTGAATTTGTGTCATGGTGGTTTATCTGCAGATATGTGATTCTGGCATGAACTGAAAAGCTAAACTACTATTAACAGCATCAGCTGATCATGGGTAGCCAAGAAAGTTGTATTAGAGGAAATCTATATGTGTGGCATATGTATTCATGCAAGGTCATTGACATAAAGCATGCCATTACATGAGTGCGTGGTTTCCCTGAGCAGAGTATCAGTTACGTCAGCTATTATAATTCATTCAGAGCATAAATCAACCAAAGCCTGCAAGCTAGTTTAGGTGGTCACATATATGGATATATAAAACGTACCGGATGTCCAATTCACCCTTTTGATCAAGGTGGTGTAACCACCTTTAGGCTCTACCTGAGGGTCTACGTCCCCCCGGGGAGGAAGTTATTATTGTCACTTCCCACTCCCTGCTGTGCTGAGCTTGCTGTTTCCCTGTGGGGAGTGTCAAGGTCAGAGCCTGGACAACAAACAGCAAGACGGTGCATATTCCTCATTTACATAACAATCAATGCAACGATCATTTGGCTGGCTACATTAGATGCAGTTGAACACGGCTCACTCTGAGTATTCTGTTTATCTCTGGCAATGACTGAACATTCCCAGAGTAACATGTCAGTCCAAATAACTACAGTATATTTAAAGTAGTGGTACAGTAGGAACACAATAGTTGTGTCCCAAAGCCTTAAATGCTATAAACTAGTTCTATAAAGTATATATTACATACTGTTCACCATAGTGTACCGTTTTAGCAGTGGTTTTTATACTCGTTGGCAATTAAACAATCTGTCGGATGTCATTAAGATTTAAACTTTTCTTTATTCTGGAGCTTTCTCATTACCATCCACATTTTCTTTAAATTCTATTCCAGCCTGGAGCAGCTCCTATATTTCCTTTGTGCGTTGCATTGCAGGATTATAGTATGCATGAACACCAAACTCAAAAGTCAGCTGCATCCGGTCTGCTTTGAGCCTACTTCCCCCCCCCCCTTGGTCCAAATGATGTAAAGTACAGGTGTCAAAGTGACCTTAGAGATCCTGCATAATCCACTGGTGTTCACTGTGTTCTGTTGGTATGGAAACAGCCAACGGAAGCCAGAGTGAGACCACGTGGGCAGGATCAGTGCGACAGGTGGGATGTTGACAAAAAAAAAAAAAAGTCTGTGAATGAGGCTGACAAAATCCTGTCTGAGCTCAATCATATCCCATTCAACAACGACCAGCTCCTCCTGCTGCCTGGTTACTGGCTCGTTAATAAAGAGATAAAAAAAAAAAAAAAGAAAACGCCACAGGCAATACGTAGATAGGTTCTGGGTGATCATGCTAATCCTTGCCCTTTGGAAATGGATGCTGTATTCATACCAATACTGTGCAGTCCCATAATAAAAATCATTCAAATGTGAGGGTAATGATATTAAGCATATGTGTAGGCACATTAATTCATCATTCACACCTTTTGTGGAATGCCAGAAATTACATTGTTGCGTATCAACAGGTACACGGCATCTATACACAGAAACAGTGTAACTGCCATTGAAGCAAGTGTAGGTAATCTTATTTGAGTTGTCAATCACAACACCATAAACATCTTCATAGAAATATATTCTGGAATGTGGTGCATTGATTTCTGGATCAGTAAACTGCGAGCATCACTGATGCCAGGAGGTGCAATAATGACTCATAGTCCTCCTGATATGATTAAAATTGGTCTGATAATTTTGTGTTGCATGTTTGATGTATTTATTGCAGCAGCCACGTTTAGAGTTTGGATAAAATGTTGATTTCATCTCCATCTGACATGCATACACACTGCTTGATACTGCTTTGAATGTGATGCACCGCACGTTTGTCAGATTTCATACCACATCATTTTGGATGATATTTAAAAGCATGAAATGCAAGCACAGCTGTTTTGTTCTCTGACTTACTGTCTTAGTCAGTCTATCGCTGTCTGCTCCTGCATTCTGCTGCTCAGGAGTAGTTCTGAACGCTTGTTTCAGAGGTGGATTACATTTGTGGGTCTTAATCCCCAGTTTTCGGCCCATGGTGTGTCGGCTGTATTCAGGATTTCACAAGGGGAATCTAGGAATGTTTTATTGAGCAGTCGCCGGCAGCTCTCTTCAGTCATGTAACACAATCACTTCAGACTGATGTTTTGTGTATATCTCTTGTTTTAAACAGCTTAAGCAGGCATCCTGCTGGTTTATTTCTCCCTCAGGTTATTTTGCAGGAGAATGTTGCATTTATTTGGTTGAAAGGGGGAATAAAGTGGTATTCACAGGCAATTTTATTACATTTATATTCTCCTATAAAACAGGGCTTGGTTTCAGTTTTAGGGTTGGGGACACAGTAAGCGGGCTTGTGCATGATTAGGGTGGTGCTCATGCATTTTATACACTTGTGTATTCATCTCTATGGAGAAAAATGTCAGATGTAAATAAGATGCAGTCATTTTATTCCCAAAAGTACCACCATGGATGCCCTAGTTTTCAGACTATACTGCATATATATGGGCCTATGTTCTCAATATGTTTGTATGCCTTTTATCTGTGAATTATGGTCCATCTTGGTCCATGCAACAAAATTATACTGCTATATGGAGGCAAGACTAAACTAAATTAATAAAATGTCAATCATTTAATATAAATGATTGTTTTTCTATTACTTGCAATCCATGCACAGTGCAAAAAAGGCCCTGTAGTGACTCATCCTTTTGAGCACTTGATTGCAATGATGTGAGGAATCGCAATTGATAGTTGGTTTTGTTAAAACTTGTCTTGAAGCAATACAAATTTACTAGTGCTTCTTTTGAATATGGGCTGTGTTTGTGCTGACTACCATTTCAGTGTGAGAAAAAACTAAAAAAAAATCCATTCTCTAATGATCTGTTTGAATTACAAAAAAAAAAGAAAAAAAATTGACTGCGTGTGTGACAAAATAATCTCAATCTGTTTGCATTTCATGCTCAAGAGTCGTCCATGCTCAGAAATCACCATGTAATTGACTGGGGGGCCATCGCTGGTCTCCTTTACCTTCATTCAAATTTGAACGCTTTGCACGTTAGTCTCATTAATTTGCGCTTGATTTTTTTATTAAAAAGTGACAGCCTTAGTGTGTGTCTGCTTTTGTTATTATACAGGCAAGACACAATTACCACACGAGTAATTGCTCTTCCACGAAAAGAAACATAGTACATTATTTCCTAGAGGCCATTACGATAACATTTTCATCAGACACCTTTCGAGATGTAAAAAAAAAACAAAAAAAAAATCTAAATTCACATAATGAACTTATTCCCCGGTGCTACAGACAGGATGTTGATGGACCGCAGTCATTCAGTCTTATGACAGAGTGGCGATAAAGTTTTAGTGTGTTGTTCATTTGTCGTGGTTGGTGCACAATGGTTCCTTTCTCTGCACTGCTGATAAGGGAGCTCGTCACTGGAAAGTAGCAGCTTTGAATGTGCACCTAAGGTTTGAAACTTGTATTGAAAAAATAAATGGATATAAAGGAGAATGTCCTCCAACTACAGGACAATTGTCCTTGAGCTTCAGCACCCTGCTATTGTTCCAGCAGAGCGGCTTATGGGACAGCAGTGCTGGTCTGTTGTTGCACCAAGCAACGCCAATGAATCTCACTCAAGCAATTATTCCCACTTGTTGTTGCCTTAAATAATAATCAGTTAGATAATGATAATTAGATGCTACAAATGTAGAATTTCATTGGAAGCATTGATGGGAAAGCCAATTTTGTTCCATCCTACACTGTCGTCTGAAGCCAGTTTTCATCACCAATTCTGTGCTTTTGCAGCCGTTCTCCCGTGTAGCCCACTCCTGCCACATCGGTCATATTTTAGGTACTATATGTGAATGAAAACATGGTATTTAGCTCTGCCAATCAGAGGTTATATAACAGCAGCATGCAGCCAAGAGTTCTGTCAATCAAAGGTAATGTGATAACACAAGGTTTAATGCTGGCTCAGGGCTATTGTTGGATCCTAAACTCAGTTATTCATTTCAGACATTGAAATGTAAAATGCCAAAGAGGATCAAATTTATCCTAAACACAACCAAGGTAACTGAGTGACTCATTTGCATCCTTAAAATCAAATTGAAATTTCAGTTTTCCTCACTTTTTGTGCACGGAAATATAAACTCTTGATGATACTGCAGCTAGTGTAGTGTGCACATTTTGTCCCCCTTTCTGAATGGATTTGATGTCAACCATTACCAGCTTGTCTGTCCATTTTCAGCAGCAATCTAGGCTAACTAGTCTCCATTTGCAAATGGCCTAGCTGGCTAATGTAAGCACTGTTTTCCCACAGATGTTACTCTCAGTTGGTTAACCAAATTACTAAATGATCACCGCTGTCGTTCATACTACACCTTTTTGTTACCAATCACCAGTGTCCAGACTTTGCTGGCATTGCAGAAAAATAGACAAAGTTTAATTTTCTCCTGATAATTGAAAATTTGCCCATATATACAGATTTCTTAGAAAAAAATAAGCTTAATTTGGACATAACCTTTGACTTTAGAAAACTAACTGGATCCACTGTGTGTTTCACCTTTGAACTGGCTTGCTTGTTAAACCAAGATAACTTGAGTTTTGCTGAAGATGTAACTAGATAAATGTCTGAGCTGAGGCGACAGCTTTTTAGAGGAAATGGCATTTGTAAACACAGTCATCTTTCCCCACATTGTCTATTATTGTAAATAAAAGGTGTATACGCGACATACGACATCAATCATCCTGAAAGCACTTGAGAATGGATGGTAGACAGCTTAAAAGCTTTAGATAGCCCAATGCCTCACTGTATACCACATCTCTTATTTTCAGCTCTAAGACCATAGAGAAGCAGCACTCTTAAAACAAAAGATTGGGCAATTGAAGCAGCTACACTTAAGGTGGCTAGGCATTGCACCCTACAGAGAAAGGAAAAAGTGCTTGAAAGTTGGTCCAACTGTGAAAAAGGCGACCCTGGCAGCCGCAGAGAAACTGAATGAAATGAAACCCAATAGTCACTGGGTCCACTTTTGCAAAAATGCTTTTATAACATGAAATCTTAATTATCCAGCTAAACTATTCACTTTTTTCCAAATAAAACCTTTTTTAAAAAAAAACATTTTCTTTTGTGAGAGCGGCTCTTTTTTCTGTCTCAGGAGCACTGCCGACAACATCTGGCCAGCTGGCCATTTTTTCAGAGTCCTTTTGGGAGGGGCACTGTGGCAGCAGGTCTTAAGAGCAGGCCACATGTCCCCTTTCCTGGCTCCACCTTGGGGAATTCCACCTGTCCTTGGGCCAGCTAAGAGACATTTTAATCCCTGAAAATTCCAGGGTTGGCCCCAGGTTCTGCACCCAGTGGGATATGTCAACTCCAGCTCTTGCTGCAAAGTCCTTGTGGAGCTAAAAGCAGGACCTGTCAAATGGCTGCCCCTGATCTAAAGCAGCACTGACTCTCAATCAGTGAGGAATGCTCTACCACTTCTGTTTGAATAAATAACACTCCAGTCTGTTACATGAGGTACACTGACATCCAAGGGTGTTCTTTCATAAGTTAACTCTCACACTGTACACTTTTCATTCAACCCAGCTTCCTGCTCAAAGCTAATATATTAATTACCAGTGGAGGTAGGTGGTGGGAAATTTGCAAGATCATGAATGCCATAAAATACAATTTTTGGCTCTACCACCCAAAACAAAAGCCAGATTTTTACTTCCACAGCATTGCTGCTCTGTTTATAAAGTTTCGTACTGACCTTACTAAAACAATGAGGTCTCACATATACATATATATATATTCAATGACCTTTGCGAAATCAATAATAAAACGACATACGACACGTTTCCATCACAAGTTCATCCCAAATAGAGTCATTCTTCTGGGTCTTCACCTCCTCAGAATGGTGGGAGGACATGAAGACTGTTATGTTGGTTTTTGCAGCCACCAGCAGAACAATTTGCGTGTTTTGCTTGTACCTTTGACGTCTTATTACTAGAGCAAGAGTTGACAGCCATTCTGGGTTCTGGTTTCCAGTCGACGGGACTGTCAGCCTGCTGAAGGGCTAAAGGCAGTCACATGTTCAACAGACCTGCATGATGTCACAAGTGGGGCCATATCTCAGCAGAAGAAAAAGAGAGAGGATGATTTTTTCTTAACGTATAAATGTGCTGTGTCTCTAGACACACATTTATTTTTAAAAGACATTAAAAGTGCATTTTGCATAATATATCCATTTTAATCAAAGTTTTGGACCAAATTACAATCTGATGATTTTGCAGTTCCTAGAGCTACACTAATAGCATGCCTAAAAAAGCACACAAACCAAGAAACCTAACCTTTTCTTCACTATACAGTGTATAACTCTGTAAGTGTTTCAAGATGTGTGGTTCTAGACTATTCAACCAACTATGCTTGCAGCCCCATACATCAAGCACCTATGCCATTTCTTGAACTGCTTTGGCTTTACGTGACTGTAAGTCTCCATGTAATGTCTGGATCAACACAACAAGTTTAAATCCATATGGAGTCAAAGGCAGAATGAGTGTAAGGAAATTATAAAAGCACCATGAAAGGCAGTAAAGAGTCCTTGTAACACTGACACATTATACAAAAAGACAGGATAAAGAACTGCTAGAAAATGAAGCTTTTTATTCAGTTAGATTCAAGGTTATGCAAACGTACCATCAGTATGTTCAACTGCCACATATACATTGCTTATATATACATATGATGTAAAATGTTGAACATAAAACAAATCAGCTTGTCCTTTTCAATGATGCGCTGTAGATTCACTCTTTGCCCTTATGGTCATAATTATGTGGTGGTATGATTACTTATGTATTCTATTTGGTATTCATATACCAAAGTGGCATTGAAATGGATGAATGAAGTGCATGAAGCCCATCTTCAAAAACTGCAGCACTAACGCTGATGATTTCTTCACCGACTGCACCAGCGTCCAGTCAGCCAGCTAAAATAAGAAATTCAAGGGCTTTCTTGCTATCATTCTCTCTTGTATCCCCCCCCCTAACCTGAACTAGGGTAGGCATTTGGAACATTTGGAAAATGGATGGATGAATTAATGGAGTTCATGCTGGCATGTGGGAAAAGTTCTATCAGTGACTTTTTAGCTCCACTTATGCCGGATTCAAGGCTGGCTTCACACTCCACACTTCTGACTCCTTCATAATATGTCTGATATTGTGTTTTCTTCTCACCTATTTAAGGCTGATAATGAAAGACTAATTCCCTAATCCCTTTCACTCTGCTGGTGCGACTCCCTCTCTATATTGTGTTGATGAGCGACAAATTGATGAACACTGAGGAGCTGTTGACAAATTACTCAGTCTGTTTCATTCTAAATGCCAATACCTATATTTGCAAGAGGAACAACACAAATGGATAGTGGTGCGATATGGCAAACCGGGGACCTGTGATCCTTTCATGCATCATTTTAAGTGACACATTGCTCAATACAGATATTCCCCATCGGGAAATCAATACACCCAATGGAAAAAGTAAAACTGTTAACTTTGAGGTAAGAGGAAAATATATATCCAAAATAATGGCTTGATATACAGAAACACCTAAGGTTCTCCAACGGAAAAATGATTTCTTTTTTCAGTTGTATTCTACTCTTTTTTCTTTTTTTTTTTTTACTTCACTCCTTTTCTGCTTCTGTCTATTTTCTTTGTAATATGCTGGATAGCTGTAGGGTACCATGAGGCTAGGTTGGTGAGGGTGTATTAATGAAAAAAGCACCTGCACCAAAAACCATTTATCAGATCACACTGTGGCTAGGTGACACAGGGAATGGAGTGTGCGCGCATTGTGTGTTGTGTTTATGCGTCTTTGTGTGCGTGTGTGTGTTTGTATTCGTGTGTTTCCACTGTGACACATTCATCACAGGGGGACATAAATGAGCTGAACTCAAGCTGTGGAAGGGCGTAAGGGGAAAAGGATGGGTGTTAACTGTGAAAAAAACATGAGGAGATGGAGGACGAAAAGAAAGAGAGGTGGGGAAAAAAAAGGGGGTAAGGTACTCCAAATCGTCAAACGGGAGCTAAGTGATATGGGTGTATGCATGTACTGGCTTCTGTGTGTGAAAGAAGTGTGAGTGCTTAATGGGGCTTAGTCAAAGAGTGTATGGAGAAATGCCTCTCATCCGGTCTTCAAGGGGCTGCCATCACCTTCCGCATCACTTTGCTTGAAGGTCACAGTATCCCAGGATGCACTATCAATGTGGCTCAGGTGCCTTCAAGTGTGAAGTCATTCCACTACTGCGATGTTATTAATGCAACTTTTAAACTGTCACACAAGCTCAAAAATTCAATGCAGAATTTAAAAAAATACAGTTTAAGTAAGTCTACTCACTACAATCTCTCCAAACAATGTCAAACTGTACAAATCGAGGAATTATATTTATATAATACTTGTGCTAAACCAAGACTATCTCTTCCCAACATTAATTAATTTGCCTAAAAAAAAACAATTTGCATCAGCATATCAGTAGGCTTCCAAGTCTTGGAGAACTCAATCTTCTCTCGTTTTAAGTACCACTAACAAACACATCCAATGGCTATTTTCTAGGGTGGTAGCTTAGAGGTGAAAAAGCTGCATAATTGAGACATCTGTGACACTTAAGTGTTGGAATTTGGTCAGAATTTTCTGAAGGAGGATGGTGCAGAGGGGGGATTTGGATGCATGACCACAGTATTCCTAAAATCCTGGCTATGGCCCTGCTTTCATTTATTACCATAATAACCAAGCAGACACGACTCAAGGCTGAAGAAACCTACAGGGGCTCTTCCGCATGTTTTTTTGGACCATGAGAATATTCGAATCACTTTAGTCTCCAAAAGTCTAAATACTGAAGATGGCATGTTTGAAATATTTGAAAGAGGAAAAAAAAGATAAAATGAAATATATATATATATATCAAAGTAAAGCAAATACCACAGTTATTTGGAAATGCAGTGGCTGTGAAAACCCAATGATGATGACTATCTGTGATGCACAATATCAGATGGTGGCCATTTTCACCCTTATCCTATCAACCATCTGAGCCATTACAGCCAGAATAGCCATTAGCGAGTATGAGCTCTATAATAGCAAGGATAATTCTGCCGTACAGCCCTCTATCCCAGCTGTTCATCCCCCAGTATTTCAATTGGCCCGTTTCAATAACAGGATGAATAGCGCTATCGCTCAATTCCGCTCTACCCAAAAGCAGACACTTGTATGATTTACTTTGCATGGAGTTGACAAAGAAGAGGATTTGATGTTGGCATTAAAGTTTCAAAGTCAAATAAAGATTTTAGCCCTGTGCTGTAAACACACTGAGCCACTGAGGCTGGGCTTTTCCCATTTGTTACAGTGACAAAAATAAAGGTCTACCAATATCTTCTCACCATGCTCTAATAAACTACCCCCATGGTGTTTGATAATATCATTATTCTGACAAGTTTCCTTCCTGTCTAAAACTTAAGTGGAGTATCTGTTGATCCTCTTTAAGTTAAGGGTAATTAAGTGATGTTTCAGTACTATCTTACATCTTAGCCTCGCCCGAGATGCAATCCATCTCCAACGGTGTTGCTGTAGCCTTATCTACTTTTTAGATGAACTGTCAGATGATCCCTTTTTGGAGCTGGAAAAAATGTAGTCCCCAGCTTATTCTATAGACTACGGCTGGCAGCAGCTCTGAACTCCTGGCACATCCCAACTAATAACCACTTCACCTCGGGGTGCAGGGTGCAGGCAAGCTTAAAAGGAGCAAGAAAAAAAACAACCATAAAAGAAGAAAAAAAAATTCCTTACCTCCCGCCCGCTCATCATAGGAAGTGCAGCCTCAGCAGCCGCCTATGCAAAAGCGCTCTGATGATTATGCAAAGACCAAAGAGCGCTCGGAGCGCAAACAGCTGGCCCAGTCTCACCGAGGATCATGGAGAGTCTTCTGATCTTTCTAATATATTCGGTAATTACTGATATGTGTCGACAGTGTGTGTGTGTGTGTGTGTGTGTGTATTTGCAGTCAATGTTACAGCAAACGAATTCCAAATTTGGCCTTGCGTGCACGCACGTTCACACCCATCTGATCCTGATGCATTTTGAAATTATGTATATTTATAAAAAAAAAAGAGAGAGAAAGAGAAAAAAAAGAGACTCAAAAATACAGACGAATGTACGTTCAATATTTTCACAGTTTTATTCGTGAACAAAACATTGTGACTCGTGAGCACAATATTTGCATGAACGGAATGGGTGGGAGGAAGCAAAGCAAGAAGAAAAACACACAAACCATGTCTTCAGAGGCAGCAAGCGAGCACTGTACCCAGAGAAGAAGTCGTACCCGACACCAGATAATTTGTGAAGATTGCAGCTGATCTTTTAATGCCTCATATTTTGAGCTCTTTTATTACACCTGAAGAACACAGCTCTTCCACTTGAGTTGAGCATAAACACGTCCCCCTCTGGCTCACTGTGAGTAATTCGCTCCTCCCATCTTATCATGCTGGGTAAAGTTCATCCACTGTTACAGTTTTCTAACAGTCAACAGCAGATGTTGAGGTTTAGAGGTTTTGCTTTTGGAATAAGTAATGACACCCTCTGGTTAATATCATTACCATCTCCATTTCATCCCGCATGTTCAGATAATTTGCCAGTGTCTGGCATCTGGGCTGATGATGTGGGAAATGCCATCTTAATGCAAATGGTTTATTTGAGGAGCTAAATTCCAATGTGGCTGTCTGAGCCCAGAGACCCACCACTGGTTAAGGCAAGAGGCAGAATAATCATGTAGTGGGTGATTCAGACTGACTGCGCTTAAACGACAGCATTCTGCATTTATTCAAATGCTTACAATGAGTCAGCAGGCAAGACAGAAAACCCTACATGTTAACAGTCTTGGTGAAAAGATTGATTCATAGAGGTCCCCTACTGACAAGTCTATATAGACTTCCACTATGTGCATCACTCTGAATTATTTTTCAACTAGTCTTTTACAGCTATTTTTATTATTTCTTTGTATAGATTGTGTTACATCTGATTGGGCAATCATACCGCCAGCTAAAACCCACCCACCTCAGCTTCTGTACATGATTTTATTAATTTAAAGGCCCTAAATGCCTATTTACTCAATCAGCTTCTGGCTTGACTTTCTGTATCTTTCTGTATGTCTGAGTATTTTATGGATTTAACAATATTAGAATCAACATATGATAACAGTTGTGGGGCTGTCTGCATATTTTATCAGGTAAAAAGGTCAATTAACTCTAATCAGAAATCACCCACGCAGGTGTTGAGGAGGTAGAATAGCTGAGCTTATGGGTGTTAGACTGTTAATAATAGTAACTAAGGATGTCTTCTCCCGGTATTCATGTCTAAATGTGCAATAATCAGTTATCGTGAAATATAAACTACATTTTCAGGGACTTTGTTATTCAATAGCAGCCTCAATATTCACTTTTAACTGAGCAAAATACATTAGTGTGTTTTCTCTGCAATTTTGTAAAACAGCCACCTGAGAAGACACTTTTGTTGCATGTGAACAAGCCCTCAAGCTTTAAAAAGCACCGGTGGTCTCATCCTAAAATATGAAAACCTGTCTTGGTATTTAAAAACAGCCAATGTATTCGGAGGATTTTTGTGTTTGAGCAGCAAACTGTGTGCTCTTGTCTCCATGACCACCATCTACCTAGAGGCACATCGCTTGTCAAAATAAAATTTCCTACCTGAAGCTTCATCATTCACATCCTCTGAGACCTCACATCCTCGTGAGCAATTACGCAGCACGTGTGAAAACACACGTTATGGTCGTGTCCACAGATAAATGACACACGTCTTGTATTTATCAAATTTAATTCACAATTTCCCCTTTGTCTCATCACTATGGAGCTAATGGGTCTATTTCGAGTGACAGAAATTGTCAACATTATCACATTCCTTCAGGTAAAGATATCAATTCGGAACTACATTCAAAAGGGACAGGCAGTAAGAAGGAAATGTTACCAAAGGATGAGGACACTGCATTCAGTGAGGGGTTTGATTGGAAATCCCAGTGGCTCTTGGCCTTTAGCTCTAATTTTGTGCTAATTCAGTGCCATCGAGGCAGAAATGATTCCCATCAAGTTCACAAACACGGCAGCAAAGGGACGAGTGGCTGGTGAGAGCGTGCAGGATGAAAGATTAAAATGACAGCTTCATATTGATCACCAACCACCGACCACACACACACACGCCAAAGACAACAGCAGAGCATGGAGACCGCTTCCGCCAAAAGGCAGCAAAAGGATTTTATCTAATTATTCTACCCATATGTAGATCTTGAGAGGTAACTCGTTGGCAATTTGCTGCTGCTTTTTACTGCTAATGTGTGCTGTAATGGACTGGAGTTTAAGTGTTCCATTGCATTTCTGCTTTGTAATCCTGCTTTATAGAGAGGAAATAGCCAGCGAATCATTTTATGACCTGTTAGTTGATGATAAAGATGAGAAAGTTAAATCAGTAGAAGAAAGAAGTTCACTTGACTATTTTCCCCCACTGTATCATCGCAAATTACAAAGTGGAAATAACCATCGGGACTGACTACTTGTATTCCCCATGTGCAGCTATCCACATGCATATTTTATCATTTTAACTTCTACTGCTTGTAATGCATCACTAACACATCTTCTACAAAGATTTTGTAAGATTTTGCAACAAGCCTGAAAACTTTGAAAACTTGCATGAAACAGAAAGACTTATTTTCTCCCCTTTCACCACATTAATGACTAAATTTCAGTCAAACTTTCTGAGTCTTTTTTTTTTTTTGCATAACTCTATGCACAAGGGAAGTGATTTGCTGTAGTGGCACACATGTCTGGTTCTTGGCCCATATTTATCAAGCATCTCAGAGATGGAAATCCATTGTAACTATTAGCAGAGACAGACATTGTCAATGCTACTTTTAGACCTTGGAGAAAGCAAAGCATTTCATCAATTAATATGAATTATATGAATAATTTTAGGCCTAGTTTACCTTTTAGCAGTGTTTTGGTGTCAAATATATACCAAAAAAAAAATCATATTATGTCTTTGGTAGGAACATTCCAAAGAGATCAATTTGAGATTCCTTGGGTACACTGTGTTTTTCTTGTCTGATGTTTGAACAGCCCCACAGTAGAAACATCACTCGTAAAAAGAAGCTCCAGCCATCGCTCTCTCTGTTATCATTCTTTGGTTTTTATGGGTCCAAGTGCAGTTTTGCTTTGGTCAGGTGATAACAAACCAGGCAGGGGAGAGGATACATCTGTCTGGCGTTTGGCAAAGTGGGTCTGGCTGTGAAACATTGAGTCAGCTAAAAGGTTTAAGCTCCGTCAGCACCCTGCGGTGCCTTTACAGTTTAATACAAAGAGCCGAGACAGGCTGACAGAGAGGGCTGCGGCAGCAACCTTATAAAACACACATGCACTCAGGCAAGCGTTCACAAAGACGTGCTGAAAGACCACGGTGGTATGCTTTACATGTTGTACAGTGGTTCCTCAACTATTCACAGCCACTCATCATAGTTCATGGCAGTATGGCATTAAAATAGCTCTGCAAAGCCTGGGCTCCAGCTGTAGATGGGTAATCCATCACAGTGATTTCTATTTTTTGACAAAATCACATTTTTGTTGTTTATGTTTTGCTTGCAGTTGTACGCAGACTGTTTTTGTTCAAAGACTTTCCATCATCTGAGATTTGGGAGACTTCTACTGCTGCCACATGATGATATTGTAAAGACAATTAAATGGATCCAGATCAAACAATATGGATAGCTGCTGCTTCATAATAGTTCTTCATATTCTGTTTTTGTCAAGGTTGTATTTTGCATTGTTACTCTGGCATGGCTTTTTTGATAGAAATAAGTTCAGCTGCCCAAATAAAGCAAGAAATAAATAAAAAAAAAACAGAAAAAACAATGTTTTATAGTCAAAGACAAGACGATAAGACCAAACCAGGTGCTGCAAAAGCCAAGTTAGACTGACAAGTATAGGTTGAGCTCAGGAAAATACAGGAATCCTACACTTCCCATAATGCAACTCAATAATATCTCTTTGGTGGACCCTGATAAAAGCTTGTATCTTCCAAATTACATGTTTGTTACAAAGTCTTCAAGTCAAGATAACTCTTGATGACATCACCAGGGTAATTTTTTCTGTCTTCAGAAAGATGGAGCTGAATGTTTATCAGGGGTGTTGCAGGAGCTTGCTGTCTCAATGGACCACCAATGTAGGCTACGTTGCTGCAAAGAAACACACCCAGAAAATCAATTTCATGGCCACAAATACCAGGAATAATTGGATCTTTGCAGGCTGGAATCTCTATATAATAATATGATTCTGTCATTCTGGTTAAAAATAGCCCATGGCAGTCTATAGACAAGAATGTGATTATCCAGTCACTTGGGGTTAAAACTAAAAGTGGTACCTGCTGTGTAAAATCCATGGAGTGCACATTTGCATAAACCCTGAACACAGGCCCTTAAACACTTACATGGAGGCTCACACAGAAGAGACTTAATCACACTTTTTCAGTAAAAAATACAAATACATTAGGTAGCATTAGCTGCTCTAAACAAAAAGCATGATTAATAGCATTCAAGTAGCAGAAGGATGTGCAGTATGTAACATTTTTAGCATCAAACCATGTGCAGGAACAGCAATCTTGGCAATGATCGTTTTACAGGAAGGATGTAGAATCTGCTTTAGAGTCCTTTATCAGTTTGATGCCATGAAATTCCGGTTATACTTTAAAATGAATCATGACCCACCCCCCCTCCAGCACGTGCCCTCCAGCACGTGCTCTCACAGTCACACACAATGTGATACCTCAGTTTCCCCCGACCATATGTCTACATGAATTTGCAAGGAGCTTTCTGCCAGTGGCACAGTTTCAATAACATGCCACAGTCCGTCCATGTGACGTATTCCCCCTCTCATCCTTTTGTATATTGTTGAGTTGTGTGCTTACTCATCCCTGGTATCTTCAGTGAAGCTTGTGTTTTATGTTCAGCTGAAAATATGAGGAGCAATTCGAGTGACTCAGCCAGCTGGTGCAGTTATTGTCATGGAGTCGCAATGGCGTGAGTTGAATCTCAGTTCATTTGGTTAATTTTATGCTGTTGGGATTCGCTTCGTCTCTCGCTGCTGTAATGTGTACTCACATTTGTGCAAACGGGGCATGAAGAAATTGCCTGCTTGAGGCACTGGTTTATCAGCTTTCCTCGTCTATGATTGTGATCGCTAATGGATTCTCCAGAGGTCTGGCAACTATCAAACAGACATGGATGGAATTTACACAAATAGTATTAATGAAGTGATACAAATGACGTCTTACTTCCAATCTTGGAGTAACTCAAAGTTGCATGTAGCCACTAAATAGTGGACTAGGTTGCCATGACACATTGGACAACATTCTTTAATTCTACAATTCAGTTGCTTATTTCATTAAAACTAAAACCTGCATCAAAACATCAGCAATGATGAACGCCTGACAAATTAAAGGCATGTTAACCATGGAATAATTCCACATAGCTTCTCGTTGAATACTTCCACACCATCTCTGCCCAAATCTGGCTGTTAGACCAGACAGGGGCAGACATCATACATGGCTACTCATAAGTTTCATGGGCAGACAACTCAGCCTCATGGAAGATTAGATATGAAATAAAAGTGCACTAGTAGCTCTGTATGTAGGCACAATGACACTAAATGCTATGCTCATAATGAAATGTTAACGTGCTGATGCTTAGCAGGTATTGTTTAAAATGTCGCCTTCTTATTTCATTTTGTTAGCTTGCTAACATTTGCTAATTAGCACTATAGCCAACACTCCAAAGTATAGCTGAGGCTGATAGGAATGTGAAGAGAGCATCAAAAGTTTTTAATCCTGGTGTGAACATGAATGTCAGATTCAGGGCAATCCATCCAATAGTTGTGGAAACTTTTTCTCTTTCTGTGTCTCTCTCTGTCAACCTTATCTCTAAACCACAAATGTTAAAATGAATCCTTTTGGTCACATGGGAATCCTGTCCTAAATGTCTCAGGAATCCATGTAATAGTTGTCAAGACTTAAAACACAAAACTTCGCAGGGGCACTGGCAAAAGTTAGGAGGGTCACCAAAGTCATTCGGATTCATTCTCTGGGGATCATGAATGTTAGTGCATAATTTCATCGTAACTCTACTTGTTGAGATATTTCATTCTGATCCAAAGTGGTGCACTGGCTGAGTGGCCAATCCCTACAGCCATGTCAGCAGCAAGGAAATCTGACCTTTGATTAAATATTGCGGACAAATTTCAATGAATGGCTGATGCTGAAGAGTCCATTCCATGTATGGGTATATGTAGCTTCTCAGGATCCCATCAAGGATATAATGGGGCAAAAGATTCAAGAAAATGCTTGCAACAGTCAAGAATCTCACCAAACTCAATAAGCACAAGCCCAATCTGAAATATCAGAAAATGAAAAAGTCGGGAGGGATGCATATTGTCCCCATTGGATCTTATTCTGTCAATAAATGATGTAGGCCTGTATTGGATTTGGTCCTTTATATTCTAGAGGACCCAGTTATGTGCTAGAGTGCTAGGCAAAGAAACACTTCCCATGAATCCAGGGCTTTCTTACAGCCCTCAGCTCTGGTTGGAAATGGGAAAGATGTCATTGTCACCAAAGATTGTGGTGGTTTTGCCTCACCTGGAGGGGGTATTTCACTGTTTAAGTGGCCTTTTAAAAGGTTACTAAATGCATGTCAGTCCCCACATTTCTATGTGAGCAGCTACAACAGGCCAAGGGCACAGGTTTATTTTGGCTGTCAAGATGTTTAAGTAGGTCTCAGTGAAAGGTTAAAGCCAGCAGGGCAAGACACACAAGCTGATGGATGTCGGCTGCCGACAAAAGAAGATGCCATACACGCGACAGGAGACACATGGATGGAGACAATGAATTTGGAGGTCATAGTCGTAAATCTTTCTGTTTTTGGAAATCCAGTATACAGGGAGCTGGTCAAAACCGGGACAAGATGGAAGGTCAATCCTGCTTGTGTATAGGGAATTTAAATACATGGAGTGTGATGTAGTTGTAGAGAAAAAGGGATGGAAATCAATTTACAATGATTGAGGATCAATGGACCAGTCAAATATGAGCTGTCATTTTTTCAGCACCATAATTAAGCTAATTAGATTTTGACTCTTTAAGGTGAAAAATACTCCTTTACCTGTAGTTAAGTAGTTTTTAATCATAACAAATCCATCCTTGCCTTTTTCCCTCTCGTCCACTTAGGGTTCACGCTGTATTGTTTCCAACCAACCAGGAGTTGTAAACATAGCTCACATGGACTGACAGGCAACACTTCACAGCTTCAATAACCCGTGGGCGAAAGTCAAAACAAAGTTAATTCTGATGACTGACAGCAAGTCATGCTGCTCTCAGCTGGAGCACGTTATTTATTATCTGTAGTGGTCAAAAAAAGCAATAATGTGAGCAATAATCAAGTCTGTACCGAGTTTATCCAATGTTATTTTAACCAGGAAGAATGAGTAGAAGGTGAGATGAGCCGTCCTGTAGCACAATGTAAAGGGTGAAGTACAGTACTTTGGAAAATTTTGTTTATTTCAGAATACTGACATAAGTCACATTTGACACTTTACAGCCTGTTCAATCTCATTTTGCTGTTTTCTTCAAAATGCCCTGTAAATTGAAAGGTAGGTGCACAGAGGAGCCTTTCACAAGCTTCAAGTGTTTGAAATGTTCCCATTTCACTGCTGACCAGCACACAGTAGAGGTCCATTAAGACACCTGTTGCACCGTTCAAGCTTGATCGGCTTTGATGGTTCCAGTTTTTGAGTATAGTCCAGGAAATGATAAAAGATTCCAAAAAGCCATGCTGGTCTTTTCTTAGACCCCAAATTTCAATAGCCTTTTTGAGCATTCACTCTAACCACAATGCCAAGGAGCAGATTGCTGCCAACTTGAGATCTGCTCAGACTGGCACTAATGCCTTCCAAATTGGAAAACTGTATTGGAAGTTAAAATCTGGGATGAGATTTGGTCGATAAATGAAAGTCTAGTTGATCTCCAGGATTACAGGAAACCCATGTTTCATAATGCTCAATTTCAAAGGTAATCAAACTGTTTAACCCTTTAGGAAGCAGCATTGTAGTCTCTTTTCTGCATTCATCAGATGCATTAAATCCCCTAACTATAATAAAGAATTCCATTCCACATGAGATCTCAAAATATGAGGTGCTGGATTTGAATTTTAATTAGATTAGTTAGATTCACAGTTAGAAAGCTGCTGTGTCAGTTGCATTAACCCAAAGCCATGACAAACGTGTGGTTCTTGGAGCAAATAGCTGTTTTGTGCTCTAAAATTCTCATCTTGTGGGCTAGTTTGGCCGATTTACACTAGACAAAAGCAGCGTTCCGAGAACTGAGTAGGGGCTTGGAAAATACATTTCTCTCCACATTATGTAAAGGATCGTTTGTTTTTAAATGCCCTGCCATTACATGTTGTGAAAAAGCGAATGGCTGAGAAAGTTTGGTGTCTAATAGTATATTTGTGCAGTTTTTGAATTTAGAATAAGTCTCTCCAAAATGGTCCCATTCTGAAAGTATGCATACAGTATTACCATGTAAAGTAGTCCCGAATAGAGCTGTACGTTATTTTGTTCAACATGATTTCATGGAAAAAATGAGTGTGGCAATCGGCAGAATAAACCTTTTTTACATCCTGTATTACAGGCATTGTACTGTTGGACTTGTGACAAGCACAGAGCGTAGGGCTTTACTTTTCCTGCTCCCTCTCGTTGTTAGTAATATCAGACTGAATTGAATGTTCTGCCCTGCCAGTTCACACTCACACACTACTAAATATGATTTGCATTCTCATTTCACAGATGAAACTACAGCTCATGAAGAGAATAGACACAGACGGTGGAGGTTTTGAAGGTTCTCCCAGGCTGGAGAGTCGTCACGCTGGCTTTGCTCCCCGTACTGTACAGTAAGTCTTCGTTATTACCTAGCCAGGGTTATTTGTATCCACGGCTTGTATACACAGAAATCCTAGTTATGATGAACCTACTTTTGAAATCCAGGTGCACAGGTAAATCACTTTACACCACCCCGACAATGGCACAAGCATATGCTCTCGCTGTGATTGGCTTAGCATGAAAAGCAATAACTTTCTCAGTCAAGAGAAAAAGAAACATATTTGACAGACACAGTGAGGAATCCTGAACGTGTCTAAATCCAGAGCAGAATGAGCATGTGGATTCATGTTTAAAGTGCTGATCGGGTGAGAAGGTTAAATCACACCAGAATCTGAGTACAGAGGTACTGAGGTCAACCACATTAATCCCCTCCTTATGTTTCTAATTTACACACTTGTGTTGATACAGACTTACAAATGTACTAAAACACATCAGTAAAACTAGCCTCAGGTTGTATAAGTGATTTAGCTATTAGGATTATGCAAACCTCTTCTGGCAGGCCAGCCCTGAGACCTGATAGCTGAGACTTGATACTGCACCCAATCCTCATTGTTGGGCCAGTCATTTAAAAAAATGTGATTGATTACTCTTTACATGTTAGCCATTAACAGTAACTTACTTTCAATGTCCTGACCGGTCGTGGGAGGCATATGAAGAGGCACAATGTGGGCAATTGGTCAATAATCAGCCCAGCCTACAAATTCTGATTAACTTAAATAGATGCACTTGAATATAAATGGAGTCTTAAACTGTGAGCTGAGAAAACAAATGTTGCATATTTCTCTTAGCACCTAAAATAGCAGTTGAATTAAAGCAGCTGAGTCATATGCTTCTTCTATTTCGGGTACTTGCTGGCGCAGATGTAAATTCTTGTCTGATGAAGCTGCTGCTTGCTATCAACAGACCACCATTGTTTAGGTTCTTGTACTGTATTTGAGTATTTCCCTTTAATTCTACATAATACTTCAGGGGGATATATTGCACATCTTACTCTTACTTACTTACTTACTTGGTGCTTTTACTTACTGTACGTACAGAATGTACATACTTCTTCCATTACAAAGTGGTTTAGGCATTACTGCCCATCACTGCTGAAACTTCACACATAATCTCTGAAGCTTGATACCTGAGCTATATCTGGGGTATGAGAACTGACACTTAAGGCCTGACATCTGAGGCCTGGTTCCTGAAGTCTTATATGTTTACCTGCAGACCCTTATGTCTAGCTTTCATGATGCCTTCAACTTTTAGTTTTTTCTGATGGTGAGGATCACTTTATATTACAGTTTCATGTGATTTCTTTTACAACTACTACAGTACACATGTAGCATTAGTCTTTTCGCTACCATCTGCATTAGGGCGAAGTGCAGGGGATAAACTTCCCATCTGTACAGCTTTACATGTAAATAGAAGCTATATTCACATAAATAACTGAACAGGGTTTACTTAAAATATGAAAAAGAGTCTCAGTTTGGACCTTTTTATTTGCAAATCTTAAAATATTAGTACTGGTTATAAAGTATAGGAGAAAATACTTCCACAATCAAACTTTAAAAAGAAATCATACTTGCATGTTTTATTTTATAGAACCACATTAACGACTTTAGTAAGCATTTGCATTGTCTTATATTTGAATAGTAACAGCTACATGCTAAAATATACGTTTAAGCTTTCACAAATTCACCCTTAAAAGTATCCTAGAAACAATTATCCCATATTATTAGACTGCGCCTGCATAATCAGGCATGCCAGTGGTGCAAATTGCAGACAGACTGTGAGAGGGGAAAGTGCAGAAGAAGAAAACAAGCAGGGAACTGAGAGAAAGAGCGATGGGAAGGAACAAGACGGCAAAGAACAGCATGTGTTGTATCTCCCCAGCTGATATGTGGTGAGAGCTACATGGAAGCCACCGCTAAGCTCCCTGAGAATGCCGCCATCACCCACTGGGGAAGCGGAGTAATTACAGAGAGCTTTTGTCCCCATTTGCTTACAGTAATAAGCCGAGCAGCCCAGCAGCTCAGGCATTAGATAATGGAGATTCACTCAGTGTGGTTGGATCTTTTCTCATTTACACTGTGGCTTTGAATGCACTTCCTTCAAAGTTTCTGTCACCTTTCTCTTGACGTGGAATGTAGTGCAATGTTCATCTTAAGTTAGTGCAGATGCAGCTGAATCCTTATACTTTCTCGAGCAGTAAGAAGATTCAGTCCATCTGGCAGTTTCTGGAATACACCTGGAAGTTATGAAGTACTCAGGGGGAAGCGATTCCTGCTTTGTATTCTGTCCTTGGCGAAGAAACATCTTGAGCTTCAGCCTCTCAAGGACGTTTCGCTTGTCCTCACTTCTCTGAGAGACATGACATTTTATTTCCAATTTGTAGTCATTAGATCCCATCTGTACAACTTATAATACAGACAGGATGTAATGTCTGACTATGTAAGTTAAGTAATGTTTACATGTTCTTGATCAGGCAGGCAGTGACATGACACTCTGTTAGGTAGCTAAATATATCAAACAAGACAAAGTAACAGGCCTGACATTTGATGTGCATAAATTATGCATATGTGAATGTACAGTGAGTAAAAGCAATGCAAATAGTGTGTGTGAAACAGCAGGAAAGGCTGTGACATTTTGTAAAGCAACAAATAAGTAAATCCGGTTGCTGTCACACACTTTCTTGCTTTTCTCATTAATCTGCGTTGGAACAATCTTCCAAGAACAGAACCGCTTCAAAGCGTCAGCCAAAAAAACTTGCGTGAAAAATCAATATCAGAATATTTGCAAAAGGCCAAACCCTTATTGATCCGCCCATTTGAAGCACTTCCCAAAGCCAAGGTGAGGGGGGGAATGGACAAAATATCAGCCTTGAATGTTCCTTGTGAAAGTAATGTCTCGGAAGTGAAGATCTTTGATGTAGTGATTCGCTGCATGCCCTCTGTGCTGTCTGCTTTTAAAGCTGACCTTCCTTTCAAAACAGCACACTGATCAAATGTTATGGACTTGTTTTCTTAAGGTGAAAAGGATCCTGCAGGACATTTTGGAGGAAAATGGGTGTGTGTGTGTGTGTCTTGAGTGTAAGTGGCCTCATGACTGCAAAGACCTGCTAAGATTTCATTAGAATGTAGGCATGTCTGTGATTCTAGGATGATCTTTCATAAAAAAAGATGTCTAATGTCTTTGGAGAGCACAGGTAGCCGTATCAACATTAAGTCCTTTTTAAATGTGCCCCTTGGCTCACATTATGTACATTGTTGAGTTTAGATGATGAGACAAGGCGTCAGGGTCAACGAGAGGAGTGCGAGATTTCATGGGCCATGTGCTCCAATCATGTTACATGTTCAAGATTCATTATTTAGTTCAACATGTGCGTTCACCAGTGAACTCTGTGCTCCCTGTGACTCATGGGACACTGCTGTCCACGACTGCAGCAGATGTACAGAAATAATGTCACGCGAGTGCTTGGGCACTGGATTGTGGCGACAGCATAATTTAGTTATATAATTAAGTTAGTTATTTTTCAACCATACCATGATTAATGTTGTTATGGGCATTTTTAGGAATTCACAGCACTTTGCCAAAGATAGGGAAAGACTTTTGTCCTGCTTAGATTAAATAAAAAAAATCAGAAATGACCTGAAGCATTAGACATTTACTTTATGAACATGTATTCAAAACCACAGTCATTCTCTAACATTAACAGCTCCCTGTTAACAGACCACTATTAGAGCAGTGTTTTCACCTGAGCCTTGTTTAGCTTATCCTGATGTGCAAAGGCAGAGACGAATAACACTGTTACCTGTAGTAAACGTTGATGTAACCAGTACAGGTTTCAAAATTTTCCGAAAAAAAATCTTGATGAACAAAATGTATTTGATACATTTGTTAAGACACTCATTGTGCTTTTGTGAGCTGTTAATTGTTAATTAAAACTCCACATGGCATCTTTAATTAAGGTGCTTTGCCTAGACCAGGGGTGCCCACACTTTTCCTGCTCGTGAGCTACTTTTAAAATGACCAGGTCAAAATGATCTACCTACATTAAAAATGCTAAATTCATTTCTGTATATACTGAGTATACTTTAAATATACAATATATGCTGGCATACACTGCAACTAATGTAACCCTTGGTGGTATTACACAGCAGTAATGCACATGGGTGCCAAACAGTGATGGAACCGTCAATATTGCACACAAGTAACAAGAGTAATTGGAACATTCAATACATTTATGGTCACTACCTTACTCTGATCACAGAGTTTTGCGGTCGCTAGAGCGTTTGACCACGTGCAGGTCCCTGCCCGCGACCCGTAGCAGAGAAGAGATCTCAGACTGGCGTCGATCAAGTCGCAAACTCGACTTTTTTTTTTTTTTTTTGATGTCACGCGATCTACCCGCACTACCTCCGCGATCGACCGGTACATCGCGATCGACGTATTGGGCACCCCTGGCCTAGACCTTAACCAGATGCAAAGTACTTTTGAAAACCATCATGCATATGCATTGTGCATCTGTAGAACAGTTGTGAGAGCTGTGTGTTTAAGTTACTGTAAATACTAAGACACAACAGCAATAACTGGGGCAGTAAAACTATTTGCAGAAGTGAAAAAGCAATAATTCACTAATCAAAGTCGTATTTTAACATTGCAAGCAGTTTATTTGATTGCTGTGTGTGTGGGATTAAGCCATCTGTAGATATGGATGTGCTTGGCAAAAAGGGATTTCGAAGTGACTGCATATTAGAAAAAAAATTAGGAAATCAATGAAGATAGGGGCCCTCCTTTCTAAATTGTTTTGTTGCATAAGAGCTCTTAAGCTGCTCCAGGTATAAATGGATAGACCTTGCTATTGCTCTTGTTTTTTTTTTCTAGCACAACACTGCTGTTGCAGAGAAAAGAACCTCTTAACAAACCACCCATGTACTCAAGCTTAAAAGAAAATTACACTTTATTACAACTTTGGTCTAGCTTTGCTTATCATGTCTATTGGTTGTGATAACATAGTACCCATCAATCGATTTGATGAGGAGCACAATGTTACAATGAAGTCAGACAGGGCAAGAGACAAACATCAGGCAAGACGTAAAGAAGCAAACATTTCAGACAAATAATCTAAACCATTGATTTAGAGGTGAAAGTGAATGCACCTGAAATATTGGCAATAACACCTGATTTTAAAGGTAAACTATGATACAACTGTGGCAAGTCCAGCAATTAGTAAGTTGCTCTACAAACAGTCTGGAAACTCTCAATGGACCATCGCAACCTTTGACGCAAAAACTGCATGTTAATGAAACTTTTGTTTGTGTGGAAAGTAGCTTCTATCAAAGAGATTCTTAAATGTGCTTCTCAAAATCTGATGAAAGAGAAATTGTGCCGGCGTATACAACAGTATTTATTCATCTATCACGCTGCATACGACATTATAAATTTGTTGTGTACGACAATGATTTTTATTCATATTTAAGGACAGTTGTCCTGCCCAGCTGCATTTTGGTTGAGGCCTAATTATCCTCAGGTACTTTTCAGATTAGTTCTCTGTTAGGGTTAGGGTTAGGGTCCGTTTTGGATCAGGCCCAAATGTTTTGAAGGACCTCTAGTTTGTTTAAAATCTGTACGATTGACTGCTAGTATTCGCTCACCCATCCAATTTCTTTGTAGCTATGTCAAAAATAAGATCCAGTGGAATTTCATTGTAATCAACAAGTGAACATGAAACACTGAATAGCCCTAGAGGCTTCCTCTTCATGTAATGAGAGGAAATCACTGGTAGCATTTTTAAATGGGTCTTTCTCATCACTTGTGCTCATCATCTGTGCTCATTTATGTAATCATGCACTTTGAAAGTTCATTCATAGCAACACTAAGGTCCCCCCAATGTATAATTTAGAATTATTTTGTATTGATTTCCTGATTAATTGCAACCCTGCTCAAAAGCAATGTCCCTCCTGTTGAAGAGAGTACCATTACTTTCTCCTCCAAACTGCATTTGTTTCAAACTAAGAACTGATGCTGGCTGCATGCAGGCGACGTTGGCAGAAAACCTGTGTAGTCGCTGCCAATCCTTCCCTTTCCCTTTCCTTCAGTGGCATTTAGTCATCACCAAGAGTGCCTTGTTGTTAGCACTTAGTCTAAGCACATTTTACCTGCTTATCTTATTACCCAGGTGTCAGCTTGGAAAGTATATTGGTAATTGAGGGGAGTAACCTGCCAGTTGAGGTGTTTCTCATTCATTTAGTTAATTGTATTGTTCTCATTGGATGGGGGAGTCCCTATGAAGAAGAGAACATGACAGGACTGTAATCAGAACTCATTTGAGAACATGTAGCAGTATGAGAGCACTATGATTGCAAATTAAACAAGGTGTCATATTGAGGGATTAATTAGGAAAAACAATGTGACTAAAACTGTCCACTAGGTCCTTACTTTTGATACAAAAAAATCACTTGTTCCTTTTTTTCTTTCCTTGTAATCTTTTACCTTCATCCGTGATCAAAATGTATCTCCAAGAAAACAAAATTAATAAGCTGCCTAAAGTGTCTCATCTGACATTTATACCAATAATGAGCAGTTGTTTGTTGTCGAAGTTACTGATAAGATACTTGTGAATTTTGAGGGGTGAGTCATTGGGATTAGCTTGTGACAGACGCACCCTTTTAATAGGGCTCAAGTTGAAACTGTTGAAAAGTCTTGTGAGTCAGATGAGTTTTTTTGCAAAGTCAGGTGGACTCAGTGAGCTGTGGTGCTGCAGAGCAATAAGCAATAATGGCCCAAAGGGAGGTTGGATAGTAAGCTGCATCGTGAATGGAGAAAATTCTTTGCAGAGAGGACCCAAAACATGATCCATGATCAGCATCAGAATCACCGTGCACCAGTTAAAGACATGGATTGTATGGGGTGTGGAAAGATGCCCGGCCACATGACAGCTCTGCCTTTGTTATTGCACAGTACTCAGATTTTAGGTCTTGACCTTTCAATGTGCAACCAGTGAGATGATGAAAGGACAAAACGGTGTCATGCACCTGAACCCTTCCTAAATGTTGGGTTCTTCTTGGTTAATCTTCCTCTGTGAGTAATTCACAAACAGTCTTTTGACAGACTCGTTCTTTTGTCTCACGGATTCCATGGACCGAGGGAAAATGGAATACGTCCTTCAAGTTAAACCATGTCCTCTAAAACAACACATTTTGCATGTTTCTTCTTATCTGACACCCCTTTTGACAGTACATTTGTCTGTGCCTTCTGAAACTGGTACTAATCACTATGTGACAAAAAAATGTGACAAGATGGTTGAGGTTAGGTTAGACTTGGAGGGGGAAAAAAAAGTTGGTGGGAAATGCATACAACAAACAGCAGCCTCCTGTGTTAAAGTCCGATGTTTCAACTATAATACCATCAGCTTCTTTGCTGCTGTGATAATAACCAGCTACTAGAGGCCTTTGTTACTTGAATGCAAAACCATGTTGCTGTGGGGCACTGTTGGAAAAAAAAAGGCATATACTGCCTGATGATGATGCCATGTTGTGCAACACAACAGCATTATCATTTCAGCTAATGCCCAAAATGGTCCATAGGATAGAATATATGGCACTTGACAGTTGGGAGTAAAGAAAGAAATGGTGTGACATTGTTATCGAGCCACAAAGAACGAGGTTGGATTCTTTTCCTACAAACAGTGGAAGTTGGTTCTGTTTGACTACAACTAAGATCCTGAATCAAGTTATTTTTAACCCAAACAATTAATTATTTATTCACACAAACAAAATTGTTTTCATGCCGAGATCTCACTTAATGTTTTTGGAAGGAACCATCAGATCAGAAACGCACTTATATCTATTATTCTGAAAAGCAATACAAATGATGGAGTTTATTTTTCAAGTTGGAAAACTTGTAACCAGGCGCACTTTAAATGATATAAACAAAGCTAAACTTTTTGCCTGTACTGTACTCTGTACCCTCAACCTGAGGTGAACATGTGTACAGAATTGGAAACCCATAAAGAAAAAGTTCAGAATGTAGACTCCCACATACTGGAGAGGAATATGTACAGTTAAACCAAAAAAATCAATATAATGTATGGCAGAAAAAAAATCTCTCTTTTTGCAGGTAAGACTTAAGTTTGAAAGTTGTGTTATTGCACTAAAGTTTCACTGTAATCTGAGCAAGTGCGGAGGGTTTTTTTCAAGCAATGTACTCCAAAGCATGTGTGAAGTCTCTGATTTGATCAGCAGAGAATTGCTCAAACAAAGCAACCATCAAAGACTGCAGCAGGTTTTTTGAGCAACAGAGTTTTTTTTTTCCTCCTAAAAATCTGCGCCGTTTGTCACTGTCACCGTAAAAAAAAAATATGATGGACGTTTTGCGGCCTCCACAGGTTGCACCCAAACCAAAGAATTCTCCTTGATCCAAATGTCAGCTTCTAGTCAGTTCATGTAAGGGAGTACAAATGGCAGACACCCTGGGACTACAAATGACAGGCTTCAGAGAGGAGAAGTCAACCAGAAGTTGGCGGGTCACCGAATAAAACAGCCAATGAGATGACAGAGAGCAATCACAATATGGGAACGAGGAGAGAAAGAGAGAGAGAGAAGGAGGGGTGAGGAAGGGGTGGAACGGAGTGGTGAAGTGCATACACACAGAGAAAACACGATGCTTCCCTGCGTCACGGTGTGATGGACGGCACCCACCGACTAATAAATCAGAGGCGCTGAAAAGGCAGGATGCTGAGAAGGGTATTCGGAGCGACGCTACACCCCGCTCTGGGTTGCCGAGAGAGGAGAGACGTGTCAGGAATGTGGGAGCAGATGCTCGCACACAGAGAAAAAGCGAGACGAGCCTGGCCTAATTTAGCCTGCCTGATGAAAAATGGACAGGAAAGTGCTTACTTGGCTCGCCCTTCCCTCCTCTCCACCGCTGCTCCTCCTCATTTCCTCCTTTCGCTCGCTCCAGCCCTTTGCCTCCCCCCTTTTATACCCTCCATGCCCTTTCCACTCCGTCTGTCTCTCCTTGATTCCCAAACTTTGATCTCTGTTGTCTCCCCACAACCCACCCTCCTCACACAGATACAGACATCGCCGCACTGTCTTTAGCCAGACACAATCTTGAATTTATAAAAGGAGATGTTCGCGCCTCAAACACACACTTTTTCTTTTTTTAGAGTGAGCTTAGAGTGATCTGACATTCCAGGGAGGAAAAGCAAGAGGCAGAATTGAATGATAAAACCTTTTTCGTTTGGTTAGTTTGGACTGAAGTGCAATTTTGAAGCACTTCAGAGTATTCACATTGTATGATGGTTTGTACTCCACAGCCATAGCTCAGTTATTTTTCACATTAAGGCTTTTACAGGAATTGACATCATAAGCTTATATAAAACGTTAAACATTAATCCATTGGCTCTGAACCTTTTTGGCCACTTGTGCAAAAGTTGTCTAGTTCTGGTCCTTTGCCACATTTCAGGTGTCCCAGAGTTGTTTTCATTTCCACCAAAGAGGCATTTCTCTTCTAAATTCATCAAACTGTTTCATTTCAATGATTGTTTGATGCCCAAACAGGTAAAATTATCCAAAATACACACAATAACATAAAAACAAATAAACATTTAGGTAGTAGAACTACCTATGTGGGAACCATTAAAAGTAAGTGAAACTAATTAAACCTCGACTAGCTGCAACAGTAAAATGCTTTTGGCAAATTAATAACAATCTAACAATGTTGTTGTGCTTACTAGTGTAAGGTAAAGCGGTGAGAGGTGTTTATATGCTGACAGAGGGGAACGTGTCTGCATCTACATTATGTATGGCCAATTACTGAAGTGGAAATGCAGTTGCAGATGTGCTTAAACTTTCACATGATTGCGATTCATTAAGCAGGATCACATGTGCACATGGCTTTAAAAAAACAGATGCATATTTTGTCTTTCTTCATTAAAAGAGTAGCTGTCCTCTCATTATCCTCTCGTTATATTAAAGCCTGTCCATAGTGCTTCCTCTCCTCTGCTCTGTGGACAGGCTTCCTGTTGAGGTGTTAATCTAATTAGTGCTGCATCACTCTGATCCGTCGCTTTCTCTCTATGATCTCTCCTCACCCTGCCATCATTGCTGTCTGGTCCAACTGTTGGCTTGGGCATCCCAGTGGCCGTGGCAACCCCTTTCATGCCAATCACCACCACATCGCCAGTGAGTTCCTATTCCTTCAGAACAAACTATTTCAAAAATCTGGAAATGACTTACTACAGATTGCGCAACAAGTAAAATCAAGTTACTAAAGTAATGGAAGGACTTTATTTCTTCAATTCAGTTTCATTTTCCTTCCTCTTTCATTTTTCCTTCATTCCCCTTCCTTGTTGCTAAGCAGCCGTGCTTTAGCATCTGCATACACCCCCCCACCACCACCTCTCCCCCATAAAAAACAATCATCAAAAACATACTTTCCCAGCAATCCTTGCCAGCCTAGGTCATGCTTCAGAAATCAGAGTTCAAATATTTGTTGTTTATAGGGAATGTAGTGGAATGGTATGGAAATGCAATATTCTAGACTTTAATTTTGAGAAATATGTAATCTAGCTAAAAAAAAAAAAAAAAGAAAATGATTAGAGATGCTATGCTGTTGTGCAATTTTCAATTTTGAACTAAGCTCACAGTCCTGAAAATTGAACCAGCTTACATTCATTGTTTCTGTTATTTTGAATGAGTTAACTGGCCCACTGGAACATGCTGTGAGTTTGACTTGGGTGGAGGACCTCATGGCTTCACCCTTTGTTAATGATTTCTTGTGATCATCATTCATTTGTAGACATCTCCCAAGACTGGTTGGATGCTTCAACTTTATGTGTTGTTTCGTTGCTGATGTTCAGACTTGTTTTTTCACTCCCGGTGGGCACAGTTTGTGTAAAAATGTGGGGGGATTGTACTCTTGAGATTCTTGTGGTGGAATCTGTACTGGTTTTGTCATAAATTTCCTTTAAATATTCATACAAAGTGGGTTCAACTGAACCAGTGGCTAGCTCTGGATTGAATGAAATTCAGTTGAATGGATTGAATGGAATGAACGCAGTCTTTTGGCATGTTCATGCACAGCATTGACTGCAGGTGTCAGGAAGTTCACAAAATTCATGAATGTCTTCTTTGTCGTCTTTTTGAAACTTCCAGCTGAGTGAATTTGCCAAAATAAGGCGAAATGTGACATTTCATAGTGCTGCTTGTGTTTTGTCAGCAGTATATTTGGTGCTTCAGCTCCGTGGAAAAACTGTCTCTAATATTTTTTAATATTCCAACTGTTTTAATGTTGCTGTGCTTATGATAGTTTGGTTTGAACTGCACCAAACTATTCCTGAACATATTGTTTCAAAGTTTCTAAAAATGCCCTTGTATACCGAGCCGGTTTGACATGTACTGAGCGATATTCACATCTATAAAGCAAACAAAAATGAAAACACTCCACACAGGATCATTGCTAGAAATATCCATGATACACTGTTTTATTTTTGTATTTCAACCACAAAGGTCTATGCCAGTCAAGCAAATAACAGCTCCGCGCTTGCTGCCATGGCACTCCCAGGGTGATACATATTTTTTTGTACCTGCACAGTGGACCACTGTCGAGGTGGTGTCGATTGCTTGATTTTTCTGTGTGTGTACATGGGAAGCAGAGTGCACACAGTGGGCAGCTTGCAATGATTTCACAGTGAGCCATTGCTTTTGTGCCTGTGATGTATCAAACAGGAATTCATTCTCTCTTTTGTCGCGCACACTCACACATACTCAGATGCCCACACACACACACACACACACACACACACACTCAGAGGATCTCACGCAGAGTAAGTGTCCCGGTCGTCCATCTCAACTTGACACCCCAGAACAGTGATGTTTTCCTTTGGAGCCAGTGGCATGGGGTATATTTCACTGACTGATAGCGCTCACTCTCCTCGGCGTACTCCTCCTCCTCTCCCCTCACTTCATCAACCTCCCTCACTCCCTCTCCTCTTATTCATCTCTGTCAGGCTTGATCTCTCTCTCGCTCGTTGTCCTCCTGTCTTTGTTTCATAACAGGAAACCACTAACAGGAGACGTGCAATCGTAATGAACAAATGAATGAGTTGTAGATACAGGAGGAATAAAATGCCTGAAACATCATTGCCTAAATGTCAAGTTTTCTTTTTTAAATTTTTTTTTATTAAGTGCTAAACAGGAGCTTCTCTCTACATTCACCACTTTGCGCTGACATCCAGAAGAGGGAAATGCCTCAAAGTAGAGTCAGAAAAGGCAATTTCTTCACCCACAGGACCATCAATAGTCCACATGCTTTCTAAGCCCTTGCTGGTGTCTTGTTAATACTGTTTTTATTGCACTCTTCACCACGCATATAAACCACAGCTGTAGCGATTTTGTGCATTGGATTTATTTGGGTGGCTCACCCACTTGATTTTTGTGTGGGATACTTTAGTTCCCACCGAAAGACAAAAAGGCAGTGAGGCAATTGCGAGAGACAGAACTGTATACAGTATATCTATATACAGTAGCATGATCTGTTTCCTCGTGGCGTTTGGTTTGTGAAGGACAAAGTTAGAATGGAGTCTGGTGTCACAAATAAACTGCCACTGACCTGTGAGAAGGACTGCAGCTGAGAGCAACAAGTTCACACCCATTCCCTGCGGGGTATATTAGGAGTAAAACACTTCAACCCAGGCGAATGGTGCAGGATATTAAACACGTGTTCAACCTACAAGTGAACACTCACAAGGTCAAAATGTAGTTCAGTTCATGCCACATACAGTAGCTTATTGAGTGAAGTGCTTTTATGTAGCTTATATTGAAGTTTAGGGTTCTACTGTTCTAGAGCCAAAAATAAAACTTATTTCACAATTATCATTCCAGCAGTGACGGCCTAATTTTTATTTAAAAGTGTTTTAAACACTGCCAGGAATAGAACTATGGTGGCAAAATAATAAAATCTTCAATTATGAATTATCTGACGTCCTGAGAGTAGCCATAAAAGCGAATAGTAACATTAAAAAAACTGCCAGAATAATTCCAAAAATGCAGTCAAGCCTCTAGAGAGATGATATCCAATAGTGTAAGAGTGGGTTCTATTTTACTTAACAAGATATTCTGTTTGCAAAGCTCCTTAAAGTAGATATCCAGGATAATTGGCTAACACTCTTCAACTATCTCCTAGTGGTGATGGTGTCTGCTGAGCTAATCTTTCATCCCACTGGTTCACCATCAAGGCTACAGGGGTATAATCCTTTTGCTGAGAGAGACTTTCCTCACTGGAGGTAGTGAAAGCAGCTTTATGTAGATTGTTTTTACTGATAAATCAAAAACTAGTAACGGTATCACCTGCAGTATTTAATATATGACAGTAAATGACCAACACACATTGGAATGTAGCTTAAAATGGAAGAATAACCAAAATACAACACTTTTATTACAATGTAAACAAGAGGTGAAAACTTGATTGATGAAAAACTGATCAATTGAAAGATCAAGTGCTATTTGTGTAGCCGAAGCTTGATATATCTTATTCCTCTGTGCCGTAGAGCTTGATTGTTCGATCCCATTGTTGTGGAGACGTTTCACTGGGGGCTCAATCCTACTCACACCGTGTTACTGCCATAAATACACAGGAGAGCACCAAGTGTGTATAAATGCGCTGCAAAAAATAGTCCCAAACTTATACACTACCTAACAATACATTTGTGAACCTTTTTGTAAAGGTAGGCTTGTGGCTCATTCCGAGTAATAGAGTGTTAGTGATAGATTAATAGATCATTTTGGTTTTGATCTTTTCATTGGATTTATTGACCAAAAAAGCAAATAAAGAACATGGGCTAAGCCGGTTTAATGTGGATACAATAACAAGGTAATCCAGGATGTGGCATATATTTCATTTTCAATGGGGCTGCCAGCAGAGGGTCACCACCTAATAACCAGGCTCAGCCAGGCTGAACTTGCGAGATAAGATTCATCCCTTTAGTTCAGCTTGACATTCATTTTAGTATTAAGCTTAACATGTTAGGAGGGGCCCTCTGAAGAGTTTTTGACCATGAGAGAACAGATGGAGAGGAGTGAGTGAATGAATGAAAGTACAGCACTGTTGTTTTTCACTGAATACTGTATATACTCTGTGTGCAGGCTCTGACTACAGTTGGATTCCCCTCCAACGTCGTATCTTACCTTATTTACTTACCCCATTCACAGAAGTACAGGCGGCAGCTTTCTTCTCCAGTCAGTCTCCTGACAAGGACCCATTAAAAGTGTGTTGGAGTGGTGTGTCCACATAGCAGCCAGCATCTCTCTTGAGATATTAATAATGTGTTTTTATTACTGAGCACTCCATTTTGCATTGTAGTGAGAAATAAAAAAAAGGTGTCCCTTTTGAAATGAGTGAATAAACATGCAAATGATGACCAGGAAGACCACAAGAGATTCAGACATTCCTCCTTATATTAAAAGCTGTAACCGCATCAGCTGGTACTGTTCTCACCTTGTGAGTGTGTGTGTGTGTGTGTGTGTGTTTTAAACATGTGTCTGAGGACAGGTTTTTTTTAAATAGCATCACAACAGCACACGATGTAGTAACAAAACTTGCTGTGTAGATGTGTAGCTGAGATCAAAATGAGCGAGCACACACACACACACGATCCACATATATGACAGTTGTGTCCCAACAGAGAGCAAGAGAGGCATGCAGACACACATTCAAGCAGACATACAGACAGAGAGAGAGGTGGGGGTGGGTGCCATATGTTATTAGCCACAGACACAGTGTGGCTAATAGGGAGACATGGGAAAATTCTCAGTTTGCGGGGTTGGTTGTTTGGCTGAAAGGCCACTGACAGGATTGGTAAACCCAATAATTCTATAAAAAAGGAGCCCGTGAACCAGTATACCTGAATGGCAGGATCTTACTCACTCGGAAAATTACCTTTTGAATTGCCAAGGTGAGGCACCACGATTTCTGAAGTTCCATCCAAAAAAATTTTTGGCATATTTAATAGATCTGCAATGTTTCACTTGTTTCATCTAACTCACTTTCCGTCATGTCATCTGCTCCATTGCACCAAACATGCCGATATGGCATCACAACTGGTGTAATCCCATCACAAGGTGGTCTCTAGTTTAGTTAAGTTATTGCTTTAATGAACGTCCAGTGAATGTTTCAGTAAAAGCTACACAGAAAGTATCTAGCTGTTGATGGGTGAATAAAAGGAGATGGAAAGAGAAGCAAAGTGCTACTGATAATGTAAAAGGTGTGTTCGAGTCCAACCTGTTGAATTTGATTTCACTTTTGGGGAAAAAATGTCCCATTGGTGACAAAAAAAATCCCATTTCTGTCTGTGTGTGCATGCTTGTGTGTGAGTGTTTATATTCATGTTTTTCATTTATAATGATTACCAAATGTCCTCAAACAAAAGATGGAAAATAAGCGAGCTGTGTGCTCGAGACCAGCCAGACGGACACTGGAGCTTGGACTGACACACTAATCCTGTTATTGTTTCCAAATACAAAATGGTTTTTCAAAGGCTTTTTATCTAGCAGAGTGCAGTATCTTTGCCTGAGTCAATATAATGTTGGATCACTGTAAACAAAATGTCTCTTGTGTCTCTGGTGTGCCAGCTAGTTAGTCAGTTGGATACAGAAGACTTGTGAGATCCATTCCCCCATACTGCTCATTTCTGGGACCGCTTAACAACAATTTGATGAAACAAAAAAACTATTGACCTTTGCATGCTTTGTTCAAAATCACTGAAGTCATTTCAAAGCCTCAATATTGAGAAATTATGTTTGAACATACATCTTTCCAAATGAGACAATTGTGCATTCTATAATTTTTATAAGTTTTTAGAAGAGTCAGTACATGCATGAGCTAGACATGTCATGTATTGTTATTTGTAGAATAAGCTACTGATGATTATTGATTTGCACTATACATGCTTAGGACAGTGTTTTATGTCTTTTGGAACTACAGCTCCTAAAAGTTTTTTGTGATTGATTGATTTTGATTTTAAATCAACGTCACACAATTTACTATATGAATTTCAGTCTCACTTTTGAAAATCTCATTGCACTGACACCTGTTTATTGTATCTAACCGACTCAATCCGGGGGGGTTAGACAAAGGAAATTTTTGTGAAATGGCAATGTTAGATACGGTTGATCATGCTATTTTATTGTACAAACTGAAGGCCATGGATTTAAATGACTATAGATTGTGGGGTCTCGCAAGGGAGTGTTCTTAGACCACTCTTTTTTCTCCTATTTATAAATCACCTGAAGTCTGTTACTTCATGTGAATTTTTTTTTATATGCGGATGACTCTGCACTACTGATTTCCCATGAAGATAAAAGCGTAGCTGAAAGTGCACTGAGGGCAGAACTTCCGCAGGTGGATGACTGATAATAAATTGTCACTCTATCTAGGACAAACTGAAATCATATTGTTTGGGTCAAAGAAAGATGCTCCCTGATTTTAAAGTTGTTGTCGGTGATAATGTGCTTACAGCACTACAGAAATAGTCAGTCAATTACCTCGGCTGTGTGCTGGATAGGCTGAAAAGGTGCTCACCAAGGTCAGCCAAACAACACGCCTCTTAGCCAGATTTCCAAAATCTCTAGACAGGAAAGCAATGGTGACCCTGGCAGGGACTCTTTCCAGCCTTTTTTTGACTATGCCTGCTGTTCATGGTACAATGGTATACCTTTGTGCCTTAAAAACAGACTTCATACTTCTCAAAACAAGGTGGTTAGGCTTATTCTGAAACTCCCCATGAGATCTCACCTTGATCATTCTTTCAGTCCCTCAGAAATGTGCATGATTCATAAGATTGTGCACAGTGCTGTACCTTAAAAATGATTTCATCCAGGTGAGGGATGTTCACAGCTATTCCACTAGGGGCAGTTCCACCAGTGGTATAGTATAGTAGGATATTTATTATGTGTGTAAAAAGTTTGTCTTTCCTTAATTTATTTTCTTCGTTTGTTCATTTGTAGATTATTTCTTATTATGGACAGACCCAGCTGTGGATATAATCCGCTGAGGTGGTTGGAAATCAATTGATATTTTCAATGTTTTCAATTAGTTCTGTGTTGACTAATGACTAATGACTAATATTGATAGTATTGATTTCAGAAACACTGAGGTCGTGATTTATCTTGTTAATACTGTCAATAGTTGACTGTAATGTATTATTGTTTTTGCTAAAGAACTTTGTTATTCTTGCCATGTCAGATCTGATGTATTGACCCTCCCCTGCACACGCCCCCACCCCCCATACCCAAAGGGCCCACAATGGAAATAAGCCTCTGGGCATTTTTGTGTCATCCTGACTTTTTCTTTTATGTTAACACTCTTTGCTGCAGCAGAACTGGTGTTTTCCTTTACATGAAATTATCTAATAAGTCAAATACTATTTCTACTACTTGTTACTCCCCGTGACCAGTAATTCATTACGCTAATCATAATATCAGTTTTCTGTCACACCACGCAAAGTTGGTAACTGCATCCTTGGTAATTGTCAGAGTAATCACCAGTAAGAGCAGCACTCCTTCAAAATATCATTTTATTTTTGTTTGATTTTTTTTTTTTGCAGCCTATGAACAGATGAAAAGCACACCTGCAGGGAAGTGGCTTCGATGGTGTCTGGGGAGTCCGGGAGTTTCTTTTTTCTTCTACTTGTCTCGGTTTACTGGCGTACGATGTGACAGCAGAACTAAGGATGTAATGAGTTATTTTTCGGAAGGGATGATTGTGATACTATCACTGAAATTTTAACACTACGTGTTGCTGCCCATCACTGGTTGTAAGTTCTTGTGTCTCCATATTGAAAACAAGGACCATATGTTTAGTTATATATTCTAATTTAGTGCCTTGGCATGTGAATGGTTCGTGTCCAACTGATGTGCAAGCTGTTACATTGCCCCTCATCCTTACCATTAGTGTGAATGTGTATGAATGGATGACAGTGCAGTGCTGCAGTGCACTTGAGTGGTCAAAAAGACTACAAATGGGCTATTTAAGTACTGTCCATTTACCGTTTATACAATATATAGCCTTTTCTTCTTGTTTTTGTGAGAGGAATAAGATTAAACGGATTCATTCAGATGGGTAGAAGTGAGCAGACAGGCACTAACGTGTTACAATATCCCCACTATCCCTGCAGGCCTGATGAGACTGTTGGCCAAGGATTTTACATAACCACTCTGCTGTGCATACGTTCATGTGAAAGTGCCCCAGAGTGACGCTTAATGTTAGAATATCAGTGACATAAAGTTTCCAGGACTGAGCCAATTTGGCAAAATCGTACCAACATCCAGAAGAGGATTAAACTCCAAATTAAATTAGAATACAAAAAGGTATAATTCCTTTCGCTCAGTAGATATGCAGTGGTCTTCTTTGTTGCTGTTATTCTTTTCTTAGCAGGACGATACACAACTCTGCATACACACCAAAGGGAGAAGTGGTTGCCAGGAAGCAGCGTCTACACATGCTGTGTGTGTGGAGTGAAAAGCAGCAGAGCTGCTCAAGGATCTGGAGGTGATGAATGCAAGGCTTCGAAGTGAATAAGGGGGCTTTGGGATAATGGCTGAGAGTCAAGCAATATTTGACTGTTGCAGGGGTAATCCTCTGCTCCTATTCCCCCTGCCTGGAGGTGATAATGCCTTTGCAGTGCTGCTGAGCTGCACATGCGACTGGGATGAGACGCTGGCGCTGTGTCACATCAAACAGCCTTGCCAAAAAATATGCCATTGTGTGGCATTAAGCAGCGTCTGTCTCTGTCTGCAGAGAGGCACTCTTTTAGCTTAATTTCACTTTTTCCTCAATACTCAAAGACATTATAAATCAGATTAAGAGGCAGCAACAAAAATCAAGCCATGAGTTTACAGTATGTTTGCTCACTCTAATCTCAAGAGTGATACTTACTGTAAATCGTAAAAGGTCAGATTGTATTTAACGGATCAATCTCTAATCCAAATGTAAACCCTGTTGTAGACACAAAAGCGCTTAGATGAAACATTCTTCATTTAATAACAGAACTGATTGATGGGAGTCAGGCATTGATTGCAGAAGTCAAATATTGATTTTTGTTTCCTCTGAAAAATGCTCTCAGTGTATTTCTAAAGTGCGTCTAATTGCTGTCAATGTGTTTGAAATATTGATATCTGCAAAAAAAATGCCTCTCCAGTGGTTGAATTATGGTTTTGCTAAACAAAATTAACAAAAACCTCAGAGAACTGAGTACGTTCTCTCTTAATGAGGGCAGCGTACTCCAACATATGAGAGGCCTCAAGCTGCAAAACCTTCGTCGCCTTATCTGCTTTTAAAAACCCTCATTGTTAAAGACACCCTGTGGAGTTTGTGACCACTAGAGGTACTGTGGATCAATGTTTTGATGAGAAAAAAAAGACTTTTTGCTGAGCATAACTGGATTAAATAATAAGTGAGTGTTTTCCAACGAGGCTCCACAGGGGACCTAAAACTCCTAGTAGATCAGTGTGTGAGCCATGTAGGCCAATTCTGAGTTTTCTATGTGTGCTTCACTTTTGTGCATATGTAGACTACACACTGCAGCATGTGTCGGGTGACATATCAGGCAGTGAGCAGTGCTTTAAAGCTTGAACGTTGAGTGATCCTGGATTCGTCAGCAACTTCAGGACCTGAAGATGGGGATAGGGAGGAGGAGTGGGGGAATCCCGAGGGAACGCTGGTGTCACTGCAGCAGTCTGACTACTGATTGGTCTTGTTAGAAGGGACTCACCATTTTCTGCCTGGGATTCTATCTACCTTTCTCTATCTCTGTCTCTATTGGCCGATGGTGTCCTTTTCATCTGACAGCTCCCGCACACAAACGCACAATCGCACAAAAACACACTCACACACAACGCAGAATCACAAGGAGTCCTGTCATCAATAATGACCTAAATGCTTCTGGGTGTTAGGAATGGTAAGGGGGCCTTGAATCATGATTCATCACTCAACTGTGCGCATGTACACACACACACACACACACACACACACACACACACACACACACACACACACACACACACACACACACAGGCTCCTGCTGGTGCTCCTGATGATCATTAGTGAGGACTGGCTTGTCTAATGACAGCTATCCCTGCTCTCTCTCGCGCTGTACCCTCTTTCATTACTCAACATGAATACCTCACTTGTTATCTCTCTCTCTCTCTCTCTCTCTCTCTCTCACTTTTTCTCGCCCTTTCATGCTGACACACACATGCGCAGCGCACACACACACACACACACGCGGACACTGCTCTTCTTCTGCACATCTCCCACCATCTCCAACATGACTCCTTGTCTCTGCCTGTGGCCCCAATCCATGTGTTATTGATGGAATCCTTCCAGACACGAGCACACACACACACACACACACACACACACACACACACACTCACTCACACAGCCACACACGCTGCCCACTCAACCGCCCAATCACACACAGCAAGACCCCAGTGACTAATACTAGCTGATCCTCGGTGACCAATAAAAAGAGCCTGGAGACTGACAGGTTGCTCAGCAGCTCTGATTTATTAAGTGGGGTATCCAGTCTCTCCCCCTCTCCCCTCGCCTTAATTACTTTTCTCTCTCCGAGATTTTTCTCCCTTGTTTCTCATTCTTTTCTCACTCTCCCAACCTCTTATTCTCTTTTCTAGCTCATTTGTCCCTTTTTTTGTCTCCATTTCCCCCTCTTCATCTCCGTGAGGTGAGGGTGGGGGTGGGGGGCAGTGGCCGCAGTCATTTACAATTAATAAAATGGATTTAAATTTTGACAAAATTAGCTGAGACACAGAGGAGGAGAAGGAGGGAGGGGGCAGAGGCCGTACTGTATGAGAGGGAAGCAAAGTGAGGAAGGGAGGGATAGGTTGGGAAATAACGCAAAGGACGGCTATAGATGGATGATAACAAAGTAATCTTGGGAGGATTGCGAGGACCAAGGTAATGGATACTGCAGATCCCAGAGATAGCGAGATAGGAGGAGGATTAAGTACTGAAAAACAAAATATTACTTCTGCAGCGCTTGGGTGTGTATGTGCATCAAAGTTAGGCTGCAGAACATGGCCCTGATACAGTATAAGTCACACAATGATGAGAAAGCTCTGGTTTGTGACTAAAGTTAAAAAAAGAGTTTATTTCTGTGTGCACCCATGTAGTGCTGTATATCACTGTGGCAGGTTACTATCTTATATCCACCTGTGTTCTTTGTTTGCACTGGTGCGGTGCATCTCAAATGGCAGGGAGTAACTCAATTGGCAGCAGTGTACGGGGTGAAAGGTTAAGTAGCCTTCGCGCACATTTCACAATATAATGGGTGAAAGGTTCCCCACCATCAGATTCACTGGCACATGAGGTTGAAATGGCCTGGCACTGACTATACTAAACTAAGAAGTTTGCTAAGTCTAAAATTAACCCCCCGTTCAAACTGTACGTTCACTTTCTTCCAGTCTTGCAGTTATGACAGTGATTACGATTTTTGTCTTAGTTGTTGTTTTTTTTGACCATTTCTGTCGTATGAATTGAAAATTGAAAACTCACAATATCGTCAGTATTAGACAATTCTGTGAAATCGAAGATTATGTTCAAAGTTTGTTTTATAACATCCAGCGCCGAGGTTGTACCTCCACTGGTTTTTTTCATTTATTTCTTCCTCTTTGAGCTTTAACAGCAGATAGCATTGCATCACTGCCTCCTGCTGGATTTAACCTGCCTCACTGTCAATCAAGTTCATCTAAAAGACCAAAAAGCTTTTTTAGGCCCTTCACATTGTCTCCACACTCTTTTTACACTGGCCATATATTTCCTGCACGTTACTAGGATATGCTGTAATTCTTCTTTTTCATGATGCTGAGCACAATTACTTGTCGGATATTGTTTTGTTTGTAGTGTACTGTGATGGTTGCTGCGTCCAATTCTCCGTCTGCTTATTGTTATCTGATTGTTCCCCAACTTCCGACCATATCCACTCTTTTTTTGTATTAAGTAAAGGAAAGGAATGCAGGAAAATGTCTTCCTTTTGTTCCGTTATCGCATCGTTGTCGTTTTCATTTATTTGTCTGATTAGACCTCCATTCCAGAAGTGCTTCAGTGACATCCATCATTTCTGATGTTGCCTTCACCCAACTTTGATCTGAGCAGAGATCCAACCAGTCAGATTAAATCAAAAAAATGTATATGATTATCCAGAGCATCAAACCACAGAGGTGGCACACCAGGGGAAACACCTTTTAATGGTCGTGTCATTCACTTTAGAGTGAGAGAGACTGAGAAGTGACCTGTTTTTGCCATTTAGATATGACAACTTGTTTTGTATTAAAACAGTCACAAATAAAATAAATTACAGACATTCTCGGTATCCTTACAAATCACTTGCCATGTTTTCTGTTTTGCTGTTTTGATGTTCTCATGCGTTATCAAGGAGTTTTGAAGTAGGTGTCATCCTTGAAACCACGCCTGTCAGAACGCTTTCAGTTTGCTGTGTGAGATAAAGTTGGAGCTGACAAGCGATTGTGCATTTTGGCCTTTTAAATAACTGCACGCTAAAAGCAACCGCTCTATCAGTTTGAGAGAAAGGGTCGATGAGTAAAAAAAACATGTTATGTCTTTCATGATAACACAAACAAAGCAACCATGTCCTGACAGGCAGCAGAGAACAATATTTCAAAAATGTATTAAAAAAAACTTAACGAAACGTGCTTATAGTCTACAATTAATAAGGTAACATTTGGTGGGAAGCAACTTCCTCATCACCCCCTTAATTTAAATCCCATTAGATGCGACTGAAGGAATTGCCCTGTGGTGCTCAGCAACTCTTTGATATATGCTAGAACAGAGGGATGTTAAGATGAATGTCCAATGTTCTCAATGCATTTTTGAGTTGCACTTTGAAACTGCATGTCACCACACACAGTAGCTGCTCAGACAGATGCTCTGTGTCCCTGGTGCCTATGTAAGAACACTTTGAAGCTGAATTCCGAGCTGTCTTTAAAGTCAAAGCCTCACTCCCAATGCAGCGTGTCACTTTTTCCATGTTTGCACCCATTTATGTTATCATGATGGAGGTACTCTTAAGTCTGTAGGAGTTTCAAGTCAGTTTCAAGTTTTCTCCAAGTTCTGTTGTTCTGGGGAGTTCATCACACAGTAAGATGGACAGAGCGCAACCAATTACTGCTTTTCATTCCATTCCTTTTCAGGGTCACAGTAAACTAAAACTCTGCAGACATTCCCTGTAGCTCACCAGAACAGATTCGACTGCAGAGTACGCTAGGAGGGATCAAGAAACACAATAGTGGAAAGAATGGAGTTGATCAAATGTTTGTGTGTCTGCATGTATAAGCTTTCAACAAACAGACCAGTTTTTTTTGTAGGATTGGTCACCAAATAAAGCCTGCTTGAGCACACACACCACAAAATTATACTTTTGTGGTTTCTGTGGTTTTCATTATATCTGATTTTGCATCAATAACATTAGAATTGTCGTCCTTCACCTGCGTCCAAACCCTCTAATCAGTCCAGGCTTTTAAAATCTGCTATTCTTCACCTGCCCACAAGTTGCCCTCATACAGTTTAGAGGTGACTTTGAAGTTAAAATTGAAAAGGCTGGGGAGGTTTCAAATATAAGAAAGTTGATAGTTTATTCCAGGTTTGAGGATTAAGTCCTGGATGAAATAGACAGGACGAACAAGGACAAAGGAAACCCTGTTAACAGAAAACAGTAAATGGCCGATTATGTTTGGAACTGTTTCAAGAAAGAAACTTGTAACTTTTAGTATATTTCAGCCCCACAATCACAGAGCATATTTTATTCTATTCTATATTTATTCATTTTATTCTATTATGGGTTTGTATTTTAACTGTCTGATTTTATTCACACCATCAATGTTTTAATCCCAGTTTCATAATTGAAAGCACTTTATAACCTTGTTTTGAAAATTGCTGTATAAATCTATTCATCCATCCTTTATCCATATTGTTTAACCTTAAGGGTCACAGGGGGGGCTGAGCCAATCCCAGCTGACATTGGGCGAGAGACGGGGTGCAATCTCGACTGGTCGCCAGTAAATCGCATGGCCAATACACAGAGACAGACAACCATTCACACACACACGTACACGCAATCGCCAATTAAGCTAAACTGTATGTCTTGGAACCTGGAACCTTCTTGCTGTGAGGAAACAGTGCTAACCACCGCACCAAGATTGTCATTATGTATGATTCAACATCACTGGGACATTAAGTCTCTATCTTTTCAAGCTTGTCAGTTCATACTAAGGCATTACTATGAGTTGTTTGCTTGCTTTAAATTTTAACTGTCCTGTGGTCCTGTTACTGAATGTGAATGATCCTCAAACTGCAAGCTTGGTTGTGATGTGTTTGTTGCTTGCATATTGCTTTTAGCAGCAGTTGGCTTAAGGTAGTCATATTGAGGGAATCTGGTTGTGTTTGTTTGCTCTCTGCCGATCTGCTTGTCAGCAACATGACACTTGGGTGGTACTGCTGCAAAGAAAGGTCAGCACTAACCATATTACAAAGCTGGTCAATGAGTAGAAATCACATTAGTGCTAAATGTAAATCAATAAATTAGGAATGTAAACAGCTGAGCTCATGTTTAATCACTGTCTAATGGCTGGGCTTCATCAGGCTAAGTAGTGAGCTAAGGGCTGTTTTTCCCCTCTATGATAAAGCGTTCGGATTTGGCTCAGATTAATTACACCAGTGTGTACTTGGCATTACTATACACTAAAGGTAAATCTCATATTCATATTTTATTTAAATATTACCCATCTCTCACTTAAATTCAATATATATTACTTCAAACTACCTAGTATTGTAGATAATCTACTTAGCATGTCCTCCAAATGTCTTATGCTTCAGAATTGGTGCTTGTTGCACATGACATAAGAGGACACTTGAATAATGAAACTTAAGCATACGCAGTTACCTTGAAATGTCCTGTAAAACCAGGAATAATGTTTAGTATTTCCCTCATTTCCTCACTCCACAGGGTGTTGTTCAACACAGATGCTCCAGCTGTGTCTGGATGTATTTTTTATTTTATTTTTTTTCTGCCAGTCTGACCTCATCACAGACACGAGCCAGCGGTCATCCGGCAGATTTCTGACTCCCCACGCTGAGCTGCTCTCATGACAATAGATTGACACTGACATTGAACTGGACATGAGCGTTAGGCAGCAGAGGGGCTGCAGTGTGTCTGGTGTGTGTGCTTATTTGTCATTCTCTGGCAGATGTGCACATCATTATGTCTGTTTATGTCATATGCATGACTGTGTTGTAGACCTTCTATTTTATGAAAGGCTAAAAGCTATATTTTATCTATTAGCCAAACATAGCAATTACATGAACATATTTAAAATGCAAACAAATCTTTGTTTAATTGGTAGGTTAGTTACATGTAGTTGGTCATAATCTGAATCATACTTTTAATTGCAATCTTTTCATTCCAGTAGTTTAGATAACCCAGCACCATGCTTGTCAATTCATTCCATAACAACCACGTGACTATGAAAGTGACAGGTTTTATGCAAATAGGTACAATGACTAGATGTACTTAGCATTTCATGAGTCATGCAGACACATTAAAAGTCTGCCCACAACTCCAGCATAAGCCGAGAACCATTTCTGTGATTTTTGGTTCGTCAACATGAAAATGCAGTTTTTATGTTTGAAAATAAGATACATAAAAATCCATAACCCTCCAAATATTTAAAGTGCAATGAATGATAAAGATATCTGAGCGTCTAGTGTCAAGTTGTTTTATCTGAGCTCGGTCTATGAGTAACATCTCAGACCCAATCACTGTGGTCATTTTTATAAGGTGAGAGAGTTTGGATAAAAACAAAATACAACACAGTGCAATGGAAACAGACTTGGTGAATTAATCATGACGTACACGAGGTATGTGACTCAAACGGCCACTGAAGCTTCTGCTTGGGTAGACAAATGGAAAATGGCTGCAGATAAAAAGCATCAAATCTGAGTGGAGCGATGAGGAGACTGTAACCTTTCTCACATTAATACATGAAACAAACCGATTCCCATCATGTTTTCCACATGACATTTCTCATTGGTTTGCACCATTGACTGAATGTAGTCATGTCACCCATTTAATTGAGGACTGCCAATTTGAAGCCTTGATTTTAGCATCTGGGCATGACCCAACTCTGACCGCTTAGTCACAAAGCAGTCCCGCCCTAAAGCATCCCCTTCTTTATTGTCTGTTTTACTCTAAATGAGAACATCTAACTGAACGCCATGCTAGAGTAAAGACCCGAAGCCAACAATTAAGACCACAACCTCATTAGGAAAGTGTTTACTGAGGTAATAAATCAAGTGAGAAGTAGGGTCATTTCCTCATAGACTCCCATACAATTGGACTTGCCAATAGCGTCGCCCCCCTACAGGACAATAGAAGGAATGCAGGTTTACTGTTGTGTATTTAGGCAATGAGACAAAATGTAAAATGTATTCAACAGTTTTTCAATACCTGGATATGGAGATTTGACATGTCATCCCAGTCTCCCTCTGGATTGTGTTGATACCGGGTAATTCTGCACCTCACAGTTTGCGTCCGCACCAGTGCAGAAAGCGTGACCTTGGGTGTAGTGGGGCGGAAAGCAAGGGTGTGGAAGTTGCAATAGCAATTGTGAAACTACTGTGGTTTACATACAGAAAGTGTATACTTAACCAGACAGCTCCACATGCTGTATTGTGGCCATGAAAATGTATGAAAACAAAGAACCAAACAAAGACATTGTCATGAGTCTGTTTACTTACCCAACGCTACTGGGCATCAATTAGCCCCATTGCAAGCTGTGAGGTGGTGACCCTTGCGTCTGTCTGCTTGCCCTGAGCTGAGGCGAGCCCAGACCTGCAATATGTTGGCGTGAAGACAGCCTGTAGGTGTGTGTGTGAGAGAGAGAGCCTCAGACAATGCTAAATATGAGCATCAGGAGCATCAAGCTAGCGTTTTGTCTCTCTTTGGCATATTGTCTTACCTTTTCTATTACGTCCTTGGACAAGATTTCTGTCTGCGCATTAATGTTTGAATGCACAAGCTGTGTGCATCGACACATGCATAGGCTTGTGTTTAGGCTGCAAAGGCTTTATATGTGTGTGCCTGCACTTTATTTGTGTAATAAAATGATACAACTTGGATTTCAGCTGTCTGCGCCAGCTATTAGTGATAAAAGAGGCGATGCAGCGCTCGTTTCCACAATGCCAACTCTGTCAGGAGGCTTTCATCCAAAATAGAACTGCCTTTTATTCTCTGTAATTAGAGGAGGTTGGATTTGTTGAATACGCTCATCCATAAATATGGGTTAGTGTTGGTTTGACAATAATGAAAACAGTGAAGGAAGATCAAAAAGCATGGAGAAGGTCCTCGATTCGAAACAAACCCGCTTTGATGTTCCCAGATAGGTGAAATCAATTACACTGGTGGCGAATAAAGTGTAAGCGTGTAACTCTTTTTTTAGCATTTCAAATGTCAAAAGTCGTCATTCTCATGTAGCCAAATTAAAATGATGAAAATGAGATGAAGGTAAAGATGACCTATTTTATGCTCGCAATTCTTGCTCTACTGCAACCCAGCACACTCTTAATCTCTCAGATTAAAAACTCAATTGAATAATTATGCAGGTGGCCATGTGGGTTAAACCATGCATTAGTTTTCCCAATTAGCGCTATACTATCTCATATTGTCATTCTCGGAGGAATTCCACACGGTGATCCTGCAGCCTCTGCGGGATTGTGTTTTCTCATTTCACTCGCTGTGGGACTCTTGTTTTTGTCCGGTTTACTGTGCAAAAATAGACCAACACTGCATTTTAAATGGCTGCTCTGACTAATAGGATGGTACCTACCATACAAAACACAGTTTCCTTAATGCATTTCATACGAATAATATGTTGTAAGCACTATATGAAATTCTGTAAGTGCTTTTCCGATAAAGCACATAATGCTAAATTATCCTTTGTTCGCTAAAAACTTTGCAAGCGACATCACAGCTCAAAGCATTTCCACTGTCATGTGCATGTGAAGCAGAGACGAGGCTGGGAGAGCCAGAAAAGAAAGGGCAAGGGACACAGATGAGTGAGAGAAAGGGATGAGAACAATTGTGATAGAGAGTAGGGAGATGGGGTAAAGAGATACAGACTGAAAAATGCTGAGAGCGTTATGGTCCTCTGCCAAGCTGAGGGGTTCAAACTGAGGCTGAAACCCTCATTCAGTGAGAACTCATTTCATAGCCATCACTGCCAACACCTGTGGCTCCCAAGGGAGGGGTGACTGTGTCTGTGAGCAAGGGAGGGAGAGAAAAAAAACATAAGCATAAATCTGTTCGAGATCTGACCTGAATTTACAGCACGCTTGCTGGTAAACATCCGCTCGGCAGCTCTGCTCAGCCTTGATACTGTGTTTAAAGCCCCAATCTGATGCGCTCCGTTGACTCACTGACACTTCATGATTGGCTTTGTTTGTGCATTGATTTATTGGCTTGAAGATATTTCTACTGTGGTTTTTCCAGATATTTATTTAGTTCTGAATCATGTGGTCAAGGTAAGCGTCTCTTGTCTATAAGACCTTCTACCTGCTGGGTTAGGTTTAGTTAAATACATCAGAGTTGTACTTAAAGGGTATGAGTGGCTGCGTAAAGCTGCTGAAATATTTAATTTCCATTTACATGCCAGACTCTGTGAACATATACATGCATCTGTGCAATATTTTCACATAGAGCCAGATGTGATTCTGACCCCTCTGAGAATACAGTACATGTGTGGAGTCAACTGGTTGATATTGTGATTACTGTAGCCCAGTGTTCCAGGAATGCACGCAGAAAGATGCAACCATGTTGTGGTTGCCATGTGAAGATATTGTAGAAAGAAATAATCTTTATAAGTTGCAAGCTGAACGTAAGTGTTGTTGTTGAACATTCTTCACAGTTTTGCAGAATCATTCACTATCAACTCTCTACCTAGAAATAGAATTCCAACAAGCATAAGTTTGACTTTTCAGCGTTAACAAGCGCTTCTCACTGAAATTATAGCTTTTTTCCCCCCATGGTCACGTAACTCCTCCATTGAAGTTCCAAGAAAGCCCTTTTGTTCTCCAAGACCAAAAATCTTAACACTAAACGGCAGAAGCAGCATTTCAGACGGCATTGTTCTATAGCAAAACCAATCAGGTATGAAACTTGTTAAAAGGTGATAATGGATGGCAGCAATACTGCATTAAACACACTGTCGATCAAATTATGACCACATATTCCAACTGGACCTTTGTTCTTCTTTACACTAAGGACTAAGCTTTGAAGGCATTCTCACCTGCAGGGATGCTTCTACAACAAACAAACAACAGCGTTAATATTTAATGCATTCTTCATGCAGTAATGAATTTCTATTCATCAATTCTCTATTGATCTATGTCATATACGTGTCCGACGGGATGTGAAGCAAACAAAACCATGCATTATAGATAAGCAATCTCCTTGATGGTGTCACATTATTTATAAATACAGTCTCATGCTGGGTATGTGATATTCAAAGCGTTCGTGTGATTAACCACACAATGTCCATTTTGAAAGCATGTCTGCAGCCAGTGCACTTGCTTAAGTAAATCATTTGGCATGAATGGCGAACAATACCTCAGAGAGTGCGTAACCCTCTATTTCTAGCCATACACTGTGCACAGAATGGGGCTGCGTATGGTGTGCAGCATATACATGGCTAAAGCAATTTTAAATGCATGATTGGTCTCAAGTATTTGCCTCATTCCTCGTCTCTTTGAGCATTCATTTAGGCTGAAAGAAAATTATGTTCATTGCTCAATAATTTATAACCACACACCCCAGCAGACTGTTTAAACATCTCCATGGGGTGAGGACTATGTTCAAAGACCCCCAGTGGTGCTGGCCAATAACAACACTGACCTTTTCACCAGGATTCTGGAAATACCCGGCAGCAAGATAATACATCTCCTACATAGCCCACCCAGGGCATTCACCTGGACATTTTTGAACTTGCAACCCCCTGCGGTTCCAATTCAACCTGAAGCTGTACAACCTGAACACACCCACACCACTTGAAGCCGCATCCTATGAAGGGCGTACAAAGATCAGCTGGCACCAACTTTCAGCTGTTTTTGTATGGGGAAAATGTGCATCCTTCTTACGTACGTTGGAAAACATGGACTTTTAGACCAAGGAAGGATGATTAACCCATTTTGTATGATTTCTTTTTATTCCACACATCCGTCTTACCCACGTTACAACTTGACGACACACAGTTCTGTTGGAGGTTTGGGTGTGTTATGCTAGTAGCAGCTAATATAGCTTTGGAACCCCTGGCCTCAAGCAAAGATTAGGAGTGGACTATGGGGGTCTAGTAACCTCACTTGCCCCCCAATCCCAGATTTCTTTTTCATTGTCAAACGTCTCCAAACTTGGCTGACGCTGACTCAAATGACATCACTTGAGGACTTCATGCAACCCCCTCTGGAGCCATATACAGTCGTAGTTCCCAAGAACTGTAAATACACTTTGACCCTTTAACTCTGCCAAACGTTGTACACAGGTACATGTTATGAATGCCAAAACTGCCACCACTGGGTCAAGTTTCCAATTTGTCCAATAATCATTTAGAGGATCATTAGTTTTGCAGGTATTTGGTCTTAAACCAGTCGGCTTCAGCTGCACCCTGTGTTGCAAATCTTAGCATGCTAGCACATTAAATTAAGATGGTGAACATGGTAAGCATACCAGTGCAACACCAGCATGTGAGTATGAAGCCAGAAAATGTGACATCTCACTTAAGGGTGTGCCCAGTTCAGGGGCTTATGTTTGATTTTATACATCAACAGTTTTATGCATCTGACCTAAGCACTAGCAAAGGATATTCTTAAAATCTGTTACATTTTGTCTGTCTGTTTATCTGTTTTTTTGTCACTCTAAGAGCTCAACATTGTCCTTGTCATGTTTGTGTGATACGCATCTTGGTACATAACTGTGGGCCACGGGATCATCGCTGTTTTGGTCAGATTTCTAAAGCCCTTGCCAAAGGGAATACAGTCTCTAACATCCACGAATGTAAAATTTATGTCCTATGAACTTGTGAAACTGAGAATTTATGTCCTCCAGATTGCTATCAGCAGAGTATGACAAGCAGAGAAACTGAGAAAATGACGAAGCAGCACGACCTGTTGTCTGTGTTGAATCTTGGGAGAGAAAACCTTTTTTGCTCTGTGCCCACGTACACAACAGCTGTAGCCTTTTAATAAAGTAGCGGGTGGCCTTGGTTTTCTGAGGGTTTTTAGAGGTTTGTGTGAGCTCATGAGTGGATGTGTGTGTGTGTGTGTGTGTGTGTGTGTGGGTGCATGCGTGCGTGTGTGTGTGTGCATGTGTGTGTCTGTAAGCACTCAGCCATGGCAGACGACTGATTGATGGCTGAGCAAGTCCAGGATGCTCCATGGCTGCTACAGATTGGCACAGTGGAAACCTGGCAGTGGAAGCGCTCCGAACTACACACACGCACCGAACATACATACACATATTTCATTTTTTTCCCTCAACATCAAAACACAGGCAGAACATCCCAGAATGGGGGCCTGTCGCCCACATGCCCTCCACATCTTGTCGGCGCTTGAACCTGCCAAGTGTCATTTTTAAGCGCCAGAATGTAGCTGTGAACATATGGACAGGAGGTTAGGATTTACAGGTTGTGAATACAACGGGACTCATTTGTACACATTAAGACATTTTATACTTCATAGGATATATGGCTGTCTATTTTGCAACAACATACCTTATACTCTTAAGGCATCTAACCAGTGACTAGATTCCCAGTGCATGTAGTGAAGTAAAAAATGAAATATTTTCCTCTGAAAGGAAAATAAACTGCTGCACTAAATGACTTTTCTCACACATCTGGCAACAACCTAAATCACAAGCAAAGAAGAAATGAACATGCTTGGACCAAAACATCTGAGAAAATTCTCATGACAGCTGATACCAATTATTCGAAATGATTTTGTCTGAGGTGTTTATGAAAACAGCTTTTACACACCTCAGTAAAATGGTTTATTGTGTTCTCATCTGTGGCCCAACTTGTCATTTTCTACAGAATTCAAACATATAACACTTGTGACATTTATTTATTATCAATGATTAACAGTGATTCCTCTCTCCTGCAGACTGTGCTGAGGTGACTCCTCATCCTCCTCTGCTCTTTTCCGTGCAGCCATCGTGTAGTTGTCCTACTGCTGCTCCAGCTGAGCAAAGTCCGGGGCCTCTTCCTGGTTCTTGTCTTTATGGGCCTCGTTGGTGCAGAGTTTGGCTCTCAGCTGCTCAAATTCACAGCAGAGAGCCTCCTGCTCCTCCCTGTGTTTAGCGGCCTGCTCCTCCAGGTCTTTCTGGGCCTTTAGGAGCTGCTGCTGGAGGTTTTCTGCCCCCTCCTCTGGCTGCTCAGAGTTCTGTGTAGCAGCCTTCTTCTCACTGCCAGGTGTCAGGTCTGTCTGGGAGGCAGGTTTGCTTTTTCGCTGTTGCAGCTTCTTGTTGGTCTCGTTCAGTTTGAGGTTCAGGCTTGCCATGATCTTATCAGCGAGAATCAGCCTGTTGACTGCATTGATTCGTTCAATACGAGCCTCACTCAGCTCAAACCTGAGCATGTGAATCTCCTGATCATACAACCTGGCCTCAGTGGTAACAGACTGTTCCAGTTGTTCTTTGAGGACTTTAATTTTTCTCTCAGACTCAAAGCACTTGCTCTTGGTCTCTTCCATCAGGGCTTCTAAATTCATGAACTTACGCTCTGCAGCAGTCCATTTGCAGTGAAACAGGTGGTGCTTGAACTGGGAGTCCTCCAGCTGGGCTTTGAGAGCGGCGTTTTCCTTCATCAGATCGTATCTGACTGCACCGCCCTCCTTGGGTTTAAAGTTGGACTCACCCTGGTGATATCTAGCCCCTGCATAGTCCTTGGTGTTTCTCCTGCTGCCACCCAGCTCGGTGTTCTGCTGGCTCTCCACGTTTCTTGTCTTTGGTTTGACGACCATGTGGTTTTGTGTAGCCTCCATCATGTCTGGAAAATATACTCGTGAACAAAGTGAACTTTCTGCTCCCAGCTTGGTACGTCAACATTCAGTGGATTGTTATGCATCAAAATATGCCCAACATTCTGCATGCAATTATGACATCATCGATTTCAAAATTAAATCAAATCAAAACCAAACCAAATCAAATATGATAGAAATAAAAGTCTTGGTGTATATTCTGAATCACCCATATTGACCTGACAATCAATAATCTAAGGAATTTCTTTATCAGTAACAAAGTTCTCACTTTATCAACTCACGTTTTTAGATTTCAAACCCCTTCATTGATCATGACCTTCAGTCAGGTGATATTGCAATAAAATAGATGCAGTCATCAAACACTCACACTTACATCTAGAGGCTCACACTAAAAACGTCTGTCTGAAAACGCACTCTGAACAGATGACAGAGGTTTACCGAAGTATCACTTGATTTTCATCGAGAACAATGTCAGAAAAACTATACTGATGCAATCATTTCAATAGTCTTACAACAGTATAGAAAGCCTGTCAGTGGAACAGTTCATATTGCACACATTTAAAATGTAGATTTGTTCACATAAAATGAATCATCCTTTTGTTTAAAAAGATTCCTAATTTTAAAGTGTCCAAATTTCAAGAACTCATTATTTCAATTATAATACAGCATTTTACACACTTGCTTGACTTGACGGGACTCCAGGGTCAATAATCACTGATCATTTTCACCATGTGGCTAATCAGTGGCTAACACGCTGGCTAGTGTTAGCATGTAGCATTAGCATGTGGCCTGGTAAAGTTTCCTGCTGAACAAAGTGGAGTTTTGCTCTAATGAAACTTCACACTCTTAAATTGGCTTCAAGACCAAAAGCTCAGGGAAGTATTAATAAATCAGTGGTTTATTGTGGCTGATACCAGGTGAACCACAGCAAGAGTGAGAAATCACAAACTTTATTGTCACATTTAGTCTGTTTGCAGGTCAACTTCATCTATAATGTCATTTATTTCCTTATTACTTGAGTAAAGAGCTGTAGTTTTATAGTAAATCTCCTGCCGTTGCAGGTGGCGGCTCCTATCTGGGCTGAAGAACCTGTGTGACATGAACAGCTTGTGGTTAAAAACGCTCAACTTTACCTAGAACATCAGATGAATGTGTTTAGACATGAAATGTGAGCTTTTAGTTTCTCCTCACAGAGCAAACTAATAATTTTCATCCACATCAAACTCTGATTTCTTCCTGAACCACTTGTTGTTCCACTTTTCTAATATGATGATGATGATTTACAGGTAGAAACAGTTCTATAATAACTTTTGTGCCAATCATCATTTGATTTGCATGAAATTTTCACGGTGTAGTCAACACTTCATATGCTGAAATATAGGAAGTGATTAGTGGCTGTTCTCTAGCGCCACATAGGGGACACAGGAAGTGACATGTAACTCCTTGATGCACCGTCCGAAATACATGAAAATTCTGAGCCGCATGGAAGGGTCGGCGTCTGGCAACAGGATGAAGGTGCGAGGGCCCTTCAACGCTGCTTGCTGCTTTAATTTAATTTGAAAGTGCTTACATTTGAAAGCCTTGTAACAAAAATAAGGGGAAAAATAACTGTAGCTGTTGGAAACGTTGGGTGGGTTAAAGAAAAAATGAGCCACCATGAATTTTAGGAGTTAATAAAATATGTGCCGCAGCAGTTGTGCTCGAGAACATGATATCCCCAAGGTGCTGTAGCAGACAAAAAAAATATTATGCTGCTGCCTCCAGGAGATTCTTGGCTGTCCTGCATATAGCGCACAGTATGGTGAGTTTTGAGACTCACAGGAGATGCTGTAAAATGTCCACAAGCATTTTGACAAAATTGTATCCAAATATACTGAAAAAGCATGCAAACATACAATAGATACACCCACACTGACTCGACAAATGAATGCAAATGCACAGAAAGACACCTGGAATCCTACAGTCTACAAATGCGTGCATACAATTATATGCATGTGCACAGTCAGTCTGGGTAAAACATGATCATAAAATCCTGTAGTCTTGTCTCATTTGAATTCCACAGAATTCTTGCTACCACCTCGAGTGACATAGCAAAAAGCTCTTCTGAAATGTAATGAAAAAAAAGTCATCAATTCAGTTTACTTGCTTACTTACTCAAAGTGAATAAGAGGGCAGTAAATTAAAGGTATAACTGTGTAAAACCCCCTTAAAATGAGAAATTACTATTTCACCTTGTATTACAGCTTGACAGACAAAAGTTAATGTTGCACTGGGAGGCATAAACCTCCATCCAATACAGCCATAACAATATTGAAGAGGAAATGCAGCCTCTACTTGCATTATGTTCACAAACAATGTTTTATTTCATTTTAATTAGCAATGCTAGCAGTGTGGCTTTATGGATGTTGACAGGTTGGTCCACCACTTTGGTCACTTTGGGCTGAAATATTTGAAACTATTGTATTTATTGCCATGAAATTTTCAACAGACAGTCATGTTTCCTAGAAGATGAATCCTCATTGACATCAGTGACTTTCAAGCTATCAACCTAAAAAGCTGCCTAATCTAGAGGGAGTTCTCTGTAACAACCATGGAATTGCAATGATCTGTGAATTCAATTTATCCAATGAAAATACATTTATAACGTGGCGCTTACCTGTGTAGTATATCCTACTGTAACAACCTGCAAGTTGTGAGCTAATCTACCCAAATATATTTGAAAATCATCCACCTGAGGAGAAAAAAGACATATATGTAATAGACCACAGGCTGTTGAACAGGTTTAATACTTTTCCTGTTGCCAGAGGCTAAACACATGGTTACATTTTTCATGTAATTTATCATTAGCTTAAATAACAATGTCAAGTAAAGCTGTTTTCAAAGTAAAAACCAATCAAAACGCAGCCTCAAGCTTTCTGTTAGTCAAGATTTTCTGTCAAATTTCTGCGAAGCTGCAAGAGCTCCAGACAGAGATGTGACTACACAAGATTACTCTCAAAATGCTGTTTCATGAGTGAGTGATTCAGTTGCATCACAATCTCCCAGCAGCACATTATGGAGACATAATGGCTGAGCAGGCTGTGGAACAACCAGGCCAGAAATAAGGATACCTGGAAATGACTGTTGTAAAGTGGCTGGATACATTTCAACTGTGATGTGAATAAAATCGCAATTAAGATGGATTTGTTTCCACATGCACATTGCCATGACAGATTAAATTGTCTTGTCTCTTCATGTTTACCACTGAAAACTCTGAATCGCAGGCTTAGCTCAGTTACCCCGCACAAACAGATGTTTTTTGGTTGTGTTAGCTAACTAAAAAGCCCACTAATTCAGCAAACCAACCAATGTCTTTTTAATTCCCTCGTATGATTCAAAACAGAGTAAGCTGTTCATCACCTTTAGCCAGAAGGGAAACCCACACGTCATTCAGTTCAACTTCAGTTCAGCTGATCTTGAATGCCATACAAAAGCCCTGCCAGCCCACTCGGCTAAGTACAATAACCTGCAGTAAACGCTCAGCGTGGCGCTTGTATGCCCTGTGCAGAATTTAAAGGCAAACAGGAGATTTCACAGCGTGATTCTCCTCCTCCTTTGACCCCGAGGGGGTGAGGAATTCTCCCGCCTACCGATGCTTCCTCTCACACAGAATCTCTGTATGCTGGTTGATGATGACATGTGAAGCTGAGGTGTTCCGCTTATCTGAGCGAGTGACCCCTTTGTCAGCGCGCCCACAGTGAACCCTTTTGGAAGGCCTTTGGCGATGTGTCTGACCTCTGATTTTTCACATACAGTGTCAACTGAACATCTCGTTATTTTTAGTCATATGCAGATAGCGATAGTAGCTTTAAGGTTTAAAATGCTTGTGACCTGAAGAGGAAAATGATGGAGCAACTTCACTTCAGGAGAGAAAGTGGACGAATGCTGTCCCTTAACCACAGTGAGGGTGCCCTTGACAGCTGGCACCTATACCCTCTGATGTCCAGCAATAGAAACCAGAAGACAGTGGAAGACTAATTTAACTGTATTGTAGGAGGAAACTATGGTAAAGTTAAAGTCTGATAACAGAACGCACACACAATGCACGTGATGTCTGACCAAAACAGTTTCAGAGTTTCCCAAGAGTATTGATAACACATTCCTGACAGGGCAAGATAACCTAAGTTAGGAGCAGAACACCACACACACACACACACACACTGCAGCAACAGGAGGGCCTGCACACAATTTACTGGAATACTACACACACACAAATTGGAATAACAGGATGTCACACACATACAATTTACCAGAATAACCATACACACACACACCAAGAAAACACGTCCAATGCAATACACACACACTGAGCAAATGATGTAGTATTAAAGTATAAAAGCCCCTGAAGAGGATCACAACTTTGCACTTGATATTAAAACTGAAGTGCTTCGTGAAGCTGTGTTGTATGTAATAAAATTCCCCGAGGCTGCTGAAGCTGGTGTCCGGCTGATTCCTTTGATTCCAGATTTCCAGTATGAATATGAGGCAGGGGGGGGGGAAGTGCCCAGCAAAGCAGGTGATTTATAAAAAATAAAAAGGCAAGAAATACACCGTGTTGATACGGTGCAGGGCTACAGATCAGCTTGATTAAGCATCTGCAGATGTTGGCTTGGCTTTATCAGACGGCGCTCAATCTGTCTCCTCGCCTCCTTCTCATCCTTTTGTTCTATTTCATCCATTTTAATTCCTGTTATCTCGTTTGAACTAATCTGCCTCATATTACAGATAGCGCACCTTTTGATAGGTATCCTATTGATTCCTCAGAACAATGGAGGGTCTTCTTCTTTCGACAGCTTCTCATTAGCAGTCCACAGCAGTAGGTCACACACACTGCTGAATAATAACACACACCCATGCATGCACGCTCATGCCTCAGCTGAATGATAGAGCTGAGTGTGATATGATTATGGGCTGTCCCGCTGTGACCTTCGCATTTGCAATTTATTGACTGCATTCAGTCTGGGCTGGCACTTTTTAAAAAACTCTAACTATTCACCTGCTCTCCATCGGGAGCATTTGTAAACTTGTTAAGCAAGCAGCAATTTGCAAAACACTTCAAAATGTCCTCAGTCCCAGCTCAAAGCTTTGCAGTTTTACCAACGAGGCATACAAGCTAAGCATTTATAAAGTTTTCAGTATGAATTTGTAATACTTTTGAGGTCATTTTACACTTCTCAAGGACTTGTTCTTGCCAGTATTTTCTTGGCATTCTGGGGAGGCTGTTAAAGCTGAAATCTGCTGAATTCTAGCCTTGGGGAGACCTCGCCAGGCCTGCGCTGCTTGTCTCTGTGGTCCTCACGTCAAAACAGGAGCCTCGACTCAAAAAGAATTATCAAACAAATGCATGTCTTACAGAATAACGATGGAGAACTTTAAAAACCGTGGCTGTGAGTTTCTTTTTTTTTTTTTTTCTTCATATGTATGAGAATGAGAAACCCGTGGAACATTCGTCTGTCCAGATGCATAAAGCATCACAAGTTAAAGAATAAATCTCAAGTGGCCAGATTCTGTGAAAGTCTTGAAGGCTGCGGATGTATCGCTCCTAATTTCAGCATGATGCATAAGAACTCTGAGCCTTAAGAGAGTCAGCATAATTCATAAAGAATTTCAGAGTGAAGAGTTCAAAAGATAAGAAAACTTACTACCACAGGCTGATGATGGAAGTAGCAGGAGAGTGTGGAGTGAGTGATAAAACTGTCAGTCACCATATCATATGACAAGCCACAAACATAGCAGTCCAACCTACTATAAATGACAGATCTTTGACATGTTATGTATTTGATTTTGAGCCTTTAAATGACTTGTTCAATATTGTATGCCGTGTTGCTTGCTAGAAGACTGTGTACTAGCATTCACTGGGTCAGATGCCTTTACTGTCAAAACCTATTGTCTTCATCTCCTGTGCTCTCTGATCGTTGATTCTAAGCTGATTTTGAGTTGCCTTTTTGAAAGAATACCATTACATATATTTCTATTTTCTGTTGAATTTGGATGATGCTTTCCACAGCTGAGGAGAAATCTTTTTTGGAGGGCCCAGGGGACGCCGCAGCGCATCTACAAAAGCTAGAAAAAGATGTTTCGCTGTCATATTTTAAGCTGCATACTATATTATTTTGAGCTGTATTGTGTGGCCTATTTGCATAGCACAACATTTCACCTGGGAGACACTGGTTCGAGTGCAATGCAGTGCATCTTGTGAGTTTTCCAATTTGGGTACAAAAGCCTCGAGTGAAGATACCTCACATTGGGCAACAGGACATCTGTTAAAAATGCTGCCAGCATATTAAGGATGAATCTGTGTTTTCAGTCTGAAATTTGCTCAGTGCTGTAATCTCCAGCTAGAGCACCGACACTGATGTGATGCATAAAAAGCTAAGGAGACAGCAGTTTCTTCAACAATGCTATATAAATAATACTTTTACTCCTTGGCCTGCTATACCCAATTCTTCCTCTCCAACTCTATCACATCAACTCTTGCTCCATTGTTATCTGATTTGTGGAAAGCTATCAGTTGTGCTTGTACCCTCTCTATCAATCATCTACTGTACAAACAGCATGGAGGTTGTCAACATATTGTGGCACAGACCAATTCAATTTGACAAGAATGTTTAGATAAGAAGTGAGCAGTGTACCCACACAAAGCCTGGAATTAGTGTGGGAAATGAATGCAGTTCCAGAACTGTAGCTTTACATGCTAGGGATGGGGATAGGGAGTTATTAATCAATCATCGCCGTGAACGATTTAATCGATTAAGAGTTTACTGATTGAGAATATGAAAGACGCTGCAATGGCCAGGCAAAGTGCTAGCTATCCAAAGGCTCATGCTATTGCTAAAAACATCCGGCTTCAATAGAAGAAGCTAACTAGAACTCCGCTACTAACATTAACCCCTTGAAGGTCCTCAGAAATAATCATGTTAAAGATCCTTACACACATAAATGTGTATGCATAAAAACAAGCCATAAAAATGTTAAAAATCTTTCTTTTTTTTAAATTTTTTTTAAATAGTTTTTTAGACCAGCATCAGCCCTAATCATACATATCAAATTTTAATTAGTTTTTTAAAAAATTAACCCTTAAATTGCCATGTTTTTGTCATGATGCGCATCATTTTATGGTCTAAAATACACAAAAAATACATGAAAAAAATTGAGAACTCTGAAAAATTCACCATCTTGCAAAATTATAAGCAATATGCATGAAAAACTGATAAAATATGCTAAAAATAAAAATCATAACACACTAGAAAGTGCTGAAGACCCTCAAAGGGTTAAGGAAGCACGACTCGCCACCACAACATCAAAACTAAAGTGAGGAACTTTCTAAGCAACATGCTTCAGCTATAAATCCAATTTACTGGATAAGTGAATTATTTATCAATAACTTGGGCTGGTTAAGTCTACATTATATGTATGTATGGTGAAGCACCTGAATTCGACTCTTGATCACGTAGCTAAGGTATCACTATGATGTTGAATAATCAGTAAATCTGTTGTTTGATGTATCAGAGTAACATGTTTTAGATTTGGTAATAGCCATTTGCTGATGATGGCTGCAGCCTTTTGTGTTGATACCAGAAAAAAACACTTGTTAAAAGTGAGGATTTACAGCATGTTTAAGTGTCATCTCATTTATGTCCTCCAATGGAGCTCAGAAGTTATGCAGTAATATTTGCTACATTGGACATTTTCAAATTGTCATTTGTTGAATAGCAACAACATTTTAAGTGAAAGCACATTTCTATTATGTAAATTAGGTTGATGTCATTTATTCCTCAAATACCTCATTTACTTGGATTTTGCAGCCATTGTGGTCCACAGCAGTAATAATATATCATATTATGGAAAAATGTGTACTTTGTTTTGCATCATTTTTTAACCATTAGTTGACGATTGATTTTTAACTTGCCCAGTAATCTATACTGGCAATTGCTTTAAATATGCACCCCTGTTTACATCATAATTCAATTCAGTACCTACTTCATTTCTGTTCACTTAAGAGTGAATAGAAGTGGTTTTCCAATTGTTACATTATCAGCCTTGTTATGAGTGAATCAAAATCAACTTTCAACTTTATTTTGGCAATTGGTTTCCCAGCAAGGAAGAATAGACAAGGCAGTCAGTGGTGTCCAACCTTCAGTGTACTAAGCTACAGCAGATATACTGTAACAGCTTATGATTACAAAGCGATTGCAGAATGTGAGCATGCACATCCACAAGGAGGGTAAAATTAAGTGCATAGCGATAACCATCTCTACCATCATTACACACCCGACATCATCAAAGGTATAGATATCATAGACATCATAGTCGTCATGGTGAGATATATAGGAACGTTTTTGAAGCTCAGATGTTTCCCAGCAGGCACTGCAAATTGCAGAACTGTGTCAGTGCAGGCGGCAGACTCTGCAGCGCATCCTCTGATAGCAGGGGGCAGTTAAATTCACATTAACGTAGCGAGGCACATTTACAAACATTTGAATATCTGCTGTAATTTCCTCATAGTTAATTTCATATACATGAATAAAAATGACAACAAAGATGATGTAAAGACTGCTTTTTAATATGAAGTAAAGGAATCCTGCCTATCTATTTTTCTAATAGGACACTGCACATTAAGGAGTGTGAAAGGTGCTTTAGAAAAGGCTGATTTGACTACTATTTGGACAGTAGTTTCATTGCAGCTGTTTAAAGATGTGTATCGGAAGTGTGAGTATTACTGCATGGGAAGTTTGATTACGGTTTAAGTGCTGTAAGATTATTTTAGTGGATGGTGAATGTGGATCTGAGTGCAGAGCTCCAACACTGATTTACAGAAGTTCAGTTGTTCAACGCAAACAATCCTTGTGGTGGTGAAAACAATGAAAGCAAGGCCCTGACGAAGATAATTATCCTCTCAGTGCGTACACTCAACTGCACCTAAATTTAGAGCTTCTGTGGCTTCGTGTTTGTCAAAACCTGATGTGATTTGAGTTGATTTATTTTCCTATTTTATTTTCCTATTTGTCATTTTCCTATTGAAATGGTTAAAGCTTCTAGATTTATTTAAAACAGGGAATGGCAGGTGTTGCTTCTTGCTGTACCTAACATAATTAATCGCTTCAGACATATCTAAAATAATTACCAAATATAGATTCCATAATATTCATGACCTCCTCCGTTTCCCATCCCATTCATCAGTGTGAAATCATCCTGTGACTGGCACATAATTTGAAATTAAATTCTGATTATTAAATAAATATGGTGGCGGTGAATCATTTGTTCAGCGTGTGACTCAGTGACCAGCCAGTGGAACCAATAGGGAAATCAATATGGCAATTCACCTAAAATTAGCAATCATGAATACTAATGAAAAAGCACACCATTATGGATCTTTACGGAGTTCAGATCCTGGCAGAGGTTTGATTGTTGTAGATGAGAATGAAATGAAAATGTAGTGTTCATAACAGAAGATGTTACAGGCTGGGAGGCTGATTTGATGAGATGGAAATAGACAGGGAGTCTTCTTCTAAAAAGCAAAGAGTTAAGTGGTTTAATCTGTCTCTTCAAGCTCGGGGCTAAAGTCATTTGAGGTGTCAAGATGTGTATTTTTATTGTAGCATCATCATGTGTTAAATGGTAATTGTCTTGTCTGGCTGGCTGTCCATGTACCTGACAGAATATCCATCCACATCAGCTTGACTGCTTTATAATTATTATTTACTGCACTTACTGCAAAATCTGAATTAACAGTGATTGGACTCTATCACAGGAAAAGTTGCTTGTGTGTTTATTCACCCTGTTCATCCGTGTTTTGTTTTTTTTCCTGTTTTTTTCCATCGAGCCATCTTCACCGTAATGCCAACAAAACAAGTCAGTAGGAGTGTGAAATAAGTGGGCGTGTGGGTGAGAGACCCTCATCCTTTGACATGATTGCAATCAGCGTACAAACAAAGCAACAGGCTCTCAGTATGTTAAATACTATTGCTAGTAGCCACATAGTACGATTTACTATGGGTTATTCTGTTTTTATATTGCCAAAGATGAATCAATCACATGTACTATCAATAAATGATAAGCGTGGCAATATACTTCATGCTTGTTATTGTCAACAAATCCCATAAAAAAGCGAAACCAATTATGTGTCACTAATTCGATATTTTTCGACTTTTGTCTGTGGCTCTTAGCCCCAAGCCTATACTTTCCTGTTGAAGACATAAGTGTAGTTGCTCTGTGAGACTGTAATACTCAGATATGTATACTGTTAGATAGACCTTTTGACCTAATGATGGCACTAGATGAAAAGTCAGGGGATCACAAGGGTGCAAAAAGACCATGCATATCTCCACAAAATTTCCTGATAACCCATTTCATGTTGAACCACAAATTGTTGTGGTGTCACCAGAGGACAATGGGTTTCATCCATTGAAGTGGAATTAAAACAAGACTGTAGCATTGTATGGTCACTTCATCCTTGAGTCATTAGGACTTATCCTCCATGGACCATGAATATCTGCACCAAAATTTGTGACAAACCGTCTTGTAGATGGAGAGAAAATTGACTGTATTAGTGAAAACTCTAAATGACAAGTCAGCGATGTCATTAACATTTATCCTCTGGGGAATTTAAACACCTGCACCAAATTTCAAGGCAATTGAACTAGTAGTTGAGTTAAAACATTTCACTGAGAAACCAAAAACATCCGGCTTATATCACAGTATAAAAGTTTCGGGATCTCCAAAGCTATTCACGTTGTGGGGGCCATGAATGGCAGTTCAAAATTTCATGGCAATTTATCCAATAATTATATATATATATTGAATTGACGGTGAAAATAAACTGCAGTGTGTGTGTTCACCAAAATAAAAGACCATGTCAGCCAGTGCAACAGTGTGGCCCACTAATGTGCCTTTAATAGCTTTTGGACAACAGTGCCTTAGTAGGGTCAGTTCATTGGTGGGGGTGTTTTTTCTTTTTGCTGATAATAAGAAAAATATTGAATACTGAAGTTTCAACTTCTTTTTTAAAATGTATTTATTCAATGTATCGGCAATTTTACAGCTAGCAGGTGTACCTTGGGACGTTCTCCAATATTTACACCTTCGCTCTCATTCTCCAACAATGTGTGCAGGCAGGGTAGATGAATTTGATTTACTTTTGAATGGCAACAGAGGACTCTGATAATTGTGGCTTATTGCACTTTTCCATGTTCGCTGTTATTGCCTCCTTGCAACTATTTTTTTGTGTATTTTGTTAGAAGGTTATAAAAGTTCATAGTACAAGTTCTCATAAAATCCAGCCACATCCATTATTACGGTGGAATTGCATGATGTTTTGGATTCTTTTTTTTTTCCCGTACGGAGTGCAAAAGGTGATTTATTGCAAGTCTTTCGATTGGAGGGAGAAAGGATTTGAATTCTTTTACCATAAAAGTGTTTGACATTGAAAAATCAGGCTGCATTATTTATTCATTAATCTATTTCCTTTTGGGCAGGAAGCTTTGATTCCCATCCAGTGTCAGCTATAACATGTGAGCTGAGACTCTGACATGAACAAATACACAGTAAAAATAGCACTGCTATCTTTTGGCAGTAGAAGTAGTTTTTTCTCCGTATTTCAAGACAGATTTATGAACAAAGACATATCCAAACATTCTCTAAAGAACATAAAGAACTCTCCATCTCACTGTCTGTCTCTCTTTTGTTCCTCCCTTTGTTGTCTGTCCCTCGTACTTTATTCTCCATATAACATCTATCAGCCCTTTGTTATTCTATAAAAGGAAATCTTCTACCCCAATATGTGAGTGAGTAGCCTGCATTCATATTATTTTTGGAAATCGGCTCAGTTTTGGATTTTACGCAAAAATCGAAATATGCCTAAAAAAACGTGTAATAAACATCAGTACAGAGCGTCAATGTGTATATGTATCCCGACAAATGTTGTTAAACTGGCAGAATGAAATGCAAAGACCTGCTTTTCCAACGTGCACACACAATGTTCAAGTGTTGACGCCTGTCGTTTTAGTTGCACACACTTTTCAGCAATTTGCCTCTTTTTTAGTTAGCGGTTTCCTACATTACCCAGAGGGGCATTTGATTTTTGCCTCTTCTACAGAATGATTTTTCCCTTGGGACTGTAAAACGTTGACTTGTGCAAGAAAAAAAAAATTCTAAAGCAGAAATATGCAAATGAACATCTTGTCAGTGGACTCTTTGTGAGTGACAGCACAAAAGAATACCAGACTCTATCTATATTCACCCCTGGACCACATAGATAAAGATAACAGTGTGCTGCATTGATGCTGTTTGCGCTTCCTTCATCATTTGGCGTCAAATCACACATTCGGTGTTTCCGGCAGTTTCTGAAGAGGCGAACGCTGATATAGACCTTTGAGTTCATCCCGCAGTGGGGAAGGTATTGACATCAGTCCATCAAAGTTTATTCACCTGCTTCATTAGACAGGGTTGCGTCAAAACAGACTTTGATATCTCACTCTATTGGAACAAGCTTTACAGTCTGGCAGCTCCATTTTTTTCCCAATCAATTCCAGAAATTATATAAAAAATACCTTGTGTGTGTTTGTAGTTGTGCAGTTTATTGGCATTATGAGCTTTGTGTATGCAGACAAATGCATGTTTTCATGCATCCATGTTGCAGCATGTGCACATTAGCATATTTATATCTGTATTTGTGAATGTTTCCAGAGCAGAGCTGAGGTGAGCAACAGCTTGCTGCAGTGCTGTCACCACGCCAGCATTAGTGTGCATTATTTATCTGCCTGCAGACTGATCCAGAGGAAGGCATAACCATAGCAACCAGAGCCATGCACACACACAGTGAGGAGAGACATCGGTTAGACTGACATGGTGGTGGCTAGTGTTGACTTAATCTCAGAATTCATATGTTTCGGCGAATCTCCTGCACTTTGATTCTCAAAAAGCGAGAAATAAGGAGCTTTTGAAGCTTCACAAGAGCTGTATTTTCTCATGCAGAAGGCATCCTGACTGCCCCCTCACAAAATCCAAACAGTCAAAGAGTCTCAGATTTTCTTTTTCTGTGTCAGAGGTTGGTGATGTCACAAAAGTCAGTGTTTTTTTTGCAGATCCTCAAATGCAAGGTTCCAACTGCATTCTGCAGCCCAGAACCTTTGTCTTTACTTTTACCACCGATTCCTAGAAAAGAAAATGACTTGTGATGATTGGTCTGTTGATAATAAGTGCTGAAATTTACAATGTATTTTCACTCCGCTCTGGGCTCAAAACAGTGCCGGCTACAAAAGGGGTAGCATCAACTGCTGTAGTAAGGAGGTGATCCCTAAAGCAGCCAAAGGATAGCCCCAAATATACTACTGAGGCCACAGGGGCTGAGGACAAGTGTTAAGGTGTTGAGAATCTGACTGGCAGTACCAGCCAGAGGACAAAGTGTTTTCTTTTAGCGCTGCTTCTGAGGACAGTTCCGGAGAGACATGTACTGTAGCTTTGCCTCTCTGCTTCCCAGTCCCCCTCTGTAAATTGTCCAGCTGGTGTGCTGCAAACACACCTTGCAAGGCCGGCATGAATACCAACACTGAAAGTTGCCAATACAACCCTGCACATTTCTTGTGTAGCGATCCACCTGGCAGCTGTAATCTTGCGCTGGTAATTGATCTATTGCATGGAGAATGCACACACGTTTTGAGTCTCCCATTGCATGGAACCTAACCACACATATGGAACCATCCAGCTGTAAGACTGTCAAAGCCCATTTTGTAGGTTTATGCAAGGACCTGCAGTGAAGTGACTTCCTGGAAGACATGGGAGAAACCTCTTCTGGCACCAGTCGAGGAGGCCATGTCATTAATGTTCACCTCCCACAGCAAGACACTGTAGAGTCTCTGGAGTGTGGCTCTTGTGCTGCCCTCAGCAGACACTGGGAATGTTCTGACCGTCAGTCCACCTTATGTGTGATGACATATACCATTTGTCATTCTATACCATCTGGCAGCTTGTTTTTAAAGGAAGGGAGATACAGGAGGTCTTTCTGCCACATTGTTGGGCCTGCTGGTCTTATCAAGTCTCCAGTGTTTGCTTTGAGAAAGGCATGGATACCAAGTCCTCAGGAATCTACTGGAAAAAGCATAATAGGGCAGAAGTGACGGTTAATTAGTGAGAAAATATGTACTGTGCAGCGCCGTTATTTGGCATAGGGGAGTTAGGCAGTCGCTTAGAGTGCCGCCAGCTGACAGGGCAGCAAGGAGGATGAGTGCTTTTTTTTTTTTTGCAATTAATGTTAGAAACCCAATGTACTTTTTAAAATCTGCCACACTCACGTCCAGTATGTGCATTTCATTGTTAAACAAACCTGCTGCTCACTCTGATCCAGAGAGGTGTTTGCAGGCAGACTTGGAGACAAAATTGTGGATGGCACTTATTTTGTGATCCGTGCAGTTTATTTGCTCTCACCAGTGCCTAAGAACAACATGTGCAGAGACACTACTGGGCAGGTGGTTACTAATGTTGTAATGTAACCAGGACAAGACTCACAATGTGAGTGTGACCGTACCTTCATGTGAGCCTTTCTTCCACAGTATTTTGACAAACAAAAGCAGCAATATGTAGTTAATTAACTGATTATTGTCAAGTTTTAAAATACTCACCAACTATTCTGATCGATTAAATGTTTTAAGTCATTTTATAAGAATGTCACCAGTTTATTGTCATAAAAAACATATTCACTCGCTCTGGGTGATTAGCTGTCTGTGTTATAATGGTCTTTTTGTCAAAGTAAGGTACAAACAATTTCAGTCAATATTTGCAAGAAGAACTTTCAGATTATGACAATCGCAACTGCAAATGGGTATTATTCTTGTGCCTTTTATAGGCGATGAACAAATTTGAACTTCAGATAGACAAAGTAACACCTTAGAACCTCTTTGCCTTTTAAAAAACTGAAAGTATCTCAAATGAAAGCTGTGCAAAGACAGTCTGTAACTCAACAGACTGTGAGGGAACAAAAGGTCAACGCTTTAGCTACTTTCTTGATAATATTGTCACAAATCTAAAGTGTTAAAACAGTTTAAAATGAGCATGAGGAGCAGCAGCAATATTAAAAAAAAAAAAAAAAATCAAATAAATAAAATTGAAGTAAACAAACTGGGAGTGATGACAGCCACAGAGAAACAGAGATCAGAGGTACAGAAATATTCACAATGAAAGACAGCCAGTGTCCTACATTGGCAGTGTGGAGTCTTTGTACTTTGGCTTTGAAAACAAGTTATTTACTCAGCGCATCATAACATCTGAAAGCTCTTATTTTTGCGATATAATAATGACGGACAATTGAAGAGTGAACCTCCAACTTGACCTTCAAAGTCATTTTCTTTCTCTTGATTGCATTAAGACACATTGCAGAGTCGCGATTTTTCAGGAGGACCCATTTTTATTTCCATGCATTTGTGGTTTATTCTATACTTATTGTAGCTTTTGGTTTTGTCTCTTTAACAAGTTGACAACTACTGAACACACAATTTCATGGACAGGGAGGGAAGTGCTTGACAACAAGGAAGGAAAGGGAAAAAGTTGATTGACTTCTCTTCCATACTGCCATAAAACCTCTATACCCTATACCTATTTTAATGACACTCTAAAACAGAATTATGAGTTGAAATTTCCAGGGCAGAACAGTAAAAAACTAAAAGGTTTACATCACCCCTTTCAAGCTGAGTCAAATGTCCTTCCGAACGAGACAGGCTGAGGTGTTTGGGGCATTTCTATGCTCACCAAGCTCTTACTGTGATTGTTGCTGGAATAAAAGGCTCCATGTAAATGCGGCTGGGGTTCCAAACACTCCACTCTCCCGAATGTCCTCCATTCAAGAGGTGGGGGATGGGATAAAGAGAGGCTGGAGCTCCCGACTCCCACCTCTGTCCTTGGTGCCTGTGTCGATAGCTAGTGGTTTAACTCTCCACTCATGACAAGAGCGGCGTGATCACTGTGATTTAGCCTCGGCAGAAGACGCAGACTGGAACACGAAGCAAAGAAAAGATGTGCAAACGTGGCACAGACACATGCTGGCTCTCGTTTGTCATTACATGATTAACTCAGAGAAAATAGTGATATTAATCAAATAATGTCCCATCATAGGTATATTAGGTTATACAAATGGGGCCATTAATTCAGTTAATTAACGCATTCATTAGTAAAAAGATGTTTAAGAGATATTTTGCATTTGCTGACTTTCTTTTCACCCAGTTGACACAATTTACCGTTTTATCAAACTGTCAAACATCACAATAGGTCTCTAATGTTTTTTCATAGACTTTTCAGAAATGCTGTATTTTCATCCGGACCTTCTCTCATTACATTCACACCCTCATTCTTTTTAGATGACACAATATGGCCCAGTGAGCCATTATGGCCCATTTTGGTCAATAGCTTTCTCACTTTTATCACAGGCACCTCAAAGCCAAGCCTGAATTCATCAGGGATCATCTTTGCAACCCCGAGAAAGAAAAGAAAAATCATGAATTCTGTTAAAAACCACCTGTATTATTTCTACTGTTCACTCCAACTTAGGGCATTAACAGTTACACAGCTTTGTTTAGACTCAGACTTCAATAGAGATATAAATACAGATATCAACGGATGCAAACAGTAGCTTTGCATAACACCCATAATATTTGGATAAACTTTTGTATTTCAACTCATAAGCTTTTTTCTATTTAATTTTATGTGTAAAACTACAGATACATTCCACAGTGTTGTGCTCCCTGTAGTACAAGCACAAGGAGCTTTCATAAACAGAGCCTCTGTAAGAGATAAATCGTTATTGGACACATTTGTTAAATGTTTCCCAGTTCCATTTTAAATGCCCTCTAAATGGATCATACGCAGAGAATGGTCCACCAGAGGCATTTTAGTGCTACTGAAAAAATTCTAATGAAATCAAGCTCCTTGTTTTGGCCAAACATTGGTCCACGCCAAATAATATTGCTTCATTTATCATGCTGTACCTTTCCAGAGTACATTTCCTCAAAGGCTTTTCGCTCTAGTGTCTCATTCAGATGGAGAAAGTGACCAGCTGGGTTACTGCCAGTTTAATGTTGCATGAATTCAGGGGTTCAGTAATGGATGCTTGGCTGAAGTGATCCTGGCCAGAAAAACTCATTCTGACAAACACACCTTTTGCAGTCATCTGCTGGGATATAGTGACCGGCCCCAAACCCACCATAGAGAGCGGACCTCTGCCTTTTCTAAATTATGTCTCCTCTTGGGCATGGGAAGTGGTGTCACCGTCTCTGGGGCACGCACTTCATAAAAACCTGAAGTCACGCAAGGCAAGGCAACCTTCATTTATTTCTGACATGTCCCATTGTTTCACTCCTTCGACATGTCTGCTGTTCCCTTTCTGTTTCTGTCACTGCTGTTTATTTCCCTACTTTTTTTTTCATCCCTTCCATCTCTCCCTGTGTCATCGGGAAATGACTCAGCCACTCGAAGGGACCTATCTTTTTTCATTGTTTTCGAGTGTGGCATTTTAATCTAGATGTCTGCTTTGAGTACGTACTGGCGGTGTTAGTAAAAGCTGACAAGCATTCAGCAGTAGCTGCGTTACATCGAGGAGACAGCTGTCTGCCATACAGAATGTATTTCTGTAGATTATTTGCACTTAAAAGTCACTGGTAGACACTCTTACATATCCTCAGTGGCCTTCCAAGTCGATGGCCCATCTATCAAATATTCCTTTTCACCTTAACTCTGTGGGACAGAGAGAAATGTTGAAAGAAAGAAATGTTGAAGGTATGATATCAGTACTGCATCAGCTACGGTGTTTTGCACTTTCCCTCAGAGGTAGCAGTATGTGGCCTGACCACATATGGAAATAAAGGGATATGATGAGAAAAATAGGTTTGAATAAAGAGCAATTTTGTTGAATTTTAGCCAAGCTACTATTGTGGCTGTATGGATAACAGTGGAAAGTTATCTGACTGAACACGTCAAGATTGGATGGATTTCCATGAAATGTTGATATTCATGGTCCCCTGGTGATGAATACTTAAGCGATCCCCTCACATCCCAAATAGTGCCACCATTATGCTGATATTTTTGTTTTTTAGCGAAATGTCTCAACAACCATCGGAAGGTTTGCCATCAAATTTGTTAAAGACATTCATGGTGAGCAGGAGATGAACCCGAATGACTTTGGGGACCCCTTGGCTAATGTAACTCCACCAGCAGGTACATTTCTGTTCTCTCACTGAAATATCTCATCTGATTCCCGATCTGCTGTGGTTTTTAATCAGTCCATATAGCTGCCAGATAATTAAACCTCCCCATATAATTGTCTTTATAGCCTTGTTCTCTGAATGTGAGGAAATCCACCTCCCTCAAGCTTGTAGACTTCCATTAAATTAAACTAAACAATGTCCGGAAATGAATCAATCTGCATATAATATGAATCGTTACTGTGTCATCGTCGATGCTTGACTATTGATCTCAGCGTAATTACATTCCCCTCCAACTCCCCTCAGGAGTGAAGACACGCAATTAGAGAGGACAGGTGACAGCGTGGAGCCATGTAGCTCAATAAAAGACTCCTTCCATCGGGTAATTAAAAATCATCACATGTCCTAAATGAACAAACTCAAGGTCTCTTCTTCTCTTTTGCTTCTTCATCCGTAACCCCTGGAGGAAGGGGAGAAATATTTAGCTTTATTTGGAGCTAATTGACCAATTTCAGTCAGATAAAAGCGTTGTTTTCCCACCTGCTGTGAGACTGGAACTGTCCTCGCAAGGATTTTCCACAGGGTGGGACATTTGCTGCCGACGTGCCAACAGTGCCAGAGGACTATGGGGGTGTGAGATAAAAGAGAATAGTTGGGGGGAAGAGGGGGTGTCTGTAGCACAGCTACATTTCCAACTATTGTGCTGTCAAGACCTTTCTTTACATGGTCATCAACCCAATAGGACCATCATGACTATACAGTGTATTACATGCCACTGCTCATGACAAGTGGGCTAACTTGCCTGTGGCATGTGTGATTGTTAAATGGTTTGGAATGACATTTGTTGGAAAGGCCATTAAAGCTTTCAAGGTGAGCCGTTACAGTTCGTCAAACTCAAATGATTGACACCCACAACCGATTTGTATTTCGAAAAAACAGACCAAATTATGTTAATAAAATCTGCATAGCATCATCATCCCAATACACACACCAATTTGCATAATGATCTTTTCAATATTGACTTTTAATAATTACTGTGTTACATCCAGATTGCGTGACAGCATGACAAAGGCTGCAAGGAGAAAATGTCAGCGCATTCTCGGTAAACAGAGCAAAGCTTTTGAATTAATGCAACAAGGAACGGAGGGAGAAATCCTTGTCCAAATCTCCTCACTTTTATTCAGTCGTTGTACGGGGTGCATCTTCTCCCCACAGTTGGTCCCTTATCTCGTTCTTTTTTTCCTCTCCATCTCAGACAATGGAAGTGAAACAAATGAAACCCTCTCTGTTGTCACGGTAGCAGGAGCAGTAATTTGTGAGGAAGAGTCTTTCTTTCTCCCTGGCCCCCCTCTCTTTCTCTCACTCTCTCACTTTCTCTTTGTTTTGCTAGAGGTGTGCATTTCTTTGTTATTCCGTAACGCTACCTATGACAGTTAGATAAGCTGTGCTGCATGTGTTCTTCAAAAATAACTACACCCTAAAACTTTAAGTTGGTGCAAGAAGACCTGGAATGCCTGAGAAACAGTGTAGATCCAAATTTGTTCTTTTTTTCAACTGAAGAAGCTGTTTGTTGTTGCTCTGTCAGTCATGTTTAATACCAGTACACAAAAGAAAAGAAAAAAAAGGATCTCACAGACTCACATCTAATTATATAGATAAAGTATGTTTAGTTTTAGTTTGCATGCTGGGTACAAGCATATAGGATACAGCTTTGATGGTCGCTTCAGCCTGTGCAGGCTGTTTAGAAAACCTTTTTGTGTTACCAGCTGAATGGAAGGACGTCACTTGCTATTCCAGTGTTACATCAGGCAGCGTGGAGGATCATATGTGCCAACCCCACAAAGCCTTATTGCCTGCACTTTCCACATGAATAGCCTCAGATGTGGTCTAGTTCAAGGTCTGTGAAGCTATTGCCAGGAAATAAATTGTGTCTGTGAGTGCCACAGTGTTGAAGACCAAAAAATGTTTGTATCTGCCTTTATTTATTCTGCTGCCTTCTCTTTATTCTTAATGTTTATATTTATTTGAAATGCAGTTAGGGGTCATTTCATGTAACCCCACATCACTAAACCTTTAGCCACGCTAGTGGTGCAGCACAAGAGATGGCAGTGTTGGCCTTCTGCTTCACTGCTTTGGTCCTGGCGTAAATATGTCAACAAGTTCGGGATGGATTGCCATTTTGTACAGACATTCATGTTTTCCAAAGGATGAATCCTAATGACTTTTGTCCCCTCTAGTGCAACCAGACGGTCGAAACTGCAATTTGTCCAGAACTTTTGTTTATACCTATCAATCACACTCAGAATATTCTCAGCTGCACTTTATGTTTGTGCTAATTAGCAAATGCCGGCATGCTAATACACTGTGCTGACATCCTGAAGATGGTAAACATTCCTTTCAAACATCAGCACGTCAGTGTTGTCATTGTGAGCATGTTGGCATGTTGACGTTAGCATTTAGCTAAAAGCACTGCTCAGCCTCACAGAGCCACTAGCGAGGCCCTGGACTCTCTCAAGATGTCAACCTAAAAAGCTGAATAAATTGGCTTTGACGGAATTGCTGTGATGAGTACAGTTGCCTGTGAAACTGAGGTAAATCTCCGAAGTCAAATTTTCACAGAAGGGTTTGCGTTGTCGACCAATTGCTGAATGTCCTGCTGACCTTTATAAGTATAGCCTGAAAACAAATGTTGTGTTTTCTTGTGTGTGCGTGTGGCACGATGAAGAATTCAAGAAAAATATTCTGACAAAGTGAAATCAAAAACAAAATGTACTCATATTCCAGTTGTAATGGGTTTTGTAAAACGCTACGGCTTCTTTAAAAAGCATTAATCAAAAATAAATAGTTAAAAAAATAACATTGCAAATAAATAAATGCATGAAATGGAAAAACACAGACGCAAGTAAATAAATAAAATAAAATAGCTGGTTTCAACACTAATGGTTCCAACAGGGAGTATGACTGCAGCCTAATGACCCCATTAGATTGTCAGCTGAAGATTTCCATATGGGTAGGGAGTCCTGTATGTATATATATGACAAAGATAGACACATAAATATGGCCAGATATGGCAGACAATTATAAAACTGAATAAATATGTCACTTAGGTCATTAAAGATTCATTTCTGTGGTCTTAAAGTGAATATAGAAAGACTCTGGTGGGCAGACAGTGTCCTGTTCTTGAGATTAGCTTGTCAAAACACACATCCAATTAAAAGATTCAGAAGGCCTGTGCCCCCAGGACTTGGCATCATTCCAATGTGGGTGTGTGTTTGGCTGTGTGTGTGTGTGTGTGTGTGTGTGTGTGTTCATGGAAAGAGAGAAAGCAAGCAAAATGAGTGTTTTATCTCTATTACAACACACGTGGTTCCGTCCATGGTGCTGAATCAGTGTAAATGATAACTCTACCAACCATGTCATTTCAATTACCCTTTGTGTGTCTCTATGTGCAACTATGTACACCTCATGTGCACATGTGTGTGTGTGTGTGTGTGTGTTTTCTGCTTTTTCTGCACACTGATGGTTGTGTGCAATTTGTGTGAGTGCGTGGACGTGTGTACATACACTTGTGTGTGTGCATGTGTGTGGTAAATGCGTAAATAGGGCATATTGCCAGCGGTGCACCACAGTGGAAGTGGCCATGGCTGTAGCTGTTTCCCTTAGCTCCCTCCCTGTCGCTAGTAATTAGGCTGATGGCCTGTGTGTGTTCACCCCTATCATGTGCCTCTCTGTATAACTGTCTTACTCCCAGTCTTATCATCTCCTTCATCCTTCCTCTGTATCTGTGTCCTTTTTTTTTTTTTTTTTCAACCGTGACAAAGCAAAACATAAAAAATAATTTAAAAAAGCTTCAAGTAAATAAACAAACGATAGCTGGGGAGCTTTGTCTGCTCGGAGAGGCACGGGGAGGAAATCGATGATGTGACATCACACCGAGGCTCAGAATTAAAGCTCTCAAACTAAATATAGATTTGGCTCATTCATGACTCAAGGCATTTCAGAGAGATTAGCATTGGTGTTTCCTTCACAGTCTGACTTTCCATATTACAAGTTTGCCAGCTTCTGGGCGATATTTTTTCAGAAGTGGTAGCTGTTTGTTATTGTTGCAGACGTCTGTTTCCGCACAAAATGTGATGATATAGTACAGTGTGTTTCTGGTGTTGTCTCGGGTAAGCGCCTGTGAGCAGCTTTGGCTTGGATTTTTGAAGAAAGACAATAGTGCAACTGACTGGGATTATCAATTGGACACATACCATCACTGATGATTCATTGTTTGGGGCCTGCCGCTTCACATTTTCATGGGGCTCCAGGACAATTTCTGGCAACTGTCAGTCAGAAAGTATTAGGGCAGTCATATGTTTGAGTTTTGTTTTGCTTTGTTTTGGCTCAACTCCAGAACACTGGATTTGAAATAAAGCTGGCTGTGAGGTTAAAGTTATGAGCCTTAAATTATATTTTTCTTATTGTTAACAAATCCCCTGCAAAGTCAAAAACCAATTAAGTGAACCCAAAGCCTGGTATGTCTTCTTCCTGTGTGCCATAGAGCTCACTAACGTGTTCCGTTATGCCGTTCAGCATTGACACTGTAGTTTATTTGAGCAAACATTTTTTCAATTACATGATATGTGTCTGACCTATTTAAAAGATCAACAATTGTGCTACCAATTGGCCAAAATAATGGTTTTGTCCTTTAATAGGATTTGTTGATAATAAGTTGTCAATTGTCAGTGTTTCCAATCCCATTTTTGACACTATTGACAGACACCATCTAGTCAGGAGAACCATTCAGTGCATGTGTATATAGTATTTTTTAGTGGTCCGCCTAGGACTCAAATTATGCACTGAAGAATGAGGAATTCATAGGAAACTATGCATGCACATACTTGAACACAACACAGAGAGCAAAAGCGCATTATGTAGAAGACGAGATTCAAGTTTCAAATGAAACACTGGGAGCTTTATGATTACAATGCACTTTTAGTTACCATGGGAAACCACAGATGTCATCAGCCAGAGCTGATATCTTCATAGGCGTGAAGAGCTGACAATTTAAAGCTTTTTTTTGAGGGTCTCCACATCCACGTTGGATCAACAGTGTAGTGTATTCTCAGGCTTTTTCATACATTTTTTATACAAGCCCTCAGAACATGCAGGAAGTAAAGATGGCTGAAGTGCAGAACTGGCAGAGCCTCTCCAGAGATGATACTAAGTGTCTGGCGACGCCTGTGGGTCACAAGCGTAAGCCTGTCGTTGACCGTGACAGATCCGCCACCAAATATCGAATAAGATAACTTTGTGAAAGCGTTTGCAGAGCTAATGTGTCTGCCCTCTAAAATTGGCGGACAGTGCATAAAAAGGGAATGTGCAGCTGAAAGCCTGCACTTTAACTTCATAGACATTCTTTCAGTTTGGCGTTAATGTGGTGAAGTACATAGCTAATACACGTCTCACCCACTTTCAGCCTCACCCCCAATCTTCTAATGACGCCATTGTAACTGCTGGCTTTCAGGTGTAAATACCCTGATGGCTGTTCTAATTCAGAATGCCAGTTCAAATTTGATAAAGCCTTTCTTTTTTTGACGTTGTCACATCTTGAATATACCCCCTTTTTTTTTTTAGAACCTACTGCTCTGGATTTTCGCCCTAATCAAGATCTATTGAGCGTCTCTGAATCACTTCGTTCTATTTAGCACTGCTAATTGACATGCAGCTTCCTCCTCGCTAACGTGAGCTGATTTTGACACTTTGGATGGTTGGTAGTCAGTCATCTGTGTTCAGCAGGTAGTTGTCTGAATGTGGAGCGAGAGCTGAGTAACAGACGGAACTTCAGTGCTTGAACTGTCGATCAGGTGCTTTTTGGGGAGCTTTTGTGACAGTTTTCTCAGCACTGTGACGAGTTTATAAGACAAATACTGTTACATTTTACTTTTCCGTGTCATAAAAAGCTATGTCATACAACAGGTTATCATTATTCGCTGCGAAATCTCTACTTAAGGTGGCTATTATTATAAATCAGATCATTTTCCTCTGGAGATCACATTACCGTAGCAGCACGCATGCATAGGGATTTATTCTGTCTGTGTTATTTTTAAGCCTTGAATGTCACTTGAAAAACTTCAGACCCAGACACTGTGTGCAGGGCTGACACACAAATGTTTCTTAGTGTCAGTGCCAGTATTGCAAGAGAAATGAGCTGCACACAAACGTGACAGTACCCTGGTGTGTTGCGTAATACGCCCGGAGAGTCTTCTTCTTTTCTTCAACAAACAACATTTTTTGCTGTGGTGGGGCCCCTTTCTCAAGTCAGACCTTTTCATTTGGCAGTTCTTCCACTGCGCAGTACACTAATATAAAGCACTCACAGCTTGGTCACATTGTTTTGAATTGGAAAAAGCAAGCAGTTTTTGAGGAAGCGATTGTGGAATGAGCTCAGGGCAAGATGAGTCCAAGCATGTTATTACAAATGAGGCCTTTTTTGCCTGAGAGTGTGCATAGATGGTGGGTCACTGAACCACTCAGAGAGAGATGGGGATTCGCAAACACTAAACACACTTTTAAAACTCTGACATGTTTCAAGGCCACATTATTAAATCTATCTTGTGTATGCGCCTATCCGTACCCGCCCTTGAACCACTTGAACTGTCCAGCCGGCCCAAGTGTATAGGGTTGGAAGAGACATCAAGCAGGAGAACTTAATTGGTCCGTAGAGGGCTTTGCTGAGAGTGGAGGGAGGGAGAGAGAGAGCGTGCATTTGACAGAGTGAAAGCGAGGGCATGTTGTGAAAGAGAGAAAGAAATAGACAAAATACAGTATGCCGATAAAAGAGGAAAAATGTCTCGGAGAGGGAGCAGTCTGAGGGAGAATAAAGAACGGAAGGTTGAAAGAAAAAGGGAGAAAGATGACAGACAGGTGGAGGAAGTGAGACAGAGCTTGTCAGAGAGCTGGTGAAAAGACTGGGAAGGGTGTAGAATAGGGGTTGTGGAAGATTGAGAGATCGCGTTGAAATGAAAGCAGCTGTAAAGGGAACTGAGGGGGAAATGAAAATGGATTGAATGGGGACACGAGGGGAGAAACAAAAGAGAAAAGATGAGCGATGGTAATCGAGAGGATGCATGCGAGGCTTCGACTGATGAGAACAGAGAAGGGGGAAGGAAAAGGCTTTCATGTCTCCTTTCGTGCCGCGATTGGAGAATGAATTATAGCCGCGGCAGAGAGCAAGAGAATATCAACCTGACACTCATCCTGAATTCAGATTCCGCTCCTCGCCATCACTCAGCCTCAAACCTCCATCCTTGTGCCAGCTTTCAAACAAGCCAGAGCAGAGGGCAGCGTTGAGACCTCGTCTTGTCTAGTTCATCTTAATCTTTAAGCACACGGCTTTTCGAAAAACGTTCTGGTCTTTGAAAGCCTGTGCGGCTAAAAGGGCGCAGAGGAACATTCCTGTAAAGCATTCTGTCTATAGGAAGAGCTTTGTAGCTTTGAGTCGAAATAAACTGAATATTTCTTGAAAAAAAACTTGTTGCAGGTTCAGCAAAATCAAAGCAAATATCATCGTGAATTCTTTATCGAGTGAGCTGATCGAACTCACCTGCAATCATCATAATGCATATCCCTATTTTTATGTTCGCCACTGTTCTGTTCTGTTTTGCAATATTTTCTTCGAATTCCTCTGCCCGTGTTTGACAGCTTACATTTCTTCCAGGTCATGCATAATAAGGACTCATTCATGATTGAGGTTCACATGGTGTACATTACACCCACCACCTTTTATATAATACATCTGGCAGTGGGATGTGTGAGTGACTGTATGAAATCAAAGCCATTCTGGCGACCGTAGGCGGGAGTCATTCCGTAAGTTCCCTTGATCATTTCAGGACCCCGGCTCGTGGCTTTGCTGAGGCCTGCACTAGCTTCAATTAATTTTCATTTGTGTGTCCTTGCCTGTATTGTTTTCATCAACCTGGAGACAAAGAGAAGGAAGGCAGAGGAGACACCCACCCGTGGCTTCCATCGCTTGCCAGCTCTAGTCTCTTATGCCTCTGTAAGACTCCAGGAGTGGGTGGTTAAGCCAAGAAAAATGTCAAGATTATGAGGTAGCTTTGCCAAATTGACATCATATTTGCCATCTGCAAAGAATTGCACCATATATTTGTTTTGTGAATTGCTTTTTTTTTTTCAACTGTGTAAAAAGGAATCCAATCAAAGTTTGAATCAGAATCTAATTGAAACAGCTTTTAGAAACTTAAGCTTTAAAATAAGCCCTTAAATGAAACTATGATCAATAATTTTATGATAACAATGTACCAAATGACAAGCTACAGAGAAAAAGCACCTGGATATTCAGCTCCCTCATGGAGCTTTGTATTGACTTTCAGCTGATTCTTTAGCTCACTGCTCTCATGGCGTTCTTTTTGACCGCAGCAGGTAGGTGGTTTTTGTGAAAAAGCTGTGGATTCCCGCTGTACACTACCTGCTCAGCACCAAAGAGCAGACAGACACAGCTAGCAGGTGAACAAAGTGGAGCATGTAGCAGCTAAAAGGCCAGATATTTTCCTCAGGAGTTGGTTGCAACTAAAAAGACAGCGAATATTGGATTTACATTTGTCAGGTGGAAAGAAGCGCGACTCCAAATTAATAATAGAGTTGCTCCACAACAGCTGAATGTCTGCTAACAAGTTTGCCATATAAACTTAAATATATTCTCTTTTCTCAATTTGTTTCTGCCGCCTCCAGTATTCCTCCAGTATTCATTTTCATACGTAGAAATGTTTTGGAGTTTTGAAATTGAGTTTTCAGGGCTCTAACAGCCACCGTAGTCGCCATCTTTATGGCCTTGTTTCATTTGACACACAATGATGCCCTCTGGGCTCTGATTGGCCAGGCTGTTTCTCCAATAAGGAAAACACCTGCAGACCGTCTTCACTAAAAGAATTTAAGATATCAGTGACATTTTAAAATGTCTGGAACCAGGCTACTAATTCAGAGTTCTTGAACAATATACTAAACAAAGCAAGGGAAGACGTAAAGGATGATTTGCATGAGCTGTATTTTCTATTTGACTCAAATTATATAGATATTGAATCATTATTCATGATTGGTTCTTGTATCTTGAATATTTCCACTATTTCTTGATGACTGGGCAAGACTTAAGACCACAACAGTCACCATGGTTGTGTCAGAAGTCTTGATGCCCCACATTCTTCAGGATATCATTATAATTGACTTCATCAAACAACCCAAGACAGAAATAGTTGCAGGAACGTTGTGCGTTCTCAGTTTGCAAGTTTTCCAGGTTAATTAGGCATTCATCTCTTTTCATGCACACTGAAGAGCACTAATATACCACAACAAGTAATACTTATCTTTGAATGCGTCTGTGCTGACAACAGTAAGCAGCCCATACATGAAACAGGCCAACGTTTACTACGAGTGGAACAAGAGGCGCACAAGCCGCCGCACATGTCTGAAAGAAAAAATAATGAGACTGGAAACTGGGAGAGAAGAAAAAAACATTCTTGCTTAGAGGCAGCATACGTACAGTACATACACATGAACTCCCAGTCAGTCAGGGAGCCAGCTAGCAAGCTAACAAAGCAGAGGAGAGCGTGGGTTGTCATCCCTATGTTTCTGTAGCTCCACAACCATAAATTAAACCCCTGGGAGAGACCCAGAACTGGATGGGGAGGGATAAAGAGTGGGTGAGAGAGAAAAAAAAAAAAAGGTTGAGAGAGGAAAAGCAACAGAGCGAGTAAGAGAGTCAGAAATGAAGACAGGAAGAGAGGAGAAAGAGACAAAGCCTAGAGACCCAGCAGAGGCCCCAAAGACTGAACAAGAGAAGGAGTGGGAGGCAGCAGCCCGCCCTCCCTTCCCCTCCATCCTCCCTGCCAACTGTGCAACGCTGAAGGCTTTCATCATCTCAGATTTTTGTGTGGTGATCTTCTGATTTGAGATGCATCGCATCAGCAACTGTGGATATTGTGGAGATCACACAGACTGAGACAGATCATTTGTAAGGCTTGCGAGTCGAGCAATAGTTTGGGGTGTATAGAGCAACTCCAGCATTCGGGGTAAAAAGAGGGAACGCTGTCAAAAAGAAAAAAAAAATTACTTCACTGCTAGAAATCTAGTTCTCTTGAATTTCTTTGTTTCCCTTCAAAGAAACGCTTGACCCACGAGCCAAGTGTGATAGCAGACGTGTAAGGGCACGATGTCAGCTGTCAGTTAAAGTGAAAAAAATGGATGCGCTAATTGCCCACACACACACACATACGCCCGGACACGGACACACTCGAAGTTCTTACCTTGCCCCTGTGCAAAAGGCCTCCCACACAGGGGGTGTTTTAGTATTGTTAGAGAAGATGCAGTCATCCATCATCCAGCCATCAAGGGAGAGACAGTGACAGGTTATAGATTGGCTTGCTCTATGTGTGTGTGTTTTGTGTGTGTGTGTGTGTGTGTGTGTCTTGTCTTTGCTCTCCCTCTCTCTTTTTATTTTTTTTCCCCAAGGGAGAGAGCATGGGACATAAGATGTTCTCCATGGTAATCAGCACCCAACCTGCTGTCCATCTCAGGGGATACTGTGGCGAGCACTGCAGTGACTAAGCCCTGAAGTGGTGCCCCTCACACTTTTTCAACAGTCTCTCTTTTTTTTTTTTTTTTGCCTCCATGACAGTTTTCTTAAGACTTCTGGTCCAGCTTGAAGCATCCAACAGTCGCAATTCATGTACTGTGCAGCATGCTGCAATTACGCCAGCGTAGGTTCGCTTTAAATGTTGTTTGCTAAGTGGGAAAAGCATTTGAGTTTTCACGTCAGCCTCTGAGTAGTGCCTGTAACTGAAAGTGAAGGATTCTTCATGTAGGTGCTCAGCATCAGTGTCAACATGGGTGCCTGACATGACAAAGTCCACCAATGCTGGCAGAAAAACTATATTTTTGTCCGTTCAAGGCTATAAAGTTCTTTATTTGTTCACAGCCTCACATTTTAGAGGGTAAAGTGTTGTTTATATGAATTAAATTAAGTTGAAGTTGGACATATATTAAGAATTGTTATTGGAATCAGCGTGAAGTGTATCGTTTCCTTAAATGTAGGGTTTGTATCAAAACCTCCCAGCATGCACCACAGTCATACAAGTTCTTGCGTTGCTACTGGTGTTATTGTATTTTATATTGTGTCCCTCAGGAGCTGTTTCCATAATTGCATTGTGGTCAGATAATTAGTCATTAAGGCAGTTATTAAGTCGTTAGACCTGTGTGAATGATTGGTTGGCTAAATTGGACACCAGTGGGAGAGCTGGTAGCCAAAATCCTTCACTCGTCCTGTTGTTCTCAGTCAGGACCCTGAACTTCCTGTTCTTGACTAATAGGCCACAGTACACTAACATACAATATGTGGTCAAACAACCAATTAGAGTTCTGATTAATAGGTTTTTACTTATTTAAAGCTCAGTTTCAGTCCAATGAAGGGAATTACATTGATTCAAATTGAAAGTATTTAGTGTAAATCATTGACTCAGTATTTTAAAGTTGAGTGAAGCTAAATGAAACATCCTAGTTTAGAAAATGATAATGCTTCTCTGATCATTCTTCTTCTCTGATTATTATTATTATCGATACATGAAAGTATAGAGAATAGTAAGAGGACCTTGACTTTTTCTGCACTTCACTTTGGCTTTCATCACCAACAAAGGCTCCATTTACACCGACATTAACATGTGATCTGGATACTTTATCTGGATAATGACACCCAATCCACGAGTCTGTGCATTCGCACTTGGTATTAATAGGATTTCTTGTTAACTCGATTCTGCCCTAATAAGATCTCAATAAGCCAATTAGTTAGGAGGGATCCCAGTGTGATCTGCATGCATTTACATCAGCCATTAACATGCATTTTTCCTTATCCAGATACAGATCAAATTTTAATGTCAGGTGTAAATGGAGTAGAAAGGAACTGACTTTGCTTATACAGTATTACAGTATCCAGACAACACAGCTTTAAAGTATATTAGCCATCAGACCTGCTTCAGCTCTATATGTTTCTCACACAGAGATAAACTTAATTCAGCCTTCGATGTGTTCTGACTCATAGCGCCTCGCTGATGCTCCCTGTGCCTCCTATATGATATTGCTTCCCACTTCGTGCCAGCACAGTGCTAGAATGAAAATATGAAGGGAGCATTGGAATGATATACAGTATGAACTCTAGATTGGTCTGTTTTAAACTCACTTTCTCTCCCTAGCATTTGCCATCTGTACATTCTTCCCATTCCCTGTCCTCCATCAGTGAATGCAATCAAACCTCCTCCTCCACCCACACACACACCCGCCCCCCCAGGCCTTCCTGAGCCTCACTCAGAACTGGCGACAGCTATTCCCAACGGCTTTCTCCTATTGCTCGTATTTGTAAAACACAATCACTGGCTGGCTCGGCTCAGCAGACCGCTAACCACAGCTCCTGTCAGACGTGGCGTGCGTTTTGTCAGAACTTTATCAACAATGTAAATGGAGAACAGACGGACACAGGAAAAGAGTTATTGTTATTACAATTATACGGCTAAAGGGAAGATCCACACTTTTCAAGTGTAAGAAATGGAAAAAAAAAGCTACACTGACTCCAAACTGAGCTGTTTGAACTGTGTATTAGACCCTGTGGTACTTGTACCACCTTACATATGCCACCAAAATATATACTATATGTAAGCTGACATATTGTTTTAATGTTGAATGTTGTAGTTCCATCCTTAAGTCTTTTAAGATGGGAATACAACATTCAACATTAAAATTTGGCTCTGCACATCCTCGTCGTCAGCCTTTCTCTGTGGTTTCCTCCTTCCCACTGCTGGCTTCTCATGATATGAGTCATGTCTCATCCCATAGTGGAGATGTTTCACCACTACGCCTTGTAGCTATCTTTTTGGAAGGCTTCCCAACCTGAGGATGACTCAAAACAAGGAATCAGTTGACAGGGAGAAGTGGGACACAGACGGTGTTTTCATCTAATCGTCATAAGGATGGAAAAAGAAACCCACTGGAAAAAAGGCAGACGTTTCGAACAACTTCAAAAAAGACTGACGGTTTATATTTGAAGTATACTTTGTAGCCTTGGGTATTTCATATCTGTAAAACCTGCATTGTGTACACTCATAAATAGTGTGTATGTCGCTCTGAAAAGGAGGCATTATTATTATCCTTTTTTCTGTAGAGTGTACCTTTTAATAGCTAAGTGATTTTTGCCTGTAAACAGTAGCTTCAGCCTTCATTGCGCTCATGTTACATTTTGTAATTACAGCATTGGTTTCATACTCTGTAATCCTTTTTTTTCTTTTTTTTTTTTTTTTTTACTTTTAAATCAAGTGGATTTATCTGCAGCAGAGCCACGTCCCAAAACCCACTAATTTTGACCTGCCACCCCTTTGCTTGCTGCAATTTCAGTGGCGCAAACACAAAGCAAGATAAAACCTCATAATCTGCTTGTAGGCTGCTGTGCTACAGCTCAAAATGTGCAGGCATGTGGTTATGCATGCGTGCGCGTGTGTGTGTTTGTGTGTGCCCGTAGATGAAGCGACAGCTCCAGTGTTCTTTGTATGAGAGCAGGCTGGAATGCCCAGGGCATCTGTTGACCCAGCTGGCATTTGCTGAGCGGTTGTAGTACGCCAGGTTAAGGACAACGTTTATCCAGCATGCATTTGTATTTGCATCTGTGTGTACGAGTGGAGAGGGAGAGGCTTTATATGTGTTTGTATTTTTTATGTGTGGGTGTCTGTTTATGCACTGGGGGGGGTGGGTCAAGGGTAATGTTTCTAGCATGTCCGTTGATTCTAGTGAGGAACATTTAAAATGTTATTTAAGAGCTAAAAGAGCCAAAAAGCTATTGGCAGTAAGAAATAGCCATGGAATAAATTCCTCCACACTAAAGACGGGATTAATTGCCAGTAACATTTTCTGAAACAAATGCCCAGTTGCTCGTCACGTGGTTTGCTGCAACAAACCTTTATTCCCTCGTCTCCTGTGCAAGAGCACAATGCGGGCGCTTCATTGCCTGAGGTGCTGAGTAACAACTCAACATTCTGTCTAAAACTAAACATAAGAGAGACAGTGAGAGAGGAAGAATATGCTCATGTTTTGCAAAAAAAAAAAAAAAAAGGTCCTTCAGGCAATAAGAAGAGGGGAAGCAGAACTTTTCTTGGAAAGCAGTGGCAACCAGAGAAAGCAGAGATACAAGTCATGTCGCCCTTTCTCTTTTTCCACACACACACACACACACAAAGATGCAAAAATACTGCTTTAACTAAATAACAAAGAGGAATGGAGACACACACGGACAATCTATTGGAAGAAAAGCTTAATAACTGATGTCAGCAGTTGTTCTTTTTTTTTAGGACTCTTGTTGTTGTTGGTGGTGGTAGTAGGGATGATGATGATGTTTTTTTGTGAGCTGCCTCAAACTGTCAGCCTAAATAGAGTGGGTGTGAGGGAAGTCAATTCCTCCCCCAACCCTGTCTTCAAGAGCCTATCGATTTGCCAGTCATCAAAGAGTGACAAAAGAGTGAAAAATCAAAAGCTATCCGCCTAAACGGCGCCGAGCGATTCAGATAGAGGGCAAACAATGCGGTAAGGGAAGCGAAATGAAATAAGGATGACCTTTTCCGTGGCAACTTTGTGCCATTCAGCTTGTGTTTTCATGCGAAAAAGAATCCACATTCAATGGAAGATTTCATTCACCTTTTTTCTAAAGCTTATTTTTGATGCTGAGGACACTTGCTCACGTAATATTAGTGAAGTCGAGGTTCCTTTCACTACTCATAAACCCTTCATAAAGCTGTAAAGCTTAAGCACCTGTTTGGGTGCACCGTGGGATTCAAAAGTCAGCATATGTCACGCAGCGTTGACACTCAGCATTGATGCATCAAAGCCCGCTGTGCATCTGCCTAATGGAAGTGAATCCCTCTCTGCACAGCACAGCATGTGGCAATGCAAATCAGTTTCATTTTTCATGTTTTGACCACTTTGGGTTGATATTTCAATAAAGTGGAGTTCAAAGTCACCTCAAAGTAGCCTAAGCCACTGAGCATGCAAATCATGGTTAGAGGTGGGGTTAATGCAATTAGAGCCAAAAATGTGAAGCGTACATTATCTTGTTTTGGAAATGATGCGTTTATGTGTGGTGAGATTAATCAGGCTAACCACAATTAGTATGGCTGAAAGGTAAATCCACACCACTTCATTACACTCCTTTGGAAAACAAATGACTCAAAGTATCCTTGAAATGACACCATTTTAGGAACAAAGTCAGACAGGAAGTGATCAGCGGTCGTTGTGTGAAGCTAACCTGATGAGCCATTTGGAAATCACAGATAATGGAGTTTCGCTTTCCACCCATTTCTGATATATGTCCATGTCGCCCTTTGGGACTGCTGTTATGTGATCACATTGCTCAGTACATCTTAAAGAGGAAAAACTGCAATGCCTGCTGGGAGTTTTTGCTAATAAGCTACCATTGTTCCTAAATAATCTAATGAGAGAGCCAATTGGACATTTTATCAAGTCATTATTTATTTGCGAGCCTGAACTCGTGATTCCAAATGCTGAAGGTTTAAGACTACTTAAACTTGAAACTGACAAACGCATCTAATTACACATTATTAATAATAAAAGTTTATTTAATGTAATTGATTGTGAGATGTTTGAGTGCGAGGGAGTTTGGTGTAAACACTGTACTCCACAATTATAGAACACAAGTTAACAGAACGTATTCACTTTGTTAATGAATCAGAGTCTGAACTGTCAAAACAGCATGTAACTGTTACTTATGGCAAAGAATATATGATAACAGTGTATTTGCAGTGTGCTTTACCACCTTTTAGAGCCCTCACTAACGTCAGGTTCTGTCTGGGTTCCTGGACCCGCTTTAACTGTACAAAAATATACTTCATATTGTTTTATCAGTATTTTATGAGGAGATGATTTTGAATTCATGAAATGTCTCAGGACTGTCGCATCACTTCTATTTGGGGCCTTAGTGATCCCAGCTGTTAAATGTAATAGACTTTAACATGCTCCATATCTGCAACTGTTGTTAATGGCACTGTTGGTGGTTAATGGCACTGGCACATGCCAAACCCCCCCCAAAGGAAGCTAATGTCCACAAAACACTAAATTTTTTCAAAGTCAAAATATGGTGGATGTTTCTTTTTTTCTATTAGATTTATACTTTTTACACTCACAAATCACAGAGATCTTGTGAACATGCATCTCTGCCAAACTGCCATCTTTTGATTCAAAAAGCATTTGTGCTTTTATTGTGCAGACTCTGTAATCAGAACAGGAACAAACTGCTATAACCTGGAGCCCTTGAATTTCATACAGCCGTTTCTGTCGGTGTTCTCTGCTGGGTTTTCTTTCAACCAGTGTGAGAGAGACAGACAGATTTTCCCTGAGCTTTTTGGTCACCAGAGTTAACATATTCCACAGTCATGTCGGTTCAAGCTCACACCACCACTTTACGTAGAGCATCAGTGTATACCAGGAACACTTCCTTAGTGTCACTTCTCTGACAAGGAGGAAAGTGCTGGATATACCAATTTACCAGTGTATAAAGTACAGCTGCATGTATATATATAGTGTCTGCACTTGGAGAGACTCTTACTGAGCATTCAATAGGCCAAAATCTACCTGACCCAGTTAGAAGCTGCGCTCTGACCAGCCAGGTATCTGTAAAGAGCAACAAGGGCGCATTCAGACTAATGTAAATTTGGGGAACCAACATTTCTAACAGCCTACAGAGCAGAGGGGGAAGTGTCGATATAATGACTGTCTCACACATCCTTACTTCATGAAAACAACTTCCATTCCGCACTGTGGCCGTAGCCCCCATTTGAGCAGTGTAATCAGATCAGGTGGAGCCGCAAAACGCCTGAAATGCCAGTGAGGGATGGGCACGCGTGTGGCCGCTAAATGAAATCAATGAGATAATCGATAAGCGGGGGTTGGAAGAAGAGGATTACTTAGAGCTGGAGGAAACACTCGGTAGGCTATTCACTCATCTTGATTAAAGGCCCACTAGGTGGTTTGACGTAGGCCGCTGTGCAGTGGGTTGACACCAGATCTGGGTCAATTATGAGTTCAGTTCCTTTTGATTACTCGGGATGTTTGTTCTCCAGCATGTCGGGCAGACGTTGGATTATTAGCTTAGGTTTGGAGTATTTGAACTCTTTGTGGTTTGATTGATTTCTCTGCCCACGTTCGAACAACTCGCTGATTCAAAAGTATGCAACTTTTTACTTGAGTTACCTCATGCGTTGCTACTTTGTTGAAGCCAAGCTTTGATCTGAAGCTCCACCCGACTGCAGCTCTAGTTTAGTTGTCATTAAGCCAAATATCTAACAATATAAGAGTGATTAGCCACTCTGAAACTCACCGAATCTTTTTCTTTATTTATGTAATTATATTGGAGACATACGTATATTAACAAGCAACGATGATTACACACACAGGCTAATGCGTGCTTGTCGCACTGCTATATTTCCTTTCATGTAAAACACTTGCACTCCATTGCATTCAAGCTAATACCAAAGTCAATCAATGGCACTGATTCCAAGCACAGCATTAAAGAATGGAGCTTATTCCATAACTATTGTGGCTTACAGAGAACTAATAAACCACAGGCACTGAGACTTATAGGCTAAATGCTTTGCACTAGATGGGCTAATAATAATATCTGGGAGTAACACCAAGAAATCCCTGGGGATAAAGCCAGATAATGACTGCTACACACCCCCAGGGGCTAAAACCAGCAACAGGGGATGCACTGGCTGCAGAGTTTGGAAGTGCAGGACTACTGGCAACTCTTCAGTGCAGCGCGTGGGACTTTCATCAAAGCTAACATCAAAGGCTAATACCCAAGCTTAAAATCTTTTGGGGATTTCTACAAAACCTAAAACAAGAGCAGGCACACTGACTCTGACCATGGGGAGTCAGATAAAAGCTAGCCACTGATGCTTTAGTGCAAATTGAAGGGAAAGACTGGTGATTTTCTTTTTTTTTTTGGAAAGATCATGATGCTTTAATTTGTAACTCTGCGTGAATCTGAGACAAATATTCTAAATGACTCTCTTCCTGCAGCACGATTTGTTCGAAACACTACCTGCTTGGGATGTTGTGGCCAGTTACCTAAGTTGTTTCCTCAAAACAACACAAAATACAATACAAAAAACAATGCAGATGTGCCTGAGGTAGCAGAAAAACCAGCGATAATGTTAGTAGTGGGTGTTGAAGATGTAATGGGAGCTCTAACTGATGACTAACCAGCCAAACAAGCCACAGGTACACCAGAAAAGTAACCCCGAAGCAATGAAAGCACAGCTTCCAAATACAGAACACATGTACAAACTATTCTCCATACCCTCAGGATTAAATGGCCTCTTCTTAAACTGAAGCAGGACCATTGAGAATTACACCAAAGCTGAGTGTATGAGGTGTGTGGATGATGTTATCCCTGCTGGAAGTGTTGCATCAACTGCCAGCTCCTCGGGGGGACTATCACGCGGACTACGGCGGGCCTGCTGGGCCACAACAGTGTTGGAGTGTTGTGTGCCCAGCGTGCAAAAGAGGCAACTCCACTCTGCTGCATCTCCGACAGCTATTATCCATTGCATTAATGAATGGGTCCTACTGTTAGACAGAGTCACACAGAACTACAGCACAGGAGCACCTGACAGACAGCAATCTCTAATGGATTCAATTCAAGGATGTGTCATATTTTGAAGATCTATTTTCTGATATAATAGACAGTAGAACACACTCTGCGCAACATATGACATTTGAGTTTTCCATTAGATATAATAGGAGTCCAAATGTTTATACTGAGAAAAACAGCAGTGAGATTAAACCCCACAGCAGTATGAGAATGTCAGGATCTGAGGATTTCTCAATTTTTACACGCAAGTCAGAATTATCGGAACGTTTTTCCGGATACCCAAACGTCAGCCATCTTGGTTTCTGGGTTTGCATGCTGCGAAAAAGGAAGGAATAGATCCACATTCATGTTGGAGTGTTTGGCATTGGATGATAACACAGCCAGCACTGCAGCAAGAGTCTAAATGTGTCATTGTCTCTCCAGGGTACCAGGGAACTAACATTGAAGAATTATGACAAAATAATCCAAAGAATTATGTAATACACCCACACTATAGCGTATAGTGATGAAATAATCGCACTTTTACCTTTACTTTTAAATGTTTTCCATATTGAGGAAGAAGGCAGTGGCTAAGCACTTGTAAACCCCTCAGGTATGCAAAATAATGTGGCAATCAGATCTGTCACGTCTCGTCACACCAGCTCACTTCATTCCAATGAAAATTCCTAAAAGCAAACATTGTTTTTTTTTGTTTTTTTTACTCAACCTCAACCACACTTTATTTAACAAAATAGAAGCAGGTCAAATATCGCAAAGCATATAAATGTAACTTTGAAACACAGCGTTTGAAAATTATGACAAATCATCAGTGGGCTGTGGCACAGTAATACTCCACAGAAGACACACATAGTTATCCCACCCCCCCAACCCCCCAAACCCTCCCCCAGTGTGATTGGACAGAGAAGCAGAGAGGGGGGGGAGGGCGGGAGTTGAGGAGGAAGCAAGGTGACTGGACAAAAATGCGGTTTGAGGATGGCGATGATGATGCTGATGCTGATGATGATGATGAGTGTTTGTCACAGATCTGCTGAGATGTTAGTCCCCAAGGTCAAGCCGCGCATGGGCACGTATTTGGGAGGGGAGGGGTGACAGGAGGGAAAGTAAACACCCATGCATGCAAGAGGTCAGGCTCTCTCTCTCTCTCTCACACACACACACACACACACACACACACACACACACATACACACAGGCAAGGGGGCAGGCAGACAAAGAAAGCAGGGGGAGTGATTCAGCACCATGGACAGCGTTAGTCTGTATACTGGGGGAGATACTGTGGGCCTGTTTGCTGGGAGGGGAGGGGGTGAGGGGGGAGTCAAAGGGGGGTGTAAGCCCATCTCACATCAGTACTGTACACTCTCATCATGGCCATGGCATCTTCGGTAGATTTTAGCCAAATGCTGAAATCCTGTCTAAATTAGGCATCTTTGAGTGGCTTTCAGGAAGAAAATCAATTGGCAAAGTAAAAAAAAAAATCTCATCAGCAGTGGAATTTTACATCATAATTAAAAGAAATTAGAATTTAAAAAAAGAAAATGCTAATTGCACATTCCTTGCATCTGTTTCAGACACTGCAGAGAAGAATAGAGAAGTTTTGGAATACTGGAAATATGCCCCAACATTTGTAATGCTTTTTTGTTGTCATTTATATTTTATTTTTGCCCCCCTCCCCCTCCCCCCACCCCTCTAAATCCACGTTCAGTTAAAGCAGCTAAGCAGCAGACCCGTCAGCTGAGCTCTGCAAAACAGGTGTTCAGTCATGGCATTGTTTTCATGAGCCCACAAAAACCATGCGAGTCCCCCAAGAAGAGTATCTCAAGTTCAAAATGCTGAATTGAAAAAGGCATCTTGCATTATCAAATTACCTCTGTGTGTTTATGTTTATGTGTGTGTGCATCCTCACCCCCCTGCTGTGTGAGACACCTCTTGTATCTCTATGGAGTGGCCACATGCTGGGTTCTTTCCATAGCGTGGCCCCCTGTTTATCTGTCAGAAAGCATGACTCACCCCCTCCCTCCCTCCCTCCCTCCCTCCCTAAAGAAACAGCCTATTTCAAGCACATTTTGTAGTAAATACAGTGAGTTTCAGTTCTCTTATTTGGACAAGATTAGATGGCTTTACAAAAGCTCACAATATGATGAAAGTGAATCATAGCCATAAGCTTTTTATGTGGAGGAATACTTTTTTTTTCTGACATTAAAAAAAGCATTCTAGTCTATATCAGTCTACCTGCGCTGTTTACATAGATCGAATTAAACCTACATAGCTCAATTTAAAACACTTCTTTGCTCAGTTGTTGAAAAAATATGATGGTATAAACCCCCCATTTAAATGACTTGTTTTTTTTTTTTCTTCCTCTCACCCAAAGCAGGCTATATTCATTGACACACAAAACCACGGAACTGTTATTTTAGCTACATTAACTTTGCAGCATAAGCATCTGAGTGACGTTAATTGGTCATGCTCATCTGCATGTCTGAATATCTGAAAGTCAACAATTGGCACACCATAAAATAACACAGTTTACATTCATAAAGGAGATGATGACTGCGCAGACGTGGATTTAATCTGCACCATCTAGTACGGTATAAATAACCCCAATATTTATCGACAATCAAATGATAACAAACAGAAAAGAACATGCACTGACAGCTTCACTTCCATCACTCCATTCCGATAGTCATCATTATCCGTTATTGATTTTTTTTTTTTACTCTTTTCTCCAAACAAGTTTAAAACAACAAATACAAATCCTAACTGCAGGTTCACAAAAAATAGAGAAATGGCACTTTGTAATAGTCATATATAATTCTTAATATCTATATATTGTCGTCATATTGATATAACATGAAAGGGTCGAGTTTGCTTCTTTGTTGGTTATGGTGGTTATGGTTCTTCGCCGTCGTGTGTGTGTTGAAACCATGCGAAATAACATCATGCAGATTATGATACATCGGTCCGAGTATTTACATTTACATTCATGCGTTCGTGCACCATTCCCCGGGTCCTCGGTCCTTGCTCTCTCTCTCTCTCTCTCTCAATCTCTCTCTCTCTCTCTTGCTCTCACACACACGCCCTCTCCTCTCCCTCGCTCCTTTTTTCCTCCCTCTTTTCGTGTCTCGCACAGATCCGTAGTCCGATTGCGGCAAATAGCAGAACTGGGAGGAGGGAGAGAGGGAGGGAGGGTTTTTTTTCTCCTTTTAAGCCAGGGGGGGGGCTTGGCATATACATATATTACAGTGAGTGGGGCCTGCGCAGCAGCAGCAGCAGACTGACTTACTTGGTTGAACTGGAGAAAACAAGACATAAACAAGTCTGTGTTCGCCAACAGAAGCGGATGATTCTTGTCTCTTTAGTCACTGGTGTGCGTCAGTCTGTCTGTGTGACCGTTTGTAATCCAGTCTGGTGTGGGCTTAGTGGACTAGACTATAGCAGAGTCCCTTTACGCGTCATTCGTCGTGGAGAGGTGCGTGCTGCAGTCGAAGCCCCGGTGCGCGCCCCCGTCTGCGTTATAAGGCCCGCTGTGCCAATAAGACGAGTCACACACTGTCTGTAAGGAATTGATCTCCGAGGCGGAGGAGTTCCCATCCCTCCGCTTTGACCTCTTTCGATTCCGCAAAATAAACACAAGCATTCCTACAACAGTGAACGCGGACGTGACAAACACCAACAGCAGCCCGGGGACGAGCACCGAGATGGAGACCCTGTTCGGCTCCAAGTAGGAGTTCGAGCGCGTCCCCGAGTCCAGGGTGAAAGTGCTGTTTTTGGCCAGGGAGGTGGGGGAGGTTCTGTCATAGAGCTTGGAGCACATGAGGTCGTTCCGGACGTAGCGGAAATCTCGCTTCCAAAACTCTTCGGGGGACTCGCACTTGAGATCGCTCACGATCACATCGGCCCCGAGCTTCTCCGACCACTGCTTGAAGGGCACGATGTTGCACGAGCAATCCCACGGGTTCCCGTGCAAATCGATCTGTATGATTGAGTTGAGCTGGTCCAACACGCCAGCCACGGGGAGATAGGGGAAATAATTGTTATGCAGGCTAATTTTGGATAAAGAAATCCCAAGGAAAGCATCCACGGGTAAAGACTTCAGCAAGTTGTTGTTGAGGAACAGAACCCTCAGATTTGGCATGGGGCTGAACGCTCCTGCCACTATCAGCTGGATGTCGTTGTATTCCAAACTGAGATATTCCAGATTCACAAGGCCCACAAACATCTCTGCCATCAGCGTATCCAGATAGTTCTTATCCATGTACAGCCACCTGAGCTCGCTCTGGTTTTGGAAAGTGCTGTTGTCAATCACCTTGATGTTGTTCCCGCCCAGATCGAGCAGGTTGAGGCTGGAGTAGCCAAGCAGCTGGTTCTTCTTCACTGCGTGGATGTTGTTATCTCTCATGTTCAATTCGTGCGCGCCAAGGGGCTTGGGTTTGAGGTTGGATAAGCTCTCGATCTTTTTGCCCTCGCAGTTGACCCCCAGCCCTTGTCTGGAGCCGACCAGCTTGCAGTTGCACGGCTGGGGGCACGTCATGTTGTGCAGCTGCTCCCTGTCCCCGTTCACACCTGTCACCACCGGAGTGGGCTTAGTTTTCAGCTGCCAGTTCTCACGAGATTTGGAGCGGCTCTTGGCTCCGTGGCCGCCAGGCGTCGGGGGCCCGCTGGCGTCTCCGTTGGGCTTGTAAGGCGTGGGACGCGGGCCGTGGGCCGCGGTCTCCGAGGTCTCCTCCTGGGTGGGAGGGGCGACCAGGCTGGTGTCCACGCCGCCGCTCTGTGAAGGGCACAGATCCGCTTCTGACGTCTCGTTTAAGTCGCTCCCCTGCAGCCTGGTGGGAGCCTCGCATATCACCCTCCCAATGAGCGCGTTATGCGGTATGTTCTCCAGCCATTCCTTAAGAGAAACCAGGTCGCAGTTACAGTCCCACGGGTTGTCCTCCAACAAAACCTCCGCAATGCCCGGTATTTGCTCGAGGATCCCCTCATAAGGCAACGTTTTGATTCGGTTTCCCCGCAGGTCGAGATGCGTAATGGGCACATGTTGAAACACGTTTATAGGTAGCGCGCTGATGAGGTTGTCATTAAGTATTAACACTTCAAGTTTATTTAGGTCCCTGAAAACGGCGGGGTCGATATCCCTCAATAGATTAAAATCAGCTTGGAGATATTCCAAGTCGTCTAACCCCAGAAATGTACTCTTCCTGAATGATCTTATCTTATTGTTATTGATGTGCAGCCTTTTCACCAGCTGCAGCCCCAGAAAGGCGCCGGGGACAATGTCGTGCAAGCCATTGTTTTCCAAATGCAGGCTCACAGCATTGTAAAAGTTGGCGAACTCGTTGGGAAATAGCCTGGATAGAGAATTCCCGTGCAACAGCAGGTGGTAGAACTGCGAGCTGGGGCCAGTCAAATGCTGCAGAGTGGTGAAGCTCCTTTTTTCGCAGTCTATGTGCAGATCTCCCTCTATCTCGTTGCAAGAGCATATCTGCTCCTTACAAACGTCCCTTGTAACATTTCCACTAGCAACACAAAGAGCCGCATTCAGCAGAACAATCCAAAGCAGCATTTTTCAACGCGAACAATTCATTCCCGGCTTCAAGACATACGAGCTGTGAATTCAGTCTACATTAATACGAGGAGAAAGAAAAGAGAAGATGTAGACATTTAAGGGGGAGATAAGGCAGTTTTTCTAGAACACATCCATGCTGCATCTAACCTGCACTTGTGTCCAGACTTCCAGTTTGAAAAACGTCTCTTTCACACCGACTGAATCCTCACAGGCTCCGCGCGTTTATGATCAAAATCAAAACCAGGGAGCGACACCAGAGTCCAGCGCATCTTTCGGCTTTTTTCTCTCAGTTCGTCAAACACTGACCTTGGCAGAAACAAATGGAACAAATCCGTGCCTTTATCTCGCCCCGGTCGTGCTGCGCGTTGCGGCGTCGGGAGCTGTTCCCTCTCCTCTGGTGCTGAATTCACACCCCGCGCTGGAGCTTCAGAGGCGATCCCACCGCTGCAAAGCACCCGCATCCCCCCTCACATCCTCCGGCGTCTCGCCTCGCTCGCTTACCCCCTCCTTTTGCGGCTGATTCGGGAATCACAAAAAGGAGGAACGCGGAGACAGTGTTCATCCTAGCGCGGTGCTCTAAGAATAATCTGACACCCTCTACTGAGCTGTAATGGCAAAAATCCGTCGACTGACTGAGGGAATGCTGAGAAGAGAGAGCAAGGGGGGTGAAAATCAATCCACATATATATAGAAGGGGGGGGGGGGGGGATTTTTTTCTTTAAATCACACTTTGTAGCTTTTCGATTTGTAGGTTATTTCCCTCCAGAGGAAAAAAAAGAAGAGGTTTGTGCCACCAAATCAGGCTCCGGCTGTGTTTCCACTCTTAAAGCTTCCATGGTAAAAGTGTCCAAGTCGGCATCGTCGAAAACACTGGTGAGATTTCACATTAGGATGTGAAATGATACCTCAGTTCAATGCCTCAAATGAACCCCCCCATTCTGACAGGATAAGCAGCGTTACTTCAGCGGGTCTCTCTCTCCGGTTTGCGCTCCTCCGTCACAGACTTGACTTTCGCCCCTTTGCTTTGAAAACACTGTTGAATGCGGTAAAAACAATAATCCGCTACAGGCATGCCTCAGTCCAGCGAAAAACAGTTGACTATACAACAAACGATGCGTCAGTGTGGCACCCTATATGCGCATGTGTGCGTGACGTTTTTTTTTTTCTTTCTTTTTTTTTTTTTTTTTTTTTTTTGGCATTCTTCTCCAATATAAAAACCCTTTGCTAAAATAGATCTACAACTGTGCGGAAGAAACAAGGAAGTGGTTTGGACATATTCTCACCTCCTATCGATATGATGATTATTATTATTATACTCCATTGTTTGAGAGTATTACATCAGCTGAAGAGGTGGAGGTGGAGGTGGAGGGGGGTGCACAGTAGAGTTGAGGTAGTCACCCCCCCCTCCCTCTCTCCCTCCCTCCCTCCTCCTCCTCCTCCTCCTCCTCCTCTCCTCCATCTGCAGTGCTCAGTTGGAATTAAGAGCAGGACAGAAAATGGGATGCTAAGTTAAATATCCTCTCTCTGACATCATTTTTTTTTTTTTTTTGCAGAGAGGAAACAAAACACACACACACACACTTTGACACAAGTGCAATAGGAGACCCATCCAGGCGAGTCAGGAGATCCCAGCAAAGCATCAGCGGCGTTTGCAATAAGCTAAACATCATTAAGACCACCTACATGTGGCTGTAAAGCATTCCCATTATGCTCCATTGACGGGTTCTGATTTCTCCCTGCGCCCACCTGTCTGTCTGCCTGTCTGCCTGCCTGTCTGCATTTTTTTTCCCTCTGTTGTCGCTTGTCAAGCAGTCTGCCTACCTGTTGGCTTGTCTGTCTCCTCTGTTTTGTCTTTTTCGTCTCTTTTTGTCTGTGGGAGCCTCTTTTTTTCCCATCAGCATCTGTCTCCTTCTGTCAGATCACTTTGTCTCTATGGTAAAGGAGTGTTATTCCACGGCGTTAAACTGAGCACGTGCAGGAAATACACACCCTCTTCGTGACATGGGACGTACCACACAGACTAAAGGGCTAAAACCAAAAGAACAATCAGTGGTGGAATGTAACTAAGTACACTTTATCTGAGTATTCCCATTGTGTGCTACTTTAAACCACATTACAGGGAGGTAGATAGTTTTTTCCCCCCACTTCTTACTTTGTAGATTCAGTTTATTAATATAAAATATAACCAACTAAAATATTCTATCATATTATTATATATTAAGCTACCCAGCAGTATAATCAGTATTTAAAATGAGCTCCATATTAATAATCAGAATCAGAATTAGGTTTGTTTCTAAGTAAGTTGTCACATTACAAGAAATTCACCTAGGCATGTTGGTGCATGATCAAGAAACATAAATATAAGTCATGAAAGTAGCTATTATATTTACATATTATATAATATTTACAACACAGAATATGGTAAAAATATAATAAGTGAACATTATCTGTGTCTTTCTTAAAGAAATAGAACAGCAATAAGAGGTGCCTGTACGTTCAATAGTCTCACAATCCAGTATTGGTACTTTAAGTGCACTTTGCTTTTACTTGTATTCAAGTAAAAACTTGAATATATTATCTGGTTGTATTGGTACTTTTGCTCAAGTAATAGATGGGAGTACTTCCTCCATCACTGAGAATAACAGCGCTTAACGTTTCCCAAAGAGCGATCGCACGGAGCTCCGTATCATGATGGGATGCAGATACTGTCGAGCTGCATTAGTGTGATGCAGGACCAGAGGAGCTCACACATCACTTGCCTCCATCTCCGGCTGAACCGTCAGCAATCGGGCTGCATTGTGGGTAATGTAGGCGGCAGTTGTTTTTTTTTCCAAACAAGGAAGAAGAATGTGTGGAGTGGAAAAGCAAAGAAAGTCAAAAATTCCTCTGAGTCTGGCGGCGGCAGCCTGAAATGCATGCAGGCAGTTGACTGCATGGTAAAAATGAAAGCTGCATGAGTGTGTGTGTGTGTGTTCAGGATAAGAATGCTAATAGTTTGATGGTTCAGACTGAGGTGTGTATTTAGTGTTATTATTCTGCTCTTTCTGCTGGTGATTTTGGCCCATTTTTGGGGCGCCATAAGATTACTCTGATACTGTTATTGACATGCAGGAGTGACTGTTATGCTCCGTCTGAGAGATAATTGCATAGCTTCACAGAATCCAACGGTTCAGATGGTTTAATAATGATTGCTTTTTCCAACCTTTTTTTTTTCTCTTTTTGGTAATCGTTGTTTTGCGCGGCCACAGAGAGAAAAAGCCAACACCAAAGCCAATCAATGGCATTCAATCAGGCGGCAATGTTGTGGTACAAGATTGCTTGCAATTTCCTTCTCCTATCCTGCCACTCAGATCTGGCGGATATTTCTAAACAGCCTTTATTGGCAATATCCAGCATATGTGATGCCAAGTGACATGCTTGTCATGGTTTGACACATTTTACATCACCTGGGGTAACTGTAATTATCAACAAGCTGTTATAATATGTTAAATTGGAGAAGCTTTGATAGCTGTTTAATCCTTCCCTGAGAGAGACATATTTAAAGAATCCTGGGATTTTAGCAGGCTAAGCCACTATCTTTTTTATTTTTTTTTGTTTGTTGGAAAAGCTGCCTGACCTTCCCCCAGGCCTATATTTGAAGACTTATTTTTCTCGAACGATTAAAACATTTGGTGAGCATATGACCTGGCTTTGCTGCCAGAATAGACACAACAAAGCTTGCCGCTAAATCTAAACCTCTCCACGTAGCCGTTTCCAGCAAATCGTCTCATCAAACAGCAGATAAGATCTTTGCCCTTTGCATCCGAATCCCCCACTGAGATTTCTTTTTTTCATTCCTTCATTGTGGGAGGAGTGCATGCCACATCAGCTTTCCTCCAGTTTCCTCCAGATGTGCAGAGGAGAAGTACTCTCTCCCAGGGTTTCAAAGGCAGGAGGTTTTGAGAGACTGAAATACTCCACGGGTAATTACAGAAAGGTCAGGAGCCATGTTAAGCTTGTTTTCACATCAGCATGTTCAGCTCGGTGTGTGCAGGCAGCATTCAAAATAAGGCACGGCTGTTTGGGGTTCGTGGTGATTCATGTTGGGGGGAGTAAATAACGTTTGATCAGCAAGTAGATTAGAGGAACTGGAAGGAATTTTAACTGTTATCTGACATCCTGCCAAACTTTTCATTTTTTATTTTTCATAACAGACGAGAACGGGGTGCCAAATCACCATTCCAGCCAACTGAAATGTAGGTTAATGAGTAAAAGACGCAATAATGACAATCTGTAATCATGTTTAAAATAACAGCTCTGCTGCGCGAAACACATGATGCATCACCGAGGAGAAAAGCGGTTTTACGTGGAACAGAAATGGAATAGATGAACCGTTTTTATTTCTCACCGTACATGAGATGGCGCTCTTTTTTTTTTTTTAATCCCTTGGTAACCCTTTTTTTTTTTTAATTATGCGCCAAAGGTCTTGCAGATGTGTCATGTACAGAAAAAGATGGGTCAAGTGCAGACTGGAAGTCAATACAGTTATTGGCAGAGGCAGCAGCACTGCTCCCCATGTATCGACAGGCCTTGCTGTATGGGGAATCAGCAGAATGTTTGACTGTAAATCCATAAACATCTATCCACAAAGTCCATTCACCCCCCCCCCCCCCACACACCTCTTTACCATCCACACAACTCACAGCTGACCTGCTGAAAGTCAGCTGAGAATCCAGTGAAGCAGAGTTTGAAGGAAAACAGCCGTGTAGTTCAACGTGCCATGCTAAAAAAAAAAAAAATGTTTGTTTGAGATTCATGAGAAGATCCAGTTCAAAAGTCTGAGACGAGTGTTGCCTTAAAGTACAATATGATAATCATACATTTTAAACGCTCTACTAAGGAATGATGATTCATGTCCGGCAGAACGGCCCCCATATGAAGGAAAAGGTTGATTTCCGTGCTTTCATTCCTTAATTGTTTTTTAAAGCACTCCATCTCTCCTGCTCAGTCAGCCAACAGTAAACTATATAAACTATATATGTATACTTTTTTTTTTTTTTCTTTTCTATATCAGACCATGTAAACATTTACATATAAAAGCCGGCCTGAATCTTGATGTGATGTGTTTGTTTTTGGAGCCTTCTAATGTGCTGGCAACGAAGCGTAGTCAGCTTCTGTATTTTTACCCATGTCCTCCCTCTCTCCCCCTCTCTCTCTCCCCCTCTCTCTCTCTGTCTCCCTCTCTCCCCCACTGTGGTGCTTTACAATGCATGTAAAGCATTCCCCAGTCAGGTCAAAACCAGACCCCAAAAAATACACAATGAAGAGCCTGATTTAGCGATAAATGATTCTTTTAATTGACGGAGAGCGACTCATAAGTTCCTTAAGATGTTTAGAAATAACTTAGATAAAGCTAAGCGGCAGAGACGAGGGGAGGGGTGCTTCATAGATGCTTGATTGGTGATTGAAAATGCCCACAATGCACCAGAAGATAGTGGATCCATGTTAGAGTTATTACGTGTGCGTGAGGACAAACGGAGGGATATGAAATGCACGTCAAAGATGAATTGAATAATGATTACTGTATTAGGACTTAATCTTTTTCTTCGACAAAGCAACATGTACACTTGATGTCTTCATTACAGCTCGGATCATTGGAGAGTTTATCAGATGTCAGTAAATGAGATCTCCTCCGACATCTGCTCGCAGTGACCTGAAAGCCCAATCAGAAGTGTGTTATAAGCACTTCTACGTCTTTGGAAAGCTTGCAGCTTTGGAGAGGTGATCTGTGGGCGCTGACAAGATCCTGTCCAACGTGATATTTGTTTTCCCATCTGAGGGTTTGATGATGCTGACAGCCTCAGCGCCAGGACTGGGTGTTCTCTGAGGAAATGCATACAGTGATTACATCTCTAACACTGATGAATGAATGCGTGACCTCAGGGATGGAGCGCTACTGTATTTTGTGGTGTATGTTGGCGGCGTGGGGGGGGGACTAAACCCAGATGCTTAAACATGTTTGTTTTTCAGGTACGTTCTAGTACCAGTCGTCTGTGTTTGTGCATAGCTGTACGTGGTGCACGCTCATCTGCCAGATCATCAGAATGTGTTATTAGCATTTAGAGGGAACATTTGCACCACCTGAGCTGCCACAGAGGACAGGTCATTTCCAGGTCTCATTACACATTAAATGAAAAAGCCCTGAGAGAACACTGAGGGTGCATTCTAACTGGTTACTGCTAATGTGCTGTTCATGATCCTCTTTAACAGCCCAAAACACATACATGACATTGTGTTATCCACTGTGAACTTCATGACCTTTCCTGTTTCTATGGGAGTCGCTTATATGCATGATTTTGAGCTGACGTGTTTCACAAGTGTTCTCTGGTTAAATACGATGGATTTTCATTTGCTCTGCATCTGTGATTGTTGTTGACAGGGAGTTTTATGCGGCACTAAGTCCAAAATAAGTGTGTGCACACACACACTTGCAAACAAGAAAGTCTCTTGCATCCTATATGGCAAAGCAAATTAATGTGGAGTGTATATTTGTTTCAAACAGCCCATCTCACATATAAAAAATGATTTTTGTGTCTGCATTTGGTGACAAAATACAGAAAATGGACGTCTTGCCTTGTTACCACACCTTGACTTCCATTTTCTCCACTCATAAGAGTTTTTTGGGGTGTTTTTCTGTATCCTAATCGAGGGTCTGAGGACAGAGGGTGTCATGTGTTAAACAGACTGTAAAGACAAATTATGGTTTGAGCAGGATCACCGCCTCTGTTCTTTTCCTCATGTTGGTTTTTATTATGGACTAATAAGAAAAACACAATAGAGAAAGTAAGCCAAAACAAGGAGGGAGTGAAGCCGGTGCCAACAAAACACAAGGTTTATCTTCGTGAGGCCTTGTGAGAGAGCTCGATAATGTTCTATTATTTACTTTTGACGATACCGCACCGATTTTGTAACGATCTACCTTGGAAATATTCCGTCTCAGCGGGCCGTGCCTGATAACTTATAACATTCTCGCTGTTTTCAAGGTCTCAGACTTGATTTTAAGACTTGGGCTGTGCCTGGTATCCGGTTTGTCTCGGACTTAACTCGTTGCCGTGGCTACAACCTGAGATGCGATGCTTCCTCACTCGGCCATGAGTCAAAATAGATACCAAAATTGCGCTCTAGGTGAATGAAGCACTTAAGATGCGGCTCCACTTCTGTGTACATCCTATTTTGGGTGTCTACTTTGCGTCACCTCATGACAGCTCTGTCCACTCATCCTGCTTTTTCCCTCAAAGATCAGAGCCGTCGTTTTGAGAATTTTGACAGATCTGGGCTCCTGGTATGTGATCAGAGCTTTTCAATCAGACTTTCGAGGCCAAAATTTACTTTATTGTACCCTGACAGCATCTTTTTTTCACCCTCTTTCTCTCTGATGACAGTTACTTACAGTTAGCCCTCCCTCTGTATGACATTCAAGATTTTGGGAAGTGACAGAAGCTCTCACTTGGCTGGCTGTGTCTGAAAAGGAAAGATTACTATGTGTTTGAATTTTGAGATACAGGTCTGTGGTGATTTCAAGGTGCGGACTGCTGCAAAGGAAAATTCAAAAGCTGCACTAGTTGAAAAGAATTCTCCTGTTTTGTCAGTATGAATCACTGGGAAGTGATGCAAGAAAAAAAAAGACGCATTTACTCTGAATGACAGCTGTAGAGTTCCTCTTTTTCTAGCCAAATAATATTTAAGTTTCAGGTGTGTGTGTGTGTGTGTGTGATCATCCAAAGTGGAAAATGCAATATTGAGATTCAAGCTTCAGACAATGAGAGTGAAATCAGCGAAAGTTTACTTCTCTAATAACATAAAGATCTACAGATAAAAGTTAAAAAGCATTTCCAACGATTACCTCTCACTTTAGTTTGAGCTCTTATCGCACGTGATTATTACTTCTTCAGAACTATTGACGATACATGCAGCCTCCTAACTGGGCCTTTGGTGCGTGAACATTCAGTTAAACCTCCTCATCATCATCATCATTCTGCAAAATCAATAAGCTCCAAACAAACCGGACTGAACACAGATACCAAAACGCTATAAAAGAGCTGCGAGATTATTGTTTTATGATATGTACAACACCAACCCATCGCCCATTCAAACATACATACACTTTTGACAGTTCGATGCTCTCGCCAGCACGTGACAACAGCGACCCCACTCTCTCTCTCCCTCTCTCTCCCTCTCTCTCCCTCTCTCTCTCTCATGGTGGCGTTTATGCGACCAGTTTAGAGCCTGAAGCCTGTAATGGAGCAGTGATCACTGGGTTGGAGAGAAGACAGCTACATATGTATCTGTCATAAGTAGTCCCACTTTTTTTTTTTTTTTTACTACATGCATCTTTGTGCAAGAATGGATTATTGCAGCATTGTTCCCCAGTGGAAATGTTTTGAAAGCCTGAATTCTTGTCACTCTTCCACAAGGGAAGGTCGGACAGCTGCTTTAAAACATTACGGATTATGGATTTATGTATGTAAATAATTAATAATAATGATAATAAATGGGTCTTTTTAAGATGGGAGCCGCTCATATGAATTCATAGCACACTAATGTTTTATTAATTTTCACATTCAAACCCGACCATGTGCTTCTTTGTTTCTGCAGAGGACGGGAGCAACAACCCATTGACGCATTTCCATTTGTATCTATCGTAGCGTTAATTTGCACTTGGCGACGCCAGCAAATGCATCACTGTTGCATGCAGCGGTTTTCATTTTGGCCATTTCTAGCCTGAACTATGCCACAAATGCGACATTATTAAAGTGGTAAATCACAATCAGAGCTCATTGTGTTTACTTAGCCTCCAGGTATGCAATTTAAAACACTGAATGTATTTTAGGTTTCAGCAGTCGCATGAAATTAGGTACTTTATTCGGAAGGCATTCAGTCATTTCCTCTTGGTCATCTAGTGTATGACAGTAGAAAAGCAGGTTGTCCTCTGTTTGAATGGGTTCTGGGCTGAATTCCAAGGTTTTTAATCCTCATTTCATTGTGCACTCAGTCTACCAAAACTAATGCAGGCATGCTGTGTTGTGGCCAGTCTTTCAGTTTTCATGTGAACTGTTTGGTACAGCTAGTTAGGCAGCTGAGGGGTTGTTCTATACACAATATACCTGCTATTTGATGCATGGAAGCTGTAGATTAGTTTAATCCTCTTGCAATGTTATAAAAAAAGAGCTTTTTTTTTTTATTACAGCAAAATATTTGGATGTCTTGTCTTGTGTTCCAAAATAGATTTATGTTTTATTGCATAATAGGTAATCTATGACTGTTATGATTTTTCTTTTACAGCCTGTTTTAAATGATCAGCTTTAGCAAAGCAGTGGCAGATGGAAGCAATCCAGAGATGATACAGGAAAGGAACTGCGTTTTATTTTTGGTTTAATTTCACATGACTGAGCAATAAAAGAATAAGACATGACAAAGAATGCCGGATTAGCACTTGTAACAAAAGGAATGAAAAAGACAACAAAGGGCCACTGAGTGGTTTCTCACAAAGAAAGGGAAAATTATAAAGTAAATACAACTATCAGCAGCTGAAGCTCCTAAAAGAGGGGGTCAATATGACACCACATTACACACCTTTAGAAAAGCAACAGAAAATGAACTGCTCTGACAATTCAATGAACAAAACAACACCAGAACAACAAAAAAAACAGATTTAAAGTCTTTAAAGGAGCATATTAAAGCCAGCATATTTCAATATTTCAACAAATCTCGTGCTTAGTCTGCAGCATCTTCAGTGATATAGTTATTTAATGAATAAGTCAAATAAGAGTTAAGAGTGAAATATTGACGTTCAGGAAAAGGCCCGTGGCTACATGACAGTAATCAGCAGAATAAATAAACATGTCTAATCATGAGAAAGGTTATTTTCAAATTATGCTGTGCCACATGCAGCTGAATACCAGATTACAACCAGAAACGCAGAGATAATGAAAGGAACTCTGTCCTCCATAATAATCACAATTTGTATGATTAAGTCTCGTTTAAACACAAGTGGAAAGAAGTTTGAAAAATAAAGCAAATGGGCATATTTTCAACTGCTCTGTCAAAGGCTTTACTTAATATATCCACGTGGTTAAGCACCATGGAAAGTCCTTGATTTAGATCAGTGAGAGTAAGACTCCATCCTGGCTTCAGGCTTTTGGACAGTGACATGCAATTCTTGATTAAGATTCATGAGTCCTTTAATCAGACGTACGTACAGTGGACCACAGCATTTGATTGGACTGTATGACTTTATGAATGTTAATCTATATTTCAGAAACACTGACTGTGGCAAACAATGATTCAGAACCATGAATGACACACACACACACACACACACACACACACACACACACACACACACACACTCCTTGATTCAGCACCATGGACAGCGACACACACACACACACACACACACACACACACACACACACACACACACACACACACACACATATCTTGATTCAGCACCATGGACAGCAGCACACACTCCTTGGTTCAGAACCATGGACAGTGACACACACACACACACACACACACACACACACACACACACACACACACACACACTCCTTGATTCAGAACCATGGACAGTGACACACACACACACACACACACACACACACACACACACACACACACACACACACTCCTTGATTCAGAACCATGGACAGTGACACACACACACACACACACACACACACACACACACACACACACACACTCCTTGATTCAGAACCATGGACAGTGACACACACACACACACACACACACACACACACACACTCCTTGATTCAGAACCATGGACAGTGACACACACACACACACACACACACACACACTCCTTGATTCAGAACCATGGACAGGGACACACACACACACACACACACACACACACACACACACACACACACTCCTTGATTCAGAACCATGGACAGGGACACACACACACACACACACACACACACACACACACACACACTCCTTGATTCAGAACCATGGACAGTGACACACACACACACACACACACACACACACACACACACACACACACACACACACACTCCTTGGTTCAGCACCATGGACAGTGACACACATATTTCATTCAGAACTATGGACAGTGAAAGGACAGTTTCATATTTTTGGTCAAAGCTCAGATTCCCTTCGCCTCCCTCCTAGTAAGCATGGATTCAATTCAATTCAAGCCCCCATAGCGGAGGAATGAGAGCCACCATGAGACCGACGCTGCTGATGAGAGATACGCTTCATTCAGCTGTATTCAAACAACACACACATTTCCTTAGTGAGACCGGAGGGAATCAGAGGGACCCCGCAGGGGACACTAACAGTGGCGAGGACATTCATATGGGACTTGATCCCCAGCCACGCAGGTTCAACTACTGAGACAAAGCCTTCTTTGAATTATTGAGAGAATTTAATTGAAAAAATCCACGTTTTCTTTGTTGTTTATACCCCCTACTTAAGCAGGCAAGTAAGACTAAAGCTAAGATTAAGAGACCTTTCTCATTAAGTGTGACGTCTGGGGAGTAGCTGTACTACTTCCTAATTGAGACAGTCGAAGAGCGGGGAGAATACACTGAGTAGAGTTTGATTTCAGGCAAGCAAAGCAACATCTGGGGGCAAGTTTTCTTACTACACCATCACCAGAGGACCCTCTACGTGAGACTGGGGGCTGGAAAGAGTGCTTTATGATCTCATGTAATGAAAGTTAGAGTCTGTAGAAATCCTCAGCAAGATGGGATTAAAGAGAATTTAAAGACGTAAACATCTACTCAGATAAATCCAGTGCCCTCTTGCAGCGAGTAGAATCATTGACTTGAAGCTCACAGTAAAGCAGTGGGAGAAAATGTAGTGATCCCTTCTCCTGAGCTCTCCAGTGACCTTGTAGCACAATGTGGGATATGGTCTTCCATTGTGTTGCACATCCGCATGACTGGTGCTCATGCTGTGCAAAGCCTGTCCTTTAGCCACAGACAGCAAAGCACAACAGGATGACACAGACGCTGAGAGAAAGTCCAAACGAGTATTGATTTATGAGTTTATCATACACCACTGGTCGAAATTAGAGTTCACTTGCAAAAAGGGCAAGATGATCAGTCTGAGACTGCATCATTAAGCTCCTCTTCATTCCAAAATACACCATCATATCCATCCCTTTTCACGCCTCTTGGCCCAAAAAGTGTTTTTTTTTTTTCTTCAAAAAGTAGAAGCAAGAATAAGAACATGATGAATTGTGGCAAAATCTCTGAGACCAAGCGGGACGCTCCGCTCTTGACAAGCAGCTGTTTGTAATGGATATAAGGCCAGAAACTGGCAATGAATATTCCCGCTAATCAAAACCAGTCGCAATTCAGTTCACTTTGCTTCAACACATTTAGGCCTGGCCAGTTATCACTAGTGTGGGAGCATTTAATTACACCTACCCTCTGAAAGAGCCCAGCACCATCTATTAAGCTTTAAACGACAGAACTCAAAGATTCACAGATAAAGTGGGTCTTAAATTCCCTCGGCCGTAAGCCAAGGAATGGTGACCTTGGGATTTCAGTAATGGTAATTTGATTTAAAATCACTGTCTAATTGAGGCATCACTCTAGGCGGGTGTTCCTGCCTTACTTTAAGGCCTCAAAGGGTCCCTGAGTTTCTGAATAATGTAAGTTCATCAGTAAATCTTTTTGTTCTCTCTGAGTAATCCGCTGCCAAACCCCAAAGTTTCATATACGGTAAAAAAGACCAGAAAACTACAGCTACACTCGACTTCTTCATCTTTAACCATTTGGAAAGAATCTGAGCAACAACTTATACGTCACTGAACTTTTTTTTTTTTTTTTTTAACTTTTCTTCAGGATTTATTATATAAAGATGCAGAATTCTCTGTGGCAAAGGATTAGACATGCCTGCCTTGCACCATCCATGCAAATCCTAACAGGAGACCGTAGATCAGAGCGCAGGCAATACAAATAATTAATACTCAGGGGCACTGGAGTTCTGGTGCTGAAGGAATGCTGGAGTGAAAAAATAAAAAAGATGAGGGCAAAGGAGAGGGGGGGTGCAGACTATAGCTGGGTTTGACACCTGTCAAATTATTGGCTTTGCGCGTGCGTTTGATCAGTACGTATGCATGTGTGTGCACCCACACAACTGTGTGTGTGCCTCCTTGTGGTTCTTGGATATAAATCAATGTGACGAGCTGTAGCGTTCACCTTGAGGCCAGCAGAGCTGTGGAGGCAGCATGTTACAGGTGAGGTGTCAATCAATGGGAAGGAGCCGCTCCAACCACAAGTGTCATGTGGACATTTCAAACATGTCAGAACATCACGCAGTAAAAAATCCTCCCTGGTTTTGTCCTGTCTGTTTTGTTTGTTCCCTCTTTGTCCTCCTCTGCTCTTCTGTATTGTTGCGGTTGCACAGTGTTGCCTTATGCTGTTCCGCTCTGTGAAGCAGTCACACTGCAGGCGTCTTTGTTGGTGTGTCACCCCGCGATGACCTAATGTGGGCAGTGTGAGAGCATCTATATAATGCAGTCTGCACCCACAGGACTCCGAGCGCGTGATGTTTCTGCTCTGCTTTAGGTGAACATCAGGAAGCATTATTAAGTAGCGTTTGTCACAGATTTACAGAGGCACACATCCCTGCTTCAAGGAGGAATTTTAAGGGTGTTTATGCCTCTAGTTTCCTTCTCAATTCCTAAAACCATTATTTTGTCTTTCCTGCCCATTTTACTGTTGTGTGAAAATACACATTTAAACAAATAAAATCACATCTGTATAGAAGTTAAGGAATAACATTTAACATCCATATTCATGATGCTCTTGTATCCAAGTAAAGCCGATAAAGTAAAAAAAATGAAAAGGGGCATTCCTTCAGTTTAGTCTGGTGTTTGTATTAAGTTGTTGGACTTGTTAGAGACTCATTAGATCAAAGCAGCAGAGGCTGAGAGATCTTGACTTTTAGTCCCTAGTTTGGACTAAGATCCTCGAAGTGCTGTAATGCAAAGAATAACCTTGATGACATCGGCAGGATTGTCTTTTCAAACTGTAGAAAGTCCCTCCGGAGCCACAGGAGATTTTATGTGACTGTTTTTATAGGCTGAGTTGTAAACCCAACTGTGTAAAATTGGTGTGATGGTCCTTTAATTCATCAAAACTATTGAATCAAATATTAGAAATAATAATTTGACTCTTAGAAGCAACTGAACCTGAATCTTATTGTGACATTTAAGCGCTAACAGAAAATGTCATTGGAAAACTGATGTTTTCATGTCTCTCTTTTTTTTTTTGTGTGTGTTTGTGTTGCTGATTGTGGTGCGTTTTTTGCTGATGAGCAACATGAGTGCTGATTAAATCAGTTCAGAGATTTTCAAATCGGAATTTAGCTTCATTTGAGCAACTGGAATATTAATCACTGGAAGTTTTTGAATTTGTAAACAAAAATACTCAAAATCCAGTTTATGAATTATTCAAATGACCTTTTGGTAATTTGAAAAGATGGAAATTCAAACCATTAATTCAGATACTTTATTAAAACAATCCTGTATCCATTTAAATATCAACATCTATGAATTGATCACTGGTTCAATTTCACAATTCTGTATTTGATTGCTTCTAAACTCTAGATATTATTGGCATTATTTTCCCAAATTATTCACAATATACAGATAATGAATATCATTAAAGATCAGCGACTCCAACAGAAAATCAGCAGCTGAAACAAGACACACATCATGTTTCTGTATCTCACAGGAAATGGCGTTATAATCTACGAATAGGAATTTCTGACAGTTGTTTGCAGGGCCTGGACACATGATTTTAGCACGTTAGCCAGTGGCCATAGATCACTATTTCACTCACTCATCTGTCTTCACTGTCTCACAATAAAGACCTGCACACTGCCAGAGTGATAAATCATCACAGCGGTCGGTGAAATGTCAACCTAAATGGCATTTCACCTTTGACTCCTTGTCGGTGGGAAGCACACATATGGGCATGTGAATGAAGACGGATGATGCACTGGACTTGACGATGCTGACGTTATAATTGTCAAGCAGCAGCTAATTAGTTTAAACTGGAGAGAGATGCAGCAGACCAAGAGCTGGAGCTGGGAATAGGAGTAACACGAGTGTGTTTATTGTGAAATATTTAAAAAGTACAAGGGATTATATCATCTACTGTTGTAATATAATGTATGCAAATGTCTTACCAAAGTTTAATAAGCGCCCAAAGAGCTATAATGTGTGATCACAGCTTGGATTACACTGAATCATGTTTCCAGAGAAAATGGTAATTAGAGTGAATGTGAGACAGCAATTTTATAACAAATCTTTAAATAAAGATGATGGTGGGATTACTGAAACAAAAATTAGCATCAGTATATAGCAATAATTTGCCCATTTAATTGGTGCTCTATAGATCCATAAAATGAAATAATGACACTTGGGGGCTCAGTTGGAGTAATCCAATTGCATTGATTTCTGTGCTACATTCTTCACTTGGTCTTTCAGTACGACTGCACTAATCATTCATTTGTAAAAGATTTCATTTTGAAATGAACCGCACCAGACTTAAGCATAATGGATGATGGATGGGACTAAAATCAATCTTAGCACAGAAGCCCGCAGTGTGGTGACAACATGAAAAGCTTGTATAAGGGCCTTTTAATAGGGAGCTGTGCTGCGCGAACAGTCCGAGCACCGACGCAGGGACACAAGTGAGCTACACATGTCGGTGCACGCACATACACATGGGTGTACGTTCATAATCGTGATTTATTCATGGGTTTTTACAGTGGTAGAAATGCTCCATTTTCTAATACATCTATTATTTAAAGATAGGACCCTGTAGACATAGCTCAACAGATTGTGGTGTAAAAAATAAATGCAAAACCAAACTTGAAGCATGCTTATGAATGTGTGTGAGTCTCTCCTGTGTGTGTGTGTGTGTGTGTGTATATATATATATATATATATATATATATGTGTGTGTGTGTCCTGCTTCCAGTTTCCTCTATTCTAGAGGAGTGCTTGCAAACTTTGGGCTTTTTTGGCTTCTCTATAATAGATGACAATCACAACAGTTGCCTCAAAAACACACCTGCTCCTCTGAGATAGAGTTACTGTAGAGCTCCTCTAATGCTGAGCAAAATGTATTTCGGACGAAACTTTCTCGCAACACAATTTCTGTTTGCTTTGAGATCCCTTGGAGATTGCAGACCCTATAGAGAGTGTAAACACAAGTTTGTTCACATACCTAAACATATACAGGTGGGAAGGGGGCCTGCTTCTGTATCTCTGAGAGGGGTGAAGAGCAAACTCAACTGTTCCATGAAGTATTCAATTTTCATATGTAGCGTACTGATCGGATGGGAAATATGGGAACAGAGATTTTTGTAACAGGGTTTCACAAGATCAGAATTCAGATGCCAACAGAAGCACGCTTCAAGATCTTGGTTAATTCAGTCTTTCCGGCGGCGCGTCTCACCAAAAGTGACAATAGAAATAAATAGAATATCTTCTGGTGTCTGGAGCACTTCTTCTTTTTTTATGCTATCTTCCCTCATGAATGTAGAATGCTGTCAGCTTGGTTAAGAGGTAACTGGATGAAAAATAAACTTGAAAATTCCAAAAAAAATTAGCAGTGTGACACCAGGTCTATGTCTATCTATGACAATCTCATGTAACTTCAGACACCGTGGAGACAGTGTCAGAGTGGAAATGCCCTAGATGAATGCGTCTCTCATAAGCTTTTTTTTTCTTACTTGTAAGTGCACTTTTTCAATTAGCCCTGCCCCTTTAATATTATTTAGTTGCTTGCTCATGTGGGGATTCTTAAATCCTTAATTTTGAATCGTTGGGTCTCTCTTAATGAAAGAGTTTGATCTGGACCCGCTCTCTTATGGAAAATGTCGTGAGATAACATTCGTTATGAGTTGATGCTATATAGAGACGATTGATTGCTTGATTCGTTTTATTGTATAAAGACATCCTACAACAAGGTCAGAGAAACAGAGAATGAATCAAATGAATCTTCCTTTGTAAATGTCCTATAAGTCGTCATGTCCTTCGCATATAGGGACTTGCTCAAAAGACACTGAAGTGAAGCAAAAGATGTAAAGGTACATCTACTTATATTACTGTTTGTAATTCTGATCCATTACTTTTTGTATGCAGCTGAAGTTTTCCGCCAGCACACACAACCGACTCTTATTTTGGTAAAATAGGGTGATTATAAGTGGGGTTACTTGAGGTTTAGACTGACAAGACAGGAATATTTTTGACAGGAGAATGTATTCTTGTGCAGCTTTCATTGTAATTCACATCCTTTTTAAAATTAAATTATTCATTTTTTTTACATTCAGGACTGTAGAGCTAGTTAATGAATGTAATAGCCAGGGAGCAAAGCCAACTCGTAATTTCTGTCTGTCCTTAAAGGCCTTCAAAAAATTGGCCTGTCGGAGAATCTTTGTGAGTATGTGATGGAAGGATGAAGGTGTGCAGGTGGGGTTGGAGTTCGCCGACTTTTCACTTTGATCCAGATCATAAATGCGCGTCTAAGAATTTTTTAAAATCATTTTCTATCTATATCAGAGGTGAAATTCTGCCAGGGAGCAGGTCAACGAAGGAAGCACCTCATTAACCTTTGTGACACTCATTACAATGTGTGACTCCCTGTGTCTCCACACAGTGAGGGGATTCCAGGGGAAGTCTCTCTCTCTCTCACACACACACACACACACACACAGACATAATCCCCTGTTTTCCTCCATTTGTCTGTTTCACTCTTGAGTTTGTCATTTCACTTACATAAAGTGCTTCTTTATTCTAACTTTCTATTTCTTAAATATATCCACTTGCATGGGTAGATGGGCGCACAAAATCATCCCAAATGAGATGGTATTGAATGATAAGAGAACTGTCAGAGTTCATTGCACCCTCACTGAGATTCATGTAAGTCGTGAACCATTGTCCCAGAAAATTCTTTTATCTTCTAAATAGTACGTTGGAAAGGCATAACAGATTGTCAGTATTCAGCTCATGCCTTTTATTTATTTATTTTTTTACCCTAATTCCTACAGGGTGGTGAACAAGCCTAATTAGTCACTGGTTTCGAGGTCATGATGCTTGAACGAGAAAAAAAATCCATTCACAAGATGAAGGAGGATAGTGTAGTCTAAATAATAATTATAACGAGTATAGTGAATGAAGAGATGCCAGAACAGGGCTGAAATTATCTTTGAATTAGTTATAAGCCTCGCAGCTGCGTTTTGTGCCAACGTAAGGTGTGAGATTGTTGTTTGGTTTTACTCTGAACACAAAGAATCACAGTATTCAAGATGGGGTGATATAAAAGCAAGTAATATATTCTAAAAATCAGTGTGAGAGAGGACCCAGATTTTTGAGATGCTCCTCAGTCGGAGGAAGTCTGATTGGACAGCAATTTTGAGCTGTTTGTCAAACCAGAGGACATTGTCAACAACTACAACATGTTTTCTAGCTGTAGGTTTGATATTTACAGCCAGTGAGGAGGATTTATTTCAGCTGGTGAACATTTTGAGATATTCTATACAATAAAAAAACAGTAAATATGATTTCTGCCTCTACTTACAAAATAAATGTAGGAAGTCTTTTCATCCAAGTGTTGCACTGTAACCAGAGCTGAGAAGCAGCTGTGGTGGAGGTTGTAGGAAGCCTGATGCTGACTTCTTTTGGGGTCCATAGGAGATGTAGGAAGATTTTTAAATCACCCGAATAACTGAATAAATGCCTGATGTTGGCTGTTCAAATATCACTGTCTGCTTATATGTCTTCTTATGAGTAGACATGTTAGCCTCTAAATCATCAGGGTACCTTGTATGTGTGGTACACTCAAAATATGTCACAACTCTTGTGTTTCTGTTTTTTAAATTAATCATAAGTCATTGACATTATACCAAAGAGATAATTGGGAAAAGGGAGAGCGGAACTTCTGTGGCGGACAGCGTTGCAACCGGGTTCCGATGGCAAGGGGCGTTTCCGTCAGTGACGTCAGAAGAAAATCCGGAAAAGAAACGAGCGGTTTAAATATATTAAACACAACGCTGCCTCGTTTGTTTCCGCTTTAAAAACCACACTAACATTTAAAACATTTGTTTTAGATGTTCAAGTAGGGTGTATGTTGTGAAATCGTGCATAGATTTGAAAATTAAAAACTATAAACTCGCATAAAAGTCTTAAAACTATATCCCGTAACATAATAATTGTAATGTTTTCACAATTCAAAACTGTAATATGCGTCGTCCGCCATTTCCATTATTGCCACTGGTTGGTACGAAAAGCATTCTGGGATACGTAACTGTCAGAAGTCCACATAAATCACCACCTGATGCATCGTCGATAAAATGGGCGGAGCAAGAATACATCCGGGCATTTGGACCGTACTTTGCTCAATGAGGAATTTGAATTGAACGGCTGCGAATGATGACGTTTCACAAGAACACAAATACGGACAGGAACGCACAAGTCTACCTGTTTTCAAGGTGTGTACGCTGTGAAAAACCATAAATATGACTGCTCACTAAATTGCAACATTATTTAGAAAGGCTGTGGCGGTATTTTAAGTTTGTAGCGGCGAGTTAATTGTTTGTGAAAACTCCGCCTCTGCTTCCAGTTTTGGCGCAGTTCCGGTGAAGGCGTCATGCTAATGTGGATGTACACCTCTCATAGTTCAATATTTAACTGACCACCTGACACATGTTAATTAAAGTCAAGTTCTGACCTGATATTTTAGTATCAACTGTCTGGGTTTAATGAGGCGGAAGCTAGTTGAGTTCACAGAGTATCCCTAAGTGCTGTGTGTATTGTTTTGACAGTCTTTAATGACAAGGAATAACTAAAGGAAATACCTTTTAAGCACTTTTGTTTATTTTGACACTAAGAATGCCTTATGGAAGTTGAACTTCCTCTATTGCTGTGAAGTAATTGGTGTGGAGTGAAGAGTAAGGAAGGCCCATACTATTTTAGCTTATTATGTATTTGATTTGTCATTATTTCTTTCTTTTTCTTTCATTATTTTTTTTAGGGGCCAACAAATGAGACACTTGCAGTAGGGAGTGAAATGTGAATTGTTTATATGAGATTATGGTGGTCCGCATCTTCATTCCTAACATACCGTCTACCTGTTTTCCACTGAATTAAGTCCAACTGGTCAACAAAAATCTATTTGTTACTACGGTCTCAGCCACTTGGGGCCCGTAACATATCCAGAGAACATTAGCATTGCTAAAAATGCTGGTGGTAAACACTCTGGTTGTAAATCCTCTCATAATCCCGTGTGTTATTTGGAAATTCTTGCAGGCTAATTGTGGGGAATGGACATGATAGTGGGGAAATGAGTTCTGCACCACAGCCTTGTTAGAGGTGTCAATCAAAATGTCACACCCCTAAGTGCAGTAGAACCATCAATATTTTACAGTACATGCACAGGAAGAGTGGAGTTAGGAAATATTCAAGGTTTATTTATTTTTATTTTTCAGTACATATTCCTTTGAAGCCTCTGTGGTGAGATTTTTGTCTTGTCTGAATCATCTCTTTGGAGTGTCTTGTGATGGTTAGATGGGGCTGAGCAGCGGGAAATAGACCTACATGTAATAGAAAAGTGGAATAGAGGAAATAATGTAGTGGTTCTGAGCCAAAACATTTGACAGTTGCATTATTTAAAGAAGCAGGAAAAACATCACACATCTGAGGTCCTAACAATTGTACACATCCAGTTTTGAGCTCCCAGTGAATTACTATGAATGAATGTGCTGCTATTCATTTTTTTTTTGGAGGGGACGGGACGATGGAGAGATGCAAGAAGGTGTGAAAAATGAGCAAGGACAGGTTAAAAAACAAGCTTTACTTAATGCTTTAAACCATCAGACCTTAACTGGAGTTCAAAGAAGGGTGAAGTACTCAAGTGAGAACAGTGTGAAAAATTCAGATGGCGAAATGATTTAAAGTGTGCTTAGAATAAATGACAAAAATGGAGATACAATAACAAGGGCAGCATAGCCCACAAGTATCTCTACAACACTACAGTCAGCACAAGCAAATATTTTTGACATCTAGCTCGAATCCTCTCCAGTATTGAACTGCGTCCGCCTTGTCAATTGAATGTCAATTCAAACCTTTTAAGGGCAACACATTGACAAGCCTTTGCCTTGCCTCCCCACTAATTTTCCTTTAAGATGAACATTCCCTCCTCTCGCATGCCGTGCTCTTTCTATATCTGTAGAAAGCTGTCATTTGACGAGGCCCCACTCCATAATAATGCCTTCCTTGGAAAAGTAGCAGTCTGAGTGAAGGAGCTTTCACTTTGATAACTGGCTTAAAGCTGTTTGATCAAGCCACAGGGGCACATATTCCGCAACATTTCCAACATGAAGAACCACTTTAAGAGTGACTTTTTTAAATCTCCACCGGTTCAAAAGGCAGTGTGGGCGGATTTTTAATCAGGGAACATGCACACAGGCCACATATTATTAACATAATGCAATACAAGTTGTAATTAAGCTTTAAAAAGCAATGAGAACCCTATGGGAGCATTCTATCTTCCTTTTATTCATTTTAATATATTTTATGATTTCCCTTTGGCTGCGTTACATATTGAACGTCAGACAAATGTGACAAATATGCAGTCATGATGGACATCAAACTGGTATACCACCATATGGCAATATCTACTGTATGTGTGCTGTACATCAATCTAATGATCAGTTATTTTGGCCGATTTATCTTAGTCACAGTATTTATTCATTCAAACAATGAGTGAAAAGGGAAGGGAGGGTAGACACAGAAAAGCTAGCTCTTGTCGAGGTCAATCTCAGGCCGTTTGTGGAACAGACACAAATGCTCACTGCTGTATCCAAGCGAAGTCTCAATGCCAACTGTATAGTTTGAGATCGAAGTTTCCAAAAGAACCCCCTTGAGACAAATCATGAGAGATGAAGAGAACAGTCTTGGACACAGTGTAGGTCTTGAAAGATCACAACTGCTGCTGAACACTGTATGTTTGTGTGTGTGTGTGTGTGTGTGTGTGTGTGTGTGTGTGAGTGTGTGTGTGTGTGTGTGTGTGTGTGTGTGAGTGTGTGTGGTTATACAGTATGTTTGTCCAGCTGGTGACTCTGACCACACAAAGCAAACTGTATGGATTTGTGGGTGCTCTCACACCCACGCACATAGACATTGTGCATGAGTGTGTGTTGTGTTTGCGGATATATATTTGTGTGTGTGTGTGTGTGTGTGTGTGTGCGTGCAAGCTACTATATATAGAGTGTTTATTTTGTCAGCTAGCATCTGTCAGAAGTTCTGAAGGAGCATCGCAGCTGAAGGCTGCCTGTTCCCTGCCTTACTGGCCACTCTGTTGACCACATGTGCACACTCAAACACACACACAATTTCAGACCACTTCCCTTTCTTTTTTTCTCTCTCAATCACCCTCAGTCCTTTTCTCTCACCCTCTCCCCCGCTTTGTTTTAGCATAAAGCCTTCATGTGTCGCATTTCTTTCTCTGCATGCAGGCTCCATGTGTCAAGCCAATGTGGAGTCAGCTCGAGCCAGGACTGCGGGACCGTGAGCCTCTTTTCCCTTCACATTTGTTCCAGTACCCATCATGCCGTCGCCTCTGGCCCTACCCCGGCTGATCGGCGGCGCACCACGGCCAAGGCCACGTTACCTAACCTCACACCAACCACTCCGCTGTGAGCTGCACTATACAGCACTGTGGCACAGTCCAACACAGCTCACTGCACTTCCAGGTAATTTGCCTGTGTGGGTTGTTAAGTGTATGTGCATTATGCAGTGTATTATCATATTTGGTAAGTACCAAAGTGCAGAGGAGTGTGATATCCTGTCCACCTAACCCTGCAGCATTTAATGGGTGTTTGCATTTGTCTGTGTTTGTGTCTGATTCTGTGTTTGGATGTATGAAGGAAAGAAAACAGTGCAGTCTCAGTTGCGCCAAGGTCAATAATTCATCCAAGGATTACAGACTCTCATACAAGGGTTTAGTTTTCAGAAAATCAGACAGGTCTATGTGGCATTGAGTTTTCCACCCCTCTGCAATTTGAGTCTTCTTGCGCTGAATGAGAGGGTAGGGAAAAAAGGTGGATGTGCTGCATGTTTACCGTGTCTATGCATGAAAGCACACAGTATGGGAAACAGACATGTAGTGACTTGTTGTTTTGCCTGCCAATATTATGTTCGTTCTGCACGACAGAGCCAGGCGGAAAAAAAATACGACTAAATAGGAATAACAGCAAACTCTCTGAACGACATGTATTATCTGATTGCACTAGAAAGCCTGTGTAAGTCCGGGAGAGTTTTTGATCTATTTGCTGGGACTGTATTCAAGTTGTATGTACGAGCCTCCAGCTGAGTGAGATAATTCTCTAGATGCTCCTTGTGACCCGGGCCCACACAGATTTGCCATCATAATGAAGCACAACTAAAGGATGGAGGTGATTGAATTTCTTTTTTTTTTTTTTTAAATCCCCATACATATGTGTGCCCACCAGGCCTCTCGCTTCGCTACTCAAGGGACACAATCGCTCAATGATTGCACCGATGGATGATGCATACTGCTTGGACAACTCTCAAAGAGAAGCCTGTGCAGGGAGATAAAGGTATAGTTGTGTTTAAATCTCCCAACTTTTCAAACCACATGCAGCCCTGCTGGCCTCACATCAAGACCAACCTTCCTTTGTTTGCCTCCACTACTCCATGTCCCTCTTGGCTTTACTGATACACTCAAAAAAACACGAAAGGAAACAGGTAATAAAACTGTCCATTTTTGTGCATTATTAAAGAGCACTGCCGTCTATCACATTGCTTTTCCCCACCTGTTGGCTGCTTGGACTGATTTAGGTATGCGAGTCAATGGTTAAACCAAGCCGCCAACTCTGAGTTCAATCGAGCAACTATCGATCACGCTAAATACCGTGCTTTAGCTAGTCTGGGGTGCACCTGAGAGCAGGGCTATTTCGACGGGAGCCAATTGATTCTTTTGTGACAGACAAGTTGATGCCTGAAATATAACAGCAGCCACTTCAATCAGTAAACTAAAACACGGGCTTCCAGCGCCGTCAGATGTTACAAGATCATGTTTGTTGTGGACTTATCCATCTCTATACACAATGCAATTCAGCTGACAAGGGCCTCTGATGGAGGATATTGATATGTTTAGACTGAAGATGCTGTTAGATATTCAATATCATTAAATCTTGCCAAGATTCTTGCCAAAAAGAAACATCCCTGAATATTATACAGGGGAAAAGAATAGGAATAAGAACATTGAGTAGTTTTGCCAAATGTAGTAAATCTCAGAGCAGCAGGAGGCAGATCTCTGCGAAATGCTTCACATTTCTATTTAGCTCTTTAATTTTTTTGTTGTACTTTACTGCCTCATATGAAATTTACAACACGATTTTGTCACATCATGCTCAAGGACACTTTACTTTGTTGATTACAAGCGTGCTGAGCTTCCTTTTGTAGTACACATTTTTGTTCCTATTAATACCAAAGAAAACTTCATGGATTCAGCCTGGAAAAGCATTTAAAACACTATGTGACAAAAAAAACTCTCCACTAAAATCTATATTAATGAAAGTATTTTAGGGCCAGCGGCTCATAAAGGCAAGGTGACCAACAACACCTATTCAATGATAAGTGGAAGTCTGGCACACCATTAGGCCTTTAAATGGAAAATTAACTCACAGAAACATCAGTGAGCAAAATGCAGATAGAAAATATAAAAATTTTAACTATGATGAAGCCATAACCTCTATTATTAAAATCAAGTGACAACAAATATGCACCTAATGAACAGTCTATCAGTCTACACAAGATGGCAGTGGACTCCCTGGCTGATGTCTTAAGGGCCATCATTAGATCTGACTTTGATCGCATCAGTCTTTGAAGGCCTTGCTTTTGCCAGGCATGTTAACAAAATTGAGTGGAGTAAAGTATTTCTATAATGATGCTGAATTGGTTACAAGTGCAGAGAATGCTTAAGAGTAATTTTGCTCTTGAAAGAACCTTTATGTTGCCTTAGCAGACGCAAAATACAAAAAGAAACCAGAAAGTGCAGAAATTAACTCAAGCTGGCAACAGATACAGACACTAATTACACTATCTACAACTACAATTGCTCTTAAAGCTGCTAATATCAACATTTTATATAGTTTAATTTTATAAGAATAGATGAAATTACAGTGTTTAATGTGAAAGCGTTAAAACCCACAGATGATTATCACTTTACTCAGCCTTTCCCTTCAGCTCTGTAGAGCATTTTAGCATCTTTTAACTCATTCTTTTGATTTTATGAGCCGCTATTTAACGGTTTTGGTTCACACTCATTAGAACAGCTAGAACAGCAGGCAGCTGTTTTCAGCCAAAAAACCCTCTTAATGCTACCAACCTAGCATCAAACAGACACGACAGAGAGACAAGCGAAGCAAACAGATACGTGAATTGGATTCATATCGACTGTCACTGGAATAGTTCGAGAGTCCGCTCCTTAGACAGCTGTAATGAAGAATACATTAATTAATTTCCTAATAATGCCTTTTTATCAAGTAAACGGGCCTAAAAAACCAGTATGAGTCATTTAGATTTGGATTAAGGCCTATTTGATACAAGATAATAGCTCTTTCAGTATGAAAATGTTAAAATTAATCAAGAATGTGACATAACAGGATTCAGTCATAGCGCTCATCATTATCCTGCCCACAAATTGGCTTAATCTAGTGCATCAAAGTGAACCTGAAACAATGGTAATTCAGGGTAACCATTTACTCACTATAAAGTCACCCCCTCACCTCACGCCTCACCACAAAGAAATGAACTTAGTCAGAGAATAAGAGCTTGGAGGCACACGGAAACAGGAGTGCTGGTCAGTGTGGGAGCTGAGCTGTATATAATGGGGAATACCTCTATGCAAATATTGTCACGGTATAGATACAACCAGCCGAGGTTTTTTACCGACTTGTATATTGGGTGAGCAGAATGTCTCTTTTCCTCTGCCATTTTCTGGAGCGAAAAAATAAAAATGGAAAGACTCAGTTACCTGCAGGCAATTTCGCACACATGGTCGAGAATAGAACCTAATGAGCTGCCAGACCTTGAGTGGGCAGGGCAGACTTACTTGTGATGGTAGTAGGCTTTCCTCTCTACCAGAAGGTTAGAAAAGAAAATCCACATGGTACGGTTAGGACTCACCTCGGTCTTGATTACATATTTACAGACCTAGTGAGTTCACAACAGTTGCAATGCTCAAGAAGATGGATGAAAGCAGGAAAACCTAAAGATGGCAGCAGCCTGGAGAAGGTGTTAAGAACATGGCAGTGCATTCCAGGAAAGGTTATTTTTACATTTAGTTTTTTTTTTTTTTTTTTGTGCCAAGTAAAGTCTGTGTTGGAGAGTTTTTCTCCCTAAACTCCTGGCGTGAAGACCATTAGTGTTCTAATCCGTGCTTCTAATATATCGAAAACAAATGTGGAAGACAGCAAACAATATATAACCTGCAAACTGTAATGAGACAAGAAAACAAATCATTTGCTCTTGGTGAGTCATCAAAAATAATCACACTGTAGCATTGTTTTCCACTCAGATCATTTGCGCTTTTTCTTATATCTTGTATTCCGTGCTGCAATTTGATATTCCCTGCAGGCTATGGCGGCCTTGTTCATTTTTTTGACTATGATCCATGGACTCGCATTTTGAGCTGCGCCGCTGCCCATGGGAACCATGTGCCAAACCAGTGGGCCGGTGACCGTTGACTGGGCACACATCCAACAAGGCATCCCAGAGAAATAAGTAGTCTCTATGGTCACTGTACCGGAGCAGAATGTAAGGACACGGCTACATTAGTTTCCAGACAGTCATTAGGAATGCAAATTTAATCTCTACTGATTTATTTCTGCATTGAGAGAGAAGGGAGTGATTTGAAAAAGACAAACATAAAACATAACATCCAATAAGGCCCCTTGAAGCATATTTGTATTGAAGAATAAAGATGGTAAGATGGTTGGTGCCCAGAAATTATAACTAGCCTCATAATTTAAACACATCCTCATTATATATTATAACTAAGACAAATATACAAATTATGTGAACCTCAAATGAAGAGGTCAGGTTTTATAGACGCCTTCATCATGCAGCACGTCTCCAAGGACAGAGTGCACTTGACCCGATCAGACGTAACTTGGTTGTTATCAAATCTTTCTAATGAGGCTGAGGTAGCGCCAGGGAAGGCATAACAAGCCCATGGCATAGGCACAGTTATATGAGTCAAGAATGAAAGCTATGCTTCTGGTTTTAGAATAAGTCTACACCCACCCATCGCCATAACCACAATATTCTTTCTACACCAACCTTTCAATGTCAAGATCGTGCTTGTCTGGGCTGTGTCTCCTTCACCTAACCCTTTGGAGGTGGGGAAACTCTTTTTTTCCCCTTTTGAGAGCACATATTTGCATTTCAAGGCATCCTTTTTCTGTTGCAAAAAATTTAGGGAGCAGTTTGTTGTGTCTGCGTCTCTCTGTGGGCAAAAATCAATCAGTACACATACACAGCTGTAGTCACTCCAGGAATAAGAGTAAAAGTGGATGAAAGGGACTGTATTTGAGTTTGAGAGCAATGGTTTTCTGCCCTTCTGCCCTTCCATAAGTGTGGTTAACAACTGCTATCAGGAGGCTTACACTGCAGAAACAAAAGCGGTGGTTTAGAAACTTGCAGAATTCTCAAAATGACAATACATGGCATGGTAAGTATATTTGTACAGCACCTTTCAACAATAAGGAAATTCATATAATTTTAATCAATACAAGACAGTATGAATACATATTAAAATAGGATTTGAAAGAGTAAAATAAATTGAAAACTAAGTAGGATAAAAACAGATACAGGAGAGTAAAAATTACAGTACAATTACAGAGCAGAGCAATTTACTTCGATTTTAATTTTAAATGAATGTGGTGAACAGAAAAGCATTTATTTGGATTTTAAAGAACTGAGAATTGGAGCAGAACTCAAGTTTTTTGGGAGTTTGTTCCAGATATCTGTTGCAGAAATGCTGAATGCTGCTTCTCTTTATTTTTTGACTCTGGGGGCTGTAAGACGACCTGTCCCTGATGATCTGAGAGGTCTGGATTACTCTCATTCTTGGCATTCAAGGTGATAGTAAGCTGATTTTGTAGCTATTGAAATTGAGTCCATGACACCAAGGTCTCTGGCTTGGTTTGTGGTTTTTTAAGATTTATGATGGAAGCTGAACACTGACTTGTAATCGTTGTTTGAATGAAGAAAATGTTGGCACATCCAATCACTGATTTGTTTGGTTTGTTTTGTTGACTATATCTACTCAGTACTTACACGGAAACATAGTCACCTCATATATTAATTTGTGTGTCATCTGCATAATCATGGTGAGATATTTTGTTAGTGGTGGGAATATGTAGATATTGAGCAGAAGAGCTCCAGGAATGGAGCCTGAGGGAACTCCACATATCATGCCATATGCCACATTTTTGGGCAGTTTTACACAAAGTGGTCCCTATCCTTCAAATAGGATTTTTAACCAGTTCAGCAATGTGCCAGAAATCTCTAGTTTTCCAGTCTGTCTTGCAATGTATTTTGTGTGGATGACTGTGGCAAATGCAGCACTGAAATCTCATAATACTAAAACTGAAACTTTTGCACTGTCGGTTTTTAAGCATTGGTCTTTTTTAAGAGTGGATTGAAAACTGCAGTTTTCAGGGCCTGTGGGAAATAACATGAGAGTAGAGAAGTGTTGACAATTTGCTGAAGTCCTGATTCCATGCAGTTGAAAACACTTTTGAAAAAAGCCTTTAGGTAGAATAACAAGGGAACAGGAGTATTTCAGATGTTGCCCAATTCCTTCCAAGGTTTCATAGTTGATAGGATCAAAGTATGTCATGCTAACTGAGTTGGTCTAAGTGGACACAAAGCAGAACAGACACAATGCAGTGCCTGGAGATATGCTTTGTACCACCAGTGTTCAGCTTTTCAATTCTTTCCTCAGTTATGAAAAATCTCTCTCTTGACCAATGTCCCTCATGTTTTAACCCTTCGGAGTCTAGGACCGCCACACGGCGTCAAAGTCACGTCGCACGTTTGAAAACGTAAAGCTGTGACACAAGCACGCAGGTGCTCAATTCAAATACTGTTGGAAAGCGGACACTTCAAACTTTTTACAAGTGTTTACAATTTTGTCGATCGGCCTATTAAGACTAAATTTATGAAGAGCCGAAGTCGCGCACTACAGCTCTTCTACGAGTTAGAAGATGCTGAATCTGGGGAAGAACGTTCTGATTCTGAGGAAGACTCCTTTCAGAGGATGAAGTGAAGACGAACGAGAGGAGGTGTCCACGCAGACCCCTGCTCCTCCAAAGATCCAACTAGTTCCTGCTCGGATTTTGTGTTTCTTTTGCACTTTTACATACAGTGTGTCCATATATTCTGTCAAAATAAATAAATACTTGTAGAATCACATAGGTGAGGTTGTGCTGAAAAGAAAGACACAAAGAAAGGCAAGCTAAGCAGTTTTAATGGGAAACAGAAAGGTAAAATGAAAAGTAGTAAAAAACGCTGTTTTACCCCAGACTCTGAAGGGTTAAAGGCCCTTCAGGTTCTGATTGAGGTAGCTCACATTCAAGGTTTCTGACGTGTTTTGTCTTTTTGTCTGGTTGTTGTTGTGAACAATTGTAATCCTAACTCACTGAGACAAAGTTTACCTGCCTTGAAAAAATTGTCAGTGAAGTGCACTGAATGGAGGGCAATTGCAGTAATATTAGTAGTACATCTCCCAACTCCTCCTCTGACTGGTGGTGGTGGGCCACTGATAAACACCTCAGTATTCAAAGAGGTTAGTATGTTCAATTGATCTGTAAAGTCGAAAGTCAGTGCTTCAGTGCTTGCTTTTTCACAATGTCAGTGACCCTTATGTGCATGATAATGTTTTTCACAGTTGCATGGGCAGGCAGATTCTTTCTGTCATGTCACATCCCATATCCTTGGGAAAGCAGTGTATGTTGGTGTTCTTGATGTTCATGCCTTTTAGGCCTTTGAAGGTCCCATATTCTGCTCATTTTGAAGTTCATACTGGTGTTCAGAGGACCTAATAGAATAGTCTTACAAGGTTTAATGTTCAAAAGGCACACTATTTTTCTCATACCAGACATGGATGCTACAGCTACTGCCTGAATGCTCCATTTTAGTCGTAAAAGAACAATCAGTGTTTTGCTCTTGCTTTCAACATCTTCATGTTATTGGGAGTGGCATTAGTGAGGAAAAAACAATGTCAGACAATGAGCTGGATTCAGGTGGTTTTCAGCTGGCGGGGACAGTAGGCCTGGTGATGGGCTGGAGGAGGTCACATGGTTAACAGATCTCCTTAAGACAGGGGAGCCAAATCTAAACAGCGTTTTAACACACATTTGCTGAAAGATGGAGCAGTAGAAAAAGAGAGGGTTGTCCTTTCTCATAGTTTGAGGGTCTGTAGATACACCAGTGACACATATATATTTTGCTACTACTCCGTACCGATGTATTGCCTGACAAGCAGCCCTCCTGTTTCTTGGTGGTTTTGTTAATGCAAATTATCCATGTGCTTGTATTCTCTTGTTGTTATCTGCTCCTAATGACATCATGGCAAAGTGGTGTCATTCTCACAGTTCATTCACTTGCACATGCACTTCTCACTGACTTCAAGAGCTGCAAATTTTGTTGGAATCATTGTGGGGATGGGGGTATCTTGCTGTTACAAGCTTCAGCTATGTCCCAGGTATGTCCCAGTCACTTTAGTTCGGCACATTTTGTGCTGTTGGGAGGTCAAGTTAGCATAAGTACTGAAAAAAGAACAAGTGTTGCAATATGTGGTTTTAGCCTACTCTCTCTTTAGTAAGTTGGAGTCCCACCATTCATAATATATCCCAGAAAACACTAGAGTATCAACAGAGGAATATAGGCAGAGCGGAAAGCAAGCAGCAAATCCTCTGCACTCTAAGAAATCACAGTGTTTCTTTTTTTATGGTCAACAAGGTTTAAAAAAAGAGAAAAAGCTTGAACCTCCCTTTAACCATTACCCAGCACTGCCAGGAACTCGGACTTAGTAATTGAAATGAAGTGACAGACAGAATGAGTCATAGACTGTCAATTAGATAAATTGTCAAAGCATTTGCTCAGTGGGCTCCCAGTCCACACTTATTATCAAATCACCTCAGGTTGGCGTGGTGTCATTTTCCTCACAAATCATCATGACAGAGCAGATAATTGAGATAACTAGGATTAGTATTCATACAGCGGTTTGCCACCCTGGTATAAGACTATTGCACATATTAACACCCGCAATATGTAGATAATCAGTGACAGGGCCTTCAGGAGATTCAGTGAGCACTGACACCGTGGACACGCACCTATCGGTCCATCTGTCTGTCTGAGTGCCTGTCTGGCTGTCAATCTAGTTACAAAACACTGCAGTGCTTAAAACTGTAGGGTCACCAGTATCCCGAGGAAGACAAGGACATAGATTATGACAGAGATTTGGCAACAGCTGCCCTCTTGGATTAACAAAAATAGTGGGAGGAAAAAATAGATTCATGGGCCATTATCCAACAAACACCAAGCTACTTTTTTTCAGATAAAGGGTGCTTCTTTTCACTCTCTGCACGTTATTTTTAGTGTTGTTAAATCTGAGTTAGTAGCAACTTCCTCAAACAAAATTTACCTTGAATGTCGAGAATGCCACCCTCTATTAATGTGACTCTGATCTACGACACCTTTCAAAAGTGTATGCGGTGTTGCTTTTGTGGCAGGTGTTGATGAAACATTCGTGTGTAAAAGTTCAGTCCGTTGATGCTCTGCAGCGCATCGTGTAACTCTTTGCGTGTGATCTAGAGAGCAAGAGTGGGCAACCAATCATTTGGTATACAGATGATGAGATTACCTCAAGATGGTTTTCCTGCACGAGTGTCTTGAAGATAAGCCTTGCTGAATTCATTCATTATCTGATAAAATACTGTGTTGTGTAGAGCCATGGATAAATAAAGGCTGTGAAAATGCTTTCTTTAACATTTGCATCCAGACATGTATGTCCTTTGTGCATCATTGCCTTAAAACATACTCTCTAAATCCTCCCTCTCTGCTGGATAAAACCGCCAGTTCCATCTCGTTTCTTTATTCGGTATCATATTAATTTCAGCAAGACCTGCAAATCCACTTTGCCATTGCATAATTCATGGAGCCCCTCTGACAAAATTCCCTTTCATGTGGGCAATGCGCCCTGAACGAAAATCCTTGGAAACCTGGATAAGCCCAAATGGCTTATACCTGGTGGCGATGCACAGCTGTGCACAGGTAAACTGTCATTCTGTCTCGCAAAATAAGGTCAGAAGTGAATAGTGTGTTATTTGATGTCATCAACTGCTGGAAAGGAGGTGGCACTCTAAAGGATTTTGACAAAAAAAAAAGAGAAGGGATTGTTAACTGTTAAGGCCATCTGGTGAGGGATTCCATGCACTCATAAACTCATTTTCCTCATGAGGATCTTTTCTTTTAGGCGGTTTTCCCTCTGTACCTGCTTGTGATTAGAGATTTTGTTATTGCACCAAAGCTGTATGAGATATTCTATAACTTTACATTGTAGTATTGCCATTTTTATTTGATGGATTGAATGGACTCCTGCCAGAAAAGTCATTTAAGTTATCCATTATGTCTGTATTAATAACAATACTTTAAAGCTGGATTGAAATAAAAGTGGAAGATCAGGGACTGATATTATTAGAATGACAACGCCAACGCTGAAGCAAAATTCATGTTTTATATTCGATTTAGAAATGTGTTTTTTTTTTTTTTTTTACCCAATCTGAGTTTTCCTCAGCTCTGCTTTGCCTCTTCATCATGCAGCATCCATCCACATCAGGCAGCTCTCTAATCAGCAGATGTGTTACCCGCTATATCATCAGTCTGTGATGTTCAGTACATTTCCTGTTAGAATGCAATTGTACAGTGATGTATCCACTCAACCGGTCTCATATACTTCACTTACTGATTATATACATTTGCTAGAATTAACCTGCCAACCACATGAGCACAGTGCCAATGTTAGACAGTTTGGATTTCAGTGGCATTCTTTTTTAAATATTGCTGGCTGCTGCCACTAGTCTGTGGTTTGATTACAGAGAGCAACTTTGACAAACCTCTAAATAACAGGGCAGAACTTTCAGCTAAGGGTCTTTGTGGAACAGCTATATCAAAGTGAAAGTTTTTCCAGTCGAGAAAAAGTCAGAGAAGAAGAATTATACTTCTCCAGTGAGGTGTGAGTCGTGGTAGAAGGGATTCGCTCATAGTTAAATGAAGAATTAAACCCTGTCTACTGCTGGGTTGCTGGCGCATGCTATAGCCAATATACTATATCATCAGGTAGTATCCTTCACCCATATCCAGTACATTCAAGTTCATTTCTTCAACCTGCTCCATGAAGTCTTGACTATCTACAAACATCAGAAATAATGCCATAGTCAGAGCAGAAGTCAACTTCGGTCCATCATTTCCGTCAGAATTTTGCAGCAGGCCCTCTTTTGTCACCTAAACTCCAAATCAGTCATCAGTGGACGTGTCACAGTGCGATCTAGGACCATGATTCTGGATAGATTACTTACATTTTACTATTTTACCGGTCATGCTGTATTGCAAGTGGTGAAATGCAGCTCTTTCTCACCCTTTGTTATCGCGTTTTACGGATTTTATCTTTCTTAGTTTCTTATTTTGCTAAATGTGATGGGAAATGATTCCATTTCCATTATTTTCAACACCAAGGTTTATGTAGTCTGTGCAAACAAACTAATAAGTTAGCATATATGGACACAGGCCCTTAGTGTTATACCTCCAAGTGTCCAAGACAGTGAATGAGTGAAATACTACATCCACTTCAAGGCATTGCTGGCTATTATGAGCATACAGGTTTGACTAAACTGCCACCACCAACAGCTAAATGTCTCATTAGCTGGAAATGCCAACAGTCAGCCTTTCACACACGCCCTGTGATCCGATGCCTGGGACAATCACATTCCTCCTCCACTTTCCCCTTTTTTGAACTCTCGCTTTATGTCTTTTTCTTTTTACATCCCTCTCCCCAGGCGTCAGCTATTTCAACACAACCCCTGATTTGGGCCAAAATGTTTCCTGCCAAATAGCCAGTCCCAAAGTGCTGTCTGCTGGATTAATACCTGAGCTCGCTAATTTATAATTGCTCCATTGTGGCATCTGTATGCTGAACAGATGCTGACAGGTTGGATCCTCTTTTTATCTCTCTTGTTGTCTAATCATGATGCCCTCTCCACACCCTCAGACTTTCTTTTTCTTCTTTTCCCTTAAGAAACATTAAATTACTTACTATAAATTCACCAGAGCTTTTCCAGTATTCTAACTCTTTCCGAGACAAAGATAAGAAAGCACACAGTTTAATCAGGCCCTCAATTTTCTCTCTGAGAAGTCTGTCTCAGCAACACATGTCTTTGCTTTTCTTATTTCTGTAATGAGACTTGAGGGAGAAGACTTTTTCTTTGAGAGGTGGTTGAATGGAATCTAATCAATCATTTCAAGTCCCATCAGAATGCAGGGCAGAAAAGCCAGATATCTCATGGGGTGGGAAAATTCAAAGTGAAATTAGCAAATATGACATTTATTTGAAGAAGGAAATGGGGGGGGGGGGGGGGTTGCATTCTGCTTAATTGCCATTCCCACCACTCTCTAACAGTCTTAAGTGATTCAGTATTAATGACAGGTGTTTAAAATGGAATTTGGATGAACCAGTATAGCTGTTCTCCTATGACAAGGTACTTGATAGGGCAGAGTGCTGTTAAAGCCAGGTTTCTAACCTGTTGGTCTGTTATTTATTCATGAGGCTCTAGGTTAAAAAAAACCTCTATATTTTATTCATTGTATTTCCATTTTAATTAATGTTAATAGTAGATAAAGACATGGAGGTGATGTTGTGAATTTCAATTTGTTACACCACCAAAAGCACTAGGAGCGTATGCTGCTGCATGTCAGCCTCTATGTCACTTACATATAGGTCAATCAAGGAGATGCTGAACCCATTCGTTATGCAGTGCTTGTGTCTTTTTGCTGCACAGGATGTTTATTTGCTTCAAAGACTTGCATGTACTGCTTTAGGTTGTTTATGCTCTGCAACTCAAAGGCTCAGTAAATCCTACAGAAATGTTCCAGAGGACATAAAACGGGACAATAAACACATCACAAGTGCAGCAGCTTACACACACAGCAACATATGGAAGTGACAGAGATATACAATGTCAGGGAAGAAAACTAGAAAGCGGTCATAGAAAGGCATCAAAGACATTGTAGTCTATAAAAGTGCCCGATAGACTATATTTATATCACTTCAAAGCCATTTATGACGACGGTATCTTAAAAGGAGGCCACTGCCACATTGTGTGCCATCTCAGACTCTTAGACGTTGCATGGGTAGCCCAATAATGGGGCCATAGCTGTGGTGATTATGCTCCGAAAATGCCTTCCCTGGTTATGAATTAAGGATGCAAATGCAAACACGGCCAGCTGGCCCAAAGTGATCATAGCACACTGGCCAACTAGGCCCCGGACAGCTGCCCTCTTCTTCTACACCTAATGCCTGGAGGAATCGGTGCTGTGTCAGCACAACAACAAAGGGGAGGGCGGAAAGTAAACAGGTCACATGTTGCAACATCACATGGTGTCAGAGCCTGTTGCGGAGCGCCTGTGTGATGTTGGACGACAAAAGCAACGTAGTGATGCTTAAACCGCAACTGTGTAAATAGACTGGTAGCAGTGGGGTTTCTTTATGTGAGAAAAGCACTGCAAAGGCACTCACAAATTTAGCAAAACAGAAATCTTTCTTCTAACAAGCCATGAGAGCACTCAAAATTCACCAAGCATGACTCAAATTGCCACCGAGTGTTTTCTTTTTACTTCCTTCGCCCACACACGCCACCTAATTTAGGTCCAAGTTGTGTGCAATTTACTTGCCTCACACAGGCTACTGTCCATAAACCAAGATTTAAGAATGCATTTCTGATATATTGTAGTCGTCTTTTGATGCAAGCTTGGCTGTTTCTGGGCAACAACTGGATGTTGAATAATGTCAAAGAAAGTTTTAAACCTTTATTTACCTTCGCAGTATGAATAATAACTGTCAGGAGCACAGGTGCTTGGTGGTTTTCAGCCATCTGTGAATCTGCTTACAAATCCTAGAAAAAAAGACGCTTGCCTTTGTGATCGTCACGTTTTTCACTTTTCTTCAGTATCCACTTAATCCACTGATTGTTGTCTATACATCCACAGGTATATTACAAAGTGGAACTGCTAACAGCTAATTTGCCATAATTGTAATGGTGCCAGTTCCATCACACAAATATAGGCTACATCTTGTCTAATTGTTAGTTATGTATTACAATAACATACTAATCAATTCGACAAGATCCTTTAAAGTGATTAATTGGCTTTTCAGGACATATTACAGAGCTCCTACAATGAATCTACATCTATTTTATGTGACCACGTATTCATGCAGGTGCCCATGAGAAGTGCAGTGACCAGTATGTGATCCCTCACTGCCTTCCCACCAATGAACACTTAGCTGAGTTTGCTGGAAAGCCCAGGCGTGACTTACATCCAACTGCATTTGGCATTTAAAAGTCTTGTTCTACCACCTCGTGAAAAGTGTGAAGCTGTGGACCAAACATGATGACTACTGCAATTTAGCAGTGTCGTGGCACACACCTGCAGGCAGTAGCACTTGCTTCTGCGCTCACACACTCCCTTTGTCTCTCTCTCTCTCACACACATACCTCATGCAAACAATATGGCCGCCAGTGCAGAAAGCAGTCTTTTGTTCAAATTACAAAGAGATGGAGGGGAAAAAAATAACTCCCACACACAACTCATCTCTTGCAATAAACAAAATCAGAGGCTTGTGTGAGTAGAACTATTCACCTTTGGTGTCCTTTTCCTTTTGGTTTCCCTCAAAGCAAAACAAAAGAATATTCTTCATCATCATCTCTGTGATAAAATTAGAATGAAAAGACTACTTCTGTGAAAATTTCCCTCGTGGTTGATCATACTTGCTTTGTAATAACAAAGGAAAGGCAGGTAGAATCAGACCTGCACCACACAGTTGTTAAACGTAATAGTTTGGGTCGCGTCATTTGTCACAAAATTCAACATGTGGATCTACGAGACGTAATTCACCGCGTTTTATTCACCTGTTGGCATGAATGACTGCAGGCTTATGCAGTCAGGTCATGTGCATATCTTCTATGACTAAATCAAGCCAAGTAGAGGGATGCACAATCTAAATCATTAATGGCAGAAAGGACTTCAAAAGAATGCGGTGTATCCTTCACGGTCAATACGTAATGTGGTTGAATGAATATTATAAGTAAGAGTTGATCAAAAAGGCTGCAGTGTTGTAGTTCAGTAAGTAAAACCAACGACGAAGCCTCAGTTATCTTTAATCCTGAAATACAAGTTTATAGTTTTATAGTTTTATAGTATATAAAATCAATATTTAATGAAATGAACAGTACAGTGATGAAGGCTACTAGACATGTTTCTCTCCACGGTTTTCAGAAACAAGACAGTTTTATAGAATAAACATGTCCAAAATGTTGTGATTACATCCGCTTACATGATTTTTGTTTCACCATTTGCCACTATTGTACATCTGTCTGCTCTGAGAGACAAATCCCTCTTACATTTTACCCCTTTAGGGGTCTTTCCTTATGTGAAGCGAGTGTGTAAGGATAAAGTGTCATGTCCTGTAGAGACTGTAAAGCCCTTTAGAGTCAGTCCGACTTTCTTCAACTGACAAGTCCGTCGTGGTGAAACAGAGATAAGCAGAATCTAATATGTAAATTAGTAAAATCTATTGTACCTTATTGCTAAAGTTCAGTTTGACATGCACTTTGGTCTTACAGTTGACCCAAGTCAATCCCAACTGTCCGTCACTCAGTGTCACAACTGAGAATATCAATGATCAGTGAGCCAAAAATATGTTAATATGATTTGATGATCAGTGGATGACAGGCAAGACTTGACTAATCAGATTTGTTTATGTAAATTCCCAGTTGGGGACACCCCTAGTGATTGTAATGACATGTGTGTTCTGGGCAGGGATAGAAATTAGTTTTGACATATTTGATTTTGGCATTACGATGCTTTTATTCCCTAATCACAGCTCTGGCTCAGTCATGGGGGGAAGCTTCCTGATTGAAGTTTAGCGAAGCATAAAGCCTCACTATGAAGCATAAAGCCAAGTGTGTACACATTCTGATAATGTTTCAGGCCAAGAGTCCTTCCCTATATATATATAGACATCTAACGGCTATTGACGGGGTGGACCAGCTGAACTCTGGGGCCAGCCATCTGAATCAAGCTGCAAAGGTCAGTGGTTTGATACATAAACACCAATGGGAGGCTCTCAGCTGGAGCTGGAGAGCCTGGAGGTTTGCTGTGCGGGCTGCTGATGTGCACTTGAAGTGAAGCATTTAACCCGCGGGTTCCATGCTGGAGTTGACCCTGCCCTTAGACATCCGTGTGGACATGAATATATTGAGAAGATTTGAATTTCTGCATGCAAGCGTGAGCTTACTTGTAATATCAATGAATTTCAGGTAAAAATAACCTCAGGAGGTGGTCTGCAGTCCTCTCAGTATAAGGAAAGATTACCCTTTTCAGACCAGTCATCCAGCCAAACACCAACCAGTCAATACTGCATATCACTGTGCGCACTCTGCAACCCACTGAATACAAATATGTACCATATGCACCATAATCTAGGATGAGCTGTCTATTCAGGTCATTACTGCATAATCCTTATTAGATAAATGTAATCTTTATTTAACCAGGACACATGACGGGGAAAACATGTATTTGCTACGACAGCTTTGGCATGCAGTTGCAGAGAGGAGGGAAGGACAAACATAGAGTCGCCCCTAGGAGCTGCCCAGTGCACCCACAGTCCTGCACTGAGCAGCTCCACCAGTGTAGCTTAGGGGTTGTGCATCATTCTCAAGCAGTGCTTTTTTATCACTCCCTCCCATCTAATCCACAATCTCCCTGCTGGTCTGAAGCAACTGCCCTCAGGTCAATTGTCAGCTTTATCTGGAGGGGACTCACGTAGTGATATTTTTCCTTTGATGCCTGATATTTAAACCTAAATTAAATTACTGAGTTATATGAGTTATAAAGGAGGGAATTCAAATGTGCGACTGCAATCACACAGACACAAACATAAGGAGACATAATGTATGCATAGCCTCATACACACACACACACAAACACAGGTCTACGCAGCAGTGTAAAATGGGAGGAAAGGCCACGGGGAGCTTGTTGAAGCAAATTAGCTTTATACGGAAGTCTATCAGCTCTCAATGCTAATAATCAGCAATACAATTGAATTACAATTATCTCAGTGATTGTCAGCTGTGTTTTGTGTTCGGAGCAGCCACGTTACACCAAACTGAAATGCCGTGCCTCTCAATGAAAACATACAAAACGTGTGAGGTAACGTTACCACGAGCTCCAGTTTGGCGAATATTACCTTCGTAATCAATTCCCACTTTACTCCCAATGTCAAATATCCTTTTGAACGGAATCTCCTTATAAAATGAGAGTAAGAGAAACAAATGATATTAGTTTTGAGGGATATTAGATAACTTAGCTATAATAAGAACACCTTCCTATGAGTATGAGTCCCAGAATTATTATTGTGAAAAGCATTTTGGAATTTTTATTTGTGCTCACAAAGTTCTACCTTTGCTTTTTATGCAGGGCAAAATATAGTACAGAAAAACAACATTTGACACACATTACAATGACGATATAATTGCAGGGTTAAAAGAATGATGCTTTGCGCCACATTAGGTATAATTGTCTCGCTGCATGTTTTCTCATGAAGGCTGTGAGGACATGAAGTGAGTGAAATAACGTTTATTGTAGACAGCAGATGATTGTAACATTGTAAAGGCTTACTTTGGATTCAACACATTATTTGTGTAACACATAATAACACAAATAAACTAACCAGTTGAAGCAGCAGTAGACCAGATGCCGCCATGTGCTGTGAGGTAAAATTATTGTTTTTGTCAATGGAGTCTGGTGTGCTTGAATAGAGCAGTAGAACCAAAAAGAATCTTACTGGTCTATTTCTTTAGGGATCCTGTCTGTAATGCTGTCAGCCACTTTGAATAACAACCTGAGCCTGTTAGTGTCAAAAAACAAGCACTTTTAGTGCAATTGCCCTCAAGGATTACATTATAACAATTACAGACCGTTTGCTGTCCGCTCTCAGCTGCCTGCTGAGGCAATCTACTAGACCATTTCATAATGTTTTTGTGCTTAACAATCATTGCAGTTTTTCTTAATCTTAAATTTACATTTGCTGGTGGCAGTAGAGAAATGTCAAGGGATCACCACATGTATTAAAATTCATCCTGAGGCGGGCATGAATGTGTGTCCACAATTTAATGGCCATCCATCCAATAGTTTTCAACACAGTTAAGTAAAAATCAAAAATGTCAACCTCATGCTAGAGCTGGGATAAAAGTCAGGGGCACCCCAATGACAGGTGACTAGCTTGTTGAATATATTTCCCAGGATAAGGTTTGCATCAAACCTTCAAATCTGAGCTTTACCACACAACACCTCCCACATTTAAACTTGTTGACATAATTAGTAATGGAAGCTCTTTTGTGTTTGCCTGTGTAATCTTTCCAATTTGAGTCCTCATTACATCCCGATCGGCGGGTGAGATGAGCATCAGCCCACACGCTGTGCCCCGGCAGGGTTTCCACTGATGAGGAGGTGCTCGCCAATCAATGTCCCAGCCTTCACTCTGAGGCTGTGATCAGCAGAGGCGCCCCTCCACCACCACCACCACCACCACCACCACAGCTATCACCAACCTTTTAACTGTGGCTCTTTTAATTTTAGCTTTAACAAGCAGCTGAATCACAAATGACACCACATATGGTGTGAGGCATCCATGTATTCTACGGCAGATTTCAAACTACTCAAAGATACATTGGAGGTGTACTTGAATTCACTGACAGTAAAAGTCAAGGCAAACAATTAGCCTTTTTAGTGTGTTTTGATTTTGAGTTTGATTCCTGCAAAGCTGTAGTGGGTTTAACACTGACCAATCTGCTGAGGCAAACCGCAACATCAGTGAGTCATTCAATGAATCGCAACACTAAAAGTGCCATCTGCAATTCAAGGAATCAAAAAAAAAAGAGGCTGCAATACCACACAGATGAAGCATTAGCTTTGAAATGCGCCACAAAAGAAAGATCACCAGGATTACCAGAGTCTGTTTCGACTGAAGAAATGTTGTCTTTGTGGAAGCTGCTGTCAGGCCTGAGAATTGTTAATGGCTCCTGAGGTGGAAGACATGATAAAATATGCACTGAAGCAAAACTTTGAGATGAAAAACATTTATGTTTATTGGATAATATCCCCTGGATTTCTCCTTTTCTGACTATTTTTTTGTTAATTTAAGAGGACAGCTGTTGCCAAATCTCACATCATGCTGTATTTCAGGACACCCTCTGGATATTGTTGACCCTACAGTTTTTAAGCACTGCAGTACTTTTAATTCCCCTCTTTTAATGCAGTAACTTCTACTACACAGTATATCTCTCCAGTGAAAGTATTATCTATGTGTATCCTGACACAACCTCAATTATTTACTTAAATATCGCTTGCTTATCTTTACCCAGTGAATCACTTTCCTTGTCATCCAGAGCTCATTTTAATTCTCAGCCTCTAAACGGGGACTGACATACACCTGAGATTCAAGGTGAATGCAATTAACTGTAATTAATTAGATGACAGGATAGAAAAGTCAACAGTAGTTTGGCTCCGGAGGATGAAAATAAAGGTCACTAGATTAAAAGTGACTCAATAAAAACGGAACAAAATAGGTGTGCAACTTATAGATTCACCTTTTTGCTTTAATGAAACACTTAGGATGGCTCCATTGTACCAAGCAGTCCTCCCTTTTCTTCCTGCATGCTGTTTTGTACTGTATGCCAGAATGACTCAAAAGCCATAAGTGGAATGTCCTTGAGTCCAAGGTTTCTGTGTACAGCTCTCCTGTTTGTATGCCTACATACACTCCCACTCCTTATCTTGACTCTCAAACCACCAACTGCAGAGTCAGGGGCTGCATTCGGTTCCACATTTGCACATTGTGCTCCTTTGATGTGTTCCCTCCAGTGAGCCCCCTAGTGATGGAATTTGTTACGTCGTAGGAGCGAGCCCCTCTGTTCTTCAGCGTGGGATCAGCTCAAGTTCACAAACAATGACCCGCGCAAAAAGGGAGTGTTAATTAGGGGTAAACTTCCCCCAATCAAAGTTGTACACAAAAGGTTTTCTGTCTGTAACCTGTTCAGCTTTGTAAATGAATACATAATAAAAGCAAAAGATATGCCAACTTTAAATTTAAAGGAGCCGTGTGGGGTTTTCTTGTAAAAAAGGAGAGTTGTGTTTACATTCACTGGTAGTCAATAAAATAAATTATGTGTACTTGAACTCTAACAAATGTCCTTATTGATTTTTTTTTTTTCACACAAAAATCCAATTTATGAAATGTAAACATCCAAATTTACTAGTTTGCAGTCCTCTTCTTCACTGCCTTTTTGTGTTCTTTGTTACCAATTCCAATTGTTGCTGACAGGAATTTGAATGCGTACAAACAAAGAAAGCATGGATCAACCCATAAAAACATTTATCCAAGTGGTCAAAACCTCCACAGGGTGCCTCCTTCAGCATCTGACACACATGTCCTCGAATTACAATGCACTGTGGGTTGAACTTCATACTGGAAGCATGAAGCATTTCATGTTTACATTTACTGGTAGTTAATAAAATGGATTATGTGTATTTGAAATTCCACTTTGTTGATTTTGTTGCCATTTTCCCTTGATTTCCATGCGTCTGACATGAGCATGCAGGCTTCATTCCTGCAGGCGTCTGCCGGTTGACGTCTGGCCTGGTGCCACCGAAGTAACATTGATGAAATGATGGAATACATGATTGAAAATTTGCACAGGATGTTTTATTTTGAAGGTTGTCCACATTCTCTATGCCCTTTAATTGTCTGACTTCCTGCCTGCCTCATCTGCTCTGTGCTGCTTGACAGTGCCAGACACCACAACGCTTCTGGTGGAATTTAAAGCATTAAGTAGAGTGGTTATGATCAGCTCTGGCATCCACGTAGCAGCCAGAATGGGACGCAGACGTGCCCGGGGGGTATTTAGCCTTTAGATTAGCTCTGCTTGATTGTTAAGGGAAAACAAGCATTTTATGAGGAACCAAAGCCAGGTTAACCCTCTATTAACTCTCTATGAGGCCCTGAGGCACAAATGTTTCTCCCACTTTGCGCATCAAATATGCTGTGTTTAATTTTTTTCGTTATCGTCATTGGAATAAGCACAAATTAATTTAGGAATATGCACTATGTAGGTGCAATAAACAGGATTACTAAAAGCCTACATTTTAGTGGGCACTCTATTAGATGGGGCAGCAGGTGTCCCATTAAACTACAGTTGGTAAGATTGGGAAGGGAGGTATGAAGGAAATTCAAACTATGAGCTAACTTTAAGCTAATACTTGGGCCTAATTTCATTACCTTTGTGTATAGAAATTAAGAGTCTAACTGTGATAACAGTAGTGTAACAAAATGCAACAGTGATTGTCACTGCATCCGAAACTCCTGCTCTGATTGGTTGTTTTCATTTAGGATTGCTGGATTCTTGCCAATACCACTAAAAGCACTAGAAGGGGGCAAAGAAACTTGATTTTTTCACATATGATGCACTACTGTTAAGATATAGAATCAGGAAATGTGACAAAAACGAATGGCTTCTGTCTGGATGGTAATACGGCCTTGAGTAGCACCAAACGCAAGGATGCTTACAAAAAGATCTAAAAGGACGGACGGAGAAGTGCAATGGAAAAGCTCACACAACAATGTAAGTGTGCTGTGTGTGTCCATGACATCTCTTGCCAATGCCCGCAGTATTTCAATATTACTATGTTAAAAGATTTCTTGAATAGAACACGGCTGTGTGAAATGGATTTATAAAGCACTATGGTCAGAAATAATTCTTTTTCAGTGAGCGCATTCAGCAGTAAGTACAGCTTGTGAGGTAGAACTATAAAGAAGGACGGCACAGAACAATATCACAATTGAGATAGACGTGTAAGTGTGCTGTGGTGTGGGCATTCTCTAAACTGTCAGTCATCATCTATGTATGCCTACGTGTGTCATTAGGCAATAATGACACACACTGTAGCTAATCAACCAAGTCTTTGTAAACGTTGCATTTTGTTCTCTTTCCTTCTCAACTGAAAGTGTAAAGAAAGACCGGCGCCCTCCTCCTGTTTTCGTGTTGTTCATCAGTCCCCACGTGGCGTAAAGCAGGTTTCTTGACACCTCTGTGTCCTGGAAGGATTCGTATATTTTTGTGTTAAAATGCTGCAGAAATAGATACAATTGTCCCTCTGAAGAGTTATTAGATGCAACCCCCGAAAAAACAGGAGAGTGGAAACAAATGAAATTCTGAGTGCGTGTCCTCTGCAGCATCATATATATCTCTCGCTTTTGAAATTGTGTTAACATGACAGCCCAGTCGCGACAGTGCGGCACAATCAAAAGAGAGTGAAAGTGAGAAAAAATGTAAAAAAAAAAAAAACTAAGGCAGAGAGAGAGAGAGAGGAATGAGAGTCACTGATAAAGTGGGAAAGGAAAAAGATGGTAGAGGGTGGCGAGAAAACTGCAGTCCCACTCCGGGGACTGTTTGGAGTCTGAAGTAGTTCAGTTTCTTTGAACACAAGCCAACAGGAATCTGTGCCGCAAAAGTGATTCCTTTTTTAAAGCAAAGGGGAGATTCCTTCTCACCTTTCTGGTCTCCACTGCGTTGTGCTTGAGGTTTAAATGCTCCTGAGCAGCTTTTTTTTTTTTGAGGGAAGAATGATCTCTTAAAGCTCCATTTAACTTGCATTAATTGTAACAGCGACATGCTTTTATAACCACTGTGATGATAAACACGTGTATGCCATCCAGGCATCTTTTTAATGCCTTTACAATGCTACTTTCAGCTTCTTTTTGTGACAATGCATTAACAGTACAGACAGGTACCTGCTGATTTAGTCAACAACGCATTAACTAAGTGGGAAAATAGCACATTTTAAGCAAATATTCCAGACAAACCTGTCAAAGAAAAAAAGTTATATTTACCTTGCGCTGTCATCAAACCCAACTAAAACAGAAACACGTTTCTGGCCTTTATGCCAGAAAAATCTCTGCAGGTATCCAAATATATTAGAAAACAGGGCAGTATAGGCTATAAATAGAGCAGTATGGTGCTTTGTGTTATAGCATCTTCTTTTGATTTGACAGCAGGGGTGATGTGAGCAGAGACGCTGTCTTTATCCTCACAAATTAGGACGCATATATTTGCAGGAGTGGATGTGCCATTATGCCACAATGGCTCCACGTGATTTGATGGAATCTAATTAGGTGTGATATGTATTCGCTGTAGACTGTATGTCTTTGCCTCGTGCGAGAACATTCCTCAATTAACTGCTGTTGAATGTGCAAGCTGTCCATTTTTAAGGAGAATTTCTGCATGTGTGATTCTCAAAGATGAATGAATGAATGAATGAATGGATGAATTGATTGATCAATTGATTGAGTGCTTTGAGTCAAATGTTGGATGACTATTGAATTAAACCTTCTCCCTTCTGGGGGGACAACAACAAGAACCACCAAGAAGAGACCAATTGGCTTTCCTCAGTGCTCAGACAAAGATGAAAAATCCCACTCCTGCCCTTTTTACGTTTTATTTTCCTCTTCAAGCCCCGATGAGGCCTGCCCATAAGGATCTGTCCTCTTCTTGCCTGATTAGACCTCAAGACTGTGTGGTTGTGTACAGAATGTGCTTGAACTCCCTCACTCTCCCCTTAGTTTTTTGCACTTTTTATTGCAGGGTAATTTACACTACCATCGCTTTTATTAGTTAATTCAGTTCATTCAGTAAAAAAACAATCAGCATTTATCTAAAAATGAAAGTTTTTCCGAGTAGCTTCTGTTGTGTCATCCCTGCAGAGAGCACATTGTGTCACTACCCACTGTAGCACCTTCTGTCTGTACCTTTGTCTTATCAGGAGCTCTGTCATTTTAATAACAGGAAACCTCGATTGTGCAGGATTTCTGTGGCTCTGCTCTACTTAATCTCATGGGAAGCTTCTGAAACATGATGGCATTGTTCTATAGAAATATAAAATATAAGAAAGAAATGTGTACACCGTCGTGTAGTTTGAGTTTTTCCTTTTATTTCTCTTTACTTCAATCATTTTTTGAGAACAGACAATATCGTGACAACAACCCTGGAGAGTCGGTGAGAATGGAAGAAGAGCGTCAAGATAAAAGTGAAGAGACAGAGAATGAGCATTGATTAGTGATTGATTATCTATTGTGCCCTTATGCAAATGAGCCTCGTCATCTCCAGTGGATTGTATTAGACTGAATGTCCTTCAACCTTGCCGATGATCAGATTATAAAGGAGCAATTGTTCGGTTTAATATTCCAAAAATTCAATTATTTCCTGAGAAATCATCAGAACAAAGCTTACCAATGTAAGCCGTCACGCTCTGCTGCATCTCAGATGTGCTTTTGCTTTGCTAAACCTTTTATAATTGCATTTTTTATTTATGGAATTTCTGACTATAACTGAGCAGTAAATGGATCATGGTTATAGCTCTGTACACACCCTATGTACGTATGCAATTTTTGGAAGCAATCAATGGTGAGGCAGAGAAATGAAATGTTGTGATTACTCTGAATCTACTCAGCTTGTGTGATTTATCGTGGGGAAGAAATGAGGCATACCTTGGCTAAGTACTGTCTGTACTATATAACTCGAATTGCAAAAAAACAAATCTAAGAATTGTTGTATGTGAACGGCTTTCTTTTCTTCACAGGCTGATTAGCGAGCCAGAAACGGGATATAATGACTGTAACGCATTTGATTTGGCAATATCTTTTAAACAGCATTTAGCAGGTAATGTTTACAATGATCACCATTTTAGTTCAGAGTGCTAGCATTTCAAAATGTAGTTACAGCCAGGACTGATGGGAATACTCTGCAGGTATATGGTAATAAAACAAAGTATTAGACAAATTAAAGAGGAAAAGTTAAGGTTCTTACAACTCAGTTCTTACATTGCTGAGCGATTAGCAGCCCAGTCTGCAGCTCCTTGACACTTTAGCTACCTTGAGCCAACTGTCCATACCTTACTGATCCGCCATTATGAGGACCAAAAACAGCTGTCCCTCATATGACCTCACACAAGCCGAATGTGTGCTGCAGGTTAAACACAAAAGACCTGGACAATCAAAGCAAACTCAGACTGAGTAGTTTTCAAAGGAACTGGTGGAACAAACCAATGCCAAAAAGTTTGGAATATGTGTTGAGACAATCAATGCAGTGCATGTTCAGTGAATTGCAAGTGTAGCCACTACACAACCTACCGCAGCGGCCTTTCAAAGAGAATTTCAACAAACCCAATGGAGACAACAGTTTGTACCACTGAAGTTCCCACTGTGGATCTAAGAGCTTCTTAACAGCATCGTGCCCTGCAGGTCAGCTTGATGAGCAAACATTAGTGAGGTATTCAAGAGTGCACCATGTCACAGTCAGATATAATGAGCTACATTGCCTGCAGAGCTTTGTCTCTCTCTGTCATGGCATACAGATATATTTAGCATATAAATAAGTAATGGATAACGGACACATTTAGCATGTTAATAGGATGTGATAATGTCTGTGGGCTTAAGGGACTGGCGTCATAGCATGAGCAGATTTTTTTTGATGCATAGAAACTAATGAAACAGGCTTACGGGTCACTTATGGTAACAACTTGTACACTGACGCATAGCAGAGTGTTTCTTGTCGACAAGGAGGAGCTTAGACCGGTTGTTCACCTGCACCATCTACAAAAAATGAAAAAATAGAGCCAAAGTGAGACCAGAACGTCCAAGTTCTGTTCCAGGCATGAGAAAACCTCAACATGTCTGTGGTGCTTGTAGTAATTAATGAAAATCCAGCCTTACAACATGGCGTTACTCAGTGCTATATTGTGTGGTGCATTCCATATGAAAAGACTATTGAATATTTCTGGATTTTAACAAACACCTTTTCGCATAAGCGCCAGAGAACAGTGAGTTCATGGGCAAGTCGAGGGGCAGAGGAGAGTTTAGACATGTCTGTAATAACAGCACTATAGAGCGGTCCGAATGGTGCAAACGTTTTTAGACAGCAAAGATTGCTGAAGAAATAAACGTTTTAGTTTTGGACAAAACCTGATTTCATGGGAGCAAGTTGACCATTGTTTAAATAATTTCAAGTTCCAGTATCATGTAAGCACTTTAGTGATTCTCGCACGACTAAAACGCCTCTGTTTGAGTGGAGCTTCTTCATTATCAGTTGAATTGGAACAAATCTAAAGCTGAAGGAGTGTCAGTAGTGCTCTTTAATATGGTAATATTCTTTTATAAAGTGAGACTTTTATTTTTTAAGACATCTAGTTGAACAGACTCTAAAATGACAAAGAATTGACCTCAGCCTTGGTAGGTTTTCAGTTATGTACCATCAGAAAAAGGTATTCATTACATAAAATAGTGGCCTGTGGGAGTGACAGGAGAGGCTGACAGGCATCCACTCCTGTTGGACACCTACCTGCAGCATACTGATGGTGGTTTAAGTGAGATTTCACTTCATCGGGGTGTTGTGGATTTTCAGCAGGTGCATCATGTTCTCAGCACTTTGAGAAACATGATCTAGTCCTGGAATTCAGTGTCACCACCCACATTCGTTTCTTCACTGCTGCCAATAATCATAAGAAAAAGCAGGTACGATGTCCTCTTGAGGCTTTGCTGTAAGAATACAGACAGATAACATATTACCTAACCTTACCTCAGGTTTCAAAGCTTATCACTTGCACCACTGTTCATTCTCATTTTCATCTATCAGACTTTATGTATTCTTTTTATCCTCCTTCATCCTTTATGACATTTCATCTTTTTATTCAGACATTCTTCATTCCTATTAGTAAGATATACACTCACAAGCTAGTTTCATGCACCACAGAAAGGATTTTATATATTTTTTTCTCTTATTTTGCCTTGACCTAAGCCTTCCAGGGACTTCCATTTGCTTCAGGTAATGGTAGCAAAACTCTGTGATGACTAAGCTGATCTGAACACGGAGGCCTAGATAATGGGGACCCATGCTGTTTAATCGAACAGCATGCATTTTCAGTCTTGATCTTGAGTGACACGAGAACTCTAAAAACATAATTTATTTCCCCCTCTGCTCGAAAAATGTGTTTTCACTTATTGTTCCTTGAGTTGGATGTTTGACCTGCGCTGTGTAGGATGGTGAATGTGTGTGACACTCGAAGGCTGTTGTCACATTCATCTGCTGGAGGGGGAAGTTTCTCTGCACTCAACGTTAAAGTTTAAGGTGCAGGCTTATGATTTTGTAACATCACAAGGTGGTCCTTTTGTAGCAGGAAGATCCTATAAATCACAAATAATCTTTACAAGCAGAGTATTTTAATGCCTTTAAACATGTTATTTTTGGGACATATGAGTATTTTTACCCATTTAATCCCTGATCAAAAAGGTTATGATGTGTGGATTATAATGTCAATTTTCCAATGAATTGACGAGATAAGGAAGCCCCCAGGACACATGCTTAAATGTTAGCATTCAGCGGTCAAATCCCCCTAAAGTAACCGGCAGCATTACAACAAACCAATAAAATATCGATCTGAGTGATGTGAGTGGATGTTCTTCCTACTTTTAAAGGTGCAGTGTACAGGTTGTAGTGGCATCTAGGTGTGAGGATGCAGATTTCAACTAACTGAAACTATTGTCTTCCAATAGGTGCGTTCGTACCACTAAACATACATCAATGTAAAAACACTAAAGGCCCTGTTTGTCTGTTGTGGGCTACTGTAAAAACATGATGGCACAACATGGACATTTCTATAGAAGAGGACCTGGTACCTCAAACCAAAAATTGTCATTCTTCAGCAGTTCTTCAGGGTGGTTGAGGTGCACCTTTAAGAGATATTCTGTATTGTGTAACACCTCTGATCTGCACATGAAGTATTTACCATCATTTGCTACAGTACAAATTAAGTTATATCATAATTCAGAATCAGTAGCCATCCTTAATGGATGAAGTGTTCAGGTAATACAGGTAAAGGTTTAGTGTATAGGCTGGAAATAAATAGATAAAGAAGAACCACATGGTTTGGAAAGACAAAGGCACAGTTAGAGGTAGATGACGCTTTTACGACAGTACCAACATTTCGACAATTCCATCACTCTGGAAAAAATTAACTTGACATTTCTGGGACAGCACAAATTGAAACATCAAAGGTGTGCGGCCTCCTGCGAAGCAAAGAACGGGCTACAGCATCGTCGGAGCAATGTCATTTGTTTATACAGAGGCTCTCAGCAAGCGAAAGGTCATGTGTTTTTGAATCAGCATTAGAAAATGGATTTATGGTCGTGGGTGTAGTTATCCACAGCTCTCCCCGGCTTCTCACATCTGCAGTATACACTAGAGTCAGGTCCAACTGACAATAAAAGCTTGTGCAAGTCAGTCATAGGGCAAGAAAAACATCAATTTCTATTTATATTTTTTGTTTGGTTTTTCCCTGCTACCATGACATTTATATTAATCTTATATGCAGCACCATATTTACATTTTCTGACACTTTCTCAAGGAGATGTGTATTGCATATCGTGCAGGCTTTGCTGCTTTGTTTGTACACTGATTGATATTCATATAGTGATTGCTATATTTTCAGGTTAAACACAGCTTTAGAATAGTCTCCTTGCAGTCTCCTTTGCCTGTGTATTGGCTTAACCAAGCCAAAATACTAATGGGAAATAGTGCAAAGCAGGGCACCAAATTGTCACAGCATATGATCTACGCATCCATATTTATTACTTACTTTTCTGTTTGGTTTTGATGTTTGCGTGGTAGCAAAAATTCCATTATACAGGTGACAAGTGTTGGGGACCATCTCATCTACAGTAGGACTGTTTGAAGGATTTTTTTTTTTTTATTTTGAATTATTCATACTTACAGGGGTTTACAGATTCTCAAAGAAAAACAAAGCCAAAACAAGTTGGGATAAAATCACTTTACATGTAAATAGACTATAATGATTTATTTCGTGCATTTATTGCTGCATTTGTGTGTACCGAAGGTGAAACCACATCTTTTAACAACTTTGAACCATTCTAGTCATATTTTAATGATCACTAAAGATTTGTAGATTTGGGGGTTTCCTGCAGCATTGTTAAATTGACAAAATGATTAGTTTGTGCCAGAAAAAAAAGGGTATCGTGCATGTGGTGCAATACTTCATGCCATATATAATATCTTACAACTAGAGTTACTTGTGCTTACACCTGCACTACAGAATATATTATACTTACGCTAATCAAGTGATATCAGCTCATTAAATGGCTGTTATCAGTTGACATCAGTTGCATAGTGATGAGGTTGTATAGCACAATAATGGCTAAACTGATCATCATGCTTATTCTAATGAATATTGAGATCATGATCATTTATTATGATTATTCATTGATTTTAGGGACAAAATATTTATATTGCACTTTCACACTTAAATAAAGAACAGTGATTTCACTACACTACAATGTCTTTGCATCAGAATAAGACGTCTTGAAACAAAATATAAAGCAAATTGTACCAACACTCTTTACGTTAGTTTCACTGATGTGATCTTGTGATGTTTTTTCAGGTGGTTGAACAAGTTCGTTGTGTCGCTTTGTCCCATAAGTCCCATGCACTCTTTGTCACTCATCACTCACCTGAAATCTGAAATACTTCTAAACAACAGATGATGATTTGAGGGACTACCTCTTTTCCTTCTTCTTCTCCAGATATTTGATGTTTGCTCTCTGTTGTACATTACTCATCTACTCTGGACTGCGGCCGCAACATCCAGGAAATTTTTGCACAGGCCACCGCTGCAGGGTACGCACACATCGGCATGACAGCTCCCCAAAAGTGAAGCCAAAATATCTTAATCGCCTGTGGCTGGCTTTTAGCTTAGGAAGTGCTTGATTTGATATGCAGCAGAGTTTTATATGAGCGGAGCAGCATTTAAAACATCAATATTACAGTCATCATGTTCATTTAATTTTGGGAGGCTAAAATGGTGATCGAGATTGATATTCGCTTAATTGTGCAGCCCTGTGTGGTAAAGCTCTTCTAATTGGCTCCATAGGCTGTTATCATCTATTGGTAAGGTGGTGTGAAGGTTTAAGGAGCAAAAAATCTGTGTTGGGTGGAGGACCAGGTGGTTGGATAGGTCAACGGTGGTACTGATGGGACTTTAACCCAGCTCACGGGGGGGTCTTGTCTTGTAGAAAACTGACGCAAAAATATCATCACATACGAAACTTCACATCTATAAGTATCATAGTTATTTCAACTGAAAACTGCGATCTTTTTTCCAAACCTAATCAAGTAGTTTCGGTGCCTAAATGTAACCAAGCTGCCACAAAGTTATCCAGGTGTTGGTTACCATGGCAGCAGGAGTCTGGTAACGGTTCGCCTGTTGCTGCAGTCATGTTGATAATATTGGATGATATGCACCTCCTAGGCCCCTCCTGAAGCGTTGTAATGGTAGTGATAACAACTGATAATGGATCAGCTAATGGGCTGATGACAGCTGAAGCACATGTTTACACCATATCTGCTCTACCTCCTGCTGTTGCTGCTCATGTTCCTTGTCCTCAACTGTACATATCTTAACGAATTTATTACCAAGGATATACCCTTTTTATTTACTTATTACAATACATAAGAATGTACTTTTTTTGCACTTTAGGCTAAATTACATTACATTGTCCCCGTACTGTAAGCATGACAATTAGTTTAATCTACTATAAAGGGCAGTGTAAAAGTTGCTAAACAAAATGAGCCCAGCGTCATATGATGTCGGGTCGGATGTGCATGTAGATCTTAGGGGATCTTTTGCAGCATTTCCCAGTGGATCTTGATAGAAGACTGAGTCATCTAAAACTGCAATGCTTTGAAAACGATTTTTTTCACTTTTATACGCAGTTGTAGTTTATTACCCTAAAGGTTGGATAAGCAGGGTTGCGCCCACAAGGTCAGCAGTTCAAATCCCCGGAGCAGCTGTCAAAAATATGGAGAGAGAAAGTGAGCGAGTAATTCTCACCTCCCCAGTGGTCTCACTAAGTGCTTTCTGTCAGGGCTTAAGCCCCGAATGTTTTGAGATTAGCCTCGAATAGCTTTTGATCAGGGAGTTTAAATAACTTTTACATAATTCTCACCTCCCACTGTCCCTGTTCCTGTCCCTTTAGGAGCATTGCCTACAGAGGTGAGCACTGCACAAAACTGCAGGTAAAAGTCACATCAGCAGCCTGGCTGTAGGAGCTTTATAATCAGCTTTGAGTGCATCATAGAACATACCAGTTTTGATACGTCAGTGTGTGTAGAGTGGCTTTGCCAGTCATATTTTGCGATATCTGAAGGAAGGTGATATAGATGAACAGCCTCCTTCCTTCTATGTGTAATTGGTTGGATCAGTGTTTTGGTGAATAACTGCTGAATCACATTCAATGGACATGAATGGAGACTGTTAGCAATATAACACAATTTGAAATTTAGGAACTTGATTAAATTAAAGGGTCAGTTCAACTAATTTATACAAAAGGTATTAAAAATGTTTACAAATCTGAAGGAGCTAAAGTAGCAGTTTCCTTTCTACTTCCCTTTCTGCTTACAGGCTTCATTCTAAGCTACACTAAACATCTTACTGTGGTATGCCTGCATTGGTGCTAAAAGAAAACAATGCCATTGATCTTATTTGGATAAGGTGGAGAGTACATTCTGCAAATGAGGCTCTTTACAGTGACAGTGAAATGAGAAAAAGCTGAATTGTTCTGACGCTATGAGCCTATGACATTTCAGCCCTAAGGATTCCTTTCAGTGGCTTTCTGCAGAGGCCAGCAGAGCTTATGAGGGTCAATCTGGAAGCGTTACCCACATAAAAACCAAGTAAAGATCATTTCAAGTTTTAAAAGTGTCCCTCTCGCTTAAAACATCACATGAATCCGCCAACATGTGAATGCATGTATATTATGTATGCGCATCGCTTCATGAGTTGGTACCACAACCAATGCAGTTTAGTGTGAACCCCATCTCATGTATTCATTAGTTCACCCTATCTCACGGGCATCCATGGATATTATCTTGAATCTGCACATTAGGCATATGTCAGAGCTGGGTAAAGTATAATTTCAGACATGACATGGATTTTTATCCATTTTAGACATTTGCTGATTTATTGCGTGTCGTTTCTGTCACTAGAGGAGGAACATTCATCAATATTTTGTGCATATTTTTTTTTTAATGACAGGGCAGGACCATGGTTATTGAGAGTCATGAAACATTCATGCTATGTGCATATTTTCTTACAAGATGTGAAGAATATGTGATACTTGCTCATGAACGCTTTGACAGCAAAACTTTGAGTGCAAATGTCATAAAGAATTTGTCTAATGGCATTCACCTTAAAGCTCATAAACTAGAGATGGCTTTCAATTTAAATGATGTCATATATATATATATATATAAATATAAATATTGAGGTTGGGCTTTGCTTTGGAGGACAAATCAAGGTTAAAGTTAAGGCTGGATAATCTCTGTATTGGTATTTATAGACAATTAAAACCTTACCGACACTGGAAGGAAACTTCAAAGACAGGATTATTATTTTTGGTTTATGTGGTTTTATTTAACCCCACAGATATTATGACATGGAAGGCTCGCAGGCATATTCTGTTTGGAACATCCCCAAAAGGACATTCCTGTCACTGAATTATATAACAAATCTTTGTTGTCATCATCATCCTGGCAGGCCGCTGCCCCAGAGAAAACTTTGAAACCTCTGAAATTTAGTCAGACATATTCTGAGTTAGAACGCCACAAATAGAGCTTTTTTGCATAGGCTGGGGGAGAGGGCTATGGGCAAATTGCTTAGGTTAATGACTTTGTGAATTATTCATGTTTAGGTCTAAGTGAAATGGGGGAGTCTGAGTAATCTGGCCGACAGTGGAAGTCATGGTACATTTTTTGCACTCGCAACTAAAAATCTCTGCTACCTGAAGGAAAGAAGGGACCCTTTTTTTTCTTTTAACCCTGCATAGTGTTCCAGTTTTGTTCTCCTTTTGTTGTATAGCACCCCCAATTTGGAAGTTTTCAGATTTTATTGCTTTACAAAGTTGAATCGAAGTACAGAGTACATATTCTCCTTTTTCATGTGACACGCCTAAATCCCTACTGGTGCAGCCAATTGGTTTTCAGATAGTTAGTTAAATGAACATCACCTCTGTGTAGTCAAGAGGTTTTAAAAGCTGACCCAGACTCAAGGCTTTAATTTCTGCTAAAGGTTGATGTACTTAATAGGCTGCTGACTTGGTGGTGGTGGATATCTGAATTTAAGGTAACCAGTTATTTATCTATTACTCATATAATGGATAAACAGTTGATATAGCTAATAGTAGCCTAATGTATACATGGTTGTACCGTGTCATTATATGAAATCATACTGTAACATCCTCTTTTATATAATTGAAGAAAAGTACTGTAGGGGTACAGTGCCACAGAGCGCCGTTACTCCGTGTAACTTTAAAAATGAGTCAGAATACTATTCCCGTGTAAAAATTGTTAGCTTCATCCTTCTGAAGTGCCTTTTAATAGCTCATTTTCAATGGAGACCCGTTTTCTTACAGTGCCTGATTTGATTAGAGCCATAGGAGTCAATTTCCTGGAATACGAATATAATTGGTTTTGCAGGGGTTTTGTGGTTGGTGCTGAATTTCAGCTGAATATAGAGTGTGATTCCTACTCATTCATCACACACAACATAACCACCACTGATAAGAAAAAAAAATCTAGTACTGATTTTCCATCTAAAGATAAAACGGGTAAGGACTGTGTATAATAAATGGCATCACTTAATGATTTTGTTTTTCCTTTGAACCTCCCAAAGATCAAACATATATCCCCATATTTGTGGAGCATCACTTTTGAGCACCCCCCCCTTCAAAACCAACAGCCCACTCCACACACACACACTTGATCATCCGCTCTGGCACAAATCACCTTTTCCGAAGAGATTGCCTCCTCCCTTGTGCCGTTTTAACTTCAATGGGGTTAGAAACACAATTACCTCATCGTCCCTTGAAATATAATCTGAACTGTAAAGAAAAATGGAGACAGAGAGAGGGAGAGGGAGAGAGAGAAAGAGAAAGAGAGATGGTGGTGGTGGGGAGCAGGCAGGAATGAGGGCAGGTGTAAGGGAGATAAGGAACGTTAGCTGTGCTCATAAGATGATGATTCAGAAAAGGAACGGTGGGGAACAGAGTTCAAATGGGCTGAGCTTTCAAACAGCGCCTTAATCATTCCCGCCGTATATAGCCTCTTATGGTTTGCCAAAACCTCTGCAGGAGGAAAGGATGATTCCTGCATATAAAACTGGGAAATAGAGATCAGAATAGAGTTATATCACTGCAGGAAGACAAAACTGCAGACATGACTATGGAGCATGCGAAGGTTTTACTGTATACGGCGATACAAATGTGTCACACAGCACAGGCGATAAAGGAATCAGAAGCAAAGCCATGCCTGCATAAAAACATGATGTCAGCTATTAGACAGAGTTAATAAACCCTTTCTAAGGCTGTTCTCAACAGTTTTTACGTCAAATTAGATGGCATTCAAAACTGCAGACTTTTAAAGCTTCAAATGTGTGAGTTAACCCAATAAAAGGTTTAGCAAATGTCCGTTTCATAACTTTCCAAAATAATTATAATAATAATTTTAAAAAAAATCAACTTACAAGAACACACTGCATTCACTGTAGTGGGTGACTCATGCCACAGACCAAGCTGTACTGTAACTATACTGAATATTAGAGGCTGGATCTTTCATGCATATTTTAGCATCAGTGTCATTCTTTTTCAGTTTGATACCCAACTTTAAGTCACATTAGCTTACCTGTAGCAGGTCCTATTTGGTTCTTCATCGAGGGCATTTAGCAGCTACTGTTTCTCGTCTTGCTCTACAAGTGGCAGAAACAATAACTGGAGTTGGATGCATGGCAACATTTGCAATTGTTTTGAGGACACAAAATGCTGTTTCGTTTATGTTCAGATCTGGTTTAAATGGATTCAACACTATGTATGACGTCTGGGAGAGACTGTTTGGAAATGTGTGCCATTGTCCTTAAACCTGGGCCCTATTTTTTAAAAGTTTTGTGTCCAAAATGACTGGTACTTATGAAAACTATTGGAATTGGTCCAGCAGCCGAAAACAGGCAACAAACAAGCCACAATGACTGTAATTTAATACTTCTGGGGAATTGTCCCAGATTGAAATTTGTCCAGTAAAAGTGCTTGTTTTCGCAACTGACAGGCTAAAATAGTTATTTTAAGTGTCTGACAATATTACAGAAAGATCTGTACCCACAGAGATAGACCTGTGAGAACATTTTTGTTTCACCAGAAAATGCTTGGTTCAAAGCCACCAGACTCTATTGACACTCTATTGTCACTTTACATGGGAGTTGCTGTTGTACTATTAGTTTGTTTGTGTTATGGTATGATGAAGTTTTTCAAATGGATGCAGGTTAGATTAAACACAAGTCAAATCAAACCGATCAAAGCAGCAGTAGACCAGCCACTCCTGTGTTCCGCGAGGTAAAATTACTGTTTTAGTCAATGGAGTCTGGTGTGTTTGAATTGCGCTGTACAACAGCAGTTTCTTGTCAAACATCTGTAATGTTATCAGACACTTCAAATATCAATCTGACCTTGTCAAGGGCAACAAGAACTTTTAGTGAATACACTTTGATTGGGTGCATTTGCATACAGAATACATTGCAGCCATTTTGCAGCCTGTTTGCGGCAGTCAGAGGAGGCGATCTACTGGACCAATTCCAAAACTTTTGTACCTGCCAATCATTTCCGAACCAAAATATGTAAAATCAGGACCCAGGTCAAAAATAAATAGTGGATTTCTCTGTTAATATGTGTTAATGATAGTCTCTCCTGGAAGCCATCTATTGTGTTGAACTTGGGTGCACACAAATAACAAATAGCAAATGAGATAAGAACTCTTGAGAGAGATGAAGTGAACTGAGGCGATTGGGTTTAGTAGTTTTGCAGGAATGCAGTAGAGTATTGGCGAAAACTGGAATTTTGTACAAAATGCTATGACAATGCTACGGCAATCCATTCAATAGTTGTTGAGCCATTTCAGTCTGAGACAAAAAGGCCCAGAGCCGCAGTGCTGTCATGGCTAAAAACGGCTGCACCATGTAGGCTTCTTACAATTTTTAAGTTTTCTTGGAGCTCTAGCGGCCATATTAAACCACTGGTCTATTTCAGCAGCTGCTGTTTCAAACAAACCACTGCTGCTCTTCCATGAATGTAAAATGCATAACTTTGCTCTCTCAGAGATGTTTCCAGCAGCTTATAACAAGTGGATATACAGTACTTTATCTGTTCCTATAGAGAGCTGCAAGACAGGCATTTGAAGCACATGTTCTTTTTTTTTTTTTCGTTATTAATCAACCAGAACTCTGCTCCTATGTTCTTTGGAGAAAATGTTGTTTACAGCGAGGTAGCAGAAACAGAAAAATGTGATTTTAGCGGTGCCCCAGCGTGTCGTGGTGGAAAGTTGAAACTAATACAATTCTGACCTACAAGCTAAAAAAAAAAAAGAACCTTAATGCCTTAAATTTAACGGTGAAAATATTCTCTGCCTTGTCTTTGGTCTCTCCAGTTCAGCCTCTCTCGACTTTATCTTATATTTCTCCCAAGCTGCAAAACTTTGCTGCTTTGAGTTTTCATTCTGGGTGCAGTTCTTCTCTGCCAAGAGTCCTCCACTCAGTTTTGCATGTACAGCTCTTGCTTATGGACCGCTCAACCCACTTTGCTTTATATGTGTTTAACGGCCAGTCCTGATTTGAAATAACCTGAAGATATTAATTTGCAGTCTAGTTCCTGAGGATGGCACACTTGAAAATAACATTGTTTACATATTAAGGAGTGTTTACTGGATTAAAGCCAGCATATGGACTTGCTTTACGTCCCTCACATGTATCAGATACTTGTGTTGGCTGAGAGCATGATAAATGAGCAGCAGGGATGGGGATGCTGCAAGCCGTGTCCCACTCGACACACTTCAAAACACGAGATCAAGGCTCGCTCAATTAAGAATAATTTTCCATGGAGCTTTATGCTAATCCAGTGCCATTGCTCCATTATGAGCCAGACTGCTGTACATATTTAATACATGTTACCCTATAGGGGCGACGATCATGAAATCATCATGTGTGTCACAGGCGACAACTAACTAACATCTACCAGGGGGGCCTCTCAACACCATTTCAGAGTGACTCACACAGCTGGAGACTAAAAATAGCCCATAAGTCTCCCTGCTTGGCTCACAATCTCTCCCTCTTATCTCTTTACCCCCTCTCCGCTTCTGTTCCTCTATCTCTTCCCCTCTCCTCGTTTGTCTCTCACTATTTCCTCTCTCTGCATTTTCCACGCAAATACCCCAAACTGGTGAATTAGAGTATGAATCATCAGTGTCCTCTGGAAAAGAAAAAAGCAAAAAATAACACAGGGGAAGAAAAAAAAAAAGGAAAAGATGATGTAGCACAGCTGGGAAATGATGAACTCGGAATATAGGTCATAGCGAGATGATGTTATCAAAGCTTAAATCAGACAAAGGGAAATGATATGGCTTCGTTCCATATTTATTATTATGCAGACGTAACCTACTTTTCCTACCTACTTTTCCCATGATCTGATGCTATCATCTTTATTATCTGCACAAAAAAAAGCCAAATCAAATTAATCCAAATAAAAAACGCTCTGCAAAATTACACGCCGTACTGCAAAAACGCACTCCACTAAATGCTCTTTTTACTCAAGCAGCCTGCTTTGCTCTCATTCGCTTGCACCGATTTTCACTTGGGAACAGAGTACAACTGCAGCCTTGTACTGATGGTCACTGAGCTGTTCCACTGGAGCAGTCAGAGTGTTAAGTGCCTGACTCAAAAGCACCTTGACAGTAGTTGCTGATGGAGGACAGATTGTTCCTTGCTCAAGACTTTGTGTCAGTACTACAGGCTAATATTGAATGTTGTCATAATCAGCCTGGCCGTGCATCCTATTGTTGTCTGTGAGGAAAACTATAATAATGAAACCTCAAGGAACCTGCCACTGCGCTGGGACCAGTTTTTCTTGTGTACCATAAAGGAACTACAACTTGCATTTCATTGTGCAACCTTGTGTTGCAGAAGGACAAAAAATGAACCTTGAACCTTGATTGTCATACCAGTGTGTGATGTTAACTGGATAAAGGATAACTGTGGCATTTTTGCTTGATTTTGTCACTGACAAATACAACAATCTGAGCCATACAACCTTACAGAAACAATCCCTACAGAGGTAGATCTGAAAGATCCCTGTTGTTTGTCTGCCAACCAGACTCCATTGACAAAAACAGTCATTTTACCTTGCAGCACGCTCGAGTGTCTACAGCTGCCTCAATTGGTTTCTTTGTGTTATAGTGTGTTACACAAATATTGTGCTGGATCCCAACTAACTCTTTGAAAAACCAAACTCATGCAATGGCACAAACAATCTAACTGATCAAGACAGCATTACACCAGAAACTTCTATGTAAAATTATTATTTTTGTCAATGGAGTCTGTTGGCTTTGAACTAAGTGATCTAACAGCTGTATCTGTTTGAACAAAACGGATCTTACAGGTCTGTCTCTGTAGGGATCCTTTCTGTAATGTTGTCAGACACTGTGAATAACAATCTAAGCATTTAAGTGGCAAAAACAAGCACTGTATTACATTAGGATTACATTACAGCAATCACAGCCCGTTCTCTGCCCAGTGTAAGCTGCTGACTATCTACTGGATCTACTGGACCATTTCCAAAAGTTTTGTCCCTACCACTATTTTTGAACCCAAAATATGTAAAAAAAAAAAAAAAAAACATTTAAAAATAGGGCCCAGGTTTGAAAATACCAGAGATATCCTTTAAGAGGTTTTTCAGTTCTTTCAGAGCCTTTGCAGAAAATCAGTATTATTAACACCAGTACTGTACCCCATGGGTATCTAGTATTTACAAAATGAGTGTATGAAGTTGTTATTGTAAAATAATTTCTTTCCCCTGTTTCATAAAATTCCCAGTTGTTACACCCTTATTCCCCAAGGTCTTATTTTTCTTCCACTGTACCTCCATTCAGTGATTACTGATAATTATTTTTTAGTATTAACTAAATCATGGGCTGTATTATCAATTGTTCCCTTTTCACTCTTTTTTTAATTCAAATATGATGAGCAGTATTGAAAAAGGATTTTCAGCTTCAGTCTAACATTGCTGATATCAGTATCTATGTGTACCCTAATTGAACCCTCCAGCTACCAGCCCGATTCTTCAGCACTGTACTGTACAGTACATTTTGTACCTGATGTTTCGGTAATGCCTGCAGGTGGTGTGGGATCTGCCATGTTTCCTTTAACAATATTTCTGCTGTATAATGTTCAGACTCTAACCAGCAGCCCTCTGTACACATCCTCGCCAACCCACTAAACCCCACCAACTCATGGCAAAGAACATTTGTTTAATAGTAAAACTGACAGCTCACATCTATTACACTTTCATCCATGTATCCAAGTACAGTCGCAAAGACATTCTCAGACACATAACCAAGTGGTGCTTGGCAAAAGCAACGAGTGGGAATTTCATCCAGTGGACCTTGTTTACTTTAATGGGTTTGATGCCAGCAGTGTTAATTTTGAGAGCTATAGCTGCTAACAGGCACAGTTCCATATGACTCAAGGTTGGCACCTCCACTGCTTGTGTGCTAACACAGAAACTGCAACCTCATATTAAACCCACCCGCTCTGCTGCATGAAGGAGCAGTTTGTCTGTCATCTAAAGCAGATTGTAAACTTTTTTCCTTTCTTTTTGCAGCCTGGAGAACACAATTACTGGGTTTTCTGTGGAAAAAGGAAAATAGCATCTGTTGCACTGAGGAGAATAAAATGAGACCAGGATCAATAGATGGTGTAATAAAGTGAGGTTACAAATAATTTACTAACACAAAATGTGGATTTAGTGTTAAGTCACCTTTTATCCTTTATATCTTTTTGCATTTAAGTAAATAATATGTGGATAGTCCAGTAAATGTGGCTGATGCTGCAGATACCTTGGAAAACATCAGCCATATAGTGACATTGTTTACTTTGATAGAATCATCTCTCTTCTCCTGCAGTGGTCTGTAATTGGTTACGGTCGCTTGTATTTTTACCAAGCTTTTCTTTTGTCTCCTTGTATATCCTGATATTGTTTTTCACTTCATCAGATTTTTTTCCTTCCTCAGGCGTGGTTGAATTGCAAGCATGTAAAATGTTTTACTCTGTACTTACTACATTTCAGCATCACTGAGTTTTCTTTTCTTTCCTGCTCTTGTTAATAGCTCCACCCTTGAGAAATGCCTACCACAGTGTGCATTAGGCTCTCCTTCACTCCCAAAATACGATTAGTAGGCAGTCCCAGTCGCTGACTGCGTAATTACAGTAGCTGCTGCCTTAGTAAATCAGACATTAATTTCACATAGATTGCAAGTGCACATTGCATGAAAGGCACTGCTAAATATCCAGTACATCTTTCATGTATGTAGACAGTATAATAGGAAAAAATGTTATTAATGTACGTTTGTCTACTGTAAGATAGAATTTGTTGCTTTTGTCATATTCGAGATGTTAAGAGACTGCAAATATGAAGCTCAATTGTTGTTCACCATTTAAACTAACAAGCAGAAAGGTCATGGTGGTGTGGTGAGTTAGCTTTGTATCCGTTCATGAACAAAAGGTTGATGTTTTCTTCTGCTGATGAGACTGTTGGAAAGTTTTGCATTGTATAACACTTAGACTAAATAGACAGTTTTTCCCTCAGATAATGCTCAGGGATGGAAAAGAGCGGGAACGCTCACTAACTAGCTCCCTTGTTGCTGCAACAGTTGGTGTAGCAATCAATAAAGCATGGACAGCTCTGCTTTGGGAATTATCAGCAGGGCTCGAATGCATCTTTTACCAATCAGATGGCTTAGATGACAGTACCTGTTGCGTAAATTATCGAAAGGCCTAGAGACAGCCGAGTCCATCACCATATGCCAGATGGATAGATGATGTGTGTGGTAGATATGTGTGGGAATTCTCACTGTCTCCACCTCATATCTAAACCCCGACTACCTTGCAGGATACAGCGTCTGTTCTTCATCGAGATACAGGCTCAAACCCCCTTCCGATCCATTTTTGATTGCTACTATGCCTGTCACTCATCTGATTTAGAGGGAAACCATCACAGCCATGTTATCCATCCTGGAAACAGTTTGACTTAACAGACTTGCTCTGAAAGCCTGCAGGAGCAGCTCAGCTCACTGATGCGGTGGAACCATCAGGGTATGTCAGGTAAAGCCTGGGAGAGTTACACTGCCTGATGGATCTTGAGGGAAATTTCACATTTTTTACTGATTAGTAGCATCATTAGCTGAATGGTTCAAGTGTCAGTCGGTTGGTTGGTCCAGACTGAAATATCAAATTAGTATTTTATCAATGGATACTAAATTTTGTATGCACATGCATGGTCCCCAGAGGATAAATCCCTCAGATGAATGTCTCGTCAACCATAGGCTGGATTGCCATGAAATTCGGTACAGATAGTCATGGTACCTAAAGAATAAATCCCTGAGATGTTGGTGCTCCTCTGAGATTTCACGTGGTGCCACCAGCAGATCAAAGCTTTCCCCAGTGAAAGATCAACAGCTACAAGATTTATTGGTTCACACATTTGTGGTTCCCGGATGTATTTTGATCCTTGATCCTTATTTTCTTTTTTTACCACCATGCGCTGTTTTATTACCAACATAACTTTTTTTTTGGGCCCGAGCACCAAGCGGTGTTAGGACCCTATTGAAATACAAGGAATTATTAGGGCCCGAGCACCAAATTTCCAAACAGGAAATTGCTGTATCTGCAGTGTACATTATCCCGGCCTGAAGACATCTCCATGCCAGTTAGTGACCACAGTCATTGCGCCACCTAGTGACAACAGGAAGTAAGACTTTTGTGCCAATCATCATTTGATTTGCATGAAATTTTCATGGTGTAGTCAACACTTCATATGCAGAAATATGGGACGGGATTAGTGGCTGTTCTCTAGCACCACATAGGGGAAACAGGAAATACATGAAAATTCTGAGCTGCATCGAACGGTCGGCGTCCGGCAACAGGACGAAGCCGCCGCACACCCCAACGTGCACGAAGGTGCGAGGGCCCTTCAACGCTGCTTGCAGCTTTAATTTTTTATTATAATTGAAATGCTTTAGTCCCAACATTTGAGTCCCCATTTAACTTTGTTTTAAAAAGTGACATCTGAATAAAGTTTACTATTATTATGATAGCATTGCCATTGCGAGCATGCTAACATACTGACATTACCATGAGCAACTTTAGCATTTATTTTTCTTTAATATGCCCACAGTGACATTCAGATTTTAGGCATTCAGCTGGTGGTTGTGTCCACCAACACTAAGAGCATGTGTTTTACAATAAAATTAGTTCATGCTGTGCCAACAGTTGAAGTAACAGCCAATGAAGTGTGCAACTGTCAAACTAAGGGAATGTTTTGTTTTCTTTTTACTCTGACAAGTGGAGGTGAATTTTAAATGTCATGGACGTGTATCAGTGGTTTATGGGTAATAAAGGCTTGGGAAAGGGTGGGATGAAGCACACACTAACCAGACAGCATGCACACTACACTTGAAATCTGTCTATCTCCGCCCACCTACACAAACACCGTTTCTATTTCTCATTCCCTTATATCTTTCTGTTCTCTCTTTTCAGCTTCCAAGAGCAGGGTGCAGGGAGTCATTTGCTAATTGGTTTTGCAGAGAAAACTTATTCGCTCGCCTCTTTTGCCTCAATACCCCAGGGCTCTCTTCCTCTTAGATGATTCCCTTGTCTCTTGCTCCTGCCAACTCAGCCGAGCATTCACCGATGCTTGTTATTCTTCTGCGCAGTGTAAATCTACGGAGCTGCAGGGGCTTCAAAAAATTTCCCCCAGACCTAGAATCCATAAAGTGTTTAATGGAGGGACTCTGTCGCCTTACACTTGTCTTACAAAGATAGTAAGTTACATGACTCTGACCAACTTTTGCCTCTAAAAGGCTCAGTAAATAAATGCAATGCCTCAATCACTTAGATTGAGGAGATTGGGGTGGAAAAAGTTTACATCTCAGTTTCTTGAGCTTCACAACATGGGGAGGATTTCAAGTCTGGTTTTCCAATTAATTAGTTTAGGAGGCAGGAGCATGTGCAGGGGATCACAAAACTCTCAAATCCAATGGCTCACCCCCAATGAGAACAGAGTTTATATTTGCACATGGCACTACACGATCCAGTTTTCTGTTTTTTATTGGAAAAAAGAGAAAATACAAGAAAAGCAGACTTTTGCTCTCCAAATTGAAGAAAACTAATTATATGGAACATACACAGGGTTCTATTTTAAGAGAACTATAACCAAGTCAAAGTGCCAGAATGCTTGTTATGATATTCACCAAATACTCATATGTCAAAATCACTGTCCTTCATATAAGAATGTTTTATCATTGTGAGCAAGCAAAGTGTGACTCCATCCAAGAAGCAGTGCGTTTGAGTTAGTTTATGCATAGTTATTATCTAGCAGCTTAACTGCTATTGTTGTATCTAAGCTGCAAAAAATGAGGTTATTCTTCTGGTGCTTTTGACAAACACAAAGGTTTACCACCACCCTCTGGACTGGAGTAGAGCTAGAGTATGATTTGCATGTAGCCCGCAATAACTAAGATGGGCTGCAATCAGATTTGTGATCTGGCCAGCGGGAATACTGCGGCTAAATGTAAATTAGCATGTCTTTTATCTCATTTGAATTTTATCTGGTATGAAACACTTGAAAGAACAAGTGTACATGGGGCCAAAGGCAGATGATACACCAATTACAAGTGGATGTACTCTTAACATCTACATACGAGTAGGGGTCACTGTGAAAATGAAGCCCTGCTCTTAAGGCACCAAAACGGGCACAGAATGTATAATTTGAACTTTTAAATGTTAAATTGATGAATGCTGAAATAGTAGATACGCTTCCACTGGTTGTGGTTTTAATACATCAGATAAAGCCTCTTGTCCAGAGAGTTGCGAAGCATCTTTGGCGTCTTAAAAAAGCATGACATTCTCATGGATTACACAACCTTTCAATTTAACTGTGTTAACATCCTGTGTGTACTGTGGATATGTCTCAGCAAGCTGTTTTCTCCTCTTTCATTCTGTCTGAAACGAAACAAATCACAGATGGGCATATCTGCTCAGGGGTATTTAGGAGTTTGTAAAGAAATAAATATATAAAAAATGCAGCGCCAAAGTTGTAAAAACTTCAAAAACATCCCTCGTTTGCATGAGGGGATTGAGGTGCATTAAGGATGAGAAAATGCCTGAAAAATGTTTGTTCTAACTTCAGCTACCCTTTTGTCAAGCCTCAAGCATTTCTGAGGCTTTGTTCAGACTGCCAGCCCATATCCGTTTTTTGTTTTTTCGGTTGTTTTTTGTTTGGTATATCCAGAATGATTTTAGAAAGTCTGGTCATCAAAAAAAAAACACATGAAATGCGACTTTTGCTAATCGGATCCAACCCACATTTGAAAGCGTCAGTCTGGACGCTCTGGCTGCTCAAATTAGATAACAAAGTGTCTTTTGTGCCACTCGTAACGCAACTAACAACATCAAATCAAACCATCAGAGTGACAAAGTGCATGAGAGCTGCTGTGCAGAATCCACACTGCTACTAGCTGACTAGAGAATTTCTGCTCCGCAACTTGACAATGCGACTGTTCAGAAGGTCAGATCATGAAATTGAGAAACAAATCTGATATGCCTGCAGTCTGAGCAGAGCATTAGAGTCAGATATTGTATGTCTAGATACAGGATCTCGGGTGTTAATGAGAGGATTATGAGTCAATTAGCAAAGTGACAAGTCATTCATTAAAATAAATCAAATAATTAGCTTGCCAGCAAGCCAGTCAATCAGTTAATCAGTCTCCTCAGGTTGCATTTCTTTTAACTGTACTAGCAAACATGGCATGCGTCCTTTTATACCCTGAAATTAAGTTGATAAACCTCACATGCATGTTCATCACCTTGGACAGTTTGTGAGTATCAGCATGTTTCCAGTTTTTTGTGGCAGAGCGCTGACTTCCTGTGTGGGAGACAGCCTGGATTAAGTTTCCATTTGTCAGCTCCATTCACCCAAGAAGTGTCCGCACCTGACATCAAAGTTTTCCTTTCAGTAAATACCGAGTTTTGGTGGTGAGATGCTCAAAAAGTGCATTTCTTTCTTACATAATTGTGCCAAGTTTATCTTTAAACCCACCAAAATGTTCTTGCTGGAAGAAAAGAAAAAAAAGCAGACAAGAGCAGACGCTGTCGCTGTCACCCTACTTGACAAGTTCACAGATGAGCTCTCAAGTTTCACCCGTGTGACTGCCACTGTCTTGTTGGTCCCTGGGTGACAGAGAAGAAGTTGTGTCCTCGGGGTTATGTGTGCATCTTAGAGCAGAGATGAAGCTCCATAGGCAATGTTGTGTTTGCTGTCATGCGGAGCTTTATTTACACCCTAAGCTCCTTTGACTTTTGGGATTGTCTCACCACTCATCTCATTTCTCCCATACTGAGATATGTAAGAAAATTTCAAATTTTATTGTGATTAGAAAAAAGAAAGAGTTTTTTTTACTATCTTTGTAGAATATATGCAGCAGGAGCCGTGCATTTAATGTATTTTACGATGAAATGACTACAAAAGTGGAAAAATGTTCAACACAATCTACTATTATGGATTTAAGTAGGTGTGATAAAAGAAAACCCAACCCTAAAACACACCAGCTTTATTGCTTATAAAACTTGCTGAAAATTAAAGTTGTTAAAATGAAAAATGTAATGCAAAGTGAAGATTGTGATTTTTTTTTTTTACTATAGTTCTATAAATACAGGAGGAGCTCTGTGACAGGGCTCTTTGGGTTTAACCTCAACCAAACCTGGGATGAAAAGCCTCACAAAAGGGGGGTCTGCACTAACCACTGCATGCAAGTCATCTTTTCCATAAATGGACGCACCCTTAATCATCCATTTTTATATCAATACTAGTGCCCACTCCACTAATTCTGGTCTGATGTATGTGTGAGATATACTTTCTACTATATTCTTCTTTCATAAATATCAGTTCATATGCTGCAAATGGCATATTCATGGTTTTTGTGTACACATTTTGTTTAAACGTCGGGCCCCAGGGGACACATTGAGCAGAATCAGATGTGGGGACAGGGTGTTGACCTCGCTCAATGAAGGTCAGGTAGTGCTAGAAAAGAACTGGATCATATGAGGTTTTGTCAAAGTGTTAGCTGTCTATCAGTTTGATGGTCTGACGAGCCATTCAGATAAAGCGTACCGGCTCTTAAGCCATCAAAGCCGACTCTCCCCTGCTGGAGTGTGAACTAACCACTCTGTTAACAGCACAGACAGAAAGACGGAGCATGAGTCGCAGCACGACCGTGTGATTTTTCCTCCCTTTCACTGCTGTCAGGTGGAGGCCAGAGAGCAGTCCCTAATAGGAGTACATGAGGGTCACTGGGCTTAAGGGCCTTCCCCACCGAGATTTAACTATCAAGGTAACTATTACGATAAGTATTACGATAACTATGGTAGCATCCACACTGATGAACATTAGCGCTCTGTGAAGCTCCGAGAGCTGTCGTCCATTATAGACACATTTTATTCATAAGTTTGGATGAGTCAATATGCAGTATTACTCGGGTAAAATAATGATTTTTTATGAGTAATTTGCAGCCTAATATTATATTATAAATGCGTTCAATAAGTTGTGTACCAACAGTGGTGCAGGAAGAATTGGGATCTGTGACATCCTGCAAATTCAGGTGGATTTTGATTGGCTGTTTCTATTGTTCATCAAGTCACTCTGAAAGTGATCCCAACGATATCGTCCGCCATTATAGTCATGGTGTGGACTCCACCATCAACAGTCGTTGAAACAATTTTTGAAATGATACATTTCTAGTTATGATTGTTATCGTTATATTTCTTGGTGTGGACTGTGCTTTAACGTGACCTCATCTCCTCAGAGGCGGGGTTAGGTTTATGCGTCCTGCTCAGTTCTCAGGGGTCTAAGAAATCCTGACATGGAGGCCTTAACCCATGAAGGATCAGACCACTCTGCGCCAACTAACTCCCAGACTGTGATGGGAACAGTGGCCTTTTTTTGCTGTCATCTCAAACTTGTACACCCCCTTAAAGCAGCAGGCTGAGTGTCTCTGTAGCGACTCCGACAGCGATCGAGACATCTGCTCACAGCGACCGTGAAAGCTTGTTTCCAGCAGCTGAGATATCACCACTGTCAGATGAAGACAGGATCCCATTACCTCCCTCATCCATTCCTTCATTCTCCCTCTCATCTTCTCGGGGTCGGGGCGTTTATGCAGAGATAGACATGAACAGATGGTCCGGCCTCCACCAGGTCTGTGGCAACTCTCCGGCTAGCCATCCTCCACACGGACCTCACGAAGAGGCTCAGCTTGGGCAAAGCAATCACAGCGTTGTTTATGCTGAGCGTTCTCGGAGCCCAGCTTTGGCGTGATCAAGCCCCAAGAAGGGGAAGCATGCCTGGTGGGGATCTGCTGCAATCAGGACTCTCCCAAGCTGTTTCTTGAGCATCATCATTCAAGTGCCAAAAGCTGCACATTTCAAATGCATCTTTTTTTTTTCCATTTTTAAATATTTGATGACCTTCCTTGAATATTTCATAGCAGTTAATGTTACTCTGCACACACTGGTAGTAACAGGTTAGTATTTTAGAAGTTTAGGAAGTAGCTGCGTAGCTGAGAGGTTTGTCTCATACTGTACCTTGATGGTAATTCTGACTGACACATCGGAATAGATACATGTGAGTCATCTGGATGCTAGAGCAGCTACTTCTCTGCATCTGTACCTGAAGTTAGTAAATCACACCCCGTCATGATGACAGCCTCAGCATATAAATATGCACACATTGTTCTTATTTATTTATTTTTGTTTTGGTGACAGATTTGTTCTGGAGGCAGAAATTGAAGCGTAATATAATTATCTTACGAGCATGACATGGTTACTTACAGCTTTGTTAAAATGCATTTATCAGTTAGCAGACACGGCAGCCCAGATGCTGTATATACAATCAAACAACATAGGACACTGCTGTGTAGACTGCGGGAGCAGCTGTGCATTTAATTCGTCACATTATCTCAGGATCCCACTTTGATTGCCTCCCTATCTTAAGATACCAAATCTTTTCCACACCTTGTGAGCCTGAAAGTATGTATAGAACACTTAAGGTAGAACTGACAAGTCTCAGAAGTGGGAATCATAATTGCATCTAATCAAGGTGTTACAGGCAGACATTACAGCAGCACTCATCCAATCTGAAAGTGTCCTTTTTTATAATAATGATGATGATGCAGAGAAAATAAACCTGACATGACCTGAATTGAATGAAAGAGTGAACATAGAAACCATCTCATTTAGAACAATGTAAATGTTCACATTTTGTAAGCAAAGTGTTCACTAATGGCAGATTAGGAATGGGGAATATTTCACATCACTTCCTACTAAAGTGGAGCCACAGTAAATAAATGTACTGTCAAAACAAAAAGACTGACCTCCGCTTTAAATATAAGTTACGATATATAAATGATAATGACTGTCATGTGGTTAAATATTGATATGACGTGGAGGCTTAACAAGGCTTAATAATGTATATATCCTTAAATTATGTCAAATTATATTGAATTTTCAATGATTTAGCTTGCAGATTTTTTTTCATGGTGCCATTTTGGTGATTTTTCCAACAATAATCTCTTGTGAGAATGAGTATCTCACTCCATCAGTGTGGCAGCCAAACAGATTGATAATTTTGTGTGAGGGGAAAGAGTAACTTTGCCGTCTCTGAGAGTCCCAGTGTTCATGTTACTGCGTTTGTGCTGTGGATAAACAGATTGATTTGAGTAACCCAAGCTGCCTCTTCCTCCTTATGTGTGTCCCCGGGCCCCAACCGACTGCTGCCTGACTCATTATTTAATAAAAAGACAGTGTTTTCACCACACTTACCGTCTAACTCTGTGTCTCTGCCACAAAGCCAGAGGACAGCATAACAGGCAGTGTGCCAAAAACAATGTTCCTTAGCAGATTGAGTTGCATATCAGTGGTTTCTTTAAAGTAGGTGGTGTTCATAAACAAAAAGGCTACACTGGAAATATTTTCCTAGTTAGCTTTTCCAGAGTTCATATTTTTAATTTTTATCTTAAGCGAATACGTTGCAACAATGTCACAATAGTTTCATTATGGATTATTTAGAAATTAATCAACTTGCTAATGTTTCTTTAAAACAAAATTAGCGTTTGCCAAGTTACCTAGCCTAGCACGGGCTAGCCTGACACAGGGAAGTTCTGTGAGAAACAGTAGCTAGTAGCAATGATAATGCTGGAAATGGACTTCCAAAACATCAACTAATAATATGGTTTGAGAAAAACACAGGGGCCCCAACACCCACATAAGTAACATTAGCATTAGGCAAAAATAACATTAGCATACTGTATGAAATTCCTGCTGTCTGTCTGATACCAGAACTGTCATCCAGTGCTGCATGAGAACTCTAAATGCACGCCAAACCGATCACTTTCCTCCTCAGAGCTCGAGCTAATTACTATTTCTGCACTAACTGCAGCTAACTGGGAGGCACCACTCTTGAGAAACTGAACATTTTCCACCAATTACTTTTGTGATTTGTGTAGTTTAAGGCATAAAAGCAACTTTTTAGGTTGATATCACCACAAGCCCTCAGTAATTTTGAGTACTTTTCTACCATCCTCTGTGTGTGCATTGACTGATGATGTTGCTCAGAACCCCGACTATAGCAGTCTCACAATTAGTTACATTGCACTAATTGTGTAACTCTTTATTTTTACATTTGGAGGCTTGCTTAATTTTGCTGCCATCCATATAAAATAATCAAAAACGCTCCCTGAGCAATTGTTAAAGTTCTGTCTGAAGCCGTAATTACCCAAGTGCTGAATTTCCAATTTCTCCAACCCAGCTTTAACTATTCAGCTGGACCCCAGTCAGACATCAAGCAGTGGAAAAGCCCCAGCTTGGTGTATAAAAAAAGCCTTTATTGTTCATTCCCTATGTGAGGGAGAGGCACTTAGCAATACAGAAATGAACATATCAAAACTGTTGATCTCAGCTTGGCCTTGAGCGTAGCACAGTGACTGCACATATGTACACGCCCAACCTTGTATGTAGTATATCCACAGTCACATAAACACAGCCACTCTTTTCCAGCCAATTTAACTCACACAAAGCTGAATTAACTAGTAATCCCTGTTTTCTCCCAGGGGCTGTCTTCACTTTACACTTGTCTCAGTGAATTATTGGAAGCACTGCTTTCTCTTTCCAGGGCTCCATTTACATCAGAGGCCTTGAAACAAATGTTGCACAATCAGCCGCTGCTTAAAGATTTGCATTTTCACTTCATTCAAAGCTCCCATAGATGCAAATTAACTTTGAAAACCAAAATAATTTTATAAAACAGTTCAATACAACATGTAGAGTATTCTCCAAAGGTAAATGGGTGTCCTCTAAGGAAATCTATAAGGTACTACAGCTAAAATTGGCTTGAAAATAGGTTTATAAGTAGTCTTTTTCTATTACTGGAAATAACAGAGGCACCTTTCCTTCCCATCCATCAGTAGATTGTAACCTGACAAGTTATTATCATTAGTCAGTTGTACAAGGTACACATAGTAGAATAAATGCAGGACGAACCCTTTCACATGGAGCTCAAGTGTCCATATTGCATGAAGGATGCAGGCAGGCTTATTATCAATCTCTATCATGCTCTCAGACATAATGTCAAGTTTTCTTTCAGTTCAATGACTCTCCAGTCAATCAGTGGGCGAGGGAGCATGAGCTGTGCCCGGAGGCTGCTGTGTATCTGTGCGTCCATACCGTTAAAGCTGAACAGGCCACAGCTCGCCTGCTGTCAGTCTGAGAATCTTTACAACCTTATCCCCCTCCCTATACCCCACTATCTTTTTTTTTTTTTTTTTTTGCCGTCCTCCTGCTATTAATCACAACCTCGTACCGAAGCAATGTAAGCAATTTGGAGATGAAGTTGAGAACGAACGCAGCCGTTCGCATCAGCTTTGCATGTAAGAGCCTTGTAATGCATTGTGCTTAGTCGGAGCTTTTGTGCAGTGAGTATGCAAAATGATGGGAACCTCCAGGGATCTTTGAGGTTTCAGGGCACTGCTAATTTTGGCAGGGATGTTCATCTCAGTTCTGTCTTAGTTATTTACAGCTTCACTAAGTTTTAAATTTCATTTCATTAAGATTTTGGTTGTCTGCAGTGCATTAGCTGCAGTGAAATTATACCCAACCATTTCTTTCTATATTACAGAAATCTGTCATGTCTTTTGTGCTAATTTAGTTGTGTTCTGTTAAACCGTTTTTTCTCTCTGCGTGTGGATGGCATGACTCAAACGTGTGGGCTGAAAAAATTTGACATGTAACTGAAGTCTCACCCCAGCCTGCTTTAAACTATTATGTTGAGGAGGTGCAGAATAACATTCAAAAGTAACTCGGCATGATTAATTCAGTTCATTTACTTATGCAGTGAGAAATCGTTCAAAACGGCTAATTATTATCAAAACTCTCTGAGGTTTTGTGCTTCTGTTAATGGCGTCATTTCCTTGGTGGCATCCTATTAGCTGAAATGTCTCTGACTGGCTCTAAACCAAATTCCTATAATGTAAAAGGTCAATTTTCCAGTATAGGAAGGCAAGACAGGAGTAATATAGGACCAGATCTCATCAAGCTAGAAAATGATAGAGTTGGTACATTTGGATTGGTTTGCATTAAGGCACTAATGCACTAGTAATTGTTATTAATACAATATTAAAGTAACATTTCTCTTGCCGTAGGGGCTAATGTTATTTTGGTCTTTTTTTCATGCTCGATCTTTCTGGGAAACAGTACTTTTTATGCAGCATTGCTCCTCTTAAATCTCAAATAAGTCTCTTTGGATTTGTTTTCTTGGAGGTCAGAACAGTTAGAACATAGACTTAGATCGCTATTGGGTCTTTGTGACCCCAAACTAAAGCAACACCACCATGGGATAGTGTGTGAAAGATTAAATATTTCATTATTTGGTGTAATAACAACACTTTTTGGTCATTTACATATTCATTGTGACTACAGGTCCTTAAAAATGTCTTCAAATATCTTTAGTCATTAACCAATAAAAGGCCTTAAAAGTATTAAACAGTCTTAAATTCAGTTTGAGCAGTTTATTTATTGAATGCTGTACGCCTGGTTTAAAAATTACTTTAAGAACTAATTGCCTGAGCATTCAATCTTTGGTTCATAAAAATCAGTTCAGACTATAGTTCAAATGCGTCTGTTATCCTGCTATGGTTTGTCTGTATTGAATATGTATCATATACGGTCAACCAACAGAGCTGATGTGCCACAGAATCTGTACTTTTCTAAGTTTTTGCTATTCATATTTGCAAATTGTGCCCCCTTATTAGATAACATGGAGAGGCTAGCTAGTTCGCTAACCTGAAGACTTTCTATTTTCTGTCTGTTTACTTTCTCCATAGTTTTAAGCTTTTTTTCTCTCCAGGGCTTCTGTTCAGCCATTTTTCTCCAGTACTTCAAAGTGAGTCTAGTTCATATTGTTGCTCAGCTTGAACTGGTGATTTGCATCACACAATCCTTCGCATATTCAAAATATAAATATAAGGAACATTAAATGATGTCTAGAAAAATCTACAGATATGATGTAGACAAATGTATTTTTTCACACCGATAAACATATTTGGACAAATTTTCTCTAACTCAACCAGTCATTTTGGCTTCTGATCTGACTATATATATATATATTTACTCAAAAGAATGCGCCTATATTTTCACCTTTGATATTCATTTTTATTGCAAAATTGGTCTTAAATCTAATTAAACAGTGGTATTAAAAAGTCTTGCTGCTACATGCAGACCTATTTTGTCACCAACACGCTCATTATGTGTGCGCTTATATTTAAATTTGACTACTTTTTAATTACATGAAGGATTCAGTAGTTCCTGGCCTGACGTTTATTCCTGGTGGTGTGGAGAAAGCTTTGAAAAGGGCTCAGGAAAATAAAATTTACAGAAAATGCAACTGAATAAAAAATGACAAATCCAAATGAATAAAACATTTCCCAGACTAAGAGAAGTGTTGGGGGAGGGGGGATTGGACCCATGACCTCAGCATTTTCTAAATCTTGACTACATCCCTGTTTGAAGCTGTAAATACATTTTCTTTCATGGACTTTCTTTCAAATTATAGGGTCAGTATGCTGTCATGTTGTCGTCATGGTAACAGACCAACTTGTCATCCTTTTCATTCACACATTTTCATCATCTAATTATCTATGAATAAACATACTTTTCAGAATGGAAACATGGACGGGCTTTTTCCCCCGACATTCAGCATTAAACTGCTTGTGAGTTGATGTCCAGTCTAACGTGTGACATGAAAACTCCCCCTGAGTGATCTGACAGCATCAGGCTGTTCATCTCTGCGGGGACTGAGACAACCACGCCCCCCCCCCCATGAAGACCGCCTGTAAAAACCAATTAGAGTGAACACACGTCTCATTCGCGGCAGTGAGGGTCGACCGCTTTGCGCGACTGATGAGATTTTCCAGCCTGTTGAAAATTCCTGGATGCGTGCGGACAAATCTTTTTGCTTTTCTTTTCATTCGCCGGCCTTTGTGGCGATAGCGCTGTCACATTAGAGCAAACCTCTGGGATTTAAACAGGAAACAGTAGCTGAAAGTTTGGTTGTTGTTTTTTTTGTTTGTTTTTGGAGCGCTGGCATCGAAATTTAAAATATTTTGACATGTAAGAACAAAAGCCTTGCAATATAAATTCAAATCAACGACAATAAAAGTGTTTGCACATTGTCTGTGAACACTGTTGGACAGTATATGCCTGTTATTGCAGGCTGAGTTCAATGAAAAATATTCATGGCTGCTGACAAGTCCCTGTGTGGGCTCTGTTTCTCACAGTTTTCACCATGGAAACCGCAGATGGTTGAATTAGAATGACAATGGCTGATATTATAATCCAAACGGTCCTTGTGTTGTTGCAGATAGAGAAGCATGATGATGATGAGCACTCCTGCATGATGATGATGCTTGCTTCTGCAGAACCCAAATAAACCACTTGACTCAGTGCCCTGCTTGAATCTCTGCCTTAATTTTTTTGCCATCCTTTCCAAGCAGTCTATTCCTGCTCCAGGAGCAGCTGCAGCTGGGGCGGTTAACATTTCAAGAAGTAACTTTGTGGTGAAAATGTCACCCGGTCAAACCTGGTTTGGAAAATTCAGCTGAGGGTTAGTGAAGGAGACACACTCTGCCCTCGCTCAACTGTTACTGTCAAGGTCTGGCCAACAGTACAAGACTGTGTCAGTGCTGTACAGTAGGTGGATCTCAAATATGAGTCTGTCGAGTTGTAACACTCCCTTCCCACGCAGCTGCTCCCACCAGGTTATTCCTGTCACTTTAAATCCTGGAGGATCCCACGAGAATCATAGATGTGTGTGATTCGGTTAGGATCACGCATGATAGAAGGGTTTTTTTTTGTCTCCATTGAAAGTATTCTTACAAACGATCATTAGGTAAAGACAGACAGTTACACATTTGATCACAGCCCGCAAATTCCTGTGTAATTTAGTGTTCCTGTGGAATCAATTAAATACTTACTGGGCTCCTATATTGCAAGAACACAAAATGGGTACTGGCATATTTAATGGTGACAGAGTACAGCAACAAGTAGGTCCGCAACTAACATCCAAATTCCTATTTAGTTTTCCATTATCGATTAATCTGCTGATTATTTTGTCGATTAATTGATCATTTGTTTGGTCTTCAGATTTCGAAATATCCATCTCAGTTAGCCAGATTCCATAAAGTCATCTCCAAATGTCTTATCTTGTTTGATCAGCAGTCTAAAACTTATTTAAGGAGCTCAAAACAGGAAAATATGTAGTAAAGTATTAAAATTTCAAAACAGTTGTTGAATGATTTATCCGGTGTACCAGTAATTATACGTAACCCTCTTGTGTCCCTTGTACCTAAAAGTACACCGTATTTCCAAGTATTCATATACTGTAAGTTGCATGCTATAACTTGTCGAGCAGTCTGCACCTTGCCGATGTCAGACTTCAGGTCATCTGTACAAACTCTTTCCAGAAATTGCAAAAATGTGTCAGTCAGAAAGTTGTGTTTGATCATTGACTCATCAAATATTGAAGAAACTTCAACTTTAGTGTGAATGTGAAGTTTGTTCCCCCTCTCTAAAGCATAAAACCTTTTCTTTCTCAACTTTTTAAACGTTCCTCGCAATTTGTACCTAGTCATCCATGACTTCTGGGAAAAATATACTTTATGAGGTGACACACGGGCCAAACAGCTTATGCATTTATTACCATGGGGCTGTAATGGCTGTAAAAATACTCACAGACATTGAATTTAAAGCCATGAGATGAACCTGACGGAAGAAGGATGCAACTTTGGTTTCTTTGAAGCAAAAATAAGGAAGACAAAACTTAATTGCATTTGCGCAATGTTGCAGTAGTTATATTTTAGGGTCGGCAAGTCCCAAAATGTAGCTGACAGACGCCTCCATACAGCAAGTGATCGAAGAGCATCTGCTACACCTGTTAACAAAGTTTAAAGGTCAGGTAGAGTTTTTGGGCAAGCGGGATGAGGAGGCATGGTGAGTAAACAGCCTAGTCTCCACTGTGGAACATAATGTTAGATTTGTGCTGTAAGACACTGTAAAAACCCGCTATAGCACAGAGGGGTCTGGGTACCACTTAGATCCTGCTTCCGACAGGAGGCTAAACCTGGCTCATGGTTGTACCCTACAGCACAATCTTTAAATCCACGTAAACATGGTTCACTGACTGCAGAGTCCAGCTTTTGCAGTGGACATCGCAGTTCTTTGACCTAAACCTAAAGCGAGGGCCGGGGACTGTGGAGAGATTCTCTGTGGAGCCACTGCAATGTGATCTCTCACCCCGTCAAACTCAACGCTCAGTGTGGTTTTTGTCCTCAGACGAACAGTACCACTGACAAAACTGAACCTTTTTAACTCCTACTGCTCTGCACTATGAGAAATAAAACTCATTTTATTGATCATACTGACATTTTGGTCCCATTGGACCTTTGTCGAGATATCTAAATGCTCTTGACAACAGTGTAGAGGTGCTGGAACGTTAGCGTGGTAAATAAATTGTCACGCTTAGCAAAAACAGCCTTTTTTCAAGGCTGAAGTGATACTTTACAACGCATCTGTATCTTAGTTACGTGGGAGTATCTCTCTCTTAAAAAAAAAAAGAGGAAAAGTATTAAATGCTGTAAGTAGATGTGGGAGAGGGCACACTTTACAATCGAGCACCCACTCCAGCTTGAAGAGATTTGGCTAAAAAGGATTTAAGCAGCCAGGGCTATCTTCAAACCTCCTCAAGGTTGTGCCACATACCCTGTCAGGGCCACATACTGGTTCTTCACACAACATGACCCACTGCGCCACTGCTGCATAATACATCACCTCCCTGACACCAAACAGGAGAGACACCAATGCCGCTTACATCTTCCGACTCGTGAAAGACAGGTCTTTGAAGCTCCACTGCGTGTTAACTCCACAGAGTGTCAGGAGCATCGCGACCTGACATTGCCTGTGAAATAAATAAAAAAATGGAGGACTTTGAATGCACAGCAGCACTCGGAGAGCCAGACTGTCTGTGTAAAGATAAATTTGCTGCTGGGATGGAGGGAAGGGGGGGGGGGGAGGCTGAGTTTATCTCAAACAGTGTTGTACACTATGACAGGTAAATAATGATGCGTTGTTATCAGGACGAGGCCAAAAAAGGCCCCTGTTTTCTCCCTATCTGACAATTTAGTGTCCTTGTCGTGTGCTACAAAGAGTGGAAATCAGGCCTGCTCTCATATACTCGACTGCTGTCTCTGGAGAGGATGCCTGTCCTACAGTTTGAAACAGCCATAAGGGGGGAACGTATGACACTGGAACGCTAAAGTGTGCTGTAGTTTTGAATTTAAAAAATTTGTGACCAATTTTTATGAAATACTATTCAAAGGTATGACGGACAAATATTGCATGATTACAATGCAATTATTTGCGTTCTCATTGTTCGGCTGCCGAGCTCACTGCTTCTGTCGTCGCTGTCCCAGTGAAATGGTCGACTAAACTAACAGCAATTATGTCCCTGTTTGACACAAACTTTTAATCAGACGTGCCATTGATTTGAGGTCAGCCTTAAATTAGGGGCAAGATTAAATAAATAGAGTTTATTTCCACAGCCACACATTTAAAATTGCAATCAGGCCTCTGAGTGAGTGCTGGAACAGAGAGAAAAAGAAAAAAATCATAGCATTTTTGCAGCATGCGCACCTTTATGATCAATAATGAAATTGTTATTTTTGTGTCTTACCATCGAGATTGGACTGCGGTAGAACATGTCATTAAACTGCAATTGAAAAAGCTTGCTCTAAATGACAGAAAAAAAGAAAAAAAGAGACTTTGCTGCACAAAACGTTGTCATTAAGGCTTCTAAATGTCTGCTCCCTTTTGTGACAGATTAATACCATTCTACCCCTACCACATAAAAAGCAGCAAATTAGATGTTCAAACAAAAAACATGGGGCATACCAAATTTTGAGAAATGGATGCTCACAGCTAAGTGTGCCGTGTCATTTTAAGGTGTATTTACATTGTCAAAGAATTTTTGAACTGTAATAAATATGTCAGCTTGGTTCTCAGCACTGGGTTTTTTTTTTGGGAGGGGGAGCCTAGTTGAACCCCCTGCTGTGTGCAGGCAACTACCCCACAAAAGTGAATGTCCTACAGTTTGTCTGAAGATCTTGTTGACCAATTCAAGCAAGAGAACAAAGGAAAGCTACAATGGAGGAAGTTAATGTGGCTTTTTAAGTAAAAACTCACTTTACTTTTCTGTGAGACTGAGTCGCCAAGTTTCTAAATTTAAATCTAAATTCACCAGTCTTGATATTACAAGTAAGTTTTGCTCAGTGTCCTCCAGCTAAAATAGCTTGAAAACTGATGAAAGTGACCTTTTGCCCAGGTGGATGTTTGTTTGGTAGCTTGGTTTGTTCATTCAGCGGGCCAATTTCGGGGCAGGTTATTTCATGGTAAACATTGTTTATTTAAATTTAACCAGGAAAGTCTCTTGATGATGAATATCTTTGAGCCCTGACCACAAGCAGCACAATAACATGGTGTATATCTTACAATAAGGCTACTTTTCCATTTGCCTATAATACTCAGATGGTTTCGGACTGACTGTGGATAGTTTTCTCATTGGATGTGACTTGAAGTCAGGTTTCAAGCGATAATAGACTTGATGTCCGTCTTGCACACTTCCCCCCTGCCACAACACTGTGGACAACTCTCCCCACGACTCATTCAGTCCTGTTTTTCTTGCACTCAGAACGTACCCTGCACCCTGACTCACCAAAACTCTGATTTCGACAAGGGAGAACAACAGCGCTAATCTGAACAGATTTCCTGTCCGCCGTGTTGGAACTGAGCGGTGCTTGGCATGTGTGCTTCAAATTCAGTGGATTTCAATAGCAGTCAGGAAACAAAGCGACCAGCCGACAGACCGACTATTAGCTCTCACACACACACACACGTACAGCGAGAAATCAATTACCTGCTGTTGCCGAAAACAGCGCTTGAGTAAGCAGAAGTGTAAAAATGTAAAGGTAATTAGCAAAAGGCGTTAAGTCGATTTGGGGCCTGGTGAGAGTGTTTGTGTGTGCGTTCGTGTGTGTTTGTGTGTAAGTGTATGTACATTAGCTCTGGCAAACCACAGTCAAGGGTATCATTGTCCAAATATTTGCTGCCCCCCCGTATGTTATTACCTGCCCCCAGCATCTGAACAGCAGGGAGGACATAGAGGATAGCCAATAAGGGAGCAGGAGTAGTTTCTATATACACATGACCCCCCTAAAAGTGAGGTATCATGGCTTCATTCTGAAACTATTAGTATTAATATGCTGCTATAACAGCCTCCTCCCACTGGCAAGGCTTCCACAAGATTTTGGAAACTGGCTGCAGGGGTTTGCTCCCATAAACCCCAAGAAAAAAAAAATGGTTATGCGTACAGGAGCTATAGTTTTCTTGTGCCTGAATGTGACATTAAAAAATTATACCCAATATTTTGGAACGAAAAGAAAGTGACGTCTTCCACTAACCCTAACTGCTTTAACATGGTACATGACTTGTCCAACATTTAAGACAAATTCAGTCTAAAATGTAGAGCTCACACTGGTGCACAGATGGAACATGTCGGAACCACGCTGAATTAGATTTGATGGTGGGCAGGGGAAACAGCAATGGAGTAACATAAATTACTGGATTCATAGAAGATGTGTGTGTTAAGGAAAGAAATGCAGGAAGTGTGCATTAAATAGACAGAATACAGTACATGTATATAAAAGTGTAAGGACACAGAAAAGTTCCACAAATATCCATGCATCCATCCATTTTCTTCAGCTTAACCTGAGTTGGGTCACTATGGCAGCAGGCTGAGCAGGGCACTCATTATCCTTCACCCGAGCAACACTGAGGGATCCCGAGGCGTTTCTAGGCTGATCTGGTTTGTGATATTCATGGACAGGAGCTTAAAGTACATGAAGTGTGAGGGGTATCTGGTTTGTGCGTCTCTTTTTGCGGATGACGTGATGCTGTTTTCTTCAGACCTTGACCTCCAGCATGCGCTGGGGCTGAGCGTGAAGTGGTCAACACCTCCCAGTCTGAGGCCATGGTTTTCTGCTGGAGAATGGGAGACTGATGCCTTCAGGTTGGGAATGACTGGCTGCCCCAAGCAAATGCAGTTCATGTAAATTGAGATCCTGTTTACGAGTGAGGGGGAGTAATTCAGACGCTGTCAAAGGCCGTTGCGGCGAAGACTGAACTGAGCAGGAAGGCAAGGCTCTTGATTTACCGTTTGATCTATTTTCCAACCATCATCTATGGTCATGAGAGTAGGGAAATGACTGAAAGTACAATATTATGGATACAAGCGGCTGGAATGAATCCAAAAATATGGGATTGTTTACCATCTCATTGTAAAACCATGGGCTTCGTTCTTTTGCCATTCAGCCACATGAGCATTAGTGAGGTCCGCCACTGATGTTAGGCGTAATAACTTATAACTTATAACTAATCATTAAATAACTTTTTTGTTGTGCCCAAATATGGCCCTGAGGTGCAAATAAACAACATTTTTGTGCTCTTGGAACAAACTCACTATGACAAACGACATGAGGAAACCAGTGAATTCATGACAGTAACATAAGAAAATGAGATTATGTGGGAAAGAATATTGAAATAGCATCATATACTGGATTTGTAAAAGAATTACAGTTGATCTTTTGATTGTCATTTCACGCATTGCAACAAATGTATCTAACTCTCCACATACTATATACAATATATGTGGGTATGCATCTTGTTATCTGTTTGTCTGCCTTTCTATCTCTCTCAGTCTTCTCCTTTCGCTCTCAGCGCTCAAGGTGAGTTCAGCCCTTCACAGCCCAGTGGGCTGGTAACATTTCCTGCCCATTAGGATGGCTAGCTATGCACACTCATTCACACACACACAGATACACACTCACAAAGGCAGAGAAGAAAAGGGAATGCGGGCAGGCCAGCCAAGGTTTTCCGGTACACGGGTCTCATCCCGCCACACGTCACCCTCAATTGTGGTTAACGCTGCTGTGATCAGAGGCTCCCCGACACTCCTCTGTTGCTTCGGCACCCAAAGGCGAAGGAGGGGTAGAGAGCAAGAGATTGGGAGGGGGGTAGTGAGAGAGAGTAGAGTGGTAGATAGTGGAAAAAAACAAGAAGGAGGACGGAGAGGAGACAGGACAGAAGAGAGCGTGGGGTCAGGAGCGAGCAGCACAGAGGGAGAGTGGGCAACAGGAGAGAGAGGGGGAGGAAATTAGGAGAGGAACAAAAAGTGGCGTCGGCGGAGGAATGGCGGAGGAATGACGGAGGCGACAAGAAGGCAGCGGGTGAATAAGGAAGGAGGCGGGAAAGTGTGTGTGGTGTGTGTGGGGGTTGAGTTGAAAATAAGAGAAGGAAGGGAAGGTGAAAAGAGATTTTTTGTGTGTGTGTGAGAGATAGAGATAGAGAGAAAGAGAGAGAGAGTGGAGGGGTGTATTTGACAGAGCGGAGATATGTTGAAGGGAACATCAGCACTGGTGCCCCATCCGCTGTTATTTCTGCTCCACTCTCCTGTCATTAGCCAGCTCCACTGCTGCGGCAATTATCTTCACAACAGTGTGTGTGTGTGTGTGTGTGTATGTATGTGTGTGTAAATTAATTAGGAGTGAGAAAATGAGGGATGGAGGGAAGGAGAAAAGGGAAGAGTGATCATTCTCCTCATCAAGCACTGACACAATACAGGAGACACACACGCAGTCCCTCTGGGGACGATGTGTGTGTGTTTGGATGTGTTCAATTCAATCAAGCTGCTAATTATTTGATGTGTCCGTTTAGCGCACATTTCTCAGTTTATTTGCGTGTATGTGTGAGTGTGTGTGTGCTTTTCTACGGCCCCACGCCTGCTGGGCTCAGTCACGCAATCGTATGTGCAAGTAGGTGTGTTTCTAACTTCGAATGTGACTTCTCATGACTCAGTCTGAGTGTGTGTGTGTGTGGTGCCAGACCGAGTCAAGCAGCCTCCCCCAGTCTGTACTCATTCCTATTGCCCTCCTTGTAGCTTCCTTCCATCCTATGTTGTTTTCTTCTTCTCTCAGTCAACAATAACAGTTTGTGTGTGTGTTTGCAAGTGTGTCCCCATCAGTGTATGTGTGTGTTCGAATAATGGTAGACTAAGCCGAGCAGTTTTGTTGCCCTTGTGTGACGGGGTGATTCACCTTTTCTCCTCCAGGTTTCCACCTGGTCACTGGAGCGATGCACTGATACGACCTGACACCTGTCTGCTTGGATGGCCAGCAACAGGCCTCACAAACACACACACACACAAGCACACACACCTACACTCACACTCTATGCATCCATGCATAAACATATATTCATGCTAGGCCCTCATTTGCAGATGAAGGTGCATTCATGCTCTTGCACAGGCTCTGAGGTAAAGGTAGATAACTGTACACACGAGCACATGTGCATGCGTACATATACACAAAGGGAAGACTTGTTTTGCTTTGCTTCCCTTTTCATCCATAAACCTCACAGCGCACACAAAACTCTGACATTATTGCTCTCAGAGTGCCTCGAAAGCTGACAAAACCCTCCTGTGTTCTGTAAAGGAGTCGTACCGTGATGTGTGTAAATATGTCAGAGTTTATCTAGTGCTGTTTTCATAAGGCAAGAAAGCACAGTGATTCACAGCCAACCAACTGCATTCATGCTACACCGCTCTGCATGCTATAAAAAAAAAAGTGTTTGACTTGTGCATATGTAGATATCTCTGCCACGGCAAAATGAGGAGTCGTCTCACTCAACTTTATAGTGTTTTAAATACTTTGGGCTTGTGAGTCATAAATATTCAGGATTACTGAAGTCAGACGTTTTTCACAAAAAAACATGACTACATCCCTCTGCTGTTAGACGTACTAAAAAGGTTGATTTCATTCAATTTCAAATCAGGAAAAAAAAGCAAAACTGATGACAACTTGAAATATTATGTTTACATGACATTTTAAAGACCGAGAGTGTCTAGCTATGCTAATGGCTCTGGAAGGCATCAGCATAGTAACACACTAAAAGGCAAAGCTAACATGCTAATGTTAAGGAATTATAATATTTACAACAAATATTATCTTTGTTTGCTATGCTAGCATTTTCTAATTAGCACTAACTAGCACTAGCACACCTAGTTTAGCATGAATTTACTCATGAACAAAAGTTTTGAACAAATTAAAAATAAAGTTAACGCATGTTCAGGGTCGTCACAATTAATCCTGAGTGGAACGTGAATGTCTTGCACAAAATGTCGTGGCTATCCATCCAATAAATGGTGAGCTATTTCAGTCTGGACCAAAGTGGTGGGCCAGCCAATCAACAGACTGACAGCCATCCCTAGAGCCATGCCGCTAGTGTGCCATTAAAATGCCTCTTCCAACCTTATTATTTTGCGTCTTTGCCTAAGAGATACTACAGTGGGGAGAACGGGTAAGATGCACGCATGTGAGCAATAAAAGCAAATGCAGCGTGTGTAACTGTACTCATCTTTTTTTACGACGGTCTCCTCTCAAGCTGCCATTATTATCATCACTGAGGACAATAGTAGCAAGTGCAATCACAACAGGGTGATGGGTCATTGCTGCTATACTTTAAATAGCACTGTCAAAGTGAATTTGTGTGCATTAGACAATTGGAAATGTGGGCCGTGTCAATTTGACTCTGTGTTCTAAGCTTTTATCATTTTCACTGGCTCTGTCAGATAAATTGTGGTCTATTTTTTTTAAAGCTAGATGGAAAAAAAAAGTCTTACATAAAAAGAGAGACTGAAATGAATTTTCAGTGTGATCTCCTTTGCACCCAGTGTCTATCTGAAGTCATTCCACAGAGCTGAAGTTCCTCTTCAAAGCATGTGGGTGGTTGTGAATGTGGTGAAGGCCAGGCTGCAGTGCACAGACTACACATATGACAACTGCGAAGTCTGTGTGTGTGTGTGTGTGTGTGTGTGTGTGTGCTGATATACTGTTAAAACAATCCATATGCAAAGTCAACATAATATTCTTTTTATAAGTGAACCACTCCATGAAGGGGTATAAGTAAGCAAGTCATCAAAGATTCAAGAGACAGGCTTTCAGTGAATGCATGATTTAACAAGTGCAAAAGGTTAATTAACTGCATAAGTGCCAGTTCCTTAGCAAAGTTGGAATGACACCATTTTCCATTGATTTCACAATTTCACTGACAGTGTATAGCAGTGCAGTAACATAATTCACACATAAGCGTGCTAAAACATTAAATGTGAGTTATGCAATTAACTGCATCAAATCAAGCCTGTAGTGTAATAACAAGGAGGAAACATACTTGCTGCGTGGATTATGTTCACTGGCAGCATTTATTTTTCAATCTAGACAGTGTGATGTTCTCACACTGCGGCAAGGCAGAAGGTAGGGGGTCAGATCAGGATGGACAATGTAACAAGTGACAATTATGTGGTGAGAAAACATAGTGTACACTAGCACAGGCAGAGCCATGGAGTCAGGGAACTGACTCTATTATGTCTGTTATACAGCACAGGCAGCTGCTGCCGACTGATTTATAGAAGGCCATAGATGCAACGTCCCCAAGTGTAATGTATGTGTTAATCGCTGATTTTCATTTTCATTTATTGTTTAATGTTTCTCTTGCCATTAAAGTTAGGGGAGGATTCTGGTTTTTATTGTTGTGTATACTTAACTAGACTGGAGAGTCAGTGCTGGCAACTGTATGGTCCTGCTTTGAGTTCAATGCAAACATCACAATGCTAACATGCTGAGAATGACAATGCTAGCATGCTGAGAATGACAATGCTAGCATGCTGATGTTTAGCAGGTATCATGTTTATCGTGTTCAACATCTTAGTTTGTTTAACGTTTGTCATATCATTTTGGCCTGATGATGCACCAGATGATGGGATGAACCAAATTTCATGGCAATCCATCCAACAGTTATTGAGACATTTCATTCAAAACCACAAATGTCAACCTCAAGGTGGCGCTAGAAGACAATTCAGGGCATTGCCAAAGTCATTAGTCTTCTGGAAACCATGAATCTCTGAAGAAAATTTAGGCAAGCTATCCAGTAATCGTCAAGATATTTTACAAAATAAGTAAAAGCTCCTACCTCCTGGAGGAAAGGTTAGGGGATCAGCAAAGTCAATAGGATTCATCCGCTGGGGACCATGAACATCTGTACCAAATTTCAATCCATCCAGTATTCTTTGAGATATTTCAGTCTGCACCAAAGCGGTGGGCTGAACATCGCCATTCCAAAATCCACGCCACTAGTGGGGTTTAACGCTCATCCTGCCCAGTACTCCAAGTCAGTCTTGACTTTTTCAATATTGGACCAAGACCACAGCCTTGAACATGTTGCACTGGCAGTGTACAGTTTGCAAATATGTTCACTATAAAGTTTTCTCACAAGACCGGTATTGCAAATATGGTAGATATTTTTAACTACCTCGGGTTGCGGGGTGTGAAAGAGTCAATAACACTGGAACAACTTTTACATGGATTTTTCACATCAACAAAGAAGAAAATGTAGCTGTAAATGTTATGCTGAGCTAGTAAATCAGCATTCAGTCTGTTGTAGACATATGTTCTTAGACAGGATCTATGTTAAGAAACAGTATCCAAGCCAATGGTTCACTGATGTAATAATGGTATCAGATGATTGTTCAAAGCTTCAATTTTTGTTTTTATGATTTTACTGGCTCTGTCTCATTTATTTTTATTGCTTTATTGGCTTATGTTATGTTATAGACCGTTTCTGTGTAATAGGCCTCTACTTCAATGCTTTACTGCATGCAGTCATTGAAAATGATCACTGTATCAGTGGTCCTTCCCCCAGGATTCAGCATGGATCCATGTAGTGACACAGTGTTTTCTTTATTTGAGTTGGAGTAATACTGCAGTGTCAATCCCCATGAATTATTTTCTTTTCTCTCAAATTTCCTTAAATTGCAATGTGACAAATTGCATGATTCAGAGACCTGGCACTGGTTTCAGTGGGTTTGTGGCAGTTTGAGCACACAGACATGAAATGCTGTGAACAGACTTGCTAATTTGTGGTCTGGACGCTGTTTCCCTGCGTTCACATGCCGGCATAACAAAGCAGCTCTGACTGTGAGATAGCTTACAAACCCCCCTGCCACCAGTCGTGATGGCTGTGAATTCAGGGAAGCAGCCCCAAAGACAGAATCAAATGATAATGTGGTTAATGAGCAGATAGGAAGATACCCAAAATGAGTACCCGACAGGGATGGATCCAGGCTATTGCACTAGAGCAGCAACAATTTAACAAGCTGGGCCTCCTAAAATGAACAGGTCTGTATTCTTTTCATCCTGGACTAAGTTTTACCCTCAATTCTTGTCGTTTTGGCTTTAACATGCCCAGGGTGCCATATTGGGGGCCAATAAAGTAATACTTTATTATTCCGCAGGCTCCTACAGATGTAACAACTGTAGATGCACTAGCTTTAACAACACTGGCTCCATGGCAACAGTGTACTAATGATGCACTGTTGCTCCATCTCCTGATTTGTATTGTTTGGGTTGTCATTGTGGGCTCCTTTCAGCCTGGGAAAGTGTGAGGAATGATGAGGCACTCAACAGTCACTCTGGAAACACAAGCATCGAGCTGCAAAGTTCACAAAAGAGTCTTATTCCAAAATAAGCTGTACCAATGCAGGGCACATGTGCAATTTACTGAATCTCAGTCTCACACGCTTCAATACACCCGAGAAAGTATTGCAAGTTCCAGATATTTTGTTTTCTGTGGATGAAGAGACCATTTGATGACTGGAACCCCTCAGCTTTCGTCCCACAGATAGTCATATTCATAAAAGGCCCTTAAGCCACTCTCTGAAGCTCCACTCACTGTGGTGTCAGAGGTGGACTGGCCATCTGGAACGGCAGTCCACCTGTCCACTAAGGGCGAGTCCGGCAGCGTTCCCTCCCGACATCCCATGACGTTTGGAAGTGCTGATGTAGACTAGAAGCTGCCTCCATGCAGGTGCATGTCAGCGACGTGGGTCACAAGTTCCTCCCATCTAATGGGTCCTGCTCTCTTCCCCCCCGCCATCTTTACTTCGATTCATTCCAACTTCCACGCTGAGCCGACAGCATTGGAGAGCAAACTGTACATGAGTTGACCAAAGAAAGGCACACAGAGGACCAGAGCAAAGATACAACAGTCCCATGTGGGCAAATGTGACCAAATGTCACAAAGTAAATTATGTGGCTGCACTAGAACCTACAGATCAATGGACATGTTGCATGCAGCACCAGGAGGCTCTTACATGCAAGAACATTCTACTGTCAATGTACTATAGTCTATGCTGCCTTTAGGCGTTGTTGTAATTCCTGATTTTTATCTCCGCCTACAGTTTTAAAGCTTCCTAGATGATTGATATGTTAAATTGTGTGTAATTATTTATAGATGGTTGATAGGAATTTTCATATTAGTTGCTACATATCCCTGTAGACATCCATGAGCCATTAGACACAGTAAAGACTCCACTGATGTTTCAAAATGCTCATTATTGAGCACTAATTAACGGCACATGAGCTAACTATGATGAAATGTACAGATTACCATTAGTTATCATGAGATATCATTAGTTACAAAATACATTGAGGCCTATGGGAGTACATGGGAAGGCCCACTGTATTTGTAACAAAACTTTATTAAAGCCTCCATTACCTCCCATTAAATATGTCAGCACTCAATGTAAAGTCAAACAAAAATTAAGCGCACCAGCATCAGTGCTCGCATGCATTTTCTTCAAGTAAAAGATTCTCTAGTTTTCATTATTAACACATACCAGCAACTGCCATTGTGCCCAAATTGTGACTGGCTGCCAGTCCCTGTTGACTGATCCTACTCATTAGGCATTTCAGTGAGACACACAGGGATGGATTGCAGTGGCTGCTGCCAGGGCTAATCAGAGGCATGAAGGAGGAGGTTAGCAAATTTTTATTGCCGGCAGCCAAAAATATTGCAAATGTTTCTTCTTACTTAGGTTCTAAATGCCAAAATGGCTGAATACCATTCGTCATCTTGCATTCTCAACCTAACAGCAAATGCAGTGTGAAGTGAGAATGTGAGGAGAAAGTTTTATTCACTGCTTATGGTCACTGGCCTCAGACTGAAATGGCTTTGCTTCATTGTATTGTAATTGTAATTTTCATACAGTATCTGTGAAATAACTTCATTTTTGAGTATATTTCTAGCGTGTTTTTAACCAGTGGTTTCCAATATCATTTCTATTACACAACAATGTAGCTTTTCTTGTTAAATTCTGGTCACTTTTACCTCTTCAAGCCTCTGAAGATCATTCAAATTAAATAATATGAGAAGAAACAAAGTGGACATCACTTTGCTTTGAGAGGTCACAAGCTTAGAGAGATAGAGCTTACAAGCTTACAAAAGAGATTCAGAACTTTTCAAACAAATATGCATAAATCTGCGGGGAAAACAGGCTCTGGCGCCTGCTTGTGGCAGCACACGCATGCCTCGTGTTTGCAGTGCACCGGCCCTTAGAGAGCAATCAGATGCTCATAATTCTTACATTCCCCAAATCCTAACACATCCATCAATCCATCACTCTAACTGAATCCATTCCTGATAGCAATCTGACCCCAATCTGGTGCCAGATCTGCAGAGGATTGCAGTTTTCCTTCTCCATTCCACTGGCCTCTGTGGTGCCAGGCCGGATCAATCAAGCCCTGCTGAGGCATTTGAGAGGAAGTGAAGTTGTGTTTGACCCTGTAGGTTTGCTGCCAGACGATGATAGTAAGGAGAGCGGACAGGTTCAGCCTGCCTCCACTCTCCAGACGACCAACCTGGACTAGACCGGACAGCTGGGGGAATAGAGATGAGCTGTGGGATGACGACTTCATGCGTGTACGAGTGTGTGTGTGTAGACATGAACGCGAGAGCGCTCTCTGGTGAGAGCATACGCTTGTATTTGCATGTGTGCATGTGTTTTGTTGGTGAAGTGGCTGCTGTGCGTGTGAGAGGGGTTATGAACTTGAGTGATGCAGTGGAGGCTGCGGCTCTTACAAATACAATGTCTGGCTCCGTGTGTGTGTGTGTGTGTGGGTGTGTTTGTGTTTGTGGCTGGTGGAGTGGTTTTGAATGCCTGTCAATGTGCTATTTATTTATTTCTGTGGTTGGAAAGTCATCCCACAGCAAGATACAGAAAAGGATCACAAAACTCCATAGGAAAAAGTGTTACTTTAAGGTTAGAGTTAATTAAACCTACCAACAATGTTTTTTACCTCAGCTGTGTGTTTCTGTTTGTTGTCTTCTGATGCTTGTGATTGATTTGATCATTAACTGGTACCACAGATTTGAAAACAGGTTATGAAACAAGGCTGCACTTCTGTGATATGACTTTAAATTACCATTAACCTAGTCTACAAAAGAGGGATAAAAGAGAGAGGATATCTGTCAATGAGGCCAACATACTGTAGATTTTTATGCAGCAAAAATTGACAGGCTTTTTTTTTTATGCACAAGAAAGTGTCTTTGGTAGCAAAGCAGGATAGATGTCTGTGAGTGGGAGAGACTTTTTGCCGTGATTAAAAAAAAAAAGACGTGTGTGTGTGTGTTCACAAACACAAAAAAGCAAAACAAAAAGCCAGAAAAGACAAAATATGATAAGTGTTGTTCACTGTGGAGTATAACTGAGGAGTTTAATTTTAGTCTCTGTGTGTGAAGAGTGTGGTAAGCACACATATGAAAGATACCATGAAAACGATGAAAAGTAATTAGAATGAATGAATTCTTTTATTTTATAATTATTTTCTTTTTTTGTCATTTACCATGAAAATATTCCACCCACATGGGATTACATGATACCACCAAATATAAAGCTAATACACTGCCCGTCCAAAAAAAAAAGTCGCACACTCTAATATTTCGTTGGACCGTCTTTAGCTTTGAGTACGGCACACATTCGCCGTGGCATCGTTTCAATAAGCTTCTGCAAAGTCACAACATTTATTTCCATCCAGAGTTGCATTAATTTTCCATCAAGATCTTGTATCGATGATGGGAGAGTGGCTTGTACGGTAGGCACTAGGCATGATGGGTGCATCACTTCATCTGCCTCTCTTCTTACCCTGATGTGCCCATCACTCTGGAACAGGGTAAATCTGGACTCATCAGACCACATGACCTTCCTCCATTGCTCCAGAGTCCAATCTTTATGCTCCCTAGCAAATTGAAGCCCTTATTTCCGATTGGCCTCACTGATCAGTGGTTTTCTTAGGGCTACACAGCTGTTTAGTCCCAATCCCTTGAGTTCCCTTCGCACTGTGCGTGTGGAAATGCTCTTACTGTCACTATTAAACATAGCCATGAGTTCTACTGTTGATTTCCTACAATATGATTTCACCAAACGTTTAAGTGATCTCCCATCACAATCACCCAAGAGTTTGTTCCGACCACATTTCTTCCTCGAAAATGATGGTTCACCACTATCCCTCTAGGTTTTAATAATATCGGTTCTTAACCCGATATTAGTAGTTTCAGCAATCTCCTCAGTTGTTTTCTTTGCTTGATGCAGGCCAATAATTTGACCCTTCTGAAACAGATTAACAACCTTTCCATGACCACAGGATATGTCTTCCAACATGGTTGTTTAAGAAATGAGAAGCTGCTCACCGCATCAGCTAGGGTTAAATAAGTTGTTGCCAGCTGAAACACATTCATCACTGCAGTAATTATCCAATGGAAGACTCTTACCTATTTGCTTAGTTAAATCCAGGTGGCGACTTTTTCTTTGGACAGGCAGTGTATATACTCTACATGATCTACATGATCCTGGACACAATATAACAGCTATGACCATTGATGACCATGAATTACATTTTTATTTCTCTTGTATAGAAATTATAAGTAAATAAATAGAATAGATCATTTTTGAATTGCTGTATTGGTGCCTTTAAGGATAACTTTGGTATTTTGAAAGCTGGGCCCTATTTTTACATATTTCAGGTTCGAAATGTAAAAGAACTGTTTTTGTCAATGGAGTCTGGGCGGGTCTGAATGATGCGATAGAACAGTTAAACAAAAAGGATCATTTGGGTCTATATCTGTCAGGATCTTTTCCATAATGTGTCAGACAGCCTGTCAGTGGCGAAAACAAGCTCTTTTAGTGGACATACTTTGATTGGGCAGGATTACTTTTGGAGCAATTACAAAATCCTAGAGTTATCCTCTAAGTAAGGGATCTAAATGCTTCTTCCAAGCCTAAGTTATCAGGTCCACACAAGACCAAGTGCTTAAACCAAGTGTTTTCATTTTACTAACATAATCTTCTTCAGTGTGACAACCCTGCATATATGAATAATAAGCATTTAACCTATTTTCCCTCTATCCTCCTGGAACATTGCGTACATCTTCATACACATAATCAATTTGCCTCTCTCATACAGTGGAGGTGCAAACGACACAACATGCTGCGTCTTTTCTAATAGGGAAATAAAATACAGTACACACTGCCATCTGGAACAAACAGAGCATTCATTTCCAGTCACTGCTCCTGTGCACTGTCCCCTTTTGCCACATGAGGAAGAGGAGTGGGTGGAAGTGCAGGGTCTCCATGGGTTTATGTTATTGAAAAGCAGTAATTGGCTAGGGTATCATAGTATTTGTCCCACTGTCTCCCATGAGTTGCTTCTATGATCTGAGCAGTTGTGATACAATAAGTGAGATATGAGTTAAATCTCAGGTATGGGTGGGATATTATTGTGGCGGGACTGATGACAATAATGCGATGTCAATACGCTCAGTGTGACCTTTAACACAATGTAATCTAGTGTTTCTGCACTCTGATCTCTCTTTCTTTTCATTCCCAAAATCCAAAAACCTCCTCCTCCTCTTGCCTGACAGCTATGACATTAGCTGTTAAACTTTAAAGGCAAGGGGCCCATAAACGCAGCTGCACCTGAGCCTCAGCCCCAACTCCGCCAGAGGGCCCTACGCAGTGAAGTTTATAGGACAGAGGCCGTAAAGAGTTGCCATCCAAGATGAGAAACCCTCCACTTTAAAAATATTGACACCTACTCCTTACAAAATGATTGCTGACATGAAAGCTAAGCTCACTGTGTAGTGCCATTGAGGGTACTCAGTGCGTGCAGGCATGTGTGTGTGTGTGTGTGTGTGTGTGTGTGTGTGTGTGTGTGTGTGTGTGTGTGTGGTGGGGGGGATGAGAGATTACAAGCTCTGACTGTGGCCAACATCACAGTGCAAATTAGCATTAATAACACTATTTGGTTTCAAATAAAAGGAGCAAACAAATGCGTACACGCACACCTGGCTTCACAAATTCAGTCAACAGATGGGTACGCTGCAGGCCAGTTATTGTGGGGGGAAAGAATGCTAATGAGCATTCACTGTAGGGCACAATCACAGAGAAACAGGGGGAATGGAGTCATATTTTTGGACAGCGTGTCGTCCAAGGTGACAGCGATGCCCAGAAACGGGGCAGCAGTAAGCAGGACACAGCATAGTTGGAGTGTGGGTGTTTGCCTGTCGGCCAGCGGCTGGCTGCTGCGCCGCTCTCCTCTGCCATCACTGAAACTCCTGGCTGACAAGTGCAACACATACTGAACATTTCCACTTTGTAGCCTGGTCCTTTTGAGGGCTGATTACACAGCCAAATACCATAACATGATCTTAGTCCCAGACTGATGAAAATTTTCATCTCTGCTCAGTTTTTGTGGTAAAGCAATGGCAGAGCGAGCCGTACCGGAGGGGGAAAAAACAGGAGATGGGTTTAAGTGGAGACCCGTGCAATTTCATGCAAATATGAAAACGCCAATTTTCAAAATGTCATTCAGCATTTAGAATTTTTGGTTGGATAGCGAGGTTGTGGTATACTGATCCAATGGGAGAGTGAAACAAGCCTGTACAGGAGCCAGGACAGAGGAATCAGGAGCAAAAGAAAGTATTAAGGTACTTTCTCAGGCCAGAGCGTCTGGCAGCACACGTCCCTGACAGCCAAAAGAGAAATATGCGCTCAGCATGTTGCCCGCAGTTGCTTCAGCAAAAAAAAAGCCTTACCAAATGGCATATTTAACAGCTTCTATTCGCTCTGACATTTTTTAGTCACAGTCTTTTTTTTTTTTGTGCAGCTCCCTGTGGTCACCTCTGTATTTGAGCCCTTTTTGCTGTTGCATTAATGGAATGGGACTGACATATACACATTTTCCTTCTCTAAGAGTGTTGGGTTCTTTTGTGTGTGTGTGTGTGTGTGTGTGTATGTGTGTGTGGGTAGGGGGGTGTGGGGGGTGAGAGGCTGGGGGGGGGGCTGACCTTTTAAATGTGTGAAAATACTTGCCAGATGGAAATTAAAGCATATGTGTGTGTTTGTGCGTGTGTGTGCAGTATGTGTGAAAAGCTCCAGTATCATGCTTTGATTCTGACTTTTGGTCATATTTCTATATGTGTTAACTCTAGGTTACAATCAATGCATCAAGTGGGTTACAGATTCTGTAGATAATAAGTACAATAAAAAGACACTAATTACAAATGGGATAATAGGGATGTTTGGGGAGTAGTCAGCTCTGATCAAAATACTGTCATGTAGTTGCCAAATTCAAGACTCACTTATTTAATCTGCTGCTGTTTTATCCGGGTCATATTTACCTTCAGCTCAATCAGCACCACACGCTGATTAATTTAAAGCTGTGTAATTGGATGTTCCTGACCAAAGTATTTGTTGACCTCTCTCCTCATGCATCTGTGCAATTATAAAAGTATCGTATTGAAATTGTTTTTGTAATAATTAGTTTTTGTCACTTTTCTCATCCTAGATTTGGATTTTATTTTTCTTCATCCCACTGTGAGGTTTGTCATAAAAGCATAGATAAATAGGAAAAGGTCAAATGGTATAGTTAATGTGTTACATTGCTGTTCTTGTCTCAAGGCCTAAACACATCAAAAGCATTATGATGCTCGTCACACTGCCTCGACACTCCCGCTTCAACCTTGTTTCGATTTTGGAGCGTCAAATGAGGATCCAGCAACCAGAGCTGTTTCCTTTGCAGCTGCACTGCTTGTTAGTCAGCTATATGGAATATAAAAGTAAGGATTTTTATTCCCAGAGGACAATATTTTATTAAAGAAATACATTATTATCAATAGTAATACTGAAAAAATAAACGGATATAAAAAAGTGACAAGATATGTCCATAGTTAGCCTGTTTTTTAGGGGAGTTCTTGTCTAAAAGTGTGAATGTTTTGAGGGTAGCTCAGTTGTTCCTCCATAACAAGGTGGGGGCAGCAATAAAAACTGGTTAAAATCTAGTCCAAAGTCCAGCAGTGAAGACCTGAACCTCCACTTCAGCTCCACAACTCCTCAGCAGATCACTGCACAAGCCAGTGTGTGGTTAGACTCTTCCTCCCTCCTCCTGATGCCTCCAGTGTGCCACCGCAGCATCAAACGCCAATTATCACTGTCAGCGGGCTGTAAGTCAAGGGGAGGGTCCAAAGAAAACATTGATAATACCTGATTAATGTGCTTTTTTATTGAATATAGTATAACATTCAGTTCCCCTCCTCCCGCTAACAGTTTGTGTACAAGTTTTTCAAACCCAGCTGTCCATCTTTTTGCACTGATGAATCAGCCACAAGTTTATTGTCCATCCAAGCCGTTGAAGTACTTCTACAGCCAGCCAGCAAACACTGTCTACACAGAACATAAACAGGCTTTCATTTTCAGGACCCTGGAAGCTCAGAATAACTCCCCTTTGATTTGAGACGGCACACACACCCTATATGCTCGTTCTGATAGCTGAGACAAACTGCGAGCGACAAATAAACACATTACATTTGCGCGGATTAGTCATTTTGGAGGATTGGCGTTATTCAAAAAAAATGGCACCTGAGAAATAATTAAAAGCATGGCGGAGATAATGATGATACATATGCACAGTGCAGCCCTTGTGGTTATAATAAATGCAGCAGAAATGACTCTGATGATGCCGTGTCTTGGGGGGCCGGCACTATGCATAAAATGTTGCTGCGCATTGGAGCAGTAAGTCGTGACCTCAGATGATTCGGGGGGGGGCGAATCAGCTCAGCAGAGCCTCAGGTCGGATTGGCAGCGTTATGGCAGGGCGATAATGCTGCTGGATCACAATCACTCACTGTGTTTGAGGACGCTGATGCTCTCTGTGTTAATTAGGCCTCTCTCTGTCTCTGATGGCCGCATTCAGCAGCTAGCTCTGTAGACCTGTCATCCACACACATCACCCTCTTCCTCTTCTCTATATTTGATTGTGCTGTTTAATGTGATTTCCAACCAGGTGCGATTGTACCCTGGGGGGGGGGGGGGTATTTCTGCTGAGGGAAGATTGTAGAGTAGCACAGCAAATTTGAAATAAAAAAAAAAAAGAAACATCTGAACACTTCATGAATTGAAAGTGTGTGAACTCTTGTTGGCAAGCTAGCAGAGAAGTCTAGCCAGTCAGCTAATTGCAAATATTTAATTTAAAGCAAGGGATAAACCATTTAAAAAGCGACAAGTGATGGGTAAGCTGTTACAACAGCTAGTGAAAAGGAATACATAAGTGGTTGGATTAAACAGCTAAAAGCAATGTTAAGGGATAAATGCTTGAAATAGGAAAGTAATGGATCAACTGTCAAAACAGTCAGCTAAAGGTAATAAACGATATAAATAGCCTAAATATAACCTTACATATATTGGACAAATGGTTAAAAGAGATAGCTAAATTAATAGTAAACAGCTGAAATATTTAAATGTATCAGATGAATAGTTAAAAAAGTTTGAAGCAATGGATAAATTGTTTAATTAATGTTAAAGCAGCCAGGTCCCCTTCAGTTCCAAAAACCCTCCCCTACAGCAACTGAAGAGGCCATGTGTACAATGGCTTCCACTTTCACTTCACCCAATCTCTTCCCCCTACATGGTGACATGTCTAAACCCCATCCACTATATTCATTAGAAATAATCTGGTGTCACTGCTGTGTGTGATGGTGTTTTTAAATGACTTATCCCACATATCTGTCAGCTGTGTCTAAACAGAGAGCGAGAGAGATGTCACACACACACAATCAGACACAGAGACGCAGAGAGGTGGGGGTGGGGGTGCTTTACGTTATAAATTCATGAGGTTACTGATAAAGATCAGCTCCATGTGTGATTACAAAGGAGCAGAGGAGCAGAACTGCTTGTTGACCGGTGCAGAGAAATGCACTCCTGGTGTGAACAGCCAGACTGCCGCTCACCTGAGAGTCAACACATGACAGCACTTTGCAGCACTCTGGACTCCTGTGTGTCCCCAGAGTGACAGCGAAACACTGACTATACTCCACATAGCTGCAAAGAACAAGTTTTTTTATTTCTGGAGGTTGTTTCTCAGCCATTGTGTTTGCATAGCGGGAAGGGGGAGAGCTCGTGTGCATGAGCAGTGATTGACACCACGTTAGAGAGCCTGGCTGAGAGTGGTTGTTTTCGTTCAGGCATGGTGGATCCTTGCAAATGACGTTAAATGACAAGGAGGAGCCAAAGGTGCCAGATTTTTTCACAGATTACTCACCTCATGCACTGATGTCAGGTTACAGTGACATTTTCAGCAAATACGAAGACAAGTTATTTTTTCAAAAGTTACCTACTGAACCTTAATAGATAAAATAATGGATAAAACATTTAAATGCATAGTTAAATGTAATATAAATTGTTCAAATAACTCAACTTTTTATTGCAAAACGTTTGCAATAAACCGTTAACTAAAAGCCATTAATAAGTAGTTTAAATAGCAAAATGTATCTGAGAAACGGTTGAAACAGAACTCAGCAGTTGACCTCAGTGACCTAAACTTTAGTTCAAGTGTGTGAGAACATCATTGCCTCATATAATCAACAGTGTTAGATAAATCTAAAACCAATTGAAATGAACAGATTCGGAGCATGTTTTGGAAATGAAGGGCTCCTTGAGTCCATCTGAACAGGGCTGTGGGGCTACTTCAGACATAACGGTTGGGACCTGCTGCTCTCGTGGACTCTCCCTTGCTGTCTTGACATTTTAGATTATGTTTACATGGTGCGTTGAGACTTTAAACCCACCCAAGTCCTCACTGCTCATTGCTGACCATCTCTGTCTTTTCGCTTGCTAACTCACAAGTGAGGTGTCACTGATAGCATGGGAGCATCCCTTACATCTCCCCCTCCAATCGTGATTCAAGCCCGATTAAATTGTGGAAATCCATATGAGATCGCAGCTTTCACTCGGATTTACGCTTGCCAGTCTCCTTCACCAGAAACTCCCTTTAGGGTGCTCAGAGGATTTAGCACCTCGGAGTCTTACCTTGAAAAAGTGATTGTCTTCCTCTCTCCGACACTGGTTGAATAAATGGCTTAACTGACTTCTAACTCTGTCGCCTTCGCACCCTTTCATTTTTCTGTCTCTGTCTTTCCCCAACGTGCTTTCTCTCCGTCAGCAGAAAGTGATGCGGGCATCAAATTGCAGAGCAATAACATTCTTATAGCACTTTGGTCAGACCCGCAGTTATTAGGAAATCAGGAGAGCTGAACCCTCTCTCGTAGAGGCTGCATGCTCACTCCAGACCTTTCTGTAATTCACACAACACATATGATGGACATGCACATACACAGCCTTAAATACATACAGAGGATGCACATGTGTGATAAATGCATACATGCACACATACAAAACTAATTAGACGAATAGATGAATCGATAATAATAAAATTTCAGCTGTCCTAGCTAGTAGACCCTTCCAGGACCTCTGACTGGCTGCTTTTGAATTATAGATGTCTGAGTGGCAGATGAATACTGGGAGATTAATGTCCGTCACCATTCCTGCGTGCCTGTCACACGCTCCCACAGTCATGCATAAATATGATCCCAAACCACCTCGCTAATAGTGCAGCTTACACTGACACTGAACAACTTGAGTACCATGACTACGCTCACACGGCCAGCGACACGCACGAGTGTCAACAGCAGGTTTCAGTGACTCCTTGAACCACACGAAGGTGCTCGCCGTTGTGGTGGAGAATAATGATTGACTGGCTGGAGCCTGATCTGCGTCAGACGGAGCAGGAAACTCTGAACTGTGCTGCAGGCAATTACTTTGTTTTAGAGGGGAAAAAGGAGGAGGGAGAAAGAGAGAGAGAGGGGAGAGCGAGGAAGGGAAGCATAGAGGGAGTGCAGAGGGAGAGGCAGAAGGATGAGGGGGAGGGATCGGCCAGGCTGGGGGGGGGGGTTGCTGTGAGTTAACAGTGGCACCTGGTGGTCAACTACAGAACTGTGCTTGGATTCCTATTAGAAAACAGAAAGCTATGGTTTTATGTTCTCACTCCCTCCTGTCTGTCTGACATACTGTAATCACCCTGTTTTCCTTTCCCACACTGATCTGCGTTCAACCGGTGGCAAAGTTAACGCACATGTTCTGCATATCTCCCCATGTATTTTTGCTTGTACCCTGGAGGACTTTTCATTGATTATACTGATTTCTAACCTGTAATCCCGCGACCTCAAAGGTGCTACACGTAGCGTTTGATTCATCAATATCTCATTCTCAAACTAATTACATCCTACATCTTACTAATCGCACATTTTGCAATTACTGCGAGACTGGGGGCTGCATTTCCCCCACTGCTGATAAGCTCGGTTATGATACAGCAAAGAGGATGCTGCTAAGTGTCAGGGGACTTTGCAACAGCTTGTAGGAAAACAACCTTCTTTGTGTCATTAAGCTGCATAGCAGATGCTTATCCAACTTATCCAGTTGAATGCTAAGCTAAGCTAAGCTATGCAAAGTAATTATGGACTTTTAAAAACATCTGGAATGAAGAGTCTGCTGTTAAACCAGTGTCAAGCTCTAACTTCCTTTCGTTCTATCGACAGACAGCTGGTTGAGGCGACACCGTTAGCCTTTACCATTAGTGGCAGAAGCCACTTGTTGACACAAACATTGTGTAATTTACATGTTGTGTGTGCTTAAGTAGCTAATATCAGCCACTAGTAAGTCTATATTCATCAATAGTAATATGTAATGGGTAATTAATGCCATTTTTAGTCATGTAGTTTGCTAGCCAGCTAATTCTTTATTAAATCCTACAGCACATTTATGGAAAAAGCTCCAACACTCCAACAATATTTGGCACCTGGTGCACGAGATGGAGCAACGATTTGGAAAAGAGGGTTTTCTGTTCCCTCGCAGGCTCGATCAGTGATGGAGTGTGAAACTTCTTTTGCGGATGAAGCCTTAATTAATGACTGTCATCAGGGCAAGAGACGCTTCTCACAGTCAATCCCCCTAATACATTTTCCTCATGAGTTTCATCATTTTTTAGATACAGAATTATGCTGCCTAATTCATCATGTCCAGCAGTGCCGAAGCATAGAATAACAATACAAAGAGAATCTCTGTTTGCTGACATGCTCTATGTAAAGTGTTTTTCTTGATTTATAGAAAACATGGGGACATGGTGTAGGTCTTATTAATGTTATGACTGTTTTTTGTAAAACTTTCTGATTTACTTTCTTTATGCATAAAGGATGATAAAATGATCATTTATTTAGTGACTTGCAAAAATCTCTGCGTGTATTTAATAACATGCTGCTTGAGCCTTTCTAACTTGCGCAGTGTTGGAAGACTTACGATTGCCTCCGTGACTTATCCATACATGGGACCATGACCATAACCAAACTGAAGGACAATACAGTTTCATAACGGCTCAGTAAGAACAAATAAATGTATTCAAAGGATTAATGTCAAAAGACACTGCATTTTCTGCTATACCTCAAACAGCAGCAGCAACAAAGGGCAGAAAGTGAATTAAAGGCTGCTTCATGATTGAAGGATGGTGCAATTCGTTGAAACACTGTCAGCCCAATATTGGCTCATTTAGGTTAGATATATTCATACTTTTCAACCTTTGGTTTCTCAGCTCTAATGGAATTGCAGACTGCATTTCTTACCTTATATATTTCATGGCTGGTCAAATGGAAGTGGAGGTGGACTATAGCTCAAAAACTGTGTTATGTTAACTGCCCAGAGTGGCAGACCATAAGACTAAAAGAAGAATAAAAGATACTACTGCCTGCTCCTTGTGTAGGAGTCAAGTTCAGTCCTTTAATGGTCCCCAAGTCTGCTCATTTTCAAGTTCATACTTCTATTTGGAAGTGCTGCCAGAACAGGTTTACATGGTTTAATGTTTAAAAAAAAAAACGCAGAAGGGCTGGATCATGTGAACAGATTATGACATCATAAAGGGAACTAAATCTAAATGGCGTGTTTTCTCACACATTTACTGAAAGATGGAGCGGGAGAAAAAGAGAGAGGGTTGTCTTGTCTGATGTAGGCACAACAGGGGCACACATTTAATGGTGAAAGGACATTAACAAGTGCATTTTGCATGATAGCACGTTAAAACGCTTTCACTCAGTAACAAACTGCTTGATTTCATACAGACATACAGTATCAGATAAATCTGTTCCGTCGTTTCTTGCTCTGGGCCTGATAGATTATAATCCACATATTCACATCTGAGTCCTGTCCGATACAAGCACAGGTTTTCAGCGGCTCCACTGGAGGTGTCTGAGGTTAATTGCAATGTTAAAGGGCGCCCACACAGAGGTTGTTTAGAGAGATGAGTACATTACTCATTCACTTTCCTTGCCGAAATAGTCTATGTGAGGATTGGAAGTTGCAGTCCTCCACCCACAAGCTTATGCCGTTTGAAAAAAACAAAACAATCGTGCCTAATGCATTTTGTCAGACATTTACCGGCTTCAACACTGGACATGCCACTTTTAAGACAAATATTCAGAGAATGCATTCAATTACTAAAGCACCTTGGTCTGGTTGCCAGGCAACATTAGTGCCAGAACCGCTGCTTCCATTTTCTTTCAGCCTCTCTGATAATTTGTCTTGTGTTGTTTATGTACATTAGTCTGAGAGAAAAGGAGACAGAAAAGAAAAACAAACACATTAGAATGGATTTACAATGAGACATGTACAGTGGTAAGGACACAAAGACAGCTCTGCCACAGTGCATGTGGCCGCCCACACAATAGCACACAATAGCACACACACACACACACCCTCTGACTTCAGATTTTCGATTTGTGTCTTGTTTCTTTTCCGGTTACCCTGCTTGTTAATTATGTCCATGGTGTCCTTGGCTTCCCTGTTGAGCACTTTGTGGTGTTCTGCAAAATGTTCGTCTTGAATAAAGCCTTCCTTACGCACACAGACATTCTGTATACGCGATGGAGGGTAGACACAATCTGTTAGATGGTAAATGTTGTTGTCAAATGCATTTGGAGGCAGATGGAGGAGAGGAATCTGTTTACTGCCATTGATCTGTTGTATGGGTGTGTGCAAGCATTTAACTCAACAAAAACCATATTGACACATGTCCTCACAGTGATTTGTGTACTATTTGCGTAGGTATACAGAGGTGTGTGTCTGTTTACACGGGCCAGCTTCTGTGTGTGTGTGTGTGCGTGCAAGTGATCAAGAAGGAGACAGGCACACTCTGTCATCCTCAGCTTCATCCTTCACCACGGGACAGCCGACAAACACACACGTACAGATGCCCGTCCAGAGGTTAACGAGCAGGCTGCGCTATGTGTGTTTTGCTGTAAGTGGCGACGTCGTATGATGTATGAGACGCTCCCTGTGCCAGGCTCCATCACGTTCTTCTTTCCCGCTTGAAGTGGTAAACGAGTCAATTGTTGTTATCCGGGACACATGGGTATTTGTCTTTCTTTTCAGATTTGGAATAACTTTATTTGCCAAGAAGAAATAAATGGGCCGGGGTTCGTCTTGGGGATACTGATGCAGCAACATTTCGACAGATAAGATTACAGTGACAGTCTGTGCTGTTACACGTGGCAGCAGGCTGAGACCACTTTTTTTGACAGCTGGGACATATTTTGTGTTCATTTTAACACTGGTTGGTCTTGGTCTGGAACTGTTTCCTGTCTATCTGGCAGTTCCTAAGGTGTGTTTATCTCCACTTGGCCCACTTTTGTTTGTGCCTTCCATAGCATTACATTTTTTCTACAATGTAACAATCCTCAAATTTCTCAGTCTCTCGATGAAAATGAGAACAAAAGACGTAGTTTGATGATATTGTGAAGAAGCATGGGATCATGGGAGTTGTGACGTGACTCAGGCATGCTAGGGTTGTTATTATCATTATTATTATTAAGGTTGTTTGCTATTAGAACGCATGCAAAATTATTACCCATAAGGTCAGATACATCATACAGTACAAACCCCATTGATAGATTAGCATACAGTTCAATTAGAAAAAGGTTATCGCCAAGCTGAAGATTCTCTAACAGCATGATTATTAGAGAAGGGGACAAATGTCAAAGCCCTCATTAAGTCCCTTTGGTGCCAGTTTGTCCAGTGAATAAATCCAAATGGCACCCGTTCTGAGGAGGAGGGCGCTGATGTCATGGCAGCACTTAACCTATTCTTCGCCATAAAATCTAACTGAGGTCAACAACTTTGGATTGCAATTTTCACAGATAGAGGGATGAGAGAAGTAGACAGTCATATACAGAGCAAGAAAGCCACACTTGCTATAAAATCAAATTTCCGCAAAAAGGCACCTTTACAGAGGAATTACATTGCCGCAGTTTGGCTTTTGGTACGGAAGGGCACGCACTCTGTGAGATAACCTTGCCTGCAGATCAAAACTATTATTGGTTGTGTTGTATTATTGGAAAGGGTCTGAATTTCCTCTCTGTGCACCGTCACTGTGTGTGTGTGTTTGTGTGTCCTGTACACTCACACACTGGTGTCCTTAAGCAAGGCAGTGAACAAAAGGCTTTCTTAGCTGGCTTGCAAAAATATAAGCCAAAAATATACTGCTGTTTTACTTTTTTCAGCGTCTCACCAGCAAAGATGACTGAACAGCTGAACTCTGCTCAATGCGCGGGGCTGTTTTCAGAGCTGAACGTTGAGCCTTTTGAGTTGCCACTGCTAAGTCCCTCGCTGCCTGGAACAGTTGGAATACTTTCAATTGTTTTTAGTGTTTTTTTATATGTTTTGTTTCAGACCAATGAGTTATGAATGAGTCATGTGGATTGAGATTTGAAATTCATGTTTTTTTCATCAGTGTTCCTCAAGATGTGCTTCTTCCCCGAGTTGACAGTGTTTTGAGAGGTAACTGTGGTTTTCACTGTTACATAACCTCATGTTTGGATATAACATTTGACATTGTCACATATTTTGCCTGCTTTTCTGTATCCAGTGCATCCTCAGTGGTGCCTTCTCTAAAAATCCCAGCTGACATTCCAAAATAAAACACTTTATATTTGGAATGATTTTATTTCCCCCATAAAATTTTGGTGAAAGGTTCAGTTCTTAGTTGCACTACCAGTTTGGCTCAAGGGATGGCAGTGGTCCACATTCATGTTCCTCAGAAAATTAAGCCAACTGAATTTGGTGATCTCCTGACTTCTCCTCCAGCGCCACCGTGAGGTTGACGTTGTCTAGATTTTTGGTCAGCAAGTGTTGGATGGATTGCGATGACATTTGTCATTCATGGTGCCCAGAAGATGAACCTTGGGCTACATTCAGACTGTAGACAAAAGGGCCCAAATTGCTCATATGTAACTCAAATGTATGACCAGGATAAATCGCATGGAACCTGACCTTTTTCGGTTCTAATTTCAGCCACTTTCACATGTGGTCCTAAATCGGTGCTTTCTCAGGGACATGGGTCACCTGAGTGTCTTACCATGAGTGTTGTGGGGAGGCGCTGACAGATGTAGAGGAAGTAGCCCTGAAATTTTGGATGAAATTTTTATGTGATGCCGTTAACGTCGCAATGTCACCACTTCTGGCGCTGACTCCGCACCCACACACACCTTTGTACAGATGGAACAGCCATCACCCCACAAAAAAAGCCATAATTAAAAATTTGGCTGTCCTCCTCATAATTATTTGCTCACAAATTCACCCTGGAATCTGATTTAAAATTAAAATGTAATTTAAAAGATAGCGTGAACAGCCAAACAAAAGAATTGGACTTGAGCAATGAACCCAAATTGTGAGCACCAAGGCAATGTGAACATAGCCTTGACTTTGGCAATCCCCTGACTTTTCATCTATCCAGCAGGCCAAAATTGTAATTTGTCCAGTTAAGTATCTCAACATCTATTTCATGGATTGGCACAAAGTTTATACAGAGGAAAAAACGCAGGGTCATTTGACAAACAAGTTGAGTCTGGCAAGAGCACATTTTGTCATGTGAACACCAAACTTCTGATGACTCTGTGATGGTTTAGACAGAAGACAAAATAGTTGCTGTCATGATCGTTTTTGGAGTTGTTAAATCGTACCTTGTGCAGTTTTGGTGTCTGATAAGCTTTTAAAGGCATGAATCTGTTATTTCAGCTGGATTTCTGCCTCCACCAGTTCATCAAACATAGCAGATGTTAAAATCAATGAGACTTATGTCCTTATGTAACTTCCCATGGGATGCAATGGATGACATCTCCCGTGCGTCAGCTCTCGCCCCCCTCGGGGTCCACCTGCTTAAGACAGAGAGTTGAAGGAAGTCTGACATTAGTTCAAGTGCAATTTCTTTTCTCGTCACTTCAAAGTTGTGAATAGTAGAAAGACATCCTGCTTCAAATCCCGACTCATTGTTGGAGAAGAAATACAATCCAGTGGCAGGTTCTGATCCCGCTGATGATTCCACCTCCTCACAGGGGTCGGATTTGTAGAGGCTGAAGTATATTGAATTTGCAGCCAACAATACAGCTTAGGAAAATCTGTTTTTGCATGGAGATCAATAGAAGTAGGCCTTGCATTTCCAGTCAGGTGCACAAGAAAGAAAGAGAGAGTGGTACGAAATTTTAAAAAAAGAGGCTGAGTCGTGATCATCGTGCCGTTTCATGTGTGAGATCAGGCTTCTAATTTCACTATGTTTTGCTTGGTGGATTAAATATTCTATTATCGAGGCCTTCTTTTTTTTTTTAGCTGCCCCAATCGAATTGCTCAAGGAGAAAGAGCGAAAACGGGGAGATAGCGAGGAGGCCGGAAGGAGGGAGGGTAAGAGGGGAGACATGTTTCAAAAAGATGACAAAAATTAATTCCTGGGGTATATTCAACTCATATCACTCCGTCCTATCTGGACTTATATTTGAGCTTCAGAAAGAAAGTGGAGAGAGTGAGAGGAGGCAGACAAAGGACAAGGATAAAGATGGGATCATATGGAGGTGTGGAGGAAGGGAGGACAGGCGGAATTGGAGGAAGCTTATCGGCGCAACACACACCCAGGCTGCCGTCCGCTACCTGTTCTCAAGCCTCCGAGATGAAAGCTCCTGTAGGCCAACGGCTGTGCGGAGGTCAGCGCCCTCGTCTCATCCACACTCATCTGTTGTATCATCCCGACCACCACTCAGGCTGGACGCTCTTCGGCTCTTCGGAGCTGTTTTTCTCTTGTATCCACCCGAGCAGAAAATCAGACGCCTGTAAAGCAGATGTTATGATTTCATCGCTGTCTGGTTTTGAAAATGAAGCTGCCCTTAGTTTAAAGAAATCGCACACAAACACCACATTCAATTTGACTCTCATTTAGAGGGCCGTGGAGTCATCTGTGCCAGGTGAAATTTTAAATTGCAGTTGCAATTCCGCTTTAGCGGTTCACTCCCGTTATTTCTGTACTGTATTATTACAATTATTACTGTAAAACTAGCTTTTTAATCTATTTAAAGCTGCTGACCCACGGTGGGTAAATCGTGTTTTAAATGCTGGCATGACAAGGCCTTAATGCTCTGCAGTCTAAAACGCCAAATATGACCTAATGACATACAGAACACTTCTGTTTGATGGAATGGTGCAGCCGTAAAAAATCGTGCGCTGGGATGTGATATTCCTCATGGTGTAAACATCAGGAAGCAAAACTAAAGAGTTGAATAAGATGTTAAAGACATACATTGTGGAGTTTATTCTGGTGGCATCTAGCATCTAGCGGTGAGATTGCAGATTGCAACCAACTGAATACCCCTGGGCTCGGCCCTCCCTTTCCAAGGGTGTAGGAGAAATTGTGTCATACAGAGATATAGTAAGTATGATCCTCCATTTGTTAAAAATTTGGTTTCTCAGACTTCTCACAGCCTCTTCCAGGCGATGCATGTGCACAACCACATTAGAAATACCACTTCAACTTAAAAACACAAAAGGTTTGTCCCTTCTAGGCTACTGTAGAGCCGCTCCATATGTAGATATAAAGGCCTAATGAAATTCTTAGTTGCGGGTGATTATATATACAACTATAATTACTACTACTTCTACATTACTGAAAACATAAAAAGAAAAGTAACAGCAGTTTTCAGATTTCCGTTTAGTTTGCCGTTTTACTGGTCAGATACCCAAAGTCTGTTGCATTTGGCAGTGAAGCTTTTATTTGTTCATTTCAGGTCAGCTTCTTGTTGTTCTTCTTAAACTCTTCCAGGATGTGGTTTTGGCCTTTGTCAAGGCTTCCAGCACTAAATAACATCTACAGCTTTTTGGAATTTGTGCGCAAAAAATCGATGCAAAGAACTGCTCCATTCATTTGTGATTCTAATCATTAACAGCGACGGTGTTGGTATTGTTCTTATCCCAGCGGGATGTTTTGGTGTGTGTGTGTGTGTGTGGGGGGGGGGTGTTGGGGGCTTCATGTGTAGCTCAGAGTTTGGAGACAAACTTCCACATTACAGTCGAACTCACAAACATGGCGTGTTTACAGGCACGACATCACATCTGAAGACTGAACACATGCTTCCCATGCCCCCCGGCTCATAGTTTCTGCAGCTTCCCATGATCAAAGACCACAATGTGGATGGCGGGATGGAGAAAGGGAGGGAAGGATGGAACGAATGGACAGATGGAGAGAAGGGTGTGAGTTTGAATTAAGCACACAATTAGAGCATTTCTTTTTTAAATTGTGGATGCATGAGAGAATATTTTTAGCTACAAGTGAAGCAGGAATATTGAGTGAAATGATTAATATTCATGCCAGCGCTCTGACAAAATATAGTCACAAAGGGAGGGAAGGCTGCACATGCACAGACATATAACTCAGAGGTGCTATGCCTACGCCTCACTAAAGGGCATTGGCATAGTGGGCTTCCCAAGTCAAGAGTTGACAAGTCCCAGGTCTAGTCAGAAGTCCTAGAGAGAGAGTTTTGAGTCTCAAACAAGTCATAATGTGCGCGGTTTTGAGTTACAGACCGGATCGTGTTCTGGTTCAGCAAAAAAGAGAAAAAGCTTAGGAATTAATTTAAAAATGGTTTATTTCAGGTCTCTCTGTTTATAGTCACCACTGTACTGTCACTCAATATCCTGCACCTAACAATTACTAGCCTATCAACACTGAAGGCTACTGTGCTGCACAAGAGATTACACAGACCACAGTCTGTCACTCTACTAGTTAACATTAGTTGATTCAGGAAATGAAGGGAAAGGCATTGATTCATGGCTCACTTTTTAATTAACTTTAATAATAATTAAAATTCTTGAATTATCAGGTCTCTCTTAATTAAAGAGTTTGATCTGAACCTGCTCTTTATGGAAGTTGTCTTGAGATGACACTTGGCGCTATATAAATAAAGATTGATTGATTGATCGATTGATGGCATACTTATTAGCCGTATGACTTGAGTGTCAAGTATTTTTAAGACAGAAGGCTCAAGTCCAAGGGAAGTCATTGGTGACAAGTTGAGTTGCAAGTGTGTCCACACCTCTGGTCCACCACTTTGGTCCAGACTGAAATATCTCCACTATTAGATGGATAAACGTTCCTGGTCCCCAAGGTAATTAACTGTATTTACTTTGGTGGTCTCCTTTTTCATCAAAATTCTAATTTTAGGCATCGGGATGCTTTTTGGAGGTTTCATTCAGACTGAATGACAGCCAGTCAATGAGCAGTTAATGGATTCACAGTAATAACAAACTCCTTTAAATTCCTGTTCCTACACTTCAAATCTTGTTCTGCCCTAATCACACAAAGTATTCACATCAGATCTGCAGAAATAGAAGTATTACCATTAGATGTTAACCTGGCACAGCAAGGGGGTGGCTTTCTTTTTTTTTTTCTTTTTTTTCTTACCAGCTTAGCAGCATAACAAAATACACCTTATCACCACTGCACTGAAACACTCAAGGGATGCTGGGCAATAGAAATGGGTTGTGTGACTGCTCGTTTTCTGCTGTATAAATAGAAATCATCCTCATAGGAAGGGTTGGGGGGGGTGGGCTCTATTGTGTCTTGCTAAGGGAGAAAGCATTCCGTCTCAGTGGACAGACTGCTGTTTGATTCCACTACTTTAAACCGACTTGGCGTGTGGGACAATAGCAAAAGTGTCAAGACAGCTTGTGCGGCGCCAGCCAGAGACTTGCCAATGAATGACCCCCATTTCGCCCTTAAAAAGTAATTATCAGAGTTTGAAGTACCTTGGTGACTAATTTCTCCACCTTGTAGGCGCTGAAAGGCCTGAGGGGGGGTGTTGGCACAATCATGCTACAATACAATGAGACGGAAAAGAGAGAGAACTCAGTAGGGATGGGGAGAAGGGGAGAGAGGAGGACGAGGACGAGGGGAGGCGAAACCAGGGGCCCGGACACACTGAGCATTAATATTTTATATTCTCAGCCTCCATTTGTCTCTCTCAACCCGTTTTCCTCAAATCTAATAAACGTCAGGGACACGTGGGCAAGACAGAAGGAGAAATAGAAGGGGGGGAATAGAATAGGAGGGGGGTTGGCGCTGCACATGCATGCTCACCATCATTTCTACATTTAGATGAAAAAAGAAGTGAGGCTTTCTAATGGCCCTCTTACCAGGCTGAAGTATTGAAATTACATGCTGAATGACCAGGCACCTTATTTTCAAGGTTGTTTACTATTCATGAGGAAAAATGTTACCTCTGCACTCTCAAAGTCACAGGTTATTAAGCAGGGCTGGGACATTAGCCAAGTGAATGTAGCATCCTATTAATAACACAGCTGAGAGATGATTACCACAGTATAAATCATTCCAGTAGTTTCCCATGAGCCCTGGTGGAAAGACAACTATTGTGAAGAAATTGTGCCCATCATGCATCTCTGCATTTACCCCTGCAAGCTAAGCTACTGCACATTATTACAGCATTATCAAAACGAGGAGGTGCATAGGTGTGAGGTCAATAGACACAGTGTTGTAGCCTCGAACTCGCGGACGTGTTTTATAGCAACATTTATTTTAAAAAGATTGATGATATGGAAACAGGTTGGCCAGGTGGATCACTGGACCTTGTGTAGGAGTGGTGGTGAGTGAGCACAGTGGAATACTGAATATTGGTAGGAGAGCAGAATAGAGCTACAACAAGAGAGAAGAGTGGATTTAACTCAACAGGTGGACACAAATGAAAACTGCTCAGTATCTGTTTGTTGTGTTAAACTACTGACTGCATGCTAACATTTGCCATCTGAAGTTTATAAAGGCACATGTCAGTGTTGTATTTACAGCTTGTTGCATTGTTCTCAAGTGGCCAAAAAATCAGTTACTGCAGCTATAAGGTTTCAGGTTGTTTAATGTGTGAAGTTATTGGCTGCAAGATCAGTTCAGAGTCCAGTTCCCCGACTCATATCAGACAAAGACCGAAAAAGACAGTTCTCCGCTTGAATGTGGGCCAGAAGCACGACTCAAAGTGAATGCTAATATCGCTCCATTTCTGCTGAATGTGTAAATAGGCGCTAAATTGTCCGGAAAATATGTCAGGATTTGTTTGCAGCTTGCTTCTGCTGCCCCCAAGTGGCAGAACAATATCAGTTATTACAGCCTTAACGCAAGACTATGTGACTTTTGTAACTAAACAGCAGCTTTTGTTGATATGAATCTCGATGGGATGAGGCTAAATACAAAACCACTGCATTTAGCTACTGGTGATGCCAGACCAACTAAGGCTGCAGCTGCAAAACCCCAGAGTGTGCTGATGTGAGCAATGGTGACATTTGTTATGAGTTTTAATGTGTGAGATGAACATGTGATCAATTTTTTGTTTCAAAGACAACGGCAGTGTCACTTTAATCAAAAACAGGCTAGATAGCTCTAACATGTCACTGAATGCTGCTAAAGGACCAGATCAAACAACAAGTACTTAGAATTAGATTTGTGGTAAACAAAATAATTAGGGCTTGTCATTTTTTCTGTGAGAACATTTGGCAGATTAATCTGAACTGCATCACCCACCAGCCAACCATATGGTTTCACCTCCTTAATCCCATTCTTAACCCAAAATAAGTTTCCTCACTGAGCTCCAGCAGGCTGCTATTGTAATGAGCTGGATTCCCACCGAAAGGTAGCTTCAGTTCACCTTAGGTCCAGGCTGAAGGGGAAGAAACAAAGAAGCTCTCATTTGCATGAAGACCAGGCCAGGTGCATAAATAAATTGATCCCATTAGATAGTTAAGATGTTAAGCCTTTGGCCTAATGGAAATCTTAATTATGCTTAATTGCCCCAAAGGAGCACCGGCACCTCCGTGACTTGTAGAATTAACAAGCAGCAGCCCGAATGAGGCCAAAACACACAAGTTGGAAACATAGGCTTTCTGTTGTGACCTCTGGAGGGTTAATTTGCCTCAGGCTGCAGGAGACACATCATCACAAGGTTAGAGGTGTCCACTGGTCTTCCCAGTTCAGAGAGCACAGAACTGTGTAATAATTTAAAACCCTGCTGCACTAAACCCTTAACTGTGTGCATCAGGGAAGGATTTAAAATAGCCATCCAAGTTGATAATTCAGCTGCTACATTTTTTGCCCTTGACTTTCCTCTTAATTGTACATCAGCACGAATTCTTTGCCTATTCAGGAAATGTGTTAATTGGAAATGGCATGAAGTAAACAACCTCACAAAAGGACAGAGAGGGAAGAGGAAGGCTGGGCAAAATAAATGTAGCGACTGTCTTCAGTTCCTTGCCAGACGGGTAAAAGGTTCAAAAGCAGACACATCACTTAGTGAATAAAAGAGAATTCCCCTCAAACAACTTAAGTCCAAGCTTTCCTTTCATATAAATGTCTGTGTGTAGGTAGACGTACAAAATGCCTGAGAAACAAACAATCACACACTGTTGATTGGCTGGACACGACATGCAGCAGTAATTAGCATAAAAAAACTTTTAATTATAAAACTAACATAGCTCTGCTAATGAGCATGTGTGCATTTATTTTTTGGAGAAGTGTGAGTCTGCAACAGATTATGTTTTCCTCTGGGAATTAGATAGCCAAATAAATAAAGCCTGGCATCTGTCAATCATCTGAGGGATGCTGAACCAGCTTTAAAGGGTCACGACTTCTTCCACTTACACGATTTAAAAATGCCGGCAGCATGAAAACTGGGGAGGAGAGGATGTGTGTGTGTGTGTGTGTGTGTGTGTGAGAAGGGGGGGTGGGGGTTATTGTAGCATATGATGTACTATAATTCTGCAAACCAGAGAAATGACACGGTTCAGTCAGGGTTGTGTTTTTTTTTAGCTTTTTGGATATGACAGTAAGCCAGGATTTGGACGGGAAAATATACCAAAAAAATGTTGTGTCACGTCAAGTTTGTGACGAGGGAGAATGTTTTGAGGTTAACTTACAGACAGATGAGAGAAATTAGACCTTGAACAGGAACCAGATAGAGAGACAGAGCTGATGTGAAATAGTGTTTCAAAACTTGGACTTTATAGAAAACATTTACAAAGAGAAAGGAGTCAAATATTCATTACTGTAAGTCTGCCAATGCAGTGGCAGAAAACTTCAAATCCTGAATATTTATTTATTAACATGAAATATATGTGACTTACAAAGCAACAGTGAAAGTTATGTATTAATGCTTTCAACGCTTAAACTTAACTTTAAACTTAAACTCTGCTAATCTGCTTCATCAGCAGAGACAGAACCTTAGCAGCAAAGTGTGATTGGTGCACAGAAGTACAGGATGTCATCCTTTTCACACTGGTGTTCATGTTGGATCCATTGATAAAGAAAACTGGATACAGCAGGGCCACGTTCATTCCTATGAATTAATGTTGCATGAAGCAAAATAAAAGTTTGTCTTCCTGACAGTAAAATTACGCTGATTTGGGGCATTGTTGAGCCCATAGAGCATGAATACTAGCGTCTTGGGCTAGCCAAGCAAGCTAACTTCTGGTTAGCCCTCCGCCAACTTGAATACAATGATTAGATCGTTCGGCTCCTGTAGACTTTTCAAATATTAGCAAATCGAATGGATCAAATCAAAAAATGGTGAAATTAGACATTTCAGGTGGGCTGTAACCTTCAAAAATACATATACACTGGTGCACTTCCTGGGGGCTTAGTTTTATTCTAATGTTGTCTGTATGTATTTTCTCTACATCAGACTTCATTAAACATTAGGGGACAGTAACCTCTGCTAACTCTGGCACCATGTCTTCACAGGTGAAAGCTGAAATAGGTTGAAATATGCAAAAGTAGTTAGTAAACTCGGTTTATGCCAACAGCGTTCATTTTATCCTAACATGAATTCAGCTTGCTAATGTAAAGACATGAGACTGGTCTGTGGACCCTCCAACAAAGACAAGCTTGTTGAAGGATGAAATTTTGTCCCAGAACTGAGCTCGATTTTTCAACAATAACATAAAACCCCTTTTGTGAGTAAAAGGTCGAGGAAGCATGGTGTTACTCTACATAACCCCGCTCTGTCACTGAAGAATATCTAGATTTAGTCTGACGTCACATCTTACTCTGCTACAGCCCTCTGTCCTTTTTACCCGCTCTCAACCAAAGACAATCACCTCCATTTCTGGGACAGGACTAATGTTGGCTTGTTGCCCCGCTAATAAAACTTCCATTGCTTCTGGGAAGGGAGATTCAACTGAGGAATCATGTTCATTAGCGCAAACAGGGAGACGAGCTGTTTGTGAAATAAATGCGGCTGATTAGTCCGCAGAGAAAAATGAGAGGACAGAGACAGGACAAAGTGAAAGGAGGAGGGGAGCAATTGATGGAGGGGAGCGAAGCAGGGTGAATCGAGCAAGATAACCATATCAAAACTGAGCGAGAGAAAGAAATAGAAATGGAGAGAGACAAATAAATGGCAAGAGAACTAATGCAGCATAAAAAGCCAATTTCCTAAACCTCTGAAACCCCCTCCTGGGTGGAAACAATTACTGCGGACGGGGAGACAGTTATGATTAAACAAGTGAAAGCCTTGACAGTGGAGATAAACTTTAGAGAGGATGGGCTGACAGTCGTGTTTGCAGCAGAGTATGATAGCTAATTCGCCACTGCTGATCAGCGCCTGCAGTGAGAGCAGCAACATGGTAAATGACAGTTCAGAGTCAGAGGCATTGAAACACAAACACACTCACAGAACCCGGCTGACACATGACGGCGGGGCTGTGTTTCGCCAAAGTCGACGCTGAACTTTACATGACTTTCTCTCTCATCATGGATCACGCCGATTGCCAGTTTCTCAAAGAAATAAAAATGACGTTAATTGTATTTATTTGAGTGCTATGAAAGGCAGCACGGAATATCTTACGGAAAACTAATTTCAAGAATAGGATGAGTCTTCAAATGAAATTATTCTGGATGGTTTCAGTGCTGAGCCTTCGCTGCATGGCCGCATCTTCATCATCAGATTAAAAAACAAGAGGCACAGTTCGAAAATCATCAGCTGAATTAATGAATTAAAAGTGAATAAATTCTTGGGAGACGGGGAGAAAAATGGTCAACAACAACCAGCGACATCAAAATGACAGCAGGGGGCCACTTTGGCATCTGCTGAAAGGCGAGGATTGTCATTAAATAAATAATGTTTGGCTGGATTGCTTTACTCTTTGAAAAACTCTGCTGTGAAATTGGTACGCTTCTCCGAGGGAATCATAAGCAGATAATAATTGCCACAAAAGCGTGCAGGGGTTTCAAATGGCGATGGGTTCTATTTCCACAAGAATTAGTCACGCGCTGATTTAGTTTGGCCACTTCTGGGTGACTCAGAGAACTCTTTGCCCCCCAAAATTCACTTCTTTTACGACTCACCTTTCTCCTTCACTGCAGTGAATAATAATCTACCCATTCTGGATGTCTGAAATGTCAGCGGAGAGAGAGCGAAAAAATTCAGTTCCTAAATGGAAGTGAGTGTGGAGGAGGAATCATTCAGCATCTTAGAAATTTAGATTTATTTTAACAAAGTTTTAATAGCCTATTCATTTTAAAGAGTGGTGTGAGTTCTTTATTTTTATTTCAAGTCTCACTCACCATGAAGATGAATATTATTATCAGTAATCCAGCAGGCTGGCTGTCCTGCAGTCATGTTGTTACACATTAAGCATGAAGTGCTTTCTGCACGTCATGCCAAGTGGCCCTCTACAGCACAAGACAAGTGTTTGAAGTGCCTTTTAAAAATCACTTAAGAAGCCTTTTTTCTTCTAAGATAGTGTTGTGCAAAACTTCAGCTCTTTGTGCTGCACCCCGAGACGCCAAAAGCCGAGAACACGGAACCGAACCTGGCTCATGTCTTTGAGGCCCGATCCAGTTGGCAGATACGAATATTGATATTGGACAGTTCTGCAAGGCTGTCTTCATTATTTGCACAAAGGAACCACAATGTAGTTTAGAAACACAAAACCTACTGGTTAAGATGAAGGAATGTTGAACATGCCAGTTCACCGCCCCAACTTCCACATCTCCACTATAGGTCAGGATAAAAGCAGACTCTATTATTGGTACTGCCATATTTGCAACAACAGCCAAGCTAATGAAACCTATTGCAAAAAAAAAAACATAATACATTACATTACATCACAGAGCTTTACTCAACCAAATGATCCAAACACAACCCGGACATCGAGCAGTGTGACAAAGCTGTGGTATGTGACGAAAACAGCAGTCACTAAGTTTGTCTCTAAGGACAGATTTTAGACAGTAAACAATACATTAAAGCTGCAGGTTGTAGCATCAAAACAATGAGTTAAAAGATGCTAAAATGCTCCATAGAGGTGACGGGAACTGCAAAGTGGTGGGTTTCTCACTATGAGTAACCCCTTTCACAAAACACAAAGTCATTTGATCAACTGATAATATAAATCTATTGAATGGAGCAGCTGTAATGTTTCTGAGTGACGGCTGTACTTAAAGCTACAATAATCTAAATTTCGCTCTCATACATCCAGGAAAACACTACGCCTTCAATGCTAATCTGAGGCTGTGAAATGTTAAAATAAATAGAAGATTGAGTGAATATGCTATTTTATGAATTCTGTTCCAACAAGAATATTTTATGCAAGTAATTAAGAATATGAATATGTCTTAGTAAATGTGATTTGTATTGAATCTTATGCATTCAAAACAATTCTCTAATTTACCTCTAAAATGAAAAATAAACCGAATTCATCACGGAGCAAAGATTGTTGTGCATCATACTTGTCGGTAACTCATCATCTGTGTTGATGTATTTTGAGAGAAATGATCAACATCGACGTTACATATAGCCCGAGGCAGGGTGGTGACACCAGTTGCTATGATACACATCCTTTTTTCTTCCTTCTATCAAAGCGGGTCTTGCTCTTTCTCTCTGGTTTTGCCTGGTCTTTCTATCTATAGATTTTGGTCTCTGTTCCAATTATTCATTCCGTTTCTGATGTAGCCTATTCACCCTCCTTGTTTACAGATATAAAATGACAAGATAAGTGTGGAGGATGGTTCAGAAGCGAGCAGATGCTGGCATTTCAGCTCTGTAAATGGCAGTTTATGAGGAACAACAGAGGGCAGGGGTGGCAGGAGAAGGGGGGTGGGGGAAGGGGCCACCATTTCTAGAGCAGGATCGCGCAGCCTTTGGCTCTGAACTCATTACCGCTCAAATCAAAAGATTCTGTGGAAGGAGCACGCCGCTGTCACTGAAATGTCTGTCCCGCTCTCCTCAAAGAACAGAACTTTTCTTTCTGCCACGTCATTTGCCTCCCAACCACACCACCACCACCACCACCACTACCCCCACCCCGTTCGCTTCCTCATCTGAAGATGACAGGCAGCGAGACTTCACACGGCCGCTGCAAACTGGGTCAATACCAAAACTGAGACTGAGAGGAGTGAGAGGGGGAAGATGGGAGCGGGCTCGCTGCCGCTCTAGTTTGAAGACGTGAATGATAAGACGTAACAAAAGGGTAATCTATCACATGCGGTTTGTTTTAATTGTTGCTCCCTCTCTCTTGCTGTGTGTGGGTGGACACACATTAGGGCTAGGCTGAAAATATGCTCTTTAGCTCCTGGAGACTAGCAGCCATGCCGTGGCTCCCTCTGCTGTCAGTGAAGGCAATGTGACTTTACCTGGTCACAGTGGCAGAATTTGCACTCGCCTTTTGGGTGTTCTTTCTAGATCAGCTAGCTGCCTCAAGCGCCGAAGGGTTCAGGGCCCTACTCGAGGACATTTCATTAGTATTGGCACCACAAATTAAATACTAAAAATAAAAGTAAATTGTTGCTTCATTTATTTGATATAGAACCAATACTATAAATCAGTAAACCCCAAGGACGGATATTTGGAAAATGTGGATTAGCTTAACTAATTTGAAAAAAAATGTAACTATGATCTGATTGAAAATATATATATTTCCAGATATTGAGTCAAATAAAACACCTGAACACTATGTTCTCACATTATGTGTAAAAACTAGTTAGCAAGCAAGCAGAGGAGGCTAAACAGTTGTAAAATGGTTAAGTGGCTACAAGAGTTAGCTAAAAGTAATAAAAGTATGGTTGAAATACTGTAGTTAGCAAAAAGTAATGGATAACAGTAGAAATAGTTAAACGCAGAGCTAAATATAGTATAGTAGCTAAATATAAAAGTATTTTTAGCTACTTTTAGCTCATTAAAAGTAGTGAAAATAGTTGAAATAGCTTAAAGTAATGGGTAAATGGCTGAAATTGTTCATAAATGGTTAAAACATCCTGCTGCACCACTCTTAAGTGGGCCACTGAAAGGGCCATGAGGGAACATCAGACAAAGGCTGGGAACCACTGGGCTTTACTGCATTACTTTTGATTGATGTTCACTTCTAATGTCTTGCTGAATGAAAACAGCATCTGTTTTTTTTTAACCCACAAAGATGTGCAGAGGAGGTTGAAGTCATTTTTCAGCCCTGGGTGGTGCCTGCAGCCCTTCTTTCAGGCTGCATACAGAGCCAACACCCTCCACCTAGAAGTTTAGACAGCCTGTATACTGCCTGAGAGGCAAAACCCGGGGCACGAAAATGTAAAGCACACCCTGCTGCTTGATAAAGAGTAACTTCACAATAAATCCACTTTTTTGAGTAACTAAACTGCAGTCACTTTATTGCACTAATGCAATAAGGATGATCTATTGATCCCATTTCCATTAAAATCCAACCTGCTGCTCTATCTTGAAGCCAATCTGCAGCTGCAAGTCCTCCGACACCCCTCCGCCAACCTTAAATAATTCAATTTCAGGCACTTTTTAATTTTGCTACATTTCAAAGACTCAGCCCTTCTCTTTCCTCTTCAAAGCCAGAATCTTGACTGCATTTATTCAATACCTGCAGCTGCAGCACTGAGTGTACTGGGAGCGGCTGAAGCAAGTCACTTTTGGTGTACATCCATATTAATGTACATCTTGACAGAGAGGGTTCCTGCTTTTTTTCTTTGAAAATGAAAACAAAACAAAAAAAAAGAGAGAGAAACCTGCATGAAAAGATGCGGCCATGTTGTCCTAATCAATTCAAAAGACACCCACTCAGTTAAATGAAGCTGCCGAGCCAAATTGCTGTCTGACGAATGTGTGATTCTAAATGTGTGAGTGAAGAGGTTGTGTGGGAGTCTTCTAATGTTTACTCCTCTCTGCCTGGACTCGCAATGCTCAAGCGGAAAAAAAATAAATAATCCAGGTACGCAGAAGATTTCAACTTTCAGTGTCCTTCAGTGCAGCTCAGTGTAACCGTCGCTGCTGCTTTTAAAGCACAGCTGAGAAAAAAATTCAAACAATTCTCCCAATGCCGAGGTTTGGAGGGATTGCTTCTAGCTTTCATGGAGAGCTTGCAGAAAGGTCAAGCATCAACAAAAACTTGTAGACCATCAGGGGACCAGTCTCCCATGACCTCTTCTTCTTCTTCTAGCCTCTTGCACTTGTGCCACATGGATGGCAGATGTTGATCAGCAGACGCGTCGCGGGGGCCGCCATTCTGCTCCCAGCTGTTGGAGCGTCTTTGTCCTCACATTTCCTCTGGAAGGAAAGTCGGACCATCTTGTGTCTGAAATCTTAACAGCAGATGGATTTTAGGTCACTTCCACCACCTCTGGCTGTCTGCAGAAATAACTATAAACTCACAATGTAGCACGCAGCACATGGGATGTCACCTCAGCGCGACGAGCTGTCACAACAAAGGGGGGAGATTTTCTCCCGGTTGCCTCTGCCGCTTTTTAATCATGCCAAATTTATTTTGGCTCCCTCTTTTTTCGCACAAGCTCTACTGATTCCTGAAACATGTTTCATGGTGTGTGTCTTTTGATTTCTCATAAGAGGAAATTTGTTTTCCAGCCCTGATGCGAGAAATCAGAAAGTTGCCTCCTCGTCTTTGCTGCCTTTAAGTAACTGACTGCATCCATGGGAAAACATTGCAAAATCCTTTGTAGTATGTATCCTCTTATTTAGCATTTATTAGCAACTTTATTGTATAAATATACTGCATATATATAATATATAACACATAAACATATAATAATGTACAATCAGATTTTATACTATTACAAATGTGTTTTCACTCTATTAATAACCACTTACAGTCATTAGATGTTTATATACTCAAGGTATTCCAATATAGGCTCTAAATTTAAAAAAAATGCTCTTCTCATCTCTTGATTAATCTTTCACTGCTCTTTTATTTCCGTTTTTTAAATTTTGAGCAACTAATTACTGCAATCTTACTCTATTTCTGGTCTATTTATACTCATTTATACTCATCTCATTTTATTCTGTATTCATTCGCCTTGTAGCTCTTTGAATGGCCTTTGTGTTCGGTGCCGTGCAAATCAACTTGCCTTGACTTGCCTTACAAAAGAAAAGGCTCAGGTGCAGCCCACAGCCAACTCCATGGCAACACAATATTATGTGTTTAGATCAGCCAAAGCATGCTGGGAACCCCGGTGGCAACACTTCAAAACATACTTATTGCACAAGAAAAAGAATAGAAACAAAAGAAATGATGAAATGTATGCAAGTTAGGTGAAAAATATCATATTTTTAGGTAATATTACATCATCTGTACTTTTTAGGGGCAGAATAAGGCTCAGAATGGTCCAGTCATCATGGTTTTATACCCCTGGGATATTGACACGTGTCTATCCATGTGCTGGAAACCTCTGAATATGCAGGCAAAAAATATTGCTTCCTATTTGTGAATTTTCTTTTTTTATAAAAACTCTCCCTTACAGAGCTACTGAAGCCCTAAAAGATGATACATGTTTATCTATAAGATGTAGAAATACCAGTACAAGGTAACAACATGATCAGTTGGGAGTGAAAACAGCCTGGAGTTGAAAGGGTTAAAGCCAGCATGCATATATAATCGAAATGAGTGTACGTTAAACTGCCATAATAACAGCTCAGTGTGTTTCTGCTGCTATCCAGCAGGACACACTGTTACATTATTAATCCATATCCAGGGGGAGCTGCCCGGCCGTCCCGGCTCAGTCCGGGCTCTGCAGCCCAGCTCGGGCCATTAAACACCATGGGAGCCCGCTGCTCACAAGTCGGCTCACGTCGGGGCCAACAGCAGATTGCCCTGCCTGCTCTAACGCAGCGCCACTATTGGCTCATGGCACATTGGGTATGGCTGAGGCATCATCGTCTTCCTGAAAACATTAAGGTCTTTTCTCGGGCTCAGACAGCCCGCTGTAGACCCCTTTGTGCCGCGAAGAAAGAGAACGGGGAGGGATTTAAAAGAAGGGAGAGAGAGTGACACATCGACTAAGCAGGAAACCGACTGCTGCTCACATTACGCTCAGACATATAGTCTGAGCCAGACAGCTTTTTTGAAGGCTCTGGGATTCATATGCACCAGGCGTCTTTGGCTTCATTCACCCACAGGAACTGGAAATCACATCTTTACCCTCACATGACCCAGAGCTAATAGTTTTTTGAGCCGGAGAAGAGATGCGATCATTGGGCGCATTAGGCTAAAAAATCAACTTGTCTTTTCTTGTACACATGCAAGCCTTAGAGGAAGATCTTGTTCCTGCTGTGACCTAAAAATTCTTCTCCGTTGCTGCTCAGCTTTGGCAACAACTTAATCTTTTGTAAACTCAGACACGTTGGGATGCTGTTCGGCAAAGACGCATCACTCCAGGCATGATCGCTTCCGATTTAAGGGGCTGAATCGTGACCCCTTTCAAAGTAAAACTGCAAAACACTAAAGACAGCTGATGCACCCCTTGTCTAGAAAGTTAACATTGATATTTATAGTTTTAAACTTTTACATCGACCCACTGGTGAGGTGTTTTTTTATTTTTTTGATGCCTCTGGAAGAGTTGTGGGGTTGCTTGGCAGTGTGGGAGCGATGCACCTTGCTCGCCATCACCCCATCCTGCCAAAAACTCCAGACGTGTTGGCTCTGAGCTGCAAGATGTTCTCTCCACCTCATCCATCACCGGCGTGGTTGGAAACACGGGTAACCAGGTTTTACGCAGAGAACAAACACAGGATAATAAATTTCCCTGTTTTCCTTTTGCTATCAGCCCATTAACTTCACACAGAGCTCAATATGGGACTCTGCTTTTCTAATTTTCTGCGAATGCATATAATCAAAATGCTCATTAACTCAGGTACTAAAGACATTTCTCAGCCTAAACAAAGCACTTTGAAACATCTCCATCTTTTTTTTCATGTAAAAGTAATTTCCTGTTTCTGTGCAATCACACATTTAAAAGCTGTTTTTTTTATTTCAATTTCATAATTAGCTGCTGGAATCGATGTTGAAAGTGCTGCTCAAAAATAATTATGTAATTCTAAATCACAGCAGATAGAGACATTGTTGATCATTTGCATGAGTGAGCTGGCAGCGTGAGGCTGGTTGGGGATTTGGAGGAGGGACGCTGGGTACGGCGCTGGCCCCCCCATCCCTCACGTGTACAGTCAGAGTGCTCGTCCCCGATGTTCCATTGAATTTGGCCCACGTTCCAACCCCATTTAGAGTGAGAGATCAGCGTGAGTGAAACCAAAAGTGAGAGAAAGAGTCCCAATGTGATATCTGGCTTTGGCTGAGGATAATCTTTTTTTTTTCTTTTACTTGTTAATGTGCTAGAGGTGGTTAAATAGAAAGAATTTGGTGCTGCTTTCTTACTTTTAAATGCAGCATGAGCGTGGAGGTGTCCAGTGTGAATGCAGTTTGGGAAAAAAAGAGCAAAATAAAGCGTGCTGAAAGGCTGCAAACACCACAGAGAGTTTCATAAAGTGCCACCTGTTGCCTGCCTACATGATAACCTTGAGAAAGGCAAACATTGGAAACTTTGACTTGAACTGAATAAACTGATTTTATGTCAGTGAATCTCGCCGTCCAATGTGCAAACACTTTATGGTACCAAATCCCAGCGTGACTTTTTCTGTGGTGCTCCTCAAGGTCTTGGTGGCTTAATGTGGTATTTTGGAGGGATTTGTTTGGCCCTTTTTTTTTTTTTTTTATCAATTCTCAAGTGTTCAAAAAACGGTTTAATCAGCCCAGTCAGGGCTGCAGCAGAGTAAAAAAATACCTTTTTTTCTCCTCACCTGCCACAATGCTTTCGTCTGTCCCTACTGGAATCTGTGTGGAAATCTTTAGAAGTGGAAAGTCATTGGCACCAGACTATTCTTATCTTAGGAATTGCTCTTTTAAACAGTAATATTCTTTAATCATAAGAAATATGGTGGTATGTGAGCTGCCAGCCAATGTTTACTGTGTATTTGGCATGTAGCAGGAACTGATTTCATTCCCCGGAGGAGGCTGAACAGTCAGTATGTGTTATGACATATGAATTTAAAGGTAAAACAGAGTCGAACCCTGATTGGGCCCTCAGCTCAATTACAGAGGTAAAAGCATCATCACAACAATCCAAGAACGCTCATTTTCAAATGAGCCATGTGCATACAGCAGGAGAACATTGTGTATGTTACTCAACACATTATTAGGAGACGTACTTACAAGGCCGGGCCATGAAGAGCTCTAACTGGTGTCTGTGAATTGTTTTCTGATTTATGCCTATTAGGAGACATGGATGATGTAGTACACACTCTGCAGACAAAAGGTCTCTGGGACTCGTATATTACTATACATATATATATATATATATGATTTGATTTGATTGTCAGTGATTGTCAAGGAAAAACTACCTGAAACTACCTTATACACAGTGAAATAGTTTAGTCCAGTGCCCTCCAAAGGCTCACAAGATAAATCTGCATTGATCTGTATTCAATTTCTTTTCATTTTTCCCCAATCTTTGCTTCTGTGTGAAATATTAGATCATTTTAGGTTGTTTACAGTGATTTAAATGAAGCCACGTGAGAAGTTTAGAGGGGAAATGACCCCTGACTAGACTGTGTTATAATCATAAAAAATAGAATGCACAACATTTCGATCTGAAATATACAGGAGCAGAATTATAAAGTCACATAAAATGGAAATACTCAACTAAAGTACAGTCGGTTAAATGTATTTGGATGCTTTCCACCACCGTTTGTTGTTGTACAATACATGTTAGTCTGACTAGTAACACAGAAACCACAATCCTTACAAATATTTTCTGTATCATTATTTCCCATAATGCATGTTGAGCTCTATTCTATATGACAATAGAAACTTTAAGAAATTGATCCAAAAGTTGAATAAGTCCTCAGACGGAGAAAAACAAAGAGAGAAAAGAAGCTGTTTGGGTGTTTTCACAGATGTACCAAGACCAGCACAGTGAGCCTCGAGAGGCCTGGCTCTTTGATACTTTCTCTGTGGTTCAGTAAACAAAGATTTATTGAAAGAGCATGATTTGCAGCCCACGCGTTTTATACACACACACACACACACACAAACACACACTCACGCCGACTGAAAAAGTTGGCAAATGTCATGCTCCCGTCAGACGTGGAAAAAAAAGAATCAAGTTCTGCGACTGGCACCTGGCGGAAGGATTATTCTGATTCTCCGTCCGTCCGTCTCCACTTCCCACAAACGTTTCTTTCCCACATGGCGTCCATCCAAATGGCTCAGTGATGCCGCTGAGGTGTCTGTGGCTTTGCCCGAGGGAAAATATCTATTACCCACCCCCACCACCATTCCCCTCCTTGTTTTTCTTGCCTGGCAGAGGAATAACCGCTCAACGACTCAGGGCTTTCACCTCTACTCTGATAAAGGTTATCTTGGCAATTTAGTGCTGGCGATATCGCATTATGGAGAGAGTTATGAGGCGGAAATCAAATTTTGCTCCCAGTGACTCTGAGGAGAGGGAAGATGAAAGGTGTATGGGACTGCACAGTAATGATATGGTAGAAAATGTTGCGTGTGTTTGTGAGAGTGCATGTGTGTGGGTGTCTGTTTGCATGTCTACTATCCTATACAGTCTCCCAGGAACGTTAAACCTGCAATTTCACCATAGTGGAAAGTGCTTTTTAGAAGATTGCTTCATCCTACTGCAGGCTCACGTTATATATGAAAGTGCTCAATGGCTAGTTTCAGCCAGGCTGTTTAATGGACATGCTGAATCCTGTTAATAAGACTCAGAACTGCTAGCTCGGCTCTGCAGGTTGCCTTATGCAGGCTGTCACAGCAGCCAGAGAGTTAGTGGGTTTGGGGTTTTTCCCCCCCTAAATTCTTCATTTGAGATGCAAAGTCCCTAATGCAGGGGTTTTCAAACTGCGAGGGCAAGGAGGGAGAGACGTGAGGCGTCAGTGTCAGAACTCTGTCAGATCTGAACACACAGACAGGCCTCAATGTGACGCACACTCTGATCTTTGATATCCATTTTGAATAAAGGTCCTTTTTTTGTGTGGGCATGTCCCCCTGAAAATGGGTTTTGGTATACACACACACACATATATATATAGTAAATGTTTTGCTTGTTAGTAATATCAAAAGGATTTTGAATGTGTATGATTATAAATGTTGATATCGACAGTGGTGGGAATCCTGAGTGAGTGGACACACTCCCAACACAGCTGTGGACTACTGTGAATATATGGGCTGTATTGTAGGCACTGTGTCACCTTATTACTGACATGTCTTGAGAAAAGAAACTTTGAGCCTTTTTTAACTTTTAAATCAATGTAGAGGTGATAGGTCTGTGCGGGAATTTACCTTTTGTTTTCTTTTTGGAATTGATTTTTCGGGGAAATTGATACCCTGCACCACTAAAGAGTGTGTGCGTGCGTTGTCTTTTACTCATCAAATAAATTAATAATGATATTGTATTTATTTAAATAATATTATAGACATCCATAAATCCTAGAAAAAAAGATGCTCCTTACAACTTCAGAACTTCAAAATCACCAAATGTGTCTTTTTTTCAATATAGAAGTAATCCACTGGTAGTTCTCAGTACATCTATGGGCACACATCGATGAAACATGATAGCTAATTGGCCATACTTTTAATGATGCCCATGTGCCACAATGCAAACACAAAAATACAGGCTGAAAGATGAAGACTTAATTCACTCAACCAGTATTTGCCATGTTAGCGTTCTAACAGTTGGGTATAAGAAATAAGAGTGCATTTTGGTACACTTTATTGTAGGCACAGGATGAAAGCCCACACTGTACAGATAGCATTCATAGTGAAGCTGATAACTCAGCATGTAGAGTAACACCTCCTTCCCTTGTAAAAGAACAGGAAATTAGAGAAACACATTACTATCGGGCCGACCGAGAGAACCTACAAAGCACACCATCATGTCACACCTCCTCTATTTGTCAGATGCATTATCACATTATTATATTCACAGTTTACCCAACTCCCTGGAGAGCAAAGAAAATATGCTGTTGCAAGGCTCATTCTGCCAAAATGGTTGCCAAGACAATGAGATTTCACTCGTTTTTTCCTGGAGTTTCACTATATTCTACTCTCCCACTTCATGTACAATTACTAAAAATATTACCATTGGAACATTTTTGCCGAGGGATATGATTTCAGCTGCTGCTATATGTTTTGTGGAACTGTTTTCCAGATTATGAAACAGAATTATAGAGAGAGTGCAACCTTTTACACCTCTGAGGTAGTCGCTGGGAGCTTGGTTGTCACACATCAAATTGGTTATGTGATGGGGCTCCTCTTACTGTTGGGGATGAAAATACATTTTTAGCAAAGCTGGGGAACATTTTTGTATCGTGGAGGATTCAGACTGTTTCAACTGCTGTGAGGACACCATGAAACTGGGAGGTAGGACAAAACTGGTCGCGCTTTCTCATGGTCCCAAACACATTCAGGTCACATACACTGGCTTCTGTTGTGTCTTGTCCAATGGGGTGACCCCTTTTTGATGTGCTCTATACATCAAAAAGTAACTGTGCTGACTTCATGAAAGTTAATTAGCCAGTGGATGGTGCGTTTATGTGTTGTAATTTGCAGTATGCAGTTTTTTCGTGGTGTACTGTACTGTACCTGCTCCACATCAGCATGACAGCATTGCAAATGCGAAGATGTTAGCACGTTATGTGATGTTAGCTTTTAGCTCAAAGCGAGTACAGCCTTACAGAGCAACTCTAAATCTGCAGTCCTTAAAAAAACAATGAAACTGTAATAGAATTAAAGGATGTCAAACGCCGGCACACACACGTTGTAGATGTCTGTAAAGTGGGCAAACAACTCTGTTTCCTCTCAAAGTGAACCCCCGTCATCAGCTTCTACCCACTAGTCCAGCACCCCGTACAGAGATAGAGGACTGGACACTGAGATGCACACGTATCACAACAGTGACCCCAGCTGGACAGCTAAAACCCTGAGATCTGATACCATGTCTGGGTTTGTTTGGCTAAATGACCCTGTGCACCTCCCACAGTGGTCACACCTCTAACCCTTTTCATCACTTCACCAAGAGAAAAAAAATAACAAGCTTAAGTTAAACCCCATCCAGAGGCTTTTTGCTCTGGCGCTGTACCACAGAATCACAGGATGAAGGATTGGATAGAGTATTTCAGTGTCAGAGAGAGCATCTGTGCTGTCTGTGGCTGGCTTTATTCTTACTCTGGCTGCTATTTTGCTCCTCTCTGCAGTTTGTTCCCTCTTGAGCCATACATAGAATGACGTCCTGAATCCTGAGAAGTGTTGGATGAATGCAATATGTCTCTGTATAATTTTAACAAAGATTTAAGCTTAATCTTTTCCTAACGTTGAACACAAAGGTCCTGCCAACATAAATCCCTGCCTGTCAAGCATCAGTATACATGCATATTTCATATTTGTGAGAAGCTGAAAACCTCATGCAAGCAATAAACAAACGTCTATATACGTGCTGACACAAAGCTGGCACAGGCAGGCCTCCACACACACACAATGAATGCAGCTGCGTCAGTTGAACGCCCTTGAGGTTTCCGCACCCTGCCTGCTAACACTAATCCGCGCCATTTCTTAGAGCGTGGAAGCCCCTTTTCAATTTGGAATGCGTTTTTTTAAATATATATATATATATATATACACGAGGATGATATCGTTGGAAACCTGAGTTGAGAGTTTGGGGGAGTAAAAAAGAAAAAAAAAAAGTGCTTTAGCTGACCTGTGGTCCACAGCGGCTAATGAGCTCAAGAGGAGCTTCAATCCATATGATTGTCAAAAGAAGCGAGTGCTGAGCAGTGCGGCCAGACAATCGATGGGAGAAAAATGAGGCGTGTATGCTAATCCATAAGTGTTTGTTCCAAAACAAAACTCTTCCAAACTGGAGGGAAAAGTTTTACAAATGACTAAAAAAGGGCTGTGGGTGAGGAGGTAGAAGGGGTCATGTAGGGAGGGTAGTCTGACTTATTTAGGAGAGCAGGGGTTGGTCTTTTAACTTTTTCTCCTCCCAAATTTACATTTTATTTCATTCTTTCCTCAAAAAATAAATTAGACAGTTATATCTCTACACCTTAATCATCTTTTTACTGTCCCCTGCCAGGGAGGAGGGGCATTATTGGGTATTTGTGGCAGAAAACGTGCATCAATCCTGGACTGAGCTCCAAAATGAATAATTATCTTAAAAAGTCATTGAATATACTTCTAGTCTTTTAATTACATTTTCCAGCAGATGAGGTGAGTTTTATTTGTTAGAAAACAAAATGTGGAAATATTGAAATGTACTGGAGCCAAATCAAATCCAACTTTTAATGCTTTTAATGTAAGAAGAACATGCACCATATTGAATTAGTTGTCACGGTATTCATTTGTGTAGTGTTTTCAGCCAAGATGGCCAGACTCTCAGCACCCACACAAAAGCGTGGCTAGTGCCTCACTCAGTAACCCTATCACGACTCGTAGCACCAAAAGCAACTATTCTGTGATTCCCTTTTCTCCTCTCCAATTCTGCCCCGGCCAAGCATGCTATGAGCATCCACTGGGACGCCTCAGTGCAGCCCCAGTGTACTGCATGTACTCGCTATATTGTAATGAAAGGGGGGAGACAGTGGAGAAGTCAACAAGAGCTGGAACAGAGTCGGTATTCAAAGCCGTGAACTCCGCAGGGTCACGCTATTCATATTAGCACACAGAATGGAAAATAATGGATATGTAGGATGGTATGCAGAAGTGGGTGGTAGCTTTAGCTGCAGTTTATTGATTATGTGCTCAAAGTTACAAGAGGTATTAATTCACTGAACTGAATGGCCGATGCTAATATGTGACAAATCCATTTTTGCTGATTTTAGTTCTGACATTAAGTAATAAAGGTGAAAAATCCAATTTATGTTATTGAGGTCATTCCTGCAGAGTCAGCTACAATTTCACACCCTCTAGATGTGAGCCTGATATTAAACTAGGATTAACTAGCCCCACAAAGCGATGCACAAACAATGATGTTTCGTTATTTCCAAGTGTTTTATCATGCATCATCAGCTGGTGGCGATCCCAACCTCTCACCTTTTAGGTGCACATTTGAAACCCTGGTTGAGTTTGAAACATTAAAAACGCAGCCAAAAACTATGTTTTCAATCAGGTCATGGAGGGAACAACGCTGCTGTCACGCTTTAATGTTCGAAACAATAAAAAGTCAGCCAGAAACATAAAGCTAACATTAGCTTCATTAGGTTGGGTCAAAACAGTAAAAGCCAAAAACAGCGTTTCCATCAAGCCCCTAACGTCCTGAGGCTAATGTGAAGCTAATTAGCTAATCACAAATTTTATATTCCTTGCAGCAGTCGCCAGTCAGCAAAAAGTCGATTAACCGAAAGTGAGTATGGTTATTGATCCATTAAAGTACACATAACGCATAAATGAAGTAGTTGTTGTTGCACCTGCATGAGCCACATTTCTGACTAAATGTAGTAGTACAGTGCTGAACCTGTCAGCTGTAATGGCCCACTCATCAGGCTACAGGATCATATCACAGCAATGCAGCAGCTTGAGCTCCGTCTCAGCATGTGTGCCAGTGAGGGAGAAGAGGTGATGGACTTTGAGACTGGGTCCTTTTACAAAGCTATTTCAAACAGTTTGCAGTGTCTGCTTGACAACCTAGACACAGTTCATCTCCCGCAGCAGCAGGGGTTTTAGGTTTCATTTCAATTTTCTCTCTGTTTTTTTTTTTTTTTTATGTGCAGGGCACAGCGGGAGTGCGAATCACCGTTCGGGTATGTTGGGACAAGAAAAGAAAGGCCATTGCTTGTGGCGCAGGACAAAAACTTTTGAAAGTTGCTGCATCTCAGCCATCATTAAACACTCAATTTTCAGACTGGCTTCACAGTAAATGGACAATTATCATGCTTGAGAGAGGTCTGGGCTTCCAAGGCCGACACTGAAGTACAAGCTAAATACAATTAAGCGGTCTTTTGTTGTCAAGGTGGATGAACACATCTTCTGGGGACAAGATGGTTGAAAGGATGTTATTGTCTACCAGCACACTATTAATTTAGAGGCTATAGATAGTGCAACAAACACCTCAATCTCCAGGTTTCTTTGTGCTGATGAACAGTTATCACACTTTTCCTGCTTCTATCTAGTGAAAACAAACGCTGGTTTAGCGGTCATGAGGTTTTTCTAACTTTGGGTGGAGCAGGAGTATAGCCAATAGAAAGCCTTTAGTGTTCGACGTCCACTCCTGATTGCCCCGAGGAAACACAGTTCTGATTGAGAGTGCATGTGCGCCCTAAGAAGGAAGGGAAATGAGGGGTGTCTGTCCACTTGAGGGTGTTTCCCAGCGAAAGAAAACCCAACTCAGGTGTTTACATAATCAGCGGGGTGTTAGCGTGTGTGAAATTAGGGGAAAATTAGTCATCAGACCGAATCTTCGCCCCTCACTCGCGCTTGTGCATGACTGCATAGCTCATCAGAAAACGTGCATCTGTTGAGGATACTTTCCGAATTTGATGCCATTGCATCATAGCGCCGCAGATGTGAAAGCTCTGTAAATGAAACACGTTGTTTAAACAGGCCTCCCCGGAGAGTCTGGGCAGGAAAATACTGAGACGAGAAGGAACAGAATATCAATTCAATTCAATTCAATTCAATTCAATTCAATTCAATTCAATTCAATTCAATTCAATTCAATTCAGTTTATTTTGTATAGCCCAATATCACAACAGAGTTGTGACACACAGTGCTTTACAAAGTTCACTGAAATAAACAAGAAGTGTAAGCGAACAAACAATCTAATAAAGAGTCCAGCAGGCCAATAACGAAAGGGAACGTCATGTACTCTTGCAGATAATAACTGACGCTTCTCAGGCTCCAACCTGTAAATCTGTGGTACTGTGAAATGCTTTAAACTAAGATATCCTACAAATATTGTAACTTCACATTCTTCGCAATTCTGAAAGTTGCACTGGTGCCCCGTGTAGGCCACGTTGTTCTCGCTGGTATCTTACCCGACCCTAAGAAGGGTCGTCTCAGGTTTTAATATCAAACATGTTGACATGACAGGGAAAATGTTAATATTAAATATATTCTCTGGTCCATAACATTAAAGCTGCATGAACTGATATCTTTGGCCACTTGTGGGCAGCGGAAACAAGCCATAAAGACAACACTGGCATATCATCTATCACTGTTTTAAGCTGATATGGCAAACTTGTTAGCAAACACTATCCTGTTCACACATCCAGCAGACACAACCCCATTTTTTACTCATTTCTTTTACAAACCAAAATTCAAAACCCACCACAGCTGCAATCAGTTCATCGTAGCATCGTGCTCATGTTTGCATTAGCCTTCTGAAAGTGCCCACAAGAAATGCAAGTGTAGCTAAAGTGAAATAGTGGTTGACCGAGTTGACCGTCAACATTTTCTCTCTTGCATTTCTGTCTTTACACCTGCCTTTATTTCAGCAGCCTCAGACTGAACAGTTCTCCGTCGTCAGTCCCGGCTGTAACCGTGTAAACATTTTCATAACGTTTTTAACACTATGGCCACGAACAAAAAGCTGTGAAGGGAAATGAACGGAAGCCAGCGAGACAGGAAAAACAAAGGAAGACAAATGGTTTCATGGAAGGGGGAAGTTAATTTGCAGAGCCATGCTCTGGGTTGAGTAAAGCGACTTCAACAACTTCATAATTACTCTGTCTGGAATTGATCAGACACTCTATTACTAAGAGGAGGAGGGAGGAAGAGATGTCTAAGCTCTCATTGTCTTCATTGAAGGTCTGCTCTTTGTGTCCACGTCCCAGACTGACTGAAAAACAGGCTAAATGGTCTTTTATTATCTTTTTCTTTTTGGGAAAGCTTAACTTCATAGCTGGGTAACGTTGACTTTGGAGCCAGACTTTTGTGCTTCGTCCTTTTCGGACTCCAACATGTTTCACCGTTTGTGTATATTTTTACTTTCATACACTTCTGTTTCCTGACAGAACAAATCGTGTGTGAGAGTGAACTGCTTTAACAGACCATCAGTGTTCAATAAGAATATTAAGAATCTCTCCAGATGCTTTATTTGTAGTTGTTTTGAAGCTTTTTTGCTGTTAAATGCAGCCTCTATTGATTTCAGCCTGCAGTAGCAGAAAGAGTCCACACGGGGTCGCTGTTCCACTATTAATTACAGTAAACATGCTATTGTCTCGCTAATTAGCTGTATCAGATCCTTTGAATGCCTTTAACCAGATCTATAGCAGCCTGCCAAAAGAGCCTCAGCTGGTTCAAAATGAGCAAAGTGTTCAGGGAAGTCCAGTTTGATTAACACCCTGCCCTGGAAGTCAAAAGCAAGTCAATATGCATAGAGGAAACTCCCCCAGGCCCTCAGAGAAGACAGCTTTTAGGGTATTTGTACTTGAATACTTAAGTATTACGAATTTATGTTACTTTACACCTCTAGCCCTCTGTATCTGTGAGGGAAACTGTGGGACTGCAATGAGTACAGATACACAAGGGTGGAGGAAGTGCTCAGAGGGAGTAAAGGAGCAGTTCCATAAAAATAATCCATTTACTTCAAAATATCACCAGCAAAGCATATGCTCAAAGCATCAGAAGTTGAAGTAGCTCTAACCTTTTCCAGAGTAATAATCTGTAAGAGTAATCTATATTATATTCCTTGATTCTCAACATTATTATTATTATCATTGTTTTGTATTATTTGGATGACTAAAAACTGAGAAGTTATTTACTGTTGGGTAGTTTAGTCCATAAAAGTAAAACATATTTCATGACTAATTCTATTTTGTCTATAAAATATGTATCTTTAAAGTAACTATAGCTTTAAGGGTGAAAAGTACAGTATTTCCTTCTATATGTAGTGATGTGGAAGTATAACATGAAATAAAAGTGTAAATACTTCAGTAAAGTGCAAGTAACTCAAAATAGAATACTAGTAGGAATTACATTGTTTTTTATAAACCTTTTTTCTCATGGAACTTTCAAATGTCTAATCAAATGTATTGATTTTTGGTTCGTGTGTATTTGACGGGACATCTGGTGCAGTAGCAATGCCGTGGCTGGGGGGTCGGTGTGTCTGAGGAGCCCCGGTGCCGCCCCGCGGGGCTCCGCTCCCGCAGCAGCCTGCAGTCGCTCGGCCCTCTGGGTGTGAATGGCCGCTCTCTGGCAGCCAATGGCGGAGCACCGGATGCGAGATATCCGCTGCAACAACAAGCGCTCTGTTCCCCCTTCAGCTTGACGCCATTTACAGCCCAAATCCCGACCTCCCCTCCGGAAAGAGCAAAAAAAAACACACACACACACTCACACACACACACACACACACACACACGCGAGGAAAGTGGTTGCAAACCCTCGCAGCCCAGCGGATAAAACACACCGAATTAAATCTACTTCTGCGCTGGAGTTTCTGTCGCTCGCTTCTTCTTCTTCTACAGTTTTTTTTAATTCTTCTTCTTCTTCTTGTGTGGAAAAGAGGGCTGAGGCTGAGTTTACTGACCGACGCAACTTTTCGCCTGTTTTAACGCCTCGTGCTCGTGCGCTAAAACACGGGATTTACGTTTTAGCGCTGCTTTTTTTTCTTTTTTTTAAAGAAAATGTGGGAAACTTTCTCAATGGATTTTACCGACTGAGACGCCGATGTGAGGAATAAACTCTCCCTCAAACTGGACTTATTTCACCTGCACGGGGGCTAAAGTGTCGAAAGCACGGTACGTATACCCTTTAGTAACAAATACACAGTCGCCTTCGTTAACTAAACGTATTTCTTGGCTAAAGTTTTGTCATAAACAAGCTAAAAAAGTGTTTTTGTGGTTTTTGCCAGGTTCCTACTATCTCTCTTCCTTTAGCTTATCACAGACCACTCATGTAATGTTGTTGTTTCAGCACAGAGGTTTTGTTACTTGTGTCACATTTTGAGGTTCTTTGTTGTGGCTATTTTTTATTCAAATTGTTAAATATAATTAGCTTACTCCTTAGCCTGGGCTAAGTTTACAGCATAGTTTAGCCTTCAGGTTCATTTCACAGCTTTATTAGATAGATATTACATGTAGGAAGTGTATTTATAGACCCTGAACCCTGTTCCTCCCCCTCATGCACCCACTGTAGCTGTGTGACACCCATGTGTAATGTCTCCCTTATCAGTTATCTTGGATCCAACGTGATTTCTGTTTTTAACAGTATAGTTTTGACTGCAGCTTTGCCACTTGTCCATCTTCACACATCCTCAGACTGTCATTTTGAAGAGCCGATGCCATCAGTTTGCTCAAGTTTACTTCCGTCAGCCCACCACACACACACACACACACACACACACACACACACACACACACACACACACACACACACACACCTCACCCACCCACTGTGGCCAACATGGCTTGCACGCAGGCCAGTGGAAGTGATTGAGAGCCCCCCACCACCACCACCCTCTCCTCTCTCCTCCCATCGACAGGTTAAAATTTGAGTGCGCTTCATTTGGAGCAACAACAAAAAAAAAGCCTCATAAATCCTAAAGAACCCTCATGCATGCTGACATAGAGGGCTGCTTCAGCACCCACCGCCCCCCAGCACCCACCGCCGCCCCTTGATCGCATCCCTCACCCTTTACACGCACCCTTTCATGCTCCCAAAACTTTTTTATCTTGTCGCTCATCTCCTTTTCACGAGCGTCACAATGTAAGATGCGTTCCAGTGGGGAAGGCTGCTGCAGGCCATTTGTCATGCAACAGACGAAAGCCCTTCATGTATTGTCATTGAAAGGGTGGGGGGGACCCCACAACCCCAAAGATGCCATTTGAAAGCTAATTACCACAAGGAAGGAGAATTAAGGCCTCCACTGTCAGCTTCTTTACTTTGGTGTGATATGTTGGCGAAAACAAGGCTGTGCATTTGAATATGTTAGATAAATGGAGAGTAACAGTGCAGTATGCTGATGCTTATCCTCTCCCCTACGATGAATCAGAGAGATTAGAACTGATACGGTGCCCATAGACTAGAGGTCAGGAGTTTTGTTCAATGTCAGAAATTTAAGGATAAAAAAAAAAGCCCTAAATCAAAGTTAGAAAAATGCCAATTAGCTCCCTTGTTCCTCTGATGCATGCCTTTACTTTACTTCCCATGTCTGTGTTATCTCTTTGACCCACATCAGTCTTAAGTGGCCCTCTCTCCTCAGCCCCCCCACAAAGCCACAGAAAGGCACCAAACTTTGATCATCATCAAACGGCAGCCTCTGAAAGACAATTAATGTAGAATATTGTAAATATAGATTTGCTACAGCTAACAATTACTTTCAAGATCAATTGATCTCATTCTGATTATCTGTTAATGTGGCGGTTATTTTCTATAGTATTAAATTTGTCACTACTATAAGGCCTCAGAACCAGAACAATGATCAAACTCATTTAAGAAGCTGGAAGCAGTGACATTTTGGCCGTTAATTATCATAATATCTGCAGATTCATTGTCTTCTTACTTTTTCAGACTTTTAAAGTATGTTTGGGCATTTTAAGCCTTTGATGCAGGCGGTGGAAGAGATGAGGCCCGTTGTCAGACTCAAATCCGGGAGGGTCTGCTTCTTGGACTACAGGGGAGCCCCACAGATTAGCTTTGTATCCATCTCAGGAATTCATTGATAAGTCGCTTTTAGCTTTGGAGTGCAGGCAAATTTGTACATGTTTTCACCTGGGTTCGGTTGGCCGTTGCTGTGTAATTGGGGAGGGGGGGGACAGGAAGTTGGCACAAACTACTGGAGGGAAGCATTTAAATTCAATAAACATATCAGATCTTAAACATAAATCCTGCATCTGCAGCTTGAATCAGTTTTAGATAAAGAAACTTCTGTCATCATTTATGTTTTTTAATAGTTGGCACTGATACAGCTGTATCCACTGTATCCCACCACCACCCCCCTCCACCCCTCCACCCCTCCACCACTGGCTCCAAACATTACATCAACTGTGTAATCAAATGCGCTGTGCTAGGCCTTGGGTTATTTCCATAGTGGTGCTTGTACAGATACCGTTTATGATTTGCATGCCGTCGTTTGCATGTTGTGTCACAGAAGTATGAAAACTGTGTTTCTTTCTTACAGGACTTCAGATGTGTCCCATGCCAGTCAGAGTGGCCCTTCAGTCCCGAGATGGATTCCAGAAGTCAGAACGACAGCGACGGGGGAGGAGGACGCCACGGGTTGGCACCGTCTTCGCCGGACACGCCGCGTGACGAAGGGAGATCGCAACCACGGCCCACGCAAACCCGCGATGGTCCACCAGATCCAGGGCTGACCAACGGGCAGCCACCCCGTACTGCAGCAGTGCTATCTCTGGACCAGATCAGGATAACTGGGAGTAGTAATGAGTACTCAGAGGGGCCCACAGTTGCCCAAAGGTCTCCAGCCTCTCAGCAAAGGCAGCAGAAAAGTGACTTGGTGACATCAACAGGTTTAAGGACCAGTGGGCAGCAGGAGACTCTGGAAGAGAGGCCTAATAATCTCCGCAACCTGCCTTCATTGACTCAGTATGGAAACACAAATGCTTCCATCTCCTCCAGAGAGGGCGTGCTGCGGTCCTCCACTGTAGAGGACTCCCAGAGCAGCATCAGGACCAGCGTGGGGAGCACGTCTTCAGCCCAGAGGCTCCTCAGCAGCCCAGCCGGCAGCAACCAGATAATCAGAACCCAGCCCAAACGTGCAGAGCTAAATTCAGAGGAGCTCAAACCCCTGAACGATGAGTCCAGGGCAGTAGTGACCGTGCCAGGTAGTGGAGACTCTAAAAATCAAGGAATACACTCCAACAAGTGTGAGGACTGTGGCCGGTGCTGCTGTTCGGAGTGCAGACACCCGCGGGTGCTCCCTTCCTGCTGGATGTGCGGCCGGCGGTGCGTGTGCTCAGCACAGAGCGCAGTGGAGTACGGCACGTGCGTCTGCTGTGTCAAGGGGCTCTTCTACCACTGCTCCAGCGACGACGAGGACACGTGCGCAGACAAGCCCTTCTCGTGCACGCAGCCGCGCTGCTGCGTCCGCTGGACCACCGTGTCGCTCCTCTCCCTGTTCTCCCCCTGCCTCCTGTGCTACCTCCCAGCTAAAGGATGCGTCACTGCTTGCCAGAGCTGCTACGACCGAGTCACACGACCCGGCTGTCGGTGCAAGAACCCAAACCCAATCCACTGTGAGGATGTTGGCAAGCCGACGTAGACGAGATGGCTGTTTGAGTTTAAAACAGAAGGATGGAAAGACTCCGTGTTGACTGAACTGATCGATGTTTCGGCCCGTAGCTCTGTAGTGTAAAAGTTTTAATCGGGAGCTAATGATGCTTGACTTTTTGTGTTTTTACCCCATCTCAATCTCCATGCCTACCACACCAGGGCAGAGTCAAATTCAGCCTTAAATTGCCAACTTCTAAGGCTGCTGTATTCACTCACCGTGCCATTATGAGTGTCACTTAAAGGCAAACCAAAATAAAACACGATAAAAGGTATGAAGACACATTCAACTGCTGTTTAGTCCCGAAAAAATAATTTCTTCCCTTAAGTGCCCAGAAATGGTGTTTCTACAAGAGTCCAAATGGATAGCCTTTTTTTTTTAACATTTAATACAACTTATATGCTAAGAGCAGACTCCTGTTACTAACTGTATGTAAAGTAGTAAATGCAAAGGGTTTGTACATTAGGAAATGACTTGGACAGATGTTTTATTTTTGTACATATAATAATACTTCAACTGTGAAAAGCTTGTCTGCCACACCAGAGGCACCTTGATAAATCCACATTTATACGAACCAGTCGACATCATTCACACAATGTTTGTACATTCACTGGAATGTATATCAATCATTTTATGTAATTTACAAAGGAAAAGTCTTATCCCTTCTACTTGTAAATTGTACAGTGACCTTATATGAAAAATTTATTTTCTAATTCCAACATTGCTTAGTGTAAAGTTAAAAATATATATTTATTTGAAGGTTTATTATTTTATAATGAAAAATATTTATTTTGTGAAAGCGTTGTTCATGTGTCACCTCTCACAGGGCTATTCTGTAGTGGCTGCAGATTTTGAGGTGGCACGCAAGAGTGTCGAAGCTGGATGAATAGTTCACTATGAATTAGAAGACAAATATATTAACGTTTGAAATTAAACAACCTTGAAGTCTGACAGTATCTTTTCCTGTTTTCTTTTTCTTGTGAGCACTTTCATGTGGCAGCGTTTCTCACACGGTGTGAGGCAGGCTCGAGCGCAGGGTTTTTAATTGAACCTCTGCACGAACATCTCGAGCAAGAGCTATCATCAGCCATTTTGTCTCCGCTACGCAATCGCTCCACGATGTTTACAGAGATCAGACGAGGACGCATTAATGTTCACCTTGGGCACTTTTAGGGAAAAACATCTGGCTCTGGCGTAGCAGTGTGTACAGGAATGCGCCCATGTGCACATCTGTTTGCATGCACTGCAGAAAATGCCTCTTAAATCGGGTCCTATCACTTCTTTTTTATCTCCTAAAGCACTCTACCTGTTTTTTTTTTCCTCTTTTTTGCAAATATGCATTCATGTAAGCCTACTATTACATCCTGGCCTGGCTTCAAGTTAATTTCATACACGCTCCTCGGGATCCTGCAGATACTAGACCCTTTTTTTCCATGCTTTTTTTTTTTATTTTTTATCAAAGGCTTGTTGAGGAATTCCTTGGTTTTGAATGTCCCTGCAGGCGAAACATAAGCCTGAAACATAAGCCCCTGACACTTGTTGACAGCATACGGACGTGTTTGCGGCACGGTATGCATTCAGAGCCGTGATTGACGCGCCGAGGCCCAACCTGCGCTCACTTGTTTGTTATTCATCCCCAAGCTTTTGACTGACGGAGGGGGGGGGGGCTGGGCTTGGTTGGGGTTGGGTGGGAGGTTTGCTTTACATAATTATCAACTTTCACCCATTTTACAGGGCCGGCAGAGAAGATGGAAACATAACGGGCAGAATCCCATTAGAGACAGAAAGGAGAGAGTTGATCTCGTGTTTGGTCCTTATTTTTCCAGTCGCAGGCCTCCTCTCTCGCTCCATTGTCTCAGCTGTGAATGAAGGGGGGGGGGTTGTTAGGAAGAGGGACCGCAAAGGGTTAAAAGCATCACTTTGAATGACAAAGACCTAACAGTTTACCCCCGTATTCAGCCCGGCATGCATTCATCCTGTTTTCAATAGTCGAGGGGTCATTTTGGCTCCCCAACGCTCCTCTCAGCTACCTGCTCCTACTTGGTATTCCCATAGGGAGGTAGTTGTCCTGTTGGGGGGGGGGGGGGGGGGGGGGGGGGGGGGCAATTGTTGGGTTGTGTTGGGGAAAAATAGTCCTATTTGTTGGGATATGCAGCTATAAAGTAAAATGAGGTGTATTTTTCACTTGTACTTGTCCACTGGAGCGTCCCATTCCACCTAGAACTGTGTTTTCCCCTCTCTAGCTACAAGTCTGGCCTCCTCCCCACTGGGAGTCTGTATCTCAGCTGTGAGCAAAGTGCTCGGTGGCAAAAATTGCACACTTCGATCAAAAAGTGTTTGGGAATGGGCTCTCCCTAGGTTCTCTCGGGTCATCTCAGCTGCTCTGTGCTTTTTTTGGATCTGAAATGGTTCTTTGGAGGCAGCATGCTGCACACCTCTTAGAGGAAAAGTGTAACCTGTTGTCAGGGGAACATCTTATATCTCAAAGACAAAGCTTCTTAAATCAGGAGTTTTTTAAAATAGTGTTTTCAGTCACTGTATAGCATTTAACTGTGAGCAGTCCACCTGGTCAAACACCACACATGCACAGGCTTAGCCGACCCATAAAGGGACAAAAAAGAGGCGAGAATTAGTGCAGAAAACGATGAAAAACAACAAGAAACATGGGAAGAGATTGTGTATCCGCTGGAAGTCCCAGCGATTTGGCAGCAGAGAGGAGCAGGAGGAGGTAGAGGGGGAGGAGGGGATGTGAATTGGGGGAGAGAAAAAAAAAAAAAGGCCCCAGAACGGCTCTCTTTGTTGGTTTTAGCCGCCGTGGCCCCTGCGGCTCATGGCGGCTGTGGGGCAGAGCGGCCTATTCACCCTGCTCACCAAGGCAGAACGCAGCACAGGAAGACAGGAAGGAAGCGGGGCTATTCTTCATGGACGCATTGTCTGTCTGTCTGACGGCCAGGCTTAAGCAATCAAACAGCACTGTGAGAGAGAGAGGGAACAGAGAGGAAGTGCAGGGCGGTGACAACTGTTACAAGTATAAAGATTTTAGAGGAATAAAGTGTGTTTTAATGGTGGCTGCAAAATCCTTTTGAGTTTATAGGCATGTGAATGTAAAATTTCATTTAACTCTTTGGATAGATCCAGTGGTAAATATAGAGAAGTACAAGTTTCATAAATTTGGAAATATTTAGATATGCCAGCATTATGAAAGTGCCACATTACATGTGCTGTATATGTAGCAACAGTCAAACAAAAAGAAATTGGTACACACACACACACACAGATAGCTAATGTTAGCAAGTGGAATACAAACAGCACATTGAATCCTGAATGAGTGAATGTCATAAAGGGATAGACAAGTTAAATTATCTCTAACTAACACTATGAGGGGGGGGGGGGAGTGATAAACCGCTGTGTTGTACCCTCACCCATAGCGCACAACGCACGTGTACAGCGCGTCTCCTATTAAAGGTTTAGACACTATTCCAACAAGTTCCAACACTTTATTTAGTTGCAGTTTTTTATTTAATGTGCTGGATTGAAAGCACGGGACCCAATCATACTTGTGAAAGTGTTTCACAGTCATTTGACTTTGCTGCCATTAGTCTTAGAAGAGGCTAACATCGTTGTCTTCGCAAACGCTTATTGCGTACTTTCTGTTTTGTAAATCGCCTTCCTGAAGGCGGCTGAACTTTTCCACTGTGGTTTCTCATGTTCAGAGGTGACGACAGCAGTAACACACATTTGACTTACACAACCGGCAGTACAGAACTCCCAAGGAGCTTTCACTGATTTAAGAATGGAGATGTGTACATACCCAAAACATCAGATTTTTTAAACTTTTAACAAATGGAATTCTAATCTGATTATATATTGTCCTTCTGATGTGTGTATACAGGCATAATTCACTCCAATTGGCTCTGGCTTGTTGCAGAAAAGTGTATTGAGCCCACGAGCACAGCTGTGGCTACACTGCTCAAACCCACAGAACGTAGGTTTAAGAGGAAAAAAAAAAATCTCCACACCTTTCTCTTCTCTACCGGTGAAAACCTTTTCTCAGAAGCTGAACTTCTCTTCCTTTTATTTTCCGATGTGGGCGGCAGAGAGACGCGCACATCTAGAGCTCAAAGCTAAAGAGCACCCCCCACACACACACACACACCACCTGACTGTGGTTTTACTTTCCATCCAGCCTGTCCTCTGCCACTGCCACTACATATTCAGTAGAGTTATAAGTTTGATTCCAGAGTTGTGCACAACCTTTTGTTTCCCCCAAGTGATGAAATAGCTTGTTTTGTTACAACTTTTGCCCTCTGGAGTTTTTGAAGTGTTGTGCTCACTTTTTATAGAGCAGCTAGGAGACGCGTTCACCTCCGCAGCTCTGGGAGACAGTGCAGCCTTGCAAGGTGAATTACGGAGCAGGCCTGCAGTTAGAAATCTGAATCTTATGCAACCCACTTCTATCTGGGTGACAGCTGAACTACTGGTATGCCTCGAGGAGGAAGATTATGGCTGCCAGGAAGGCAAAGGGAACAAACAGAGAGGCACCAGAGTGTGTCTGTCATGAAGGTTTAGTGGGTGTGAGAAGATGCAGGGTGTGTGTGCAGCATAGAAGGCTGCAGAATTTGCACAAGTGGACCCAACTGCGTGCTAATGTTCATATATGCACGTGTGTTCTCGCACACGTGTGTGTTTCTGTCAGCATAATCGAGCCTTTCGCCCAGACAATGAAGCCCGACTGGAGGCCTAAGTCTAATAGCAGCACTTAACTTCAATCCACCACAGGAAGTTGGCTCATCTGCACGTGTACACACACACACACACACACACACACCAACACACACACAGAAGTCGGTCGGTCGCTGACAGCCAGTGGATATTTGTTGGCGACACCGTGGCTGCAAGGCTCTTTACAGCTTAGCGGCCAATTGTTGTTCACCCAGATACACACACGCACACACACACACACTCTAAGAGCTTAGAGCTTCAGTTGTTATCCTGAAAGGCAATCCTGATCCCTCTGCTACACAGTAGGACAGACACACATAAAAAGAGGAATTAGTGCGGTCTGACAGCTCACTATACCACATCGCATTTAGTGTGTGTACGTGGGGCAATTATGTGTGTGTGTGTGTGTGTGTGTGTGCTTTGGGAGGGTGCGTGTACATGTGGATGCATGTGTGTAATCACCTACAGACTTTGAATGATATAGTAACACCAGTGGGAGACCAAATAGTTACCTTAGTGATGCTCAGTGAGATGTTTACTAAAAAGAAAAACTCCAGCAAAGAAATTTCCTGTTTAATGTCTTAAAGGGAAAGTTTGAATTTTTGAGGTGGGGGATGTACCACTGTGGACGGAGGCAGCAGAAAAACTTATTCTAACCACATAAAAAAATCTGTTTAAGTGTACACTATATTTAGAATATTTTTTCCCCCTTGCCCTTTTCCACAAAGAACTGAAGCCATTATCACGCTCTTGTACGCCACCAGACTCCTTTGACAAAAGCAGTGATTTTACATTGCAGAAAACGGGAGTTGCTAGTCTACCGCTGCCTCCATCAGCAAATCTGTGTGTGTTGTCTGTGGCTTTGGTGCTATAAATGGTTATAGATTGAAAATGATTATTTTCAGTTGTGTGATCACTATGAGTGACATGAGTGTCATTTTATTGATTGTTTGTACAAAAACAGTGAGAACTATTAGTTAGTTATTCATTTTAATGGCTTTGGCAAGCTATTTTTCATGCATGTTACAATGTTTTGATACAATGTGTGAAAAATACTCTCTTACTCTTAACATGCAACGTGCAAATATATTTCCATGCATGAGTAGTTTCTTCTTCTGGCCAAATTTGTAAGCCAACTTCTCCTTTTTCAGTTGCCCCACTCACCTTAGTGATATCATGTTACCCTCTACCTGAATAGTGCCATTGAGACCTGGATCGAATTATTCAAATTGTAGCACAAGGAAGAGGGTGAGTACATTTGCAAGTCAAATTCACACAGACATAACTGGTACTGTAGAAAAACTATGATGTAGCAGACTATCACACATACACACACACTTTAAACCCACTCATCCCTGAAGAGGAAGACGTACAACCTGTTAAACGAATGTCCTTCCTCTTAACTACAAACTGACCATCGTGGCAGTGTGTGCATGTTGAGAAAAGAGTTCCAGGCTGATATGACTATATATGTCTCCACTGTCACCCTTCGGGTCGTAAGCTGGAGATTGGGTGAGGGGGCGAGGGGGAGATGATGTGGAACAAATCCATGGAAGAAAAAGATATGATCAACCTGTGTGCCATTAGAAGCAGATTCCCCCTTTCTATGGTGCAAACCTAATGATGCGTCGGGTATGTCTGAGAGGTTAAAAGACTGTAACTAAGACGGGCTGCGCTGAACTGAAATGTGCCACTAAGTGTGAAACACTGAAATAGACTTGAGACCTCCAGGCATGTGTTTTTATTTAAGTGTATTTTGCCTTTAGTAAATTCTGAGAAAGACAATGGCGCACTTGGGGAATAATTTCTTTTTTTTAATTGTTTTATTTTGGCAGTAAAGTCTGCAGGAAGGACGGTTGCTTCTTGCAGCTTTAGACAACGATGTTATGCACATATTTTTATGTTGGTCTGGATATTTCCTGCCACTCACAAAGTCTCGACTACTAGCTTATGGTGGGTTGTTAGCAAACATTAGCAAAGAGGTATCACTGCATAACTGACCTTCTTAAATCAGCTCACTCACTTAATGAGTCCACTCCTGTTGTGCTATTGCTATTTATTTTAGCATTTACCATGAACTTGTAATTAGTTGTGTTTGTGCCCCCTTGTTTGTTGTGCATTTTCAGTCTATGCGTGAAAAATGAGAGGAAATAATGAAAAATGCCAGGATGAATTTTACTCTCGTGGAAAAGTTGGTGCATTGCAAAAGGCAGAGAAACAGACTCAGCAAATAAATTGTGAAGTACAAAAAGCATGTGACTTAAATGACCGAAGAAATAAAAAATGGCGGCGCACAAAAACATCTGATCTCAGTGGAGCGACAAGGAGACAATAACCTTCCTCCCATTAATACAAGAAACAAACATAAATGCCATATTTCCATTACATTTCAGGCAATAGTCTGAGATTTAACCTGGTGTCATTTAATTATATATATATTCTCATTGTCTGGGATCTCAACAGTGATTGAATGGCATCCATGACTAGTGACAGCAACTGTTTATCTCCATGAACCAAACTCCTAATATTCACATAACAGCAGTGCTCGTCTCACTTTAAGTCTGACGCTGACACACTGTATTTATTGTAATCCAACTGGATCTGTTTATCCAACTGCAGTGATTTCTTCTTGTTTCTTTTCATGCTAAACTCGCTTTACATCCAGAAATGCTTTAGAATAAGTGTAAAAGATGCAAAATCTATAGAGAAAAGTGGCCGAACCAGACATGCAGACTCCAAATCAGAGTACATAACATTATACATCACATCATATTATACATCATACATTAAAATACCTTCAGGACATCTACAAAAGAGACTTTTAATCTCAGTGAGGTACATTCTTGGTCAGATAAATTCATAAATTTAGCATACATGAATGAAAAAGCTTCATTCATGCTTGTGCTCAACATCTGATAAAATCAGTTTGAAAACCCTCACAATTATTATATTGCTCACAATATAATCAGCATTACAATCAGAGCGTAGGTGAACTCACACCGCTTACTACCACTAAAATGTGCTGCGACTTTATACGGTTGTTTTTAACAACTCTAAATGACTCATTTAGTTTGAGTGTTAACCACAGAATGCATGCATGTACACGCTGCAAAGGAAATGGCGAGATGCTTGACGTAGAGACAACCTCAGTCCTGTTTTAGATTATTTATTTAGTTATTGAGTGAACTCATGTTAAAGCTGATTGTATTTCTTTAAATGTGAAGGTATGTGACAGTGCACTTCCTCCATGCTCTCCCTGCTGGAGGAAATTGATCTCTTGAGCCTGTCAGGCAGCTATGAGAGCGCTGCAAGCCACGGAGTCTTGTTACCATTCACAGGTGCGGCACACTGACAAGCTGATGATGACAGCCGAGCCGAGCCAAGGTGTGTGTATGTAGGTGTGTGTCCACAATATGCACATGAGAGCGTGTGTGTGTGTGTGTATGTGTGTGTGTGTGTGTTTCCCCGGCCTGAAGACAGAAATTTGTCAATGGCTGCAGAGATTGTCGGCATACCTGAAATTCCTCCAGATTCCAAACAACCAGTGACAAGACAGGAGGGAGAGAGAGAGAGGCTTTCTGCCAAAGTTATCCACTCTGCAACAGGCACAGGTGCAATATTTCAAAAGATAAAGGCTCCTCTGTTCAGTGAAACACGCTGCTTTACAGCCATGATATATGGAGAATATTTAGAGGCAGCAGGGACGTCCAGCTTTGGGATGCCAGTGTGCAAAAAGAACAAACTGTTATTGATAACACTGAGGGCTGCAAATCTGTGAGGACAAAACCCCTACTGATGATCACACCTGGTTACTTTGCCTTAAATCATTGCATAGATGTCAGAAATTCATCAATTCTGCTTGTCACAGGATGACTTATGTGGCTTATTTAGGAAGCACCATGAAAACAATGTATGATACTTCATGACATTATTTAAAATACGTATATACAGTACGTGTCTATAGTCTGACAAATGTCGGTACTTTTGTCATTTGCTTGGTGTAACATCTGTGTGAGCAGAAAATCAAATTTAGTTTGTGATATCTCTTCCATTCTGCTGGTCAAACTGGCATTTAACCAGCAGAGAGTTTGACAGTGGTACCCGTTGCTTTTACGGAGTTCCTTTTACCTTGGAAGTTGGTGCTGGGAATTATGTCACCCCCGAGTTGACTGCGGTCCAGAACGAGAAGTCGGAAAACCAAGATGGAAGCCTCCAGGAAATCCTTTGTTGTGCTTGCTGTTGGTAGCGATACCAGCTGCTCATGCACTCTGCGCCATTTTGCACTATAGGAACAAGCCCACAGATAAAAGACCCCATTCTTCCAATAATACAGGACAAATACAGCAGTGAATACATGTTAGCTGGAGTTGGCAGGAGTTGAAATAACACACAAAAAAAGTCAGCAGAATTGAAAATGTACCATAATGAAGGTCGTGTAAAACTGCCGTAATAAAGTCCCACATATAAAAGGACATTTTAATCTACCCATTGCAAACTAAGCATGTGTTTATAGAACGTACTGTACATTCCACCTCTGATTCGCTGTGGGCCACTAGACAGAGATTGCCTCATTGCATGGACCCCAAAGTTAAAAAACAACAAGCCGCACACTTAACATGTCATTTCACTGCGAGGCGTCTTAAGAAGTAGCGCTGCAGCTGGCCCGCTGCCAGAAGCAACAGAATTCCTTCAGCTTGGAATGCCTGCTTGATTAATATAGAAAACAGAGTCTCGCTTGAGCTCATCTGGTGCAGAAGTGTGGCACTTTCCTGCTAGTTAAGTTGCCTATCAAAATAACGAGGCACGTCTGCCATGACGTGGGGAAGAACATGACCATTTAAGGCCAGAGCACTCAAACTAATGACTTACCACAATCAGCTTACAGATGCAACTGTCAATATTGGACTGTGGGGGTTTTCAAGATCTGAGAAGCTATGGTTTTTGTGCAAAACCCCTATAGAGCCAGCTAAATCATCCTTGTGTCATATAACAGTCAAAGCAGAAGCTAAAATCAATGCTAAAGCCTCCAAGGTCTCATGAACACACCGCCATTAACATTGATTTTTCCTCCACACATACTGACACCAACACTGGATGAATAACACACATGGGAGTGTTTGTCCTTTAGGAATTTTGTGTGTGCAGGTGAGTGTGTGTGCATGTATGTGGGAATCTGTGTGTGTGTGTTTGCCCAAAGAGGAAGTTCCTGTGGTGAGACAGTCCTAAGCAGAACACACACCACTGGAAAAGCTCTGGAAAACAACTTCCTGTGGTCACCTGCGCTCAATGACCCTGAAGAAAGAGACCCTCACAAACCAAAACTTACTGTCTGCCTCTCACACACACACACACACACACACACACACACTGTAGTGCCCAGGCTGTCGACATGGTTGTAGCCAGGCCTTGGCTGTCACACACAGGGGAAGGAGGATGAATGGGGCCCTTAGAGAAACCCCTCAGTGCACCGGGCAGGAGAGGGAGGGACCGCTGCAAGAACGATTCAACCCAGCAAACCCTTTAAATATCGCTGACATCTTCAAACAAGCATTTATTTTACTCTTACTCCTCCCTAAAACGACAACAAATACCTGAGTTTGCCCTGAGATCACGCCCTCTGCAAGTGACGACTGGGGTAATTCACGAAATCTGTATAAAATTACCACATGCATTCGATCACCGAGTCAGATTGCATACATTTCCCTATTGGGCGCAGGGCACAGCCAATGAAATCATCACGCCTACTTGAGTTTTGCTTATTTAACGCCGTTGGCCAGGCCACGAGGTGTCCACGCCTATGGGAAGGTTCAGCAGCTGCCTTCAAGACAGAAAGCCAAATTGTTTGTGCGATGAAGTCTGTGTTTTATAAGAGGAGCAGTCGGGACATTTTCACCTTCCTACAGAAAATAATGCACACTTTCAAGAAATGATGATAATGATGAGGCTATAAAAGTGTTATTTAACACACTACAATTTAAAATTTGTGTCGTTCGGTTTGGTCAGGTTTGCACTCTTACAAATACAGCTTTGAACAGCAGAGGCTACTGATTTAGTCACTGATTTTTAACATCTTTACAGTGCTTTTAACTAATTCAACTGTTTATAATTACTTTAGCTATTCTAACTGTGTACTCATTAGTGGTAGCTAACAATTAAAACTTTTTCCAAATTTAAGCTATTTCAACCACTTAGTGTGTGTGAAAAAATAACATTCAATTGATATAAATGTACCTAAATTAAAAAAAACACTGTAATTGACAAATTATTTCATCCATTCATCGATTACTTTTAGCTAACTATATCAATTGTTTGTAAATTATTTTCAGCTAGCCTTGCCAAGCAAGTGGTGTTCAGGTGACTCAGTGCAGTGTGAGGGGGACTGAGCAGCATCGTAGCGGGAAACTTACTGGCTGTTGAGACAATACATGTACTAAACAATCAGCATTACACCAATTTGTAATTCACCTCCATAATATGTGGACAGATGTGTCTCTAAATCCCTGGTGGGCCTTGGCTGAGAATCACAGCTCTGTACAGACTGAGTGACTCACTCTACACTCATCACGTGTGATGAGCTGACAGTAAAGCTACAGTCTGTGACAGAAAGCTGACAAGGTGTCGTGTTTGAAATGTACATGTGTAATGGAAGTTCTCCTTTAGAGTTTTGGGAAAGCTAGGCTAATGAATCCAAAAGTCAAACCTAAATTTGCTCACTGGGGTCTATAGGTAGGTGACAGTGCTGTTCTATGCTATGCAATCTTATCGGACACTCACCTGGAATAACAAGAGTGAATGGCACCCCCTTGTCCTTGCTCAACCATTATTCATCCCACCATTATTTGCCTGTTGCAGCACAACATGCAAAAAGGCTCTGACAGATTCAGCAGAAGTCTTCCTGTCACGCTGTCAAACAGTGGTGAGGACTGCTGAGCGCTCATCGCTCAGACTAAACTCTGAGTTGCGAGTAAACCAACAAATTCATTTGAAATCAGCATATTTTCAAATCGAGAGACTGAACTGAAGATTTGTCTTCACACACAAAACGGAGGCATTTTCCAAACCCACTTCCTGTGCCGGGCCTTCACCTTCATGTTCTGCAGTCCCTCGAGGGTGCAGCACTGTCATTTCCTGGCCAGAGAGATGAGCGAGGGCAACCCTTCGCTGGTCTTAAAAGCAAACAGCAACCACAAAAGACTGCAGAGTGCTGCTCTACTAGAAAAAGCATCAAAGCTTTTTTTTAATCTAACATGTGACAGACCTGCACGACCGGACCAGTCATATGTAGTGGAGATACTGCAGGTCAGCCTTACCAAGCCTAGAGGCTTTCATGACACTCTGAAGATGAGACCATTAACAAGTGGAACAGGTCTTGCATTATATAGGATGCATAGCATCTTGAAGCTAGGGCCTAAAATCAGCATATCTCAGCCTCTGCAGCACTGATTTTTATATTGTAATAATATAAAACATGTCACTAATGAAAATGTAATTGAAATTGGCTGGTATGAACATTTTGTCTGATATGTTGATTAAAAAACAACGTTATTTAAGTGTGACTATGTTTACCCTAAGTTTCTATCCAGTAAGATCTCAGCTGCGAAATCAGTCCCGTCTGTCCATTAATGCTAAGCTAATATTTGCTGAGCTAATATTTGAATAACTGCATATCAAGATGTGTAATTAATGGCACATGCAATTCATAGCACAACAGACAATAACCAGTATTTTGCCATTGTCTTCATAATAGTAAGTAATAGTGACCTTTAGCCAAACAGGAATTTCAGGGTCTGTTCTTTATAGTGGGAGAATCTTTATAGTCTAATCTTATTTTTGTTGGCTTTCCCATAATCCCCTCTGTGCTAAAGAGGAAGTTACTTATCAAGGATCTGGTCAAGCAAAGCTTCATGTTACTGCCTCTTTAACCAACCCAATATCCTGTATGTGTGTGTGTGTGTGTGTGTGTGTGTGTGTGTGTGTGTGTGTGTGTGTGTGTGTGTGGATGTGTGTGTTTTCCATGTGTTTCTTGGAAGGAGGCAGACTACAGCTCCTGTGTGTTTAGACCCAAACAGACACACACGCCATCGTAGGCGCACTCGGGCGCATATTCACACAACCGTGCATACACACACACTCTCACACACACACACACACACACACACACACACACACACACACAGACACACATACACACACTCCCGGCACAAACAGACACACTGCTCTTTGAGGCCGCAGAGCGGGAGCAGCGAATGATCGCCGTAAAGTTTGCTGTTGCTATCGACAAAGCAGCCTCTGTTCTTCATTTTGTGCCCCCCCCCCCACCAACACCACAGTCACCCCCCTCCTCCCTAACCTCCCTCCCCCTTCCTCCCCCTCCCACACATTTCATGCCTTCTCCCTCCTATATGCCTCTCTTGCCTCTCTGTTCCCCCTGCCTCTCTCTTTTCTGTCTCTATGTCAACCCCCCACTCCCCCCCTCGCCAGGCTCCATCCTTTTCTCCCTCCGCTCTCTCGTCCCCTTCATTCAGCTCACTCCTCTCCCCTCTCTCCTCGCATTTCGGATGTAGGGCAGGGAAAAGGAAACAGCGCCAAGCTCTGTTTGACAGGGGGAGAGCAGGGGCTGAGACTGCGGCAAAGGGCCCATTTTCATGTGTGTGTGTGTGTGTGTGTGTGTGTGTCACTGCACGGTGACTAGAGTGAGGTGTCAAGGGGGAGCGTGGGTGAGGAAGATCGGCTTTCCTGATCAGTGTTGGGGTTGCAGGTGATGCCGCCGGGGACAGATGAAAATTTTGCCCTGATGATGGTGCTTGATGTTAAGTCTAGAAAATAAAACGGGTGGTATTCATCCTCTAGGGATCATGAATGTGTGCTTTTTTTATTCATCAGGGTTTGAATGAGCCTGTGTCTATCGTTAATTGGTAGCTAAGTGTTATTATTGGTATTGTTACAGTTGCTCTGTTAAAAACAGCTATTGGTGATGAACCTTCTCTTTTTGGGTCTATTTTTATTATTATTCTGTGTTGTTTGATTTTGCCCATAAAAGCCTCATTGAGTTAATGCCACAGTGCAGCAGCAGTGGAGTCTGTAGCCGTGTTTCTTTTTGTGATATGGAGCATAAATGGCAGATGTCAACTTTTGAGGTAATTCGTTCAGAATCGAAGAGAAAAATCCTTTTTTGGTACACTTTTTTACACCAAAGATTATACAAAAGATAAGTCCATTGTAGAAAGAAAAAGAGTTTGACTGCCCATTCATCTCTAAACAGCAGGCAATCAAATGAAGAAAGCAGCAGTCACGACTTGTGCTTTCAGCACCAAAAAGACATGTTTTTAATGTTTCTCCAGCAGCGTCAATAGGCCTTGAATCAAAAAGCTGTGTTCACCTGCATTTTTCAAATAAGGACAGTGTATGTTAAAGCAGACTAACTACAAAACTTTTAACAATGATATAGCCTGTAATGACATTTGGCTGGGAAGTATAGACGTAAACTAGCATTTTTCTTTTTTTTTTGACAAAAAAGGGAGGGAAGTGAGGGAGATAAAGACATAGGGTGAAGTCATCTAGCTAGATGCAGTAATTGATGGATCCGGGGGAAAACGGAGGATGAGCAGGGGGGAGACTGCAGGTCAGAATGTAAAGTTGGAATTAATTAGGGCCCATCGTGGGGCCAATGAATGGCTCATTGTTATCGTGGACAGACAGCGAGGAGGAACAATCTGGGCTTTGTGCTCCGGGTTCACCTCTCCGTCCTCCTCTTTCTCACTGAATGCATACATAGATGATAATGTTTCAGCATGCAACGGAAAGAGAATATTTACATCACTAAAACAAGATATGACGGTGCTACTAATCTTGGAAGGCGGCGGCAGATGGCTCGTGTTTATTCCAATGTTTTTGAACATTTTAACCTAAAGTTGAGCAGAAATAGCATCATCTACAAAAAGCAGTCATACAAAACATATTTATTAATGTGGCATTTATTATTTACACCTCATTGATAGCACAAATGCACATGCTTCATTTGTCTAGTAATGTATATGAGTTGGAGTGAAACTGAGGGCTCTGTTTGAACTCAGCAGAGGGGAGAATGGGACAGGCAGGTGGCTCTTATCTCTGGCAGACCTCAGTATGGGGACACTCGCTGCATTGTATTCTCCCTCTCTCTCTTTCTCACACAAACACACACACACTCTCTCACGAACACACTGGAGCGCAGGCCGGCTGGCTCGGCACCAACCATCTGCTGTGGAGGACAGGAGCCTTCCACTTTTCAGTGGTGATGTGTGGTGTCTGGCTGCTACTTGCCACCTCACCCCGCAGTCACAAGTTCAACACTTCATCATATAGAGCCACAAGTGGGTCAAACTCCAGCGCTAATTGCTTTGAATGTTGAGTACATCACTTTGTCTGCCTGCGAGGGTCTACTTAGTTTGCCTTTTATGTTGGAACTGAACTTTAAAGGAAATATTATAAATGCCTTTTCTGATGGTTTTTTGTTTAGCCAGACTCAGTTGGTGTTTGTCTGTTGGTCCGCCGCGTTGTTCCAGACTAAATTATCTGACAACTGATATATCAATTCAATTTTTTACAGACATTCCTGGTCCCCAGAGGATGAAGCTTATTGATTTTGATGATCCACTGACTTATCCTCTAGCGCAACCATGAAGTTGACATTTTTGCTTTTTATTGACAGGTCAAGTACTAAATAGACTGCCACAAAACATTCATGGTCCCCAGTGGATGAACCATAATGACTTTGGCGATCTATCATTATCACTATCATTATCAGGTGAAATTTTGGATTGCCCCCTAAACTTATTACATTTCCATCCGTTGCAGCTGTACTTTGTATTTAGTGCTAATAAGCAAATATTTGCATGCTAACAAGCTAAACCACGCTGATGAACATGGTGAACGTTCATTCTACCCTCTAGACAGAAACTCTTGTTACACTTGACAAGAGTAAACACTAATCTTAGGGCTATCATCCAAACAAATTGAAAAGATTTACCACTTTCCTAATTCTGATGCAACCAGGTCCAGATTTATTTTGTCTTGGCCTTAAAAGATTGGTCCTATTGACTCCAGTCCTGCATTCAATCTCAGACGTCTTCTAGTGGATTGGAGAGCATTTGCCAGTAAGTGCTGTTTATTCCTTCCCACCTAATGGGCATCTATGCATCAGAGAGACTGTTAGACAACCTCTCCTCCCCAATGACATCTTGATAAGTGGAAAATTGGGCCTGGAAATGGAGCTGGGGAAGGTTTACGGAGTCTCTCCACCCTGCATAATTGCAGCCTCGAAGCCGGCCGTAATTAATCTTTGAGAAAACTTGTCAAATTATTAATAGGGCCCTTAAGTGATGGCCATGAAAGGAGGCCACTGTTCGGAGACGGAGGAGAGGGAGCGAGAGCTTTTGGAGGGGCTGTTTACTGTGAAAATATGAAGAAGTCGCTCTCCAGGAGTTCCATGGCTCCACGTGTCAGGGCTCTCCACACATGAAGGAGTTAAAGGGAATGTAGGTCTCTCCGGAAACCAGAGAGCCCAGACTCCAAAGTTGAAATGTCATCAGGCATAAAGTGAGCTTGTCGGTAGACACTAAATGCAGGACATTTTTTGTCAACACATCAAACAGTCCAGTTTCTTTGGGAGAGAGATGTTCATGTTCAGATATACATAAGAATTCTTAACATCCTTGTTTTGCAGTGCGTAAGCTGCACTCTTCACCCTGCCTGCCTCTCACCCCACCCTGCCCTACTCCAGATGAACACAACAACCATTGTTTTCACCAACTGGTCACATCACACCATCCCATTCACGCTTTTGCATCTTTACAAGCCTCTCGGTGTAGCTGCGTGCGTACTGTACTCACACCTATGCATCAGTTTGTGGTTGCCCATATGTGCCACGCATCCACTATCATATGTCAATTATTTCCACCCTAAAGGGAAGCAAGACTAAGAGGCTACATGCTAGTGGCTGTGTGAACTGAATGCTAACATTAGTTGCTAAAAATGCTAGTAGGTATAATGTTTACCATGTTAATTGTCTTAGTTTAGGTTGTTAGCATGCTAAAATTTACCAATTAGTATTTAACACAAACATCTACAGCTGATGGTTGATTGGAATGTTATTAGTTTTGCAGGTATTTGGACAAAAATATTGGCCAGAAGATGATGATAGATTGTTAAAGCATAAAGTTACAATTCATCCTCTGGGTACCTTGAATGTGCAGGCTACAGACAGACGTTCCTGGAGCGTGGCTAAAAGCAAGAACACAGAGCTGTAAATACCATCATTTTTCATCTCACCAGTGATGGTAATATATGACTTTACGCCACATTGGCTTCGCATCAGATCATTTGTGGTTATTAAAACTTTGAAGCATCCACGTGTTGAGAATTAATTTTAGTTTTAACATGGAAACCAATCAGAAAGGAGCTGCTGCATGTCCCAGCCTTTCATAAGTGGAGTTGATTGTGTTAGTGTAAATGCAACTGAACAACTCGCACTACTGTCTGCTACAGTCGGCTGATAATACACTCTAGTCAATTTCATATCACTCTCCGTTGTTGTTAGCGTAGAAACTAATTACATGCTTGAGCACGGTTCTTCTGCTTTCATAAAGAAACAGAATGGGAGCAAAAGATTCAATGAGGGAAACAGACACACTGAAAATAAGAAACAAGATTTGATTTTATGTGATGTGTTAGGCCATAATCCTTATTGACAATTGTTCAAGCTTGGAACTCCAGAAGGACGTGCAGCTTCGGTCAATGCTGAGGGCAGAAAATTGCATTTCTTTTTAGATTTGCAAGAACAATTTGACAGCATTTCAGATTTTGTTCTTTAGTTCCATTACATTACTTTTTTCGGCATTGGGCTAATTTGTCAATCACAATCTTAGTTGGATTTTTGGGCAAATTAGATTTTCTGTATACTTGGTTGAGTTCTTTTCTTTTTAACCACTACTGATCATGCTAAATATCAGCTGATTTAGCTGATTTAACATATCCTCTCACTGCTGTTGGGAGCAAGACACAACCTGGACATTTACTCATATGTAATGTCTCAGATTACCTTGTATTCTCTATTTTGTTGTAATCTATCCACATCCATCTGCCGCCTGATCGCCTTCTGTACCCTGGGCAATGTGTCCTGTGTGTGTCATGTGACTTTTTACGGATTAATGACTGCTTGCCGTTGTGGCATATTATTCCTCAACTAGCAGAGCAGGTGGCATCCGCAGCAGAATGTCAATATTTGCTGACGTTGAGCTTGTACCAGTGTGTGCACGTGTGTGTATATTAGAAGTGCTGTTCCAGAAACAAAGTGCTGCATGGGAACAAGAGATAAATGGTGCAGAAGTCAAACAAGAGGGAAAAAACAGACAGGTTGTGTGTTTGGTGTTCAGTCTGGGTCTAAAAGTTCTCTAAGAGCAAAGAGATGTGGGTGACAAAATTTGGTGGGTGTAGGATATTTCTGAGGCTGTGCTGCTCCTTTGTTTAGGACATGGACAAGTTCCCATACGATGCTGTGCACACACCTCAACCACATAATAAGAGATAATTTAGCAATTAAGACAGGGACTTTTTATATTTATTTGTGTCGCTAAGGAAACTCTTTTTTTCGTCACTTTCTGAGTCTATTCTGGTACCAGATGGGTGTGGTTTGCCTCACAGGATTATACAACAAAAAGTTTAGACAATTCCAGGAAAGAGCTGAAGTAAACTGTCTTTTCCCTCAGAACTGTGCCAATGCAGGACAACCCACCCACGAAGAATTACCCCACACATATCACACATTTGGTTTGAGACTTTGGAGAGGTCTTCACATCCCATTGACAAATTTCCTTGTTCTTCTCAAGAAACAAGCTACAGGCCACATCTGACCTGGAGCATAATCCTCCCATGTTGTGGGGAATATCCTAAAAATCCTTGTGTGTGCATATGCGTGTGTTGTGTTGTGTGTGTGTGCAGTCCTGTGAAATGTCACAACTCCACGCTTGACATTTGACAACAGACAGGTATTTGTCTTGGAAGCCATTCCAAACGCATTCTTCCTGTATGTATATAAGATGCCCCAAGGCCTCGCTGTTTGTAGTGACTCCTGAATGAAGGAGGCGTGTGAGTACATGTGAACGCCAAAAGCGGAACACGCAGCTTTTCTGTTCTTCCGCAACACCGTGTTTCATGCCCACTTGAAAGCTGCGCTGCCTTGTGCCAAAGAGATTACACATTTCCTCACCTAGTGCCACGGGGTTAAGGAGCTTTGCTCTTGTGTGGGTGACTGCTGTTGTGAGGGAGTGGATAGTTCAGCAAGTGTAACACACACACTACTATTTATAAAATGACAATGGCTCTTTGTCTTTTTCGGAAGTGTGGCTGAAATGATTTATTCTACATACATTTACAGAGACATTAAGGACATAATTAGGAGAAACAGTCTTTAAAGGAATAGTTCAACATTTAGATAAGATCAGTAGCACTCATATCATATCTGTTAGATATGAAGATGGAGGCAGGGGAGAGTTAGCTTAGCTTAGCATTAACTTGACTTGACTCAGATATACTAATTTGTGAGGTTTAGAGGCACTGGTTGGCAGATTCTCTTCCACCTTCCAGTTCTCATGTCATAGCAGACACTTCTCCTTATAGAAGTAATTTGAATTATGAAACTGGGGAAGGGAATCGCGGCTTTCTCAGTTTTCACAACACATGATGTTAATTCTGTGGTTTTACTTCTTGTTAAACATCTTTTTGGCACATTCTCATGCATAATTGCTTCAGAATATAGTTTTTTTTGTACTACTGCAAATGCAGCAACGCATGGTAAAATGATATACACATAACATGTGATTCAGTGGTCTATATTTATGTGTTTAATTTGCATGATGTAATCTGAAGCATGATTGGATAGTTCTTAGACCATGGCATTTTGTTTCCAGGAAGATATTGGGCTAAGTCACCAAGAAACTTTTCTAGCATGTAGCGCTACTTAAAAAAACACTTTTTAACAGTTTTTGGAGGTGCAGATTAAACAAACAATATATAACATGTTAATCAATAAAATTTAGACGTGCAGTTTCCAATCTTTCTGCTGCTAAGCTAAGCTAATCGACTCCCCATGCTATTTTCCAGTACGTCAAAGAAAAACATTGGACCAACAATTTTGCCCCAAATGATGCTATGGAGTAAATTGTTGACTGATCTGATCTGATATTGTCTTTTTTAACCCTAACCCTAAATCTTCTGGCTAAGACAAGCTGCTGGCTATCAGCAGAGACACCCATACACCAGAAAGCTGCAGGGTGAGCACAGTGAAGTGCACACACTTCACCAGTCAGTTTCAAGCACACACACTTGGCAGTAGCCAGGCAGCCGAGACCCTCAGATATGCTGTTGACAGAGATTATCAGCACAGTTGTGTGGCTCTGGCTGGTTCTCTGCATGTGACGGAGTTTACTTTGGGCCCTGACGAGGCTCCACCTGGTATGAAAGAGGCCGAGAGACTTCCAGATAGAGAGAAAGGAAAGATGAAGAGAATGAGTTCAGAGACAGGAGAGGGCCTCATAAAGGGAAACATTTGCAAACCGGAAGGGAGTTATGTAAATGGGTCAGTCATTAAGGCCTTCTAAAAGAGAGGAGGCCAGATTGGGGCCAGGGGCAGGCGGGTAGGCAAGTAGGGAACATAAACCCATTATGTGAATAGGCTTCTCTGTTCGACGTAAGCTCCTCTTTCTCTTCCTTTAAGGCTGAGATTTTGGTTTCAGGATACAGTCATCACTAAAAGGCTAATATCAGCAATAGGTGCACACTGCTCAGAATATCTTCAGGCACTCATTATAGTATTTACTGCAGAAATGAGGCTTTTACTTGGCTCGTCCTTTGGGTGCAGCTTCCCCCGGTGGACACTGATTGTTATTCAGTGTGTTAATGTGGTTTTCGGCTCCATCAATACCGCAAGCCTTCATAGCTAATTCAGAAAACTGACACAGAAGAAATCTGAAGTGTTTTTGGCGTTCTTTCTCCTTGGTGACACTAGTCAAAATCATGACAACTGTGTAAAACTGTGTAAGACAGACAGAAATCCACTTCTAAAATGCACGTAAATAATAATAGAACAATATGACTTATGTGAGGAAACAAATTAGGGTCTATAAAGTGTCTTGGCTTCTGTTAATGATTAAAGTAATACTTCCCTGAGCCACATCATGAAGATTTGCATTCTGTTGGACAATTTATTTATAGCCTTTCAGTCTACAGAACCAGAACACACACACATTGGCAGTATAGAAACCCCCCAAAGCCTCAGTGGAAAAGAGAAAAATGTATAATTAAAGAACATATAACACAAACACAACACCGTGTGTGTGTGTGGGAGCTGTCAGTGACTCATCAGGTGTTGAAATGATGGTAAAATAAATGATCAATTAGAGGAGGCTTTAAGGTGGGATTAGCTTGTGACTAACCAATCAGAGGCGAGCCTCGTGGACTGGATGTCACTTCCTTCACCTAAAAAACCAAGATGGTGGCGACCATCAAACCAAGGTGGCCGAGCCAATAAGCCAGACTCGAAGCTTCAAAACGACAGGTAGGAAACCAACGGGTGACATCGTGGCAGCTACATCCACATCTCACGTACAGAGGCAAAAATTCCTGTTTCAGTTTACGGTCTTGCTTTTAGATGTTTGTTTCAAGCACAAACACAACAATCCAACAGAAGGAGACACAGCCACTGCTTTAGGATGTTGAAACTAATGTTAAGTCACTACACTGCACCACTGTTTGATAAAAGAAAACAGCCCATGATAGACAGTACATATGTGTGCATATATATGTTTGTGGCATTGCAAGCAGCTGCTACAGACTCAGTTCTGGCAGCTGGAACATACTGTAGCTGTCAGCGATATGAAAAAGAAAGGAGGCAGAGCGGAACAACTTCCTGCGTCTAAGTTGATCAAACTTTATTATTGATTACATTACTGGTGCCCACTTTGACGAAACTGCCAAAAGATGTCACTCATCACCTCATCACCCTGAGGTGCAGGGGCCGATGGGTTGAATTGGAGCGGGATCCCTGATTTATTTCTGATCCTCTAGAAAGCGTGAAGCTCACAGGAACCTCATAGTGCTCTTACTGCAGGACACGTTACCTGTAACGTCTCCACACAAGCCAAACCTCTGTGGTTTTATTTAACCTTAGGTGAGGAGAGCGTGTGCAACTGGTGCCTCCTTGTGGTAAAAGGAGCAATGGCAATATTCTCAAGCTGCAAGCACTGAACATAATAACCCATGTATCACAATCGACATGTCTGTATGCACCGTACTAGCCTCAGAATAAAAGTTTAAGGTGTCAGGAATATGGCAATTATCAGACAATTTGTTAATCCAACAAAGAATTTAAGATGAGGAGTTGCCTTTGTAGGGAACAGAGTGCTGAATGACAGTAGCTTGAAGTGGTTTATAGTCAACTGTTTGAGCTGAAAAATCACTTTCCAAATATTTTACATATAACTCATCCGTGTTCCCCAGAGGATGAATCCCAATGACTTTGGTGATTGACTGACTTTTCAGAAAGTTTTCACTTATCAACTTTTGCACAGTAGTTCATGGTTCCCAGATGATGTATCCTAATTGACCATTTTGGCCAAATGCCAACCAAGCCTCCACCACTGACGATATTAGCATCTAGCTAAAGCATTGCAGCTGGAAAGTCTGGCTTACATACAACTCGCTATTTTAATTAAAATAATCAAAAGCACTGGCAGCTTTTCAGTGAAAAGACATTGTGGAGAATAATAACGCAGGATTTAATCGATGGTAAATTGAGAAGCCTGTATGAATTCAGACATATTCAGCAAGTTTTGACTTCAATTTTGAGCTGATGAAAGAGCTGCTGCTCTCTCCAGGCCTGGGTGTAGAAACTTTTCATCGTCAATCAATCAATCAATCAATCTTTATTTATATAGCGCCAATTCACCACAGCGTTATCTCAAGACTCTTTCCATAAAGAGCAGGTCTACACCAAACTCTTTAATTAGAGAGAGACCCAACGATTCAGGAATTCAAAATTAAGGATTCAAGAATTCCCACATGAGCAGCATCAGATATTATATTGAGCAACAGTGGAGGAAGAACTCCCCTTTAACGGGAAGAAACCTGGAACAGACCCAGGCTCAATGTGGGCGGCTTCTGTAGGGGTCTGTGTTGGGTGGAGGTTGGACAGAGAGACAGAGAGAGAGAGAGAGAGAGGGAGAGAGAGACAACACAAACAGCAACCAACATACTAGCAGTGACTATAGCACTAACAATAGGAATGTGACTAACAGATTAGCAGTATGATATTATTGAAAAACATGACGAGTGGCCGTGCAACCTTAATCATATAGTTCCCACATACTAATCTGTTGTGGGGGCTTTTTAGTTTTGAAGAAAGTTTCCACTTTGGCTTTAACGTGTCTGTTTTCTGAGTTTATTTTGCACTGCGGCCTAAATGTTATTCTGAGCACAGTGTGTCTGGTTCAGTCCTGAGCTGATAGTGAGCCACTTAATGACTTAACCACTCATTTTTCTGTCCCCTTATCAGTGGCATCTTCTCACATGAAAACTGAGCTTTTAGATGTTAACATGGGCAGCTGTGCAGGGAGACAGGGCCTAGTTAATAGCCCGAGGCGCTGGGGTGTGACGACACATTGATCTAGCAGAGAGCAAAAGAAGCACTCTCAGAGCAGCGCTAAAGAGCCTCTGGCTTATATTTATCAAGCCTCTCTGAGCGGGCCTGCCGAGCTGGGATCAGCGGTTGGGTCACACCACCATTTACACTTTAATAAAAGTACAAGAGTAAAATGGATCACAAATCATCATTGTGGCATAGCTGACTTCTAGAGAGACTAGACCATAAAGATAAGATGTCAGCCCATCAATGGAACATGGGCTATTTGATGAAATGGTGGTGTTCAATCAATATTTTACAATACTTTGATGATTCAACTTAAATTTGATGAAACGGTGCCGCACTCCCTGGTCTTTGCCCATAAACTCATGAAACACAAAAAACAAAAAAAAGCAACTTCTCTTTTTATCTCAGCTAAGTAATCACAGATCTTTTTAGGTAAGAAAGAGGATATAAATGACCAGTGTGTGTTTTAAACTGTAAATAGTAGCAACAAACACACTCATAAAGGACATGGCTGAGTTGGAGTGAGACACTGATAAGAGCCTCGACCCAAATAAGAAGGCGTGCTGAGCTGCTCATGGAACGACCACAGCAGAATCCTACCAGCTGCATTTAGCTCCATCTAGTGGGAAAGATGTAGCAATGTAGCCACAAGTAACTTCATCAGTGTTTAAATGGTGTATGGTGGAGATCTAGTGGACCAACGCCAAAGGTTTTTCATTAAACACCAAAAATATGTAATAATAGCACCTAGGTTTAAAAATACCACAGTGTTTCTTGCCTGTAACAATGCTGTGTTGGCTCAGTCTCATTAGAGCTGTTTCCTGCAGCTGTTTCCAGCTAAAAAGCCCAGCACCTACCAATGACTGTCTAAAAAAGGCTCTTGCAATAATCTATGGTAAATAAAAGTATATACTGTATTACTCGTATTTCTCCAATCAGGGCAATTTGAGTGGTCTTGACTGGACAAGACATGGGTTCCAAATACATTGAGATTAAATGGTGAAGTTTTGCAGATGATTTGGTGTTGTACGTGGCAGCACCTGTTCAGAAGTGCTTGTGGTCCGATGACAAGGATTTGTAGTGTTTAATGCAAAAATAGGGAAGTCCAAGGTAGGCTCCTAAAGTCAGTAGGTCTTGTCAGGGTGTTTAACATGATGAAATTAGCAAAAAGAAAGGTGGCATAGATATATATTGTTAAAATAGAACAAGTTTGAGAATTGGCCCTTGTGGGACTCCATAGCTTGTAATTACCAGACTTTTGGACACCATCTTTGAGGTGTTTTTATGCATTCAGTCATGACAAATGACATTTAGTAGACACAGCTTGGGCACTGCAGGGCTTTTCTTTGCTTGAAGTGGCACAGGTCTTAATAAAGTGTGCCCAAATGCCACAAAGATGGTGCACACGGTTTGAGTCTCAGGACATTTGTTGCCTCAAGTAGTTGTCATTTGATGGCTCTATTTCCAGGTCACCTCTTCTTTATCGATCTGTGAAGTTGAGCCCAGGGGAGATGATGCAGGTGGAGCTGTCTGAAGGACAGTTGCAGACTGAGAGTGTGGCAGCAGGGAGAGAGTCAGTACTGTGCATGTCTCAGACTTAAACGTGGACGCCCATCCATCAGAAATACCGCCGTGCTTGAGTTAAAAAAAAACAAGGAAAATCTTTCCTGTGAAGTCTTTCCTGTCTTTTACCTGTAATAAACACTGACAGTTCAGGCTTTAAGTGCAAAACAGTTTTAAAAAACAGAATCCAGCACAAAATTTAACTGGCAGGCTTTTGAACTTTATTGGCATTTTTTGCAAGACATAATCTGTCAATTAAATTCCAGTTACAATAAATGCATAACAACTGTTTCAGAAGATGTTACGAGGATTATTTTGGACAAAATAAAAGTATGGCTGCCGTCTTATTTTTTCTTCATTTATGTACAAACAAAGAAATGTAAGTGTTCTGGATTTAGCCTAGTGTTAGCCCACTCGTTGAGGTGGATAGAATCATGCAGCAGAGCTTTAATTGGTTGAAAGATGTTGATATTGCTGAAAGAGGCTTTAGTGGAATATGACCCGAGTCACAAAAGAAAAGCATTAAAAAGAACAAAAAAAAAACAGTCCGGCAATATTTAAGCTGTCACAGTTTAGGCTAAAAGCAAAGAAAGAAGACACACAATAACAATATTATCATTCTGAAAAATAAGTGCAAAAGGCAAATTTTCCATTTGGGATGATTAAGAATTCCAGTTAAAAACTCTGAGATAACTTGGCTAGGATAACTTGTTTTTTCTCTTCTCCGCCCACCACTCCAAGTCAAGATTCACAAATCATACTGTACAGAAGTTCTTCAAAGTGCAAATATCATGAATTGGCATAAGCTGGTATATACATTTCATTCTCTAGATGACAGAAAGAATCAAAGAGTGTGTTTCTTTGTCCAGGCGGGCTCCGCTTTCATGGCGCCGTGTGCCCACACTGTTCTCATCTCGTGTCGTTTACCGCGACATAAAAAGGTGTTTCCTCCACGCGGGGGCCGGCGTTCCGACGGGAGCTGTGTTACACCGCTCCACAAAGGGAAGAAAAAGGAGGAAAAAATCTGAATCTAATCTAAAGAGAAAATCCCAGAGAGATCCGTGTGTCGGCTTTCTCTGAATCATGCACAACATGCAGAACCAGTCACATTTTCATTGGTTTTATTGCATTGCGTTCTCCTCCAATTTACTAGGAATTCAAATTATTTTGTTGGCAAGTGTGTACAGTACACACACACACACACACACACACACATACGCACGCACGCACACACAACGTACTTTTTTCTGTGCAGCTTGCCTAACAAGCACCTCACCTTTATCTAAAATGAACTCTGGACTGAACCTGACCTCAGTGCTGACACACGACTAACGCAGGTCGATACAAAGAGGAAATTGCATACGACTCTTTGACTCCAAAGAGTTTTTACTCAAGCCTGGCACGTGACAGTCACCTGCACCCTATTTAAAATGCTAATGATGATTTCCACTCCCACAGCACCGAGGCAGGAGACCCGTGCGAGGCTGGCCTCCCACGTCGGGGCTGCGGGCTGCCGCTGCAAGGCCTGAAAACACGGATTCATCCTGGGAGCCTCCTCAGTAGGTTACGAATGCTACTACGCCAGACGTGTTTGGCAATCAGCGTGGAGATGGAGAAGAATGGAGGCAGGCATATGGCGTTTTAGAGGTGAGTGAGGAGCCAAGCCCCACAAAGGTGACAGGTTTTTTTTTCTTGTACTGTAAAATATAATGAACAGGTTGGTTTTGGTGGTTAGGCAGGTGTACTTGAACCTTTCTTTTCATTTTTCTTTGATTCAAACAGAAAACGCCCACCAGTGCATCAGCTCATGTCTTTTAAGAATGTCATGGCGGATGTGACTACTAGCTAGCTACTATTAAAAGGCAAAGAAGGGGGGGGGGGCTGTTTCTCGTTTGGTAAATGTGCATTTTCCTGTCCAGCCCTTTCCTTCATCTGAACTATTCTTGTCAATGCTTCTGTCTGGTGGCTCAGATATAGAAATATCCTCCTGTTTCAGCTAGTTCACCCACAGTTGTCTCAAAACAGTTTCTGTATTTTCTTGTCCCGTGTCACATTTTGTCAGGTCACGGTAAAGCAAAAAGGAAATAAGCTGTTTGGTTTAAATATCTCAAAGCGCCCTTAAGATGATTTTGCCTCGTCACATCTAATATTCTATATTTTAGGGGTGGAGAGGCTCGGGTAAAGCACAGCGACTTGGGTGATGTTAATGAGGACTAAAATGCTACATCTTAACGTAAGACTTTACTGGACACACCCTGAACTTAAAAAAGCGGAATGGCCGACAGGATATATCGTGACTTGCAACAGGTGGGAGGGAGACGTGAGGAACAGGCCGCGCCCAGTTTCAAATCCTCACTTGATCTTTGTCGCAAAAAGCGTGAGGAATCTGAACGCCAAAGGCTCAGAGCGGGTTCCCACTTCCTGCACGGTTTCTACTTTAAAACGTCACAGGCGCGGCCGTTTTCTCATCAAATCACCAGCTGATGAGCAGCATCGCAGCTACAGTAATGCTTGCACACCTTTCCTACATTTTTAAGACATTGTTTCGTTGAAATTGTTTTCATTGTGCTTTTAATTAGTGTCCCTGCAACTCTTAACACATTGGATATCATTTTAGAACCGAGTGTTGGGTGAATCTGCCTCTGGTGCTTCAGGTGCTGTGTCTGAAAAGCACTCCTACTCGCGGGAGACACGGCACACACGCAGGACTGGCTTTTCTGCATGCTCCTGGAGCAGCGAAGGGCTTTGAATCAAAGGAAAAGGAAAACAGAGCTGATCATCAAAGGCTTGTTTTTCGGCTCGCTTCAGGAGCACAGGCTTCAGAGTGGGCGCTGCGATAATGAGACTGGTAACACGTTCTCCCTACTTCTTTCCTTCATTCCTTCCCCGTCTCCTCTCTTCACTGCAAGGCTCCTCGGTCAGGTCATTCGAGGGGGAGGGAAGGAACTTCACGTTGGAAAGGAATGGTGATGGCGCGGAAACCTGCGAGAATGAGAAGAAAAAAAAATCAGCAGGGCAAGCAAAAATATAGTCTGTTTTTTGGGGATTTTCAGAAGAGAGCTTCTTTTACCTTTTAATAGAGGAAGAAGAGGCGCGTTCTGTGAGAGGTGGCCATGTTCTCTGACATGTTGCGGACTTTCAGGTAGTTCACGAAACCCCTGAAGAAGAGCAGGAGGCCTGTGGAGGGAGGGGGAGGGAGGGGGAGGGAGGGAGAGGGTTCACTTCACATCGGCGCTCTCTGCCTGAGGGTCGGGGGAAATGACGTGAGGCGAATGGCGCGTACTTACCGAGCAACAGGAAGATCCACCAGAGCCAGTACTGGCCGTTAAAGTAGCCGGTGAAGTAGTCGGAGAACTGCATGCAGAGGAAAAGACATCCATCACTCAGTTATATGAAGCAGTTAAGAAACTGGAGGAAAAATATTTTGAATCCTCTACTCAGGCTGTTCTGAATAACACTTTAAAGCACTGGTCTGAGCATAAGATGTCCTTGATTTAAAAAAAGGTCATAACTTTTTCAGCTTGCTGCCGTAAAACTGGTGCGTATAGTATTTCTATAAGAGATCTTTAATATCATGAGCATGTAAATGTCTATAGCCGCACTAACCTCCAGACAAAGACTTGAAAGACTATTTGTCTTATATTGAGGACGATATGGGAACTAACAGGCTGCATTAACTGGGTCAAAAGTGAAGCCTGGCTGCTGTTAAAACCGTGTACACACCCTGACAATAAGAATCCACTTGATGAGGGAAAGGCCGAAGCCGCAGATGGCTCCGTAGCGCCCTGCGATGGTATTGGTCAGACAGAAGGACAGGCAGAAGCCGATCCAGTTGAAGAGGAAGGCCACTAGAGGGACGGATGGGACATATTTGGTCAGTTTGCTTTACAACAGCAAAAAAAAAAAAAAATAGGCAAGAACAGTTCTGATATATTCAGGAAACCTATTTAGCCTTTAAGTAGATGTATGACATTTTAGCATCATTTTATTTTGAAAAAAAGCTGTGAACATTTGGTGAAAGATGGTGAAGCAAATATTGGTTCCAGCTCGCTCATATTTCATATCATAAGCAGTAAAACGTTAGCGTGAGACAGACTTACTGAAAAAGGCCAACATGAAGATTCCATCGTTCCCAACTCGAAGCTGATCAGCGTCACTGAAATCATCTCTGGGAGGGAATTCATCATCCTAGCATGCACATACACACACAACACATGTAGCTGTAGCAGAAGTTTGGTTAAAACACACAGATGAGTTGCAGGGCAGGGAGGAGAGGAGTGTGTGAGCGCTCGTCCTCACCCTTGGCATCACCTCCACAGTGGAGGCAGCCATGGCGGCCGCTTTGGCCTTCTCTGCTTCGTCATATGTGGGCAGCGAGGTGGCGACGCTGTAGGGCGGAGGCACTGGGAAGTCGCCTCGGAAACTAGTCTCTGTGGGGACAGCGGGGAAGGAGAGGACTCGCTTATAAAGGGACGTAGCATCCAACTAAGTAGCTGCCAATGATGGTAACGCTGCCATGGAAATCAACACTGACTCATAACACAAAACTGCTGCTGCTATTTTAGGGAGCATGAAACCACACTTCGGAAAAATAAAGTCGCTGCTAAGAAAATGTATATTTAAAGGGACCGTTAGATAAGACGTACCCGGTGCTGCGGCGGTTGCTCCCAGGTCGATAGAGGCGTAAGGGGGTGGAGGTGCCTCGGCTTCCCCCTGAGTCCTTGACCCCGACGCCTCCCCTGCTTCCTGGGCGGGCGCGGGGCCGGCGGGGACCTGGCTCTGGTCCTGGCTGGACGTGCCAGCCTGGGCTGTGGCAGAAGTGCACGGCTGCTCCTCACTGGTTGAGGCCTCCGAAGAGTCGTCCTCATTGTGCAACTGGAGGAGAGGATGAGGGGGATGGGAGGGAGGGGGTGTTAGAAGAACCGGCACAAGCAGATCAGCTGATCACTCAGCCAAAAAGTGTGGCTGCTCGAGGGGATCGAACTGTTCCAAGTGTCTAAAACTGGCATCAATCTCGTACTTTCCGCTAGGCGTAATGGACGGCTTTCTGAAGCTGAGAAAATCCAACTATGCAAAACAAGACCACAAACTCAGAACCCCACTTTAGACGAGACATCAGGCTGTGAGAGAGAAGCCACTTCTTGACTAAAGTGCAAACAACCAGCAAAGTAAAAGAGGACAGCAGCAGTGGGAAGGCTGGTATTCATTAGCTGCATTTGGAGGATTTCAGCTAAGTATTTTATGGTCAGACGTCAGGAGTGTTTTCTGAGCAGGACCAACCTTTGGTAGCTGTTATGTAACTCGATGAACTTTGCACAATCTGCTTTTGTTTGTCAGCCCAAAATGTGTTGAGGCAGAATTTGTGTTGCTTTATTTCTATTGATATTTTCAAGCTGAAGGAGTGGGTTGACATGGGCGAGTAGTACAGGATTAACTTTCAATGCCAATAGGTATGTAATGTCTTACTCATGGTGTTACAGGCACATGTAGCCAACAGTTTGTGGTCCATTTTGTTCCAGATGAAGGTCAAAACAGTTTATTTCATTAAACATTTGCAGACACTTCTTGCTATCTGCCAAAAGTATTTAAAAAACATATTCATTGTGTGTCATAAGTTTATCTGGGACTTGACCCAGATGCAGTGTAGCACAATAACAATCAACTCCTATTGGAAATATTTTCATTTTCCCATCATCTTCAGCAAAACAATTAAAAGGACAAGCACAGAGAGCACATTTTTGTGCCGCTTTGATCAGTGTGAAGAGGAAATGAGATCAGCAGGCCGATGATGACGTCAATCAATGTGTCAGTCTTCCTGCAATATATATTCCTGCTTTATTTGTCTTAATATGCATTTCTAAAGATACACTCTTTGAAGATGTTCATATCAAATCCCATTTTTACAATCATGGCTATTTGTGGTCTGCATTTTTTCTGCAATAGCCATTTAACCCATTTACCTCTCTATCTAGCCATTTTTATTGTTAGTAGTGGGGTCTGCCATCCCTGCATTAGATTCAGATTGCCTACCAAAGCATGAAGGATGGAAACCATCTGCATTTTATGTCATCGATAGCAGCCTCACTGTTTGTAGAGCTGTATTAATTCACAGCTGATGCAAGCGGAGCATTTCACAGCTGTTTGGTTGTGTGTGTACTGGAATAACATTACTTCCAGTGTAAGTATGTCTGCTCGCAGGGTAAGACCTACACCTTTTGCCCTCTGCAGAATGTTTGACACTGTAAGCAGTCAGCGCACAGAGCGACATGGCCACCTCAACAGAGCAAGCTGAAAGTGATACACATGAAATCAGTTAATGAGTGCCCCTCTACAGCTGAGAGAGTCAGTTACAGGCTTAAGTACATTAATTTTTGTCGGACCAAAGAGCCAAACGCCTTCTGAAATTTCAGAGGGGCGATGGGAACATGATGGCTACAGAACGGCTGGTGGGAAATCTGGGTTAGCCAAGTGAGGAAATCTGGGTCCGCACCTTCTCTGCAACTCACTTCAAAGTGCCCTTGAGCCCTTAACTTAAACCCAGACGGCTCCAGGCCTCAACAATTCATTGAGCTCTACAATAACTATAAAGCCAATACAGACCTTGACCAAACAGGACTTTTTTAGGTTTCTTAAACCTATAGTATCAGGTCAGAAATCAGCAGCACATGGTTTTATGGTTTAGTCCCTGGCACTAATGCTACATTACCTTGTAGCAGCCGATAACAACCACAGTCATGTGTACTGCCAACAAAAGCTGTGTCAGTGTGGCTGAGCGGGTTCAACTCGTCCACAGCTGTACAACACATTCTGAACAGCGCAAGAGGAGGAGATAATTGACGGCTGTTGAAATCGTTTTCTGCAACAGAGGCATAAAAAATGGCAGACACAACATCCAGGTTAGGGTGAGTCGGTACGCGTCGTAACATTGTGAGCCTTCTGCTTCTAACATTTTCCGTCAAATACCTTGAGTGAGGTCGCAGCTTGAAACATTGGGCAAGTATCTGGAGAGCTGATGTGGCGCTTCGTTTCTTCGTTTTTCAAGTTTTGAACTTCTGAATTTCTTTTTTCTTTATTTCCATGATGTTTATGATTCTAATTTTTAACATGGATGTGTCCAGAGGGAAATTTGCCAACTCAGAAGTAATGGGAAACACCCTTTGTAATGTCATCAGACTGATGAGTATAATGACTAATAACTAAGATCACAGAAGACAAGTGGCCATTTTTAAATAGAAATGTAATCAGAATCAAAAGGAAATGTTTCATGTTCGCTCCCACGCAGATCAACTGCTCAGATTAAAACCCCAGAATTGGAGGCACCTTGTAAAACTCCACCAAGCACACGAGTGAATGAGTGGCTGACGACTGGCTCGGAATCAAGGACAAAGCATAACGCACCCCCGCTCACAGGCGGTTACATAAGATCTTAACAACATAGCCACAAGCCTCCTCGTGTGTCCAAATATACCCAGAGCCCATGCAGGCCCGCTCAGAGCAGCAGCGGCCCGCACTTTCTCCAGCCTATGTGTATTATTTAGAGGAGAAAGACAGAGCTAGAGGGCAAAATGTGGGAGGGTTGATGAAGATGAAGCTGTCTACAAAACCACAACATCAGATAACGTCTATCAGTTGATGATCCTTGAGAATCTATTATCCAGAGGTTTTATTACTGTGTGTCGGACAAAACCTTTGCACTTTGTTTGGGGTTGAAAAGTTAGAGCACAACAGTGATTTGCTTTGGCTCATACTGAATCCAGTGGGATTATCACTGGCGTGGCCAGAACCACAGGCACCAGAGCACAAAGCAGACTTTATCTCAAAGAGGCCATGACAGTTTTCCAACATCTCTCAGCCACTGTTGTTACTCTGAAGCCTGGTAGCACATTCAGAACATTTACCTCCACATGTTTCATGCAGGTTAATGTTCTAAATATAAGCCTTGAAGATGTTGTTATAAATGTAGTTACTTAGTTATTACTGATTGTCCTCGCATGACTCTACCCAGCCCTCTCGACTTGAATACTAAACTGGGGTGTGGGCTCATTTTTGGCCTTTTTTTTTTTTTTTTTATAAAAAAAAGTCCCTTTAGCCACAGTCAATTTTAGCAAGCTAATGCACCTCCATGCTAATACTTAAGTTGTTATCGCTGTTAGCTTATCAACAGCCGTGTAACTCCACATAGGTTTTCATTATTATCAAGTAAATACACCTAAAATAAATAGTGTTAAGTGTGGAGGGCGTCTGATTAGGATGTCATCTTTCCAGGCCTACGATTTTAATCCTGACTGGCGAGCTAACGTTAGCGATGCGGAAGTGCTTGATGCGAGTCTAACTAGCTGTCAAAACAGCACGATTAGAGGAAATAAATAACATTTGCCACAAACAGCAGAGATAACTACTGAGGAGAGAATCACCAGGTGTAGCTTCCGTGTCTAGGTGACATGACTCCTAACTAAAGAGTAGCAGTTAGTGGTAAAAATTGAGCAATGCGTTCATTTGAGCAAGGCCCCGTTTCCTGTGACAGGCAGGCCGACGGTGTTTTGATCTCATCGGTCAAACTCACCACTTGGTATCTGCTTGCTGGGTCCATCCCGACGGCGAGCGGGCCAGCCGAGAAAACAAGACGGAAAATCTAACTAGTAGTTAGTCCTGGCCGTGTGTTACAGACGGGACGCACTTCTGTCAAACAATGCTGAATAACTGGATAGAGAGTGATGAAAGAAATGGCTGCACTCTGCGGAGCGCTTAGAAAAACACCGTTGTTGGGAAACGTTGACCAACAGCGTCAAGCTCCTGACACTTCCGGCCATGTGTTTCAAAATAAAATGTATTGAAAACGATGCGTCAGGTAACGGAGGAATACCGATTAGGATTAAGTAGATAACTCGAGCCTCAGGGGCTCTGCCTGAAAATGTTACCCAAGTAAAGAAACACAAGTAATATCAGAAAACCGTTACAACACCATTCTCAACAATACAAATACTACATTTAGTAAAAAAATTATACAAAATATATAAAATTATATAATTATTAAATATTTTATATATAAAATGAAAATATATATAGGAAACAAACAAGTTAAAAAAAATATTACAAAAGTTCTAATAGTGTAGAAGTTAGAAGACATTAGTGAAGTGTAATGCAGGCATTACTTGATTATAAACAATTATAATTGGAAAATTTTGATGTAATGTCATTGTGTGCATTTTTGAGTGTATTTTTAGGTGTAATTGCTTGTTGTTTCCATCTGAGTAAAAATTGCTGTTATTATTTTGATTTTATTTCATTTTTTGTAAATGTTTGATCTATTTTCTTTTGAAAGCCCAATCCCCTTATTTCCGGCTTCAATATGACTCTGGCTAACTTGATGCTGGGGGATTGATAACGGATTTCCACGGATTGAGGAAGCGTGATGACGCAAATCATGACGCAAATACATATTAAAAAAAAAAAAAGGGCTGCAGTGGAGCCACTAGGTGGAGCCAAAGCCCACTTTTTGTGACTGAACCACCACGACCTGCTTTCCACATACTGTAGCTTCAAATCATGAAAATCATTCTAAAAGCCTCAGTTTTTCAAAGACACACTGGCTGCATGTCACAGAAACGTTCCTGAACAACCTTGAGTTGCTTATATTTTCAAAGCACTGTGTAGCTCCTTCTTTTCTTTGTAGGCCAAGGAGAAATAGGCCAAGGAGAAGAGTTTGGCAGAAGCCGTTACTCATGTTGCAGCGCAGTGAAAATCTGGCCTTGAATTAAGCACAGACGCTCCTTGGACACATCTCTGCTCTCTACAGACAATCTGTAGAAATGTTGGCGTTAGATTCTCTGTTTCAGTGTATTTGGATGCCTTAAAGAGACTCTGGCATCTTTGATTGAAGGAACAACACACACAAACAACAAGTACGATTCATTATCAATAACACACACCCTGAGCTTTTATTTTGTACCTTCTGGAGCGACATGACCTCTGGAGGAGATGGCAGAGCGGCGTCTGTGACGCTAAGATAAGATAGAATACATGGGGATGACAACATGCTACATTTGATAAAATGATCCCACGTTAAAGTCCACTAAAACTAGCATTTAGTGGTGTTTTCAACCACATTCGACCACAGAGGTGGCTTATGGAACAAAGGGTCTGATTTAGGGGCCTGCTGAGCCTTTGGGCCGCTGGGCCTGGGCCCAGTACGCCTGTTCAGTCATCCATGCAGGATCACAAGGTGTTCAGCATGTTTAGCTTTAGCCACAACAGGAAGTCCATCATTTCACTGATGCAGACTGTGTGATATGGTCAAAAGCTCCAGAGGACCAACATATGGAGCCTTTAGACTCTGATTTCTACAGAAAACTGTACCTCTACCTCTAGGTTGGTAGAGTTAGTTTGACTTTTTGTACCTTCACCAGCGCACACATTCAAGTGTGGTTTGTGTTGTTGTCCCTTACTGTCTTTCACCTTCAGCATCTCTCACCAGAGACAATTCAGCTAAACTTGGTAAAAGGCTCGGCGGTGCATTTTGTCAGTCACCAAAAAACATCACAGAAACAAGCAAAAATTGAGCTCTTTGCTCAATTATTTTGGGTGACTGCGCTCCGAAACACATCGCCAACAATAACAGCTTGTCGTCTAAAAGAAGAGAAAACATTTCGCAGTCAAGATAGTTCAGTTTACTCGTGTGCGCTTGTTTCTGGGCGCCAAAGATTTGACATGTTTGATGAAGCAGAGTTGCTGAGGAATGTGTTCCATCATTGGGCACTGATTGGATAAACTGCTTTTGAATCCCATATTCCCCCCACCCCCCCCCCCACCCCCCCGGCTTGTCCCAGACAACATGCTGAATAATAGACGGCGCGGGCAGGTTTGTGTCTTTACCTCATTGTGAAGTTTACTCTGTCATGTGTTCTCGCCTCGGGGCTAATCCTGGATCAGCACTGCAGTGGATCAGCGCATAATAGGCTCTTGGTACCTTTATGAATGCAAGTGCTGGAGTTTCAGGGATAAAGCACAAAGCGGTTCAGAAGCCATTACAGTTTCTGACTTTAAAGGGACAGTTCAGGTTTTTTTTAAAAAACCTATATAAGTGTAGAAAGATGCTCTGAATGCAGCCAGGAAGCGCTTACAGCTGTGTTCTGGCTTTAGAATAATAGGAATGCAGGGCCTGGAGGACGTGTTGAAGGCCAGTGCTGCCTGGGAAATTTATTGGTGTGATTTTTCACAAACATCATTTTTAAACCCAGCGACTCGCACTGCTGCATTTCTAACAAGAGGCTGATGAATGCTCCTCCTGACATCTCAGAAAAAAAAAAAGAAAAAACTAAAGCAATGCAGACTTTTTTTTTCTTGTGGAAAGAACTCCACGACGCTCTCCTATCTGCGCAATCTATTGCATTAACACACCCGCCATTCCATCAATGCGCCAAAAGCTGGGTAAAGCCAGCCCAAACGGAGTGGAGAGTGAATGCACAGCGAAGGTATTGATAAAAGGCTCTTCTTGAATTAAATATTAATCCCATTCGCTAAGAAGGGGATTACTGTAGTACATGTATCAGTTAAGCAGCTCATACTGAGACAGGAGGAGGAGGAGAGAGAGGGGGGGAGAAAAATGTGAAAAAGACATGAGGTCTGGTGCAAAAAAAATTTTTTTGTTTAAAAAGCAGGTGCAGCACCCTGCATCGCTGCATCATAAAATGTTTTGCCCTTTGCAAGGCAGCAGGCGTGAGCAGCATTAAGGATTAATGTGCACCGGTGATGTATGAGGTCACGTCTGCTCCTGTTTAAGGCTGCAGACCTGCATGAGAGTAAAGAGGACTTGAATTAATTTGGCCGGCTGCCGTTAGAGCCCCACTTTCAGGGCCCATAATGGCACCATAGAGCATCCATCACTGACAAACACACACACACACACACCTGCAAGCAGGCATATGCACGCCCACTCATGCACACCCACGCACACCCACACCACACAATCAGGATGTTGTTACTTGGCAACATCGTTTCAAGGTAAATAGGTGCTATAAAAAGGCGTTACATAAAGAAACAGTGGGAGTCTCTGCAGCCTCTCAGGCTCATTCTCATGCCGTGAAAGCTTTGCTGTTTGACTGGAGGTGAGCGTTTTGTTTGGAGTCGTGTACAGCAGCAGACGTCTGTTAGCTCTGCGAGGACACAGGCAGCCGTTTAGCTGCTTGTAGCTGCGGCGTAGTTTGAGCAAATTCACATTTTACGTGTGAAAATGGCATCAGAGGTAGAGGAATTCAAGATATATCCAAAATACATGTACTTTAAATATTCTTGCTAAAAGGATCATATACAGTGAGATATCTTATGCGAGGGAGTGTGTGAAAATGATTTTAGGTGGGGTTGGGGGTCAGGAGAAGGGATATTGGATGTGAAACTCTCCCTTTCTTTGCACAAGATGAACAAATGCGATAGAAAACAGTTGTTCTTCAATACAGACTGAGGAAAATCACCTGCAGTCCCAGCAGCTCCTTAAACTAGCTGCATTTCCACAGAGCCTCATATTATTCTAATTATAATGGGTTTAAAAGTCCAAACAGAATAGAAATGCTCCATATAAACAGACGGCTACTTTAAACCTTCTCATACGCCGATCAAAACAAGCTGAACTCTTAAAGAGCTGAACATGGCTGGACGCCTTCTGTAGATGGCAGGAAATGAGATGATGCGATCACTTTTGCACGTGTCACACAGCCGCTCTCATTCAGCGCCTCGACGCGTGTTAACTCCAGACCATATTAGATCGCACCCCATGTGACCCAAAATCTTCAATCAGAATGATTTGATGAGACAAAAGTTTGCATGTGGCCACAGCTGATTGGTTGGAGGACATAGGGGCCCATTTCTTAACTAAAAGTTAGAGTTTTGAACCAGTTCAAAATTTAAACTCAAGGGGAGAGTCCAAAGAAAACATTAATAACATTAACATAACATTAAGGAATAATCAGATCCATAATTTCCCCAAATTATAAGCACGTTTGCTTCTAATTGGCCGGTGATGTGGTGTCAGCACACGTTAATTGTTGGGTAACACTTATTACTTCTACTTACTCATACAGGTCCTTCATTTACGAAAAAAGAAAAGGAAAGGAAAACCCAAGTACGTGGTTGTTAACTGTTCCTTAATTAATGGTAACTTTATTTTCCAGATGTGTTAAATTGTCTGCTTGCCTGTGGATACACTCCATTCAGCCGAGCTGCTTTTATAAGTAGTACCAAACAGCATTGTTCTACCAAGAATCTTTGTTGGAAATTATCCAGAAATCACCTGTAAAACATAGTTTTACAGTGTTTAGAACAAAATCTTTCACTACCTGGCTATGATGAGAATTATAGCTGTGCTACTGGAATACATTTTAGACGTGTATTTATCTGATATCAGTATAAATTGACTGCGTATACTGTTACTGATGATTCATGTATCAAATGAACTAATTTACAGAGCCTGTAAGTGCAGTGAGGGCTTTGGGTACATTCTTGGGAAACACATGCATTTGTTTTATCATAATAGACGCAGATGATATTAAATATCTATCAGTTTTAAAAAAGATTTGAATTCAGTTGCCATCCAGCCCACGTCTCTTCCTCTGGCTCTTTTTGAGGATAGAGCAGTAATTGAAACAAATGAGTGTAAATAAGCAGAAACTCTGTCCATGAAATTGCCCCCCTTACAATACAAACTACAAACATGGAGTAATTAAACGTGTAATTATGGCGTCTATGGCTCTACCGTCACAGGCTATATAAAAATGTGTTTTAAATAACCATCAGTATGAGCTACAAGCAGCTGCTAATTAGCAAGAAATGTGAAAACGGAAAGCATTAATCACACGTACACGCCTCTCTGTGTCTGCAGATGAGTGTGTGGGCGTGTGAATTTGTGTTGGGGGGGCAACAGGGGGTTCAGCAGCATACTGAGCATATAGATGAATGTGCACTGTATGTCCTTGAAGCGTCCAGCAGAGGGCAGAAAACACTTGGTTATTCTTTGAGGTGCTGTATTTCATAGCTCACTGTGCTGAGAAAACACTGAATGTCACTTCTCCTGTAGAATAATGTTTTATTTCTCTTATGAAATGACTCATGATTTATGAAACCCAAATCTTAAATTGGTGTTTTAATGTGATCACATTGGTGGTTTGGAGCCATAAACGTGCATTAATCTTGTCTGATGAACCAAACATTGGTCAAAAAGAACACAAGTTTGCTGTTGACAGTCAGTGTGTGAAATGGGTGTTTGATTAGAACCCTTTACGCAGGATGATAAAACAGACTTGTTAGCCTCTTCGGAGATATATGGCGACATTTCAAACAAAGAGACTTTTCTATCTGCGCTCACCCTCTCCCTGGCAGCCACTTTGTTCCGATCATAATGAGCCCAGGGAATAGAAGTGCTCCTGTCATTGGGGGGAGAACAAATGGGACAACAGGCTGATAATATCTGAACAAAGGAAATGGGAATGCGCACTCCAAAAAGTGGCCGTGTAACGAGTGATTTCATCTTAACTGAAGTCTGATAATGTCATCCATTCAAAGTAACTCATGAAACATGTAGCGTTATTTTGGAGCGAGATCTGCCGTGGGACACGGATGAATCAAGAGAGGGTGCAGTGGGAAGATCTGAATTATTTCACAGCATCTGGCCAAGCTGAATATAAAATCAAATTACTTTTTTAAGATGGTCATTTGTGGCAGCGTGAGGAGTTTGTATAATGACTGAGCACAAGTAGAGAAACTCAGAAAACTGTGTTAAAGTGCAGTTATTAAGTTCAGTGTCAGAGAACTTCAGTTAGACTTGAATATTTGGAAAAGATTAAGATGTCTGAATCGTAAGAGATCAAGTGTTTTATGCACTTTTTTTTCACCAAGTATCCAAATGTCAAAAAAAGTACAGCTACGCCGAGTTCTCACATACTATTTGACCGCTTAAAAACCTAGAACCATTCCTCTGGGACAGTTATAAAATGTAATACTTGACATATTCTATTAGAATAAGGGTTCAATTTAGTCCATTTAAAAACATGCAGAAATTCCTGCTATTCCTCACCTGTCCACTAGTTGTCCCAGTGTGTTTTCCGCCCAAACCATCACATGACCGGTCACATGTCTACACAACAGATGCCATACTCATCATATGATTCACCTGTCTGAAAGGATACTTGAATAGCTAACAGTAGACTAACAGTAGGCTACTAGGCTACAGACTAAAGGGACTTGAGCAGAACTGGTGCTTTTAAAACACGGCTCTTTCCAACACTGTGTCTAACACAGTGTACATGATAAAGCAATTATGAATCTAAGATTAGAAACTAGAACAGAACAGAAAAAAACTGATGTGGCTGCATGACATAATAAGTGCAATATTCCTTCTGCTTTTAGGTCGTTTGGTCTCCAACAACTGCAGCTCAAATATTCAAAACATGAAAAGCTCTACCGTGTTCACAAGCTAGTCGCTAACTGTGTCTGTTAGCCATTTGGTACGGGGCAGCTAGAGTTCAGTGGGTGTACGGAGCTGTTACACTGACAATTGTGCCAGTGAGAGCGGTGAGAGTGAACCAAAACATTAAAGCTGCAGGTTGCAAAACCAAAACAATGAGCTAGTAGACAGTAAAACGCTCAAACACAGATCTGAGTGGAACTGAAGAGTTTGGTGAAAATTCTCTCAGAGTTTGTCACTATGAGCAAATTACACATATTGATTTGATCTATTGTTTATATAAAAATATGGAGTATAGCAGCTTTAAAGCATACTTTGGAAGTAACTATAGTAGATCCAACCAGTGAGTACTTTGACTTAATCTTTGTGTTGTACACACAAAACTAGCTGGCCCTGTTAGATCTGTTAGATAAATGTCTTGCCTCCTGTCAATAACAATTTGCTGATTTATTACATTTATGTAAATCATTCCTGTGAGACAGCTGTTGAGGTGCTCGCATGTAATTGCTGGATTGTTGGATGATGTAGTCTAGTAAATCAAACGGCTTAACACTTCTGTATCCTCCAAAGGAATGAAAACAGCTGAACAATTACCAATGCAGAGATGCAATCATGTTCAATTAAACCCAGCAGTAATCAGGTTTGTATGTTATTGCCACAAATGTGAAGCTAGGCTGTACGAAACCTTCTTCTCCAAGCGAAACAGTGGTCAGTATTCTCTTTAATCTATCTCCAAAGAGCTTGTTTTGTTCTTAATAATTATTGCAGCGAGCAGATGCGACTCAAGATATGAGTGAGCTGTTTCTGGGTCATACATAATAGGACATGTTATTCTCTGCAGTATTGAACACTTGGGGAATAGCCCTTTAAATGTTTAATGATTCATGCATTTGCCTCTTCAAGAAAAGTTTAGCGTCTGGGGACTCAAAGGTTTCATGGCAGGAAGAGCGAGCCATCAAAATATTGTCTTGTACAGTCCGCCCTTTGCCTGTCGGCTGACGCCAGGAAGTGTGTCTTACAAAATAAAAGACAGGTTGTAACGAGAAAAGAGAGAGAAGGTGCACGCAAGAGAGGGAATAATGAGCGACGGGGTGTTGGAATTAGTGAGCGAGGCAGAGGGCGAGAACAGGGAGAAGTAGGCTAATACACTGCTGCTGCTGTTGTGTATCATTGAGTTCATAAAACAGAAAGGCATCATCAAAAAGCACATGGAGAGTCAATGTATTCCCCCTAGTCTCCGAGACAGTCTTTTGATGCTGAAACAGACTTTCTTTCTCTCTCCATCCTTCCCTTCTCCCTCCTACTCTCTCCCACGCTCCCTCCATTGCTCGCCATGCTGCTGATGAATTAAAAGAAAGTATGTCAGTTGGCAGGCAGGGAGGGGAGAAAAGAAAGAAAGAAGACATCAGAAAGAATTCATTCAGTGAGTTTCTCAACAAGAAGCACGGGCCGTATCCTCACCACCTTGTGAGTTTTCGGGGCTCGGTTATTTGGGTCAGCCTCTGGGGGTGAGGATCCACCTCGATCTGTCCACTCAGCGCTTTCAACTTATCAAAAACACAACAGAAAACGGGACACGTGTGTTTAAAGCCACTCCATATTCCCATCGCAGCGGCCACGGGGTGCCTCATTTCCTAACAGGCAGCACTAAACACATCCACCGTATGTAGGAAGCCCGGCTGTGGAAGCTGCTGTTGCTATGCGACTGTTGAGGGCCTGTTTGGAGGACTGTGCGGCGCTGCTATGCTAAAAGTTGAAATGTGTTTTATCTTGCAGCGATTGATGCTCTGAGTGCCAAAACATGGCGAGCTCTCAGCAGTGCACGAGGTGAGCAGGCATGTTGAATTCATTCACAAAGAAGGAGAGAGGAAGTGGATGTTGTGAGCTAGGTTAATGTTCCCAGCATGCTTGTAAGAAATATTCTGACTTTACAACCTGTGTTTGGATTATAAAACAGGTTACAGTCCTCTTTTTTTAACTTTCAAATCAAACTTTAACAGACTAAGTTGTGTCTTAAAGTGAGACTTTGTAACTTTTGCTAAACAGCAAAAGAAGCGGCAATTACAGGGTAGCAATGAATGCTAAGACACAATGTTGTAGCGCAGGTTTGTGTACGTTAGGTAACGTTAGCCACCATGAGGTGGAGCCAAAGTGAAACCTGAACTTCCTGGTTCTGTTCCGAAAGTAGGAGAAGCTAAAATATCTGGATGTCAGAGCGCCCTGTTCGCCAAGTGGTTACAGCTCATGGCCCATCACAAATGGCACCAGTTACACCAATCTGCTTTTGCTGCAACCTTCTTTCTCCCCAGTTTCCTGCCTACTTTCACTGTCTCTGTCAAAATAAAGGCCAAAAGCAATAGTCTTTATGTCCTTGAACAACATGTGCTTGACTCCATTAGTCTAGATAAATGGAGTAATTTGAACTAAGTGTTGTTGATTCAGTATTTCTGTTTTTTGCAACCTTTAACGAACATAATTTTCCCGGACCATCATTGGCTAAACACAACACCATCGAGTCGTGGAGACGAGGACCTTTTTCATTACAGCTAAAGTTGGGAAAGTGATTTTAGAGGAGTGTTTTCACGTTACCAAAAGCAAGTTAACATACCCACGCTGCTGCGCTGGTGAATATCTATGGGAGCTGTAGTTCTTGTGCGCTCACACAGTCTGTTGTATGATGTTATTTGCTGCTGCTGTGACCCCATTTCCCCACTGGAGAAATAAAAATTGTATCTAATATCTGACTAGTTCTTGACAAGAAATAAAATAATAATAGCAATGTTTAAATATTCATATTCTTTTCTCTGCTCGAAAGCAATAAGTCAATCACCACAGTAGTTCAGAGCAGCTCATAGAGCTCCACTCATCAAGCTTGTATAGTTTTGACAATATTCAACCACACATTCCATTATAAGTCTTATAGTGTTGCACTGCTGGTTAATGATGTCAAGCCCAGAGGCTACACCTTTATTCACCAAGCTATCGCCTGCTATATTTTTTTTAGTTTTCCTTTTTAAATGTTCGGCCTCTGGATCCAAACTGGGTCGATAAGATCAAAATGAGTGATAGCTAAGCAGAGAGAGAGGGTGCTGCTTGTAGAAAAAACACTGTTTTCTTTTGTTGCAATAACCTTTGGTTGACTTTTGGTTTACGGCCCTCTCGAGTGCTTTTTATTAGCGTACTGTTTGCCCGAGGTCATCTATCAGTATCTCAACGACCACCTCGCTCCCCAGAAACACTGCACAGGACTGTGAGCTCTGACATGAGCTGAAATCCTTTATCTATGTGTTTGGATGTTCTAAAATAAGGAGTTTGGGGACAGGCGTTTCCAACACAGCACGGGAAACTGACAAAGCTGAGGAGTAGGAATGTGTTGGGGTTTCTTTTCCCCCTCTCAAAACTGAGTGCGGATGATCTGGGGACGTGATGTGCTAGAAACAGCCTGACAGCAGGAGAAGCCTCTTGCAAATCTGTGATTTGGTTCCTTTGAATTTGATGGAACATAAGCAAGAACTGTGTGTACTGTGAGTAGGAAGTCAGGCAGGTAGGTCGGCCTGGATAAACAAACATATTGACTGGATAAGCTATATTAAACTGAAGCCTCTAACGCCCTGTTGCAATGCATAGTTAGAAGATTTTCACCATTTTCTGACGCCTTCGCCATCTACCATCCCCCCCCCAACCAGCCTGATTATCCAATGACTGGGCTTGTGTTACCCTTTAACCCCCATGATTGGCCAGGCCTCATTATAGCATATTATAACTGCCAAAAGAGCATTAGTGGCTTCACTATATGGGCTTGAGCCTGTCCAAGAGACAAACCATGTGCCTTGTGATCAACAACAGCTGCCCCCCCACAAACTGCTGAACAATGATATTCTATAATGATTATTTTAATGATAAACTGCAATATAGCTTGGGGTTAGAACCCCTATATACATTATAAAGGCTCCAAAGGAAAGAGATTAAAAATCTATCATGCGTACCCCAAGGGACTCATATACTGTGCAGAGGCAGGGGGGTTTGGAAAGCCAAGCTCAGCATTTTCTAAAGTCATTATGCATAAATAGTGTGTGTGATATAGACTATTTATATTTTCCCTACCTGAGATGGAGGGAAGGTGATCGCGCCCCTAAAGGGGTTCCATCAGGCTCGCCAAGGCAGTGCTAACGACTTCTCATTTTACCGCTCCGAGTGTTTTTTTATCGTTCATTAATTTATCCTAAACTGACAAAATGTTTTAAAACACCGTAGAGAAGTGAAATGGGATTTGAAGTTTGATGAATGGGGTTATTTAACCTACCATAGGTGTAAAACAGAAGACATTTGCAGATACTTTCTTTGCTCTTGTCATTTATTTGTTAAATCATTGAGTAATTCAGAAGTTATACTGTTATAAAACTTGTTAAAAGTTTGTACAGCTTTAAAGGATCAGGCTCCTTAGTGCTTCTTTTCCTTAAAGCCAAGAGAACTGAAAGCACGGACTGCATGTAAAGATGGATGATGCGTCTCTACTTCTACCCACTGTACAAACCTGACGCCAAAAAAATGACCTCTTGAACACATTTCAGTGTCATAAGAACGACCTAACAACAGAAACCACCTTTGGGAAAAATGTATTTGACATGTGCTTTGATTTATTTCATTTGCCCCATCTGCTAACATGGGGGTTTGTTTTACATATTGTGCAGCCAGCCAGTAGGGGGCGATCAAGATGTTTTGACTTCACTTTTGGAGAGCTGCCTATATAATAAACAGTCTATTCCTCCAAGAGGCTAATTAAAATAGTTATCCCGTGTATGCTTTCAATGAGCTGCGATAGGTTTGTAACGCATCAAAAGAAGCTAATTCAGGCCGTTTATCTGGTGTGACTGCAAGGCAAGCAGTGGGGTCACCATCTTGGAATAATGCACAAATGCTCCCAAGTTTTAGGGGGTTCTCCTGTTCTGTCCACATTGCCTTAACGCAGCAGTGGACACTGTCTGAATGGTAAATGCCCTCGTCGTTCAAACTCTATGTGCCCGGCTTATAAAGCAGGCTCTCTCTTAATGATTTGGAGGTTCAGGGCCCGAGTTGTGATGAGTCATCCTCTCAGCCCAGATATTACATGTTTTCATAGGCTGAGTAGTGCTCCAGTCGTGACTCAGTAGAAACACGCTTGTAAAGTCGGTGGAAGATGAGGCTAAAGGGCCCCATTCATCTCTCATTTCACACATCATGCAATTTCACCCCCAGTGGTAACACCAAAGTGAAGCCTGGTCTAAGAAATGTTTTTCTCTCCCTTGAAAAATGTCACGTTTTCGCTAACAATCCTTCCTGCTATAGTTGATGGTTAACCGGCACGACTGTGGACCTTCTGTCAGCTCTGCAGATTCAGCACCTCTGCTTTGAGCTCCCTCATCAGTGGGTGTTGAGTTTGTTTAGCAATTTCACTCATGTTTTGCTATTTCACCATTGTCACGCACAGTTAAAGCCAAACCCAAGCACAGCTGCTCTCAGTTGCATCTCTTTTTATGAGCGGTCCCGTAGAGATCTGACCCACGCTCCTGTTTAATGAACTGCATTGCTCGGATTACGTAGGGATGCATAGCTGGTTCTTAAAGTTAAATAAATGTAAATGTATCATTTAGAGTTACCAGTTAACCCAGGATTGGTGTATCAGCAGGGTTGGCTGAACTGTTAGCATGTTGAGACATGGTTTAGAGGAGAGCCTATACAATATTGTGGTTTTATTTTGAAAGGAAATGACATGAGAACACCGTATTTATTTCCCCATTCTGCGTAAATGTGTTGATAACATCAAAAATAGTTCTGTGTGGGTCCCTTTGGTGGCTCTGACCTCCTTCTAATGGCCTAATTATAATCATTAGTTTTAAAGCAGGAAACTCTCTTTGTAAATACACATTACAGTGTGTAGTTGTGGCGTTCTGGTGCAGCTTCTTCTCTGTGATCCACTGTTTCCTGAAAACAGGGGCTTCTTTTGAGGATCTTTCATTGGTTCTTCCAGTAGGAATGTCCATCAACTAGACCTCCTCATCCCGAGGAAGGTAGCAGGGACCTAAAGAGACTATGCCTTTGTGCGCCAACTGTAGTTTCCTACAGTAAATGGTTAAAGGTTAGGGCTGCGATGTGGCCTTCTGTTAGGGGTTCTGTTTAGAAAGTGGAGCATAACAGTTTATTAATAGTTTCATAGCGTATTTTCTACTAACCTGACGGAACACAAGACTGTCTGTAACCATGGTACCTGCAAAGATAGAAATTAGACTAAACTTTCCCAGATGGAAACCAGGCTGAATGACTTTAGAGTTTTGATCAATAATAATAGTGAACTAATGTGGTTGGTTGAATGTAACATCAACAGTTGAAGTACTTTTAGGCACAAGCCAATACGGTAAAGAGTTACATTCTTGATGTTAAGTGGGAAAATCCCTTGAGCAGAAATAACTTTCACACTGTACCACCTGTACAGACGCGTCGCTGAGCCAATCATGATCTTTGCAGCAGTCGAGTAGGATGGAAAACTGACGGGTCATGATGCCCCAATAATAACCTCCGCCCCCACAGTGTTTCAGCCTTTACTTCAGTCTTCAGGGAAGTGCTTGTACTCTTATTCACCTACACTCTGGCACACATTCATAAAGTTCACTTTACACATGAAAGATGCCCAACTGGGAGTTGGCAAGTAGAATAAAAAGTCTTCGACTGCAACTGAGTAGCTGCGTTGCTCAAGGGCACCTTAATAGTTGAATACTCAAGCATTATTACAGTGTTTTACTATTATTGGATGTTTAAAATGACCGTTTGCTGTACAGATGTGCAGAGTCTTCACTAAGTGTCATGCATGCTTGCGATATACCAAACACACAGGTACAATGTATATAATTTATTTGATGGTTTAACATGATAATCTATTGAAAAAGGAAGAGAAACATACAGAGATATACAGTATAAATCTAAGCCTAAATACATTTTGTGGCAGCACAGAACATTTCACATTCCATTATGGGACCAAGGCCATACAACACCTGAAGTCTTTGATGACTCTTTTTTTTGTTACTTTTTTCTTTTTAATGTAGGCTCACATGGCATAATGTCTTCTCTAAAATGAGCAGTTGGCAGCTCTCATAAGTGAGTTTGCAAAATACCTTTTTTTTAAAAAAGTCTTCCCAAGTTATGAATTGTAGTTGCATGCATGAAAAACAAGTATCTAGAGTTTGTAACAGTTATCGTCTTTTTCACTTTTAAACTGCACTAATGAGTTAGGTAATTTTTAAAAAATGATTCATACAATAACCAACTTTTTTTTAAAGTCTCACCACATAGGCTACAATGTAATCGTTTTGAATCAAAGTGATCCAGTGAGTCCATTTTTGCCTCAAATTTCATGGGAACAAATTTCCAAATTTCAAACCACACAAGTCGAGCTTGAACACCTTTGGACAAACTGGTTCCACGATGTTAACAACGCTCTAGCTTGAATGCATGAGATCACGAAACATTGCTTTGTGCCCAAGACCAAAGTCAAGACATCCTCTGTTCGTGTGTGTTCAGGCAGAGTGCCAGGCGACTTTTAGTGGTGGCACAAAGTCAACGCAAAGACGCAAATTTGACACGGAGACGTATACGCATGCGTTGAAAATGTGTCAACTTCCAAAAACAATTGTGCAAATCCCATTGCTTTGTGAATCTGCTTCATAAACGTAGAAGTACAATAGGAAAGAGGCTGACAGACACACTCTCATACACAAGGTTGCTAGCTAACATACCGCTAACACACAGTTAGCACTTTGGCTGCTCAGGGCGGTCGGTCCAGTCTAGCAGGTCAAATTTGCGCAAGTGACGCAAGGTGAAAATTCGCTTCGCTTTCTTTCTGAACACACCTTTAGCAAGATGTTTTGGCTTATTACATATGCAACATAATTACATCTATAACTGGAGCTTTCTTCATTCTTGGACCCAGGTCATATGTGCACTGAGCCCCGTCTACACAGTAGAAAACAGGACAAGAAACCAGCTCGGGGTCACTTGAATGTGGAATCAACTAGAGCCCTAATTAATCAGGGTTGAGGTCAATCCTGTTTCCAGAAAGAAAATTGCATTTGTGCAGCAACAATCCAAGTACAATACATTCAGTTCTTAGTCATGTATCAGTCTGTACACATAAAACTTTACAATTTTTTACTTTAGCGTTAAGCTGACCCCATCTCTGGCTGTGAGTGACTCTTGTAAAGTCAACCGCAACAGAACTCAATGTGGTCAGGTAGCTTTTTTTTTTTCTACATGTATTCTTGTACATGCACAAACAGCGTATGTATGCCATGACTGAACAAGAATGCTTCAAATTTACATCGTCGCCCATGAGTTGAAACTGGCTGATTGCTCTGCGACCTTAGGTGGAATGGCACACAGTTTATCAAAAGAGTCGAACAGGATTGCTGTTTGTTTTTTTCATCCACAAAAGTATTACATGTTGACATTTGTCCATAGTCGAGCAAGCAGCACAGAAAATAAATGGTCTGCCCATGCCTCTCCTCTCTCACGCTCTCCTTATCCACTCCCCGTCTCTCTCACACACACATGCACATGCACACACTCTTTAAACACCGTCCCTTCCCTCGCGACGTAAGAGTGGGCGTGTTACATTCTGATGGAGAAATGATGACCATGGCTCATTATCCTCTCCCTGAAGAATGGATCCGATACATTCAGCGCTAGTATGTGCTTATTAGTCGACAGGCCGGTCATCGTGGCCCGCCTGCGAATCGATGAAAGCCATTTGCATCACTTGCTGCTGTATGGCGGGTCATACAGTAACTCTAAAATGCTGAGTGAACATACATACAGTGTCTGGTGTGGAACTTCAGCATGGTCAGATGCTTGAGAAGAAATGTATTCAGAGTGCCCCACAAATGCTCAAAAACTAAACTGATGCTTGAAATTGACCTGATGGTTGATTTGTCATTTGTTTGTTTGTTTGCACTAAATCCTGACAGTTAGTAGCCAGTATGACAATCACAAAATGCTTATTATTTGATCATTTTCATTTTCGGTTGTACACACAGTATATATATATATGTATATATATATATACATTTATGTATATACACACCTATGTACTTATATACAAAAAAATGGGTTTCATTCCTCCACTCTTTCACCACAACAAAGTTAGTACAGAGCAAAAAAATAAAAGTTTTCAACAAGACGGGTTAGGAAATCAAATGAATACCTGAAGACACAGAGTACAAAAATATCATAATATTTCATGGGTTGAGTAACCGTGTCGCCCAAAAGGCCCTTGGCAGTTGTTTTAAATCAAAATAAGACCATTTTTAGAGGAAGTTTGATCAATTTGAGTGCAATTCTGTTGTGCTATCTCTTGAAGCGCCGTTGCAAGAAGGTAGAAGTGAAAAAATGGCAGTTTTGATTCATATTTGTGCTTATTTTCCCTCGTCAACTTACCAAAAAACATTTCAGTGGCACTTTTCTCTGTCAAGAATAAGATGCCGAATAGCAAAAATTCAGAACCTGAGTCACAATCATCCTGAACAGAGGACAAAATCCTCAACTTTAAATTATTGTGTTTGGGTAAAGGTTTACCAGATCAATGCATGATGTAGTTATTAGCAAGTATACTGTATAGAATCAACACTATAAACAAATACACATCAACAGAGCCTCTTTTCTTCTGTAAAGTTGTGACATAACCCAAGGCAAAAAAGGAGTCATTACTTTTCCACTACGGCTGATCATTACATGCATTAATAGTGCATAGGGTACCAGTCAAACTCACATTAGTTTGTTAATGGACTTTTAGGAATTGCCTGCACTTATCTGACCACCTGTATAGTATAAAGGTTTCTTACTTGGTTTTTTGTTTAGAAAAATCTTTGTGTGAACTGCTATCGTGTTGGTTTTTTGCAAATACTGTGCTATTTATTCAATTGCTGGCTTTATATCTCTCTATTTACACATTACTGAGAGGGCAAATGTTGGGAAATGACTCTCACAAGTCCCAATTACAGTACATACTTTAGAAAATAAAAAGACCGTGGAACTAAGGATTCAAAGACTGCAAATATAAAAACAATTTCGACGAGAACTTGGTCCAGTAGTCTTTTCTCAGTCAGTTTTTTTTGTCTTGTAGTCTTTACCTCGACAGATTCCATCATGTATAAAAGCAACAGAAAAAAGGAAGAAAAAGGAACAAAATGAAAAAAAAATCAAACAAACAACAACAAACATCTCAACAAAACAGTCCAATCAGACATAGTAGAGCCAGTAGACGAGGTTGAACAACGAGAAAACGGAAGGGAAGATGATCCGTGACCAGCGGTCGATGGCGTTCACATCCGTCAAGTCGGGGATTTTGATTTTGAGCTGCGAGGACCGCCTCCGCAGACGGCTGCGTTTCATCTGGGCCGACCGGTCCAGGGAGTGGCGGCTGGCGGAGCGCGGCCCGATGCCGCCACTCTGCTTGCGGTACTGGATGTGTGACGAGGCCGTGCTGTCCAACTGCACCATGGACTGAGAGTTCCTAATGTCTGCCACGCTGGTGGTGATCTCGCCTCCCGCCACTTCGTTATGGATCTCCAGGGTGGTTAGCAGGATGTTCCCGTGACCGTGCGGTTCCGCCTGAATCCATAAAGAAATGAGAAAACTAATTAACAACATTATGTGCAAATAAATGGAACAGCTAGAGCGGACACTACCTAAAGTTTTAAGACACTCTTAGTGCACAGTGCATTCAAGACCATCAAATGTGGATGTTATCATGGAGGGATTACAGAGCGGGCCTACCAGGCACAGACCCAAAGCCTCTGTTTCAAGTGACTGAAAGTCAATCAAAAGATCACAAAGAGTCACAAAACAAGAACAAAGACACACAAAACTACTATAAAGAGACACAAAGCAGCCACAAAGAGACACAAAACGACCGCTAAGATGCAAAACGTCTACTGAGAGACTGCAAAGCGACCTAAAACAACAGAGATGTAAAGCAAAGAAATGCAAAGTAAAAGGACGCAAAACAACCACGAAGAGTTGCATTTTCTAAAGATAAAAAAACATCTGCAAAGTTACTCAAACAACTACAAACAGATATACACCAGTGAAAGAGACTTAAAATGACAAAGATACGCAAAACATGTATTTAGACTCAAAATAGTCACGTAGACACAAAATGCAAAAAATACATAGAAAGAGACATAAAACGTGTACAAACAGGTGCAAAGGAAGCCAAAATGACCGGTAATAGATGCAAACGGATGCAACCACAAAGGGATGCAAAACTTAAAAGAATCACTTGCAGTCGTTCTGTGTGTCTTTCAGTCAGGTGTGTTGCTCCTATGCAAGAGGGCCCTGAACATGCCTGTGCCAGGGGCCCACTGTCTCAGAATCCCTCCATGGATGTCATGCCATGCTTTTGCCACAGCAGCACGTCTTTCTTTTTATAATGTTGAAATGTATAATTTGAAATTTCCCTCAGGGCGAGTGAACATTGAGACATTTTTGGAGCAGTAACTGAGGAGTGAGCTGTTTCAGGCACAGCTTGGGCCTCGTGCGCCTGCCACTCATGTCAGTGATGGCTCTGTGTCAGTGGCATTTTCTAATGGCAGCCAATCAGAACATGTCACCCGGATGACAATTCAAGATTTGTTACAATTTAAAATGACTAATGCAGGAGGAGCCACGCCAACGCTGGCGGCTCGGTGCGACTGTAGGACAGGGGGAGAGTTTCCATCCATAAATGATTGAGGAAAATTCAGGTAATTTTTTCCTCGGAATGATTGAAATAATTCAGACTGGCGGAGTGAGGGAGAAAGAGCAAAGAGAAAGTAATTAAAATGCCTTCTGATAACTGTGGACATTTATTCTCTGAACTGAAGCAATAGCCCACTTTCAACAAATAATCAAACACATAGGAGATACATCATACTCCATGCCTATGATGTGTGCGCCACAAAACAAATCAACAATCATGGACAACGGCGATCATTCATGCAGACGTAGCAACTGTGGAAGTCCCACATTTCCCCTTTTTGTAAAGTTTGAGTGTTTGCAAGGTCAAACTTTAACTTTAACTAAGAACTCTTTAGCTGACACAAATCAAAGTAGATTCTCTGTTATTTGTGTGCGATATTATGTTCAGGTGCCCCAAAATGCCAATTTACTGACTGTAAATGAACATGAACCACATCTAAAACTCACTTCATGTTCTGTCTTAACTCATATTTAGAGGAAAGATTTGGTCAGGTTTGTGACATGCTACTTCTACCATGTCACTGATATGCGTTTTATTTCAAAATGCTATAACATATAGACATTTTTGGAGAATTGTTACATTACACAGAAGATGATTATTATTATTATAGTTCCACTAACACTTTCAGAATCTATTACACTGTACCTTCAGCTGCTGTCACTAATGCAGCTGAGGTGCATGATGGGGGACCTCTGCAGTGACTACCTACTGAAAGTCAGACGGCTTCACCCACATCCTGACTTGCCGCTTTGTGAAAGCTGCGTGAGAAATGTGGCCTCTAGTGATGATTTCAATGAGGAAAGATGAACAGACAGCATGCATTCAGGATGAGCTCTGAAAGGAGAAACGGGTTCATATCTGAAACACCGATTTTTGCAATGTAAGATCGAGCATGAGCGTCGCTTCGATGTAGAAAAAACTGCAATGAAAAAGTCAAAGTCAAAATGAATACTCCTGAGGATATGGCAATGTCATGAAGATGCCTGCTGTCGCTTGATTCATTCCATGGATGGGGAAGTATTTTGCATTAAGGCAAAAGAAAAGTAAAACAAACACATCCATGTCGGCTGATGGCAATGGCAGAGTTGACTCAAGGATACTGAAGAGTCTCACTGAACAAACAACTCACCGAGCGTGAGTGGCGAAGACCTTTAACCTGATTGGACCGTTTTAGGGATGCGGTCCTACTACCTGCCTCCTGAGGAGATGAAAATATTCAGCCACATCTGGGAACAAACACCTGATTTTTTTTTTTCCTAAACCCAACATGTTTTGGCTACTCAAGCCTCCACAGATGCAGACGAATAATAGGTTATAATGTAATAAAAGCTATTATCATCACATAATTATGGACAACCTTTTCCTTTTGTGTTGCATCTGCTATCAAGAATAAGAGAATAGAACAGAGAATGTCCTGTTGGGAGGAAAATGATTGGGGAATTTGAGGCTTTGTCCACTGTCCTGCTGCACTTTCTGTGGAAATAACCAAATATTAAAACCACATTCATGCTGACATTGATCCCACAGGCCACTGGCTTCTTCCAGTTAAAAAAAACAAACAATATTTCTACAAAAATCTACATACTGGGCGCCCTCTCATTGTTAGCCTTCATTTACTGAGTTACTTATGTCTTCATAATCCAGTCATCCACAATAATTTCGCTCAAAGTCCAGAAAAAGTCCCAAACTCACCCTTGCGGCGTCGTACTTGGCTGCCCTCTCGTTGTTGGCCTTCTCTGCCTTTTCCGCTAACTTCTTTTGCATCTGAGGGCCCCTCCCGAAGAAGATGTAGTTGACGAAGGCATACTCCAGCAGGGCCAGGAAGACCATGACGAAGCAGCCCATCAGGTACATGTCGATGGCCTTGACGTATGGGATCTTGGGCAGGGTCTCTCTCAAGTGGGTGTTGATGGTGGTCATTGTCAGCACCGTGGTGATCCCTTTGATGAGGAAAAAGAAAAACGTGGTATTTTTAATAATGTTGTTAAACTAAATACAATAAGCAACCCACAAGAACTGGAACTGCTGTGAGCGAAGAGGCTGTTCTTCTGTGAGGGTTTAATGAGGATAGCAATGAAAATATAAAGCATAGCAAGACTAGTTATTAGTCCGGGCACATGCAGTCTACACATCAGTTATTCCATCCATAGGAAATAACAAATGACCATTTTCACAATAGCTCAAGTAATTTGTTTAAAATGCTACTTGTATTCTGAAAGTGGTCACATGCAGATTTATCACCTGACTTTGCGGTTCCCCTCAGCCCCAAACAAAGTATTTCAGCGCCTTTAAGCATATTATTTTGGTTTTACGGCATGTAGAGATCTTTGAGATTGCCAAAAAAACAAATAAAACTTTTTTTCAACTGAGCCCATCAGATTAAAACCTGTGGGAAGAGCTCAAACAAAAACACAAATACAGAAATCCTTCAACTGAAATAAATAAAACATTTTCAAGTAGAATCAAATCACTTAGTGAAACAGTGCTTGAGAAAACATGTCACCCGAACTTCCTGAAAGTCCGTACTGAATGCATCAGAACTGTGATGAATACTATGACACATAAGTACTATATATGGTGAATATATATGTTTGGATAATACACATAATCTTATGTCACTTTAAAAATTAGCTCAGGATTGAAAGACAAACTTTGCATCTTCTGTCCGTTTCTTGCTTGTTTCTGAGCTGAGACTGTTGAAGAAAGATGCAGTAGATTCTACGTGTTTAGGTCACACAGCGTCTCTCTAACAGCGTGAAATGTGAATCTGACGTTGTTTATTTTTGTCCGAGAATTCCTCATTTTGCGTTCTTGGCAGTCTATCAGGGACGGTAAATTTGATGCTTAATTAGTCCAAGCCTGTCCTGCGTGAGGCTGTCTTGCAGGAGCGCCCCGGCACTCTAAGCAGATGCTGCTATCTCGTCAGTAACCTTAAGGTCGAGTTGGAGAAAACGCCAACAGATGTCTTAGGTGTTACTATAGAAACAAGGATATTTTTATAGAAAATGTGTTTGTTCTGTGGCTATTACCTCTGTGAGGAGTATGATTGATGCAGTGGTAAAAAATAATTATGTTGCTCTAGGATTGGCTTGTTTAAATGTGTGTGTGTGTGTGTGTGTGTGTGGGGGGGGGGGGGGGGTAAACACTACATGTGCACTATCCTGCTTCAGAATTTCTTGATCATGTTCATGTTTGATCTCGTTTTACCTGCATGAACACACGTACTAGTAAGTGAGTTCATAACCTCTGCTTCATTAAAATTCAAAGGTCTGCCATGAAACCTCAAACTGCCCCTTGGTCATCAAGCAGAAATAACTCATTAGAATAGTGCTGCATGTATCTTGCCCCCAGCTCTCAGTAACCTTAACTACGAGGGGTGCCGGGTGGTGTGCTTATTCGCTATCTCCCAGGAAAGGCACCTTCACACCCCGTGTGTTTCAGCACGACGGACGGAGACTCGTGTAAAATCGTAGACAATTACTTAAGAAAATACAACAAAATGCAGGAACGGGCCCCAAAAAGCAGAACAAACTCTCCAAAAACATTAAAAGAAGCAGAAACAATGCTGTGTGGCTTATAGTGTGTGTGCTAGGTTGTGTTTTGCAGCTCTGCTACCGTGCACCATAAGTCCCCACGTGTCTTTTAGGGCCGCCATACATGTTACAAGTTGACAAACACGACTCTCACTCATATTCATGCAAACCCTGACCTCCCAATGCAATAACGCTACATCTTATCCTGTTATAGACATATGGCAGATATTATCTCTGCTACTTTATCTACCCGTGCCGGAAATAAATGGAGCCTATCAGTAGCTGGGATGCTCATACAACACACACGGACATTGCGTGTGTGTGTGTGTGTGTGTGTGTGTGCGCACATGTGTGTGTCATAAAGTACAGTGAAGAGACAAGGAGCAGTCAGGGGGGGTTGGAGGAGGGAGCAGGATAGCTAAGGTCAATCTAGCTCTTAGTGTGATTTATTGGCACATTACAAGGCTAACACCACTCGTGTGTGTGTGTGTGTGTGTGTGTGTGTGTGTGTGTGTGTGTGTGTGTGTGTGTGTGTGTGAACGAGCTCGCCTGCAGCGTGTACGCGCTCCGTGCCTCTGCCTCTAGTGGATGGTGCAATCTTTTTTTTTTTTTTTTCTTTGCTTAACGACAGCCTTGTTCTTTATAGGTGTTCTCCCGGCTGCGCCATTACTCTCCGTCCTTCACTCCCTCCCTCTCTCCTGCTCCCTCTCTCCTGCTCCCTCCCTGGCTCCCTGTTCGGACAATTTAATCAAGAGGCCATGCGCCCATGGGCCTCCCTCCTTTTTCATCACGCCGTTACACTCTCCGGGGAGAAATATAGTTTTATAGGGTTTCTCTCACTCTCTGTCTTTTCCTGTCTCTCTCTCTGTCTCGTCCCATTGTTCTGTGCCTCCTCCCCCTTATCTCTCCCTCTACCTCAATCCTACCCCTCTTCATTTATCCTTTATCTCTTTTTTTTCCCCCCTCCCAGATCTCACCATCATTTAGTGCTGGTGTCCCTCTCTCGCTCTGCACCTCATTCCGTCCCCTCCCTTCCCCCCCATCCTTTCTCTTGTTATACGTCCCCGAGCCTCTTTTCCACCTTAACAGCTGGAACAAAGGCACACAGCAATCAAATCTCCTCTAATCACAAGCCAACAGGCCATTAGCAGCACAGCTCAACATTAGAAAAAGGAAAAGGTACCATGTAGGATGCAATAAAGCGCATGAAAGAGCGATGAATGTTGACTGCGAGAACAGAAGCAGGGGCGGTAAATCAAAGCAGTGCTAATTGAGCACTTCCAGTCATCACTTGTATACGGCGCAGACTGTCAGTTAGCATGCTTGTTCAGGACCTGTCATTTTGGGAGTCTGCGGTTGAGAGAAAAGAGGTCTGAAAGACTCCAACTCAAACCTGTGTCTACCGTTACGCTAAAAGTGCTCCGGTACCAATTACAGCTAATGCCCACACCTTGACTGTTCATGTAATATGATTATGAATGACGGGTCTGACTGTGGGAAAAGGCTTCCAACCAGATTAGGGTGCGAGCAGGTCATTTGTAGCTTTGCAATCCTCCGAAACTGCTAAGGAAAATGAGATTCTCCTTCAAACAATTCAATTGTTTGCTTGCTGCCTCCTGAATTGATTTCTCCCTGATCATTACACTGCTCTTACTGGCAGGTTTGCACACACAAAGGAGCAGGCGCACACATACATGCATGGCTACACACACACACACACACACACACACACACACACACACCCTCTTCTACCATCAAGATACCTTCTGAAAGCTCGTAATGATCCATCAGGAGAAGTGAATGGACCGGATATTGCAGCAAGCAGCACTTCACAAATTCCTCACACACACACACACACACACACACACACACACACACACACACACACACACACACACACACACACACACACACACACACAAAAGCAGACATAAACCTAGGCAACATATGGCAATGACTGGATATTGCATGCATGTCTTAACAAAAACCAGCTCAAGCAGGTAAATAAAGGTGTATGTAAAACAGATACACACACACACACACACACACACACACACACACTGATGCTCTCCAGATATCTCTAACTAGCTGCATGCGCCTGTGATAACAGGTAATGGATCAAAGCATGTTTTCCAAAGAGCATTATGATGTGTTAAGGTCATCACTGCTCCATTATCTGTCCATATAAAGATGATTTAAGGACCACTGCAGCAATCAGTTGGCCCCCAGTCTCAACCATGTCCATGTCCACAGACCGCGCTGTGTATGGCTGCTTCATTATATGAAGTAATGCATATAAATAACTATGTATTGTTTATATATATATATATATATATATATATATATATATATAGTTTTATTTGAAATGTAGTTATCTATATTTATATATATTCCATGTTCGTGTAGCATGAAGCGACTACAGCTTTCATCTCATTTGATTTCATGACTGTATGTAGTAAAATTTCAAATAAATGACCTTGGTACTTTAATACCAACGGACACACAATGACTCTGGGGCCTGATCCCCACAGGCAGTTACCTAAGTCACCTGGTTTGTAATCCAGCCTTGTCAACTGACAGTTTGACAGTCAAATCTCAAAGGAATCTGGGTGTTTAAAGTGCCCAACTTTGATTTCTCTGCAGACAGAGGAGGAACAAAACAAACACTGGTCCAGCATGCAAAGCTGTGGTTCAAGTATCCATTTCCATGCCGTCACTAATTGGGAGGAATTTGGTGTTTTGCTGCATGAATGACTTGATAGTTACAATGAGTGAGTTGATAGTTGCAAGTTTCGAATGACAAAAATGACTAAATTAGCAAAACCACTCTGAATAAATCCCTGAAGAGAATCTGATTGTTTCGGTTTGTTCCTAAAGTATCCTCAGTAATGAGAGCTGTCACTAACATAGTAGTTGACTAGCTGATTAAGCTAATGTTGGCTCCCTGACGTCAGGGATGTAAAGGTGGCTTTACATGTAACTGACGTCCTGTAACCTGTAACCCCACAGGCTAATGTAGTTATTTGATGTGCTCCTTGGCCTTGGACGTAACGCTCAGTTATCACTGTAGGTGGTGAGATTACATCAGAGCAGATTAACACACTGTAATCCAGTATTTCGACTTTTGTTGTGCTTTTGGCAAAAAAAAAAAAAGAAAAGACAAAAACCCTCCAAACAACAGCAGCAGGTGAAATCCTAGTTACTGTTGCTAAGCTATGATTGGACCATTGCTATTCAGGGGAGGCATTTCCTGTACAGTCAATAAGCAATTTGCTGTGGCATTAATTGTGACTGGTGAAGTAAGTCTGCTGTTAAATTTGTATTTTTAGCTACTCTCTCAATGTATATTATTATGGATATCATTTCCTTGCCTGATTGCTCATGCGTCACCTAGAAGGACCCAGCTCAATATTCAACAAAGCTGCAACCTCCCTGTGAGGAATCCCAATCATCACAAACCAGCGACCTGCTGCTTCCGTCTCTGCTGGGTGCTGTTTACGGCTCACAGGAGCCCCACACTGAGTGGGCCTTTGCGTCCACACTGAACACTCCTCAATAAGAAGTGGAATCATGCTCATTAGACGTGATGCTTTTGCAGCTCCTGGAGGCCTCTCAGTGACCACAGCAACTATAGACACAAAGTTTGACCTAGATTGGTCAGAGTCAAGGTTGAGTATTCATGCGTTTGCCCTGCAGGGAGGCACAGTGGACAAAAAATGTTTTAGCTGCAATTTACATACCTAGAATACTTAAGTAAAATTGATTAGCTTGTGTCCGTAGAAGACTTTTTTTCCCCCGTTAGATCAGACAGAAATAACAATATTTTTCAAATCCACCTCCATTTCTGAGCAATTCCCTAAAGCGCCAACTAATACAACAGTAGGAGAAGTTCAGCCTCTCGCTGTGCTCGTGAAAACACATCGCATTGCATTCGGGAATCCATCGGGGAGGCCCTAGCTCACTTTGGTCCCCGGCCTCATCTGAGGAAGCCAAATACCTGCTCCTTAACAGCCACTGCTTCTCACCTAGAGCCACTCTGGCTGCTGAGGCGTCGTAGTTTATCCAGAAGGAGACCCAGGAGAGGATGGTAATCAGGATCGATGGCATGTACGTCTGCAGGATGAAGTAGCCGATGTTCCTCTTCAGCTTGAAGCTCAGAGACAGTCGAGGGTAGGCACCTGAGGAGAGAGGAGACAAAGATAGCAGTGCATTGCATTTTTAAGGAAGTGTTAGGGGTCACAGTCCATCCAGTCCAACTGAACTGGTTCCGCTGATTTTTTGTAAAAAATAACTTAAAACATTAAAATGTTGACAGTAAAATCAACATCTAACTTATTTAATTCACAGGAGCGCACAGGGACACCTTGTGTTTTTGTTTCAGTTTCTATGACAACCCCGACAGCATGGGTTGGATTTATTGCCATGGTAACAAGTACCCCCTTCACTAGCGCAAGCACACACCAACTCACACACACACACACACACAAACTGTAACCCTATTTCGTGATGATGTGACACAATATTCAGGATGGTGATGAAAATTTCAGCACATTTTGATTTATCAATTCAACACATCTCATCCACCTACATAATTCATATGATGATTCTGCGGGATTCAGCATTACTGCAGTGATAATAGCTTTATGAATGCACGTAGCAGTGATGCTGTAGCCTAATATTCCTCACCATGATATGCTATTTCTGCCACTACTTCTCCATGACCTGGAATATAAACAGCATACATGCGTGCGTGTGCATGAAGCTGAAATATGATATATGACGCATGATTTCTCATCAATCTCCCAGCGTATGTCTCTGCATCGAATCTATGGCTCGTTACTCCCACTATTCTTAGCTATTTCTCCATTTTCGTTTTATATTGGAGGAGAAGTGGGGGCCATTACACTGTAATTTCCCATCTGTGGGTTTCAGCCAAAGCTACTTGTGGCGAGCGTGGGTCCAATCGACTGCACACTTGTGTGCAGAGTTGGATATAGAGTCACTGAAAAATAGCACACACAATCTCATTAAGATTCTGTGCCTACTGTGTGTTAGACTGCAACAAAATCCCAACATGTTATTTTAAAGGACTAGAGTCATCGACTGTTATTACTGTAACTGCTACTAACTGATATAACTGACATTTAAAGGCCGTCAGCATCCAGCAGACCCAGTTTGTAACCGGAGCAAATATACTTTAGTCAATGGTTTGGTCCAGACTGAAATATCTCAGCAACTGGATGCATTGCAGTGATATTTTTACCAGGCATTCATGTTTCCCAGAGGATATATTGTCCAAAATGTGACTCCTTGACTCACAAGCGTGCATTTTTTAATATATTGGAAAGGCTGCACTGAAATTTGATGCAGACATTCGTGGTGCCCAGATGATATTGGTGATCTTCTGTTTATTATTATTTAGTTGATGGATTGGTGCAAAATTTCACACAGACATTCCAACCCATTCTCATTCCCAGGGCATCAAATCCTGATTCTTTGTACGTCAATATTAGATACTCAGAGCAACTGTTCTGGCTGTCCCTTCATTCCAAACGATTCTCATTCCCAATTCGTCAAATACTGACAACCCTGCCACTGCTTAAGAAAACATGTTGTTAACATTCTGAAACTGTCACTGTTTGGTTAGGTTTAGGCACTAAAACTGCAGGGTTGGGTTTAGGAAAAGTTGGGTCAGGTTAAATAAAGAACGCTACTCATATAACTTAAGTTTCACGCGGGACATGAATCCTGCTGTGCTGGATGAAAGCCATGTGTTTGTGCTATCCCACCATCCCTTCATCTCCTCATGTGGACCTGCTGTCCTCCTGCTGTCATAGAGCACATTGACCTTTACCGTCCCATACAGATGTAGAAGGGTGCCTTTTGATCCATATCAGACACCAAAGGTGGCGACAGAGCGATGGTACTTGACCCCCCCTGGGAATGAGAAGGTTCCCAGATGATATATCCTAATGACACTGAGTTTTCCTCTAGCTCCATCATGAGGTTGACATTTATGGTCTGGAGTGAAATGTGTCAGCAACTACTGGATGGATTGTTATCAAATTTTGTGATCCCTTAACCTTTCACCTATAGCTCCATCATCAGGTCAAAATGTTAAGTTGTCCAATACCTGCAAGTGAGGCCACTGATCTATTTCTAATTATTTGACCGGGAGAACTCATCAGAAATAAGAAAATTCTACAAAAAAATAGAAGAAAATATTGCCAGACCAGTTCGCAAATGTGACTTAGTCTGGAACCTTTTTATTTCCAAGGGGCGTTATCAATGCGCACAGACCAAAGTGTCTCTAGACACAGCTGGAATTAGCTTGTTTAGAGAAAATGTACTAAATATATTTGTTTAATACTAAAGCATGATGGCATGATGTATCGTATTAAACCCGCCTCATATTCAATAAATGGTGGGAGGGAGGGACACCAGAGCAAATAAAGCATGAGCTCGCGGATTCATCTGGTTCCCACACTAACATAAAAATACAGCTCTTAAACTGTCACCTAATAAGCAATACAACCTGAAATACAACCTTCATCATATAGCACACAAAGCATTTCCCCTGCTTTATAGCTAATAGCGATGAAGCTGAAAATAACATCAACAGACCATCAATCTGCATTTAGCATCATGAATATTGCGCTGTGACTGTTTTGTAAAATGAAAAAATCGTAGATCATACAAAGTAAAGTAAAGGTTTCACCTTACAAATCCAGCGATGTGGCAGTTAAAGATCTTTCTAGTGAGCCATTGTTCAGGCATATGTCGTCTCACATGTGGAGCTTCCTAGCCTATCACCATGTCAATTTTGTAATATTTGGAAATAAATATATTTATTTAAATTATTTATTTAATTGGTTTATATCCATTAACATAATGATTCCATCTGTAGCTGTAGCTAGAGCTGCAGTTTTTATACTTGCTGTCAACACCCAGTGGGGAATGTTGGCATACACAAATGTAAACACAATGCAGTATGTATGGGTTTTACATTTCCAGCAGCTGCAAGAGCCCTCCTGCAATAAACAGAGGAAGGCGCTGGGTACTTTACATGAGCAGCAGAGTTGACATAGTTGAACAAAGGCAGTGGCGCTCACTCACAGGAACCGAAAAACATCAAGGTAAAACAAGCTAATGGCTCAGAGTTCTGCAGAGATAAAAAGCACTAAAAGATGACAGGGGTGTGTGTGCGGGGGGGGTGGACATTATCGGTTAAGATGTTTATTATTGTTTTTGAGTATTCTAATGGATTGCAACATATTGCAATACTTTTTAAGGGATCATCTGCAGGATTGAAGGGCTGTGTGAGCGCCCTCTAAAACTGACCAAATAACATGAAATCCTTAATTGAGACAATACGGGCCTTCATTTTTCCCTTAAGGTGTAAATTCACAGGTGGCTTCCAAGCTATTCCGTAATGAGTTTAAGAACCACTTATTAGGTTGTAGTCCCAATTTATCCTTTTACTTTAATTTTGAAGCTTTCTCTATTCTTAATACACATATTTGAAAGATTAAGATCATTTTAAACGTACAAATTAAGTGGTAGTTTTTACCTCTTAAATCTACAAAAAAAAAACAATATGATACACAGTAGACAGATACAGTAGATTAAATTTACAATGATGTTAAAGAGACAAAAGCAGTAAATCCTCAAATCTGAAAAGCTGAAATACTCAAATATTTGGCATTTCTACTGAATGTATGACTCTTCTGGTGATCAGCTAATCAATTCACTGACTTATTGTTTTTGGCTAACTAGCTCGACTAGTGTTTAGGTGGTGAAAAGTAAGTAAAGCATAGATAAATGCACAAACTGCCTTATTTATCGCAGTGGATGATTCTCCTGTATTTGGCTGTTGGTTAACAGTCTGGCAGCCACGAATAAAGTCAACACACACTAAACATCCACTTCATTATAGTGTGAATATGAGAACAGACTGTAACAGGTCCTAAAATATCCCATTCACTTCTTTTGATGCATCCTTAATGGCTGCTCCTCAAGCCTAAATTGGAGCCGCGTATCTTTGCAGGAGCAGATGCAGAAGTGGCTTAAGAAAAGAGGAGACTGAGGTTCACTTGCGTGTGGGTGTAGAGCTGTACTGGCTGTAACTGCTACACCAAACAACATGCGGGAGTGGGAGGAACACCATGTGTGAGGCCCAGGAGGAGAGGGAGAAAGAAGAGGAGACGGGGTGCAGGGATGGTTAGAAAAGTTGAGTGGATGATGACAATACAACAATAGTCTGGTGGGGCGGCCGGGTAGACGGGAGTGCGAGGAGAGGGAGGTCTGCTGTCTTCGTTTTTGTCTCTTTTGTCACCCTGTTGCAGTTTAGGAACGATAGACTGTGCTGTAACCTCTGGCAGTTTTTCCCTTTTTTATATTTCGTGTTTAAGGGCCTTTTAGCTAACATCTACAGAAAGGACTAAACCGTGTCTTTGTGTGCTACAATGTGAGCTGCAAACATTTCATGTCTGCCTAACTGAGTGTTATGGCTCAGTTAGGCAGACCTGGATACCAGGACGCCGCTCAGCCTTCCAGTTTTTCCCACTGGCCACTTGTAGTATTGCAACAAAAAAAACACTGCAAATTTTGAAGGTGAAATCTGTTACCATTATTGTAAATAATAATGTATGCTAATAAAGATGCCATTATTAAATCTGCAGTACAACCATTTCTGTTATTTAGTTATATTGATAAATTCCCCATCAAAATAATAGTAATCCTAAATTCAAGTCTTGATGAGACTGTTCTTTTTAACAGTTACTGTATCACCATAAAAACTGTGAATTCCAACTTTCCCATGAATCGTTATTTATCTTTTTTTTACAAAATTGAACTTTCAGAGCTCTTCTCAAAAGCTGTTAATGAAACATTTTATGTTTTCTAAAACCCCAAAACATCAATGAATATTCAAGGCCTGTTCCCTCTAATTACAGCAAAAACATGAAATACAGATGTTAGTGAATATTTAAAGCTGTTACTATTGCAGCAACCTTGACATCATGAAAATGACTGAGAGGATGAAGGCACCAATGGTGATGATACCTATGCATTAGAGTCCAACCTTAAACAAACAGGGCAGTGTTGTCTGGTCACATAACCATTAGCATATGGACATGTAATACTGTATGTGCACACACAAACAGGCAGTGTTTGTATGTGTGCTTAGAGGAGAATAATTGATGTTTTGGGCCTCATTCCACATGAATATATGATGCCCTGAATCCTGGGCTGTTTTTCTGCCAGAGAGCAGGGTAATTGGCATCCAACCACACCTCTTACAAGACTGAAGACAAGATAATGTAAAGAAGGTTGGTAGGAAAAAGAGGAAAAAGTGAAAGAAGCGACCGAGTGAGAGAGATACTGTGAAGGACAGAAAGGAGGCATAGGAATAGAGAAAAAGAGAGGGAATTAAAGGACCTGGTCATTAGCCAGCCTTGCAGGGAGCCTTTGATGTGCTTCACACATCCTGCCATGAGCACGGGAGCGGACCACTGGACACTAAACTTTAATTGTCACCGCCTGCAGGGGACATGCCACTTCTCACAAACAAGTGCGCTCGCCTTCAGCACATTCACATGCGAATCACACACTAAGGCAGAAACACACATGTGCAGTGCACCGCCAGGAATGATGGTTAACACACTGCAGCACATGTGCAACACTGGGAGATAAAGACAAACGGTGAAAACAAAGGATGCTGCAGCTCAGAGTGCAAAACTTGAGGGAAGACTGGGAGCGCAGCGTCAATAAAAACTACCAAGAAAATACCAAGAAGGCAAACAAAAGAATGATTTACTGTTCTTGTCCTTTTCAGTCTGGGTGTGACTCTTCCTCATGAGCATAACTTCTATGAGAAATGATGCTGTTCCTAAATGTCACACAGCTTTTATTCCCCCGCTACTGCTGTGGAGAAGCTGCCTCTGTGAATGTGTCTCCACTGACCAGATTATATGGCAGTAGGTTAGGGAGCGTCAATAAAGTTCTGCCTTTAGACCTACACGTACGCATAAAAATCAGATTAATTTAGGACCTTCATGTACGACACATTAAAACTAAAGTTCACTGCATATATCAGAATACAATTTCTCCTCTACACTTCTCCAAGTTACCAGCACAAATTAATTATAACATAAAATACGATCCTGCAAATGTTTTTCTTGACAAAATGTTGCCCTGTCTTCTAATAAATTGCCTGCAGAAATGAAAAGCTCTACAGAAAATGGCCATTATGAACCATAAATAACACTTGATTGATGTGTTTCACAACACCAGTTAATGATGACACCAATGTCAAAAGATTTATAGGCCTCTTTCTTGTGTTCGCATTTAATTCTCCCGAGCGTTCATGTCATATTTTGATCAGTTAGTATTCTTTAGGGGTTTGCAGGAGCACTTGGGTTTGCTGCAGCCCACTGAAGCTCTGTTACACTACTGTCAACGTTGTTTTTAAGTGGTTTATGACAGTGGCCTTACTTATTTTACCATGAAATGTACCATCTGAGCTTCACCATGAAGACTAAAGGTATATGACAGCAACATGTACTTTTATTTTGAGTTTCATATTGCCTTTACACGAGAATCCCCTCAAACTTAAAGGCCATAAAACATATATTAGAAGGTGATCATGTCTGTCTTGGTCAAATCGATCACTATGAGCGGATGGTTATTATATCCATATTTTTTCTTTTTCTCATGCAGATTATCGTCTTATTGGCATTTGCATATTTACTACATGAATATTAAGTAATGAAACGCATAGGTTTGCTCTTTTATTGACTCACTCAGGGCCCTCAAGGGGCCATTTAATCACTGGGCATCATCAGTCCACTTGACAATGGCGGCTTAAACTACAGCTTTTTGGCAGTTTGTCATAAACTTCTAGGATACCACATTTTTCAATGACTGCAACCAAGTATCATTGAATTAAAGTAAAAAAAAATGGAATTACTGTAGTTTTAGATAAACTGTACAGCACTGTAACTGGACTACTTTATTATAAGCAGCTTTCTGATCCATGTAAGTGGTAGAACACTATAACCGTGATCACTATATGTTTAAATAATGGGTACCTACATGAAGATACAATTTTCTAACAAAGCGAGAAGACTTTGAGTTACTTCACAAGAGATTTCCGTTTGCTGTTTGTGATTTTTTTCCTTGCCGGTTCAAAGTGGGCGGGATTATGTGTGTAAACATCATGTGTCTTGTGCACGAATCAGAATGCAGCAGCTGGCTGTAGCTGAGTTTCTATTAATGCTTATTTAGTCCTGCATAATGTTATAGAGAAATGTTTAAGATCTGAAGAGGCTTTAAGATTAACTTGACGTCACACTGATTGATTGTATTGACTGATTAAATTGATTGGTCCTCAACTACATTTTGTCAATGTCAGCATGATAACAGCACCAATTCCAGCGTCACCTCACAGGGTCAAAGACCACCTGACAGGGGCTCAATTTACTCTGTAAATGGCAGCGTTTACGGCTTGTTTTGGTTAAGCGCGACTCCAGCATCGTTGCATCATCCACTGTTACTTGAGGGATACTTCAAAGGCAGCGCCTTTCCTCACTTCAACCCAATTAGAAGCACTGACAAACACAACTTTAGCTCTGAGGATTTAAGATCAACAGATCAAGCTTTGGCATGGATTTGTTTGCTACAGAAATTGATTAAATAATCAGCTTGAAAATAGGCCAGCACTTGCTATGATATGAACAATGTCATCTAGTTTGTCACTCCATCAGGTCTTATTGTGGAGCCCAAAGCCCTCACACAACACACTGAAGTACATTTACCTGTGGAAAAGACTACGTTCCTGGACACCAACTTGTAATCGACAATGGAGAACTGAGGCAGCTCGATCCGTGTCACCCCCGTTACAGCCGTGTCGCCTCCTTTCCAGTAGAACTCGATGTCGTCTGTGGTGTAGCCATCTGCACAAGACGACACACACACACACATACACCAAGGTGTAACCATCTGTCTAACCATCACAGGAGACCAAGATATGCAGTGTTGCTGATCATCCAACTGGGCTGTCATTTGGGAAGAAAAAAAAAACACGTTTGAAGTTGTTTCCAGGAACCAGACGTTGCTTTGAAAAGCAAGTCAGTTAATAGGTTCACTTGAGTTCACAAAATGTCAAAAGAATTCAGAAATAGCTGACATTTCCTATGTCCTTGTTAGCTCTTGCTTCACTTTCTGTATTTTTTTATAGAAATTATTAAGAAACCAGTGGGGCACTCAGAGAGCACAAACCGCCCAAGACCAAAGGCTTTTGTATCTTTTGTATCCTCTGATAGGTGCGCCTGTTGGATCAGGTGTGAATCAATCAATCCTTGATTAAAAGCTTAAAATGAGGTATTCAGTTTTATTCATATATGGAACTCCAGAACTATACCCCATGGAAATATGGTCTCATACTGATGTCTTTAAATTACAAGATTCTGGAGACTTGGCATCATAAAGGGATATTACAAAAAAGGCAGTCTAACAATGATTAAGCGTCTGGGGGCGAGGGCAGATGTTTCTGGACCTCCAGTGTAGCCAGTAGATCCGGATATAAACCTCCTTTTCCGTGCCCTGGTCATTGTTTAACCCACATGAATGCAGATACATTTTTCAAAAGCAAATATCATTTGCTAAATCAGTGTCAAATGATTGCAATGGGATTGCAATTCGCCCAATTCAGCTTCTTTTGCTCTTCACACAGACTGGTTACCTGGTGCCAAAGCCCGCTCAAAACTAATCAGACTACAAACAGAAACCAGAATGCTTCCGTGGCAAAAATCTTCACATTCTTCATTAATATTCAGATATCTATTTGGAGAAACTACAAAAAAGGAATTCTAATGTCTTCTGAACAATTGTAGAGAATATATGACTTCTCTACCATCCTCAGTTAAAATCTTTTCTGAGAGCCATACTGAGCCCTAGAATGACTTCACCTGTATTTACTGATATGGAGAAACTGGCCTATGAGGGGAATGTACATGCATGTATTTCTAAAATGGTCTCTTTTCTGCTGAATGAGGACCCAAAGCGTGGCTTGCACAAACGTAGAGTGAGATGAGAATCAGACCTGAACATAACAATTGATGAACAGCTCTGGTCAGATTTATGTCGACAGTTTGTCAGCTACTATTAATGCCTGGTGCAGACTGGTTCACTATAATTTCCTTCATCAACTGTACGTCAGCCCACTGAAACTACATGACTCCAAACCTGAATTGTCAGAAATGTGCTTTAGATGTGGCGCAAAAGTCGGCTTATCCTTTGTTGGAACAAGAAACGTTGTGTGAATGCATTGTCTCTTTATCTTTCACTCTGCCCCCTTTTTTTTCCAAATTACACAAAATGGATAGAAGCTTAGGTTTCTTTGGTGTTTTGTACACAGCATGGCTGCTTAGAAAAGTAGTAGTACCTGTAGTTATTTCTTTGTGAAAGGGAAACACAACTTTAAATGTATGCTGATGTTGCTCTGTATCTGCTGTATGTGTGAATAGGCAATTTTTGATAAATAGGGATGTTATTTTCCACATTATTTTTCCTTTAGTGCTGTTTGGTGTTGCTTCTGTCAAACGGTAACATTTCACATACAGTCGTCGACTGTGTTGGTTTTCTTCTCAGCCCGTGCGATGCACTGTTAGTCGGTCCTAAAGGCATTAGATCTCTCTACTCACAGCTCTCTATCTCCAGAGTGCAGTTCTGTTCGTCCAGGGGATACCTCCTGAGATCCATCATGCACGCTGCTGTTGTAGTTATCCTGCAAAAGAAGGCACAGATGGGGGAAGAGAGGATACAAGAGAGAATATTTTATATACTGTGTGTGATTTTGACAAATTATATTGAAAGGAAAATTGATAAGAGGGTAGTAAGGAGGGACGAGGTGATTATCATATTTTCTGGTCTGAACTGTTATTCGAAAAACAGCAAAGCGGGTTGTTACTTAACAGCGAAGCACTGCGAGAATACAATCAGATTAAAGCATTGAGGTGATAGCACTTGAGTGTGTTTCATCTTTGTAGGAAACTAAACGTCCATTTGCCTTTACAATAAGTTCCTCACTTGGCTTCATATTACTGGAGACTATTGGCATTGTCATCCTAAAATAAGATTATGGCACCGCCTCCAAGGTAAATGCTGACTGTGTAACTGAATATATAATTATACTATAGATCACAGACAGACAGGCAGTCCTCACTCTTGTATTTAAATCCATTTAAATTCATGGCACCCTTCAACAAAACTGGCTACCCTCCACCCAGTGATTAAGTGAAAAATTGTGCGAATAAAAATCATATTAAGGCAGTAGATTTTGGCAGAGTTTAGTGCGTGCTCATCTGAACTGGGTCATGAGGAGGTATCCCTTTGTTTATCAGATGTATGAGCTGAAACGGCTGATAATCAGACAGTTAAAATAAGCAGCAAAGTGAAATGCAAATTCAAAATGATTTAGGCTAAGTCTGCCCTGATTATAAGCCGGCTGCTTGGCAGTTAGCCACTGGATGTCTTCATTCAGTTAAGACTCAGATGAGGCTGTGGAAACCCATTAGGTGATATTATTATACAGCTAAAATTACAACAACATAACACTGGGCCTGCAAGATATAGACATTTTGTAATTGTTGTGACACAGTGCAGTTTACATATGGATTTTCTAACTTGGATTTCCAACATTGTTATACTATTACAGTGTCTATGAACTGTGAAGCCTGTCTGCTAATTCACTTTCTTAATGAATTACCGTACTAGTAATGAATTAGCTGAATGCCAAAAGTCTGTCTTTTTCATAATTACATTTTCTTTGAGACTTTTATTCTCACCTTTTATTTTATATATTTAATGATATCATTTTCTAATTTCATAATGTCAATTTTGGTCGCCACCACTGCCTCTCTGTAGCGTGGAGCGTGGATTATTACACCAAAATAAAGAGCAGCAGCTAAAGTTAGCTGGTTAGCTGTTAGCTGGGTGAATTTGTGTTCTAAAAAGTCACAAGAAATTTAAAAAAACAAAACATGAAAAGTGAGAAATAAGATGTAAAAAGTGACGTGAAATAAAAGTGTCATAGTGAAAAATGTTTTGGCTGCAGCAACATAAAAACGTACTATAAATATGAAAACCTTGGCTCATTTTCTGTCACGTAATAGCATAATGAGAGGAAATAATCATTAGATACTGCACAAATGAATCCACATAAATATACACAATGCATTCTTTAATATCATGATAGGAATCTGTATTCAGCATGTTTCTCAGCCTTACCTGGCATACATTTATGTAACGGCTCATATCACAAACACCACGTCACACATCTCCCTCTCCCTTTGATCTCTTGAAAGCATTGAGAGGTCTATAAGTAGCCCACAAGGCTAAGTGCTATGAACTCCACTTGCATAATCAAGCATGTCTGTATGACTGTAAAGTATGAACACTGACAGATACAAACACAAGCAAGCAGGCGCACGCGTGCAAACACACACACACACTTTTTCCTTTGCACTCTAATAATTCAAAGCATGCATCCATATTCATAGGTCACACTAACTCTTCTGAACCTGCCTGTCGAAAAGATCAATGGAAATTCAAAACAAGGGCTGTATGAAACAAATATCAAACAACAGCTGCAAGCTTAACATTGCATTAATGCACCCTCTAACCTGTTCATACTTCTTTTCATGAGTGATCCCTGGCTGCACCCTCCTTCCCATTAAAATCAAACGCCGGGGTGCCCTTGAGCACGACACATAATCCTCTGGCTGCTCAGCGGCCAGCAGCACAGATCTGCCAAGTTTTTGAGCTTGGGCAACTGTTCCACCGTCATATGGCTTTAAACACACGGAATTAACTTGACAGTGGGAAACATCTGAGAACATCTTTTGACCCTGAGATTCACTTTGTTGCGTGTTGTGGGGAGTGTTGCTAATTTGCATGGCCCAGAAATCGCACAGACAACATAAATAAACTCGCTTTCTACACTATACTGGGAAAAACAGCGTATAATTACACGTGGAATCAATTTAGAAGACATATGTTTTAAAGGATATGGATTTGAAAAAGACCAAAACTAATTAGTTCATCTCACAATACTTTCAGGCTTCCATACTCCTAGACCTAGACCTTTAAAAATCGGTTGCAAATATGTAGTTTTATTCTTAAAAAAGGCTCAGTAAGCCCAAAACAGCTGGGCACTGTAGTTTTCAGCCAACATTACTCAAACAGGAGGAAATAGTGTGTTTGTTGGGGACTATTTTCAGTAGAGGATTAATACAGGCTTGGTGGTCTAGTGAGTGTTTGCTTGCATTGCGAAGCAGAGCCCACCTGAGGCCGTAGAGAACGGTTCCGTCTGGATGCAGGCGGATCATGCGGTTTTTGACAGTGACTCCGTGGACGAAGGACTTTTTGTCGTTGAGGAAGTAGGTGTCAGGGACCCAGAGCTGGTCAGCGACCCTGTTATCCAGGGTCAAGTTGAGGGGGATTCCTATGTAGGCCAGACGCTTGTCCCTCCAGTACTGTTGGAAATACATAGTCAACGTGTAGTCCTATGGATGCAAACGGAAGAAGAAAAAGACAATTAACAATCTGATACATACTAAATCATTACTTGGATTACACACTTCCAGTTTTGCTGCATTGAACAAGCTGTCACACATATTTGCCCTGCACATACCCCACTCTTAGAGCTCCTAATATTTATATGACATGACGCAGCATCCTACAAGCTGCAAGGATTGTGGGCCAACTGGTTCAAACGTTGTAGCCAAATTCTCAGAAGTGCCTTTGCCCTCCCTTGTGGACTACAGTAACCCATACAGTACAGCTATGTCCCATTGAACAACAAGTGTGTGGGCAGGCTGACTCATGTAGCTGCAGCTTTAGTGGAAAATTTCATAGAAATTTTCATCTAACATATCCACAAGAGTGTATTCCCAGTGCAGGCACGGTGATTCACAAGGAGTTGAACTGTCATGGTGCCCGAAAGCTTTTTAGGCATATGTTGCCTTTCATTTAATTCAAATAGGATCATCTCATGAGACTTACACCTAGGAGTTAGTAAATTATTGGCACATCTATTCTAATGGCCAAGCTGCTGTTGTTCTCTCCCAATGGAGGACGAACATGGACGGTGCTTTAAGTAACACTTAATTGAACTATCCTCCGAGGTCATCCCTAATTTGTTAGTCTAATAGGTATTTCCCCATTCCCCAAATGCAATCAAAATCAAAAAGACTGAATCTCAAAGGCTCAGATGAAGCATGTAAGAGCTTTGGAGACTTTTACCACTTCTGTAAGTGGAATATTAGCTGTTCAAGCTGGTTGTTAAGAAATAACACGTTCCTCAATAAAGCACATTAAACATTACAACACACGCTTGCTGTTGTAGCCTTAGTTGGTCTGGTATGACTGGTAGTTTATGGTGGCTAATATTAGCTAATGTTCAAACTTTAGATAGATGTTGAATTCACTGACCATACCTCTTTTGCACTTGTGCTACTATTACACTGTGTTTTAGCATAATAGGCACAGTGGTGATATGGAGTGGATGTAATAATCACATAGGCTAACTTTCAGTTGTTTGAACTGGTGGACCATTTGTTGTGTGGTTACTGGTTTTTTTGCTGGGGTGCCGTCCCTAGTTACTAGCACAATGCCCCCAGTACCTTGGATAAAAGGGTGAGAGCGATACGGCCCCTAACTGTGCTGTGTACTGATAAATCCATGGTGCTGTCCGTGGTGCTGAAGTAGCCGACAGATTTGTAATTGTGCCTTTTTCTCTGAGTCCTGCCCGTCTGTCAGTTCCATCTCTTCTGTAAACTAAATACTATGAATCCTTAAGTATATAATATGATGCAGCTTATATATTCCCTAAATAGAATATCACCTTAATGATCAAAGGGACAAGCACCAATGTGTAGTCGTGGAAGAGTGAGAACATCATAGGTAAAACTGCTGCCTGTAATCGATAATAGATTATAATAGGAAGGGGGTCAGGGGGTGGGGGGGGGTAGTGCTCCCATTGGGACATCTCCTCAGTTAAAAATTAGCAAATTGCCTAATGGTTGTAAGCAATGATTATTTTTATCAATGACTAATCTATCACTGATTTTTAGCCCAGCTAGCAGCGTGGCCCCTGGGAAAAACTAATAATACTGCCATCAATCGCAACTGTGCTTCGTATTTAGGCCTAATTAGCAAACGCTAGTATGCTAAAAGGCTAAACTAAGGAGATGAACTTGGTAAATATTAGAGCATCAGCATGTTAGCATTGTCACTGTGGGCATGTTGGCATGGCTTAGTCCTGTTTGGATGAAGCTATTGTTAGTCTATACAATCAACAAGAAAAGAAAAACTAGCAATCAGCTCACACTATATTTTACAAATGTGTTTCACCACTGAGCTAGTGACTGTTTTTCTTTTAAATCACTTAAATGTTTGCAGTGTTCATGTGAGATTCTGATGTTCTTTGTCTTTTTCTGTGTAACAAACATTCGCCATCTGGCACCTAAGCCAAGCAAGTGTTGGCAAGAGGTGGAAGCACGGTACTGTAAGTCCTGTGAAGCACAACATTTTTAGGTTGTGTAAGTTTAAAAAAAAAATAAAATAGGACGGTGAGTATGTAAATGTTTTTGTTTCGCCTTGATTCAAGTAGTATTTGACCAGAGCAGAAGCAGCAGCGGAGATAGAGGACAGAGCCCCTCCCTCCTTCCTTCCACATCCCATAATCCACTTACAAAGCTAACAGTCTCCCTTCTCTATTTCTGTTTTTATCTCAGTCTGTCTGCACCTCTCTCTTTCTCTTCCTCTCTCTCGGGGCAGTGCCATGATCTCCCCTCTGCCCGCTGTGGCGCTGAAATGAAACCAACCCGCACCAAGCTGGCACCGGCGACGGCACACGTCGGCTGGTGCTGCATTTTTCCGGTTCCCGCCAAACACAAACAAAGCTGAAGATTAAAAGCATCCACCGCAATGGCTTCCCAAAAACATTCATGTGTATTAGAGTTGTTACATAACTGAAGTAGTTATTTGTCTCTCACCACTGCGTTACTAATGCTTCGAAAACACTTGAGGTTTTGCATTTTCATGAGATAACTAAAGAATAGAACGAAACGCAATTGTGCAGTTTCAGGCGGTTGACTGCATGTTAATTATTCATTCCTTTATTTTTATTAATACTGAATACTGAATGTGTTTTCCAGGTTTGGTTTGCACACAGAGATGTGAACAGGGAAGATCTTAGTCAGCACAGGATCCAGATTGGTCACACAGCATGAGAAGGAAAAGCGTATTGGCGCTGAGCCATGAATGTACAGTATACGGCCTGTTTGGTATCTGCAGCTCGCACAACGGTTTGGCCAATATTACCAACCATGTGGGAAGAAATCAACTAGATATCATTCATTAACTCATTTATCCAGCAAAGATACCAAACATTCTCCACTTCAAGACTCTCAAATGTAAGCATTTGCTACTTTTATGCCTTTTGTATCATTGTAAATTGAATAATTTGGATTTTGGACTGTTGGCTTAATTGTAAATGTCATCAATAGATAAAAAACAATGCATTCATCAATAGTGAAAATGATCATTAGTTACAGCCCAAGAGGGATCTGTGTCAGATTTTTTGTGGTTTTTTAATACAATGATCTCATACTGATTGTCCTACACTACTGGCTGGGTTTTGGGCTTGTAGGCAAAATATAATTAATCAATCAATCGATCGATCTTTCATCATATAGCAAGATCCCAATGATTCAGGTTCTTGAAAGTGACATAATGCACATGGGGTGGGGGAAGGCTGGGTCAACAGGGGCCAAACAGCTCTTTTCGTGCACCGTGTAGGGACTATTTTCTCTAATACCATAGGATATACAGCTCTGGCGGATGAACATGCTGCTGCTCAGCTTCATGAGTGATTTGAGAATGTATGAATCTATTGGCCACGTGTATAAAACAATAAGCTACATGGGTTAATCTTCCTCTATTAGGAAGCTGCCGTCTACCAGTGATGGCAAAATAAATCCTTGTCAGTTTCCAGGATTTTGTGACATAAAGGGCAGTAAGTGTTATCAGTCACAGTCCCATTAAAGTGGTCAATGTGGATTGATCACAGCATGCGGCGAAAATTAAATTACAAAGAATGAGTCCTGTGGAGTTTGATTCCCCCTCTCCTCCATTCTCACCTCACCCTTCATCAATCCCTACAAATGACTGATGTGTCACACCACTACCCCCCTCTCCCTCTCCCTCTCCCTCCCCCGGCTCTCCTTGAGCGGCATCACTCTTTAGCTATGCATTCCCATCTCCCGCCAGGGTATCAGCAGGTGGGCGGCCCAGCACCCGGCTACAGTGTGCGTACACACACTCCTCGTAAGACATAAATGATTTAAATTAACCATGTAGCCTGTACAAACACGCGGCCAAGGATTCCTCATCAATCTTGCATGCCGACAATCAAATTGAATTTCAGATGAGGACGAGTGCAGCGTTGCATCACCTGCCCTGGAACTGAGGTGGGCTCGGATTTTCTATGAACTAGGACTGTGGAACATGAAATATTGACAACTCCCATTTCCCACAACGCATGAATTCCCAGCACACACAGCTTTGCTTTCGCTGCTGTTTGGTTATTAGCATATGTTTTCATCAGAGATGATGACAGTGACCAGTGGAGATGATTTCCTAGCGAGCCTCAATTATTCAATTAGCTCGACTGGATAAACACTTTTAATTCAGGGTGTGTGAGAATTCAGATAAGCAGAGTTTTGGCTGTGGACTGACCCATATTCAATTTAATCTCTCTCTCTCTCTGCAGTGCTAGCATACTGACTGCTCTGTCATGATACCACTAGTATCTAGGAAACAACCTCCTAACGTTGTTTGTCACATGGCATGTGTTCCCTGGCCATGGCACATGCTGCAGCTAGCTCTATCAATAGGGCTGAGTCGAAAAAAGGGCGAATAAACCGCAAAAGAAAGAATCATCATCATTACTCCTGACACAAGCTCAGCAGCAACATGAAAAATAAATGGCCGCGGCTCTGCAAGTTTTCCCCCGCTAAACTTCCCACTTTGGCGCGGCGAAGAAAAACGATGATATGATATGTAATCACCGTGTACTCCATATGAACCCGCGCTCAAGTCAAGCAATTTGAATCCCTTCAATGTAATTTCAGAGCCCTCCCTCGGGATGGCCCCGAGGCGGTATATCACCGCAGTGCAGGGGAATCCCTCAGTGAGTTCCTGTCCCCCTCCTTCTGCTGCTATAGAATGGTAAAAATAGCACTGTCCCTTATTGAGCGCAAACATGAGGAGGTGATTGAATTGGGCTCTTTCCTCCAAACGACAGCGTTGGCCTTCGATATATAGGATAATTTCCTCACTGTCTAATATCTTATGATGTATGGCCTCATAACAAGGACAGAGGGAGAGAGAGACAGGGAGCAAACAATGGTAAATGTACAAATAGGACATTTTTCATTTATATGAACAGAGCCACTGCAGCACACAACTGTACACAGTCCTTTTTCACTGTTATTATTAATGTGTCATATTCCTTTTCTCCAAGATTCAGTTTCAATTAAAATAACTTTTTTATTGATGGATTCTTCAAGGTAACCTGCTATTTTTAACATTTGTTTGCACCATATTTGCATGTAGGCTCTGCACATTTGGACTGTGAGTGCAGGATGCCTTTTTTTAAATTTTTTTACTGAATGGTCCCAAAAGTGTGTCATGTGCTTAAATAACAGATGCAGTTGGAGAGGACACAGCTCGAGGGGCAAAACAGCTTTCTGAGGTCTTTTGTTGAGCAAGCAGACAAAGATTAGGTGCTATCCACCTCGATAGGCCACAGAAGGAGAAGAACAAGTGGGTGATTATGTGCTCATTTAAACAGTGACACAATGTAACGTCTGCACAAAACAAAACTTTTTTTTTTGGCTTGTGGGCCCTTAAAACATAGTTGTTTACTTGCCACATGTTTTTAATCATTTCTTTATTCTCAGATTGTGCAATTAGAAGTAAATTTACCCAATACTAGACTAGAAAAACCTACACATTAACATGTTTTTTTCCCTCTCCTCTGTAAATCATCTTGCGACCCTTGACACTCATCTCGTGACCCCACGGTTGAGCAGCACTGCTCCAAACCCTTGCACTGCAAGGAGAGCAGATGATGCTCCTGAACATCTCTACACCAAATTTCCTATCGTGTCTCTACTAATAACTTTACAGTAAAGACATAAAATGCTAAAAAAAAAGAAGAAAAAAAATAGGAAGGTTTTTGAGTGTATAGTCTTCCATGTTATTTCTGCAGGGTCCTTACTCTCTATCTTAAACCTGTCTGTTACAGTAAGTGGAATCAGACTGTTGACTGATGACCTTTTTAATAACTCCCATAATAAATCCCCTTCATAGTCTACCTGCCCCTTTTCATGTGCTACAACATAACGGCTGCTTGAGTGGCACAGAGAAAGGAAATGAGGCCGGCGCCTGTCAGTTTTAGATTCCCCAGACCAGATACATGCAGTGTCTTAAAGGTGTACAACTGTCAGAGCGAGGCTATTATCACGACGGGACTGTAGAGATAGAATCAGTAGAACGGGCCCGCGTCCTTACAGTGGGCCGGCGCTGCAAAACCAGGAAGTGCCCTCTCTGCTTATTCGAAATCTCAGCGATCATCACTTCATCCTACAGCGCGCTCTCTCCCGAGGCCAATTACATTCCATCAGGCAGGAAGCCGGATGCCGGATAAAAGACATGGGGGTATATTAAGCCACACTCAGAGCACACAGAAAAGATATGCTCTTTTTGCATAGCTCGGAGACCTATATAAGATAATTAGGGTGGCATAGTTTGTGCATTGGCAACATCTGAATCCAAGATGTATTTCATGCAGGAGAGAGTGCAGGATACGGACGTGGTTACCTTGGTGATTGTGGCACACATGGGGTCAGACTCGAGGTTGTGCGTTTGAAACTTAATTAACACCTAATAAAGTCATTGTGATGCATAGGGAGCAGGTTCATGGGCTTGTTGTGGTACCGGTGCACTTTTTCTGCAAACAGAAATAAAAGCCTAAAAAGCAAAGCAGGCAGCGGGAACATTTGGAAAAAGAGAGATCTTTTCACCTCTCCATAATGACAGATTTTTTTTTTCTCTTTCTGACACCCACACACAGCCGTGGGCGTATGGATGACTAGCTTGTTCAGCCTGTTACTGCAACTACATTGACAGAGCAGACTCTGTCCATTTCCCCCGTGCGGGGAGCTCTACCTTCATTGTGCCATAATTCAATTTCCCAAAGCGATGATGACTTTCACCGAACGCAGATAATGGGGTGGGGATAAAGGCCTTGATAGCTCTTACTGCAACAGAGAATCGCGTCTGTTTGTCCATTTCTGTGAGAGCCGGTCACGATAATGAAAACACACCCACACACACGGTGCCCTTATTTTGCTCTTAAACTTTCTTAATAACAGTATTTCAAAACATTTCCAATGCATTATACTGAAGTGAATTCAGATGACACTTCCAAACCTTACATTAAACTAATTGTCCAATACCGAACAAGCCCCTTTAAAACCTCCCCTCTGAGCAGGATTACAAAACAGCACTAACAAGTGACACATTTTTTTTGTTGTTGAAGCGATCCATTCTGAAGTGTACAACTAGTTTTCAAGTAAGCACTGCCTCAGCACACACATAATCTATTTTGCCTTGCTCTGATCTTGTCCTAGTGTGTGTTTCTCATCAGCGGAGGCCCCCAGCATGCCACAAACAAACCTCAGAGGTAATTAGTGCGCCTTTCTCAGACGCTTTAGCATCTGCTGGTGCAGGAGCTCGCGCCCTTGCGAAGGCGTCGGGGTAGCTGGCTCGTTCGACCTGCCCTGCCAGGTGGATTCTTGGATGAACCAGATGCCACGCACGCTGGCAAGGCGTTTCGATCAGCTACCGCCTCCTCTCTCTGCCTCTGTTTCTCGCGCGTTCGATCCCTCTTTTCTGTTTTCACTCAGTCACTCAATAAATCTTTAGATCTTAAAGTACTCCGCTCCCCTTTGAGTCTCAGGTCTGTTGATTTCCTGATTGCCTCGAGTGTTATGTCCAGTAAAAATTCCCAGGGCTCATCGCGCTGTAAAGACCACCTTGGACTCTGGCTTGGGTTGATGAAATGACCCACTGCACATCAAATAAAGTAGTGTAGGGGTCCTCACCAGCATCATTACAATTCCCCTAAAATACACCTTACAATATAATACTGAGTTGTTATAACTAGTTTCACTATCATTGATGACTAAGAGACGATTTCCACTGATTTTACAACTAAAAGTCTGCAGAGGGTAGAATTAACAGCATAGCACTGACACTGGGTCAACACCCTGACCTCCTAACACCCTGTTAGTACCAATGGTGGGTAGAGTAAACAGAAACGGTGCTTTAAAGTGGTAAAGATGGTATTACAATGATATTGACTCTCGCAGGCTTGGGCAGAGGAAAGACAGGTTTGATATCAAGCCTGAGACTGGGCCAAACCTTCTACTCTTCTTCTAAACATGCTGAATGTTGAACTAGGAATTAGGAACCAGCAGGGCAGCGGAGAAAGTGAAAGTCAGCTGCTGGCGATCTTGGCTTTTAGCCTCGGAGGCTAACAGGGCTAACGTGAGCATCCATTGGACACGTTACACAGTGTCTGAAGTCTGATAGGGTAACAACAGAAGATTCAACCAGATAAAACCAAATGTTGTTTATTACTAATGTAAGGAAGTTGGGTTTTGCGCTGTCGGCTGCTGATGCAGGTTAATTTTGAATTTGCCAAAACGTGTCATAATGACAAAAGTGGCAAAAGTGGAAACGACCCAATGAGACAAGTCTACACAAGTCTAACCTCATGAGATACAATTAATCACATCAGTGTAGCCCGATTACGTTCAAACTGGTCCTCAACAGGTGGCTAATAACAAATGTCAAGAGCACATTGATTCAAGTGTTGAGTTCAGAACCAGACAAATGACTAAATACACACACAGTTTCATCTCCTAAAGCAAAACAGCTATTAAAACTTAGTGAATCCTCAAAGGAGAGGATGCAGTCTGCATCGCGCGTGTGTGTCTTCTCTATAATACACACATGCACATTCACCTTTATCACCTTGTAATACCTCTTTTGACTCCCCTTTGCTCTCCCTTCACCTCAACCTTAACCCCCACATTCGAGGCCTAGCCTTCGTCCTTTGCACTGATTTATCTACAACTTTATAACCTCTATTGTTCTTTGACCTTAACATTATAAGTCACTGGATTTAGTGGCACAAATGAGCCTTACAACTTGGAAGTCGTCTTTTTTCACAAAAGAGACAGACAGAGCTGCGTTTATCGGGGCTGTGCTGTTCAGTCGTGCTCGCTGGATAAACCATGGCACTGTCAGGACAAAAGCACTCATTATCCATTTCCTGCTGGAGAAATCCCCCATGCTCAGAACGCAGACGGTCCCAGCATTGGATGAAAAGCGTCCACCAAATGTCAAACGCCACAGTGAAAAACAACAAACAGCTTGACCGGTCTTGTTTTGGCTTCAACACTGGATAACAGCCAGGAATTATCCATCTAACAAGCGCAGATGTACATGTGCGGTCCCCTGGTGCACTGGTGGCGATGAGAAATAGACCTAATTAATTATCATTTTAAGTGTGATCTCAGCTGTCTGATTACCTGGTTGATCAGCTGCCGTCACGTCCAGTTGGCTCGGTAGCTAATGGTAACAACTGAACTGCTGGCAAACACAGCTTATAGAGTGGAGCATGGAGGATCGGCTAAAACAATAGAGTTTACTGTGAAATGTTTCAAACATAAAAAGGATTTTGCTTTACTTTTCCACCTTGTATCGCTGCATGAGAGCGTTCCCTGCAGACCAGAGGGAGCCAGTCCCTCCTTATGTGATACTTCCTGGGTTTTAGACAAAGATGATGGGATCTGTGTGAATTTTCACGTGCCACCTGAATATATTTATAGTTCTGTTCGGACACTCACAGCACTTGGTTGCACGTTGTAGTCTCGGTTGAGTATTATAAAAGTAAGCATGTCCATATTTTACAAATTTTGGGTTCCCAATGTCAAAAAGTAGGTACAAAATGTTTTGGAATCGGTCCGATAGATTGCCACAGCCAGCAGCCATGACACAAGCTACACTGGCTGTAATGTAATCCTTTGGGGAAACCTCCCCAGTCAAAGTACGTCCACTCGGTGTGTTTGTTTTTTCCACTGACAGGCAGAGGTTGGTAATCAAAGCGTCTGACAGTGTTACAGAAAGCATCCCTACAGAGATGGACGTGTGAGATCCTTTGTGTTTAACGGGAAACAGCCGTTATCTCTCTTGGTTCAAAGCCACCAGACTCCACTGACAAAAATAGTAATTTTACTTTGCAGATCATGTATTGTATGACTTTGGTGTTTTAAAGAGTTAGTTTAGATCCAAACTCACATGTGAAAACACCAAGGTCACAGCGACTAGACAAACAACTCCTGTGTTCTGCGACTGTTTTTATCAACGGAGTCTGGTTGAATTTGAACCAAGCGATATAATGAATATAAAACTTATCTTACAGGTCTGTCTATGTAGGGACAGAACAGAGAGCTTACAAAAATGTTAAAAATGAAATGTTGAAGGACTGCGAGCTTTTATTTTCGACACAGAGCGCAGGCCGAGGAGTGAAAGCCTGGAGTCACCTGGAGAGGAAACTATTGAGTCACTATATTGATCAAAACCCACCCACCCACGCACATCCACCCACGCACACACCTCCCACCAGATAAACAGTGATCATTTACCGATGTGGTGCAGTAAAAATCCAGCCTTCCCCCTCTTAAGTGGATCTGGTCAATAAGGAACAGACATTATAGGTGTGAGATGATGCTCTGTACACTGTGGTGGTGCTTGACTTGATGGTGCACACATGCAGAGGTGGAGGTGTGAACCGACTGACCTGAATTTGACACCTCATGACCGCAGTGCTTTAGTGGCTGTCCTGTTGTAAAGGCACGTGGGCTCGCCAGCCATCATGTCTAATAAAAGTCATAATGGTAACACCCACACAGGCTATGGCCCATGAAACGTGTTGGAAACAGAGGTGTTGATCTGGAATCAGCGACGGTGGCTCGCAGGCTTCAAACCAATTACAACCACTTTCGACCTGAGCATCATCCAGTCAGGTGCTGGGGTCTTAAAGAACTGAAAATGCAGCCGATGGGGCGAGACGGCGTCGCTCCTCTCCCAACGCAATTTGGGTCATCGTCGGCTGGTATTTAAGGACACAGCAGCCTGCAGTTACTTCTCCTGCGTGTGGGTGCGAGTGTCGACACGGGCCCAAACGTCACCAGGCTCGCAAATTAGCAAATCCAATCAGAGTTCCCTGATAGCTGTCTGCTGAGGGGGCCTCCTGGGAGGACACTCCTGAAACGCTGTTAACTCCAGAGGTTAACAAGCAGAGCTACGGTTCCTCCTGGCTGGATAAGAAGATTTAAATGGAGAGCTCAGAGTCCAGTGCATCATTCCCTTCACTCGGCCCATTGTGCACGCATGCAGACCGTATTGATTGTAAAACCACTGTTGCAGCTTTAATCTGTCCTCTGAGTGTGTCGACGCTGCTGTCTGAGGATCAGGAAGCTGCGCTGTGTTTATCATTTCTTTTACACCCTTCTGTGTATGTAAGGTAACACCGTTCTGGCAGCGTGTGAGATAAAGATGTTTTATTGCTTACAGGAAACCCAGCCCTTCCATCTGAGCAACACTGTAATGGCCTGAGAGGGGGAAAAAACTGGATTTACATCAGCACTTCCTTGGAAATCATGAGTGCCAGTGGACTGGTTGCATTGCACGGCGGAGTAAACACAGAGAAATCTATGTGTGAATGCACTCACCATGTTGACTTCTGACACCATGTCTATGCTGGCCACGTCTATGCTCATCCCGACTGCAACAGGGGCCCCTGGAAGAGGTTAAACAGCAGGGTATGGATATAGGCCTACACCTCTGCACCTGACCACAACACTGAGAATGGCGCCAAAAATAAAGCTGCCTGCGGCGTGAAGGGGAAATAATGGGGGGGGGGGCAGACAACACATACCTCCAAAGTCTGGCCTCAGTCGGATATCATATCCCTTCAGTAGTTTATCCACCGTCTCCTTCACGAAAGACATGTTGCCCGGTTCATTGACGCTGAAACAAGACAAAAACATCACCTTGACTCCCGCAGCAGTCAGAGCGGGGAATAACCTTGACTTCACTAAATGACAAAAGCGCTCACCTTTTCGCGCAACACACAATCGAACCGACGACCAGCGCGGAAAAGACGCGGAATTGACGAACCCTGTGCAAAGCAAACATCACCCTTCCCCTGTTCTTTCTGTCTTGTTTTGTGTTTCTTTTTCTCTCTTTTTTTTTTTTTGGTTCGTTGTTTGCACAGCAGCAGCAGCAAAGAGAAGCCCGATCAACAGCCGAGACGCATCCGGACGCTCCTCAAATCAGAGTAAATCCATTGAAAGGAGAAAGTCGACTGACTGGCTGGAAGGGGAGGGGGCGGATGGGAGGGGGGGGGGGGGGGAGTCAGCAGCTTTCTGTGGATGGAGTCAGATATGACATCGCCTCCCCAGCGTGGACACTGGCTCCGCTTTGCTTTGGCTGTGCAGGAGGACGAGGCTGTGGAATTCAGGAGCGCATATTGATGAGGAGCTGCTGCTGCTGCTGCTGCTGGTGGTGATGATGGTGGTGATGGTGGTGGCGGTGAAGGCACTCGGCTCGTTCAAATGAGACGAAGCCCAGCACTTACACACTGTAAAAAAAATAGCCACCAGTAGCTGCGCACAGTCCCCATATCCCGATGGGGGTGTTTTTTGAGATATGTGGTCAAGCGCAGTGCAAATGAAGTTTCCCCCCCGATCCTTGATCTTGTGTTAAGTTATCATGTTTTATTGAAAAGTTAATAAGTTCTGTGTCTCAGTGCCCGTTTTTCAATAAGTTGTCAGACTTTGACAAAGATAAGTCCAAATTAAAGCTGCAGACTCCTGACTCCTGCAGCTCCAAAATCACTAGATCATACAACTCCCAGAATGCAACACAGCAGCATCTTTTCATTAGACTCTCCCCTAATGGTAAATGGTCATCAATTTCAAAGCTCCACATCTGAAATACTGGTTTCGAGTTTTCGGCTGAAGTTTGCTAAAGTTTGAGTTCTGAGGCCAGTTCAAAATAACCCAGATGACATCACAAACTTTTATGATGACATCATCCGGGTTATTTATGAGTGAGAAAAAATAAGTGCCCCTTTATTTTTTCTTTTATAGGACTCAACATTTTATTTTTCATTTTTTATTTAATTTTTTTGTTTAAACATTTTAATTAGTTAGTAGTAGTAATACTTTGACCTTCTCTAATTTGCACCAATTATTTTACTTTCTGAAACAGACAAAATTGGGCAAATAAAGCTTTTATTTCTCATGAAAAGATACAACATTTTAAGACCCAACAGCACACCAAATTGTCTTGTTAAAATGGACATTTTTTACAGTGCTCCTCAAACCATCTGCGCCAATCCCCTTCCCCTGTGGTTCCCATAAAAATGGCGGGACCCGAACAGTATCGAGGAGGGACAGGCTGCATTTATCAACCTATTAATCGATGCTTGTGATTGATTAGCCTGTTAATTGCCCATAACGACCTCTTTCCCTTATCTAAAATGTAGGGGTTTGCCATAAATAATTTAGCTTGTGAAACAGGCTATTGGGGGGAATTCGTGGATAATTGGAAGCGCGCCTGTGTGAGGAAAACCTCGTTAATAAATAGTGTGTGTGTGTGTGTGTGATGGTGTTGTGACATTTCCTACCTGGTGTCATAGATGGCGAACAACTTCTTGTTTCCGTCAACAGCATTCCTGAAAGACAGGGGCGATGACATCATTAATGATAAATGAGCTTTGAGCCAATGGGAACACTGACAGGCGGGTGATTGTGCGCTATTGCCGCATTCATTAACATAAACTCTCATTGTCCTGCTGTGCTTTATTTGTGCGGGCTGATTGATCTGTGTGGTCTGTTTCTCCCCAGGTTTGACTGGGATGCCTGCGGGGGCAATATTGAAAGGTAGCCCCCCCCCTCACCACCATCACTCTCTCATCTGCACACACACACACACACACACACACACACACACACTCTTCGCCTGTCCAGGAGCTGTCCGCACCAGGCGTGGTGCTGAAACCAGCCCCCTGAGGGGACACACGGTCCGGGCTGCGGCTCAGCCACACACACACCCCATCTCCGCCCGGATTAAAGAAAGTGGAGGGAGGTTAAATATCACACACTAATTACACGTCTACGAAACATGGAGCTCGGCTACCCTCTTATGGCAACCGTCAGTAGGATGAGAGCAGCGTCGGGTTGTGACTTTATTGTGGAGGGCTGTTTTGTATGCAAATTCGTGACAAAAGAGCCGCACTTCCTTATTGGTTTTGTAGTCTTTTCACTCACTAACTCTTAGGGATCCAATGAGCTCCTCGGTCTGAGCCAGATCATGGCTGCACTGGCTGCCAACCCACTCCTCAGAAACAGGCCAGTGTCTTATTTAACAGCACAAGAGGGTTATTAAACAGACTGCATTATTATTTAACTTTATTGTTGTGAAGGGCAGGGGGGCATACATACGTGGAGAAGCTCAGCTAGATAATTAGCTAATTAGCATGGAAACAAGCTAGCAAGCTAACTAGCTTAGCAGAGGCCAACAGCTAAGCCAAAAGTATTCCCTCAATAGCTGAAATAGTTCTCTACAAGTATTTAATAAAAGGTTAAAATAGTTAAGCTAGCTAAAAGTAATCAATACAAGGTTAAAACAGTTAGCTACTATTAATTATTAAAAGGCCAAATGTAATCAATAAAGGGCTAAACTGTTAGCTAAAAGTAAAAAAGTTAGTTAACATTAGCTGAAAGAAGTTGATATACAGTGGAAATGGCTAAAAGTAAAGTCAATGGCTAAATTAGTTGGCACAAAAGAAAATAATATAGCTGAAGTAATTAAACAGTTTAAATAGGAAGCCAAAAAAGTAATGGATACATGTTGAGAGGAAGTAACAGAAATAAAAAGGGTTAAACGACTGAAATATAGTCAAACTTGTGAATAAATGGTTGAAATGTCCAGCATCTGTCATACAACCCATAACCTTGTTGTACTGTCGTACAGATGCTTAAACATCAGCTCACTTGCATGCAGACATTATTGCTCTGATCAACAGAGTATGAATCACTTCTGGTGACGTGGAAAATGGCAGGTGGTGTCTGTGGAGTTGGGGGGAAAAGGGGGAGCACCGGTATGTGCTGCTATCATTGCCTCATTGTTGCTGTTGAGTTCAGAAACCCGCACCTGATTTTGTCACCCCCTCCCTCCCTCCCTCCAGCTGCACTGTCAGTGCGCCTCCCCCTCCCGGCCCACCAATGGGGAGCACCTATTATGGAATTATTAACCTCTGTTGCAGCACTTCATTCTCTCGCACCGGCAGTAGGCGGTGTAGCACAAGAGACGGGAAAAATGTGGAGTGAATCCAGTCTCCTCCGGGGCTGGCGGACAGGAGCGAGGAGGCTGCCCGTGTGATGCTGCTGCTGCTGCCGCTGCTGCTGCAACACCTCTGGAGGCGATGCAGGAGACACGGTGCAGCCTATAGGAGGAGAAGACCAGACAGACTACTACAACAGCGTCTGATGGGGGATCGCTGACTGGGAGAGAGAGAGAGAGAGAGACAGAGAGAGAGAGAGAGAGAGAGCAGCCCATAGTGGAGGAGCTAAGGAGAAGGAGGGAGACAACCGACAAGCACGGGGTTTAGGTGATTGAGCCCGCCGCGATCGTCCAGCTTCAGCACCGCCGACGCAGACCTCCAGCCTCCAGTCGCTGCTTTTGTCAAAAAGCCAAAAAAAAAAAAAAAAAAAAAAAAAATACACCCTTGGTGGTGATGGATCTGCATTCAGGTAGCCCCCTTTTCCCCTTTTTTCTCATTAGACACAGCATGGCAAATAGGAATAGGAACGAGATTGATGTTTTTGGTGATAAAGGAGTGGGTAAAGGTGATGGTGGAGGAGAGGAGAGGAGTGGGGAAAGGGAAGGAAAGAGGGGGGGTTCTTATGGCCTTTATGAATTGTAATGCGCTGGATTCAAACGCAGTGGAAGCTTTCACACAATGGGGATCAGACTGCAGAAAACAATGTCCCTGTTTATGTCTTTTCTCTGTGATATGCCAGCCTTTCTGGTGTTTGTGGAGATTGTGAGGGAGATGTTAAAGAGTTGCAGCCTCATTGAGCAGAGATTGTCCCGCTGCTTGATTTAGTGATGCCTGTAATGGTCTGCCTCTGTCTGCAGCGGGGTAAAGAGTTTCTTTGTGCGAGTTGGGATGCCTTTATTAGCATTGCTAGACCTTTTAGCTTATATTTAGACTATCAAAAAAAAAATGCTACGGTGGCTATGTATGATGCCATTTTGTTCCTTTTTTTGTGTCTCTGTCTTTGTGTGGATGTGCGTTACAGCTCTGGACAACAAAGTGAGCAGAATTTCAGTCATGGCAAGGCTTGTGCTTTCCCTCCTGCTCCTGTGCGGATGCCAAAATAGGTAAACTAAGGGCTAACATGTGTGAAACAGCCAGAAAAGTCTGGTTAATGGAAGTATATCGCTTTTGTACTCTTATTATGAAAGAAAAATGTCTTAAAGTTGCTATTTGCTTGATAATATTCAGCCATAAGTTGAATTTGGAGTTATTGTTAGCAGTACTGTCACAGTTGCTGATGTCTCCATCTGCACTTTTGCAAATTATATTCATATGTTTTATAAGGAATAAGCATAAAGGGATTCCTGCCAGCTTTGCCCTCCTCTCTGGGATTGATCGCTTATCCGAGCTGCACTCTGCTACAGCACTGCTTAAGTGGCCGTCCTGCACTCAGGAAAACAAAAAAAAATCTTGGGCAATGCTGTCAGTAAATCACAGGAACAGTCCACTCACATCTAAGTAGATTTATGGCTTTTAGATCACATGTTTAAACCCGGCTTGTAACCTTGACCTCTCCATCTCTCCCTGGTAACTTTTGTGCATGAACACAATGTTCTTTTCAAGAAAAAACAGTATCATTTTCCTAATTTTCTAGCCACAAACAATGTGCTCATCTTTAGGCATAATGCTTTGCTTCTTGCCATTTTTGAAGGGGGAAGTAATTTGTTTATATTTGGATCACATGTCAAAGCCTTAATTATCTCTACTGGTAGTTGTAAGCACTACTCATGTTCAATAATTAATCACAACAAGCCTGTCCTTAGCACGGCGAGCTAATTAATCACAATAACCATGTCACGTTTGACGTCCTGCAGTTAAATTGACATCAGGATGATGTTTCTCCTCAGAGCCTCCTCACTCTTGTTTCCTTGTTTCCTCTCCCAGTCTCTGCCTGTCCTCCTCAGAGGCTCAGAAGGAGGCGGCCGCCAACGACAACAGCACAGTTTTCACCAGGATCTTGGATGGGCTCCTCGACGGATACGACAACAGGCTCCGGCCGGGGCTTGGAGGTTGGCTGGGGAGTTTTTTCTTCTTATTTTTTTCTCATTTCTTATTTCATCATTACAAATGCAACACTCAGAGCCACCTTATTTGAAAACAATACAGTTATCTCACACGCTAACATCACAATGCCACAGCAGAGCCTCACTATAGGAGGCCCATGCGATTTCATGCACTGATTCATGGGAAGACTGGCAGGTATGGGGGTAGAAACCATGTAAACTAAGGTGAGCGCGCACACATCTTGTCAGATGCTGTGTTTCCCTCTGATCTGTGGCGAGGATCATGAATGTCTTTTTTTGTACACCGCCATGGCAGGGAGAGTAAATCAATACAGGCGGAATTCAGCGCGTTGAGGTGTTTTATTCACGCTCTCCTCACCGTGGCAACAGGAGCTAACCTTGAGAGCTGACAAATTGCCATTCAAAGATGGAGTTCTTCTTTTCTAAGGGGCTGCTCAAATGAAAGCTTCTCATTTTTCGCCTTCCATAACACCATCCTACCTTGTTCTGTAATGGTGTGCCACATTTATTTCACTGATTTCCAACCAGCTGTTTATTCTGTCCCCCTGACATTGGCCCTCATTTCAATTTGTTTCCCACGTACGTACAGTGCTTGTCCCATAATGGAAACGAGGCTTTTTCATGCCGAATGTCTGATGTGTCATGGCAAAAGCCTGCTCTCACATCCTGGTAACGGTTGCTACCCTTGACAAGAGGGCCTATAAATACATACCAGAGAAAACATTCAGGCCTTCATTCAGCATTCAACAAGCTGCTCTCCACAGCACGACCAATCCCAGCTCGCCAGCACTAGATTTATATGCATAGAGGAGATTTTGTTGGCTTTGCTGGTACAAATGGCAGAAATAATGTGCTACCTTTCTCACATCATCTTCAGAAGAAATGCAGCGTGAGAGAAATCAAGGATCTCTGTGGATTCATATGAATAGTGAGGAAGCACTGCGGTTCCACTGATGTGGGTTCTGAAATACCAATATTGATGTTGAACACTGATTTTTGCATAATCTCTTTAAATCTATCTTTAAATTTGACCGTTTGCAACGAGCAACCAGTTTTTCCTTCAGAACATTATATTTGTCAAGGTGTAACTCTTCTTAATGTTATTTTGACCATTGAATTGTTTAAGTCATTCTTTTAAGCAAAGAATCAACCAGCTTCTCTGATGTTGTTCTTCTTATATCACTATAAATAGAACATCTCTAGGTTTTGGATTGTTGGCCAGACAAAACAAGCCATTTGAAGACCTTGCACTTGAAAATAATCGGCGGATTAATAGATGAACACACTAATCATTAGTTTTGCGCCCTAGGGAAACATGGAGCAGTTAAAATACAAAATAAATGCAGAAAATGTGAATTTTTGTGTGGCTGTGGCCAGGGACGAACGCCCCAAACACCAGGTGAAGACAGTGATTTGTGGATGACTAATACTTAGGGGAAAAAAACATTATCAGTGCTATATTGGTGCAATCAAAACAGTAAATTGTATCACTTTTCGTTGGCTTTTTATGACCTGTCCACTCCTCAACCATTCTCATCTGTGCTCTGTCAACAGAGAATGTCACAGAAATCAAGACGAATATTTTCGTCACCAGCTTTGGCCCGGTGTCTGACACGGAGATGGTGAGTTCACATGCAGCAAACACCATGAATACACAGAGCTGGACAAACACACACACACACACACACACACACACATCTCTAATGCCCTTCCACACTATTGTTGGCATTTTTAGATGGAAACATATATTTACATTTGTTCCCTGGAAGTGCACTCAGGTCCTTGGTGTGTCTTTGAAGATCAGGTTTTTACTTAAATGACATGAAATGAATGTGTGTGACTTTTAAGATATAATGTATTGTGGCTGGCCCGTGCTCTAAATGATTCATCCCTTTATTAATCCACTCTCATGAACTATAATGTTCCACCTGGATAGCAAAAATGCATTCTCTCTCCTCTTTCATTAAGTCTCCTATTACACTCTGCCATATCCCTGGCACACTTTGACAAAGCAGTGATCAAACTTGCCACTTTCCTATAATTGACTTGAAAAAGGGTATTGACGGGGGTGTGTGACTGATTAATGAAATGTGGCAAGAGACTTGAATGGTTTTGCGCTCCATAAAAGCTCACATGTCAGTCCGCAAACAGCGTCATTTTTCTGTGGGATGGAGTATTGTATTTGTTTCTTGTTCATTTGTTTCTTTGAGCTTGAAGTGCATCTATATTTTACACACAAGCAAATTCATGATGGATTTGTACACCCCAATGTTTGATCACCATGTCTGTTCAATCTTAGTGGATTTATGAAGGCATAAAGGAGGAACTACTGTTATAGTAAGCTGTTTGTGCTCTGCTTGACTGTAAAAGAAAGCAGGTTAAATTAGCTTTTCTGTCTCAGTCTACATATTTTCCTTGTATTTCCGAAATGTGACAAGAAATTGCCAAATAAACAACATTTAAAGCTCCATCAGGGAGAAATTTTTGTCAAAGTACCCCAATCCTATGGGTCTAAATCAGGAAATGATGCTGCAACAGAGTCAAGAAAGAGAAACCAAGACCCAACATAACTTAAAATTCTTGTTTCGGGTAAATACACACCACAGGAAGTGATGTTCAGAGGCTTGAGAGCGAAATAGACAGCCATGTCTTTAAAGGCAGTGAGCGCTCCATCCAGAGGAAGATCTTTTTGCCTTTGGCATCCCTTCAGCTTCATTTGGCATAAAATGATCACAGAGCAGACAGATTGGTAAACATGAGCTTGTGCTGTTTACTGACTTTACATGGCTTCTGGGTTCAAGCAGTTACCTCTCACTACTACTTAAGGGTGAATGTGTAAACTTGGCCCCTGTTTCCTGCCTTTTCCACACCTGCAATCTTTCTTTCGCTTTTGTCTCAGGAGTACACCATAGACGTGTTCTTCCGTCAGAGCTGGAAAGATGAGCGTCTGTGCTTTAAAGGGCCCATGGAGATGCTGCCGTTAAACAACCTGCTGGCCAGCAACATCTGGACCCCCGATACCTTCTTCCTTAATGGCAAGAAGTCCATCGCTCACAACATGACCACACCCAACAAGCTGCTGAGGCTGAAGGACGACGGCACTTTGCTGTACACAATGAGGTAGGCCGTAATACAGATGCTGTTGACCCTCTGGCGTGATTTATTCACATGAACAGGTGTATTCTTTTGCTCTGAATAATGAACCATGAGTGGGTGGTTTGCTTCACAGCAGCCCCAATTATAAGCCCCTTTGATGTCCAAGGTCGGTGACAAATTTCATTCAAACAATCACAGAGAAGTAGGTTTAAGGTACAGCGTTTATGCCAGTGCTGAGTCTCAGAACTCTTCAGGGAGTAGAGGACACCTCTCCTTTATGTGCTGTACAACTTTCATCAGAGGTGAGCGAGGTTTTTAAGAGTGCTTAACAATGAAGCTAACAGCCAGCAAGGCCAGCATAATACACAATACAGCTTAGAACCCACAGAGAAAACACAGTGAAAGAAACTCTCAGTATGTGACTCACACTGTGGGAGAATAGTGTCACCCAGTGGCCAATCAGAGGTATTAGATATTTTTCAGTAAAAGCAAAATGAAGAGCAAATGCTGCAAGTACTTCTTTTAAAAATTCTTTACGTTTAGTTTTTCACTCACATTGAGATATAACGAAATATAGACACCAGTGTGAAGTGTCTCTTTAAATGTAGGGTTTTGACGGGGAAAAAAACTGCAGAGGGAGATCATCCATTATGAAAAGCAGCCTCATTGTGAACCACAGTTTTTGGCAGTAATGTAGTGAAATGGGCCAACAACCAGATGGTGATCACAGTAGAACTAAACCACCAGTATTTACACAGAGACAGAAATATCTGACAGACAAGTTGTTGTTCCTGTTCAGTGGAACGGCAGCGCAACCAGCGGGACTCGCTGTGACCTTTGGACCAGAGAATTAGAATAATACTGTGCTTATCCTCAGGAGTTACTGTAGCCGCAGGACTTAAGAGTGACAGTATCACGGATGAAAGGGCTCCATCTGAAACCAGTGCCACCCACGGGGCAAATAACACAGGATGGAGGGCAGATTATCCATATGCAACAACCTGACATATATACAGACCCAAAGAAGTGTGTATTTATAGTCGCATCTTTCTCAAACGCGCACCAAACGCACACATGAACACACACTGCTGGTGGCGAGCACATCCTCAGCACTAATCAGTTATAGCGACACTCAACTTTGACCTCAAGGCTTACAAGGCAGGGATTGCGTGAACATGTGTGTGTTCATTTCCATATGTGTAATTATATGGAAATCTATGCATACATGCATTTGTATCTGAAGGCCAAAAGTATCTACACGTGTGAGAGGGAGAGAGTGATAGAGAGAGCCCGTGCACCCACAGAGTGACAACAAAAGCTTCTCTGCCTCAGTTGAAAGGAAAGGTAGCAGTGGGTTGCTTTTAATCGTCTAATTGGTACAGTACTGTGCTTGTCATTACCAGCAGAGCTTAACCACACACACTTACACTCACGGCCATCTGGGGACTTGCAGGTTACATTATGTTATTCAGTTTTTCGACTTGTTATCATTAGAGTAAAACAATGTATGAGTAGTGGCCACAATATGTGCTTTGCATTCAGCCTTTAATCTATGTCTACATAATGAAAGTGGCAAAATAGGGAAATTACCATAAAAGATTTCAGTGCATGAACAAATATAGTACTTTCGTTTGCCAAAAAATTCATTGACAGACAAAGTAAATGTGCAGTATGTTATCCTACACAGTGACATAATGCACAAGTGCACTCTAAATCTGTACAAACACACACATCCAACACAGATGCTACATGTACAACACACTCTAGTGAGCAGCAGCACAGACATACTGTCATGTAAGAGCACACGACAAACATTACATCCTCCCTCACACACACACACACATTTCCAATGTATGGGCGTAGATGGAAGCTCCTCTCTCCTCTCTCCCCTAACTAAATGTGATTGTGGCACCGCCTCATTTGAAAACCATTACTCTGAGGAGAAGCGGTTCGTTTTATGGAGAACATTTCTATGCATTTGTCTGCATGGATAATTCATAAAATGCCCTTCTCACAACCCTCTGCATCTCAAGCATTATGGTGGCCCATTATAGCCGGATACCAGATAGGCGGCAACATGTACAGCTCCATCAGCTGCTGGGAACCTCTATATTACCACCGAGTGAGTGCATTACACACCATTATCATTACGTACTGCTGCCGTTTCATTCATGCTCCGAGAGCTGCCTTTTGATCGTCTGTCTGATCATTTGAACATGCTGGCATACTGATAATTATAATGACAGTTTCTTATTTAACCTTATTCAACAGTTCATTTTTAAATTTTTTCTTTCATAGAACCCCCACTCTCATGAGACGACTGTATGTGATACGAGGTGGGAGATAAAAATGTTGCTTGTTAGTGTGAAAAGACAGATGGTGCAGTTTGGTGGCTCAGTGGTTAATACAGCACAAAGCTCCAGGACTCAAAACTCAGCCCTTTCTGTTTGGCTCATCGTCCAAGTTCTCGACTTTTCTGCAAGGTCAGACTTACTGGAAACTTTAGATTTCCCACAGGTGTGAGGGGCCGTATGCCGCTGTGTTTTTGGGCTGTTACCCCTGTCATGACCATACAGAATCATGGGAATGTGGTATTCAAACCCCCAATATTTAAATTATAACTGCAATGGGACACATAGATTCTGACTTGAAAGGGGATGATTTTCCCAAATTAAAAGCTGCTATCTTTACAAGCAACCCTGCTAATAAGGCAAGGCCACATGAATATTTAGAAGGTGGTATGATAGCCAACAGCCATGTTCTCATTTATTTATCCCAAAGACACTCCTTCCTCTCCTCCACACACAATCCCTCAGCTGTTTCAGACACAATAATGCAATTGGATAATCCTGCGCTGATGTGGAAAGCAAGCTGAGTCCCAAAACAGTCGACTCTGTAGGGACCAGGGGTGGCCTCTTATCCCGCTATGTTATGCTTTGTTCACTGTAATGATATAATTGGGGAACCCCCTGCAGTAGATACGTACATGTGGGAGGTTTTAGAGCATAAAAAAAACGTGACACAAGAGGATTTTTCCACATCTTGGTGACACAGTTGTAATTAAGATTATTATATTGCTCAGTGAAGCAAGAAGAAAATAATATACCTTACCCAGTGGCCTGAATGGTTAAAAGCAAATGCTTATGCAAGAGAATCCTTTATTGTAATAAACACGTGTTTTTGTGCACTGGTTTCCACACCACATTAGGTTCAGTGAATCCACATCATCATATCACTGTATTACTGTTTATCATCATGTAATGAGCAAGAATACCCAGAGGGGCTTGATTCAATCTAGGGCAGATAGCTACCAAAAAAAAGAAGAAGAATTATGATGTGTGTATGCTTGATTTGTATGCTTGATTTACTTAATCTTGCGGTTCTTTCAGGACACTGAGAGGTACCATCACAGTAGCTGAACAAGATAACAGCGTGTCTTAAATGATTGTGAGTGATTGGCAGAAAATTAGATTTGAAAAGCAGTTGTTGTGTGTGAGAATGATTTAAATAGACTGATTGAATCTAAATGAAGCAGGAGATAGACTTCTCCTAAGAGCATGTGTAATATTCACATTTGATTGATGTGGATCGATGTTTGGCTGTCAGCAGAGCTAAGTGAAAAGGTGACTTTCATCAGAGTTTTTCCCTGGTTTCTCTTTCTGTTATGTGGACACAGATAACACAGAAACTATGTGACCACCAGGTGGTAGTGTTGCCACTGTAATAGTAGTGTTGCTCAGAGAGGGAACTACTGCACTTGGAAGTGTCACGCTGATACTGTACAATCATTTTACTGTTATAATAGAGACACAAGACATCTCTCTTTAAAAATTGAAAAGAAGATAGTAAGTATCATACATTTCCATGTTTCCTATCTACTGCATCTGTCAGTTACTGCTAAAGTAAGACAATGCTTCATGCTTAATTGATGTTCTGTATGTGTTTTCCCTCAGACTGACCATATCAGCAGAATGCCCCATGCAGCTGGAGGATTTCCCCATGGATGCACACGCCTGCCCTCTCAAGTTTGGCAGCTGTGAGTAAAATCTCCGCCGTGAATGTCGATGTTTATATTCATCATGCTCTCCGCCATATTCTAATCCGAGCCATTAAATACATGCTGGTGATATTCAGTCCAATGCAGTAAGTTATGCAAAAGTTTGATCTAGATTTAAAGAAGAATGAGGGATCATGCTAGATGGTCTTGGCTAATTGCTGGAGTGCTGCTGCAGTCATTATCTGCAAGGTCTGAGTTTGCTGAGTTTGCTTTCCTTACATTAAGTTCATAGTTTTCAAGTTCACTCTGCTATGTAACCTTTACTGAACAGGAGACTAAAAGCTGAACTACCATTTGCCATTTAGCTAAACTGCTAAGCTATTGTAACAGTTGCAGAAGTAAAGTAAAGTTAGTAAAATGTCTTAGTAATGTGCATCATGGAGCAATGTCTTCTACAGTGTGCTAACATTAGCCACCCTCAGCTACTGGTCATACCAGACTAAGGATTATGAAGTGACTCGGTTCAGATCGTTTCTGTGTTTTACAGCCACAGTCAATTTAAGCCATTCAGAAATGCAAATGGATTTTATTCACCTCCATGTTCCTGGGAAACATGTACATGCTGATGCTGCTGATTTGGGAAATTTTTATGGTTGATATTTATGGCAAATACTATTAAAAACAGAGAAGAGAAGAGAAGAGAAGAGATTAGTGCATGTTCTCCAACATTTAATTAGGCCACTGATCGGAAGGGTTTCCCTCAATGCCTACTTAACAGGATGGCTTGTCTGTGTGTCCTACCAATGAGGACATGTATAGAAACTTGAGTGGCCCTGTTGGTATTTAAAGACAGATCTGGCTTAATGCCACACCTTGGAAGCCTCTTGGGCTAAAAGGATGAAGCTCTTATCCCCAGATTTCTGTGAGACGCAGTCAACTCGCACTCACTATGTCAGGGAAGCACACTGACTGCAATCCAATTACAGTGTAAGTAGTTGCTGGGTCTTCCCATGGCAATCTGTGACCTAATCGCCCTGGAGCAGTGCCCTGCAGGTGAGAAGTGTAAGTGTATAATAGGAATAATGTGTTGATGCAAACACTGTTTTTATAAAGTGAGATGTCCTGCTAAGGAGAATATCTTCTCTTTCATTGTTTCTTGCTGAAGGAGATTAACTGTGAACTCTCCATCTGATCTAACCGCCTCCTGGTTTAGCCTTTGTCCTTAGGTGGCATAATTGTGCACATACTAAACCTCTGCATTACACTCCAGCCAATGTGCTTGACCTCGTTACAACAACATGGCGATACAGTTAAACCCACATAGCAAAAGAAAAAGACTACAATCTCTTCTGAAAAGAAAGAAAAGGTGCTGACACAAACATTATTTTAGACCAGTAATCTGTAACAACATTACTGCATTTTGACTGTAGCCACTGTTTACGTTTGTCATCAGTGAGAGATGAAAGGAGACAACATCCAGTGTAATGAAAAATGGAAAATGGGCCAAATTAATCCCCCACGTAAAAAAAGGCATCAAATCTCTCCTGTACAGTACCCCTCCTCCTTTTTTTCAGAACTTAATGATGTTTTTAAAGAGTTAAAGGGTTTCCAGGCAGGCAGCAACAACAGTTAGAATAGGTATAACGCCCTTATTTTATGCCCTTTTATGGCCTAAAATTAAATGGACCTCTGTTTCGCGAAATCTGTCTATCTTCTTTGAATATTTATATTGAAATTAACATGATAATTTACAACTTCCCCCTGGGATTGCCATTACTGCCTACATTTGTTACCTTTAGCAGGGGTTTAGCTGGGATTTTTTCTGCGGTCATGATTATATCCTAATTTAATTTTGTAGAATAAGACACCAAGATATTGTTTTTCAATTAAAGATTAAGATTAAAGAGCTTTCCCTCGATAGCTCTCTTACTGTAGCCGTCAAGTTGGCCTTTTCTTTGTAGTTATTTTGGCTTAGCCGAGTCCTATGAAGGCTATAACAGACAGTAAAGTTGGTCCAGGTAAAGAGCAACTAATCCCTTATCCTAATTTAGCTGCTGGCATTCAGCCACACGACTCTCACATATACACAGAGGAGAGGAGAGCTCTATGGTGTTCAGTTAATAGATATGTAGTATTTAATTCAAGATCAATAAGATCCAGCCAAAAGCGCTGCACTGTCTTATTTTACCATACATCTTTGGATATCACAAACATTTGAAAGGAGTCGAGCTGAGCTGAAAAACATGCAGTGATTAACAAATTAGCAGAGGCAAGGCAGAGAGGGTTGGATTTGCTGGTGCATCAGACAAAAGAGCTGTAAAACATTGTGATGCACAGTCTGGAAAACCATGACAACTATTATCATCACATAAAATCTGCGTCAGTAAAAGGCCGCACAGGTTGGAGCCAACTCATTCAGACAGAAGAACAGTTGCTAAAGAGCACTACTTTCTCAGAAATTGCAACATGATTACCGTAATTGACAGCTCTGTGACAAAAAAAACACACCGGTTACTTGGAACTTTGCAAAGCTGGTGTTTATGGCGAGGAGGGTGTGTAGGAACTGTTTGTTCCCTGAATCAGTACATAAAGATGCAGCTGATGGTGTGTGGTGCACAAAAAGTGGCCACCTGAGCATCAGGAAAACAATAAAATCTGGTCTAATGAGTCATCTCTCAGCCTGTCTTGCCTTCAGCCCACAACGATGATCATCCAAACATATGTAGTGAATCATGTTAGGACTGCTCGCTGTCTTGGAGCCTTTCATATTCTAAGATACGAATGTCTGAATGAATTACTCTCATGAATAAACTTTCATGAACAGCAGAGGGAAGTCTGACCCCTCCTACGATCCCAGTCACTCGATCTCAATATCAATGAATCTTCAGGACGAGGATTTCCCCGTTAACGTCACTCTCACATCAGTCCAGGGCTTTGAGGATCAAAGCGAGAGCTGAAGCTGGGCTAAAGCCAAAGGCCCAAATTCTTGTAGGATACTTCATGCGCACTCTGAATGTGTCTCCCACCTGCAGATAAATTAGACTATCCTTACCAGAAAAATGACAGCATTGGGACAACAACCTATTTATGCTTTCCTGGCAAGTAACTGTTTGCAGCTGTGACAGTAATTGACGTTTTTCTAAACCCCATCCCATTAGTTGTTGGTGCTACGTCTGTCAGGGTTTTCATGTGTGCACAGTATGCAGTTTACACTTATAACAGAGGCAGATTTTTTTGGTTTCAGCATTTCTAGCAGGTGAATGTCAATTGTACCAGCTCAGATGACTCAGATGTCGCTAGCAGTAGCTACCGAATTAAGCTAACGTTGGCTTCATGAGCTGTGTTTCCTGCTGAATTTTTAATACTATTAAACTTGTAAAAGGGGCCTATTTTATCATGCTAAAACACTAAAGCTAATGCTACATGTCCCAGGTAAAAGGAAGCATCCTCCATTTATGGACCATGTAGAAGACACAAATGTCTTAAGGGTATGGGTATCAGTTGATCAATTTTGAATGATATCCTTTACATTTGATTGGTCAGTTCTTATTGACATGATAGACACACTGAATGTTAATTTCTTAGATCTTAAATCTGTAACTTGTGCTGTTTAGGGAAAACACATTTGAATTTGTGAAGTATTCATTCATGTGTTTAATATTTCAGTAAGGTTCCCTCAGTGTGTAGAGCTACTGTATACTAAGTGATGAGTGTTGCTGAGTTGTAGCTCCCTTTGCCGCACATACAAGATGGGTGCAGCAAAGCATTAAGCGTGACCTGTTGAAAAGTTGGCACAGGTGCACCGTCTTGCCTGCCAAAGTCTTTAGCTGTTCCTCTGGTAATGAAATTCACCAATAATCCCTTATTCCAATCTAACTACCCTACACTTAACATCCCAGCCTTTGGCCTGATAGCGCCTGAATTTAAACAGTGCATACATTGTACAACAGTATCTAGCTGCCAAGTGAGCACCCAGAATGGAAAGAGTCCAGTTAAGACGTTATCTGGGCAGAAATAAACCGTGCCAACTGTGTTACACAAGGCCAAGCCGAGGGTTTAATTAGTGTTTCTGACAAAATAAGCAAAATAAGTTGTAAACATTTAAATATTGTAATGCAGTTTTGGCTCGTCCTGTATTCTCTTCATAGATATTTGATGTTCGTAACTGTCTGCTTTCCCCCTTTAGAAATGTCCATGTGACACATTTGGTTGCACAAAATTCCCTGTACACATCCTGTTTTTCATCCTCTTTTCAACATGAGTCATCCACATTTTGGACAGTGACCTATACTTGCACAACAAAACACGGCTACTTTCTTTCCCCAGTGTTAAATTGTACCCTTTAGAGAACATCAAAATAAAAATAAAAAATTGAGCATTCACTGTAAGCTGGCTGACGTTGCTCTCCTCTCATTATTGTTTTTCTTTCAGCAGATAATTTTCTTTTCCTAATTTCTCCCCTCACCCTGCCAGTTTTTCAAAAGACACCTTCAACAATATTTTTTTCCAAATCTTATGTAAGTTGACATGATCACAAATAGCTTTTTAGTGCTGCTTCCCCTTTGCTCTCATCCTTGAAGGTTTTTTTTGTGTGTGCCAATTCTTTTGAAAAATGCGTCAAAAACTTGATATAAGGCTGATTTGGAAAAAGGTGACAATAATCACAATCAGCAAGGAACAAATAATATAAATTATCATCTCTTTCAAGAAATAGTGCTCTTGGATTTAATATCAGGTTGAGCTGCATCCTTCTCTCCATGCAAGTTACAATTTTCATCTTTTCCACATTTCAGCCCTCACCGGGGGGCCGATGACAGAGCGATGGCCAGTGTTTGTGCAGGATCCAACATGAATAAATGAGACCGCAGGAGAGGCTCCAGCGTTTGTGCTCTGTTTTTCATCACAAGTGTGATGCAACACATTTTGGTTAATCTGACTCGGTCTGGTTCCTGCCGACAGGGGAGCTCACCTCTGACCCAGAAGTGTGGTTTAAACAAAAATACACTCAAATATCCACCGACCCACCCCCACACACACACACACAGGCATGCAAGCAAAATTCTGTTTTTGGCCTTAAGCCTGCGGTCTAATCAAAAAGTGCTAGACAGACTGCACCAGCACTCACTCAAATACACACACACACATACACACATACACAAATATGAGCGATGACAGTGTTGGAGCTAACCGTAAAATGTTACTAATGTACCGTGGTTAAAACAAAAGTCTTTTTTGGGGGTCCTAAAAATTCTAAATCCACAAGCTAGTTTGATCTTTCTCCTCCTCTGTCTCTCAGATGCCTATCCGGTGTCAGAGGTGGTCTACACGTGGACTCAGGGAGCTGCTAAGTCTGTGGTGGTGGCGGAGGACGGCTCCAGACTCAACCAGTACCATCTCATCGGGCAAACTGCCGGCACAGAGGACATAAACACAAGCAGAGGTAACACGAGCAAAGAAAGGAAGCAGAAATTCTGCTGTAGTAGTAATGTAGTAGTAGTAAGTAGTACTGTAAGTGGAGGAGGATTAGCAAAATGAATTGCAGCAGTTGTAAAAGTAGCAGGAGTGCAACTTAATCCCAAAGGATGGAAATCTTTTGATGAATACAAATTCACAAGTGATGCAAGACAAATAAATAATGTGCATGTGTCTTTGAAGGGACTGAAATTTTAGCTGTGTAAAAATACACTGTGGAGTCAAACATAGAAGAGTACTGAATGAATCTGTATACAAGTCTAGATAGTTTCACTTAATGAAGGGAACAGAAAAACATTTCCTGATAGTGTTTGGGTCAACAGAATACACAACACAACATCCATTATTAGAAATAAAAAAAGGTAAATCAATTGCTAGGAAGCACCTGTATTGCCATCAAATCACTTGTATTTATGCCTGTACATATGTGTGTATATATATATATATATATATATATATATATATATATATGTGTGTGTGTGCGTGTGTGTGTGTGTGTGTGTTTGCATATTTCATTTGAAATTATTAGCAGAATGTTTTGTAGCTTATTACCTTACCTTTATTATATGTTTTTACTGTAATTTAAATCTAATTTAATCTTTCCAGTTCTAGTTGATCCGATATGTCGCCAACTTTTCATATCACTCCTCTACTCTTCTTCTAAAACACCGGGATCTCATCGTAATCGCAGTGCACCGTCCGCTGCTCATCCTACAAACAACATTTTCAAATAGCTTCCTCCCAGCCAGTAATGGGTTTACAAGGCAAAGATGGAGACACAACAGCTTCCTGTTAATTTAAAATAGGCTGACTCAGCTGCTGCACAACAGGGCTCTGTTTGTTGTTTAAAAACTTCTTACGACCTATCATTTTTTTAATTAAATGAAGAAACCTCAAGCAGAAAGATCCAGACCAAGCCAAACGGATCTCATCCAATCACCCTTATTCTTCACCTTTCTTGCGCACCCTCTCCACGAGTACATTCATACTGTACAGTGTGTGATGCACGATAAGTGTAATACCAAATAACGTGATGTAACTAATTCTAGATTAGAAAAGATAAACGCAGCGAGGGGGAGATGGGCGTGCAAGGCCGAGAGTAAATGTGGGAAACATTATCAGGAGATCAAAGTCAATGAGTGGAGGCTAGTGGAGGAGAGTAGCCTATCCCTCACACAACCAGCTGTCTACAGGCCCGGACAGCCCTGTCAAACAACACTTATCCCTGCATGAGCCCATGTGCACGCACGCACACACACACACACACCCACACACACATAGAGCTAGAGAGAGACCTGAGACCTAGGGTTAATCCCCCCCAGCCAACCACCCATCAGCTTTTGCATAAGAAGATGACATCACAGATCAGTAAGGGATTGGTTGGTTTGCTGTCTCTGAGTGTATCTGTGTGTTTGTGGCTATGTGCTCTTGTACGTTTTACCGCCGTGAGCACCAAATGTCCTCACAATAATGGTAAGAAAGCATACGAAGTGAGGGCGTTCTGCTGGTACACACAATGGCCAGATTGACTGTAGGTTATGTCTGAGCTACAGGTTAGCATTAGTGCTAGTGTTAAGGTTGGTTCTTTGGGGTATGTTGGAGGCATTTGGCATAATGGAAATGAATGGAAATTTAAGTTTGGTCCTCACAAAGATAGAAAAAGAAATCTGTGTGTGTCTGTTTGTATGTTGGGATTGCATTGCCTCGCTCTGACACGTGGGGGTAGGGGCGAGGGTGGGGGTGGGGGCGTTGAAAGGCATTTGCTTAATGCTCTTATGTAAAACGTAACTGTAATACACTTCCCCCCAGTTTCTAGTAGAGTCATTATTAAAAGTGTGGATTTCCCCTGTTTTTTTTCTCTGCGCGCCACAACTGAAACCTTGGTTTTGCTGGCTGACTCAGTGGTTTAAATGAAGGGTCAGAGGGTTCATCGGTGGAGGACTGAGGGCTGAATTGCAGGTTCACTCATCTAACTGGCCTTTTGATTAGTTGAACCAGTTTGAATGTCTGGCTGGCAAATGAATTTTTCAACTATTGGTTGCTACAGTCTCCACTAACTATGAATAAAATCAGTGTGATGTGCAGCCTTCCTCAGAATACGAAAGTGCAATTTCTTTGTATATTTCAAGTCATGCGTGCTAACTAACCATGTTTGCTAGCTTGCTGATAATTATAAATTTGTTGTCAAAAAAAGCTGTCACATCTTCAGGCAAAGATCAGGCATGAACAACATGTTATGCTATGTGTGTGTAGAAGTACATTTACTTTTTTGATTTGATTCAACATTTTATCAGTACATCAGTCATATATCTGACAGTTGACTGTCTCCTGGTCTGCCGACTATTACAAACAAGTGCTTAACATTATCTGTGAATTCCATTTAGCCGACACACTGAATGCAGCAAATTATCATTCTTGCAGTTCAGAGCTTCTGTCTGGAAACTGTCCAAATCAGCGTTGGATTGCTGATGAGTTTGAGCTCAGGGGTCACATTCAGTCTAGTGGGTTAATTTACTTTGTGTATGTGTTTGGCTCTCCTACTTCGAACTTTCACAGACCAAATACGACACTTTCTTATCATTCTTACATATTAACATGCTTTGAAAGAAATATTACCACCTTGGATACAGTTGACAGGCTATACTAAAGGTGTAGTAATGAATATGAAAACAGATTCCAAAACAGATTTCGTGCCTACATGTAATTCACAACCTGAAACCATTTTTACTTCTTCTTCTCACACTCCTTCGTCCTGCAACATGACTATATTTGATATTTTGATATGTACTAGAACATATGTTCCCGAGAATTCAACAATCCAACATGGCAGCATATATCGAAATGACTGAATGTTGTATATTAAGGGTAATAAATGTCCCCTAAATAGGTGCATGTGCTGCGAAGGCCTGTAGCTTCTCTTTGCTCTGTGAAAAGGGGAGACAAAGGCAAGCTGTCACCTGCTTGATTAAAAGAATCCCGACAGTCGCCTGATGCTTTATTGGGTCTAGACAAAGTAATGAAGCACTGATGAACATTAAAGTCCAAACTGCAGTCAATTAATGATCGCCTGGCCTTTCTTGTTGTTGGTACTCTAAGCAAGTAACAGTTTGTCTCCTGGCTCCAGCTGCATGGCCTCCATGAGAACAAAATTCTCAGTTGTAAAAATCAGTCAGTATGCATATAAATGCTAAATCTAAATAGTGCTAATGGATGTAATCACCTCTTTCCACAAGTCAAATTTGTTGCCACTTGCACTTGTCAGCTCGTGATTTCCTGCCAGTTACTGGATGTAGCCTTTAGCTACGAGGTTTTCAGAACATTGCATCACCTTCATTTGCCAACTTTTTAGCTGTTTTTCTCACATTATCTTAACTCCTAACCACTGAACGTCCAGTGATTCAGATTCTTCGCATTTGATTGATTAGTCGATAATGAACTTGGATCTTTGGCGGTGCAGAGCTCAAAATATTGGATGGGTGTGATGTTGTGAGCCTTTAATTAGCACATCTAATCTTAGACAACACTCCCATTTGAGGACACGAAGGTTTGTCCACAAGTTTTTTTTCCTTTAAAGACTTGACATGTTTATGACTTACACTATGTCTCAGACAGCAGCATCCTAAAATAACTGACTGACTCTAAAAGTAGAGAACAATGTAACCGTTTGTAGGCACTTGTAGGGCAAATAAAGAATCAGAATATTTTAGAAAAATCAGAGGATGATCATTACTTCAGACCTCTCTGCTTACCCTTCAGCGAAATGTGTGACAGTTAAAGGGGAAAAAAAACCTTTTCCTACTCACCAGTTGACCAGCATGGCAGCATTGTTCCCAGACATAAAAGGAAGTTCCCCTCGGACGCTGCGAAATACTTGGAAGAAAAGCAGTAAGATCCACCAGAGGAACATGTTCCTCCTCATTCCTGTGCCCCCAGTCCTGTTGGGATCCATGCATCAGTGGCAAAGGTGACCCCGGGGTGTCCCAGGTCGGCTGAGATGTTTCCGACAGCGGTAGAGGTTGACGGGGTGGCTGTGAGCCAGACAGCCTGGAGTCATGAGGGCGTCAGAGGGCCCAGGCGATGGGGTCGCAGCAAGAACTAAGCGTGTTGGGGGTCTCCTGATCGAGGCATTGCCGTGGTGTCGATGTTGATATATGTGGCAGTTTGCTCTCAGCGCGGAGCACCTGCAAAAATAAACTGATTTATCTTTCACTTTCAGGCTGCTGTCAGTTGATTCAGGGATGCTCACAGTGCATTTTCTGAATTGCTTCTTCCCTTCGCACGCCAGCCAGTCCCATCAGGAGTGTTTGATCATTATTCCACAAAGAGCTGTCAAATAGCAAAAACATGAAAGAGAGAAAATGTCCACTCGGCTAGCCCATCCATCCCACCAGTGATTAGCAGCAGTGAGTGTCCCTCTCCGTGGCTTAGAGTGTGTGCTGAGGTGTGTGTCTGTGTGTGTCTGTGTGTGTTTGTGTGGCCGTCAGCAGTTCAGAAATCATGCCTCATGTGTGTCTCGGTGTGTATGTGTGCGTGTCTGTGCCAGGATTGGCAGGGCGGAGTGGGCGGGGTTTAAAGCTCTGTGAGGATCCCGGGACAGGAAGCCTCACCCCCCACCACCACCCCACACACACGCACGCACACACACACACATACACACCCTCTCGTTCTCTCACTGATGGCAGGATGCAGATTGTAACCAGGGATTAGGGAGGTTCAAAAATCGGATTTTGCCCAGAGAAAGCCTTGTGTATTACTCTGTGTGCTGTGTGTGTGTGTGTGTGTGTGTGTGTGTGTGTGTGTGTGTGTGTGTGTGTGTGTGTGTGTGTGTGTGTGTGTGTGTGTGTGTGTGTGAGGGAGAGAGAGAGCTGCTTGTGTACATGTGGCCTAGTGTGAGGAATATAGTCATTGGGTTTTTCATAGTTTACCAGCGCCTGCAGTTGCAAACTGCTGCTGGTGAGAGGATTTTTTTTTAAAGCCTCAAATGCAATCTTCACTTGTTTAACTGAATATTGTGCCCCCCCCAACCCCACCCCTACCTCCAATCTCCGCTGCCAAGCTCTCTCTGCCTCTGGATTTACCTCAAACTGTCATGGGGCCATTGTCGAATCCCAGACATTAACCGCGTAATAATCTATTGCAATGTCCTCGCAATAATTAACGCCACTTGGTCTCATTCTTCAGTTTAATAATGGATCTGAAGTCAGGTTCATTTCGCCATTACATTCAACTGAATATGAAATGTTCTCTTTATCCCAGCTTCATTTTTTTTAATGTTTCACCTCTGCTGCTGCAATCAGTCACCTGATTGAACACCATTGGGGCTTTTTTAGGTCATAAAAAGTCATTTGGCCGGTGATGATCATGTTGTCCTATGTGGAAACACTTGTGGTGCTGTACTGAGGTCAGACCCCACATTTACCATTTGCGGTCAGGCTTAAAGCAGATATCTCTGTCATTAGGAGCCTTCTGACCACTCACCTTGTTTATTGTCCCTATCTAACTTTACACCCTTTTCATTTCTTTCTCTCCCTTCAGGACAGTATACAGTGATGATGGCCCACTTCTACCTGAAGAGGAAGATTGGATATTTTGTCATCCAGACCTATATGCCCTGTTTCATGACTGTAATCCTGTCCCAGGTGTCATTCTGGCTAAACAGAGAATCAGTCCCTGCTAGGACTGTCTTTGGTGAGTGAAGCCGCTTATTTACTCATGTGCTTTGTTTTTTTCTGACCTTTAATTTATCTTGGTAATATTCTTGTCATGCACATTCACACTGGGGAGAATGATAACAGATGGACAGCAAGCAGCAGCACTGCAGAAGCTGGCAGTAAACAGTTATTAAAGCGGCCACCTTTGTTGAGTGAGGGGAGGCCGTTACTCGTTTCCCGCCGGCTTGTAAAAACTCAATTTGAAACTTGACACAGCCTTTGTTTACACCCAGGGGTGACCACCGTGCTGACCATGACCACCCTCAGCATCAGCGCCAGGAACTCGCTCCCCAAAGTGGCCTACGCGACAGCCATGGATTGGTTCATCGCCGTCTGCTACGCTTTCGTCTTTTCTGCCCTCATCGAGTTCGCCACTGTGAACTACTTCACCAAGAGGAGCTGGGCCTGGGACGGCAAGAAGGCTCTGGAAGCACAGCACCCTAAGGTACGGCCTGTAAACACCTGGAATACCACGCACACACACACACACACACGCACACGTGGCAGAGTGTGTGCCATGCAAGGTCTACTTTACAGGACCTTTTCCAGACAGCCTGCAGCATCTGGAAATCAACCGACAGAGATGGTAAATTTGCTTGGCCATTTTGTCTGTGGTGTTGTGTATGTGAAGGCTCATTTATACTGCACATGATTTGAGACTGCCAAAAAGCATTGTTGGTGTTATCAGAAAGTCAGACTGAGAAAAAACACAAAGAAGGTGTGAAAGCTGTGAAAAGGATGATATGAATTTTGTAATATCTTCAAATAGGTTTGTGTTTGGCAGATGAGTCTAAAATCTTCGTTCTTGCAGAGAGATGAGAAGATTGATAACCACTTTCATGTTTGTACGCTGACTGTGGATCTAGAGCTGGGAATTATCTTAGCTTAGCCTAGCATAAAGACTGGATTCAGAGGGAAATTAACTCTCCTGTACCACCCAGCAGCTCTTCTGCAGCTAGCTTAGCATGATAACTGCTAGCTGTGCTCTATCCTTAAAGGAACCACTTTATCCATATACAGTATAATATTATGTAAATGACAATTAAGGTAAAGCCACTTTTAGATGTGTGGGCTGCACTAAAACTATGAAAATGATTTTTATTCAAGACCACATGAATGCATCATGAGTCATCAGGACACTGATTTTACTTCACAACATTGATTATTATACGAGCTGCTTAGTGTATTTCTTATTATTTCTGACCAGAGATGTCTGATATCTGTTAGCTGCAGCACTAAAACATATACCTCCATACTGCAATCATCATGAATAAAAGTCAAACTGTGAAACTAACAGTGAAATTCAATTAGACAGCACCCCAGCATTTTACTAGAATGTTTAGCCAGAAATGTTTGACTAATCATTCTACTGCTCAATATCCTCTGTCCACTGCAGAAACGAGACCCCATGGTGCTGTCCAAGAAGCCCAACAACGTCTGCTCGGCAGGCGTCAACTACACCCCCAACCTCACCAAGGACGTGTCCATCTCCACCATCTCCAACACGACGTCGGTGCAGCTCCGGGCCTCCGAGACCAAGATGGTGGACCCCAAGAAGACCTACAACAGCGTCAGTAAGATTGACAAGATGTCTCGGATAGTGTTCCCCGTCCTCTTCGGGACCTTCAACCTCGTCTACTGGGCCACGTACCTTAACAGAGAACCGGTGGTGAAAGGAGTGGTCACCTCCACATAATCTTTCTCTATTTTTTCCCTTTTTTTTCTGAGACAGAGCGTTTGTAAGAGAGGAAGTTTGAGCCTAATTTGCGAGTGGGCGGACTAAAAGGAAAGGGGTTGTTGTGACGTCTCTGCCCTTGACGAAAAAAAATTACAAACAAGTACAAGCGCTTGAAGAACAAAAACAAAACTATACTCAGCTATCTAATTCAAGCACTCTGAATGGATGCAAGGCTGCAACAGAATCCCCTTCCTGTTTTTCATGGCCTAAAAAAACCGCTTGATCACAAAGAAACTGCTCAGAAGACTATGTGGACGAGAGAGCGGGTGCTTTGCTTCTTTCTCATCTAGCCTGCTGCAGTTTGCATGACGCTCTCCCCTTAAAACGGAAAACCGCAGACTCCTCTTTGTCTTGAACACTGACCATGTATATGTCCATCACTGCTTAAAGCACGGGAGCACACGTCATCGCCTCTCCTTCAGGAAGGGTTTTAAATCAGAGTAACAGAGGCATTGTCAGCAATTTTGCCTAAATTTAAACGCTTCATATTCTTATCGTGGAGGCTTGAAATGCACTGATCTTACGCTATGGAAAAAAAAGAACTGCAATATAAAATGCTTTTGAATTTGAATCATGGATTTAAAAAAATGTACCTAATTCCACAAGGTGTGGAAGAAACATCTCTGAAGATTAATGCTGCAAGTGCATTAATAATTTAGTTTTAGGTCTCTTTTAAAAAAAAAAAAAGAACCATCCATTTTTCCCCTCCTATTGCAGTGAGTGCTTGTGTGTCTCTTTGTACATCTTTACTTGAAGATTCAAAGCCTTCTGCTGCAGGCCTGGTCTCCCAAAAGCATTGGCAGTGGGGGTCTCAATGGGAAATGATGGAGAAAAAAAAAGAATGCTACATGGAGGTGACAAAAAATGTATTCGGATTTATCTCTGCAGGGGTTTCTGAATTTTTAAATGTTACATCTTCATTCATAAAAAATTAAAAAGTCATCATTTGTGGCAGCGCGCCAACAAGAATATTAGAAAAACGTCTTTGGCTCACTTACACCGGGTGAGTGGACAGCTGTGGCTGTGTGTTCAGGACAAATTTCGGATTGGATATATGTGCTTTAACTGAATTTTGAGCCCAGGTCACTCAGCTAGGAAACTAATATTCACAGCTGAGAGAGCAGTGCTCCAAAGGCAGAGTGTGTCACATACAAATCAGCAGGGTCACGCTGACAGTTTGGACACTGTCACTCAGAGAGATGACCGGAGTGCAAACCCCTATGTGGTATGAACTGCTCCAGGTAGACTTAGACTGTGGATTAGATCACAGACAGACTTCACCCAAGTCTTCACTAAGCTACCGTTGTTTATCATTTGGTGCCCAGAGGTTCACCTGGGGCCAGGGTGGCTAACATTTTAGACTTAAAGTAAGTCCGTCTATTTCTCTGTCTAATCAGCATTAGGTTAATCTAAGAGCATTATTAAGAGCTAATGCTAACAGACCAGTCTAAAATATCTCTGTGAAGCCGTCTCCACTCTGCTGATCCTGACCTCTGACCTCCCAATGTAGAGGGGAAGAAAGAAAAAGAACTGTATCAGAAAAATTGCTCATTTATAGCAAAAACAGCCGAAAATTCCCCAAAACAGAAGTGAAAACACATCAGAAAAGTGACTGTAAAGCTCCTAACTTGCTAGCTGGACTGCAGCTAATAACCATCTGCAAACCTTTCCCCTTCTTTGGAGAGGAGGTAAATAAAGCTGAAACACAGCTAAAAATCCTGACAGCTTTCTCCATTTCAGCTTCTCCAAAGGTCAGCATTAGCAAGACGGCTCCCGGTTCAACTGCCCAAAGTTGAACTTGACATAAAGATCTACTTCGCATTTTCACTTTCATCAGAATTAATTGATTTAGCTTTTTTCTCAAATTCTCTGCATTAGAAGTGAACTGTGACCTTTAGGCCGGGAAGATTTGGGGAAATTGGGCCGAGTCTCATTAGGGAATCATGTAAATATACTTTTCATTTTCAACTTTGCTTTGACATGCAAGATGTTGAGATTCTCCCATTTGGGTTTTTAGCCCTCAGAAGAAGAAAAAAAAAACGCCCAGATCTATTGCTGACTTTCAATTTATTAAGAGTGTGTTTCGCTCTGAAAACTCTCCTTTCTGTCTGTGTGCACATGTGTGAGGTTCTTTTCTTGTCGTTGCCTGTGGAAGAGCTTTCACCCGATCAAACTGGGCTTTTGATCTTGGAACCCAGTCTTATTTTGATTTGCTTTTCTCCGCGTCGACTTCACTGAACTGGAAGCAATGAGCACATGTTGTGGCATTTGGGCTGGGGCCCGCCACAGCGCAGCGTGTGTGACTTGTTGGACTGTGGCGAGACATACTCAGGAACAACAGGAGCCGTGCTCCCGGCAGAGGAGCCGCCTCGCAGTCACCGCTTCTCTAACCTCGGGGAGACGGAGACGGTGGGGCTCATCCTGTCTCCTGCTGCTGGGAGCATTGTCTCTGATAACTTTTTGGCGCTGGATAGATGCTGGCGATAAACCTTATGAATAAAGACATCAGCTGCTACTGTACCTGCTTTGCTTTGTGAAATTGGGACCTATGCTTAATATCTTCACCCTATCAGCTTAAAACTCTCTCCAAAGCGCTTTTATTTTGAAGTTCTGTGCCATTATATCCTGTAGTGTTTTTGTGCTGCTTTGGGTCGACGTTGAATCTGACTTTTATGTAAATCTAAGGTGTTGCTTTGTGTCAGCAAAGCTCAGGCTATGCTTCAGTGCTTGTTCAAGGAAGCCCAATGAAATGCAGCTGAAAAGGCGATCTATACGTCTGTCTGTCTGTCTGTCTGTCTGTCTGTCGTCGCCATGGCAGCGAGACCAGATGAGCAGACCAGACATCCTTTTGCCCGGTAGTAACCTCCAACCCCCTGCATCCTCTCCTCCTCACCCTGTTTGCTTCTGTCTCTGCTGCCGATTTGCGTTCTCGGCGAGCACATGTTGAGTGCATATTTTCCACTTTGTCACTCCCGCCGTGGCCGAGCCCTCTGTTCTGTCAGAGCTGAACTGAACTGCTCCACCGCTGCTTTGTTCGAGCCTTATTGTGAGTTGTACTACCAAAGGAAATGAAACTGTAAGAATTGTGGAAGTCTGTTTAGCCTCCATTAGTTTCTCTGTGAAAGGCTCAAAGCACACAAGGCTCCTGTGGACCAGTGGTGGGCAAATGGAGGCCTGTGGCCCCAATCTGGCCTTCCAACAATAAAGTTTAGCCTCCTAACTAAAGCTGAAACTGTCCCTTTGAAATGAACCTGCTGTGGTTAACAATGTAAAAAGAAGGCTCCTGCTGAACCGAACCACTGACCCCTGCCGTCAGACCCTCAGTCCTCTCTGAACATTTCCATCACAATTATTCCAGCAGCCGTCATGTCACACGTCCTCCCCTGAGCTGAGGCTCCCCTGACCACCCTCCATCCATACATACATCTTCCCATCCAAGAAATGTAGTGCCCCTATCTATCCATCCACCCCTTTAACCATCCCTGTCCTCTCTCCCGTCCCTCAGCCACTGTGACAGACTCATCTGCCATACATCTGTTAGAAAAGGGATTTAGTTCCGCTTAGGTTACTTTCACCCATTCAGGGGGGCTCCTTACAGCAAAGCGCTTCACTCCAATTTAAGCCCCGACTGGCCCAGCCGATGACAAATGCTTGTTTTTCTCTCCGCCGTGTCTGGACAGCTGTGGCTGGCGCGTGTTAGGGACAAATTTAGGATTGATTATATGTACTTTATCCAAAGCTAGCCCGTGGGCAGCGAGGCAGACTGCAGGCCTGAACTCGGGTCTCTCAGCTGGGGAACGGAGCGCGCACGCTCAGCTTAAGGAGACTTAAGCAGAGGCTGCGACTGCAACAGTTGTCTGTCCCAGGAAGGCTACAGACAGCCACCACACATGCATGAAGTTCCTCTTCTTTCTCAGCCTCAATAAAGAACTTTAAATTATTTTTTTGGAGGAAAAACTTAACTGAGACTTTTGCTTAAATTTTGCAGAGAAAACCATTTTAGCTGTAGCTGAGCTTAAAGTATTTGTGTTACTCATTCCTCTGTTTTCTGTACTGTATTTGTTTTATGTATTATACTTCAAATGATCAAATAAAAAGGACGAACAAAGACGTCATTCAGAAGTTATTATTACAGCCCCAATCCCTGTTTCTCATGTCCCTTAGAGGCATCATCTGAAGCCATGATTACTGTCAGCTCTGAGCAGCTTTTTATCAGCTTTTCCCAGATGATTCGCTCCTCAGATTTTATTGAGCAAACAGATAATGAGAACATTAGACATGGTGTCATTCATGAGAGAGGGAAACCATGAATACACTCATCAGTTTTATGGCCAAACAGGGAGCTGATGTGGGCAGACGTGGAATGCAACACTTGCTCAAGTACTGCACTAATGTACAATTCTGATGTATTTGTATTCCCATTTTATGCACTTTATATTTCTACTCCACCACTTCCACAAACACATTCTCATTGGTTTGCAAACCAAACAAAAATTTGAAAAATGAGAGAAAAGGCCAAAACTCTGGCAAACATTTCCCTCATTTTACCATAAACATCATCTCAGCGCTGCTCAGATTTATGTTTCAGCCTGTTTTATTGCTATTTAACAAGAAAAAAGTAAAGAATCACCAGTGTAATATAACCAGCAGTGTGACAAGTCAAGGCTGCATGGGAGTTTTCAGCAAAGCTCGGCATTAATAACCAGAAATAGTTGGTTATTTATGGAGGTCAGTGCTGGTCAAGAGGTTAATCCGCAGCTCTGCAGTCCAAATGTGACACCGCTGCCTGCTTGTCTCTGCCATGTTCAGCCACCAGGGGGCAGCGAAGCCTCTCAGGCGGCCTCAGTGCTGCTGCTGCTGCTGTGTGTGCGAGTGTGTGTGAGTGTGTGTGAGCGAGTGTGTGCGTGGATGGAAAAGCCTCCAGAGTTAGCATCCTGAACACTGGGGCCGAATTGCGCGCTTGTTCACAAATGACTTATCTGTAGAGCTGGCTGTGACTCCGCGGTGCGTAAAACGGGCGCGTAATGCCTGAATGTGACTTCCAGCGGCGACCATCATCAGGCAAACAGCAAACATCAATATAAACAAAAATCAAGTGCACATTCAGCAAACGGCAGCCCCACTGTTTTATTTTTATGACTTTATGCTCATATTTGACACTCCTCTATAATCTGCGCAGCGCAGCAGACTGTGAAATTGAAATCTTGAGGAAATCAGAACACAGGATTGAGTTTCTAGGTCTGTAAAACCCAAATCCACCTTTTGCTCCAGCACTATTAACCCTCATCTAATGCTCTGATTCACTGGAATAATTCCAGAAACATGCTCCAATGTGTAATGAAATAAATAAAGGTGTTGCATGACGTAGCCTGCACCCCATTTTTTTTAAAGGTGTTTTTCATCTGGATAATGCAATTGTTGTGCAGGTGCTGCGTGGAGCCCGTGCACCGTGGATGAGTCACGCAAGAAGCTCATCGCCAAAGGTTCACCAGCAGCACCAGCAGCAGCAGCAGCAGCAGACAGCGTCACCCAGCCACTCTGCTGCCCACACAGGCGCTGGAGAGAGGGAGGAGGGCGCCGCTGGATCAAGCGCATTCGACTCCCCTCCGCCGGACTGATCAAGCTGATTGATCGCCGGAGGAAGCCCCCCCGCGAGGAAGCACGGAGGTTTAAGGGGTCTTGTTTTTTTGGGGGGGGGAAAGCCCGCTGTGTGGTCGCGGATGACACGCAGGGGAAAGTGTGTGTGGGCGGATGAGGAAGTTCAGAGCGCGGATTGATGGTCACACACCTACTGTACTGGCACTTTAGCGCAGCAGCGGGCAGCAGCAGCGCGACGCCACCGGGATCCTCCGTCCACCGATTTCTGTGATCAGGGCTGATCCGCGGATGGGAAAATGACAATCAAGTTTGTGCTCATCCTCTTCATACTTCTGCTCGTTCAAGGTGCTCGGTGAGTACCTGTAATTGGCTCGATCAACAGCTGAGAGGTGTCGGTCTGAAGCTTCAAAAGTTCAGGTGTGACTATTGTGGGGTGCGATTGCAACTGCGTGTTTTATGTGAATGAGTCTGGCTGGTGATGCATTTATTTTTTAATTTTTTTTGTGTATAAGGGCTTTCCCCGCACACACACACACACACACACACACACACACACACACACAGGCAACATGCACGCAGCTCTGGCAGCCTCCAATGTAAGCACATACATCACTGCTGCTCATGTTTTCCTGCTGCGACAAAGTTTTTCCTGATTTTAGATTGAAAGGGAGCGCAGGTAGCAACATGATTAATGTTTTCATGACCCCCCCCCTCCTCCCTCCCTCCCCAGTTCTGATCTACTGGAATATGGCGACGAATATGAGGATCACCGCGATGCCACTGTCAATCAAATGCTGGTTCCCAGGTCGCACCAGGAGGACGCCACGCTCATACTCAACAATTTGCTCAAGGAATACGACAAGACGCTGCGGCCGGACATTGGAAGTAAGGCTGGATCATGCTGATTTGTTTAAAGCTTAAATTGCCTAAAAACTTAGTGGAGTTCTGTATTACTGGCGCTGTCCAAGGTGCTGATTGATATTGGGTTGGAGTGGAGCTGTCCGTGGTGCTGAAACCAGTGACGCTGCAATATTGGATGCTGGATGATTCTCCCTGAGCACCTCTGAGGCTGCTGGAAGCCTCTTGTGTATTTGCAGCATTTGCTATTAATCAATATGTCATTTTATATACCAGATTTCCATTGAAGCTTTGTGGTGTTTACACAGAGGGGAATATTCATGTGTTTTTTTAATGGCTACATCTAAAGGAAATATTCTGCATCTGTTGTCTGTCGTTATACAAGCATTTCCATAAAACGTCTTTGGGATGTCCACTAGCTGTGCAGCTCCAGTCAGACAATGTTTGGCTGCACAGCGTGAGTCTGTAATAGTGATCTCAGGCTGCAGCTTGTTAACAACATTGCGTCTTTTCTGAGGAAGCTGTTTGAATGTGGCTTCACTATCCACAACTGACAGTCGTCTTCATCATCGGTTCATCTGCGGAAAGCTCTCTCGATCAAGAGATTGTTTTTTCTATAAAATGTCAGGAAATGGAGAAAACTGCTCTTTGAAATTGTGCCAGGTATTCAGAAATAAACCCAAAGATCTTCACTCCACTAGCGTGCTTGACAAAGAGAAAATCCTCACATTTAGCAACCTGGCAGCTGAGAGTGTTTGGCGTTTTTAAAGGCATGGTATGTTTTCAAAACCACAGTCACAAACAGGCCTTAAAAGCATTTCCATCCATCCATCCATCCATCCATCCATCCATCCATCCTCTGTACCACTTATCAGGCCCAGCTGACTTCAGTTGCCAACCAATCACAGTGCTGACACATAGAGACAGACAACCATTCACAGTCACACCTACGAGCAATTTAGATTCACCAGTTAACCTAAACTGCATGTCTTTGGTCTGTGGAGAAGCCAGAGTAACCAGGAGAACATGCAAACTCCACACAGAAAGACTCCAGGTTCAAACATATGAATTAATAAATAAAATAATAAGAGAGAACTGTGGGGGGCAAATAAACACCTATAACAATCCGTTGGGAATAAGTAGGTTTTACTGACAGAAGACCTGTCCATAGTCTAGGAGCTCAGTCACTACAAGCCATGAATTTGATATAGAACACTGATATAAAAAGAAGTGATGAGAGGAGTTGTACACTTAAATCTGAATTTAACAGAAAGCCAGTGTGACACGGGAACGTCTTGACATCTTTCAGCAGAGTTTTGAACTCGATGCGCAAAGAGACCAAATAGGCGTTGATTTATTCAAGCTGTTGGACAGTTAAGAGGGGACACAGATTGGCAGATTTTAGATTAAAACAACAAGGCTGTATGAGTGACATAAGATGTGTGACCTGACAATGAAAAAAGACCCAGGGAGTGCTACCGAAAATGACAGAGGTCTGATATGAAAAAAAAAAAGACCAGAGCCTCACTTTTGCTGTGATTTAAATGAGAAAAAACAACGAGACACCCAGAGACTGGACAATCTCAAATCTGAAAGTTCACCAGGTTGCATGAATATGTAGAGCAGGACATCATCAGCATAGTAATGATCAGAGAAAAATCAGCCTGAAAAGTGTCTGAAACGATTAGCTGCTGAGTCTTTCTCTGCCGATGGACTAACTGCTGTTAGCGTTACAGTTGTAAGAGTAATGTGGTGGTAGAAAACTCAATATAGTTGTTAGGCCCCCAATCTGGAGCAGGCCCATTTACATAATGGGAGCACGTGTTTTGACACTGATTTCTCATTCACAGTCAGTATAATAACATTATTTTAAAAGTCTGTCATTTAAATAGGCTATTTTAAATCCTTTCAGTGGTGGACAAAGTAAAAAATGTTCCATGATTAGTCCAAGCTCTGTGTTGAAAATATCAGTGAAGTGAAGTACTATTAGTGAGTAGTGATATACTTTATTCCTGCTATACTTAGTGTATGCTGCAATCACAACTCCAAGCTTCTTGGAGAGGAATATTCATCCTCAGAGAGACGGGGAGGCTGGCTGCTAATCAAATGCTTACTGGTTTGATCCCCGGAGTGTTCCCACCGGTGGGCCGCTGACTGGAAAAGTTGCCTGAGTTAAGTGCGCAGTCGTTACCAAAGTTCTATTTATTGTCACTGCTGCTGCACGAGAGTCATTTGGAGAAATCAAGCCAGTCTGGGTTTGTTACATACATCCTCTGTTTCTTTCCCCTGGATTGGGATTTTGCATCTACAATCAGCAATCAGAGGAACAGCTGATCTGACGTGTGGAAAATATTTTAGAATAAACACTATGTTGTTTCCTGGCTTTTTAGATGCTGTAGTTGCTATTTTGTGACATTTTCTCGCCCTCTTCTTACCTCAGTCCATGCACAGATGCTGCTACACACGTCCATAAAGCCACACTGAAGAAGACCTGTGGCCAGACTTAGAAGAAATGGTCTTAACTTTGACTTATGAGTCCAAGAATTCTTTGGAAATTAGTGGAGTTACAGGAGAGGATGTGTTTCCAGTGCGCTGGCTGCTGACTCCTAAGTGATGACAACACACATGTCTACCCAAAATGCCCTCCCTCCAGCACTGAATCAGCCAATAGCAAGCCTCTAAAGGTCAATTATCATCCTAGTCATCAGTCATCGCAGCAGCATGGACACTTTGTCCTGATTAAGACTAACTATCATTTATTGTACCTAGAGAGAAAAGCTTCCATAAGATATTTCCCCTACAGTTGTGTTGACAACATAAATCAATAAAAGCTATTTTGGGTGTTCTTCACAAGAATGTTGTTAATACTGAGGTAATAGTTAAGTGGCTGAGAGAAAAAGTTCTGCTGCACCAATCTGTATTCATTTTTTGGACATTTTTCAAATGTTAGCTTTGTTTTCTGTGAAACACTGCATCATTTTACCTCTCATGCAGTTATCTAAATGAAACCATGTGAGAAGTTTCGGGGGGGGGGGCGCTGCTTACAGCTCATCTGAAACGTGACAAGGGGCCCCGACGAGACGTGGCTTTCTTGTAATAAAAACAGTCAAAAGTGTGCTTTTTAAACAGCATGTTTGGTGGGGGTGCGTGTCTGTCAGCTGCAGGACTCCTGGGTGTGAAGTCATTTTAAGGTTTATTAAGACGACACTCTGTACCTTGAAGTTGCCTCCGCCAAGCCTGAGAGACTCTCATTTGTGATGGTTTCAGTTGGGAGTTTTAGTAGCGTTACGCTCCAGATGAAGTTTCAAAAGACTTTGTGGAAAGACTCTGGTGGGAACACTTATCTCCACATAATTAAGGGTGTTTATTTGTGTTCTTACGCTTTTTAAAATGACCAAGTACCCAGCTTTCACAGTCAATAACCTGGTGGGAATTATTTTTTTTTTTTTTTGCCGGGCTCGGTTCAGTCTGGTGCCTCGCCCCGCGGAGGGGGAATCTCCCCCAGCCCTGCTTCTATAATTAATGATGAAATTTTGATGAGATCCAGTTGACAAACCTCTGTGTTGTCCATGAAATGTTAATGTCTGTGCAGGATAATGTGAGGCTGCAGAAACACATGGGCATGTGCGTATGGGACACACACACACACACACACACACACACACAATCAACAGAACACACTCGACAATGACACTGAGTCAAAGACAGATCTGGGACATTTAAGTCATTGTAAAAAAGAGTGGGTTCAGCTGAGAACTGCTGCAATGATTCTCTCTCTCTCTCTCTCTCTCACACACACACACACACACACACACACACAACAAGTACACTTGCATAAACAGCTAGCTACTGAAGTCAGAACAGTGTGACTCATTTCTGAGATATACCTGGATTTTGTCTAAATCAAAGTCATCGTCTTTATACACACACACACACACACACAGTATCAAACAATGCTTTTCTGTCTGCCTCTTTTTTGAATGCGAGCAACTTCTCCCCTGTAATCCTGCATGTTTGTAAGCTGCTGGCTGAGGAGCCAGAGTACATACAGTACTGCTGTAGTTGAGATCTCTGTATTAATTGGCCATTAATTTAAAGCTCAGACGTGTGTTTGTGCCTCACTTCTTTACTTCTTTACTGAAAACAACCTCTTGAAGCTAAAATAGGGGACAGCTGGGGATAGCTGTACCACTGGTTCTACATTTCTATTACATAGTTTGTCTTAGACTTCTCTGAATCTTTAAGCACTAGTAAGCGGCAGAGGGTGATGTCTTGCGCTCAGGGGACGCCACTGGATCCAAATCATGCCATTTGAATTGAAATCAAACACAATTAGTTGAGTAAGATTTTTGGAGAAATGCGGAGGATCGATGCTGCTGTACGCTAAATCTGAAGCTGGAGCCAGCCCCCCCCCCCCCTGGAGGTTGCCTGGTTACGAAAGCATCACTGCACCTGGCCAAGAAATAGTCCCTTAATAACTCTCAATAATTTTGCCATTTATATTTAGTTTTTCCGGGTGATTAAACAAATAAAAGACCATGTGTTGGTGAGTGAGCTTTAGAGCTGGTGGTAGGCAGAGTTTTGTTACCTATGGCCTGCTTCCAGCCTGTATGCTAAGCTAAGCTCATTATCTGGCTCTAGCTTCATATTAACATGTCAGATTGATCGTCTTATCAAGAACACAAAAGTGTACTTCCCACCGTGTAGACCTGTTCCTTTAAAGAGCAGAATTAGCCACAAATAAATGTAGGATTATGTATAAATGAGTAATTTCCTCCCAAATTAGTGCACTTTGCTGATGTCAGTTCTGAATATGAATTGTGTGTGTGTGGGTGTTAAATAGATAACATGTAATTCTGTCTGACTATATTTCGGTATGTCAAAATTAAGGAAAAAAGCACAACCCCCCCCAAAAAAACAAAAAGAAAACTGCTTTAATTAAGTTTAGCTTTTTTCAGGTGTTGACTGATCACATGTTTTATCGTCAGTTCACTGCTATCGTTGTTACAACCATTCCTCAATCCACTATAATCTTTACATTTTGTGTGACCAGTTGTTTGTCCATTTGTTCCGGCAAGAAGATCCCTCAGCCATGTTAGTGAGGAATCTTTAAAATTGTCCAAGGGACATTTCAGTCCACAGCAGTGAAGTGAAACTAAAGAAAAAAACAGTAGAAATCACAGAAAAAACATAACAGGGTTATTATCTTAGTTCCCTTGTTTGCTTTCCTCCTGTCTCTTCCAGTCTTGTGCAGTCAGCAGTGAGCCTAATCTTCATATAAAGTGGGTGACTGGTCCACTTGGAAAAAAAAAAAGAAAAAGGAACCCACATTTCCCCCGAGCAGAACAAGTGTTGAGCCTCACCTCAACCGATAAGAAGCAGTTCGCCTCAGATGAAGATGAGATGCTTTTGTGTCCCTATTGTGTCACATTCCTTTCGGATGCAGAGTGTGATCAGTGTGTGCGATCTGCGTGATCCTCGTGTACTGTGCGAAGACGTGCACGTGTGTGTGTGTGTGTGTGTGTGCTGAAGCATTTGCGAGTGTGTCAGCGTCCCTCACTGGGGAATCGGGGACAGAGCGGGTTGGTGTAGAGGACTTTGTATGCTGTGGCTCTGCAGGCATGTAAATTTAGAGGCTGGGATCCAGGGATGATTCAGGGAGTTCGATTAAAGTCAGGCCTAAAGTTACACCAGCTCTCCCACTAATTTAACGTTTTCATTTCCGAAAGGTTCAAGCCTTTGTGCCCTTGAGAACTGAGCCTTAAACCTTCCATACATGTGGACTGATCAACTATTGATTAATACTGTGTGTGTATCCACTCCACTGTTGACCAGGACTATTAAAAACACTTCCATGAGTCACACTCTCACACAGGGTGACATGTTCCTACGTTACCATGAACACACATACAGCTTATTTTCATTCAATCCCACATACACCATAATGCTACTGTAAATACTCACTACAGCACCAAGGTTAATCCCCAACAAATGCCATATTTACTCCTGTTTGAGGAACTGCGCCGAGCTGTGTTCTAAATTATTGACACACTAATGTGTGACTGTATGACTAATTAGCAATTAGCTGCTCCTGTTTGCTGTGTGCCTATGTACTGTATGTACAGACAACTATCACTGGATTAACTTGATCCTGCAGAAAACTTAAAGTTCTGAGATACTGCTGTCAGAAGGTCCCACTGAGTCTAAAACCACGTGGATCATCCCTGTATGTCTGTAAGTATTCAACACTAACCCAAGACCAAGACTTCCTGTAGCCTCTAGATCATCAACGTGCATCTGTCCTTTTCACCTCATGCTGTATCACTGCCTCATCTTTCTCTCTGCACACTTCTAGTTCTTTCCAGGAAAAAAAGCTACGAGAGCAACAGCTGTTTGTTTTGCCATGAACAAAAGAAGAACGTGCAGTTCGATATAAGCAGGAATAGACGCTGTGGCTGCAAAGGAAATTAGCTGCATTGACAGAGATGCAACAACAACCCTGAGTCACAGTGCTGATCTGGGAGAAATAACTGCTTAGCACAGACTATGGCGACAAATCATCTGATTAAGCTGTTACCACTTTAAGAAAATGTCCTTATTTTAAATCCCTTGACTTTTTCAGAAACAACTGAAACACACCAGAATAAAGTAACTGGACCTTATCAGACTGAAAGTCGACTGAAATCCTGCTTTTTCTTTCAAAAAGTTAAGCTGCTCAGCCGCTCTTTTTCTCTCTGATTGTGTGGCACGGTTCATTGTCAGCCTGCATGCAAATACAGTCAACCTGACAGCTTTTCAATATATCCACATAGCTAATCCAGTGGCAGCTTGTGTGTGATCGCAGCCAGCGGCGGTGACTGAAGGCTGCAATTGTCCATAGCTAACACGCCATTGATCCACACTGACTGACCAGGTCGCTGCAATCATATCCGCCATTACTGCCTCTACTGCTTACAATTAAGGCTGCAGGTGATAGTGTGTGTGTGTGTGTGTGTGTAGTTGTGCTATACTTTTATCTATCTATATTTATTCATGTGCTTTTTTACATTTAGAAGATTTGTGGTCACCGGTTTGGTTTTCCTTCTCCAAATCATATGTGCATGATTTAAATGTGTGTGTGTCTGTGGGTGTGTGTGTGCGTGTCTGAAGAGAAGGTCTTTGATTCAGATAAAAGCCAGGTGTGTGTCAGAAATAGAAACCAAAGCAGCTCAGACATCATTGGTTTTGCAGCTGTTTCCTGTCTCTCTCTCCCCCTCTTTCCATCTGTTTCTCTCCCTCTCTCACTCCCTCCCCTCCTTGGTGATCCTCCCTTCATTTCCCCTTTAACCCTCCCCCTACTTACTCTCAATTACTGCATGTTGCTACATAATTCATGCCAGTATCTGCGGTCCTGATTTGAGGCTTTTTGGAATCCCAAGGAAAAGTTTGACCCACTTTGCATCCTTTATTAAAACCTCATGGATCTGATTCGGAAGTCACGTCAGATTCAATCACTCTAGGGCGAAGCACGAGAGCCGAGGATGAGATGTAGGCACCGCAACATTTGGTCTCAGTGAATTCTACTCAGCTCCTTCTACACTATACGTCAGCAATCTTACTTTCCCCTTGTTTAATGAAAGATTTAGACGCATCCTTTGTTTTATTAAAGCGTAAAACCAGTTTGAGGAATCTTAACATTGTTTACCGAGAAGGTTCAAACTGAGTTTAAGAACTCTATTCTGCATCCCAGTGCCGGTAATAGTCAAATAGACAAGAAGAGTTTGTCTTGGAGTAAAATGCTGTGATTCCAGGACTTGGTGTGGAGCTTTAGCTTGAAATCAATGGAAGGTGTTGAGGTGCTCGAGTGAAAAGAGAAGTAAATGTGAGGAGGAGTTGGGCATACGAACATCTGTCAGATGAGACTGAAATATCTCAACAACAGCTGGATAATAACTGGATAGAATATTCTGTATCCCAGTAATGTTAAGGATCACCAAGGTGATCTTTGGGTCAGGCTGACATCCCGTGAGTCTTGGCTCAATGGATTGTTTTAGACTGTGACGTTTATCGTACTTTCACAAACTAAGGTGGATGTTTTAAATCAAACCAACTGTCCTACAGTAATGAACAGAGGCTTCTTCAAACGATCACAATATAATTGGAATGAGGGTGCGCTAGCCCCCTCATTTCAAACTCACTGTGCTTTTATTTAGTTGTCTGGTTTGCATTTGGGTTTTTGAAACAGAGGCACGATCAAAGACGCTGAAAAGACGTATTTAAATAACCACAACTTACATGTGGGCTCGTTCTGAAAAACCATGTGCGAGCCTTGTCGTTAACTGTCAGTTTTGCGATTGAATTGAATTTATTCTAAACTGCGTGACATTCAGATCATTAGATACAGTTAATTAATTGCTTTAACATTTTTTTAACAGGACATAATTGTCATCATTGTAAATACCCAGCTGGATCTAAATTATAGTCAGTTATGTGATGGTATTTCTGTGCTTAAAAAATACAATATTTAATCATTTTAATGAAACGTAGGTGTCTTCCGACCAGAGGAATGCCAGCGTACATGTTTACATTTAAGTGTGGGAAATGAATTAGTGATGCACCCAACTCAGCTGCCCCCAGTGAAGTTAAAGTGACCATTATGCAGCAATCATTGCAGCTTAAAAAGGACTCTTTGCAGACAAACCTGCTGAACAGTTCCCACAAAAGGATACATTTTATTTTGTAAATTAGCCATTTTTAACCAATTTACAAAATAAAACAACTAGATAGAACTAGACTACATACTGTAGTCATCTGCTATGTCTACCACGGGTTATTATATCTCACACATTATATATTTAAGAGGTGATTGCAGCTTCCAGGTCTGCAAAGCGGAAATGCCTTTAACCTGTATACTTTCTAACCAGGGGAGGACTGCACCAGCCCTTCAAAGAAATCTGATGTGTGGAAGTCTATGAGAAATGAGCCAACTTCTCACTTTTATTACCTCAATAAACACTTTACTAATGGATGTATGGTCTCAGTCGGTGGTTTCAATTCTTCTTTAATACAGGATGGTGTTCATTTAGAAATGTATGGTCCAATTTATGGTAAACGAGGCAATAAAGCAGGGTATGCTTGCCAGGATAAGGTGGGGCGACCTTGCTTTAGAAAAATTAGCGGTGGTCTTTGGAAACAACTTCACTTCTGGCTCCGGAGAAACAAGCAGGCGACGTACGTGAAGCCGAAACGGCGGTCCGTGGCCACGCCCACTCGTTACATAGAGCGACGTCACAGACACACCTGTTAATAAAGCAATCACCTTGATCAGCTGTTTTCAAATCAGACACATTTTCGAAAACAAAATTTGTGTTTGACACGTTTTCAGGCGCTTCTGCTGCTGAAAGCGCAGTGTTAGGGATGAGGGAGGTTCGGCGGGCCGGAGGTTTCTTGCTGTGCGACACAGACACAGACTGGACTTCGGAAAACTCCGTGAGAAAGATCCTTACTTGTTTATTCGCCTTGCTTTCGTTTTGCGTTTGAATTAAACGGCTGAATTTGAACTGGACTGACCTGAAAAGAATAGTTGGTTTATAGATCTGTACATACTCCGCAAGAACAGAGAAATTTGATGCAAAAAATGATTCTAATATAAAAATATAAAAAATAATTATTTTCTCGCAGCCCTGGTTTGGGAGTTCTTGCAGCTTGTTCTCGTCACATCATCTGGGCAGAATTTTTTTTCTCATGTGGTGTCAACAACTATTGTGTGATTGGTCAGAAATTTGAAGTGGTTAATTCCCGCTTGACATGTGCTGCAGTGGGCCTTCTGAGGACTTCCCAGGAGTTTTGCACTTGAGTTTCTCGTGAAGAATGACCTGTCCTGGCCAGAACGAACTTTGTTCTTGTTCTTTGTTGAAATTTCTCTGTTCTTGCGGAGTATGTATAGACCTTAAATGTTGCTGAATTCAGCCTTCTCCACATGACGGTGACAGTTTGTGTGCCACTTTTAGATTTTGATTCATGACTTCCTGCTTGGAGAGTGGAGTTGAACCCCACTGCCAGACCTTCACTTGGGCAACATTTTATCTTCATGCAAAAGTAGAGTGTTTCCACTTGAGGAAAATGGCTGCTCTTCCCACCCCTGGCTCAGATCTTGGTGGCTTTGAGGCTGGCTCAGTCCTGGCAGGCCTCTTCTCCTTGATCCTCGCAGAGCTGACATTTGGCACAGCGGTGACACCTCACCAGCTGAAAGGACAATTCTCTGACGAGCCTCCTCAATATTTCAAGTCCACTGACATTTCATTAGATGAAGAGGAGTTTAGATCCTGGCAAATGCTTCTCCTCACATCTTAGGTAGCCAGGTTAGCCGAGCTGACAATCACCTGCGGGAAGGAGGAGCAGGAGCTCGTCACACGGGTGCAGCAGACATTGACGGATACACACTTGGAGGCGCACACACACAATCTGGCGGATGCAGTAACCTTTTATGAGCTCTATGATGCAAATGTCTCTTCCGCTTTGTTTGGGAAGGATGTGATGGAGAGGCTTAATGTCTCGGGATAAACATAGCTTTATCATTTATTCATAGCTTGTTTACATTTACCTTTAAAGATAGTCCCCTGATATTTGGCATTTCACTCCTTTAACATTGACCAACTCTCAGCTTTGAATAGAAACGATGCAAAATTAATGCAGCAGAACCAGAGATGCCATGTTTTTTTTATTCCACATTTTGATCCTTGCCATAATCGGGTGCTTACTTTACCCACAATGCAATGACAGTACGGTCGGGGGTTACAGGAGAAGTTTAAGTACAGTAAAAGTTTAAATGCATTTCTCAGTAACTAGTGCTCGTATAGATGACGACAACTTTACCAAATCCACTTTTCGGCCAATCAGATGCCACAACACTCGCCTCCTCAGCCAATGACTGGGCTTTTTTTTTTTTTTAAAACAAGCTACAAGTTAAAGGGTGGATGGGCTTTTCACGTTGATATCCGTATCATGTCAATGTATTGTCATCAGCCAGCGTGGTACATGGCATGTGGGACATTACACCAGGTCGCTGTGGTGACATCTGCCTGCGTGCTGACAGCCACAGCGATCATAATAGCACTTACTTACTGACGGATGAGATGATCTCATTATATTCTGTAAACCCTTACTGCATGAATTAACAAATGCATGAGGATTTTTCTCTAACTTCTATACCTATTTAATGCCTTCTTAAAATATGGAGTTACCTGCCATTCGCACTCAAGAATGCTGACAGAAATATTTGCAAATGAATGCAGTTTCTTCTGCAATTCTTTTCTTTAATAAACACACACACTGTCTGAGTAGGCAAATGGCAGGCCTTGACCAGAGATTTAGCTTCTCTTTAAGTGTTTAATTCATCTCCAAAGAGAGGCTGCAGAGCCTTCATTCCTTCAGCTTCCCCAAGTTAATGAGAAACCACAAAGGAATGGCCGAGCAGTTGTGTAGAGCTTTAAAGCGGGGCGCTGATACCAAAGTGAAGTGCATTAGGTGGTAATAAGACCAAGCTGGGTCTGGATCATGGCTGACACTTTTCCCATCCCTGTGAGCTCTAACCATTTAATCGATTTCCATCTGTGTCTCCCATGTCCACTCCACTCCAGCCAAAGCATCAGTGGTTAGCCATGGATTCTGGGGGTTGGGCGTTGATACACATAGTGGAGCTGCTGCAGAGAACAAATCGGAGGTACCATTTTGATAGAGCTGTTTGTTTTCTGTGTGTGTCTCATGCTTCTCTGGCGATAAGATTTTTTTCTAATTGCAGTCGATTTTATGGAAGATTTAAGATGCCTAAATAAAAACAAACTTGAGAAACAGTAAAATGCATTTGTAAGATTACAGTTTTGGGAAATTATTAGCTTGCATTGTGACAAATTTCCTTTGCCACATTAAAATCAAATCACAACAGAAACAAACGTGAAGAGGTGTTTCTGAAAATTCCAGATTCTGACTGAATGGATGGTGTAGAGTCATTTCTAGTAACCAGGAAGTTTAACGCTTGTATGGCATTTTCATTTTTTTTATCAAGAGCAAAATGATAAGATTAATTATTTTTTCAGACTCATTGGCCTTGGCTCATATTGATGAGTCTGAGTTTGAAAAAATGATTAATCGTATAGTTGTTCTTTTGATAAAGATCATGAAATCAGGTCCACAAACCCAAACCCCATACAAGGGTTAACTGGACACCTGTAGTACTACATGAATGTGACTGTAAGCTGAAAAGCTTGGAGCTAGTTTTCTCTGTTTGCCGCCTGTCATGGCTGTCGTCAGGGACAGTAAGTGTAATGTTTTTGCCACTCTGGAGAATCTGTGCCATATCTGTAGAGATTTCACGTCACCCATCCAGCATCTGTCTAACAATATGGTTGGGTGTGTGTGTGTGCGTGTAAGGCACCTAATATTCTGTCTCTTCCCCCATCAGAGAGATTATCGCATTAACCTCTGTCATGGCAGACGTCCAGCGCCTATTAGCGTTATTGTAAATATATTCCGACTTGATTCTTAACACAGTATCTTGGGATTAGCATAAGCTGGCCCAAAAAGCTTTACATTTGCACCATAATCTTCAACAGTGTGTGAACAAAGTCTTAAAGTTGAATTTAATGCCATCACAGAGCAGCTTGTGACTCTCATTCAGTTTCAATTCAGTCAATTGACAGATTTAATGAATACAATAAATGTATGATGTGCTACTCATAGGAGGTGTGAGAGGTCGTTGTGATTATTTCATTTTTCTTTAAGTATTATAGTATTGGAAATTGAACTGAGAGCTAATTCATATAACGCCCTCCTCATTGCGTACATAAATGTGTGTGTTGGTGTGTAACAAGCCTCCCCCATGTTGCTGAGTTATTGCTCGGTGTTAGCTGTGTGATTGCCTGGTGGCGATTCATAAGCAGTGAGACCTTTCCCTTCGCCTCGTTCTCATTAAACCTCAGAGGGAAGAGAAAAATACCTTCCCTTCCCAGATCTATTATATTGGATTCAGAGAGCTGAATACAATCTGGTACAGTACAATATGTGCCCACTCAGTCCCACACACACCTACATGCACAAACCACAAATACACGAGCGGTGTATACACACCTACACAGACGGTCAATATCTGTCTGATGGGAAAGTCTTTTCATTAAGACTTGCATGACTTTTTTTTTTTAATGCGTTCATGAAGAGAATATGAGTTTTTACCAAATCTGACGCTCCTGATGTCATCTTTTATCTCTGTCCACTGAAATGAGCTAGACTAATGCTTCTATAACATGTTTGCTAGCTTGGTCTAATAAAACGCACTCTGCAGGGTCACCTGGTGAAGCTGCACTCATCAGTTTAAATAACATTTGTTTATACAGGGATGATTTGCTGAGCAAGCTGCTTTGCGTCTCCTTAATGTGGCTGTAGTCTCTCTGCTCTTTGTTTAGCTGTCGCGCCCACAACTTTTATACTGTTTTGGTCGAGTCTCTCTGCTGTCATGGTGTCGGACCCAGTTGGCAGCTAGCTGGATAATGTAGTGGAAAGTTTAGCAACTAAAAATGCAAACCATTTTCCAACTTTTTTTTTTTTTTTTCAACAAAAGTTTGGCATGGGGACATTTAAAGCACTGAGGGTTTGTAGATGTAGGATTTTGTAATGATTTGTCAAGCTGTGTGTGCATCTGATTTCTAAAAATGATTGTAATTTATAAAATGAGACTTAAATCAGTAACTTGCTGTACAGGTTTAGGCACAGACCCTCTGATCCCCTCTACAAAGACTTCTCCTGGTTTCTCTTTGCTGTGTAGCACGGCATTAATCAAATTAGGCAGCGCTCACCTCCCTTGTGTTCTCAGAAATATACATCATCTCAGCCAACTTTATAAGAATTATAATTAGCTGCTCTGATTCTGCTCGACCTGACCTGTAGAATTTGCCAGAGGAAACGCTGTCGAATGATACAGCTTTCTTGGGCGGAGGAGTTCAGCAGTAAACATCACCTGCGCATGAAGGACTCAGTTTCCCCAGCAGTCGGTGAGAACAGCTGATGTCCCTCTCAGCGGTGCAGATGGCCGACTGCAGCTTGTCCTTGGAGTGTGTGGCTGCTGAAATGCACAGATGTGGGTCAAACAGCATTTTCAAATAATTTTCAGCCTTTGCTTCTTCCAGCTTGGGAGAACCAGATGGCTTGTGTCCCCCACATGTAGTATGGAGTTTTAGTTATTTAAACATTTCTTGGAGGCAGAAATACTTCCATTGGTCGAGTTAAATCCCAGCAGGAGGAACGAAAGAACTGCATTTTTCTGGCAGTGCCATTAGACCGAAAATGATAGAGGAGAAAGTCACTGCTATTTATATTTGCATTCATTATTCTGTGTCATGCGCGTTCTAATGGTAATAATAGTTTTGCGTTCTTGAACAAATGATATGGATCCTCTGAGTTATAGGGCTCATCAGAGTACATTATCTGTTCATATCCAAATAATGTATTTGTATTCATTTCCATCCTTACAGGCTGAACACATTTGAATAGTATCTTCATTTCTACAGTTTTGTATCAGGCTGTCTCTTTCCCAGTCTCCTGATTTGCCACATATGTTGCACCATGTGTCGTACTTCAGTGAAGCCTAAGCACACATGTATCATACGCACCCTGCTGCAATCTGTGGAAAGTTTCCAGTGGCGGCACAATCCAAGATAAATGTCCATTAATCGGTTCAGAAATCATCAAAAAGGTGCTCCTTACAAGATCTTGGCTGGTGATCATCACTTTTTGCTTTAGTATCAGAGCGATTCAGGTGATTGCCTGTCTGTACCGTGTGAACAGGATTTGATTGTAGTCGACTGAAGGATTTGATAAGTGAATCAGGAAGGTTCATCCTCAGGAACTTTTCATCAGTTAATCAGTTTTCATCAATTAGTTTTACGTACGTTGGTAAAACATTTGTATATTTCACAGGCAGCTCTTTGTGCACACATTTATGAAGACTATAAATCATCTGCATCTCCACTTAATCAAGTAGTTTCCAGCCAATGTGAGAAACCCTGGAGTGAGCTGAGGTGTGTCCTGACATTTTGCTCAAATGTAGAGTAAATAAATCTCTTATCTAGCAAATTCATAGGATCGATTGTATTTAAGCTTTTGTTTAGAGGTCTTATGCAAATCAGTCAAGTCCCTTTTAGCTATCTGTGTATTCTGGTGCTCATCAACAGTTTTGACATTTTTCAGTAATCAACTATTTGTGCATGTCTTGGAAATGTGTTGTTTTGCCAGTGTGATGCAGCGTCATGCGGGCTGAGAGCTGCTGGGAAAGACTGCAGAGAGGTTTCTTCCAAAGTGGAGCTGGTGCAAGCACATGCATAAAGATCAGGTGTCACACTGCAAACCCCCTCATCACATGGATACCTATGACATGACATTTATGATAACTCTGCTCACCTGCTGTCTATTCATTATTTATTTCTTCACATTTCGAAGACATTATTTATAGATCATTTCTGGTCATTTGTAAATTATATATACATTATATTATATACTTATATTTGCACCAAACATAGCAGTTTTAAGGTCAGTAATTGGGGGTTTCTCTTTGTGTTGTATTTTGTAATCAGCTAGAAATGTTTCCCACCTTCTAAAGACTTTGAGGAGAAAAAGAAACTTGCATCACTCTACTCACTGTCAAGTCTGCACTTGTGTTGACACGCTTCAATCAATCTGCAATGCCAAAGGGGAGATTTGGGAGCTTACAAAAAAGGGTTGCGTGGCCTACTTGTGATTACCACTAGGGGGCCGACACCAGAGGGCTGACACAAATATTCCTGTTGTCAGCTCATATTTACATGAGTTCTCTTATGATGTGGCTATAAATTACAACAGTAACAGACCCCTGGAGCTGTTACACAATCAAACAAGAAGCGGCAGCAGTGCGTTTGCTTTCAGCCCTCTATACGTGTACCGTTTGATCTGCCGTGAGGCTACAGTTTTGTACCTTTAGTCTGAGCGAAAGGTCCAGTTACTCATTGACACACTCAAATGGCCCACCAGTTCTTGGCTGCATCCATCAGCCAAATACAACTAACATTTCTAATTTGTGGGAAGCTAGTGAGGGATCAGGTCCATGTTAAAGCATTAACAGTCCTAACAGTAGGTGTGACACTGTTTCCTCTCAGCCCAACAATGACTTTTTCCCATTATTGTACCACGGACCACCAAGGAGTAGTTCAACATTTTTGGAATTTCTTTACTTTTTCTCTTGCAAGGAGCTAAATGAGAGGGAGATACCACTGCTCATCCACGGTGGAGTGTAGCAGCAGCAGCAGTAACAGCTTTTCCATGCAAACCCTAACCAAAGGCAATGTGGGCTGCAGGGCTTTTACGCACACTAACAAGAGAGCAGAGAGGTCATGCATGGCATGATGTGTGATTACAGTGGATGACATGGACTGTACCAGTGCAGCAGAGTATGGAGTGATGGTTTACAGTGTGCAGACTACTCTCTTGTTGATCCATAAGTGACTTGAACTATGTGACCCATTAATGGTGACTTAAAAGGATAGCTGACAGGATGTAGTTACGGGGGAACTGTATTTGTCCCACAAAATGATCCCACAAGGTTTGAACTAAAAAAAGAAAGACCTTCATAGAGAACTTGGTTACCTTAACTAAATAAATCAACATGTGCAGGGATACTTATTCCAAGCAAAGACAGGAGGTGGTGTACATGCTATACTGTAGAGACTAAAATTCTCCTTTTGGGGGTTTACACCAAAAACTGAACGAGCGTGTAGTCCCATGTTTCATATGAATAATGTGTTTCTCTATAGTACTGCCCTACAAATTGGAGAGAGCGGAGCAGTGAAGGTGGTGAAGTCTTTTCAGGTTGACCAGCTAACTGCATAATGCCTTGATTTCTATGCCTTCATAATCACATAACACCTGAAAAAATGTATGCACTGCACTCTGCTTTTCAACCATCTCCAGGGAATGTGAGCCAAATACACTATGTATGAACAAAATGTGCTCTTTCAGCCTTCTCGATTTAAGCTAGTTTATTTTAAGAAATTAAACTTTATTACGATTATTTACAGTCCAAAATGTAACTTAACCACACAAAATAGTGCTAGAGTCCATGTTTTTAGTGGTTTTATTATTTTGCCTGCCTTTTAAGAATAAGGCAGAGAATCCTTTTTTTTTTTTTACTTAACACAATGATGTGTAGGATGTCCAAAAGACAAGATGACAGTTTCCTGGACAGCCCCGCCTTTGTGAATGACCATAACCAGTTTTTAGGAAGATTTGACACCACAGATTTCAAAGACAAGAGCAACGGCATTTGTGCCTACGTACCCAGAAACCCTACAATTCAGTTGTCAGAGGAGGACGTAGGCAACTGCCTCCTGGATTAAGAGCCTCAAAGCACCCGGTCTTGACAGCCTGCATGGATGTGTTGTCAAAGGGTCGTTTTACTCAGCTATTCCGGTTTTTACTGCACAGCCGTCCTGTGCCAGTACCCAAAGAACAATTCGACCCATTAGTTTGCTTTCAAGGCATATATACAGATTCCATGTACTGATTTTAGCTCAGCTTTTAATATGAAGCAGATACATGCAATGACATCTGGACTCTTCAACAACTCTTTCACTGAACTCCCCATCACTTTTGCTTTGTGAGCAATCTGTGGAAGGTGTCATTTGCTTTAAGTATCAAGGAACAAACATGGATGACAAATTGAGTTTCACGGTCAGTGCTGATTCTATATGTGAGAGCCTGTCAGACTATTTTAGGTAGGAAACTGAAGGGGTCTGGAGACGGTCAGATCACTATGGGGGAAAAATGTATGTTAGCCTGACGGAGCATGAGCTGATAGTAGGCAGCCAACCAAAGTCATTGGATGACCTATACAGTACAGCTGTACAAAGAAAGCTGTGGAGATGCTAAACACCCCCTCATACTGAGTTTGAGTCTCTCCCCTCAGGGCAGCTCTACCCCTGGCATCTTTTGTTACTTATGCAATACAGTCCATCCATGAACAGACTGCACTAATCTGCACGCCTTTACCTTGAATATGTTCTGCGCACACTGTATGCCACCTTAATTGTTGTGCAACTGTTGTGATGAGATTTGCTGTATTCAAAGGTGACGTTTTTACTGAATCTGCTGAGACCAAATGTGCTTTTGTGGCCTTGGCTGGGCAATAAAGTCACATTCTCTTGTAGCTTATTCTACTGTAATCAACACCTTGGTAAATCAGTTTGTTAGCTTAGCAGGGCCAAGCTTTTGACTAATCTTCTTCTCCATAGCAACAGCAGCCACGGCTCATGCATATTGTAATATTTAGAGGTGTATGACAGACATGCAAAAAAAAGTTTCTGGTGAACTGAGAAACTTGGAGCTTAATAAAACTGGTGGTGATGATGTAAACCTTGTTAAATTGAGTCCCATATTTCAATGGTGCATTGAAGATATGTTTAGATAACATTGTAACTCTGGCCTGTTTGCAGTTACTGCAGTTTGGATTTTGGCTCAGTTTTACTGTAAATGTACCACGCTGTGCTTACAGAAATTCTGCGGTAAATGCCAAAATCAGTTTTAGGTCTAAGTGCATTCTGGCTTGCAGGACAGAGTAGTTCAGAGAATATTAGGCTGTCTTTGGCACATGTTTTTCTGATGTAGTCACTGTAGCCTTACGAGGGTTTTGCCACTCATTCATGTGCACACTCGCACTCTGATGCACTGGTCAGACAATTTGGGATTCGGTGACATTTCTAGACGTCGATATGAGTGCGATCAGTGCACAACCCGCAGGCTGCCCCACCTCCTGCTGAAACTCCTGCCAGCTTCACTAGAAGACAGAAAATGTCTGACACCTTTTTGTTTTTGTTGACCTCTTCAAAGTAGCTACTGGAGGTCAGCCACCACTGAGCCTCTTCCCTCTACAGACACTTGTACTGAGGGCTGATGTGTGGGGGCCAAACCACTAAAGTACTGTAGGCAACTTTTACTTAACAGGATGTGAAATTATTTTACAGCACATTTATTTTGAAAGTGAGACTGAAGATGTGAGGCTAACCCCAGGGGCAGAGTCTGACAGCCCACTGAGGCCTGCAGAACTCCCAGTACAGTTGCTCCTTAGACATTGAACATATGGGAGTTGAACGGTCAGCTGGGATATGTGCATCTGCACGTGCGTGTGCGTGCCTGTTTGCTGGGGCAGACGATTCGTAACGCATTTGTCATGCCAGCCAGGCCAAGCAGGCATAAAAGCCCTTTGTTCTTAATTGAGGCCCACAGGGTAATTCAGTAATACAGATGGGGCCTGTCATGCTTTTCTGAAAAGCAAGATGAGTACGAGGAGGAGGAAGATGAGCAACACGAGGAGGAGGAAGAAGGATTGATCTGGCCTCTGTAGATCAGCTTCTCCATTAGACGTAGAAAATTGGGCCGATACATAGATGGGTAGATGGATGTTATGTTTTCTTCCCATATTGATTGCAAGTGGTTTTTTTTGTTTTCCATCTCTATTTTTCTCTCGGAGAGATAAGACGGAGCAAAAAATAGAAAACGAAACAGAAGGGAAAATGTGTCCTGAAAATTCCCTTTTGCAGCATCGTCATCATTACCTGTGCACCATCCCACATGAATCTGCCATGTGTTATTTGGACATGTGTCAGGTCTGCTCAGCTTTTGTGATGGTTTTCTCATAGATTCACCCTCATTTCCAGAGGGGAGAAAAATGGAGGCTGAGAACACTGGACTGTAGTTTCCCTCTGGTTTGCACTTGGAAATAAATCTAACTGAAAAAAGAAATGGTGATTACTGTAGCTCAGTAGACCAAGCTGACTGAAGTCTGTCTAAGACCTATCTTATGGAGATTCAGGGTGTCATCTTCTATGTAGATTATCCAGTGTGGTGTAAATTAAGGACAATTCCCTTCAGGTTGTCCCAGTTTCCAGATGCTGCAGACCTGTTAAGCTGTAACAGATCAGCATTTCGCCGCATGCTTTCACTTCTCTCGTCTTTCAGTTCTCTCCATTTCCACTGTAATCACTCGCACTCTCTGTCACCTAGGTTTCCACCAGGTGTTTCTGCCCCATAATCTGCAGACATGCAGATGAGCTGGACTGGTCTACATTGCCTAACGGTGTGAATATTGTGAACCTTTGTCTGTCTTTGTCTGATTTGTAACACACTGGCAGTCAGTCCTGGGGTTTCCCTGTGCATGCTAGAATTCGCTCCAGTCCCTCAATGAACAATGAATGTGTCTTATGTATTTCTCTATTTTGTGACTATGTATTGTCCCGCATGCCTTCACTGCCAGATTTTCCCCAAATGGACGATAAAGATTTGATTCGGAGCCCGAACATGGGCTTGATGCCCAGTAATGGCACCAGACAAAGAGGGTTGGAGATGCTAGGCAGTGACCACAATGATGCTAAGAGGAAACGTAAGTTGAAAATAATTTTAAGCAAAAATTGACACGAATATTCCTCTTCTGGGTGTAAGGGGGTTCAATTCTGAGTAGTGTGCTCATATAGCTGGCAGTGTTTACAGATGGGAAGCCAGTGAGGGATCAGGTCTACAAGCTCTACAGCCTCGCAACCTGGCAATATTTACACGCTGATGATTAGCAGCTATAACGTTTACCGTGTTCTTTATCTTAGTTTCACGTCAGCATGTTAACTTTGTCTAATGTCATTAGTTTTGGATGGTATTTTGCCATAAACCAAATTGAAATTTGTGCCAATTCATCTAGTAAATATTGTGATATGTTACTAAATGAGTAAAAATCTCAACTTGCTGATGGTGTTGGAGGAAAAGTAATCACGTTATTAGGATTGATTGAGATATTTCAGTCTAGTCCAAAAATGCCATATACTGGCTGCTATATTTTTTGAATGATGGCAGCTTTTAACCTAAAGATCACAGAACACGTCTTTATTGTTTATAGGCATGGTACAAGCTGAATTGTGTGCAAAAAGATAATCAGAAGTGTGACAGTATTGTTGTCCCTCATTGTCCAGTTGGTAGAGCAGAACATAATGTTGGAATTGAATCAACGCCTCCCAGCAGGCCTTCACTAACCAAAACCATTTGCATCAGTGGCCCAGCACAGCAGGTCCGCGGGGACATAACGCGCAGATGTGCACACCCGCGTGCACTTCATTTTCAGCGATATCAGCGTCACAGAGCATTCAAATTACATGACTGAGAAGGCAATTTAACAATATAGAAAGTCTTGAATGTCAGTGAACCATAAAGAACAATTGAATTGAATGTAACACGGGTCATGGATTCACTAAGTAGCCCTTTCCCCAACATGTGACAACCAACATGATGCGAGCAGTGCCATCTGTTTAGTGCTGTTAGGCTGCTGTCTGAAGATATCCAAATAGTAACACTAGTATCTTCATTCATTTAGCGACTGCAGTGTTCTTTTTTCCATCTTGTCACCATCTTATCAGCCTGTATCTGAGCTGGCTACTTGAGAATATTTGCACTTTCTCAGCATCGGTCTGCACCATACTCACTGCGGTGCAGACGTTCACACCTGGAAGCTGCTCTGTGACACACCAGACTCTTCTTGCAGGGTGGTGAGAAGCTTGACTGAGCAAGGTCAGCGGTTAAGCGCACTGCTCTAAGGCACCTTTTTCTTTGTGGATGAAGGAGTACAAACAAAGTTGAACATAATGCTTTTATTTCCCAATGTTGTGCTACAATGAGGTGGTGATGTTGGCTGACAGCTACAACGCCTCAGTGTAACTATGGAAAAAGGAATTTAACTGTACAATGCAGATAAAACTGAGCCAAAGAAAGTCAAACGAAGATTTCCCCAGTCTTTTAGAATTTCACAAAAGTGCTGTGATTAAAATTCCTTGTGTGCATACAACTCAACATCTTTGAGTTAAAGGCATTGTTTGGGTTTTTTGAAGGAGGATTGTATTAGATGCTTATTCATCGTCACTGTGATACCTACAGTAAATGGTGGTTTTCACAACCCTGTTGGACAAGCAGGCAGGATTACCGTCACAGACGCTAAGGACTGCTTAGCCGCTGCGGTCAGAGGCAGCGGCAAAAGGTATTTTAGCCACCACTGACTACGGATCCTCACGAGTGCCTCGAACAACCCCACTTCAAAAAATCCAAACCATCCCTTTAATGTATTTTTGGCATTTGTCAAAAAGACTCCATGTCCCACAGAGACTTGAGACAACACACCACTTGGCAGAACGGCTAACCCAGCCAGGCCACAGATTCCAGGCACGTCTGATCTGCTGGGTACAATCCTGCAAAATAATACAAACCAAATATTACACTCACAAGGGTAGAAGTACAAGAGCTCTCACACATGCACTGTGCTTAACCTTGTAATGTGTTGTAACCAAGCGGCTCAACCTGCATTTACGCTCTTGTCTGAAAGCGGCTCTGCAATTGTTGTATTCTGTAGCACTCCAAAGGGACAAAACTGTGCATGTGTGTGCAGTGTATGTGCTGCGTTTCAAGTTATGCAAAATTTGGGAGGTGGCTGCTTTGAGTGACGTGGGGTGGCTAGTGTTTCTGCTGGCCACTAGTTTTCACATAGTGACTTATTCAGATCCGGACCATCAGGGAAAAGGCAAGAAGTATAATGTTAATGAAATATATTGTAGTTCATTCGTTGCTCGTTCCCAACAGGTAGTTGGATGAACAAGATGGCGATGTTGGGAGCTGCCCACTTTGGGTGACATCATGTCCATGATTTATACAGTCTAAATATCTGTACAAAATGTACTCGCAATCCATTGAATAGTTAGTGAGCTGGCTCAGTATGGACCAAAGTGGCATAGAAATGATCACAAGTAATGTGGTCCTAGAGGTCTCGCGTCACGCTAACCACCACCTAATCGGTTTGAGTGGATGTGTTTGTGTCTGCGTGTGGGTGCGTTTCTTGGAGGTTTCGAGGAGGCACTGGGAAAGGCCTCTTTTTCTCTGCTTTACAGAAATGAAACAAAGATTGCTAAAATGCTTTACCGCTGGTACCATTCCACATTTCTGATGCTCCAATTTTTGCTTCCTCGAACCAACATAAATGTTGTTGTTCCCCTGCAAAATTAGCCAGGATCCTAGATACTTACTGGAAATGCTATTAATTGCCATGGTAACACAGCAACTGCTCCAGGAAGCACAGTGGCGCTTTTCTGATTTCAGAAGTAAATCTTTTTTTCTCTGGATGGATGCATGTCTCTGCCTTCATCTCCTTTTTTTATCAAGGTGACACTGAATGTTGATAGATGTTGCTTTAAATGTGATTATGGATTGATTTTTAGGCCGTGGACACAGTCGCACCTTACTGCAGGATGACAACACTAACAAATGACAAATAAAATGGAACGATTGCATGTATAAATCACATGTGTCCCACCTACAATATGTGCTACCATCACTCACTCTGCTCCCTTCTGGCTCTTGCAGTGAAACCAACAGTCATCGACGTGGGCATATATGTCAACAGCATCGGGCCGGTGTCATCCATCGATATGGTGAGTTAAAGCTATTCTCTCTCCCCCAGTCACACACACACATTTGTCTGACATTAGCATCATCATACATGAACGCTGCCGTTTCTCACGCTGTATTTGGAGGTCGTGCTGGCCACCACGTCTGTTTCTGTGTAGAAGAAAGCCAGGGGAGAAGGTGCGGGTGCTTTGTTCACGTCCTTTGGATCAGCTCGGATTAAGCAAACGAGAGAGTTTAAAAACCCAGAAGAGGCAAAGAAATGATGCTATGAAAGCTCAACCCTATCGAGTTAGACAGCAGTTAGTGTCTCTGTGGAGGGGAGAAGACCTCCTCTCAGGCTCGGGTATAACAAAGTCTTATTCTTCTAGTTATTATGCTTTTTAGCTTTTTCTTTTTTAGTAACTGGAGCTTTTGCACCAGAATGGAAATTCCCAGAACGTTTGACTAGAAGGGAAAAGTGTTTTTGGAAAAAGACCAAGACATCAATGCATATTTCATTATGGAAGGCTTGATCAGATGCCATAAAACCTATGAAATGCTGAAAGTGAAAGCTTGATAATAAGAAAATAGCCATTTTTCAGAAAATTGAAAGTATTAGCAGTCTGTTGGCCTTGAATTGAGAGCAGTAGACTAAATAAATGCAGCCTTTCATTATGTATCATGCAACGCTTCCGTGCAATGTCTCTCAATACAGTCAAATATAAAATAAATGTTTCTGCTTGAAAATTCTCTCTCAAAACATCATAAATGTATTGCTTTTCAAATATTAAATGAGCTAGATGTGATAATGAAAGCTTTATCTCTGAACACATAACAGATAACCAGATGTTGAGTCGTGACTGTTGCCTGGCAACAATAAATGTCTAGATATAAAAGCAGTTTAGCCTCTCTTACGGTCTGCAGTAGCGTGCAACTTGTAGTATTTTAAAACCTTAAATCATATTAATACTACATCTGCACATTCAGAGTTTAATTACAAAAAAGCAAGTCTTGTATGGAACAATGTGCTGCATACCTGTACATTTTCCTGCAGTTCGTTGCCATTTGAGATTACGGCAGAAATTAATTAATCTAATCTGTTTAAAAACTAATGCAAGTGGGAAAGCACGGCTGTTTATCGTGTAATTCAAATAAAGGCTTGGCATAGTGGAATACATTTTAAATGAGTGTAACTGAACATAGTTGCCCCAAATTAACCCTATTAATTTTGTGCCAGAGCATTACTATGCAGTCATTTAGCAGAGGACTTTTAGGATTCCTCCTTCAGTGCAACTGGCTAAATTTAATTTGGAATGCAGTTGTTTTTTGCACTCTGGACTCTGAGGAGCCACCAGGAAATGCAGTTACTTTGAAAAATACTGTGAACTTTGTAGTCACTGTAATTGGTTGTATTTTTTCCTAAGCTATCATTAATTCATTCACAGAGAGGCAGCAAAATTACCAAATTGTGACCTACACCCTGCTAGAAGGATCCCCATTCTGTTGCTCTTCCTGAGGTTTCTTCCTTTTTTTATTTCCTGTCAAGGGTTTTTCTGGGAGTTTTCAAATTGGGGGTCTAATGATCGAGGGTATCATATCCTGCAGATTGTAATGTGATATATAAATAAAACTGACTTGACTGAATTGAATACCAACTGTGGTATTTGACACTAAAAGTTGTAATCCTTAATATGAAAGTATTGTTGAGGCAGCAAACATTTCTTGAGCAGCTACTTAATGAGAAATATAATTGATGAAGAAGTGGTGGATCTGTTTCCAGTGTAGCCAAACAATTCAGTGAATTATTGCCAACTGTAATATGTCTTCATGACACTAAAGGGACAGGCAAACTTCTCTCCTGTGGGTGACGGGTTGGATGTGAAGGTACAGTCACGTATCACTGCAGAAGAAATGATCGCTGAGTTCATGACACCTGATAATGGGAGCCAAGGGAAGTATGTATAGTGAAAAAACGGGTCAGAGCACTAAGCCATGGGGTCCTGCTTAGTTTAGAGGGGCAGGGTTGGATTAATTGTTTCCTTCAGTGGTTTAAAGGAGCTGAACACATTTTCTCAATCATCCTCTGACTATAAGCGATTGAAGTGTTAATTTCTAAATTGACACCTTTTGTAAACTGTTTTTCAGAGTTGAGCTGTTTCAGGATCTCATTGTCTTTATTTATAACTATGCAAACAATGTTGATTCTAGCATTTATTTTCAAACTAATCATTTTATATTGTACTTTTTGTACTGCAAAGGTCCATTTTTACAAAGCATGTAGACTCTGTCTATATTAACTTTGTTATTTTGAAGACGGTGCATCTCTTCTACAATGTAGGACAAATACACAGGCACACACACAGACCACTGGGAGTAATGAAGTTGTTGTGAATTTAAAAGTCCTGCAGCCTGCAGTGGGTCAGTGAGGCGAGGCATGGCTGGGCTGGGCATCGCTGTGGGAGCCCAAACTTTGTTTCAGAGGGGAACAGGATCCCACTGTGTCATTCCAGTGATTTTCCTCCTGCGTAAGCGCTGATTGGCTTCACCCTGTCAGGGCCGATGGACGCTGGGCAGTGGAACGTGAATCCCCAGCCGCCCTAGGGGTCGACTGGACTGGAATTAGTGCAAAGTCACAACTCTTATCTCGTTCTCTCCGTCCGCCTCAGTGTGTCTTCCCCTTATATCCGTCCTCCTCTCTCTGTGGAGATGTTTTAATGTCAGAGTAAACAACGGATTCCGTCAGCATGGCTTGGCCTTGGCTTTTTTTTTTTTTTTTTTCTTTTCTTTCACACTCCCACTGTGCTACACTCTTCCTCTCGCTTGAGTCCAATCCCTCATTTGGCCTGAAACCTCCATTCAGCGCGTTTGCTCCCTCTGGACTTCACGGCTGTAGATCCCAGTGTTTGTGTGCTTAACTTCCACGTGAAAAACCAGGTCAAGTCTCCAAGGTTTATTAGAATCATGATCCATACTGATGATACGCTCAGCGAGGGTCTCCAGCGTTACAGCGCAGTCAGTGACCGAACTCCAGGAAGCTTCTCATCTGCCTTTGAACAAAACACATTATCTTTCCTCATTTGCTCCAACGGTAATGGGCACGAGCAGGGATGAAGCAATGCCAAATGAAGCTGATAGTAATTTCAGACGTACTGTGATGAATGGTTGAGTGATTAAACGGCATTAGCGGCATTAAAGTCAAGGGAAAGTGCTGGGCTTTTATAGCTGCTGCTGGGCGAGTCGGATAACACAGCCGGTAAACTGACAAAGACGGATGCGCTTAGACATCGGCACTACGTCCTTGTCGTCGACGCTGTCGTCTTAGCTGGTGAGTGGGCGGAGTCTGGAATTTGCCGCTCTACTGTGTAATGAATAGAATGTAAAATGATTAGAGCCACCTGCTCTGTCCATGAAGTAGACCGATTACGTGAAGTCAAGCTGAGGCCGTGACTACCCATTGATATCCCCAATCCTGATACCGCCTGAGAAATCAAATGGAAGCAACACCTTCAATATGTTCATCCATGGAGATAAAACCACCTTTGTTTGAGATGCATTTCCTTGCTTCAAGGCTTGATCTAACTATATATCAAAACGGTGAAAAGCAGCAAATCTTCACATTACCAGAATTGACATCGATTTATTTATTTTTTTTAACGATTGACTATTTAACCTGCTAATCGTTTTGGCTCTAGTCATTTGTGTGCAACTCCTCAAGTCTTAAAATCCACTCATCCCCAGAAACAATACTGAGCACATGAACTCTGTTAAGTTGTCAGGTTTCCTAGTTGCCCACTAGACAGACAAATGTGGATCAATCTGCAGATAAAAATAGTCCCCATCAAACACACTACTTACGGCTGTTTGAGCGATGTTTACTAGAGACTACAGTGACCAACTATTTCTGGAAATTATTTGTATTCTATTTTTTTTCAAAGAAGTGAAACAAAATTTTCACGATTGATTTTTAATGATCTACTGTCTTCAGCAGGCAATTAACAGGAGCAAGTTACACAAAATAGAAATGAACACATCTACAGCATTATCTGCACTGCAGCCACTAGACATCACTTGTTGCCTTGAGCCAGAGAGGAAACACTTCTTTTAAGCATCAGTGAGGGACTGAGGTGTCAAAGCAGATAATTTCCACCTATGTGGAAGTGTCAGGCTGCTATTTGTGGCCGTGTGACAGTTGTGCCACAGCGTAGCTTTTTATCACATTCGCAGTGAAAACGTACTATATCATTTTATAAATATACATGTTTTCTGGAAATCGCTCAAGGCTCGATCTTGCTATGGAGATCCCATATCGATGTTTTCTAGTTGAAAAATAGCAGACAGCGTTTGCGGACACACATGTCAAAAAGCTCATGTGAATGCAAGGAGACAACCAAACTAATTATGCAGAATGTAGTGCCACGTCGAGCTGTAGTCCTCTGCTAGTCACGACTGAATTTCTGCTTTCACTGTCAAACGGGTGCAACTGCTTCTTTTACATCTATTTTCTTTTATAATTGAGTAGTGATGTCAACAGTCATCCCTCTATACAAATTTGATGAGCCATGTTGTTTTGCTAATTACGAACCAGTTTAAGATTCTATTATTCCCAAATTCATGATATTGTTTGTGCCATATTACTCATATTTTTCATAGTCTGAGTTTCTCTCTGAGTGAGTGGAGAGGGATTGATACATCCAGTACAGACAGCCATCTACAGTAGTCCAGTCAAATGTGTTTACACGAATAATCTTTGAAGAGATGTCAAACCGAGCCAAGAGAAAACGTCCCCGTTTGACAGATGCAATAATTCAAAGCAGCTACGTACGTGTGTGTGTGTGTGTGGGTTGTGTGGTTTTATCCTTTTTGTCTTTCTGTACATGAAGTCCGAGACAAAGCAGCAGTCTGTACATGCTCGCTCTGTCTGTGTGAACAGCTTTCCTTTGCTTTCTACTGTTTGGATTGATGAATCCACTGAAGTACAAGTTGTGTGTGTGAACGATTCCAAACGCTTTTTTTTTTTCTCATCGTCTTTGATCACCTCTCCTCATGAGATCCTTAATTTATTTATTTTTTGTTCTACTTTTAATTTGCACTGTTGGCGGAGGCTCGGCTGATGAATAGAAACTCATTTTCATTTATGGTTCTCGCGAATCCTTTCTCATTCAGGTTTAAGATCAAGGGCACTCTTCGCAAAGGCGAGCTAACGAAATTAGCCGACACTCGACGATGAACACATTTATCATTCCATAATTTAAAGAGAGTCAGAGACGGAGAGGACAAATGATGATTCTCATTGAAGAGGCATCAATCTAGCACAGCCCTCAGTCTTTTTGACACAAAGATTCTCCATCTATTAGTCAGCATGCAGATTAAGATGTTATTACTGACCCAAAACACAAAGCAGGCCACGGCGGGACAGCACAGCCAGGCTTTTATTCTGCTGCGATTGAGCGCTGTCAGTTCAAGGTGCATTTTCATTTTGTTTACAGCCGTCTCCAAACAGTGAGCGCGCAATCAGCACTGTAATTATTTTGACTCTTTTTGTGGCTATTGTGGAGGATCAACAGCAGCACGGGAGCCGGTTGGATTCTGTATTGCTGCAAAATGTAACCTTTTTTTCCATCTCGATAATTAGAAAATACGGTTTTTCTTCAGTCAGACTGCAGAATAGTTGAGGGATGGCAATGTCAGTCTGTTGACTGGTCCTCCAGTTTGGAGACATTTCTACTGCTATTGGATGGATTGGAATTCACGGTCCCCAGAGGATATATCCTAATATGTATGCATAGGTTTGAACTTGCCTAGGTTGTTTCTGTTTTGGGTTTTGATGGAAAGTGAAATTTAACTCCTGCTGTAGGCACCTGCTCTACTTGATGTTACACGTTGGGGCATTACCATTGGCTCTACATTAGAAAGCACTAAAAAGAAACACACCCACTGGGCTTACATAATGTTTACGACGACCATTTCAACGCTAGTTGGGCAGTGTTTTTGTGTGCTGGGGAGGGGGCTTTGGGGGAAAGACTATTTTCAGGTGGCTGCTCAACAAAGCATGTGGTGCGGACACATGGCTTTCTTTTCAATGTACATTCAGTCATAATATCATAACTTGTAATGTCATCTGTAAACGCAGGACCCCGAGCACATCTGGTCACTTCACCGGCTTGATAAAAAAGGTGCTATCTCCCAATGAAAGCAAAAATGTATCAGTGTAAAGTACTATGATTCTAGAAATGCTTTCTCCTACTGTTCTTGGCCTGAGAACAAAGCAGCTGTTAATGAATTTATTTTATCATGTCTCACTTTTAAGTTTCAAGTCTTCACTTCCTCTGAATGGAGATGTTGCTTGAATCTAATTTCCGCAGACAGGTTGAATTCCTGGCATTTCAATCAGCGGTGGTGGGACGCCGTGTATCCTGCAGCTCCACTTATGCGATGAAGGTTGATAAAGCAGGTGTGCTTTTGCATAAAAGAGTACTTTACGGCAGACTTCATAGACTTTAAACGTATGCATAAATCACACCGCTACCCCTTTAAGCCGTGGTTGTAAATATGAATGGGGCGAACGGGAAGGGAAAAGTACACGCTGGAGTCTTGACTCAGGGATTCTCATGTTTATTCTCGTTTCATTCATCCCCTGTGATTTTGCTGTCCCAAAAAGCAGACTCAACCTGCACAGGCACTTAAACCTTGTCCGAACGAAAGAAAGCGCGCACCTTTCGATGCAACAGGGAGTCGAACTCACTGAATAATTGAGTCCTCTGAGATTGAAGGACACCCTGAACCTCCACTCTGAAAAGACAGATGAAGCTATTTTTGTGGCAGGAACACATACTTACAAAGTATACAAACAACAACACAGACTAAGACGAGCGCTCTCTATCTATCTATCTATCTCTCTCTCTATCTTTACACATGATAGAGATGGATGGAGAGATAAAGACACACGCATGCACACACACATGGGAAACATACATCAAAGGCTTCGACCCTCCTCAGAAGAGGCTCTTGGACTTAAAAGGAACATTGTGTTTCCCTCCCTCTGCGTCTCCTTTCATTTCTGTTCAATATTCTCAGCCCATTTTGGCTTTATGCACTACTGATAATGTTTGTAAATCTGTCATGGCTTACTTGGCTAGCGTGCTTAATGTTTAAGAACCAGTTTGATTCTAGGGGACAGATATTTTCCAGTATCCAAGTCGACTTTTTTTTGTCGCTGTGCCTACAATGGATGTTTCAGATAAATATTGCACAATTTAGTCTGGATGCAAAACTGTGCAATGGGCAGAACCTTCATTTTTCCCCTGAATGGCAAAGGAAGTGTCACATATCTGAGTTGATGGATAAGGTTAATAATGACAAACAGTTCCAATAATGCAGTAATAACGCATACAGATACTTGGATAATGTGGCACACTTACCTGGATTCAGAAAATACCTCACCTGACAATTTGATAGTGTCTAAGTTGTCGCAGTAGCTTGGTAGATGTCACGTTTTTGTTTAAAGCCTCGATAATCAATTTTATATTTACAATATGTGGGTATTAATACAGTGTGCGTGAAAGACAGACGCAGTTATCACTGGACTGGAGTTTCCATCAGCTCTTTGAGACGTTTGTGTTTCAGCTATTTGAACCAGTTTTATAGCCGACTATATAGTTTATAGTCAACTTTTCTTTTTCGATTGACTCTCATGGCTCTCATTAGCATCCTTTTCGGCCACAGCAGGGAACTGTTTACAACAAAGAAAAAAAACTCTGATAAATGTACTGTACACTAACTGTCCAGTACCAACTCAGACACATTTGGCAGCTCGTCGGTCAAAACAGTGGAGCATTTCACAGCTAAAGGGAGGCATTTCCCTCAGGAGTTGGAGAACAAAAATGGAGCTAAAAGAGTGAATATTGGACTTTTCTTCATCTGAAGAAATTCAAGAGTAAATGCTGCTGAGAGTTTAGATACAGTGGGCTATGAAATCTTTGCAATTACAATCAGAACCAGGTACCACTTCTGGAACCACCACCACTAATTTCAGCAAACCTTGTACAAACATTTCAGATAATTTTAAGAACTTTAGGATGCTCCGGTCAGACTAGACAGTAAACTAAATGTAAACACAGATACAGTATGTTCTGCTTATGTTCATGCAGTGTGTGCTGCTCAAGAAGGGGGTTGATTCAGGTTGACATTAATTACTTGGTATTTCATCTTTGCATATATTTATGCATGATAAGTGTGCTATTTAGAATGCACTTAATGTGCTAATGATGTGATGAGCGCTACTAAACACATGCTTTAATAAAATAAGATGTACTTGGGTTTTCTATTTTGAAACACAATTACGATGCACTTGAATATACGTAAGCACACCATCTTTTACTAACACAGTACTTTTTAAATGTTAAGCAAAATGTATAATTTATTTGAATTCTTCTTGTGTTCAAGAGTAATTAAAGTATAATTCAAAACGTGCTTCCCGTTGGAACGCATTTGGAATAAAGTGGAATTCCAAAAGTACAGCGTTAGTAAAGTTGCGCTTGAGTTAATGGTGTCTCAAAATGTTGCAGCCAAGTGCACTTTATTATATTTTAGTTTGTTTAGTAGCACTAATGACATACCATTATGTGCTACACACATTGTTAGCACATCACAAATGGCACACTTGTAGCAGATTCCTAATATGTTGAGTATACTTGGGTGAGATTTTACCTGAGTACTCTAATTCAATTAAAGGTGAGAAATGTGTAAAACAAGCAAGGCCAAGCTAAACAAAACACTTCTTAGTCCGTCTGAAGATCATCTTGGTGCCACTGAGAGCACTAATCAATTCAGGACATGAAACGCATCCAGTGTGAAGGTGTGTGTGTGTGTGATATCGGTGTGTTTGTTTGATGATACTCCACACGCTGAAGAACTATGTGATGCACTTGGAGCTCACTTATTCTTTGAATACAGTGCTAGCGAGGGTCCTTCAATTCTTCTGCTCTTTAGGATCTTACTGTGTCTCTCTGAGGAAAATAAAGGACTCGTTTAGAGGACATGAATTTACAATCTTCCACTACGAGAATTGGTTTTACACGACAGCAAAGACGACAGTTGCTGTGCCGCGTCACCTCGGCTTTGATGGGGTTTAACAACGAAAAGGGCCACAACAGTCCAAAGCGTGCCTTTTGATGGAATTCACTAAAAAAATAACGGCTCCAGCTGAGAGGACGTGCTTGTTCCAGATGTCAGACGTCACTTTAAAGTGCATTTTAATGCGGTCTTGGTGTGTGTGCAGCATTTGTGTTTTTTCTAGCTTTTCCAGGCTTGACCTTCAATGATGTGACTCATTTAGGTGCTGGGAGAGTGAGACTGAAAAAACGCACAAGAAAAGGTTATCTGATTGCAGTGCAGAAGGTCGCTGTTCCTTACCTCTTGCTCCAAGACAGCATTAAAACGGCCTCTTAAGTTAATTCGGGAAAACGAAATGGCATTCAATGTGCTTAATCACATAGTCTGAGGTGGATGAGAAACCTCTGTCGCCTGGCAACACAAGTAATAAGATTAAAAATGATTTTTCCTTACATAACTGTCATATGTGACCTTTTTGGAAAACGGCGACACCTGTTGAACGTAGACGGCACTCAGACGTTGCTCACCTCCACCAATACGGCCCCTCTTGTTACGTAGTGTTGTGCTTGCAAACCTACTGAAATCAAATATCTAAAGTTGTTTTTGCAAAACCAGTGTCTAATAGTGGGAACTTCAGATCTAAAATCTAATCTACTTGTGTTTTTTCTATAATAACCTGCTGCAGCCTTTACGTTAATCTGATGGTGTTCAGTTGAAAGTGAAACGAAGCGCTACAGGTCCGTCCTCGTAAGATTGACTTTGTGACCAGGGTGCTTATCCAGACATGACAGCAACATGTTAGTGGAAGAGCTGCCCTCTGTCCTGTAGAAGTCTTCACTTCACTATTTACGATCAGGAGCAGGGCAGAAGGTTGTCTTCCACTTATGTAATGAGCAGGTAAAAGGTAGTTGGAGTGTACTTGTGTAGAGCCTTCCTGGTCTTTAATACTATATTTCCATTCAGCCATTCACACAACAGAAGTGCATGAGAAACAGGTTTGGTAGTAATGGACATGTCAGGATTATGTAATCAGATTACCAAAAATAACTAATCAGCCCAGATGTGCATTCATAGTTACATTATCAAAGATCACCTGATCACATTTTTTATGACTTAGCTTTTTTCATGATAGCCAATGCTAACGCTCATGAAAGTTTTTCTGACATAGTTTGTTAAACAAGCATCCCACTAATGTTAATTGTTGAAAAGAAGGCGGAGGGTTCTCGCAGCAGCGGCCCTCCACAACTGCCTTCACTTCCTGGCAGTATCACCATCACTTACACAGAACTTCCTTAGTTGGTTAGTTACAGCAGCAATGGCATCACACATAGAATCAACACACTAAACCTGCAGTTTGTGGCCGTATAGATTTGTTCTGATTTGACCATCTGTAAATACTGAACATGCAAAATGCATTTGACTTGCATTGAACATGTTTGGAGAGGAAAAAGAATATTTGTGGATTTTGTGGCTGTTGCATGTTTTGTAACCCAGTTACAGTAATGACATTACTAGTAATTACATTACTATAATGACTAAGATTGCCGTGTTATTTGCTTTCAGTAACTGATTACATTTCAAAGTAACCCAACCCTGTGGATGTGCGTGTATATTGTCGGGTCTTTATGTAGTTGCTCTTTAGAGATGTTGTGAACACTGTCCATCGAATTGTTTGCGGACTAAACGATGACAGCCAGGCTGCTGGAAAAAGGAGGCTTTCTGCTCTCTGTAAAGGAAAGTCATTGAACATAATCCAGGTTTTTGCAGTATCGTCCAATATTGACTTACTTGTCTGCACTTATGGAGTAGGTAGGAAGCTCCCCAGCGAATCCAAGCTGGAGAGAGCTGTGAAAGTGATAAAAACCCTCCGGGGCAATACAGCACAGAACAACAACTGACAACGCAACAAGGCAAGAGATGCCATTTGTGAGACTGGAAATAAGGAAGTAGAGCAGGTGGAGCTGGGTGGTGGAGGTGGATATCCATCATCAGTCTACATCCTGTGGCAGGTGGAACAAAGCACAACCAGCAGCTGCAGCGTTAACCCTACGGAAGCCCGGCACTGACTTGTTTAAAAATTATTTTGAGAGTCGGCCCGTATCGATTAGCCGATATAGCGGTAACAGCGAGATGACAAAACTCCGTTTGTACTTTCTTCAGTCTTTCAGTTCTCATTATTGGCCCTCATCACCTCCCTTTTCCTTATTAGATTCCATTACCTTCGACTGTTTCCTCTCTGAGTCGGTTCCTCCGCTTTCGCCTTCTCCTCCTCCGCTTCTTTTCCCCTCAGACTCAACGTATACAGAAATTTAGTGTTTGAAGTGAAACTCGGCATATAAATTAATTATGAGCAGTATGTGTTTGATGGACTCATCCTAAAAAAGATCACCTGTTCAAAGACACTGGGGGGGGGGGGCTGCAGGTATCAAACAAGCAACATGCCCTTAAAAATAGTGTGAGACAAATGAGAAAAGGAAGACTTTATGCATTAAGGCACAGAACTTGAAAATCCTGCCAGTGCTGATGGGAGGAATCACTGCTTTAGTTTTACTTTCGTTCAAGGATTCAGTTTTAATATAATGCACTGTAAATCTGAGAGTGAAATGACATTGAAACTTTGATAGGTTCTCAAAATGAATATTCCAAGAAAACTAGTAGGATTCTATATTTATGTAGCTCTGCTGTAAGCCATAGCCTCACCTGAAGGTGTCTCTGTCTGATTTTGGCTGCTTGGTTCAAGAGAGGAAAAGGATGCAGTAAACACAGCAGTGCTCTGAGGGTTGTTAAATCATCAAGTGAGGGCGTGGCGACTTGGATTAATATATCACCTCTTGGCAATTTTATTGGTGCAGTTTTTTGTTTTTTTTGGGGGGGGGGGCATTTCTTTTGCCATTTCATTTTGCTTATTTAGTTGTCTGCCTCCTTAAGAATTCAGCTTGGTAAATAATTAACCTGTAATGCTCAATCTTCTGCTGCAGTATAAGTTTTTAAAGATGACAAATTGCCTCAGATCACCGTAGATCCTTTGGATCAACGGTGGCATCTGGTTTTAGATTAAATTCTGTGTTTGAAATTCCAGACTAGCTTGTTGTTTAATGGCCTAAAACGGTATGTATGATTCTTTTAGTATGTATGAAACCAATATACGCAAAGTGGAAATATTGTAGTTTGTAAACACTGCATACTACGCCAGCGTAAATATCCCACAATGCAATACAGTAGTGACAACAGCAACATAGCAGACAATGGTGGACAGTGACCGAGTTTGCCCCAATGTCAATAACGCTTCCACTCTAGTGTAGGTATAAGGTTTGACTTTGCAAGGTGTGACACTCTGTCAGAACAGTTTGTCCATAAGTGAACGTGTCTCTGCTGCTCCTACTATCAGTACTAGCTCTAGTAGCAGATGCAGACTGTGCTGCGTCTAATACTGCTGCCTTTTACCTCCAGTACCAACAAAAGTAGATGATTTGTCTTCGAATTAGACAAAGAGCGCAGGTGTCGATTGTACCTCGAGCCAGTTGCTCAGCGAAGCACAGCCGACACAAACGGACTTCAGGTGAACAGGCAGGTATGCAAATCATTCCCTTTTGTTCCTTTCAAAGGTCTTTGTTTGATTCTCAGGGATGAACAAGACAAAAGCATGTTTATGAAATTAACTTGACCAACACACACACACACCAAAGCGATCTCTAAAATGCCACTCATATCCGCAGGTACTGCAGTTTTGTTTATTACACATGTGACAGAAGTTCATCGTCACCCCTAAGCGGCGGTTGAATGGTCGTGTTTACCGTTATTTCTGCCCGTCGCACACAAGGAGCATCCCCCTGAGGCTGCCCGTGGGACAAAGCAACAGCAATGCATTCTGGGTGAATGTGTTTATTTGGAGACGATGGGGGGGGGGTGGCGGCAGCGTGGAAGCGAGGGCTGAGAATAAACCTACGACTTGTGACATACGACTTGCAGATATTGAACCCATGTTTATCTTTTTTCTTCTTGAGGGATTGGAAATGTAGTCCAGCCACCAAATTTGCTCAGTCTGGGAGATATAAATATTTCACTTATAAATATTTATACGAACTATGCGGCATCGGTTTTGCCTGAAGAAATACATTAGTCAGTGATCTCTGCTTAAGTGTGAGATTCCCTTCACTGCAAAGCAGAATCTAATAAACTGCACTTTTAGAGCTCATTGGAACCTACTTGATCAGCAATGAAGCAGAGGAGTGTCCATTATGAGTGAGCGGTAATGGTAAAGATTTATGGCAGGCTGAACTGACTTTTTTTGGTCATTTCATTAAGAGAAGAGGGAGAGAAAATGCCAAGAGTATGTTTATAAAAAAAAAAAAAAAAAAAGAATCTTAATGTGAAATGGAAATAATTACTGAATGAAAAGTGTCTAACAGACTTTTCTCAATCCCATGACTTTGTAGAAATGCCTCGAACCACAGGCACCCTGAAAGCACCACAAAACTGGTGCAGTCCTTGAGTGAATGTACTGGAGCTCCTACATTCACACTCTGTTTCCTCAACTGAAAGTTACTGTGTGTCAAACATCTCATTCAGGCTTTTTTTTTCTCTCCCTTTTTAGTTTTCCGCTCTAATTTTCATGAGCAGACCCCACATCACGTCATGACCGGAGGAATCGGCCGTAAACAACGGGTGACTCATTCTGATTACTGATTTTAAAATGTTGATACCAGAAAAGCCTTTCATCCATTGAGGCACATTATTAATGAAGTCTCAAACTTTCAGGCAAGAACAACATTTCTGCCTCAGCGAGTGGAAAGATTTCAATGGAGCTCCCACCAAACGCCAACTTATAAAGACAGCGCGTCTGCCCTCTTGGGGGGGGGGCATGTTTTGGTACACGGATGAGGAGCGTGGCTGAGCGACGTCTGTAATTGGCAAGGAGCGATCGGCCTGCGCGCAAAGATGAGGCCGGATAAGGAGGAAGCTATTTGTACTGACTCTTCAAGTCAAGCTAATTAATTTCAGTCAGACGTGCTTTGGCTTTAATAATGGATTTCGTATTATCAGATTCAGAGTATTTGCATTCCCAAAGACGGCGAGGCCAAATGTGTTGATTTTTACCCACCTTTTGGAGCGGCGAGTAAATGTGTTCATATCCAGCGTGTACTGAAGGAAAATGACATCTTTGAGGGTGCGTTGCTCACATTATGTGAAAGTCTTCCAGCATGTTAATGCAGGACGGTCGCCTGCGTCCTCACCTTCTTCCACAACGGTGAATCGGCTTCACAGCACGTGTGAGAGATGACCGTTTGATCATGGGAGCGTTTCCTAGCACTTCCTGTACCTATCACCTGCTGTGGACAGGATGGAAATAGTTTATCACATTGTAAATATTTAAAGACGTAAAATCAAATATTTATACCCTAAATAATGAACTCGCAGCTCCCAGTCTGTGGCTTTTTCTGTTGGATTTTCCCAGCAGACAATACACAACACAAGTCACCCCTGATTATCTCACCTACAGGCCTTTGATTCATTGTTTTTGTCAGTAGCTGTGAGTAACGGTCTCTCTCGGCACCTTCGTTTTCTGCCTCTGAAACGGATCCCCACGGGAATAACGCAAGCCTCTTTGCTTAATTTGAGTCCGATATCTCACAAGACTCAGCTTCCACGTTTTGCATAATGTCCGTGAACAACGGCCCCGCTTCGGCGTCTCGTCTTGTAGGCGTAGTCCCCAAAAGCGCCCGGTGGAAGCAGGAAATCCCATTTTGAGATCACCGTGAGAGTTCACCTGTGCCAGGCGTGACACGTAACACCGAGCCACGCGCTCACTGCCAGCGTCTGCGTCTCCCTATCATTATCCTCCAAAGGTCACGCAGGCCCACAGTAACAATGGGGGCGCCGGTGACAGATGCAAGAGGAAGGTCACGTCTCACCCGTCTGTTTTTGGAAAAGGTCAGAGAGGCAGTGACACTGTGTGAAACGAAGAGCTGTTTGCGCTGACATGTATGTGCTGTGAATGAAAGACACAGGATATTAAAACCCTGCGCTGTATCTTTTGTTGAGTCACCTTACAAAGTTTTGCCAAAGACAGATGTGACAAAGTTTACAAATGAAAGCCTGTGGAGAAAATCCTGCCATAATTGCACATTTTCCCCTTAAACCTGGATCAGCTTTTTCCCAAACAGGATCACTCTGTCTGTCTCACATAATAGACTCTGGAATTCCAGTATTCTTTTGTTCTTTTTTCATACGAGCGAAGGATTGCGAATGATCTCCAAAGCGTTCTTACCTCCTGACCTTACCGACCGCCGTGTTTACATTCTATACAGGACCTCCAGCCAGCGCGCTGACCTTCTGCCGGCCATATCGGAGGTCCTCGGCTCCCGGGCAACCCGAAGCTGCGAATAGCCCGTTGCGCTCCCTGACTGTCTGACGAAAGGTCTTAAAAATGTTTGATCTCTGGGGCGTTTATGGTCCAGACCAGGATTCACCATACAACACTTCAGTCAGTTATCTTACATAATAAATGGTATAACATCCATTCATCCATACCACTTATCTGAGTCACCCATTAACGTAACCTGTATATATTTGGACTGTGGGAGAGAATCCACACAAGATGAGGACCCCCCCACACACACACACACACACACTGGAGCGTAGAGTCTGAGCCTGCAGGTGGACTGTACATTCGCTCATTTGATTAGATTGTACCGAACACGGTGGCAAGTTTCAGTTTGTGTTCACTGAGCATGAAGAGGAACTTGATGATGATTGTGTTGTGAAATCACTGCAGGCTACGACTGCACCCTGTTCTGTCTTTTGATAAGACTTTTATTCAGCGCTTTTGGCTGCATTCACCTTTAGAGCTGTGCCGTTCCATCGGCTGTATCACCACCTTCACCTCAAGTCATAGTGAGTTCCACCCCGCCCCTGTTTGTAACAGTACAGTAACCTGGTTTTCATGTTTCTAGTAGCATTTACATATACTGGCCAAAGTTGAAATTTGAGATGCAACTGCAGCCATATTGCTTGCACATTAAGCACAAACTGTAACGCCGCTAACATTTGAGCAGCAGCGTGCTATTCGGAGCGTTTGCTGAGATCTGAGCGAGCGAGGACAGCTGAGTAGCCGGCTGTCAGCAGAACCCACTTCTATCCAAATGTAAGAGAAATGCTAATAATTCCAGATCAAGCAAAGATCAGTGAACGACAGTCTTTGTCAGCTATATTTTGCCAGGTTATATTTAGCCATTATTTGGATGCAGGTTCTCTAGGGGAACGCGCCGGCTCCAGTCGCGGTCGATCCGACGTTTGTGCCTAAACTTCAAGGTCTCTGAATCGGGCGGTTGCATTAATACCTTGCCAGTCAGCTGCAGAAGAACCAGATCCACCTCCAAGCGAGCACAGCTTCATCTCCACAATTAAAAATGATTTATTTCCAGGCCCATCTTATCGCTTTATTTTCACCCATCCACCAAGGTTGCTGGATTAAAAGAGTCTATTCCACTTTTAACACTGTGGGGAAATAAGGTGTATTAGAATCCACCTTTTCAAGGCTTTCATATACTGTGCAATGAAAAGAGAAGAGAAGACATTTTTCCACCACTAGAGACACAGAGGTTCATCGAACAATGCCAACTAGACGAAAAGTTTGACTTATTTTATCTGCTATGTAAGAAAAATGTGATTCCAACTTCCCACAATCAGAAGAGGGGGTCATTGCTGAGGTGAAAAAATGTGCTGAAGTAAACAATTTGTGCAGATGCTGTGATTGAATTTCCATATCAAAAGCATAATGTGTATTTGAGCGTTTCCAGTGAGCGCCACGCTGCTTTAGTATTTTCTTTGATGTGGACACATTTGCGCTCAAACAAACACACGACGCGCTCCTCCAGGAGGACCGGACGTCTGTCGGTCCGTCCCGCTTTGAAGAGGGTTGCGGGATCAGTGTATTGACTGTAGTTTTCTCTCCCCAGGAGTACCAGATCGATATTATCTTTGCCCAGACCTGGGTGGACACCCGGCTGCGGTACAACAGCAGCAGCATGCCGCTTCTCACCCTCAACAGGTAGACTGGATGCAAATACATAAATGAGTGAATATTTCAGCTAAACATCGATACCTGTATGGATAATTCCAGCAATTTTTATTGAACTGTTTTTTTTTAATGAAGTGTTGATGCTGTGAGCCTTTCTTTCCTTTCACTGTAGCAACTATTGTTTCACTGTGAATATCTCATTTGAGAACAATATTGTCCTCTGTCTCTCGGGAAGAGCCCTGTAATTAATGGAACAAATTGATTGATGTGCTTTGTTTTCCCGGGTATTTTATGATCCTCTTATCGGGGAGCGGAGCCGCTTCATGCATTTCAGAGAAGTCTGAAGGATTTCAGCAGCGCTCGTCTCTTACCTTCCGCCCCTCTGCCTCTTTGTGTGCCTCTCGTTCCACCAGCAATATGGTCGGCTTAATCTGGCTGCCCGACACCATCTTTAGGAATTCCAAGAACGCCGACTCTCACTGGATAACGACGCCCAATCAGCTGCTCCGGATCAGGAACAATGGAAAAATACTTTACACACTGAGGTAACAGCCTTCATAACGCATGAAAACAGAGTGTGGTATGACCAAAGCAACAGGGGTGTTTGTGTGGGGGGGATCCAACAAAGAAGCGCACACAGCAAATCCCTGACAGGTAGCTCTCACTGCACCTCAGCCAATTATAATAAGTGACCCGGAGCGCCAACACTGATGGCGACTACACCCACGTTCACTGTAATCAGTGTAACGGTGATAAGGATGATGATGATGATGAGATTGATAATAACGAAGATGACGATAATGATGATGATAACTTTGTTTAACAACTTTTAATGAAATTGTTACCAAGCGCTTCAGAAATAAGGACAAACAAAAGGAAGCAGGAAAACGATGGCGATACCGAGTCCGAGTCAGCAGAGCGAAAGAACAGATAATGGCGGCGGAGTGGGTCGTCCATCCATCAAAGCCGCTTCAGTGTGTGAAAGTAGTGTCGTCCCCCAAGTTAGATTCCTCCTGAATGAGGATGTATTGTAAAAGCGATTGTGTACAACTACAGACCGTTTACCATTTACGTAAAGATAACAGGTAAAAGTAACACATAATGTAAGATAAGATACAAGATGATAAAATGAGTGAGAAAGGGCCACACAGTAAAAGTAAGTGTTGAGAGAGGATTGAACAGAGGGCTCTAATTGTGTTCCCTCACATTTTCAACAACCTTAAGCGTCAATTTCACTTTAAAGCTTGTTGTTGTCCTGTATTCATAATTCAAATTTGGGCAAAAGGAGGAAAGTTGCAAGCAGCAACGTACGACCTCCACACTCAGTTTAAACAAACTGCAGCCGGAATGAACAGTAAAATGCAGATTAATGACATCAGTTAGGCGCACGAGTCGGTTTGTGCACGTCAGAGCACCCACCTGCTGTCCCTGAAAGCTTTGCGTGCAGTTTTTACACGTCACATAGGTTGTTGTCGGCACGGATCTTTGCTTTGACTTGAAATTTCAGTTCAACCGAATTTTCTCAGCCCTTCCTAACTAAGATGAGATGGGCAAGACTCCCAGGTCTGTTCTGTTTGTTGACCCCCCTGACTGTGATATCTGCAGCCGCTCCAGGAACAAAAAGCAGAACATTAGTTAATTGTAGCCCCAGTTTGTGCCTCCTCACTCCTCTGGTGTGCTTTTCAAACACACTGGAAGAGAAGGTTCCGGCAGAGTTTGAGGGCGTAGTTACCCTTGAAGTATTTCTCCGTAACACGTCATATTAATCAGTAAATGAGCAACAATCAAAGTTAGGGGGGGAAAAAAACATCCTTAATGATGATTCATCAAGAGTTTAATGCTCAGCTAATTAGCTTCATCAGGACGGAGCGCGTGGTTTGATCAGATTTGATTGAAAGCGGACCGGGAACACAAGCAAACAGCCCCGTTATTAACGACCGCTCGATTCAAATCCCGATTGGTGCAAAGAATATGTGACATCGCTCTTTTCTAAATGAGCCCAGTGTACCGCAAACACGTGTGAAGATCTCAGGGAAATCAGAAAATACAGGAAACTTGTCACGCTTCCTGTCCACAATTGCATCGTCAAATGTCTAAAAATCCAAATATGGCTGTGATTTATGTGGATAAAGAAGCACTATAACATTAACATTTCTCTGCCGGTTGTTTTCTACTCCACATAGATCATAAACCCTTGGACAGAAAATGGGGGAAAAAAGAAAAGTGAGTCATTGAAATCTGCTGAGATGGAAATGTTACAGGGCTTTTTATCCAGAAAAACTGCAGCTCCCCCCTTTACAGCGAACACACCGGGCTTGGCAAAATGGCGGCAACATTAAGGTGGCCAATGGAGCGTTTCTGTACATATGTCAGTGACGGCGAAGAACAAGAAACATTGTCGTGTCAAATAAGTTGAACTGTTCCAACATTTGCAATCATGCTACGAGAGAAAAATGCCAAGCAGTCCCTCTATGCAGGCTCACTGAGTGGCCAGCCTTGAACGTCCTTGTCACTGTTACTGTGAAATCAGTATTTAACAGAGAGGCCAGAATGGGTCCTGCACACACAGCGTACCCTTTAAGAGAATTGTTACGACTCCCGTTCTGCCGGCGTGGCTTATTATCACTTGTACTCCCATAAATTCATTAGACAGTTCCCCCCGCACGTTTTCAAAACTGACATCTGAATATCTGTGTTTTCGCTACAAAGCGTTTCTTTACCTGGAGCAGCAAAGGACAGAAACTTAGAAACTTCTTTCACAACATGTCATGTTTTTCTGCTCATTTTGTTCTGTTCTTTCTGACAGCTTCTCAGTGGTAGAGTAATGACACACGGGGGAGCGTGTGCGTGTGTGTGGCCTTATGACAAAATAACCCTCACTGCGTCTGTCTACAGTACCAAAAAAAACATTCAGGATTTCACTTGACAGGTTCTTTTAGAGTGGAGTGGCACCTGGGTTTACGAACCCTCGAGCTCTGCCATGAGCTTTTTCTGTCTCGGGGATCCAATTTCACCCGAGGATCCGGGATTTGAAAGTAGACCTTGGTCAAATAGCAAACCCCCCTGCGAGTGTTTGTTTTCAGCCCCGCGGAGGTCCAGACGCACAGATCCCGCTGCGTCAGGGGAGCTCGGATCCAATGGATAACGTGCCAAAAGAGACTTTAGCATTTGTTTTATGTGTCAGATAGCGATGCGGCTGACCTATAAGTTAATGGCGTCTTTTGCGCAAACCACAATTGACGTCGACGATGAAACAGTTCTGTCATTCTGAGGGATTTCACACATGAAGCAGGCAACAGAGTGTGATCCCGCACCATCTGCTTTGAAGCCAGTGCTTCCTATACTCTAGTGCAAAAAAAGGGCATTATGGGACGTAAGCAACGACGAGTACGGCACGTTCACACCATGCGCTTTGCAGACTGGGAAATGAAGGATCTGAAGCCTTTTTGGTGGCTTGAATGTGTTTGCGTGAGTATTTATTTTTCTGCGTTTCATTCCCCTCCAGGATGACCATCAACGCCGAATGCCAGCTGCAACTCCATAATTTCCCAATGGACGAACACTCCTGTCCTCTCGTCTTCTCCAGCTGTGAGTATTGGCAATGACGCACACAAACAAATATGTCCATAGTCATGCGTACTGATGCCTGTGTACGCAGTACATACTGAAAGTGTAACTCCTGCAAAAAGAAGTTTCCAAGCGGAGGTAGGGCTTCACGAAGCCAACAATGAGGAAAAGGCTGAAAGTTTTAAAGGCGACATTTAAAGCTGCAGGAAATGGCAGGAGGGACGTGCTTAACGGCAGATAGACACCAAAAAACCACCCTTTTCCTTTGCAATAAGAGAGCCATTTCTGCCAGGGGAGTGCCAAATGCGAGTCCCGCCACGTAAATGTTGACACGACCCCGGCTGCTTACTCGCCAATACCGCAAAAGGTCCTCAGTCCCGAAATGCCTTTTATTTACTGAGAGATCCTGACATTGAAAAGGCTTTTAGGGCCTCCTTAATGAAGGTGTTACAGTTTTAGTAGGAATCATCGATCAGGGCATCTGGAATGCGTAGAGGAGGATATTTACCAGGCTGACGCAAATGATGCATTTATTTATTTTTTAGCGAGGCTTTCACTAAGGCTCCATAGATAAATCATTCCAGCCGCCGCTCTACGAGACCCGATGCCGGCGCTTTAAATGCGGAGAGGAGGAGGCGTCTTTGGAACGGCAAGCGTGTATTCATCTCACAAGAGGAAGGCTGTATGTGAGAAAACACGAGTTAAATAGCCTGAAGTTGTTCAACAAAAAGATCGGAGTGAGTTCAGAAAAATCAATGGGAGATTTTCCAGATATAACTTAACAGCTATCGCTGGCTTCTTCTATCGCATTACACCAGACGGGAGCTGCAATGAGCCAATAATACAAAAAAATCCGGGAAAACGGGCAGGAAGTGAAAAATGACAGGCTGCTGCGCTGACATGTTTCAGATCCAGTTCCCTCTGCAGTAATTTAGTTGAAAGGTCCCATATTCATACTTGTATTTGGAGGCCCTACTTGAACAGGTTGACATGGTTTAATGCTGAAAAATGTGGTGTTGTTGTTGTTGTTGTTATACCAGAAGCGGCCGCTGCAGCTGTTTTCAGCCTCTGTCTGAACGCTCCGTTTTCGAGGAACAGAGCAATGTGCTGCTTTTCTCTCGCCTTCGCCATCTTAACGTTAGCGGGAGCAGGTGTCGGTGAGAAAAAATAACGGCAGACAGCGGGGCGGCTTGGCTGGAGGTGACACGAGCAACGCGTTCCCTTATGACATCATAAGGGGAGCCAAATGTAAATGGTGTGTTTTCACACACATGAACGGAAAGATGGAGCAGGAGTGTAAACAGGATGGAGTTTTCTCATAGACGGAAGGTCTCTAGACACATCGGAGACACAGATTGATGTGAGAGAATTAAAATAGCATTTAGCATAATATGGGAGCTTTAAACTTCCTTTCCCTCCTTCCGTATTTTGCGCCACTGAAGAGAAAGCGAAACTTTGCTGCAGTGAATCTAGACAAACGCAGTAAATCCTCAGTAAATGTCTGCTGACAGTGAAAACATCAGACCTTGAAGTGAGTCTTGAGATTTGTGTAGGTTTTATTGGAGAGTTTTTGAGTCATCTGCATGGTCATATTAAGATTTTCTATCCCATTTAAACACTGACACATTCAGACAGACATTGGTTTATTGTTCCATTAAGCAGTGCCTTATTAAGTGACCCACCCGCAAAAAAGCAGGGAAATCACATCTGACTTGACAGGACAGGTCATTGCGTCGGACCAGACATCCTCCACGACCAGATGTGATTTAATTTCGGAAATAATCATGACCCGATGCCACTACAGACGGCAGTATTTGTTCCAGCTCATTTTTAAACCCTCCTCCAAACATGGAGTTTGGATACATACAGTTTGTTGACGTCGCGACGAGACCGGATGCGACAGTACTGTACATAGTTAAAGCGCAATTCACCACAAATGGGTTTCCATTACGTCTGCAAATCCTTTCACGGAGAGCACAGCGCTAACCCTTTTTTCCGGTCCCAGTTCCCGACCGCGTGAATTAGAAGAGTGTGCGGCCGCAACGGTTGAGCAGCTAACGTGTCCCATGACGCTCCAGCAGTATTGAGCTCCAGCAAATGTCAACCTAGAAGGCTGGGTTTGTATTTGCCGAAGCAGAATACCGTCATGACGGCAACTCGCTAATTTTTCCACCGTGTATTGATAAAAAAACGGCTGCATAATTTCAAGGTCTACGTAAAACATAAGTCGGCCTCTCGGCACAAGCGACTTTATTCAGTAGCGCTAAATCCAAATGCAAGTTGAGGAAGCGGCAAACTTCCATCTTTTCAATGAATTTGAAAGGGTAAATACTAATCCCCTCCATTCCAAACCAGCATAACTGTGCTTTATTGAGGTTTTTGTGATCCAAGAGCCCTCGATAATTGAGGACCAACGGAAATGACACGGGGAGGTTCAAAATGGCCGCGTTTAAGAGGCTTAATGACCTCTCGGAGCCTAACGGAGGCCTCTGGATAAAAGTAAAACTTTGGTAACATAGGGTCTGCGTGTGCTTTAAAATGTGGAGAGCTTTTTTTTCTTGTTGCGCATTTGTTTAGACAGCAGCCCAGACAGCTGTCTGGGAAAATGCAAAGCTGCTCTCCAGTTTTTCCTACGAATCTGATCAACGACAGTATCCATCCATGCATCCATCTCCACGTAACGGAGAACGCGAGCAGCGTCTACTCTGAGGTTGGCTCAGGTCACGGCGATGACATCCGATAAGGAAGCCACACTGGGCTCCTCTCCCGCTTCCCTCCGGCGTCCAAACGCACCGTCCCTCCTATGCCGTAACACGCCCCGCTATCAACCACTCTTGGCACTCCGGGAGCGCGGCCGCTCGCGTCTAACGCCGTAGCGGGCATTTAAAGCGGTCTGAAGTAAATGAGGAGCCTCTCCATTCATTGAGTGAGCTAAAACATTCCAAAGGCCCGGACGACCTCATTAATCTTTGTTCTGAATCGTGAAAATGTTTTGATGGCACATGTATTCCTGACAGATGTTACGCAAGCAATCTGGCACCCTGACAAGCATTTTTTCATGTTGTATTTAGCACGAATGGCTTGGTTTTTATCACAGAGACGCTTTCAAGCAGCTGTATCTTTCTTGTTCAGTTTTATTCAGTGTAGAATTGAGCTCTGTGTAAAAGCCACGAAAAGCCTCAAGTCTGATCACAAGCACTTTGGACCAGTGCAGTTATCCACATCACAGGCAAGCACTTCCTAAAGAACCCCCCCCCCCCCCGCGGTGTTAAATTGGTGCGTTTCCGCCACACATATCATTTACATACCATTACATATGCATATGTCTACGGTTTGATAGACGGAGAGAAGGTTTGATTTGTGTTCCTATGCTTGTATTTCAGGAGTGAGTTTATTTCTGCGTGCGGATCCTCTGTATAGTCACGAGCCTTCCTTTCCACAGACTGTAAATCTGACTTGATAGAAGGTTTTTGAAATGAGAGGTAGATTTAGTCGACGACGGCGGTATTAAAAACGGCGAATCGGTGAAGTTTCGGCAGACTTGCCTGGACATCGCAGATCTGCACGTTAACATTGGCACAGAGTGACTTTTGGAGCAGGCTTTAAGTCCTTTCCGGCACCAAACCAGCCACTAGATGAAAAGGGGGGAAGTATTTACAATTGAACCCGAGAACGCGAACGTCTGCAATGAAATGTGACGACTGTCCATCCACAGTTAGTTTAGATATTTCACACCAAGCAAAGGTGACACAAAGCTGCTACTCAGCCCGTCCTTTCAGTCGTCGTCAAGATTTTGGACGCAAGCGGTGGACCGACGGACTGTTTTTATTCCTAAAGCCATGCTGGCAGCTTGTTAAAGTAACGCATATGTATTCAAGCCTTATTGTGCGTGGCATACGGGCTAAAAGCAATGAGCTGTGTTGAAAAGATGATCATCATAGCAAACCTGATGCAATGATTTGCTCCCTCTATAATTGTTGTAACTGAGCCATTTTGTGTCAAGCGAAGCGCAGAATAAAGTACATCCCAGTGGCGTGGAAGCATCTGAGTCATCCATTTAAAGATGTAATCAGTAGTTCTCAGTCACTCCAGGCCGAAAAAAGCAAAAGCTAAGGACCTCCATCACGACCGCCACAGAGCTCGTTTCGTTTTTTGAAACCCGACCGCAGGGGTTCTGGAAGGATCAGCGTTCACAAGTTGCCACTGTGATTTTGTGCACTTTCCAGCTCTTTTGTTTTCACTTTGACAAAGTCATCTAAAAATGGTCTACTTTTGGGCGTGTAGACCGAGAGAAATAACGGCGAATGGTTTCAGTCGAAACGTACTCCCCAAGCAGCTGACGCTGGAAAGAAACCGTTACTGACCTTCTGTCGAGGTATAGCTGTTGAAAAGAGTGTGCGTTTTGCAATAGGTGGCGAAAAATGTGCTTAGAGTCTGCCGTTTTCTTTCCCCTCACTTTCCGATAAGCGATGTTCAGCAAGCACAGTGTTCTGTATTTCAGACCAAAGTGTCATTTGAAAAAGTCCTCTCACAGCCACATGCACTCATACAGGAGGTTAAAAAGCACGGGCGCCACATTTAAGACAAGCTTAGCAAGCTTCCGAGGTTTAGAAAAAGAGAAACGTCTGCAAACGATCCCGACGTGGTAAATTGCAGTCAGTGCAGCACAACTGCAGCGATTGCGGTCGTCGGCGCTTCCACGCGAAGTACTGTTGTACATATACCACCGCAGCCTCGCCCACTGCTGGCATACACATATTTGGCGTGGCAGCAGAAGCGTTCCAATGCGCAGCTCAAGATTTGAGACTTAATGACGTTCCTATTACCACTCCCCTGGGAATCTCCAAAAGCACCCTAATTTTGAGTGCGGTTGAATGTGATGCTTTTGTTAAGGTGGTTTAAAAAATGCAATTGTTGTTCAGGGGAATGACTGATGGTTTGTTGTAGTGATGTGGCCATTGTATTGAGTATTTGTCAAGAACCTGTCAACCATTGTTGTAGACTAAGAATGAAACCTCTGGCCCGTTTACCGTGCGCATAGAATGAGTCCTAAGTCGATGTAGGCGAGACATTCCAGGCCAAAACGTAGTGGTTTTCACGCACCGGTCAGGTGTTTTTTCACACGAGTCAGACAATGTTGGAAATGCACATTTGGGTGTTTATTTTCCCGCACTTTGGGAGAAAAGTCCTTCATCGCCCGATGCAAATAACCAAAGAGTTTTTGTCACACTGTGAGGCTGAAATGTCCAATTCAGCAGCACGTACAACAGATCACAGTCCCTTACACGATGGATCTCATATTAGCTTTGTAAAAACATGCAGAAAACAGTGTTTTGCGATTGTCCTCTGTTAAAGGTCCAATATGTCAACGAAATGAACCAAGAATTTCGAACGTGGTTGATCCAATGTTGAGATTTGTCTTGTGGAAAAGTATGTAAATGAGCGTGTGTGTATTTGATCACGCAATGCATGATTTGAATATTGAAACCTAAAATGTCCAAGTTGCAATCCAAAATAGTGAGGTAATCCTCTGGGGAAGTGTCATCGCGATATGTTGCAGCCAAAGTTTTGACTGTATTCACCTGTAGCAGCTCCCGTAAGCACCCTATGGCAATGAATCCCATTGAGTCCTCTAAAGAACAATGTTTTACTTCCCGACGAGCCTCCCCGCTTCCTCTTCTTTGTGGATGCCTAAGCTATTGTATCTGTTACATTTGTTTTGCGTTTAAAGTGGCCTTTCATTTTCCCGCCAAAGATCAGTGTATTGTAATAAAGCAGAGATTCAAGAGCATCGTTGAGTTGTAGGTGAAATAATTCTCCAGAAATAGAGATTTGAAGACTAAAGAATGCACGGCATGACGAGAGTTAATATTTGTTCACCATAGGCGCACTAGAGCAGATTCCAAGCCCACAAGCGAAGCGTTGTCACCGATTTGGTCTGCGGTCCACCGAAGTGGCGACGGAAACCTGTAAATGTATGTAAACGATGCCTGGAATGGAAACTGCATTCTGTGGTCGTCCCACACGACTAACTGTGGCCCGTGTGCGCTTTCCAGATGGCTACCCCCGAGACGAGATCGTGTACAAGTGGAGTCGAAACTCGGTGGAGACTTCGGACCAGAAATACTGGAGGCTTTACCAGTTTGATTTCATGGGGCTCAGGAACACCACGGACGTGCTGACGACGACGGCAGGTAAGAGAGCGGGCGACGAAAGGCGAAGAAAAAGGTGAAGAACTGTGGCCCCGGTCCCAAAAAAGCAAGGCAAACGGTTGTATTTGGCGCCGTTCCGACCTCCAATCATGTCAAAATTGTCCATAGCCATAAATGTAATTGTGTAACTCCAAGCTGAAAGGTCCTAAGTATTCCCCTCGGGCGTAAGGGCAAATAGGTTTTTCCAGTGACATTAACGATGAAGCTGAAAGATTAAAAAGGAAGTTTAATGATTCAGTCCTTTTCCGTCTGTCTTCCCACGCCGTCGGCGCTGTCATTAGGCCTGGCGTTGTGCGATTAGATTTAGGCTTGTTGTTTTGGATGCAGCGGTAGGTGGAGAAACGGCGCCGGTCCAACAACAGGTGCCAGTCATCGTACCCCCAACCGGTTCCTAATCCATTTGTAACGCCTTCACGCGACCCTCCAAGATAAAGAGAGATTGTAAGGGCTTAATAAGGGCAGCATTACGTACGAGGGAGACGACGCCGGGAGCGTGGACCCCCGTTAACCTTGTTTACGAGTTGCGTCCCGGCACCGTGCAGTCTTTTGTGTTTGGAGAGACGCGCTCGAGGTGCGCCCAACGTGACCTCATTTGGCTTTGTAAAAGCTCAACCTGCGCTCGTGAATATTGCAGGAAGAGGAGCAGTCGGCACGATGAGGAGAGGGCTAACGGGGAGCGGCAGCGAACGACGAAGGAGGTCAGCGGCAACGAGTGGAGCTTAATTGCGCAGAGCACGGTAGCGTTTGCTCGGACAGCGAAAGGCGACAGCTCAATGAAATGTTTGTTTTTGAGTGAAATGATGTCGTTGAACTGCGCGAGCCACCGAGAAGACTGAGGAAGCACGGTCTTTGTACGTAAACGGCCACGAAGGTACGTTTGTTGGCGAGCGACGAGCGCCTTCATCCGCAGACACAGCGACGGCCATGTAAATTGTCTGTTTTCCCGGACTCCCGCCGTGTGACGAAAACCCAGCCGAAGTAATTTAGTGCCGAGATGCTGAAAAGCAACAGCAAACCTACACACGTACCTCACGCCGCTCCCGAAAATGAGGCGTTTTGTCATTTATCACCTGGTTTCTTACCTGGTTTGTTGTTCCGGGTTTGACTTGCAGGAGCTCCATCTCCACACGTGTGACGATGAGATCCCCGGCTCAAAATACCTGTCATGAATTGACAAAGTTGGAAAGCGCTGCGTCTGTGTTCCTCTTTGTCCCTTATTTCCCTGCGCGCGCCTCATCCCTCATGTCGCATAAACACAGGAGGTACGGGGCTGTTTTCACGAGGGCAGAGCGGCCAGATCCCCGGCCACAGCGCCACCGGGGACCTCTGGCGCCAATCCACCGTTCTTGTCAATTGAGCGGCGTCCCGTTGAAAAGGCCCCAATGTGGAATCCCAAACACTTTGTTGTATCTCTCCTGGCAGAAATTCCCCCCAAGCTCCCACGACGCTTTTTTGTCGGCGGGTCCATTGAAGAAACGCGGACGTCGCGTCCACCCCGGCAATGTTTGAAGCGGGTTTTTGTAAAACACGTGCAGCGAAATAGCTGACAATCCCACGCCACGTCCTCTGATTGCATCACGGATCCCAATAGCGACGTTCTATTTGACGTTCCCCCTGTACGCGCCGTACGAGATCCTCGATCCATCCTCGAAGCGCACTCGCTAAGCTGCAGCTGCAGCAGATGACACGAAAGCCACAGCTTTGGACGCGTCGACTTGTCGAGAGAACAGGGGGGCGCGAAGGGCTCGTAGCTGTCTCCCGAGCCAAAGTACAAGAGAGGCCAAACTGCGTTCCTCTGTGGAGCGCAAGTGCGGAGTAGCAGAATGCGAGTTGGACCGGCAAGAAGTATCTTTAATGCATAATGCGTTGTTGAGACGAGGTGGAATTGAGAGCTGCTAAGTGTTTTGACTGAAATGGTCCTTTTTCCACTTGACTGTCATGAATGTTGTATGTTACTGTTGAGGGGGGATGCTAAATGTCGAAATGTGTGGTGATGTTTTTGAAATGCTACCCTATCGCTAATGTATTAGTCCCATTCCTCTTGTCAGTGCTGTAGTTGCTGTTTGTTTTCTCTCTCTCTGTGTGTGTGTGTGTGTGTGTGTGTGTGTGTGTGTGTGTGTGTGTCTGTCCAACCTCCACCCAACAGAAAGACGGCCACCTCTGAGCCCGGTTGTGTTTGAGGTGTCTTCCTGCCACTGTTGCCTCATGTAATATGTGATGCTGACTGTTCTGAATTGGTGGTTTCTAAATAAAGATGGATTGATTGAATGATTGAAGAGCCATTCCTGAAGGGGACATCGTCCTCCTGAAAAAGCGCTTTAAAAGAATGTTGCTGCTTATTTCCTGTGGGCCATACCTCCAGCAATGCCGTTGGCAGGAGCCAATTGGGGTCATCTACAGCTGGCTGACACGTGCGTTTGCGTTTAGGTGAGCTCTCCCGAGCAGCTCGTTCCTTTAGGCGAGCGACCACTGGCTCTGTTTGAGAGCTAGTTCTCTCCACAGACATTCCCACTGAGCGCTAATGCGTGGGGTCGGTAAGCAGTCGAGCACTGTGACCAATATGGGGTGGGGACACTGGAAACCAGATGGCTATGCGCCACAGTTGTCATTGTGACGTCCTTGAAAAGTGTGACAGTGAAAGCGGTGCTTTGGTCCCCGTTGTATTATTGTATGCGATATCACAAGATCATCGACGGTAAAGCAACAGCGTCGGAGGTGGTTTGAGCTTGTTTGGCCCTAAATGAGGTGTCAGCAGGTGCGAGGAGCCAGCAAGGTGGTTTTGTTGTCGTTTTCCTGTGCAGCCAAGCTCCAGCGGCGGAGCGCCAAGCAAGCCGCGAGCCATTGGTGTCGGTGAAGATTTGGGAAAAGTGATTTGACAGTAAAGAATAGCGAGCGATTGGCACAGGCTTTTGACTGTATAGCGTGATGTTGTTCCAAGTAAAATGTGTCCCACGTGTGAGGTTTTTCCCAGGAAGGGGCACAACAGGAGTAGCGCGCCACGGCTGCGGAGTGAAAAATGGGTCGTAGGGGCGTTCGGGGCCGCGGCGAGCGGCAAGCAGACGACGTCTCTGTTACCGATGTTTGGGCAGCCAGCGACGTAGGAGGCAGCGTGTGCACCGGAGATGTGGATCGTGAGGAGATTTCCAGCATTGAAGTAAATGCTAAGTCCATGTGTTGAATCTGGTCCTGTGGCGATGAGTTAAAGGAAGAAAAGTGGAGCGATGACCGCAACAATAATGTTGTGTCATCCATGTGTATGACTAAGATTTTCCCTGCCCCCTCCAAACAGCGAGTGGACCCGAGCGCACAGCACGCCAGCGCGTCGACAAGCAGGCGAGCGGGGCTCTTAAGTATTCCTTAGGAGTGTGTAAACAGAGGGGTTTTGACTGCGGTAACAGAATGTAAAGACAGGGCTCGTTTGCTCCAATGCACAGACGTGTCCCCAGCACTGTAGACAGTGGACGTGGGAATGTGAATGTTTGCAGCCTCCACGCAGTCGCGAATGCAAGGTAAACGGTATGCGCAAGAATGAGGCCGACCTTCCGTGCACGAAAGCGTCAAGCGAACCATTGCGCGAGCAGAAGAGCGCGGACGTGAGCCGTGGCAGCGTGTGGCGAAAGTAACAGAAGCTCCAATGAAGCGTTGTTTGACGTCCCCCCGTTGGTGTCCAAAATGAAGCTTTTGGACCGCTTCCACTCCATGTCGGACCTAACGGGGTGGCTAAAATGATGTTTGTCGACGAAGTTGTCAGTGTGTATTTTTTGTGGGCGTTTAGCCTCGTGCGATTAAGATAGCCTTTGCGGTTGCATTGCTTAGGGGAGGAAGGTAAACGAAGTGGGTCATTTGCAGTTGTGTTTGTGATCTCCAGCGAGCCGTTTGGCAATGCTTTTGTACCTGGAGACTCCTCTCAGAATGAGCGTTGCACAATAGACGTCATCCGATGTTCCACTCCAAACAGCGCGGCGGACAATGTAGAAAGGGTGTGCGAATGCAAAGTGCAAAGCAGCTCACGGGTCCGTGTTGTGCTGCGGTCCACATGAGCCACCGTGTTAGTGGTAAACACTGGTGTGCACCTGGTGATTCAAAATGGTGATTTGAAATGTGCGCAGAGCGTGAGGCGAGATAGAGCTGCGAGCGGAGGACAAAAGGTGTTCCTCTCCAGATGTTTTCTTCAATCTGACCTGTTTTTCAAGCCAAATGCCTGAGTGGCAGCGGACGGTCCAGCAGTATTTTTCAGTCGTATTTAAAGTGATGTGACGTGTGGAAGTTTGTCAGGGGTTACTGAACAATGTGTTTTTGCGGTCCATACGTAGCTGGTGCTGTAAATGAAGTGTTGCAATAAGAAGCGTCCCACTTAGCGTCGCTCTCCTTGTTTTCCTTCCCCTCACACAGCCAGCGTCACCGGAGAAGTGCGTCGGGCTCCACGATGGTGTTTGTCTTGTGCAGATTGTATCGGTGTTGCTTGTTTCCAGCCAGCTCCTTTGTTACCTGTGTGCCTGGCTGCCTGGTCATTCCAAAGTATCAGAGAAGAACCTGAAGGCGTTAAATGTGAAATGTGCTTTTGAGTGTGGTGCCAAAGTCGTTGGCAACCTGGAGCGGTGTCAGTTGAAGGTTGTCTGTATGGAGAAGATGAGCCTAGCATGTGAGCAATATTTTGTTTTCCCCTTCCAAATCCAGGCTAACCCAAAGGATGGCGCTTCAATAAAAATGGCGTTCTATTTGAGACATGTTGTTTTCCTTTGTGTTTGCACTTGTACTCCGAGTTGAAGCGGTTGAGTATTGGTTTAATTGGAGTCAAGGCCCGTCCAGTCCACGTGTTGACATTGTATGGAGGTAAGGTAAAAAGAAGAGTTTTGTGAGTGGAGCAGCTTCCAAGGCCCTTTCCAAGTGTTGAGGAGAATGTAAGTGTGTTTGAGTGAAATGTGGCTTGTTGTGACCAAGCAAAGCGGCGCAGCCGCCCAGTGTGTGGTTTGTGTGCAATTTTGAAAATGCCAGACCGTCTAATAGCTGTAATGTTGCGGTTGTGTCAACAGGCGACTATGTGGTGATGACGGTGTACTTTGACCTGAGCAGACGGATGGGCTACTTCACCATCCAGACGTACATCCCGTGCATCCTGACCGTGGTCCTCTCGTGGGTGTCGTTCTGGATCAAAAGCGACGCCACACCAGCGAGGACCGCTCTAGGTACACACAGCGACACGCACACTTGGTCCTCTGATAATGTGGCTCCAAATGTTCCTACTACTGATCATTGTTAGCGAGCGTGTCATACTGTCGTGTCCCGTTAGCGGTCCTTGTTTTTCTTTGTTGCGGCGTTAGTTTTGTTTGCATGACTTGTGAATTGTTTTCCTGTCCCAGTGCATGCTTCCCACGAGTGAATTTGCTGTCGTGTGGATGTTTGAGATGGCAGTGAAGGTAAGAGATGGTGTTTTGTAATCAATGCTTAGTTTGATAGTGTGCTTGAGGTTGAATGTAAATGTCATTTAGTGTGAATAAAGTGATCCAGAAGTTTCAAGGGGTAAGAATCTTTTTTTTTGTACTGTGACGGTCGACCGCACCCGCACCCGCACCCGCACCCGCGCCCACGACTAAGACCAAGAGCATACTCATACTCACACTCACTCTCACACGTGACACTTTGACTATTCAACTTTATTTATTTATAGTGCTTTACAAAGTTCACTGAAATAAACAAGTGGAAGCTAATAAAGACTCCAGCAGTCGATGAGGCCAGTGGATCAGTCCCAGGCGTCACCTGCCCTTTATGATCCTCCTTCTTCGGGAAGGAAAAACTCCAAAAACCCAGTGGGAGCACCACAGTGAAGGGACGGACAGGCTGGAGCCTTGGACAGACGCACATCCATTGGCTGCTGGAGAACCACATCAGCAGGGCCAGGACCAGGATCCATAGGAACCAGGGAACCACATCAGCGGGACCGGGACCAGGACCCACAGGAACCACAGAACCACATCAGCAGGGCCAGGGCCAGGACCAGGATCCACAGGAACCTGGGAGATGAGAAAGCACAGAAACGCTCCGGGGAAGGTAGCAAGTTAGAGGCAGACATTAGGCTGACATGAGACATAATGATGGAGAGGAAGAGGAGGAGAGAGAATAGAGGAGCTCAGTGCACCGTAGGAGTCCCCCAGCAGTCTGAGCCTATAGCAGCGGAACTAGGGGCTGGTCTGAGGCCTGAGCCAGCCCTTAAATATATGCTTTGTCAAAAAGGAAGGTTTTTAGTCGACTCTTAAATGTACAGAGGGTGTCTGCCGCCCGAACCCAAACTGGAAGGAGATTCCACAGGAGAGGAGCCTGATAGCTGAAAGCTCTGCCTCCTCAACTACTTTTGGAGACTTTGGGAACCACCAGTAGACCTGCATTCTGGGAGCGCAGTGCTCTAGTGGGGTAGTACGGTACTATAAGATCTTTAAGATATGATGGGGCCCGACCCTCAAGAGCCTTGTAGGTGAGGAGAAGGATTTGAAACTCTATTCTAGATTTGACTGGAAGCCAGTGAAGAGAAGCCAGTACAGGACAAATGTGGTCTCTTCTTTTAGTTCTCGTCACAACACGAGCAGCGGCATTCTGGACCAACTGGAGAGTCTTTAACCACTTATTGGGGCGGCCTGATAGTAAGGACTTACAATAGTCCAACCTAGAAGTGACTAATGCACAGACTAATTTTTCTGCATCATCAGTGGATATGATGGGCCTGATTTTAGCAATATTACGCAGTTCTAGAAATCTGTTTAATGTGGGAGTTAAAGGACAAATCCTGATCAAATAAGACTCCCACATTCCTCACAGTGGAGCTGGAGGCCAGAGTAATGCCGTCCAGAGCAGTTAAGGTAGTGGAAAAGCTGTCTCTGAGGTGTCTGGGGCCCAGCAAAAGAACTTCACTTTGATCTGAATTTAGCAGCACAAAGTTGCTGCTCATCCAGGACTTTATGTCCTTAAGGCACATTTGAAGTTTAACCAACTGATTGGGTTCATCTGGCTTTATTGATAAATACAATTGTGTATCATCTGCATAACAGTGGAAATGAATGGAGTGCTTCCTCATAATATTACCCAGAGGAAGCATATATAAGATAAAGACTATTGGTCCAAGCACTGAGCCTTGTGGAACTCCATGTCTAACCTTAGTGTGGACAGAGGATTCCTTATTAATATGTACAAAATGAAATCGATCTAATAAATACAACTTAAACCAGCTTAATGCGGTTCCTTTTATACCGATGAACTGTTCCAGTCTCTGTAACAGGATGTGATGGTCGATGGTGTCGAAAGCGGCGCTCGGGTCGAACGAGACCAGGACGGAGAGAAGTCCTCTGTCTGATGCCACGAGGAGGTCATTTGGAACCTTCGCCAGTGCTGTCTCTGTGCTGTGGTTCGCTGTAAAACCTGACTGAAAATCCTCAAATAGACGATTAGAGTTTAGAAAATGACACAGCTCATGAGCTACAGCTTTCTCCACGATCTTGGAGAGAAAGGGAAGGTTGGATAGAGGTCTACAGTTAGCTAACACACCTGAATCAAGAGTAGGCTTTTTCAGGACAGGTTTAATTACTGCTACTTTAAAGGACTGCGGTACATAGCCTGTTAGTACAGACTGATTTGTCATATCCAGTAAGGACGTGTTCATTAGGGGCAGGACCTCTTTAAGGAGTCCAGTAGGAATGGGGTCTAGAAGACGTGTTGACGATCTAGATGAGGACATTATTGAGGTCAATTCGGCCAGATCAATTGGAGAAAAACAGTCCAAGTACACATCAGGTCTAACAGCTGTTTCTATGATTCCTAGGTTTGAGGTTGGACCAGACCCTGTTGAGGGCAGGAGGTGCTGAATTTTGTCCCTAATAGTTAGGATTTGATCATTAAAGAAGCTCATCAAGTCGTTACTGCTGAGCTCTAAAGGAACACGAGGATCAATGGAGTTCTGGCTCCTTGTCAGCCTGGCTATTGTGCTAAAAAGGAATCTAGGGTTGCTTTGATTTTCTTCGATTAATGAGGACTAGTAGGCGGCTCTGGTGTTACAGAGGGCCTTTCTATAGGTTTTAAGACTATCTTGCCAGATTAAACGGGATTCTTCCGCTTTGGTGGCCCGCCGTGTCCTTTCTAGCCTTCGTGAGTGTTGCTTAAGCTCACGTGTCTGGGAGTTATACCGGGGAGCTTGTCTCTTTTCTTTAATTCACTTCTTTTTTAGAGGGGCCATAGAGTCTAGTGCCATTCGCAGTGAACCTGCAGCACTGTCGACCAGATAATCCATTTGGGAGGGGCTGACATTAGCATGGGGGTCGTCCGCAGCACGGGGACACGCTGGCTGAAATACTGAAGGAATCGCCTCCTTAAATTTGGCAACAGCGCTATCAGATAAGGATCTAGTGAGGACCTCTCTGTCATATAGACCATAGTCCTGTAGCGAGAAATCAAATGTTAACAGGTAATGGTCTGATAGAATAGAGTTATGTGGAAAGACTGTTAACTGTTCCATTTCAACACCAGAAGCCAAAACAAGGTCAAGAGTGTGGTTAAAACAGTGAGTGGGTTCATTGACACTCTGGGAGAAGCCAATTGAGTCCAGTAGTGAGACAAAGGCAGTGCTAACACTATCATTATCATTATCCACATGAAGATTAAAGTCACCTACTAGAATCACTTTGTCCACACTGAGGACTAAGTCAGTGAGTCAAGATAAAAACTCTGAAAACTCAGTTAAGAATTCAGAGTACGGACCAGGAGAGCGGTACGCTGTGACGACCGACACTGGTTTTACAGTTTTCCAGGTTGGCTGTGAAAAACTAAGAGTAAGACTTTCAAAGGAGTTAGAATTGAGTTTGGGTCTAGGTTGGACTATTAAACTAGAGTTGAAGATTGCTGCAACTCCACCTCCACGTCCACAATCTCTGGGAATAGGAGTATTAGTATGACTGGGAGGAGTGGCCTCATTAAGGCTAACGTACTCCTCGGGACGTAGCCAGGTTTCTGTCAGACACAATAAATCAATAGGATGGTCAGATATCAGATCGTTTACTAAAACAGCTTTGGATGGCACAGATCTGATGTTTAAAAGTCCACATTTCACTCTCCTGTCCTGTTTCATAGTATCAATGGTGGTATTAACTCTGATTCAATGTTGATGTTGAACTCCTCTCCTGTTGGACTTAATAGATCTAAATGATCTGAGTGGTCGGGGGACAGACACAGTCTCTGTGGGATGTTGGGTGGGTGACTGTTCGAATGGAGGAGCAGAGAAGTGTGGAAGACTGCAGCTCTGCCTCCTGGTCTTGACTCTGGATTGTCAGGTTTTAGGACTAATAAACTTCGCCATATTTCCAGATAAGAGCGCAGCTCCGTCCAAAGTGGGATGGATGCCGTCTCTTCTAATGAGACCAGGTTTGCCCCAGAAAGACTGCCAATTGTCTATGAAGCCCACATTGTTAGCTGTTACCTCAACAGCCAGCGGTTAAATGATGACATGGGCTGTACGTGTCATCGCTGATCAGGTTGGGCAGGGGACTAGAGAAAACTACGGAGTCCGACATTGTTTTGGCAAAGTTGCACACCGACTCCACATTAATTTTAGTGACCTCCGATTGGCGTCATCGGGTGTCATTAACGCCGATGTGAATTACAATTTGACCAAATCTACATTTAGCCTTCGCCAGCAGTTTTAAGTTTGACTCAATGTCGCCCGCTCTGGCCCCCGGGATGCACTTAACTATGTTCGCTGGTGCCGCTAGCTTCACGTTCCTGACTATGGAGCTTCCGATGACCAGAGTCTGTTTCTCAGCGGGTGTGTCACTGAGTGGGGAAAATCGGTTGGAAACCTGAAGGTGGTGGTGCACCGTGGGCTTCTCCTTGGGACTATGTTTCCTCCAGACAGTCACCCAGCCGCCCTGGTTTCCCGGCTGCGCGGGAACCGCCGGGGGAGTACGAGCTAAGCTAGGTCGGCCCGCACCGGCTACTGGGGGCTGGCTAGCTACAGCTGACTTGTGCTCCATGGTGCGGAACCGTGTCTCCAACTCACTAAGCCTCGCCTCCAGTACAGCAAATAAACTACATTTATTACAGGTACCGCTTTCGCTAAAGGAGGCCAAGGAGTCACTAAACATATGGCACACTGAGCAGGAGACAGCGGGAGACTGAGAGGGAGAGAGAGAAGCCATTTCAGTGGTTTTAGTTTTTTAGAAGCTAGCTAGTGATTTAGGTAAAGACTACAGAAATAACGACATTATCGCCACAAGAAGTGAGAAATATGTGTGCGGGTTTGTACATTTAAATGGACAGCTGGTGGTTAAGACAGTAAAGCGTGAAAATAGATCCAGTGGAGAAAAAGGAATGACAGACGCTGTTGATAGCGCAGTACGCGGAAACTCAGATAGCCGGAAATGGCGCTTACCGTAACGGGAAGGAAGTTTACTTACCTGAGTAAAAAACATACTACACGTACTAAAGTCTTCAGCTGACTCGTCGACACACAAGCCAGGCACGGTGTCTGTCCAAACTTGGTCGTGATGACGGCACCGCAAGACTGAGGACAGAAGATCGCAATCGTGTCACATCCACTCATGAAGGTGGCCTCATACGTACCCCGACTCCTGTTACGCATATGGACGAGATCTTCGGACGACAATCCCAAAGGAAAGTCACGCTGCATCTCAAGGGATTTGGCAAAAACAACATCGTTGGACATCGGCAGGCACCTCAAAACCTGAAGGGAAGAACAAAGGTCTTTGGACAGATGACAAACACCGTCATAAGAGCGCAACTACTATCGGGAAAAAGGGGCGGCGGCCGTCAAGTCGGACAACCGGGACTAAGAGCCGCAGGAACCTGAGACACGAGGGAGTTCCCCGGCAGTCAAGGAGCCAGCCCTAAACTAGAAGCTTTAGCAAAAAGGAAGGTTTTTAGCCAAATCTTAAAGGTAGACACTTTTCACACGTGCCTGCTAAAGTATCCCTGGACCCAGCTCCACACAACCGCAGTGTCTTTCCAATCGTCTCCACAACAATACGTGACACCCGGTCCTCGCCGACACATTGGATCGTTCGCTAGATAATCCTAATTACATTGACGAGCTCATTGTTCCACAGCTGCTTTAACTTAATTGAATCTTCTTCATTCATTTCAGACAGTCAAGTGGTTAACATTGGCAGCTCGTGATGACGTGCACATTTGACACGGTCGAGCCTCGTCGACATGGAACGATTCTATGCTCGCCTGCGTCAAATGGGTGTGTTCGGCAGCATCCCGCTCTCTCGCGTGCATCGGATCGATATAGGACTAGGGATTGAACTGGCCAAATGACACATCGCAACAGCTAACTACAGGTTTCGCAAACCACACGCACATTTAACCCAGGGAGCCCGCCAATTCCACAGTCGCACCCGCCGCAGCGCTTGGGACTCGGTGCCTTGCTCGCTGGCTTTTGGGGGAAGGAGGTGACGCTCCGGCTCGTTCGCCTCCACCGCCCAAATCTCCTCGCTTGACCCGACAACTCGACCTCGATCCGTGTCGCTGCATCGAGCCGCAACTCTGAAGGACTTGAATTCCTGCCTGCCGCCCGCCTCGTATCGCGCCAGGTCTACTGGGCCGTCTCTGTGGTAATAAACACGTTTTTCAGTGGACTTCTGTCCGTCCTTATTCCTTATCAAACCCAAAGACAAAACTTTGCTCTTACTTGAACAATACAGTTGGCTCGTCTTACATCAAATTCAATAACAAGCTAGCGTTACTGGGCCAAATGGAGCCTTTCCTCTCGTCTCACTCGTGAAAGCTGATCGCAACGCATTGTGTTGACCTCCTCCCGCTTTATGCTCTTCGGCTGATGAGAGTTGAACATCAAAACGGTGTGAAGCAGATGACATCGAGAGAGACGACGGCACACGTTATTTTCAGACTGTGCTGAAATACAACGGCTCTCTTGCTCTTTACTAAAAGCTGATGAAGAAGATTGCATTCAAAAGTGCTTGTCCGTGTTATGTCCCTTTTAACATACATACAAGAGCCTTGACTACACACTTTTACACCACTGTCAGAAAAATGGAGGGACGTTACACACGCTCGCAACGACTGCGGCTCTTATTTCATGTGGAGGTCGACCCGCAAAAAACAACCACGGTCGATGAAAAGCCTGGGATCTCCCTCGGACAACGGGGAGCGCAGACGAGCGGGCTGTCTCGCTCCCGATAAACATCCGCGTTCGGCTCGACGACTCAAAGTCGTTTAGCCTTTCTTCTCTAGGACCTCGCACCCCTTTTCAGGTCGGCCTGGGATTGAATCCCGAGGCTCAAAGGGGACAGGAGAGATAAGAGGAAGAAAAGCTGGGTGCAACAGAGGGACAAAACCGCACTGGAAAGCAAAGTGAAGGCCTCTGGCGTGGAGCGGCGGGGAGAAATGTCACAAATATGGGGGGGTTAGTTGCAAGTCCAACAAAAAGGCAGGTGATGCCGCTGCCCCCACCTCAAGCCGGTGCATCTTGACAAGCTGCTAACGTCTTTCAGGTGGTATTTCCTAAGAGCTGTCGCTCGTCTGCTACTCCTTCAGCGACACAACAGCGGTGGGGTGGAAGGAAGAGAAAGGAGCACGCGATGATTCCCATTAGACCTCCATCTCTGCACCTCAAATGGGTCTTGACAGTGATGCAGAGGGTGGTTGATGGAGAAATAAACCTATCGGAAGCCACAAGTTGAGGATGTAGAGCTCGAGAGGGTAACGGACAAGTGTGACGTGGAACTTAATTAGACTGGGCGGTAACATCTATCGTTACGCCGTACAGCAGTTACCCACGGTCGCTTTGCATAGTGTTCGCTCAAAACACTACATTTTCAGCCTTGCTGGCCACCCTCACCTTCTCCTTTTTGCCTGTACAACATTGCATCGCTTGATCCTTAACAGACATCTAATATGTGTCCTTGGATGCAGTTTTTCAAACAACTGATTCAGTTGGTCTTGGAAGGACTATGCTACTTTTCCACAGTTGCCACTGGAACTATTTTTAAACAAACGCAACCATCCACGACCCTCCTTGGTTGCATTGATCCATCTCCCAGGTGCAGGGGGGACTGAGATACCGTTTCGAAACCAAGTCTTTCCTCTGTCAGAGCTGTCATTCACACAAACTCTTGCATTGGGTGTAAGAGCTGACGATGTTCCTCGTGGGAGCCCTGGCAACAAGGCGGTGACTTAAACACAGGTGGTAGAGACGCATCGGTCCCTCGCGCTGTGCCGTCAACACTGGAATGGAAATCGGATGCTCCGTTCGCCACAGGGACAAAGTGGCTAGATGATCCGCTATCTTTTCCTCCCCGAGCGCTTCGCACCTCGTACCATCTCGTGGGAGTTGTCGTTACTTATGGCTAAATAAAATGAAGGACGCCGCGAGGTCGCAATTGTGTTCCTATACTGCAATTAAAGCATCACTTCAAGGAACTTCTGCCCCCGTATATATACGTCGTGATCTATACCGAGCTGTCTGTCAGAGAATACGTGGCTGACTCAATACATTAGAGAGGACAGTAGGCTCACCGCAGGCTGTTTAGTTCAAAGTGTCTGCTCGGTGAGACGGGACTGATGGGAGGCCGTCGGACTGATTACGTGCGGGGAGGATGTGGCTTCGACTCAACGCCGCTACGATGTGCGTGAAACACCTTGAATCGCATTGGATTCAAATTGCCACGTGGAGCGTTTTAACCTCAATCGCTAGCACGTTAATTTGAAAACATCAGCACAATTACCGTCAACAAACGAGCTCTCACAGACGACGCTGTCGGCTCCCGTGGACGCTGCATTTTGCCTGGTGCTCGTGGTGGAAATTCAGCTGGAGTGCTTAGCGCTTCAAACTGGAGAACGCCTTCACTCCTGCAAATAATACACATTTTTAGTCCACTTCAACTATTCTCACGGCATCGTTTCAACTTCACGGTAGCCTACTTTGTCACAACGTGTAGATTCACCATTAGTTGGGGTTCATCTTGCTCTACAAAACAAACAGAGTGACAAACAGTGGTGATACATTTTAGGACAGGAAGCAAATGGCTTCGTGGAGAATGCAGGATTAAAATTCTTTTTTGATCAAACGCTAAACTATTTTCTCGATGTTTGGATGGTGAAACGAATAAGAATGATGGCTGCGTGTTACTGACTAAGCAGTGCTCCCGCTAAGCTTTTTCCAAGACGTGGCTGTCTCAAAATCAACTTTGACATTCATCTCGTCCGCACTCGTCCCATTTTTCAGCTACCGATGAACCGTTATTTTCGTGACCCGCAATCCGCTGATTATTTTCACATCCATACATTGCTCATCAAATAGAACCTTACCCCTCATCCAAAGATAGGATAGAAGACCAGCAAATGCACTCATTTTAGGAGCTGGAGCCAGTACGTGTTGGGCAGTTTGACTTAAAAATGAATTGAGCGATTACAAACACGTTTGGAGATGACTTCGCTGCGCAATAACCCCCCCATTCCTAATCCGAGTGATTACAGAAAAAAATAACAGGACTTTCCTGCTTGTCCAAGTGGAGCAAACGCTCAGCACATCTGTGCGAATGGCTCAACAAACCACACATGATATTTGGAAATTCACACAACTCAAACTGACTACAATGACACAAACGCAGCACTAAATGCTTGTTGAAAAGTGACACGTGACACACCGTTGCAGCTTTTCACTTAGAATGGACAAAAACTCTGCTCTCGTATTAACTCTGGAGTCACGATGAAACCCGTGCAGTCTTGTGACCTGGCCGCTGATCCTTGACTGCTGCTTCTCACAGCTATTTATAGAAGCTCCGTGGACGCAAGCTGGGCTCTGTTCCACCTGCTTTACCCCTGGACGCAGAACAAAGGTCAACGTCTCAGATTTGTTAACAGATTGTGGCAACGCCCCGTCGCCACTGTTTCGTGCCAACTACCGCGTCTGGAAAATCTGGGTTTGGAAATTGACTTGCGTGTAAAAAAAAAAAAAGAGAAAGACAGAAACATAAACTGGAAATCTGTTCTCGTCTGCACCACGTTTGCTGTGCACGTGGCGTGTGCGCTTGAGCTTTTCTCGCTTCCGTGTGACAGCCCCTGTTTCTGTGTCGTTCGGATCGCCTGCGCAGACGGGAATCGCCCGGTTGCCATGGCATTGTGGAGCACCCGTTCCCACAGAATGAATTAAACTGTACAAAGAAAACCTGTGACCTTGATTGAAAATAGCAGCCCAAACTGGGAGCAGCCGCTGGGTAGCTCGTGTTGAACCGTCAAAGACACAAATCAATGGCATCCCTTTTTGCACTTTGCCTGAGATCGCGCCGTTTACAGTACACTGACATTTCAACGCGTGGTAAGGTGGAGGGGATTACAAGCAGGGACTTCATTCCGCTCGTTTGCCGCCCAAATCTAATGAGCAGAGGAAAAGAGAAAGTCTAGACGAGCCCTAGACCAGAGGAGGTAGCTTGAAATAGATGGGAGCAACTCGTCTCTATGGAAACCACAGGCAAAAACAGTGGCACGCTCTGCTGTGAAAGACATGTGGGAGATGAGGATGAAAGAGACAGAGAAGAGAGCGGGAGAGAGAGGGAGGGAGGGAGGGACGGAGAGGCAGAGGAGGGGGGAGGCGCGGCGTCAAGAGAAAGAGGAGAGGGAGAGATGGCGATCTGACGAGAACCGTGTGTGTGTCCCAGCGGTACGTATCGATGCCCCCGGTGGGCATTCGTGTCACTGGGTTCATCTCTCTTTGAAAGAATTGATTTCATTTCACCAAGCAAAGACAATATTCCACTTTAAGACACCATGGGGAGTAATTTCTCACACAATGCCACTGATGACACAATGACACACAATTAAAAGTCACCTCCAACTGGAGGACTTATTTACCAGTGTGACGGGTCATTACTGATGCTGACAACAGCTGCTTTTACAACTGACCAACGATTCGAGTCAAGGCTAGTTACCTCCCAAAGTGGCCCACTCGCTAGTTGCATTGATCACGTGTCACAGGTGATTGGCAGGACCGTCCCGACCTAGCGTTGACACATTTACGCTGTCGTGGTCAAGCTAATGCAAGTGTTACAGCCTCATTTCCATCACTCACCGCCATTGTTAAAAGACAAGTGGGCTGATGAGCGCTTCGCCTCTCCACAGGCTGCTTAATGACCGCAGTCTGTGCGTCACTCAGGACGGAGCTGTCGGCGTCATCTGACAAGTCCGAAAGAAATCTGTGTCTCGTCTGTCCGTCATTTAAGTATAGAGACCAATTTCTGATATGAACAGCAGTGCTGCTGTATTAACGCTGCTTAAACGTGATTAAACAGAGTACAATTTAAGACTATTGCTGTGAAAATGGAGTCTACATCAACTGTACTAGTCTACATCTTTACCAACTCTGCTTTGTGTGTTTTGCAGCACATCGACACTGAAGCATTCAAACACTTCACGCTGTTGGGTTGTTCTCTGCACAAAGAGTTTTTCTTCCTCATCAAAGAATGAATTAAAGGCTTCTATTTAAATGAAGACACCGGAAAGTTTCACGACAACTTCGCAACTCATTGTAGATGCGGCGTTGGAGCAGCTACTCTGTGGAGCGTCTCGTTCTGAGAAAACAACAATGCTACTGAGGAATAGTTGCATCGACTGCAGTGGTCGCTTTGACCGAATCCTCTGTTTGTGAAAAACACACACACAGACTCAGCCTCTGCGCAATGCAATAAGTCATCGACCGAGTGCTGTCATTCTCTTATGGACGCATAACATAAGACGAGCCTACAGCTCAGCATGTGACGTTATCTCCGCCAACTATTTCAGTAAGATTGCTGTCAGTTTGGATGGAAACTTTATCTGTGCACAAGATCTAAAACAATTAAAGTCACTCAGGTTGTGAAAAGTCCAGTTAAACTTACATTTGGACAGTGATGCCACTTTTCTTTACGTTGTCAAATAGTATGAAATGGTCGGTTTTCTGGGGGACTTTCAGCTGAAGAGGACAATAACACTAAGGTTAAGAGCGATGGCTGCTCTTTCGCTCTGCGCTGATGGCGGTTTGAGATGACCAGAAAAAAAGGTTTTCAATAATAACATTAGAAAATCAATCAGCAGCTACCACTTTTGAGGGGCTTTAGCCTCTTGCAGTTTACAATGCAATTTCAAACAATTACTTTCTAGCCATGTCTGGAAAGTTTCCGCCGTGGCTGAGATAGTAAAACGTCACTGAAGTCATTACCGTCACAGATACTTCACAGACGAGTCATGTTTCAGTCGTGACGAGGTGTCGGGATGTCGTTCGTCATTCTCGTGTGGCTCCGGTGTATAACTATCCATTCCTGACCCATTTAAATGGCGGGGAATAGGAAAAAACATAATCTGATTGCTACTTAACCACACTCAAAACAAAGTACCGCTGCAGCTGTTTAACAGACGACCGGATTGATGCAAAAATGGGGACGTCTACCCAGAATACCCCGTATGCATTATTAATGCTGACTCGTAAAGCTCTGCCCGCATGTTAGATAATACACCAACTTCTGTATGGGTCGCCCCACGGCTGACCAGCTATTTGTCATGCGCTCGCAGTGAATATTACCCCTCGTGCCTTCCCAGGTATCACCACCGTGCTGACCATGACCACCCTGAGCACCGTGGCCAGGAACTCGCTGCCTAGAGTGTCCTACGTGACGGCCATGGACCTGTTTGTCACCGTCTGCTTCCTGTTCGTCTTCGCCGCCATGATTGAGTATGCCATGCTCAACTACTACTCCTACAGTGTACGCAGGCCCCCGCCCAAGACGCAGCGAATGGTAAGCCTGAATGTGTGGGATTTCACATGAACTCAAGATCATTTATTAACATTTAGTCATGTTAACATTCGCCTCCGCTACGGCATCGAGCTTCTTTGAGCACAGCCGCGTACGACGGTCTGTCAGGCATGCGTCTTTCATCGCTGTCTTTTGGACGCTCTCGGTAATGTATCGGCGTGAAAGAAACGGACCTCTGTTTGAAGTGATTGTTAAAAGTGCTTGTGGAAAGTTAATCAAACAGAGACAAGCGATTACAAAAAGGCAGAAAAAGACTGCAGAGACACTAAACTAGTACAAACAGAAGCAAACACACATACTACATCTACTGGAGTGGATGTCTTGCACCTAGACAAAACAGGTGTCCAGGCCCGTTACCTCATACTCCATCCGTGCGTATCGCGAGTGTATTGCTAATGATAATCGAAACCTGGCATGCTTTTCCCCTGAGCAAACCAAAATAAAAACCTGCCGGACAAATATCTCATTAGTTTAAGGACGCTAGGTTCCCGGGTGCCATAGCAACACTGGGGGACCTCTATACCCCCGGGCACCCACGTGATGATGTAGCTGTCTAGACAAAGAAAAACAAAGCAAAAACAAAATGAACACATTCTGGAACATCTGGGTCAAGTCGCTCTCGTGCCGCCCCGTGAGCCCATTGAAAATGACTGAAAACTGAGTGTGTGATGGACGTGGGAATCTGCTCCTTTGTGTCCAGGCCTGGTTCCACTTTAAGTCTTTGTGTTCTACGACCGAGTGTCGCTTCGGCTTTTTCGGCCCGCTCGGTGAAGGTGAAAAGACGCGGGAACGACGTGTGCGGCTGAAAACATTTCTTTTCTACCATTCTCTCCCGTGCGAGAGCCTAATGCACTGTGTGGGCGTTCTCGGGGCTGCACCTGCTGCAAATGCTTTAATGGCAGCAGCGCATATACGCTAAGACTGAGTCAGCCGTCGCTGCTGTCGTTTCCCTCTCTCCGCGTCCCCTCCCTCTTTATTATTGCCTCCCAGTGTAGAGCTCTGCTCCATCTGTCTCGAGGCTAAAAACGCCGTCGGCTCAGCCTGAACAATTAAGCTGGGTTACGTTTGGTCCCCTCCTCTGCATTTCTGCTGGATTTTGGCCCAGTCTGTCTGTGGGGAAGCCTCGTATTTCCCTCGCCCCCCCGATCCGCGTGGCCCCTTTGAGCCGCCTACTCGGTCGATTCTCTTACTCCGCGAGACGCCTTTCGCTTCCTCTCCCTCGCCTCCCGCTCTTCCTCTAACGGCGGCGTAGAGGACTGGAGAAATGTGTGGACATTTTACCCCAATTAGGTTGTCCCACACGCTTCTCTAAACATCAGGGAGGTCACGCAAGTCACGTAACGCATTTTCCCAGGAGGCACTTATTCAGCATTCTAGTCTTAAAAAGTCAGACTGGAGCTGCGTTGTGTGACTATAAAAAGGAGACAAATAATGAATACCAACAATTCTTGTCAGTACCTTTACCTTCAATTGAATATGTTTAAACGTGAGTATTGAAGTTTTGGACTTTTAGTCAGAAATCTATTTCAAACGCTGAATGTAAAGTTTAGACCCCACTATGCTGTTACCAAAGCATATCGATTGCAGGGCTTGCCGGTGTATTTTGGATTCCGGCTGATACGACTGACAAACGGACGGAATGGTTCGTCGCTTTGATTCGGCGCATCGATAGTGGAGTTTGATGGAGTTTTTCAGCTATCTAACGCATCGATGCATATATGTCAGGGCTTTGTGTCTTTAGAGACTTGCCATTTTGCACTCGTGATCAATCGCACTGAGTGGAAGCCACTGGAAATGGCACAATTTCTCCACTGCAGCACCGATGGACCGCAATGCAATACAGCAAAAAGGCATTTTGCATTTTCACAATGAACGCCCTAATCTTTACAAACTAGCCTTTTACTTCTTTTTAGGTACATTTTTCGAAAGGAATGGTACTTAACTTCTGCATGACATCCATAACACACCGCCACTAACCTATCCTCACCTTTTCTGAGTGTTGCTACGCAAGCTTTCCATGCTCACGCTGCACATCTGCACATTTACCACTCTAAATTCTTAGTACAAACAACTGGGCCCTGATTACAGACAGAGGTAGACAAAAGCAGGCTTCTCATTTCCAGGCGGCAACTGTCACTGGCTGATTTGATCAGCTGTGGCTAGCTAATTAGCCCCATGGGTTTGAATTCATTTTAAAACCCTTGTTGAAAAAAAAATCATGTACTGGGGCCTTAAATATGCACACGCATACTTGATATCATTAGAAAAGACTGAGGCCAAAGCTACACGTCCCAGGCACTAGCTCATGTACTGCAGTGCGCAAGTTGGCGTAGGAACAGTAGAAAAGTGGAGTTGTTTCAATTATCGTGATTACGAAAAACAACATCAGACTATTAGAGAGACAAACTAATGCTAATGATGTGCTCCTTGGCCTTGGAAGTAACTCTTTCTGCGTTACGTGTTATTCGGCTTCATCTGACGCGCTAACGGTGGCGGGTTATCTGCGCGTTTGTGCTCGTGTGCTCTTAAGACAGCCCCGTGCGCGCCGCTTCAACGCGTTGACAAAATCAAAGCTCGACGCAGCTGCCGTGCCAAGTTACTGTACGCTTCCTTTGCATTCAGTTCCTGCGCAGTAACTCTCTGTCGTCCCGTACAGGCCTACTCGTCTTTCAACGTGGGTCGCGCCCCTCGGCCCGTGATGCCGATGGGCAACTCCCTCTTCTGGCACGACTACGACGACAACTGCCTGTACGAGTGCCTGGACGGCAAAGACTGCAAGAGTTTCTTCTGCTGCTACGAGGAGTGTAAAGAAGGCGGCTGGAAGAAAGGACGGATCCACGTCAACATCCGCGAGTTGGACGCCTACTCCCGGGTTTTCTTCCCCACCTCCTTCTTGCTCTTCAACATAGTCTACTGGGTCAGCTACCTCTACCTCTAGTCGGTCTCGGGCTCCGATCCGTGGGCCCCGCTCAAACGGCCGCGGTCCCCGCCGCGTGGCGCGGCGCCTTGCCATTTAAGGTCAAAACTAGGCGTGGAGGAACAAATGACGTGGATCGGCTCGATGGGAATTGTCAAAGGTGTGCCGCTTCCGGAGCGGTACGAGTACAAACTGCACGTGTGCCGTGGTGCGCGGCGTACTGTAAAGGCCGTGACGCTTTGAGCGGCGGCGCTCTAAGCGGAAGAAAATGCTCGGCGGCACGACGGCGAGCCGCCGGCGTTACCTTGAATGGATACGTCCCATTTGTGACTCTCTCGGACACCAAACGACCCACAGCTTTGACTTCGGAGACGTTCGGGGACGGGGTTGCGTTGCTGAATCTTGGTTGTCGAGATGGCAAAGCACCCATAGTGCCTTCTTTAGAAAGGGTGCGGCACAGAAAGACACGGCTTCAAAGGTCCCTCCGTTATCTTTATTACCTCATCCGCCACTCCGCTGCATGCTGAGCTGTTTATTCTTTGATGAAACCCACCCGGAACGCCGCCGCTGGAGATGTTTCAAACTAACATTCGCCATTCATTTTGGAGCGCGTTAGTTTGACTTGGACCCTAGAGTTAGTACTCGCTACTTTCAAACAGTAGTAAAGTTTTCTTATTCTTCTTAATATTATTATTAGAATTAGTTGTATTTTCACCGCAAGTCGACTAGCTCGCACGTCAGATGTTAATTGTTGAGTAGGAGTTAGTGTCGGGGGCAGTGATTGTCTGGTAAAATCTTGTTGATTAAGTCAGTGAGCTTTTGTTCATGATGCTTTATGACCGAGCCGTGCGGTTTACGGTAGATGCCGAGACCATTTGGGTTGGTTTTTTTAGAATGAATGCCGACTTACGTTCTTACACGCAAAATCTAGACAAACTGCATAAATACATACCAATCTAATGCTAAACGTGCTAATCCCATCTGCTGGCATAATAGGTATGTTCCAGTGCGTGAATGAACAGATTAGGGTCAAAGCGCTGCTGGTTCTTTTCTCGACAACAGCTGGATGGAGACAGTTTCGCACGTTATTATTTAGATAGATTTTGTCATCGTTCATAGTGGATTATCTTGGTGTAAAGGAAAAACTTGACATTTCGGGAAATATACTTCACAAGTGTTCAAATAGCTGAAGCCTTTTTGTTTCATTGGGGACGCACTTAGATTAGAAACAGGCTTTTCCAGAACTCAACGCTTCCTCCGTGTTCATTTCCAAAGCGCTAACTCCATCGGTAGCAATTTTCACCATAACATCCGTTTAGACGGTCTTCACTTTATTGTTGGCAGTTGAGAAGATGCCACTCGCACGTCTGTATGCTAACTTAGCTTGGCACAAAGACTGGGAATGAGGACAAGACTAGACTGGTTCTGTCCAAAGGTAACAACAATCCACCCTACAGTACCAGCACCTGTTTCACCATCTTATGGGGAGGGGGCTTATTTGCTGAGGGCCTCGAACTTCTGCCGGTTGCCTGGCAACTGGTCTTTGCCGGGATGAGTTTTTGTACGGATTAAAAAAAACAAGATAGAATGTGTTAATGAGGGAGCTTTAGGGGCGCTGTTACACACGCTTCGTATCTATGAACGCGGCCAGGCTAGCTGTTTCCCTTTATTTCGCTCTGTGCTAAGCTAAGTTATCTGCCCGCTTGCTGTAGATTCATATTCAGCCTACAGACCTGAGGGTGATGTCAATCTTTTCATCCGACTCTGCAAGAAAGCAACTAAGCATATTTCTCAGAGTGCTCAACTATTCCAAGGAGTTTACAACCCTAAAGACATTTCATCAGCATGGTTTCAGCTGTGCATGATGTAATTCTGAATAAACACAAAACAATTGCTTTGGCATAAAAACTGTTCAGTATTTAGACTGTATATAACCGGCACAACATGAGCTGCAGAAATATTAGTTTTGGCCACAAGTCACTCACATCCTAAAGCACACACACACACACACACACACACATATACTGTCGATGGCCTGTTTAGTTTGCATTACAGTCATTCCATCCAGTTTTACAAGTAGAGCTTGACTACATAAAATTGGAGTCTTGATGAAAGCATCCATTTTTCTGATATCCTGCCATATGCGGGGCCTAAAGGCACATCCTCTAGTGCCCGGCTGGTAATGATTCCAGGTGCTGTACAAGTTCCATATATTGTGACACTCCATTCACTCGCATACCACACAGGGGTGTTGAAAAATGGATGATCCGCACTCGTGATGGAGTCTCGCATCCTTTCCTCAAACATGTAAAATTGATGCCATATATGGAGGCGTATGGACTGACGAGTTTAAAAAAACAAACCCGCGAGGGATGGACGGTACGGACGGCATTTGAAACATTTTGGTTTTGTTTACTGTTCGATGGTGTTTTTTGCAGTTGTTTGGCTTTGTAGAACAATCGACCCCCTTTTCCCTCCTCCTCCTCTTCCCCCAACACACACACACACACGCACATACACTTTTTCCCCCAGTATTTGTATGTTCAGAGAAAAGCTTTTATGTAAGATGTATCTAATTAATGTTTCTATTTTCATACAGTTATATATGGAATGTAAGTTAGGCCAATAGCGAGGCCGGAGTCAATCTGGTTCCAGTTCAGTCAGTTCAAGTGGCCTAAATGAGCTTAGGGGTCCTACATATTCATGAGGCCTCCAGACACATTTGTGTCCTGTCCAGAGGTTTGTAATTACAAATCAAATTGCCTCAAGTGATGCTAGAGAAACAGCAGAATAGCTGTCACCCTGTGGGCCGTTACTTAGTCTGCTGATTTAATACGTTAGCTAATAGGAGACCGTGAAACTGCATTAGTATTCCACATTAGAGCTATCTATCCTATCTGTCTGTCTAACTATCTATGAACTGACTGAATTGAACAAAGCTTGGCCCGCACCGCAGTAAACTCTCCTCACCTCTGATATTTCTACTACACTTTATAAGTGTCTTAGTCCGTTGAGATACTTCAATAAAGCAAAATCACTATTTTCTACGTCTTTAATGAAAATCACCTGTGTGTTTCAACTGACTGGGACCTGTATTTATAAAGCCTCTATGGAATCGGAGTACTAACCCAGGATCAGCGCCGGCGAGCGTCGTGAACTCGCTCGAGAGCCTCTTCCGGAGACCTCGTCGTTCGCTTTAAACTTTCCCAGCTTCCCCTGAAAACAGACGCGTCGGTCGCACCGACGTGTCACCAAATCATCTATTACTTCTGCTTTACCCAATTTGGTTTGGATTGTCGCTGAGGTCTCTGGAGGGCGGGGCTGTACGCAAGAAAAAAAGCCACTCTGATCTTGGATCAGCACTCCTAGGGGGGGATATTTTATGAAAACAGGATCTAAAGTGAAAATAGGTATCTTTTTTCTAGTGCGTGGTACATTGCTTATATTAATAAATAACGTTTTGGTCAAGTGCTACTGTGAAGTCTTTTTCTGCGAGAATGAACACCTCCGAGAGTGTTACTCCCTGTGTTGTTTACGAGTGCAGAGAGCTGATAGATGTCAAAGCATCTGGCACGTGTGGAGGAAAAGCAACACTATTACTCCAAAAGAAATTGGGGTTTTCCACTTGTGTCCACAAGTGTATCCGCTTGATATCCTTCATAATGATATCCTTCTTTGACTTCGACGCCAAGGCCCGCTTAGCTCTGATCCTCGTGAATCACACATGCTTTGACACAGAGACCCTACGAGCGTCTCTCTCTCTCAAAGCCGCTTTGACGACGTGATTGCGATACGATTAAGACGACAATGCGAGAAAAAAAGGAGGAGCTAGCTACATCTGCTTGGATTGGACGTGCTGGTGTGTCAGTTGCTGGATTATTAGCAAAGACGTCACCTAATGAACCGACGTTAACAGCTTTGTTGCCTGAGCGGTAGGAGCACATTTGCAGGAAACATTACCACCTAGATTACATTTGTTACTTAGAAACTGATCCAGGTTGTATGCAGAAGCTACAATGACGGCAGTGTCATCTCACTTGGAAATCCACATAAAAACAGTCATTAATTCTAGTCTAGCAAGTACTGACTGCAAAATACACACAAAGCTAACATTGCACCGTGGAGGTCAGTCAAAAGCAATAAATTAATGTTGCAAACGTGACATGCAGGCTGCTGCTATTGACTGAAAGGAACGCCTCGCAGACTAAGTGCACAGACTGAGCATTTATTACTCTAGGAAGGGACCTTAAATGATCAGAGTCATCTTCTGTCGTTTCAGCCCCAGGTGATATCGCCTGTTAAGACTTTGCCAGTCCAAAAACAAGAGCCCTAATTCAACGTTCTGATGAGCAAGTTGACAAATTTACAATTGAATGTACAATAGAATGAGTTACAATTGTCCTTAGGCAGTCTGCCTGCCTAATATCAATGATACCACTAATATCCGGTGACAGATGCACGAGCACGTCATTGCTTTACCCCGAGTTTGTTGACCTAGTTTGAAGCAGGCGGCACGAACAGAGTACAAGCGAGAGACAGACAAATAAGTGGAGTCAAAGGGTGGATGTTACAGCGTGGAGCTGCACCGCCGCCGAAAGTGGAAGAAGCTCCTGCCACCTACGCGAGGCAAAAGCAGGATGGAACGCAAACACAGTGGATGTGGGGAGAGAAGCGCTTATGCAGTAGAAAACTGAGCTGTCTGTGTGTGTGTGTTTGTATTTCAACTCATGAACCTGATCGTGCCTGTAGAGTGACACCTGGACAAGGACGCCTCTTCTGTAAGAAATCAATGTGTGTGCGTGTGTGCGCGCATACATTCATACAGTAAGTGTTCATGCATGACGGCATGTTTGGCTCAGTGACAGTCATTTTGTGTAAGTGTGGGTGCGTGGATGCACTCCTGTTAGCAGTGTGTACAGGTTGCTGTGTGTGTGGTGGTGTTTGGTGTTTAAAGGTGTGTGTGTGCGAGTGTTTTGGAATCCGCTCTTCCTACAGAACGAGGGTTTTTCTGCAGCAACGCGAGGGTCACGCAAGTCTGAGTGTATAAATATACCAGTGTGTATACGGGTCGAAATGATATTTCCTTTATGTTTTCTTTTTAGTACTTTGTTTCTATTGCTTTTCCATTATAGACAGATTCGCAAAACAACCAAAAAACCCTATTTATTCCTGTGACATATTCAGCGGTTCATTCTCTTTTATTCCATATCATAGATCTCATTCACAATTTTCAGCCATCTGTCTTATGTTGGTGCTTTTGTCTTGTACCATCTCTTCATAATGGCCTTTTTACAAGCTGCCAACAATACTTTCAGCAATTCTCTGCCAGAATACACAGAATGGTTTCTCATTTATTGGCCCACATTTCCTGTCATGGCGTTCTCTCCAACGACGTGAGGATGTTGTTGACTGTTGTTTGCTCCAAATATACAATCGTTCATCCTCTGTAATGTTCTCACATTGTTCTTTTTCCCCATTTCAGCTTTACATATAATGTTTTGTTTCCTCTCCTCTCCATGCTTAGTAGATATTCTTTGACTTGTAAACTCCAATTATAGTGCCAACTATTCAATTGTAGCTACATTTAAATTGGCCTTTATTTAGTTAGACCACTTGGAATCCATTGTGGTCGAGGGTTTTCTGGATAAAATGTCTCTTATAGTCTGAGCTCTGTCTCTGTGTTTTCTTCGTAAATTAAAACACGATTCTAAAATAAATCGATCGTGATCAGTAACCGTGACAGTAGAGTAAAGTTCAAGTCAATCCTTTGCTATATCTCTGTCTCTAATGAGGCTTTGACTTTCCCTTCCTTGCACATATCGCTCTAGATTTTTCCATTTTGCCTCATGGCCCTTAGCACAGCCATAAATTACTGATCTAATTTCTGCTGCGTGGCCGTGTTACCTGACGTTTGGCAACATCGTACCCCTTTATGTTTTCCAATCACTTTCAAATATGACTCCTGGCCTTTGACCATTCCGCATTAACCTTCAAATAAATTCATCCCCGGCTCTGAATTGATTCTCAGGCATCTCAATTGGTACAGACTGGAATAAGTGCAGGATTCGTGGAAGTATTATTCATTTTCATACTATACGCGTGAAGTGGGGTGGGACAGCCCACCTCTCAGTAGCATTCCTAATGTCTTCATCCTCTCTGATACAGCAGGCTTTGTATAGTTTATCAATTCCAAATTCAAGTTATATTTTTGTCATATCATTTTGGACTGGCAGTACACTGACTTCAACAAGTGTGCGTTAAGCTAAGTTTAATTTACATCCAGAGTAAACATCTAACCTCTCACATCATCGACAAAAAGCCAAATGATGTGGTCTTCCTTTATTCTGCCTAATTGCTTGTGCCAGAGGCTCCGTATAAAATGTGAATTAAGGTTGACAAATACAATATCCCTGCCTGGTAATCCATTCTTTATATTCATATATTAATATTATACCTCAGCCTCTTATTCATCCTTGCCGTTGGGTTTTGCTAGCGTTTTAATACATTGGATGGTCTTGTCATTTACTCAAGTCATTTTTTTTTTCTCATTTTCACAAGTACCTGATAAATGCCTCGTCGGCACCAGGGTTATTGAGGCTGTACTGTTTAACGTGTTCACCTCCGCTTGTGTTATCTTAATAAAGCCTGCCTGATCTTTATCTATGTCATTCATAAAATATTAACATCTCTCGCAATAAGCAAGGTATTAGGCCTATGTACCATCTTGAGAGGGGTCTGAACCTGAGCGGGCCTCACTGTCCTTTCGCTTAAGAATCACTGGTTTTTCCTATATTTCGACTGTAACCTCCACATAACATTTCAAACTGCTGTGGGAAAACTGCAATACATGTACGTCTGCAGAATTTATGTTTTGCTGTATGAGCATCATAAAACAACAGCAGAATTATCTGATTTATGTAGTCGTATAGCTTGCGCTATTTTTTCGGCTCTGACTCCTGTTGTAACATATTACAGCAGTGTTTAACCCTACAGGTAAAGGCTTGACAGGTAAAGGTCTATTTAGAAGTGAGTGGCCAACAAACAAAAGACTGTGAAAAGTGAGAGCACATGATGCGAGCTCCACGTCAATTTTACCACAGCTGTAAACACTTTTGTGTCTATTTGTGCTTTTGCAATGTACATTGGACTATGAACTATTAATGACCTTTAGATGTGAGCAGGTCTGACAGATATATGCATAACAATAAATATTACAGGGTTGCGTGTGTGTGCGTGTTGCCTTCACACACATTAATCCATATTGCATGTTAAAGCAGGATGGAACTTCAAATGTCAATTTCTATCAATATAGATGGCAGACTAAGCCTAGTACAACCATCTGTGAAAACATACTCACTTTTGGCCATTTGTGTTTAGTGGCATTTCAGTCCCTGTTTGAGCTGAGAAACTTTGATGATTGCAGGTGTAGTCATGCTTCCTCAGACAAACCAACAATACTTCTATGATGGATTGAATTTAAAGAAGAAGCAAAATGAACAATCATTTCAAGTCCTCTTTCTGGATGAATGTAACTCCTATATTCACTCTCTTTTAGCTCTGTTTCGGGCTCTACCAACTCCAGAGGGAAACGTCTGGCTCTTTAACTGCTAAATTCTCCACTAGGTTTAGTTGCTAACTAGTTGCTGACCAAGTATACATTGGCAGACAGTAGTCTTTGTTCACATAAACTAATTTGGATGATGGATTACTGTCAACGCAGTAGTCAAACTTGGAAAAGATCAATTTGCTTTGCCTTTTATCAAAATTAAACTGCTGCGCTTGTATCGTCTTCTAAAACAGAAGACCTTGGCTAATATGGCAGCCAGTGTTTGATGTATATACAATACGCTCAGTACAAAAGACCTCACATCTAACTTTGATGAAGTACCAGCTGAGAGATCTTGGTTGGATTTAAGACAACTAAACTATTTATCTGTGTCTGCGAGCAGCCTGTTGTTGACTTTCTTACCCTCATTTTTTATTCTTTACTTTCACTGACTCCACTTTTCGGAAAGTTCAACTACATTTACAAAGCCAGGCACGAGTCATCATATTTTTCCATTACAACATAAACTGATGGCTGCAAAGTTCTGCAGATTTTCCCTCCCAGGTCAAATTGATGTATATTTTTTCTAATCCTAATCTTCTCTGGAAAGTAAATGGCAACTGTACAGTATGTAATCTTATATCATGTCCCCTTTTTAATAGTGCATACTCAAAATCTAAATACTGTTTGTGTTCTTAGTGGTAACTACAAAGACACACTAGTTTCTTATCATTATTTTCTAAAAAGGAAGTTCAAAAACTGGAAAATTGGGTGAGATAGGACTCACGCTTGTCACTACCAAATGTCTGCTGGCTGCCCAGACTCCTGATGTGGTGATATGATCCCTCCGCATGATAATGGAAAGAGTTGGGCAGGGGTCATTATTGGTTTTAAATCTCTCTTAACCATCTGATTTCATGTCCCCAACAGCAGGAACAGCAGGATAACGCAAAAAGACCAAAAAATAGAACCAAAAAAAAGTATTTTGGATTGTTAATACATTCGCTGTTTTTAGGGAGCAATATGTGAAAATCATGCCGCCAGTAATTGGCTACTGCTGCTCAATTCCTAAATGATAAATAGTCTAAATTAATGTGTCTCAATATCCAGATGATTTATGAAGAACAGGCAGTGAAAAACATATCTGTGTTAGTAACCCCCTTTGTCAGAACCAAGAGGGATTAAATCACTACAGTCATGCTACGCTGAATTGTGATTGAGTCTTGATCGGTGACAGTATCGAGTGAATTCAGAAAGACATTTGTTCATCAGCTACAGCAAGTAAAAGACTGTGATGAGATCTGCTCAGCAGAACAGAAATAAGACTTTAGTCGTACCGTAGATCAAAAGAACAATCTGTATTTGAAGGGCTTCAAAATTGTACAAGTTGTAATATCTGATTTTTGGAAAGTTGTCATTGTAACTTCCTGTACTCACATGTCTTAGAGGAATAGTTTGACATTTTGGAGATGTGTGCTTATTCACTTAAGATGGGAACAGTAAAGAAGCAAGGTAAGGACCTTGAGCTTGGAACAAGGAAAATCCGCTTACAACACCTCTAACATCAGTGGTGGAAGACGATTCAGATCTTTTACTTAAGGAAAAGTCCTAATACTACACAGTGAAAATACTCCCTTCCACAGTCACTGTTTTCCCATTACTGCTGCATTCATGTGCATGTTGCAATTAGCTGTTGTAGATTGTAGTTGTGCTAATTTAAACTACTTTATATACAGTTGGCAAATTTAATCTGGAGCATCATAGTCTGTAAAATCACCACATCACATCACACATCTCCAAAAAGTCCATTTCCATGAGCTCAGAAAAGCAGGGTGTTAACTAGTTTGCTTAGCTTTAGAAAGAGGAGCATTTTCTCAGCCCGTAAAAGAGCACTCAATCCTTCAAACATTCACAGTAACCACATTTGGAGATAAGAGAGTTTCACTGGAAAGGAAGCATATGAAAAACTGTCATCTGAAATGTAAATAAGTTGTCAGACAAATATATCCAGCCTACAGGAAGTCAGTGAAGAACAAGAAGCAGTCCAGCAGATGACCTCCCTCCATACAACGGTCATACAGTTTTACACTTTGGTTTTTGTGCAGATCAAACACAAAATATATAAAATGAGCTTCATAGGTGTCCGTAGATAGACTGGAAACAGCCTGCCAGGCTCAGTCCAAAGATAACAAAGTCCAAGCTCATGGCCCGCTGGCTCTGGCTTCAAATTTAGTGTCGAGTCACGAGTGTGGTATCGATCCTCTCGTCTAACTTTCAGCAAGACAGCAAATCACTTAAACAAAAAATGTTCCTTTTGTAGCAAGAAATATATTCATTCATACAGAGCCGTAGCTAATACTGACACAGAGCTCGTGGATCCTGTGTTTTTGGTGACAATTTGGGGGTTTCAGCAACCTGAGGGAAGTTACATTCTACAACTAACAAAACAAGGACACTGATTCAAAGCAATCCATACTGATAGACTATATCTACATTTGACACGTTTAGACGAATAAATAAATGAATGCTTGTTTACCAAAGAGGGCTTTGAAACCAGGTTGTGGGCAGTAACATTTCCATAAAATGTAACTGAATAGTTAAAAGCAGAATTAGTAGGATCTGATGGTTGCGGTTTGTAAACACAAAGTTGTTCCCTCCTCCCCATCTCAAGAAAATTAGAAACACACGCCCCCCCCACCCCCACAGACAAGAGAATTCCCGACTGATACAACGCCGATTACAGTGTCAGCGGGGCAGAACAGAGCCCCGGGGAAAAGAGGCGGAGCAGGAGGGGGTGGCTACGCACCCACTGCTCCAATGTTGACACCCAGAAAAGCAGCAAGATAACAGAATACAGGCAGAGAGCAGAGTCCTGCAGACACACAGCCCTGCACGCACTTCTAGTGGGTCATAAGTGATGATGAAGAGTCCATACATTGCCAAATATAGGCCAGGCTACTGTCCTCCTATACAGAACATATCCTATGCCACGATTGCATAGCAAAATAAATCACTCTACAGTTATTTCTTTAACCAGTGCATCTATCTCTAGCTTTGATCATTTATTAGTAACAAATTGCTTTGTTCATTTGTGCCATTTCAATATGCTGAGTGAGTGATAATGTACAGTACTGTACAGATATGAAGTCGCTGCAGCACTCAATGCCAAAAGAAGAGTAAAAGAGTGCATTTCCAACACATAATAAAACAATCATTTCAGGATTTCATGTTCCTGAAAACCATCTGCTCTTCAATATACTCATCTATATCCATAATTGATGTCGTAAATTACTGTGTGTCTGCGTATTTTGCCGCATGGATGGTTGTTGTCGCACTCTTTTAGGCCTGCCGGCGTTAATGGACGCTTCGCAGCAATTTCGTAACAATATGAGGCCTGACGTTCGTGAAATAGCTTTTCAAGGATGAATGTCAGTGTTTTGAATGACTTGAGGCACGACATGGTCGGCCAGGGTTAACATTGTTAAAAGGATTTAGATGACGGCATCAGGAATATTGTCAGTTATCAAACCCACTGTATTCTTTGTATGGGCACAGATGCTGATTGTGAATCGTCGACACTGTCTCTGTCTCTGTAAAAGTCCTGAAAAAAACAAAACAATCAAAGTTGGATGGTTGAGTGGTAACAGCCTGAGGGCTACAGACAGAAAATTGTTGCTTCAAAGACTCGACTGAAGTGGGCAGAGAAAGATTTAATTGTTAATAGAGGGTAAATGTGAAAGTCAAAGTAAAAGACGCCACTTTAAGAAGGTACCGTTAATGAGAGTAGGTCAGGGCTGTTAACCCCTAACTGCTTGGCTTCAGTGAAATACTATCATCATGTTGAGCGTTTCTTGTGTTTGTGATTAGGGATCAACAAACACTGCCTGTCTAAATAAAGCTATCTGATATTCCAAGGACTCTGAGTATGCCAGTTTCATTACAGCTGCAAATTGGACCGCGTGCGCAAACGTATCTCCGACACCCCGAAAACCCGCCAAACATTTGGGCCTCATCTGAGGGTTTTCATTAATGGAAACTCGAGGGAAATCTGCCTGTTGGCTAGGTTCGGCTGACTTTCAGCCATATGCAGAAATGTTTACAACTCAGCAGTAGAGTAGAGGCGGGGGGGGGGCCTCATCTTCACTATGCCCACAACTGACTACTTCATTAAAGATGCATCCTGTTTCTGTCTGGGTGCCGAACGTAACAAATAGCAGCCCTGGGGAAATCTGACCAAAATAGCTTCATGTGTCGCTTTCATGGAGATGTATGTTCAATCTTTCAAAACAGAAATGCGACGGGATCATCTGCAAACCCACTGCTGTTATTACGACGACAGATGTGACAAGCTGGCAATAAAGTGTGGGGGGGTTTCTTTGGAAGATTCCACCTGCTGTAATTCTGCAATGAAAGACTTAATGTGGGGATTGTTCGTGAACTTTCTGAATGACAAGGATCAATTTCATTTAAGTACAAAGCTTTAAGGTACCAAATGGTGTTTTTGACCACTAGTAGCACTGTGGAGCAACGTTTTCACGAGTTTGTTCTCTAGTGGGAGGAATGTGTATTAGGGGAACCTTGTACTCACAGCACATTATTCTGGAGCCCCAATAGTCCAAAACTTGTCCCGTTGGATGGAAAGGCCATTTGTCCAACAGCTTAACCTAACCCTAACCATTAACAACAACAAAACAGCAATGTAGCCTTACAGTAAAATTGCTTGAAATGTTTCGTTTCGGACCAGAAACATCGCCTGTTATGGTGCTGACTCAGCACCATGGACAGGGCTGCAGTCGCTGAACTAACAACTGCAGGGAGAGTGGGTATTTTCAGAACAATGGCCGTTTGTTTTCGGGATAACGAGACATTTTTCAGACCGCTGGTGTTTCAGAATAATGGGCCGTCAGCAGTCCCCTCTAACTGTTCCCATTACGCAAGCGTATACATTTCCCACTATTTCATACTATTCCACTTCCCACGTCAGTATGAGCACCGAGACACACAAGAAGTCAACGTGGCACAGAGAAGAAATCTAGCGAGAAAATACAGTGCTTTTCTTTTCTTTATCAGCTTTCCAAATGTTTCTATGAGGACGTACATTCATTTCACATTCTTGTGAGGCCAAGTGTGTTTTGATGACAAACACTGAATGTAAACAGAAATTCCACAGGGCATCTTTAAGTAATGTGTAGACAAACTGAACACAAATACCAGTGTTTTAATGGTAGTTGTATCTATTTTAAGTATTTTTTTGGTGCCTTTTACTTTTTAGTTTTCCCATTTTTCCTGCTGTGTAGGTCTGATCTCTCAGACATACATGAAACATACATATAAAAATACTTTGTTCAAACAACAGCAGGCTTACTGCATGGGAAAATATCCGCAAGTGTCCAGATATTTCATATCATATCGTATTGGCAGCTCCTCAGTCAGATCTCCTGTTTCATTGTGCACACAAAACTGCAGCTCAGGGGAAATCCTTTGACCATCACAGTCATTACAGGGGAGTGATTAAGAGAAATGAGCAGCCGTCGTCCAAACATCTGTGACAGCTCTGTTAGCTTTTTTGGATCCTGTGAGGGGGAACCTGAGTCAAAGTCATCATGTCTACCAGCTGTCACCACCGGGCACACACACTCCTGAGGTTGGCTACTGGGATATTTCTGCTATTAGTTTCTGTACCTCAAGTTCATACAAACACTTCGGATGCTAGCCTCGTATTAGGATGCTTTCATATTTGATTTTGTGATATTCATTTTAAAGCACTGATGCCTTTGGCTCACAGTTTAAACCCAAATTGACTGAACTGCAACCATGTTGTAGAATAATAACAACGCGATCCTATTGGCTTCTACAAAGTCAGGATTCAAAACAAGACGAATTGGCTTCAAAGGCGGATTCAAAATCAGCCCTGCCAAAGAACAAACTATGGTCATGGTTCTACTTTGGATTGAACTGCTATCCGTTTCTTTTTTTATGGCACTGGAATGAAAGGATTTTAAGTGTACGTGTTGTTTGTCTTTCATCTGAATCCTACAGCAGACCTTGAAGAAACACCACACAAGTTAGTCCAGTGGGTGTCTTAATGGATTGGCAATGTGAGGCAAAAAACTAAATGTTTTCAGTCTCTTCGCCTGACCTCTGTTGCATGCCATTGCCCGTCTCTGCCGTGCTTTCCCAGAAATGCCTTTTAAAGTTTAGCATACCTAGTCAGGTGGAAGGCAGATCCACGCTGTGATGTTTCTCGCCCTGCTGAGGTTTTTATTTGCATTTGAAACAGCAAACTGCAAAAAGTAAACCTGAGGCAGAATCCATCTTCTGGCAGCTGCTACCTTGAAGAGTGCTCTCTCCGGATTCAGGAAAGGACGAGGCCAGATGCCAGAGGAGAGGCCTCAGACTAGAGGAGCAGCGACTGGGCCAGAGGGTGGCAGTTTGTAAAATGCACCTGGATTCTCCCCTTTTGATTTAATACAAAGATACTTTTTAAATTCTTGCATTGTTTCATCTAATTGCAGTCAAGTTTTCAGGACAGTAGTTTTCAGTCTTTGGAGTGTGATTGCAGGTTTTCATTTGACTGACTCATTTTTATGGTGTCGGGGTCCTGGGAGCTCCAGCATTCACTGGGAGGAGCTGATACAGTAGAAAATGGGGGTGTATATGGATCAAGACAGCTATCTGCAGCTTATATTACACTACCTGAATGACATCCCCACTGTGGTCCCCACTCACCGGCCCATCTGGGCCAGAAGCATGATGGGATTAACACTGCTACACATGTTCAGTGAGCTGCATACTCTGGAACCTTATCCAGAAGCTACACACTTTTTTGGGGATTCTCATTGGAGAGAACAGACGCCGTATTTGCCTCTTGGACGCATCATAAAATCCAGTTCTTGTGATAAATCCATGCTGCTCGGACAGGGCAACAGCAGACAGAGAGGACACAGACAGAACTGTTGAACAGAAGAGTTGACGGATGGCTTACTGTTGTAGCTAAAAGCAGGTATACTTACAGCTGACAGGACAATCGCATTTCATGGACACTCAAATTCAGGCATAAATGTCTTAGGGGCTTAGATAGGTAGGGGGTCAGGTGTAAAAAGTGAACTCCACACAGAAATACAATGCTCCTATATGTGAACCAGTAGACACAGATCCTACCCTTCTACTCACTGGAAAAAACACCAACATCTCCATGACAACATTTGTCATATGCACTCGTTGGTACGTTGATTGTTACACCAAAGTCTTGTGAATGATCTTTGACTCACACTTCTCCTGCAGGAAGGTTTGGCCTAAGATGCCCACTGCATTGATTGGAGTGCTCTTTTAAAGCCCCCATTACAGACACATAATTGCATAATTGGACTGACACCACAAAACCCCTATATAAGACGTGTGAGGGATGCAATCATGTCAAGTAGAGAACCTTTAAACGCACCGACTCGTTTAGAAGCTGGTGCTTTTTTTTTTTTTGCGTGTCTTCTTTTGAGCTCGCTCGAGTCAAATAAAATATTCAGGCTTCATCCCTGCAAGCTGAAGACACTCCGGATGGAATTTTTCTGAATGCACACTCTGCCTTTCTCTTTCTCTCTATATCTCCGTCTCACATACATACACACACACACACACACTCTCAACCCCCCCGCCCCCCCTTCCAATGCCAGAGACATACACTGTTTGCTGTGCTCTGTGTGCTACAGATAATCTTTATGAGGCAGAGACCCCATTGAGAGTACTTATAACCCAATCAGACACATATTCAGCCTTTTCTCCTCTTTCCACTGTTTCTGCCCTTGCTTCTGTGAGAAAGTTAAAGCCACTAAATCATCATATCAACGTGAGATCCACATTAGCCTAGTCTGTGTGTGTGTGTGTGCATATCCTGTATGTGCATGTGTCAGCAGGTGGTAATCCTAAAAAAAAAAAAGTTGAATCAAAAGTCATCACTGCATACCCCAAAACTAACTCACTTGGTTAACTGCAAACACACAAACATGCGCGCGTGGAGGGCAAACAAGCTATGCGTGTACATGCGTGCACGTGCCTCTCGGCGGCTCTTTCAGCCAATAATCACACTTGTCAAGTCGAGATGTGGAACTCCAGATGGCAGACTTTGAGGTGACGTCTTGTTAGCTGCATGTCATTACCCAGGGAGCTGTGCTGCCTTGGTGCTATTTATTTTGTCAGTGCTAGGTGACTGGAACAAGCAGGTGTGAGTGTGTGTGCGGAATCAGTGATGTTACCATCACACCTTTGGTGAAATCTCGCCAGAACTGACAAGTTATATCCCTACGCTGCTGCTGATTTTAGTAGTGGAAATAAACACACGGCGACGACCGGGCATGTTCTTACGTTCTTGGATCGCATTTGTGTTCACGGAAATTGGCTGCTGACACAGTCATGCCTCACATGTGTTCCAAGGATATATGTATATACAGTTTATTGGGGTTTTGATTTAAATTGATGGAACTAACAGTAACTGGAATGACAGAGTTAGAGAGAGAAGGAAAGGAAAGTATTGTAAGTGAAAAGACACATGAGTGATTCAAGGGTATTTCGAGCGTCCAAATATATTACAGAGCTGCATGAAAGCTACATCAAATTTTCAATAACCTATTATTAACAGTAAATTGCAGAAACTATAAAGAAAAATAACACAACACACAGCCTGTACACTACAGGTTTCTCCACGGTTTAACGGTAATGGAGGACAACTGTGTCCAATGCCTCAGGCTGGTGGATAAAAGCAGTGCCCTGCCAGTAAAACATCATTAATTGACAATTTTGGTTTATATTTTGGAGTCTGATCTGTGACATTTGTTAGCTAGATTATTTCATTCTTATTCTTTCATTTAAGGAACACTTTGAATTGTAAGAAACAAGACAATTTTTTTTGACAATTTGTCTGTGATCACTCAGGGGGGAGAAGGACTGAGGAGAGGAGGAGGAGGAGAGCGCTCTTACACTCAAACCAAAACGATGACTTCCTGTCATGTACATCTCATGACTTGGCCGTGTAAATGAGCTTTAGGGTCACGAGGGCCTGCTGCTGGCCAAGTGTGCACCTGCAACACAAAAAAACATCTCTCTTCACTGAAGAGTTGTTCTGCTCCGATCTGTGATCATCCATGAATTACAAATCGTGGGGCTGGTAGGGAGAGTGGTGGTGGTGGAGGGGGGGAGGGCAAATAGCTTGCCTCTCCTCGAATCTGCTGCATCGCCAGATGATATCAATATCAGGAAAAAGCCAATGTGTGTGCAAGAGAGGGGGAGGAAAGTGGGTTTAACATAAAGGTTGACCACTGTCATCGGCGCTGGCTATTGGCTCTGTCATACAGCTGTCAAAGCCTACGGGGATGAAAAAATACCCTAAACAGATTCAAATTTAAGCTGTTTTCTCCCACTTTTTTTTTTACAAAGTTGAGGTCCTGAACTACAAAAGAAACAACTGATCAGAATCAGCTCTCTGTTTTAAGGCAACAGAATTCGATGTTGTAGACACACCTCATCAACACCCTGCTATTTCCTCTTTGGCATGCAGCATCAATCAAGCACTTCCTGCACAGCCACATCACGCATCAATCACATGCTGATTTTCGAGTTTCACTTAGCGTGGACACCCCTGTGAGGAATGTACCAGAACACCGCATGGAGAATGGGACGGCGTGCACATGCATCTAAGAGTTGGGAGGTGTGTGATATCCACGTGATTACCTATCTCGCCTTGTTCTGTGTGAGAGAGAGAGTTCACATTTCTGGCCGGTAAATTGTTCCAATTACATGACAGATTGCTCTTTGCTACTTCGTCATAATTTTGATCCAGTCTTCAGCGCAACATCTAAAAACGTGGTCGTAAACAAGGTGGTTATGGCTGCTCTGAGGTACAGAGTCTAGCATGGAGCTGTAATTAAAAGTGAATGAGACAGGAATATTGAGAGGAGGACGTGCAGGAAAACGGAGCACCGGCTGAAATTGGTTGTACTGTACTTGACAAACAACAGTCTATGAAAATGTGCAGCAGCGAGTGTGAACAATAAATTATGAAAAATTAAAATTAAAAACAACTTCAAGGAGTCCCTTTCTACCTACTTGATATTCAAAATGGGTTTTAAGAGACAAGATGGGAGATGAAACAGATGAGATATGGGAAAGGTCAGGGACAAGAAAAAATGTTTGCAGTCAATTATCAGCGCTAAACTTTTCACTACAGAGCTGCTAAAGAAGAACTGTTTGCAGAATATCTTTGCCTCATGGTGAAATTGTTCCTGACTGATATTTTTCAGTTACTTACTTAATGTGTTTAGTCATTATATGTTACAGCTTTAGTGTTTGATGTTCTTTTTAACCAAACTGATTCATCTTTTTACTTTAATAACTTCAAGGATAACTCCAGTACTTTTAAACCTGCGCCTTCAAACTAACCCCTTTAAAACACTAAACTAACACAATAACACAAACAAACCAACTGTTCGAGACATTGGTAGACCAGCAACTACCGTGTAAAATGACATTAAATCGAGCGATATAATGGCTACTCCTTTCTCGTTTCCCAGTGGAGGTCATTTTAAATACTTTAAATAAGTGTTGCTATGTGACTTTTGAGAGAAGAAACAACTCGTTCTTTGTCTTACAAATGGGTGACTCCAGCAATTGTCATAATTGCAATGTCAAATCAGTGGTATGAGCAATAGTTAGTGTCCTTTGAATCTGAGATGCTTGGATTTAAAGGTTGATTATTTTCTACAGCGAATCTATCACATTGCAGGCAAATATTATTCGTAATGTATGGCGCAGAGACTGGTCTGTTTTCCTGTGATTTCAACGTGAAAGACACAAAACTTAATGTAAAACCAATTCAAGCTCTGTAGGACTCCTACCACCTCTGCAACAACTCGCTGAACCTTTGACAAACAAACACAGAAAAACATGCTTCCTTGTTCCCATCAGGCTCCTCAATCCATAATTCATATGATCTACTGTATAATTCCAGTCACTGCCTGCCTGCTTTGACAATTCTGGAGCCCAGTGCTGTTACACACCTGACGTTACAAAGCGCCTGTATACTGTGTGTTGCGCAGGTTTGGGGTCCGACAGAAACCTCAAACCTTCCTCGTACACGGTACATTTCACCAACAGGAGACCCTGAATGATATTTCCATCCTTTCAATTATGAATATAACAGCATAAAGGATGCATGGTGGCCTAGTTACCCTGGGAAAGATGTGTTTTAACATTTAACTTTGAATAGGGCGTTAGACGACTTCTGTGTTGATTTGTCTCTGCAACAAACATATTGATGAATTCAATATGGGGACGTTTAGTGGACACGTAAACAAGCTTAGAATGGTGTCAGAGGGGTCGTTCGGTGTTTACCGGCACAGCCTCAGACCCACTGCAAGGCTGAACGTCATGTAACATCATTCCATATCTTCTATGGCCCCATTTTCTTTAGCGTCAAGGCCTCGGCAGCTTTACTTTGCAACAAGAGAGCTGTGCAGATTGAGCCCTTCTGGAGGCTGATTACCCTCACAGGACTTGCAGTTTAATCTTCAGTGGTACTCCTCCTCTTCGCTCTCATCTCATTTTTCTTGGTCGATAGTAGAATTGACTCCTGCCCATGAATGGGGCTGTGGCAAGAGATGCCTTTTAGTTAAGATTTCTTTGTGGTTAGATGGAAACCTCAAGGGGATAAAGCCTTTTTACTCAAGGTTGTCCGCAAAACGTAGCCAGTATAGAGGACATGAGCCTCTAAAAATCTAGTTACTCATGATCAATTTCTGATGTTTTTCCCAGAACGCCCAAACAACAACCTCTCAGAGGAGACCTGGGAAAAAGCGGCATCACATTCAAAATGTGACACAAACTGTGGCTGCATGGTCTGTCTTTGACTAGGCTGTAAGCTGTGGATTCAAGCTATAGTGGAACAGGCAGAGGTGGAGACCATGAAACCTGCAGTGTTTCTTGTACTCAAGAATGTGAAGCAGTGTTCATCTGCGAGGTGTTACTGGCTGGTCTGGTCTACACCAGCTCAATACAGAATATCCAAAAGTGTTAACTTTTCATTTATTCATTTCCTGTGCAGGCAGGGTAAAATGGGGCAGGAGTAGCCCAGAGGTTACAGTGCCTGGAAGGCCACTTTTCAGATCCCCTGGAAAACAGAGAAGGGAAGATGAATGAGTAGCACTTTTCTGTCCTGTCCTAACGATGAAAGCATCACAGGGGATTGTCAAGTGGTCACAAAGAATTTGAAACGCTGTTGGGGGGCTGCATCACGCAATTGCTGTAACTTTCTGACACCAACAATTCGACAGCCACACACACACACGCAGAGGGGTGCAGCCAAAAAAGTAAACTCTGTCACCTTTCATGTGCTACACTGTGAGTGTCTCCCAGGAAAGACTGTCTGACAGTGTGCAGCTATTCTGGCATTGAAACAATTATCACATCCAGCCCTTTGCATTACCTTTCACCCTGTAGCTGTTTAGAGCAGCGATAATCACTTCTGCCTTCCAACTTGGTCACAGGGCATCATTATTTTTGAGCATACCTCACACGTTAATTATGTGTTTAAGAGGCAGATTCCGTTAGCTTTAGAAAGAGCAGGGCTAGGTGTTTCAACCTGTTTCCAGTCTTTATGCTAAGCTAAGCTGCTGTTGGCTGTTGCTTCATATTTAGCATACAGTAGTGGTAGCATTTTTTTCTTGGCAAGAATGCAAACAAGCAGATTTCTGTAAGTGTAGAGATTTTTTTTTACAGCTTCTAGGACCATACTTTTACAAACTGTTTTGGACTGATAGCCTACTGAAGCTATTGTTTACACTGTTTGATAAATTCTTTATTTTGATGCCGTAAATAAGTCTTAAATCTACAAAGCACCAAACAGAGAGCTCAAGGCCTGATAGTCTATTAAAAACTTCAAATATACAATGAAAGCCATTTTTCCCTTTGATTGACGGACACAGCATGATGCTTCAGTAATTAATTACTTACAGTAGTTTGCATGAAAAATTAAGATTTTTTTAGTTATATTTATCAAGAATCATTCCTACCCTATCATTGAAAGTTGGGTGTCTGAATGTTTTGGAGTGAATAGCTAGTTGTATCAAACAGACTGACAGATGACACAATGAAGATACATTGTGTGTGTGTGTGTGTGTGTGTGTGTGTGTGTGTGGGGGGGGGGGGGGTGTAAGCAAGGAAACTGATATAGTGCGGATGGCGGAGAGGGAAAAGTCTTGGCGGGAGATAAGGGAGGGAGAGAGGCGAAGGAGTGGGGGGAAGAGATGGAGAGGGAAGGAGGGACAGAAAAAGAGAGATAAGGGCTGGCAGTTAACAGGGGCAGCTGGCTGATGTGGATATCTTGGGGACAGCACGCCTAAACACAGCAACACCCCTGCTTGGGGAAAAAAACTCATCTATCCTGCAGCGGTAACCATAGCGAGAAAGGTCCAAAAAAAAAAGTGGCTGCGCCGACTTTCTCTTCTCAAAACAGATAGCTTTACATTGCTTTTTTAGCAACAAATAAAAGCCTTTCGGAGATGGACTCTTTTCCCCATGTGATTTCAAATCTAGCCACTAAAAGATAAAAGATGTTATCCCCTCCCCGCTGTTCATCTGACAGACTTATGTGTTTGAGGCAGCTTGACTAGCCCTTTAACCCAGCAGGGGCCCATTTGTTAAGTCGTGACACCCAAAACATTTCCATCTGCCCCTTTTTTAAGCTTATTGTGAATTTGCACACAAAGTTGCCTAAATTGAAATTGAAATATGAAAACAACTTGCCTGACAAGTTTGACATTGAGAATAAAACCAAACAGTCAGAATTCAGAAAGTCCTAATAACTTGCTCGCTGATGAAAATAAATGTTTCACGCTTGGCTGAGATGGAAAAGTTAGCTAAAAAAGACACAAGACAGCCGGATCACTCAGCAGCAAAAGCGGTGCTTTTCCCCCAGATGTGTTATAATTGCTTTTTGAATTCACTTTGACTCATTGCCTGTGGGACATGCAAAGGTAAACCGCTACTGAGACGTTTTACTGTTTCGTGGCAAAAGGCTGATTGGTGGAGCCGACGGCTCTCTGGTACTTTAGTTAAACGTTCTTGAAATTTTAACATGAATCGGAACCAAGTCTGCTCTTCGCAGGAGATTTTAAATCTGCAAAAGCCCGATCAGTTGGTTATTGCTGTGGCATACTTGTTAGCATACAGTCACCTCTGCTGATGTTGAAGAACATTTGCATTCATTTATATTCATTCTGTTTTTAGCAGTTTAACTATTTTGCTGCTAAATGCTCTGTTATGCTCACCAGCTAGCCACTGACTTTGTCTGCCTGCTGTTTGGTGCTGGACAGGAAGTGTACAGTGGGTTTCTTTTCGCTGAAACTGAAGCTAAACAGTAAATTGCAGACCAGAAGACAAGACAAGACTACTACTACTACACTGCATAGAACTGAGGGCATCTGCAGAGTCGGGTGGCAATTCTCTGTGTTCATCACTTTGAGCGACCCCTTTACGTTACACATAGTCATTGGGTCCATTCTTAATATAAGCTTAGCAATTATAGCAGCTTTAATACTAAGCCACTAATGTTGCACAACCAGTTTTTGTTTAAGCTACTTCATCGAGGAACACAGATAAGGCGGCAGGAGCAGTTAAGAGAGGAGCAGTTTAGACAGGAGCGTTTATCATGTAGAAGTGCAATCAGGCTTAGCTCCTAAGTGGTTGATACAAAAAGAGGATAATTAGTGGGAAAGCCTGTTCAGAGTGTTTACGCTTGTGTCAGTCTGCTGTTTGTGGGCGTGTTAGAGCGGAGGACAGTGTGTCAGTGTGACAACGCAGCGTATCGCATATCGCCATATTTGCTGGATTCCAGGAAGAATTTGTGTAAAGTGTTGACATCCTGCCTACTTCGCATCAAACTGCTTTTTACACCAACTAACTGCTCCCTTATATAGATATAATTAGTGACTTTTACATGGGTATGGAGAGAAGGTTATGTCAAGAGGAGGGAGCTTTTGGCACGGAAAAAGTGCCCGTATGGAAACCACCAGTCTTCTTGTGGCTGTGCAGTTCAGTGCGGTGCGTTCTGGTCAATTGAAGCTGACAGTAGATAAATTGGTTGGCCCGCCTGGTCCGGGGACTGACACCCAAACCTGACGCTTTTACTGCAGATGTTTTCAGCTGTGTCGGAAATAACTTACACCACATGAGCGTAAAATAGACTTGGAGAACAAGCGAAATCACCAACAGCCAATAGTTTTACTTAATTCATTGAAGAGCTACTCCAACGATGTAGAATTGCACTTCCGTACGAGTGGGATTTGAAAAGAATGGTCAAAATCAGACAAGAGAAACTGTCTTAGTCTCTATTATGAGCCATGCTACAAATCCAATAATGCAACTGAATAGAATCTTTCATTAGACCTTCCCTGCCTGATAAATGCCCTCATCTTTCAAACTCCATGCTCCCAGTTTGTTGTAAAGGTTTTTTGTCAAATGAGCTCTCAAGGATAACTCAAGATAGCGCTGATTGCATCGTCGGGTCATTTTCTGAACCTTTTTTTCAGACTTTAAAGACATATTTTTCAGAAAGCTCCCTTCAGGAGCACAAAAGACTCAATCCAGCTGTTTTCACAGGCTCAGCGGTAACACCCGTGAACTGACCTCTATGTGTAAAATAATCAGGGTGCTGTTTTAATCTGGAGTGCAATTTTGATGTGGAGAAGCAAACTTCATAAGCAAATGGATGTATACTTGCCAAGTCTGAGGCTGGCATCTGCTATTCAACATGTTAGTTTTGTAATTTGGAAGAAAAAAAATCTACAATGGATGATGAGATAACAGGAAACTATACTTTGAGAGCCACGCAAACACCTGTGTTTGTCTGGAATTTGCTTGGTTAACCATTTGACACCTTCTTGTTACATTTCTTCTTGTGTTTCTTGCTGTTCACCTGCTATGTTTTTGTCGTTTTCCAATTCGTTCTGCATGTTTTTCTTTTTGTTTTGATTCTCCCCGTGGTAGGCTGGTTTCATGCAATCATGCATGACAAGAGAACTAACTTTCTGTGGAGCAAAGTGATGCTCCAGCAGCAGAAGCAGCACAGAGCAGTTATAAAAAGTAGGGCTTGTACGTCTTTATTTTGAGAGGTTTCGGGAGGAGGTATCCCTGGTTTTAAAAAGAGGGGGAGGAATTAGAAGAGTGGCAAACTGCGTGATGTTGCTCCCTCATGTAAACTGGTTTAAATAAATCATGTCTTGTCTGAAAGGCTTGACGCTGTTACCCAAGCTTCAGCTGGGCAGAGACAGAAAGGTCTGTCTGTCTGTCTGCCTGTCTGTGTCTGTCTGTCTCCTCTCCTCTCTGTATCCATGTGTCAGTGCCTACCAGCAGAGACAAAAGTGTGGGACAGTCCTCCCTTCCCTCCTAACTTTTCTGACTGCCTTATTGGTGTCTCTCTCTCCCAGTGGAGGACAAAAAAAGGAATTATTCAATAGAGCACCAGCAAACAAGCTGCCCAAAGCATCGCAGAAACAAAACGAACACAGCTAACTCAAAGTTAATAGCTGAGGCCGACTGGAGGACAGTTTTCATGTTCCTTATGAAAGTTTCATACCGGACACTTAAGTCTGCTGTGTAAAAGGATGTTGTTAAACCAACTGCATAACACCAGCTTTCAGGCCGGGAATCCACAAAAGACTTGTTTGATTTGTGGGGCTCAGCCGACGCTGCAAGTAAGTAAAACTGGAGGTTGTCAGAAAAGGAAGTTTTGCAAAATGAAAAATGTTAAAGGAATAGTTTGAGAACTATTCCTTACCTGCTTTCGTTTAGATGATGCTTCCATTCTAGGCAGCTGTAGCTAGATATAAAAACAATATTGATCTTCTAATTCTGTTCTACAAAGCAAATAAGCATATGTTCCAAAATGCCTATTTCTTTAAAAAAAACAACGTATGCTTAAAGCTTTCATTTACTCCCATCAGTCCAAAGTCTGCTGAGGTTTTGCATTTATTGTAGAGGTTTAAATTCTACGGCACGAATACATACATTCCTACTAAAAAAGAGAGGGCTATATTTAGACAGCATTAGTGCTGTAGAGTACATTATAGTCTGAGCTGATGGGTTACCTTGGTCCTGTGAAATTTCAGATTCTAATGCATTTCCATCATAAGACAGCAACATCAGACATGAGTCACAGTCCAGACTCTCCATATGGTCCATTCTGTGAACTCTGAGTCTACGCCTTCGCCTTCGCCAAACTTCTTCCTCAGACAGAGTGAGCGTATACCTTTCTGCCACTAAGTGTAGTGCATCAGCAAATGCACTGTGTTGCTGCTCTGTAATGGAAGGAGCAGGAGCAGGAATAGCTAAGAGGCCTTCCTACACTGCGTTTGTGTGTGTGTGTGTGTGGAGCAGAGCTAGATGATTCTGCAGTATAAATAAATACTCAGGACAGAACATATAGCTTGAACATGTTCTGTGTTGGTGGCTTGTTATACTGTGACAGAACATGAGCAGAATTTTTTGTTTTTTTTCAGTGTGTGTGATTCTGCTCGTGTGTTTACGTGCTAAAAATTAGTCCGCCAGAGAAACACATAATGCACATACACACGCTTATATTTTTGGCTTAAACAGAGAGCTTGGAAATTAATTATTTGGAGCCAGGCGAGGTGAGCGAGGGTAGGAGAGCAGGTGTTAATTGCTTATTTTCTGAGGGTTGAGCTACAGTGAGTGATTTTTTGCCAAGCGCCGCCTGTCTTCTTTGAGTGCAACATGCCTTAATTGCTCATTCTTGTTGGCAGGAGGAAACATGCAAATCAGAATGCCATTTGGAAACCTTTGGAATACGGTGCAATGACTGGGTGCACTCCATGTTTCTGTCATATGCTGCTTTGGTGCTTGGGGAAACGTAAATGCCAATTAATTTAGTTTGCAGTGTCAGTCTGCTTGCTTTACTAAAGCTTGTTTTTGTATGTTTGCAGCACTGACCTAGAATGTTTAAAAAGAACACCACCACTTTGGATTTGACGGTGTTACACTCAAATCAAGTATTTATATATTCTGAGGTAAAAACATTGAGATAATAGTCATGTCAAGTTCTAAATACTAGAATATAGTTACTTTAAAAAGATGTTTTTTCACTAAGCAAATTGTTGCTTATTGATGCAGCCAGCAGATACAGAGCAACGCTGGTGTTCATTTACACCACCTGCTTTTTCACCATCTCCTTGGTGAAACATCTGGCACTATAGCTGGAGCTAGTCAGTAACTTTGCCCGTCTGTTTGCAGGGAAGGTGGGGTACAGTGCAGTTAACAGAGGATTTTCACTAAAAAACAGCTTCCTGTTGCTGCTGGTGGAGAAACGCTAATGAGAGCTGTGAGAAGAGCAAAGCTGCAGGATTTAAAACCACAACAAATGGCCAAAAGGCTCTAAAATGCTGGATAAAGATGAGAGGAACTGCAGCATCATGTAGTCACTTACTGAGGGTTCATCACTACAACCAACCACTTTCACATGATTTGTAGTCATTTGATCTATTTTTTATGTAAAATATTGATAAATGCAGCAAACCTTTTCATTTAGCCTCTTTCTTTTGTGCCTTCTGTATGAAACAATAATGATATGGATCCAGGTCATTAAAGCTTTTGCAGTGAGTGTTTGAAATTCTGGACAGTTTTTCCTCGGTAGGTTGCAGCAAGTTATGTGTTTTAAATTTGTTTGAACAGCAACTGCCACCAGTGAATGAAAGCAAACAGACGAGAAAATTCACCATCTGTCTTTAGGTTTCCATTCATATCGGCGAGAATTTCTAAAAGAAAAAAAAAGACTTTTTTAAGCCGTTTGAAAACTTTTCCTCTACTGGAGATGACAGGTCATAGCTGTCAACAACGCCTGTGCACATCACATTTGTACAACATTCCCCGTCCATGCTGTGGAGTCATACACAAGCGCCCACAGGCTGAACTGCTGAGTAAATAACAACTAAATAAAAGAGACTGTTGAGCAGCTGATGATGTGCTTACCCACTTTATGCTGGGATTGCATCATGAAAACATCAGCTGTTGCGTTTCATTCGCCCACAGGATTCCACCAGCCGCCACGAGCTGCTGATCTGTAGCCAGCGAACGAGACTGAAAAGACAGATTGCAGTTATGACTCGCACACAGAGCCTCACTTCAGCAGGAATGAGTCTCCCAAACACTTGCCGTTGTGCACGCAGCGCTGAAACCGAAACCCCCGTTTAACCCTGAAAGCAAGCCAAACCATACACAACAAATGGCAAAATGTCCAAAAAGTGAGTACCCACTCACTTTTCAAATAAGAAAAAGGAGAAAAAACATCCTGGTTGACACTCAGGAAACAATTAATTTTGTATAGATGCCAGGTTCCACACAGAACGTGACCAGCGTAGAAAATAAATGCCACACTCCACAAAAGTGGAAAAGTGTTCGAACAATTAAACACCCCCCCCTTCATGGGTAATATTGAAGTATATGCTATAAATATAAAGGCACACTGTCAAGTCCACTTGAAGATAATTGACTGGTGCTGCTGAACCCTCTAGACAGTAATACATTATTGAAAAGACAAGACAGTAAACTGCAGGCTGTGTTTGTCATGTGTGAAACGTGCGTAAGTAAAGAAAGAAGTAAATATAATGCTCACTGAGAAAACATGAACCCAAGCTATGAGCTTGTTAGCTGACCCAGTGCCAGAGCACGTCCTCCGGCTGCTACTACACTTCCCTTCCTGCCTGAGCAGAACAGACAAGTATTTTCAGTCCTTGTCAAAAATAGCACGGGGCCTGTTACACTCCGGCCACCAGAGAACCAAAGAGTGGGATGCAGTTTCTCAGCTCATTACGGAGGAACAGTCTGCCTTATTGGTGTCACAAAGCAGCACCTTGGAGAGCTCACGCCCCAAACAGCATCCTTCTCTTAAAGAGAGCAACGTATACATTCATTTCAGCTTTCCATTTATCCAGGGAAAGGCTTTGTTAGGGCTTATATGCTTTTATACCAAACTCTTCAAAACCTGGTGAGCGAGCAGGGTTTATACGCTCTTAGGTTTATGTGTATCTTACGTGTGGCGTATGTCCTCAACAGGTGAAAGGTGGAATTTGTAATTAGTTCAAACTGTTTGCTTTTTTTTTTTTTTATATCAACAATGGATCAACAATGGATCCAACCACTATGTGTATGCAAAAGTGGTTGTTCATAGGGATCAACCATCAGAGAATTATCACCCAACTGTGCAGTTCCCATTAGCCCTACAGAGCCCGTAACTTTCTTGTATTTGGTTCACTCTCACCGGACTCATCAGGAGAGTTTTAGTTTTGAGGAATAAAGCTCTGATAGCAGCAAACAGCAGACACAGTCAGCAACAGAGGAGCATTTCACCTTAGCTTAGCTTTTAACTTAAAGTGGATTAAAATCATATTATGGAAATAATTTTAGGCCAATTCTTTAATATTAAAGTTATGACTGCTTGTCCTGTTCCGTGATGTTCTTTTTTCATAGTAAGTATGACCCTCCAGATCTGCCTGCTGTAATGTTTGTGTACGTGTATCCACAAGAGTATTTCTCTTCAACAGTAGCCATGTTTCACTTCCTACAAAATCTGACAACATCGAGTTTGCAGCAATTAATTTTGCAGCCACCATGTGATGCACACACACACACACACACACACAAACAGGCTGAAGGAAGTAGAGTAAAGAATAAAGTTGCAGGTCTCTGTGAGGTTTCTGAGGTGCAAGGCAATTAGCGGTGCTCTGACTAGCACTGGGAAGCTAAAAAGGGTAACAATACAGGTAAATAGACCCACGGTGTCAGCTGAGACTGAGAACAGGTATGAATTACATGAGTCATTTTCACATTTGCAAGACGTGAGATACAGAATAATACAGGAGGTGAGAGGTGGCACATCGTGACTTCTATTTTATCCACGCATTCACAGGGGCAATACTGGAGAAGGTGTTTATGCTGTCACTTCAGTATTTATTAAGTGTGTGAGTAGTATCTATACATACTATATCTATGCATATGATGACATTTTCTGTCCCCTCACGATAGAACAGTTTCACTGACTGTTTGGTGCCCCTGTAGGAACTGCTCCGGTGGGAATCTGACTTAACACACTGGCTTTGGTGTCAGGTAACAACGTATTGGTGAGTTCACAAAATAACAAGTTTCCAATTCAAGCAGCAACACCAGCCAAAAGACTCTGTCTAGCTTTAAACCTTCTGATAAATAGTGGCCTACAAATTCAATAGTGGCCTCAAGAACCAACAATATGTCATCCAGAAAAAAAAATATTGTCCTTGCCTGAAGACTGAAAAAGCAACAGTGACCACCACTTTGGCCCAGACTCAAATATCTTTGTCGATTGTCACAGAAGCCTGTGCAGACAAGATGATTTGATTTTAGGGATCCCCTGACTTTTATAGCACCATCATCAGGTCAAAACTTTGGTTTATGATGCTGACATTAATATTTAGCTCATCACCAGCATGTCCTGGAACAGTCTATGTACTGATCAGTCAGTCACTCCACCACAGCCTAGTACAACATCCACTTCACTGCAACCACCCTGTTGTGTGAGTTTGACCCCAAGACACCTGAACTACTGCCACAGTTTTCAGACAGTGAACCGTGAGCTCAGACCTGGAGGTGCTGATCCACATCACAGCCAACAAACTGCTCCAGTGCACATCAGTGATCACGGTTGGTTGAAGACAGAAGGTCAGTGCCATCGACAAAGAGCAGATAACACCGTAATGTCAATAAACTGGACTCTCTCCAGACCTCAACTGCACCTTTCAGTGTTACAAAGAGAAAGAGAAAACAGCTTAAGGTTACACTGTTGTCTACTTTAAAAGGTGCAATATTTGACCACCTGTCCTCGTCTTGCAGAGCCAGTCCTATTTCCACATTTCGCTTCAGCACTGTGCCAGCACTGGAGAAAGGTGTGGCTGAACCCACTGGGAGCCCTGGTATGAAAATGGCTAAATCCCCACAAAAGAAAATCACATAACCACATAAGGATATATGTTAACTATGTGATACAACTTTTATTGACAAAAAAGACAAACATGACTTCATCAGCGGGGAAGGGGAAGCCTGTCTATACATTACTCCACACTTGTGGAGTGTGGAGCGGAGCGGTACATTGGTCAAGTCAATGCTAGTGGCACCTGCAGCTGGCAGAGATCTCAAGTCAATACTGTTATTCCCTCATCTTCTATTCAGTTAATTTTTCAATGCTTTAAACTAAAATCCTGGACAAATCTTACACAGTGCACCTTTAAATGGGCTTTGCATTTGTGTCAAGGAGACAACTCTTGCTTAGAGGGACTAAACGGCCAGCAGCAGTGGCCCTGGCAGTCTCTACTCCTCATGGGATATATTGGGCAACACACTCAAATTCCTTTTCCAAATCTACAAAAAACACATTTAGGCAAAGTCTGTGAAGCATTTGATTCACCACCATTGAATCCATAAGGTTTTATGGTGAATATACAGTATATACAACTAACCTCAAGTATCTCTGCTCCATGAGAAACATGGAAAACAAAAATGAACAACTGATAAATTGGTGCAGTCACCACAAGTCATTTTAACCACTTACTCTATGACTCAAGTGCACAAGCAACAAAGTTACAACTGTATGAGACGGGAGGACACTGTGTGAGTGAGAGAGTGGTGGGGAAATCAATATTTCATCTCATCAGGTGTTTATCTGAAGAGTCGTGCAGTAAATATCACTGATGGATGGTTCGAGGTGAGGTGGGAGAATGCACATTACACTATCAGGTCAAGGTCTTTCACACATAAAGCGCGCACTAATGCAGAGAGAGAGAGAGACAGCAAGAAAAAGAGAGGCCAAGACAAGTTGAGTCGACAAATCCAAACAGTTCTCTCCTTATGAGAACATTTGGACCTCATAAAGACTGTGCCACAAGAGCACACGCTCTCACACACATGCAAACTGCAGTAGCAGTGGGTAATCCCCGGCCTTCTCTCGGCCTAACTCTCGGTGTGCACTCATGTACACATATATAGGCTAAAGCAACCCACTGTGTGCATTTTGCACTCCAGATATGGAGGTCTGCCTCAGACAGCCTGGAAGGAGTAAAATTCAGTCTCTGTGATTTGTTGGTATATTTGCCAATATTTTTGATGATTAAATACTTTTGAGCAGTTCTAAAAAAAAAATCACTAGATGGACTGAAATGAAACTGACTCCAACCATGTTATGATGATAAAGAACCTGTCTGTGTGTGTGTGTGTGTGTGTGTGTGTAGGAGTGAGTGAAGGGATGCGGGTGGACGAAAAAAATGTCAGGCACTGACGAGTGCAGCTAGAATGTACATCATGTGTTGCAAGTATCTATGCAGTTCTAAATGCATCATGCATATTTTACATACTGTACATGTGACCAAGCCTGTTATTAGCACCATGAACATATGTAACAAATGTCATAGCAATATGCCCAATAAATCTTTACGCTTTCACTCAGAACCATAAAACATGAACCTTGTCGGCACAGGTTAAAATACAGGGATCGCCAAAGTGAGTATGTCTTATCCTGTGGGGACCGAGAACGTCTGTGCAAAATGTCACCGACTGTTACGATATTTCAGTCTGGACCAAAGCCATGCTGCTAATGTGGCTAAAATGAAGAAGAAAAACTACAGTCTTACAGTAGGTAAAGACATTTTAACCAAGCCTTGGCTTTGCAAACAGACCATTAGCTAAGCTTTTTGCGCATGCTATAGAAGCCAGTAGGTCAGCCTGCTCTGAAAGCCTAGTGAGTACACATCCATCCAACCAGCAAATCTCTATAAGCAGTCAGGAAATAGACCGTGACTTGGGAGCCTGAGGGTTGGAAAAGTGGGCTGGTGACAGGACAATTGCTGATCTGAAGACTTGCAGTGGCAGAGGAAACCTGGGCAGGTGGAGGGAATGAATAACAACTTTAGCAACTACTGTTGATGGGTCTTTGTGAAAGGCAAAACACAGACTGAGCCGCTGTTTTATTATGCAGAATAAAACAGTAAGGACAGCAGCGCAAGAGTATGGAGACAATATAAGAGCAGTTTGAAGAAGGAAGAACAGAATGCAACAATGAAAGTGAACCCGCTGCAAAAGTACCAGTAAGATAATATGTACTAATAAAAAGTAGAGCTATGAAAATTTGTGAAAACAGGTTGGTAAGATATTGAAATGTTGACAAAGTGGTTTGTAGCGATGCCCAGCTGTGAGTGTGTGAATGTGTGAAAAACCCCGCCCACCCCGTGTTAAGAAGAACGTGTTAATAAGGGTTAAATAAGAGCTGAAGTTGATGGTGTTGCATCTTTTTAACTCATCACCCGTCTTTGCCACATCTAGGTGAAGCAGCAGAGAAGAAAGAATCCCCAGTTTTAAAAGCACTGGCCATAAATGAAATATATGTATAAAGGATGTTGAATGCAGCTGACATCTACTACCACTGATACTGTATCTGACAGTAGTGGAGCCTTTCGTAGAAACCCGAGTCATAATCTGTATCAGAGATTAAAACTGTGCTGTGGGCCATAATCCTTCCCGGAGTGCGTACACACGCTGATGAGGCCCGGCAGCATAAATCCCACTTAGGCAGCTCTAAAGCACGCTTTAATTGAAAGCATTCCACATATTTAAAAGGTGGCTGTCGCACTGCGGCCATCGCGTCGGTACAGTAACAGTGTGTGCATGCAATGAAAGTTTATCTGGGATGAGGACAAGGCAGAGAACAGGATTACATACTGAGAAACAACTGTCTGAGGCAACTTTCACAGTTAAACTGGTACGTGACATGCATGCACAGCTGGGTTGTGTACGTGCGCCCCTTTAATGTCAGCCACAACATGCGATTGACAAATTTCACACACGGGCGTCCAAAGACAACCATGACACCATCTACACGTCCATGTCTGCCCTTTGCATCCTGCTACCACGTGTTCTTTTATGACTTTTCCACGACCTCTCTAACCACTTTTCCTCTCGCCCGAGGTCACCCCTGCTGCGCCACTAGCATCGGCGCTGACAGTGAAATGTACCACTAAGTGTCTAGCTTCACAAGATTGAGCTCCCCCCGTCATCACCTGACCCTACAGATTAGGCGATAGTGAAATTGAGTGCCAGGGTTAAATCAAGTTGTAGGCTGGTTTGGCTTGTTTGTAGCTGGGCGACATTCGCCTGAGGCCAAAGAGATGGAGCTCGTGAGTAACACCCGCTGTATCTTTAAATAAATCAGAAAAGCGCTGAAAGCAGAATGGGATTCAATACACAGCGAGTAAGGAACAAAATAGAAATCCAATCTGAAACAGCAGGACTCTGAAAAAACAACGTAATTGCACAAGTAGCTGTGTTATATTACACTGGATGCAATTAGCAGCCTTAAAATAGGTGTGACAATTATAGTGGGCCAAGATTTCACAGATATACAAGCTGTAAAAGTGTCAGTAAATACAAGCAGTTAGCAATTAACAGCTAAAGCCACAAAGAAAGTATCTTAAATACACGGAATGATATTTTATGAAATAATTAGCATGTATGTGATGTTTAAAAGCAGTGAAATGGTATACATGCTGCGGAATTGTAAATCTTTTCTTCATCTACCTGACTAAAGAACAAAAACTAATAAACAGTACAGCTCCCAAACTTTATGAACTAGTTGTGTATTTTATAATCAAAGTCAAGGATTATTTGGAAGACTTTGGACCAACTTGCCTGAAGAAGCCCTTTTTATTTTACTTTATTCATACTCTCCTTCAATATTATTGGATTACTGCTCATTTTATTCTGTCCACCACATCTGTTTGCACCTTATGAATTCAGTTGTTGCATAATTGCTGAAAAGTTTGATTTATTTTTTTGGAATTTGTCACATTTGATAACATCCGGTTCTTTATCGTTCTAAATTGTTAAGTCGTTTTTCAACTTTCTTCTGAAAGTTCTCCTCGATGGTCATTATTAATGCATTATCACAGGTTGGCTGTGGCAGAGCAGCCTTTTCTGCATGGATTTACTGGGTGATATAGGACCAAGGTATTAACCTGCTGTGACAGCATATGTGAAATGCCACAGCACTGGAGGGGGCAGGCGTAATTTAAATGAAAGAGTTCAGACCTGGTAGCCTGTTGAGATCTTAAGATGATTCTGTGCAGGAATAATTGCCCTTCCAGATGAAATCAGCAGAGGGACAATCAGCCCTGGGTGTTCAGTCCACCTGTCCCTCTATCATACATAAAGCCTCACAGGTGTGGATTTTTACCCAAGCATGTGGACATTCTGACTAATCTTATTTTGACAAATAGGGAAAAAAAATGTATGGCACTGCTCCATTTGCAAATTTTAACAGGCTGCTACTAATTCTAATACGCCAATTAGCTTTTAAACAATTAGACTTTTAAAAACAAACAATTCAGCTTTTCTCAGGAAGAATGTGACTGTGGAGTAGCTGAGAACATCTGATAACATAGAAGATACATCCACATGTAGATCCACATCAAGTGAAGGAGAACACTGAATGATGTTGTGACTGATAGGGTGTGAAAAGTAGTTCTCAAGCGAGCAAAAAGGTGGAACAGTTAGCTAAAGGTAATAGATACATGATCAAATAGGTAAAAAAATGGAAAATTGGTTGAAACATCCACCTTCTGTCAATTTTATGAAAAAAAGTAAAACTACATCCTCCTTTATATGATTACTTTAGTATCATTTTAACTTGGGAATGTGACATACATACATGAACAGGTATTTGAGTTCATCTGACAGTGCTGTGGGGGAATGTCAGATAAAAATAGTAGGGAATCACTGCTCTACTGCATCTATAGAAGAACTGTACAGCTGCAAAGGTGAGCAGCTCATCTACAGTCCTGGTCACCATTATTGGCACCCTTTCATTTTTTGCAGGAACTGTACAATATCTTCAGAAATAAATGAAAATGTAATGTCCTAAGACAGCTCCTTTGTCTTCACCATTGTGACAAAGGAACAGGAAATAACATGTGGCTTTTTAAAACATTTGGGTCATAATTCATTGGCTAATTCACATCATGTGGGCACTGACAGTTTAACACAGGTGATTCTAATTTCTGATTTGTCACAGGTGAGTCAAAATGGGGTTTTTTCCCCACACTTATTGTTGTTTTATCATTTGCTGTTCTGTATCAAAATGAGTGTTGCACTAGATTCTTTTTTTTCAGGTGATATTCTACATTATGTACTTATATTTCATGGGAGCCAATAATGATGACCAGGACTGTATGTGGGTGGGTTTAAGTAGAAAACAAGTAAAGGTAAGCAGTAAATCTGGCATTGTGTCATCCAGGTGAATAAGTCTGTATGAAAGCCAAGGGGGGGTAATGCCACAAATATACCAGAGTCCATTCACTTTCTCTACAGTTAAACAATCCACAATCTTACTTGTTGTTTTTAGCAGATAGATTTCCTGCAAAAATGAAATAGTGGTGTGTTTACTGAAGCTGTGTGGGAACACTGTTTGACAGCACTCCACTGCTGCAAACTTAAAACATTACAACTCAAATTAAACTTCTATTTCTCACCATGTAGCCGCCTCTTGAACCACAGTGTACTCAAACTCCTGTCATTCTGTGAAGACAGGCGCCCAAACAATTACACAGACGGGAGTTATCAACAATTTGTGCTCTAATTAACTCTGATTTTGGCAGTTTTGATAGCGGTTACTGCTGCTACTCACAATGAGGAAACAGGTCTACGGCATTCATTAAACTGCTTTAGTTGCTGCAAAATCTATTAAAGAATTATGAGTCCAGAATAAGCAAATATTTCTCAAGGTCGTGTTGAATATAGCTCCGCAGTGGAGAGAGCTTTAGTCTCTAAAGGTTTCCCAACATGTGTCTGTGCCCGATAAAGATCTAAACCGAGGTCCTGTTCTAACATAGTGTGTGGTGAACCTTGGGGCTTTTTCTAACTGCACTCACTACCTGTGATCTCTGATTACGGCAGGATGCCCGGCGCATAGCGGGAGCTACAAATCTGGCAGTGATTAAAATGAAGCTCTCTTGCTCAAAAAATGTCAGATGGAGGGGAGAGAGATGGAGCCAGACATGAAAACAGAAAACAAACAGTCCTTTTAGCACCAGGCACACAACCAAGATGGCTGAGCGGACTGGTTTTCATATAATTTAGAGGTTCGGTGATTGCACAGTCATCACTGCAAGGGATTTGACCTTGTGCGTTCTCAATGATGATCAGTAGATGGTGCATTAAATTAATTTGGGGAACATAACTGTCTGTTTTAGACAGGTTGGAGGAATACATTTGCATTATAATACATAAATAAGAGCATTGTAAAGCACATAATTTGCATTAATATTCTGTGCATTCCCACATTGTGTATGTGTAGTGGAGCGTACCGAATATTCCATATGAGCTGTCGATAAGCAGAGACAGAAAAACAAACATGTTAATCACCTCCTCTATCCTAGAAAACACAGCTAACACAAGGCCAGAAACCTCAGGAGAAAAACGTAATATTCTTTATGAGTGTGGGTGTGAATATGGATCTAACAGACTGTACATAAAAACATCTATATCTCACATACCATACATGCTGCAGAAATTATACTGACCTCTGCTAAACTGCTCAACATATTCAAACATGATAGCAATGGTGCTAAATTAAAACTTTACATTTGGGCTATGAACTCATGAGCTGTAAGATGTAGAAGGGGTCATTTTTACTATGAATGAATTTTTTGATTCTTTTCTTTCTTGTATTGTCTGCTAACATTTAGTACATGCCACATTTGGATCTCTGTTTCTCTCTATATATTTGCATATATTACATTAACATGTTTTAAGTTTTAAATCTGTTTTTTCTCACTGTCTATTATGTTTCTGTATATGGTATGGGAAAAGTTAGGGGAAGATTATGTTTATTGCAAATAAAATATGTTTAAGGTATGGTGAGGGTTAGGCATTGGGAGTGCAGCTGTTCAGCTTTTAAAAACACTGCAATGTCTTGCTGTACTTCACTTCTGAATATGTGATGCTTATGTTAGGCTTAATTCATCTTGACAACATGTACTCTTTCAGCAGCAGCAGGTGGGAGCAGCAACATCTGGCAGCACAGCACAAACATTTTCAAAAAGTACACAAATGCGGTTCTTTGCTGTCGGTGGTTTGCAACCAACGCCACGCATTTCCTGCCCGCTTACAAAAATAATGTGGCGACACCGGAGAGCAAGCCAAGTAAAAGAGCGAACGCAGATCAGCATCTTATCTTAAGGCGGACTACGATGTGTAGCAGCAACATGCAAACTCAGTGGTAAACAAATGTTAAAGAATGGTAATGGAAATGGTAAAGAATGTAGAGTAAGGCGAGGAAATCTTACAGCAGGAAGTCTGAAACACAACTTAATTGAAAGGATACCGGAAATCCCAAGGCATCTGTTAGGCAGTGATATTTATGTACACAGTGGAATGTAATTATGTACAGTGAGCAAGATAAAAAGCCTGAAACAGTTGTTGGGTACTCTCTAATTGTCAGGACATCACAAGGCAAGAAGAATGATTGACTTTTCTTCAGCTGTGAAACGGAAAATACTACTCTGTTTTCTCTCATTTTCTTGTCTTGACCAGCTCTTCCTGGAAAGTGATGCTAATCTCAAAGGAACTAACCTGCATACAATGAAATAAAATCAGAAGGAACAGCACTGTAGTACTACAAACACTCACTGGGGATACTTTTGGCTATAATGGGCTTTTCCAGCTCAGTAATTGGATAGATAGCTTGGAGCCTGAAAAGCTTACTTCACTGTGTTTGTGTTGTGGTTACTAAGCTAATTAGCGGTAAACAAGCAGCTAGTAACCACCTTAGTAATTATCTTAGGTTGTGTTGTGTCTTACATAAAAAACAACTTTTCCTACACCACTGCATGGTGCATGGTTGTACTCTGACTTTCACTTTGAATCTTCAATCTTAATCTTTAATAACAATTTCATGTAGACATTTTTAAAAAGGGATATCCACAGAGCTTTTAGAAAAGTGAGGAATGAAAGTATCACTTTGAACATTTTACATTACAATTCCAAAGTGAATGTTTTGTTTATCCCTATGTGAGCCGTCTGGTGTTTGGTTACCTTTCTAAGAAGGATTATGAGTCAATAGTATAATGAAGCATAATACTATAGGCTAAAGTGAAATAAAGTGTTTTTCCACTTTGAGGGTGAACCATTCGTCATCTGTGGTGTTTGTGTCTGTGGCATTTGGCCGCCAGTTATGAAATAATATTGATTAAGTGATGGGATATAAGACGCACGGGGTGCTTTATTTGGAAAATGTACTGGATTCTCTATGTCGTTCCAGTCTGACTTCCTGCCAGGCTCATCTGCTCTGTGCAGCTCGACAGATCAGTCCATTCGACCATGAAACGTGCAGGTTGACAAACAAACTGGCAACCACTTGAGGTGTCATGTGCTTTGAACAGCAGCACTGTCACATGAATGCAGTGGAGGGAGGGAAAGGACACTCTATATGTAATGGCTGAATGTTAATAGCACCTTTAAGTGACGGTTACTCTCTTGAGTATTATTGTGAACATGTGTGAATGATCAAGTCATACGGTTGAGCTGTGTATGGAGCCAGCTTCAGCGACTGAAAGAACCCCGCCAATGGTGAGACCACTTAAGGTCTCTAATTATCTTACACTACAATGGCACTGAAAGCAGTGCTTTCACAGTAAGTGCGATATAAGAGCAGTGTTTCTCTTTCCTTCTCTCCTGGTCTTTTGAAAGGATTAACCCCGCCAGTAGCTCAGGTTTTATGCCAAGAAATACAGGTTCATGTCTCTCTAATGACTCATTAAAAAAGCTATCATGGACAATGACGCCGTGCCATTGGAGTAATTAGTGTCGTCGCTTTCAGCACAGCACTCTTAAATTATTATTAGCATTATTTTGGCCACTTTTTGGAGAGATTCCATCTTCCTATTTCCAAGGAACATCATTCAAATGCCTAAATCTTGAGCTCATTTAGATGCCAAATCAAAGTTCAACTGCCTACAGTGTACACACTTCATCTTTTCCACCTCAAATTCAATTTATGACATTTCTGCTTCGTTTATCTCCCAATACTCGACTGACATTTCAAGTGCTTTCATCTCAGATGCTTTTAAATGACAATTCAGCTGTTCTCAGCTGTGCCACGTCAACTTACATTTCAAATGCTTTCATTGCTTATTACAAAGCAGCTGCTTGTACCACTTACAACAGTGACATTTCAACAACTTTCACTGCTTACACTTCAACTGACACTTTAAGGTCCCAGGTCTTCACCTTTGCACAACAATTAAAAAAAAACCTCTTTCAGCTCTTCCAATTCCTACAACCACTGTTCATATGCAATTTTCTCACCCCAGCTGCTTTCAGTGCTTACACTTGTGCTGACATTGTCTTTAACCGGAACACATTTTAACTAGTGCTTATTTCTCTCCACCTCACCTGGCACGTCCAGGTCAATTTATCATGTTTACGCCCTGACTGACATTTCCACTTCATCTTCACGTAGTGCTTATACTCAGACCTCACACTTAAGCTGAAACACTTTCCTGCATTTTATATTTTAACCAGTAATTACTCCTCTGTCCGTATTCAAATTTTAACTGCCACTTCACCACACTACAACCTGAACTTTTGCAGTAAACTATTTCACATTCTTCAACTACAAACTTTCAGCAGCGAACACACATACATTTTGTGAGGAAATTTTCCCTCTGTGTGAGTGCACTACATGGCGGTGATACATTTTTACACAATACCTACAGACAATTGGATCCCTAAAATAAATATAAATACCCTGCAGGTTTTTATATTAACATCTTAGACAAGGTGAGATGAAGCACAGATCTCACAGCTCCCTTTAGGTGGCTGTATACACCGAAATATCTTGATGCTTTGAAGCCTTTGCAAGTGCAACGATTCCACTTACAGACTAGATGAACTAACACATTTTAAGTCAGCTTTCCTGTGTGCTGCCTTTATCTTCAATCATTGCCTTTATAGTTTCATTTGTGCTCAACAGTCTGTAAAAGCATAGTTTTTGTGTGTGCTATATAAGTGCCATATAAATAAGGTCTATTAATCTAGTATTTCATGTTGGAACTGTGTGTTTATGCTTCCCTGTCACCCTCTGCACTGTTGTAATAGAATATTTGAAGGACTGTAACAGGCCCCCCCTCTGAATTACAATCACTTCATTTGCCAAGTATAGGAAATAGATAGCAAATGGTGTCAGGGGCGTATGGTGCAGGTATTTTGACGAACCTCCAATTTCACAAGAGTACTGACACATGTGATGCGAGGCGAACAGAAAATCCTCTAATAAGGTACAGTGATTTGGGTCTTGACCCCGACATCTTGTAAAGCTCTACCTTAAATAGAAAATATGTTCAGAGAAAAACAGCTGAAAATAGCTCCAATTTACATCTCTGGGAAATCATTTTTGATAAAGATGCACAGATGAGATCCAGAAATGCAATGAGCTTAATGAACGTACTCTTATCTCTGACCATGAGGGCCAGAATAGTAAACATTTAGACATATTAGATGAATTGAATGAGGCACTGAGAAACATTTTTTTTAACCGTGGAATCCAGTAACATAACCTTGAAAGCTGCTGGATCCGTAACCGTCCTCGCCTCAGTGTTTTTTCCAGATACACCCAACGAAGGTAAGGCCTGCCCACTCTACTTGACAAAAAAGGATTTTATTTGCCATTTGTGTTTTTTCCCCCCATCAAAAATAAACATTTGTATTTCCATCCACAGAAATGTCAGGGGGATTTATGTGGTCCCAGTTTTGTGTCGGTGGCCTATTTAATGCTACAGTGCACAGCCTTCACAACCTGAAATGAAAGCATGGCTCTTTATGTAGCCAGCCATGTTCACTGCCAGTCAAACTGACAAGTATACCAAATTCAGACTCTTGGGTAGTGCATCTTTAGAGATGCATTTCCAGGGATTGACATGAGTCATATTTCCAGTCTGTCATACTGGTATTGGACCCACTGAAAAACAACAACAGGAAAAGTGATGTGCATTGTTTTTAAATAGGATTCAGGCGTCACCTCCGAGGCAGATGACTGTTTTGGGGACTGTAGTGCCACTTGGTGGATATGTTTGCAAGCAACTACTGTTCTTACTGTAAGTGTCATCTTTAGCATTGAGTTTTTAAAGAATCAGGGCAGTACTTTACAATATAGCACTCAATATGCACACATAGCATGACTGCTTAGTATTAGTATTATACTAAGAAACCCTTGGCTTTGTCACAAAATTGTACTTAAGAGTTTTTTCTCGGAATTCAGGGAATTAGACACTGCCAAGTATTGTGATATCAGCCTGTTGGTTTTTCCTCCTGTTGCTCTGTCATCTCTACTTTCAAATGTGGTGTTAAGCCCAAGAAACATCCAGCAGTAATCTCTGTGATCTGAGTTTCAGGTTCTTGGAATAAATCCTGTCAGGTAAAGGAAGGATTTGAAAGAAACCACCTAAATAATACTTTTACTCAAGGTTAACGTATACGCACTAGTTCGACCATACAAAGTACAAGGCTGAGTGATTGGATGGAGCCAAGCCCTTCCCGTTCCCTTCATCTGAGACTATTCCCCTCTGATTTAGCTCTGTCCTGAGCTCCTTCGATTAGGCTAATCTGGGCTAGGATTAAATCTTTTCAAGAAATTGAATTAAACATTTGATGGTGTCTTTTCTCCCCCAAGACATCTGGGAGCATGACTGAGTGGGGAATCTATTCCATCACATCTCTGCTTCTCTTCCTCGGGGCCACGAAGCCAGGACATTTTAATGCAACGGAAAGAGAAATGTTTTCCTCGATGAGAGATGGAAATTTGTTAATGTGCCAAATCCATTGTGAATAGGAAATCACAGCGTCTGGGGAGCTCAGTCCAATCAGCTAAGGCAACTCAGAATCCAACCTAACAACTCAGTTGCACCATTTGTAGTTTTAGATATTGGACAGTCTGAGATCGTTTAGTGGAGGCAAACAGTAATTTCATGAAGCTAGAGACTGATAGCATCACAAGGATTGTAACCACACTACTGAGAGATGACTCACAATACAGCAATTTTGCATTGCTTCAGGCTATGTCAACGGCTCCAGAACACTGACATTTCAAAATACAACACATTAACACTACTCGCACAAGTCAGTGAGAAAGGTTATCAAGGGCCATTTCAGTACAGAATGTGCTCTATTCATGACAATGCTGCTATAAGACAAAGGAGTCAGGTTCAGATGTGTTCTTGCTTTTTGAAAACGTCGCAGCACAGGAAGGTTTAGTGTGATCAAGAAAAATATGTAAGCGTAAATGATGTTTACAGGACGTCTCACAGTTTACTTCTTTCTTCGACACACACGATAATTTGAACTTAAACTCGTCACACAAAAAAAGTATCTCCAAAAACGATTACAGGATGTCAACCCCACAAAAAAAACAGGGTTTTTGCTCCATAGTGATAAATGTGCTTGTTATGATGCTCCTTACTTTATTTTTCTTACGTCTTTTTTTTTTTTCTGGAGGAGAAGGTATTGAGCGATCACTCAGTAATATGAAACCACTGAATTTCTGGTACTCTTTCTTACATTTACTTACTCTCTTTTACTTTCTTCTCCCAGTGTAATACATCTTCACTAGATTTTACATTAACTTTCTGCCCATATGAAAAAAGACTAAGTCCTAGTTTGGCCAAATCGCCTGTCAAAATGAGTGAAACCTAATCAGGCTCTATTTGAGTCTCTAGTAATTTGATATCTACTACTTCATTTTATGTTTTGGGATTACTATACTAAATATACTATATATATACAGTACGATGTTGAAAGCTCAAGTCTGTCTCATCTGTGATGTTTGTTTAAAATCAATATTTTTCAATCATAAATTACAGCTCGGCTAAAATGAGTAGTAGTGTGTAGTTTTAGCTTTAGCTGAGGTTGGCTCTTATTAACTCACCAGCTAGCTTTCATGTGTGGTAGCCAGCTTGCTTGTGACATCTGCTTCAAGACTGCCAGACCTGCTGTTACCTGAATTTGGTCGTGTATTTGGTTCTATTTTTTTATTTCAAATTCTTCAGTTCTTTGCCAATAACTTTTGTTTGGTAAAACAGACGGACAAATTACCCAGTTTTTACCTCATACTGTGTTCCAGCTGCAAAGGCTACTGGCTTAAATTATATATAGGTCATTAGTGGAACATGCATAAATACACTTCAATTACAGGCTGGAAGAAACATTTTGATGGAGTGAGATATTTGGAGAAGAAATCCACAGAGCACCCTTGGAGCTCTGATTTTGACTAAGCAGCAGCAGTTACATGAGGGAAGATTCTGTTCACCTGTTGTTGCTTCTCTGATCTGCTTCCATTATAAACCTGTCTAAGAGGGCAACTCACAGACTGCCCATCTTCAGTCCTTCCTCCCACTTAAATGAACTCAATTTTGAAAGAAGTAGAGGCGGGCCACCTCAGATTTAGATTAGGCCTTTCAATGTCTCCGCTTGGCAAATGGTTCAGGGCACTCTGCCTCTGCCACAGCCATCACGCCTCTCAGTCATCAAAGATGAGATGTTGAACGGACTCAACATTTGCATGACCCTCAGCTGAAGTTCAGAAATAGTCAGGGAGGATGTCAGGGCTGTTATTCTGAGCAAAGTTGTTTACGGTGGATAAACAGCTGACGTGGTATTAAGGCAGAGGAGATTTTATATTTGTCATACACAGTGACCTGACCATCCTCCAAATTTTAATAAACACTCCTTTTTTCTCTCCGTGGTTGAGTTGAAAAGTTAGGAAATAGGTTGTATTCCTTTTAAAAGCCTCAAGAGTTGGTGTTCTACATTCAAGCCTACACAAACCTTGGATTCCTCAAGGCTTGAAGCCATTCAAAGCGCGGCTTGAAGCACCTCCACAGACACAGACTACTCCAAAGACTCAGCTCAAAGTCGGACCAAATTTATTTCAGCGTGTGACAGAAGTTGCTTGGTTGCATCTCTGAAGGGCCAAAACCTACCAAACCTGAGATACAATTTCTCACCCTGGAAGTTTCTGAGAGTACTTGAGTGAAAGGTGTGAAGTGAAAAGCTGTATGAGCCAGGAAGCGTTTTCTGAGGGAGGGAGATGGACAGAAGGAAAGGATGCTGTTATAAAAGCTGCAATCATGGGCTGCTGCGAGTTATTTTTGTTTTCTCTAAGGAGTTGCAAAAGTGACAGCAATGGAGGCGGACTGTGTCTCAGGAATGACCTCTTCTTTTTGTTCTGTCCTATTCTTTGAGGATGGTCAAGTCATTGTGGTGAACGTGTCAACCGGGCGGGGCTGTCTTCTCGGAATAATAGCAAGGCTGTGCGGTTTACGGGCTTTGCGGTGAAGTGAACTGTAAAAGGAACCATAGCAGATGTGATGTGTTTGAGTAGAAATGGTAGATGCTGGCTGCTGGGTGAATGAATTATACAGACTGACTGTAATAGGAGTACGCTGCCGTATTGTATCTCATTTCCCCATTCTTTCTGTCTCTTCACACATGTCAAGCACACACTGCCTCCCTCACACACGACTCTGTTACTATTATTACACCATCTATTACTTATTAAATGTATATCATTGCCGTGGCTTTAATTAAATATCTGGCTATAGATAGATATAGAAGCATATATTCTAACTTTCAACCTGCACAAAAGCAGAAAAATATAATTACATGAACATTAATAATATAATGAATTTCTCAATGGAATTATTCGTTTTTAAGCTGCAGTGAAAGCTAAAGCCCTGTTATCTAAAACCCACCCTCAGCTGTGGCCTCCATGTATGGCTGTAGGCTTTAGTGTTCCTGTTCTACCTCACGTCTAAATACTGGGAGATTTTTTTTTTTAATAAAAAAGTGTGCACGTGTGTGAGTGTCTGTGAAAAGGAGTTCCAAGAGGTGCTGTCTGTTTTTTTCTGAAGCACACTGCCATTAAGTGAGCACACACAGACACACACACTTGCTGAAGGACAAATAACCGTGGAAACCTCCTCTAATAGTAAAAGTCATAGAGCTGGAGCTCCCTCTAGGGGTGAGAGCTGAAGCACACTGTGCTGGACTGCATCCCAGTGACTTCACAGGATGTCAGCTCTTTTGAAAATTTAATTCTGACCCCAGCCGCTTTCATTTTACAGACAAATAAATATTTACTTTTACGTGTTGGATTGATATTTCAAATAAATGTAGAAATGATGCCTAGCCGTTTGGCTACATGTAGTTTCAAAAATTATTAGTTGAGTCAGTGTTAAGAAGTTGTGCAACTTTTTTGACCTAGTTGACACCAATTAGCATTTCTGGCAAAGGAAAAATCCAGATTCCCTGTCTGTTTATAGGATTGGAAAATATGTTAATGTTTTTTAAATCTAAAAGGGTAAGTCATATTTAACATGAAATACAGTTGAATAGTTTAGTTAGATATTCTGGTGCTTCTTTGCTACAATAAACTACAGTATAAAGATGCAGATTTATAATTTGTTACTGAATGCTGTTGTCAGCAATGTAATGTAGCCTGTGAGAGTACACTGTAGCTGTGCTTATATACGGATCCGTGTGGGCGGAGGGATAACGAATTTCCAGGCTTTGTAAGAGCAAAGGAGGGGAGCTTACTGGTAATTTTGCGTGGGTGGGAAGGGGGCTTATAGGTGGGTGAGAAAGTACCTAAGGTTTATTTTACAGAAGTGGCAGGGCAGCCAATGTATGGGCAAGTAGGAAGGGTAACATGCTTATTTGTAGTCCCACGGCTGTGCGCAGACACACACATATTCATATATTCACATACACATATATTCACATATTCTGCGCCTGTTTGGAGGTTTTTGTGCATCTCTGGATGTGTGTGGGAAGTGTTTTGCCTATTCACAGTTCTCTTCAGGTGAATGAGAAGTTCTGTCAGTGGCTCCAAGTTGTTTCAGCCTGGTCATCACTCTTTTTCCCATCTGGTTGAACTCAGACCTGTAGGTTGCCTCCATCTGAAGCTCCCTCTGGTGCCTGTGACAGAGCAATTTAACATCACAGACGGAAGAACAGAGGAATTCACGGGTTCAAACGGGTTCAAAGGACTCATTGTTTAACTAGAGCCACCATTCGGCAATCATCTTAATCACCATCCAAACAACTTACGGTTTAGTAAGTAATATTGTTGATTTCTGTTTGAATATAAGTCAACATCAAAAATTGAAAAAAATCCCAATAATTTTATTTCAGTTTTAAATTACAGTTAACGCAACTACATTGTTTACCTATTGGTATATGGAATATGATTAGGTTGCTTTCACACCAGAGCTGTTTGGTCAGCTTTAAACGGACTATCCATCGAACCAAAGATACAAAGTGACATAGAGCGCACTGCATTTTGGATAGAAAAAAAAAATCCAAAGAAGCAGAGGTAAACAAAGAAAAAGTTGGAAATTGTCTCGTGGGCAATAACTGTGTGACGCTGCCCAGGCGGTTTGGTCTGCTTTCAAAAGTACACTGTGAAATCTTTCGGCATTCCCCGCCCAATCGAACCGAGTCCCCTGGAGTATCCTGGTGTGAAAACGACTAAATGTTTCCCTGAAAAGGTTTTGAAAATGAGAATCTGACAAATAACTCTACGTCATGAAATCCCAGCACAGTAATTTCTTATAATAAGGTGTTTGTCTAAAAGGGCTTAAATCGAAAGAAAAGGTAATAAATTCCCAGAGATAATGATAAAAATGTATTAAAATGCTGCAGTAAAAGTCATCTCTACCACATCATCAAACAGTTTAAAATAGAGTCAAATGTGCTGCTAAGAGACAAGACCCCTAAAAAATTAAAGATGTAATAAGTTCCTAAAAAAATTCAAAACCACCTTGCAACAAATTAGGTGTAAGAAAACTGAATATCAGACCCACGTTCAATCATGTATTGTATGTATTGTATAGTGGCTGTTACAGAATCCAGCAGTTACATCAAATTCCATACATACAGCATAAGTACTATTATCATATGTGGCATACATGCAGCCACATGTGATAATGGTCCAGCTAAATTTATAGATTTGAATGCGTACTAGCTTACATAAAAGGTGAGTTCACTGAGGTCACATACAGTACAACCTGAGTTATGAATCTCTGCTAAAAATATACAAGACTGAAGATTCAACCAATAACAATAGCACAATCTAGATGAACGTTCAAAGTTAAGGATGAAAACTATTTTTCTTTGCTATGAAAAAGTAGCATCATGCAGTGTGTTCCAGCTCCCAGGAAGCTTCAGTTGGAAAAAACTCCAGGTGCACATTCATTAACTTCATGTTTGGTTTATCCTGAGGACTTCCCCTCTTAAACTAAAAGTACAACATGTTTATAGCCCATTCCAAGAAGCACTATCTGTAATGTGTGTGTGTGTGTATGTGAATATATTTGAACATTCACCCTATTTATTGCATGGGAAGTGGTTCCTCTGTGTAAACAGGCATCCATTGTGCCTCAAACCTCTACATGCTTCTCTACTAGATGGTGAATGTCTGAGAAATCTTTGCCTGTGTAACGTGCACATCATGCCAGCAGACCTACCTGACTGGCGTTCCTATGGTGAGGTTGCTATTGGAGACCAGAGCTTCGCCAGACAGGAACTCTGCTCTGATCATGCCTGGTGTTAGATGGACTCCCGAGCCCTCACACCTTGATACACAGACAAGCACACATAATCTGAGCAACCCGACAGAAAAAGCTTCCAACAAGGAGATCAATAGATGTCAATGTTGTATGTGCTTACGCTTTCTCCATTAGCGGTGGCAGATCATCAGGAGGGCCGGCGAGAGGAGGAGGTGCTTCGAGTGGAAGTACATCTGTGCTGTAGTCGACAGACCTATGGAGGACAGGACACACACACTGCTTTTTACCCTGAAGAGCCAGACCACACATTACCGAATCGAGATAATGGTCGGATATCTACTCCATCTTACTTAGATGAAAGGACTGCTTCGGGTTGTTTGGAATCTCAGTTTGAACAGAGTGATAAAAGTACACCAGAGTGAATGTTGATACCCTTTTGGGGCAAAACAGAATTAAAATACGGACAAGCCACAGGTTTGCTTCTGGAGGCTTGCAGAAAGGGTGGAAGTCATGCAGTTTGGAATTAATGGGAAATATCCTATTGTGCTAACATTACCACCATTTATTATTCATTTGGAGTTTCTAGTCACAACATTCACTTTCTTTTAGCTTTCAACTGCATACAAAGATGGACAACAAGACAGTTCCTCAAAACTGCAGCCAAAAGATCCTGAGCATACAGTGGGTTTTAGAGCTTTTACACTGAAAACACCATGAGAGCAGCGACTGTGACCAAGTCAGTCAAGTTGTGGGTGGGACAGCCGAATTACACTATCAAGTTTTATAATAAGGGAACTTCAGATTCCGATGATAATTCTGGTACCACTGGCTCTGGGGATTTTCTATGCTATAGCAGTACAGTGTGCTGCAATCAATAACTTAATAGATTATATATCTGTGTGGTTCACAGTAGTATGGCTGTAAAGTCAGTAGTCTCAGGAAGAGTGGCTGTTTTAGAGTTTGTTGGTTGTTGAGGTAGAATACAATAATAAACTTTCCCCGACTGTAAGGAAAACATACTATTCTTTCCCCTGCTGTCAAGTAGCTGTCAAGTTCATTCTCTACTTCTATTATGACCACCTGACATAAATCGCATTGCTTGTGTTTGTAAGATAACAGGAGAGACTGAATGTAGTCTGTGAGGCAGTGATAGAAAATTAATAAGACTGAGCAGAGGGGCTGGGGTAAAGCCACCTCTCACATACAGAAGGAGGATACATCTACAGTTATCCTGCAGATCAGTGCTGACAGGCATAAAGAGAATACTTTGCCTTGCCAGGCATCTGATTATGTAACACTGGGAAGGTGAGGAGAAATGGGAAGTAGACTGAAAGGTGAGGAGAGAGAGAGTCGTAGCAGAGTAAGATTCAAACCCACACATACATCATGTGAACGGAGAGGATGCCCAAATTACTTTGGCATCTTGAAAAATAAGGTCTTGAAATTGTTCCAGAGGGAAGGGAACACTGCTTCATTAGCTCTGCAGCTTTACATGTTTATCATGCAAGACAAATTACAATGTGTATGAGATTATTTTTTGTTATGCACATCTGAGTGGCATTTCTTGTGACAGGGTTCACAGAGAAGCAAAGAGTACACCATATTAAACAGCCCTGTGCTGTGGTCGCTAATACATCAGAATATCATCATCTATTCAGTGTTCATTTAGGCTAAAGATTCACAGTGTAGATGAAGATACTCTGCAGGGCTCTTTGCCTCCATATGACCAAGAGTCTACAGTGGTGATCAAAATTAGAGAACAATTTATGAACACTTGATTTTTTCAAAAATAATGTAATCTTTATTGCTCAAAATCTGAAGGAATTTTTGTTGTGGCTATACCATGCTACCAGAACTGTGTTTTACAAAATGACCAAGGCACTTCAAGAAAAAAATAAACTTTATTTGGCGAAACACACAATGATCAAAATTAGAGAACAGCAATGACTGTAGCACGGAGAAAGATTACAATTTAATAAAAATCACAGATTTGGAACGACCAGCTTCTCTTGCTATGGCTGAAAGGGTCATCCCTTTGGCCTTCATCTGGACAACCTGCAGACGGAGGGTTTCAGTCACTTTGGAACAGCTCTCCATCTTGCAAAGTCAGTGAAAACTGGAAAGTCAGACTGCCAGTTAAAGGGTTTGACAGATAATTATGGAAATTAGCACCAGGTGCCAGATTAATACCAATAACCGGGAGGTATCTGAAAGTGTTCTCTAATTTTGATCAGTGTTCTCTTTCAAATATCTCTGTTTTTTTTAAACTGTGCTTCAGAATACATGCAACTCATGAAATAAACTGCTGTTTGGATCATTTCAAATAGGACTAAGCGGTGGCCTTGAAATTTAGGAAACTGTAGGTTGTTCTCTAATTTTGATCACCACTGTACTTCAGGAAATATGTTTCTAATTGAGCATCTAAATTCAACACTAGGTGTTAAAATGATCATTTTACTGGAACTCTGGCAGATCACAGCAGCAGTATCACCGCACACACACACTACTGAAATGTTATTTGCAGTGCAATCAAGTGAAAATGTGCATTTTGTTTTGATGAAATTGAAGTCTCCTAAACCTGAGGGAGAAAACTAATCTCAACACTGATATTGATTTCAGAAATATAAAACTTTAGGGAGCATTTTAGAGAAGTAGAACTGATGTATACAAGAAGAAGGCGCCTGCTATACAGCACTCATATCTTTATCAAATCCTAATAGGGCAAAAATGAAAGCCGTTTATTTCACAAAAACTAAATGATATCTGTACCAATACTTGAAATCCAAAATGACAACTGCTGCGAGTGCAAAATACTGTTCAAGCAAGTACACAATTTGACATCTTGCAACCTGGCAGGTGCTGGAAGTTGTGTGGGCTGGGCTGCTACACTTATTATTTATCACTTGTAGTATAGAAGTCATGTGAGATGATGAATGGGATCCCAAACCATTAAATAATCACAATGTGTCAGGAGGATAAATATCTACTCCAATTACCAGTCACTAACTAGTTCAGTTTACAAACCTTTCTAATTTAGCTGACATGTAAAGGATTAAGAGCTTTGGATGAAGAACCAGTCAGGAAGAGATGATCAGTTGCTGATTTGATCCATGACTGATGCTATAATTAGGCATCTTGCAAGCTCTGGCTCAAAGTTCAAATTCCTCCACAGACTGGAAAGATGTGGACAGCGGAAGTAAACAACAGCCACTTTCCACTCTGTAAACAAGCAGTGTAAACATGCACTAGTGCTTTTTAGTCCCACGATGGTCCAGTTGGAGCTCGTCAGTGGTTTTACATGGGAACCTCTGGGTGAATATACCCTGTCTTATCTTGTGGATGGCTGCTGTCAGTATGAAGGTGTTCTTATTGCCTCGATCAGTGAAACAGGAGGAATAGGAACTGGCACAGCTTGATACTGTACACAGTGTTAAGCTCTGACGTACCTTCGCAGGGCACAGTCTCTGGGGAGAGCAGGTCGGTTGGACAGACAGTTGGAGGTAATCGAATCAAAATTCTTCCACGTCATGAGCCCCGTGATCACTTCCTGTTGTTGGGCGAGAAAAAAGAAACCGCATCTGCATCAAGCCAAACAGGAGACAGGAGCTAGTTGGACAAGATTAACTTCCAGCTGAAAGGGATTGTTTTAATAAATACAATAATAATAACAGGGGAAAAAAAAAAGACAAAAATGATACCTTGCAGTACAGAACCTTCTTCTGAGTGTGTGGGGTTTGTCTCTTCATGCCAAGTGTTCTGCTCTCATACCTGCACAGGAAACCAGTCTGAGTATGGGAGGTGGGTGTGGTCAGGGAACAGTCAGGTGTTGTATGTGCATGTGTTACCGGGGCAGAGGGCACAGGTGGAACTCCAGATCACTCTCCATGTATTTAGGGGTCGGTTTGTAAGTCTGCAGGCCTGGAGCTGGGTTCTAAAGCATATGATGAGATAACCACAGAAACGATAGTAGTTTGAATATTCTGTCAGGCTGATATGCATCGTGCACGGGAAAACATTTCATGCTCTGTTTCAGACTTTGACTTTTAATTAAAACTGCTAAATGACAGCCTTACAAAGATTCTGAGTGGGTTTGCTGGAGGTGGTCTTAGCAGAGCTTCGGGGGCACTGAAAGTAAGACTGGCAGCCTCATCTGCTACAGCGTCATCCTCTTCATGTTCACGCTGCTGTTCCTCCCACGCTTTGGGATCCGCTGCTGTGGGATGTGGGGCTCCATCCTCAGTGGGCACAAGATCAGTCTAAGAAGTGACAACGACACAGAGTGGACGAGTGGAGAAATAAACACTAGATTATATATTATGAATGAATCTTTCTCTAAAAGGTGTTTGCTTTAGTCCCGGCGTAGCATACTTACCGGGTCTCCAGTGCGAAGTGGTCTGGCCAAAGTAGTGGGAATATAGGAGTTAAATCCCTCCCAGGCTGACATAGGCTGGTAGCCCATAAGCTTGTAATGCTGAGGAACCTAGAGTGACAACAAAGCACTTTTTTGGTCCAGGTTTTATGGTCCAGTATGTACTAAATAGTTTGAACACAGTTCTTCCAGTGTATGACATTATTAAAATGTGAAAAAGGATGCATTCATGTGAAAGTGCCATGTTCCAAGATCAAGGGCCTTTTATCTATTTTAGGTACTGCAATTAATTAGTCTGTATTCATATTTCTATATTTAACTGTTTTTTTGTAATTTCACAACTTCAAATCGTTATTCAAATTAAATTAGCTGAGCAGTTTAAAAAGGACATGCGTCTTTGGGGGAATTGTTAACAACGCATACACATAGAATGTGACGAGGAGCCAAACTAGAAACCTTTTTCTAAGAGGTCACAAGCCAAAAAGTAAAGTACATCAGTAAATTAACTTCATCCCTTTCCACCATTTGCTGCTAGCTAGCTTTCAGAGAACCGGTGCTGCAGTAAATACCTACCTGAAGCTTGAAGAAAGGAACACGAGTTGTCACAGTCACATCAATAGGATCCACAGGCACTCTGACCAAATTACTGAGAGCCTACAAATATCAAGGAGACAAATGGCATTATTTGTTCTATTGAACGCTGCAGTCTTTTCTCTGCGGGGCATCAGGAAAATGAAAGATTTAATCAAAGTGCAGGAAAGTGAGCTTCCGCTTTAGAGTTAGATCAAAGATATCTCTCAAGAGGAATAATGAAGGGAAATTGTCCCACGTTCACGACAATAGCCAGCACTCACTTCTCAGTGGTTTCTCATTTTCCATATGTCAAACGCCCATTTGGCTAGTTAAGCATTTCACTTCAATAGGCTTTGACAAGATGAAATGATTTGCAAAAAAGTAGTTAAACCATTTTATTGACAGGCTGCTGATTACATTTTGGACATCGGAATCTGCACAAAGGCTGTAATTTCAGGCATGTAACATACTCACCAGCAGGTCATCTTCAGAGAAAACAGGGAAAGCACATGGAAAGACTCTGTCTGCCGAGGCATTCACATCACAAGTCGCCTCCTCTTCAGCTGAACAGGGTGAGACAATTAATAGATGCAAAAAGTCCATTTCTACAGATCATTAGTAAAGGTCAGTGAGAAAATGTATGACTAAATTCACAGAGTGCCGTAAATAGTGCGGTCCCTGAGGCATGCATGTATGTTCTATGACCCTCATAATAACCAAAGGGGATTTCATTTAGCTCTAGGAATTAATTCAATTAGGCATGCCTTACTGACGTGGCATAATGAGATTACTTCTGAATGAGGAGTTCATAAGATAATCAAAACCTTTCTTTGCTGAGGACTGGGTCTTCACACTGTCTGACAGTTTCTTCAAGCAGGTCAGTCTCCACTTCATGCGACACTGAATCACCACCTGCAGGGAAGAGGACAGAACAGGGTGTCACCAATTAAGCCTAATTTCTGGGCACTCACCTCCACCCCCCCTCATCTCAGAGGAAGGGCTGGAGAAAGACTTCACATACACTCTATGTCCTTTGCAAAACACATCCAGGTTGCTTTCTCAAAAGAATTGGAATCAAATGTTACCTAAGCACTCCCTGTTTGTCGCCTGTTATGTCAGGAGTTTTTTCTAATTTTTCCACAAGGAAAAAAGTGACCTTTAGTTTTACCTGCAACTAGGAGAAGAGCTGTGGCTTTAAGAAGCCATGTCACATTACTTTGCTTTTACTGGAATGGAAAGCCGACTGTGGTGTAAAGAATATTATACATTTAGTGTGAGGGATTCACACATGGCTGAACTAAAGGGACGGTGCTGAAGGGACACCAGCCCTCTCCTGAGGGAGAGAAGCTGTGTGTATGTGTGTGCTGTGTTTGTGTATCTGAGCTAATGCTCATGCATGTGTGCATTTGCACATATACCTCAGCAATTTTACAGTACTTGGATGTATGTACCTTGCGTGCTGCCTGCTGGAACAGCGCGAGGGCTCTTTGTCTGAGCTCCAAGTGAAAGCTGGAGTAAAACTGGAAGGATGGGGCTCCCTCGTGGGCCTAGAGGAGTTTAGAAAGACATTTATTTCATAGGCTCATTTGGCATCGTTACATTGAGTGCATATAAGTGGACCATAATGTGACATTTTATGAGGTCTCAGCTTGGAGTATTTAAATGACTAAAGATAGTGGGACAGTTAAAGTGGATGTTGGATTGAATTAAATTGCAGGAGGAACTGTAAGAAGCAGATTCATTTAATCGAACACCATTGAGAGTGAAGTGTTTTATTGAAACTCCTCCGCTACTTAGAAGAAGAAAAGAAAATGCATTATCCAGATGTATTATGACTTAGGACATGTCCATACAAAATATGGATGTGGTAAGCACACAGCGGTACAGCTTTACCTGTCCTGCCTCACAAAGCACTCGTCTAGAGGAAAGCTTAGGGTGTCCAGCAGCAAAGTCCTCCTCGTGCCTCACATCTCCCCTTTTCACCTGCAACAACACTCAGTTAGCTCAGCATGATGGAGGTCTGTGAAGTACACATAGATATTATTTAAGGAAGAGACTAACTTTGTGCTAGAATTAAAACCAGACTAAGAGTCGATGCTGTTAATAGATGCTGTGCTAGCATCTATGTGAGGCTGCCAGCTAAATGCCCATAGTGACAATGCTAACATGCTGAACTTTAGTACGAATAATTCCTACCATGCTTTTAGTTTGACCAGAAGTCGCTATTTATCAAACTGTCCCCCCACAGCCTAACTGTCCTGCTGCTTCTGTTTTACACAGGGTGCTGTGAATTTGCATTTCCTCTGCAGAGACAGCATTTTATACTGTGTCACATTATCAGAAAGTAAGGAATCTCCTAAAACTCTTTACTCTACAAAGGGAGATTCGTACACGGCATAAAAGCAAAAGTAGATGCTGTTCTTTCTATTTTTGCTGCACCCTTCAGAGTTCTGGCAATAGCAGATGAGGCAGAGCCAATGGAAAAAAGAAAAGATTCCAACATGTTCATCCTCTATCGTAAGGACGCCTTGAAATCCTTTGGCTGAAGAGGCAGTGTTCTCTTTGTCATAAGCTTGATGGGGTATGTCTTCATTTTGTGAAACAATAGCTATGATTTCTAATCCTGTGGTGTACGGTCTCGGTTAGTTATTGGAATGATATATCAGGGCATCGCAAGATAATTTGACAAAGATGATTTCTGATTGAAAAAAACCTAATTTTACAGTCCCAATTCATCCTAGTGCATCGTGGATGACCAGCATGGTCTGGCTGATGAAAAGGTGATGCTGATAAAGTGATGACTGTGATGCAGAGGAGGACAGTTCTGTTCACATCTTTATCTTCTGGCCTGCAGTCAAGTTTATAGAGGACCTATAGAAGAAGATAATAGCTATAATAAAAACAACCATTCCCATAAAATACCAAAGTGTAGTGGTGTGAGGCTGCAAACAAAGAGTGTAAGGCAGAGGACGCATTGTGTGTGTGTGTGTGTGTGTGTGTGTGTGTATTATTAACAGTGCAGGTGGAGAGGAGGTGGGGGAGGTGCTGTTAGGAGTCTGTGAGAGTTCTGGCAAGTATTCAAATAAGATTCTGAGGAAACTGACACACACACTCATACACACAGATTAATATTTCAAAACTGATGTTACATAGGCTGGGTTTGCATATTTCCTCAGTGACTCTATAAAATCGATCACAGAGACACAGAGTGTGGATCTAGAGGTGCTACAAGTGAGTCGGGTTGTGACTTTGTGGTAAGCATAAGTGATTAGCGACCAACATATCCAGTAAATGTCATGTTGAGGAAAAGAGGAAGACAAACTCAAACACATTACATGAAAATATCTCCTTCATACTTTTAATAGTAGAAATACACCAAAATCTCAGCAAATATAGGCTAAGACAAGAGTTGTACCAATAGCACCACACAGGCCACAGTTGCCTCATTTTTGGCTGAGTGGGACACACAGCATCAGACCTTGAAAACCCCTGCTCTGATTTGACCCTTCTGTAGCACAGCATGCTGTAAGAATTTCTCTGTACAATGAAGGAAAAATCTTACCATGTATTCATGCAGTGCAATCTCTCTCTCCTCTGCTATCTGCCTCCTGGAGCGCTGTGACACCGGGTCCGCACCAAGATGAACTTGCCTGAATGAAAAAAATCTATTTTTACTCTGGTTGTCATCTTGATTTAAAAAAAACCCAACACAACAATGTACCAAAATAAACTAATAAATAAATAAATTAAATTCTTTTATTTTGATCTACCATCTGAAGTGGTTGGCTTGCTCCTCCTTCATGTTTTGTTGAACCTTTTTCACAAAGAGGGCCTCCTTCATCTGCCTGTTTTGCAGACCAGCCATACTGCCACAGGATATGGCTGAAGAGAAAGACAAATAATAGACATGAGACATATTTCTGAAATTCAATTTACTTCATGGCAGCAAATCGGAGGAGGTACTGCACAGAAGGAGTAAAATCATCCTGAAACAGTCAAATCATCGGGTGCCGTTTAATCATCTACCTTCCTTCAGGTCTTTAGAGTTGAGTTTATTGGTGTCTTTGATGAGCATCTTAGCCACCCCAGCAGGGGTGCAGACATCTGCCGGAGGCTTCGGTCCAGGCTTAGCACTAGGATCTCTCAGTGTCTTCAAAAGAGAGAAACAGCAGGAAGACAATGGATGTTTTTGCACTGACTGCATATATTAAAAAAAAATATTAAAAGAAAATGTGTTTCTTCTCTTGTCTCCTTAATCAAAAATGAAAGGTGGAAATGAATGAGGAAATGAGGTAACACAGTATCAAGCACATCTTACATCGAATTTACATAAAGATCTTTACAGCTTTCATCAGGGAGTAAGAGAGCTTCTCACAACTATTTTCACTAACTTAAATAAATAAGCCACATCTCTGCATACGCTACCTTAGATTTATCAGCCTCCTTGGTCGACCTGTGTTTGTTTTGTCTTCGAGGAGGCACTGGGGCAGCAGGTGAAGGCCCTTCGTGCTCTCCAGAGTCCGACTTTGTGTGCAGCTCACTGTCACGCAGAAAAATAAGCACATGAATTTTCGCCTGATATAAAACTTGCCCTAATTATGACACAATAGTGAGCACAAAAAAAAAAGACACACCAGTAGATAACACCAGTTTGACTGCAACTGACATTTCTGGAACTAATTCGAGGTTGCAAAGTCAAAACCAATAGAAAATGAACAAAGACAGTGGATGGGGAAAATGTAGTTGGTTCTTTTTTTTCTGGAATTATGCTAGGATCAGCTGTAGCAGAGTAAGAGCGGCACTAGTCTAAATTGGGTGTTTATACAATGATGTATGGACAGCGAGGGAGTTGAAGGGTGTGGGGGTGGCAGGCTGAGCAATGAGGTCAGAAGCCAGGTAATGAATTTTCATTATATTTACATTTTTCCAGCTGTCAAATTTTTCGGTGTCAGTGTCGCTAACCGTGGACTTAAATGACCACAGCGTTGACTCAACACTTCTTTGACAGTGTCAGCAAAGGCCCAACAGCATAAGCAACACAAGGATTTACAAGGTTTATTCAAGGATTTATTGCCAGACTGTTGTGTTAGATTGCATTAGATTGATTAGACTGATGGAAAATGCAACACAGAAGCAAAGTCATTCATGATATTAAAGTGATCATCGTCTGTTTATTTTAGGAATAGCCTCTACCTACATCAGGTAAGGGACACTCAGCAACAAGCCAGTGTCAGCTATTGGTTCTAGCTGGAAAAACATTGGCTCCTGCATGCATTGCTTAATCTTTCACTTGAACATATCTCATCTTTTATTTGGTTCCACTGCAGGGGGACAACAAACAGAGGGAGAATGTTTTATATGCTAAACATCCATCGGGAGGCATATCCATCTTGATATCACTGCACCAGCTACCGAGCTATTTTCATGAATTATTAACTTTCGGCCGAGATAACACCGAGACAGTGCAGTGGATGGAGCTGCTGCTGTGTGATGGATAGCACCCTTTTTCTCATGGGAACAGAATTAAACATTAGGTTTTGTACCGGCTGAAAAAACAAAAACAAATGGGAACTTCTAATCAGCACACAGGGCCATTTTCTCTTTATCCAGTTGGGTACGTGCTTTTATCCCTAAATCAACCGACTAGTTTGGTAGTTAGTTTGAAAGCACAGCCTGAGAGCTGGTATCATAACAGGAAAGCAGAGAGAGGAGGGAAAGGCCCCAACTGATCATTTTACATTATCATTCACTCATAGACGACGTGAGGATTGACTAGTTTATGTATGTTACTTAAATTAAAGGATCCGACCTGAAATATTTTCTTCCTGTTATATAATAGCAATATGTGGCGTAACTTTGTTAGGTATTGTTGTGATGTACTGTCAAAAAGGCCTGCAAGAACCCAGAGAACTTGCTGAACAGGTAGAGTGTAGCAGTGTAAGATAAGCTGCCAGTACAGACACTGGTATCTGTGCCATCTGTGTCCCTTAATGCCCCTGACAAATCTGGACAGGAGACCTATAGTCTTCTTATTGTAACTACCTGAGGGCTAGGTGAGGGGTGGAGCTGCCAGTGATGGTGCAGAGGTAGGGTTTGGTGTTGAATTGGGAGACTATCAGCTGGATGGTGACCTGACAAGTCTCATACTGGAAAGGACTAAAGGTCACAATGATCTTCACTTCACCATTGGCTGGTACCACACCTGGAAGAGAAAGGATAATAGAGATGAATTGGTGTTGACAGCAGGGCTTAAGTACACATTTCACCCCAACCCAGTCAATTGTACCACCATATGTTGCCATTGAGTGCGTGGAATGTATTCGCAAGGTGAGCAGAACTTTAAAAGCTAAAAGTAATGGATAACCAGCTGAAAGACTTAGCTGAGGATAATGCATTAAAAATTGGTTAAAGGTAATTAGTTAGAGGTTAGAGACTCATCCAGCTTCTGTCACTCCCGTTGGAAGTAGTAGAAGCACAGACTTGACTAAACCAACCTAAACAATGACAATTTAATTGCATTAAAATTATTCTAATAGCCAGGTCTATGTAGGCAACAGTGTTAAATAATATCCATGTGAGGACGGTGACGTCTAGAGTACTTAGGCTCATGTGATCAGGATGTGGGGGTATGTGCGTCAGACTCAAAACGTTGGGAAACAAAGGGTGATGACTTCAAATACAAACCCACCATCTGAGGTCACAAATGATTGAACTTGAAATGCCTGACGGGCAAATAAAGTGTCCCGGTTATGTCCCAAAAAACGATATCATGTTGAATTACCACAGCTGACTGCGTGTGGCTGGATGTTTTTACACTGTGAGCTGTAGGGTCTGTCACATGGCCACGCTTTATTGAGAACGCAGAGAGGGAAAAAAAGACAAAACATAAAAGTCCCTTCCAAAATGAGACACTCATTTATATCTCTTCTCATTCCAGGTTTGTACCGAGTTAAAACTGCAGCTGTAATTCAAATCCCAAGTGCTGGTTCCGCCATGTGATATGATGCTTCCCAGGCCATGAATAGTGTCAGTGTGTGGAAACTGGAGGCATCCTTCATGTTCTCTGGTGACATGTTTAATAACAACACGTAGCACTGAAAGCTTTTGACAGAACACAGCACAGTTGCTCTCCTGATGGGTTATCCTCTCAATCTGATGGTTTAAATGAGAACTAGCAATGTTGAAACACCTAACTCAGCCATTTTACCTTACAGAAAAATTCTTAATTGTAAATTCAGAATGCCGACATGTAATCTTTAAAAGACAAAATGAGACCAGGCATAAAATGTACTGTAAAAATCACATGCACAGCAATGAAAAGGCAAGTTGCATCATTTTTATTGCTAAATGAATTGATTCCACTGGTCCATACCTGTAAGGGGGTGGATGGAGAAGGCCTCGTGGGGCTGAAGAACGTACACCTGAAACTCAAAGTCGATGGGGCAGCTGCATCTCAGAGGAATAACATGGCAAACGCTAGAGCAAAAAGAGATGAGATTATTTTTTTATGATTCGACTCCATCGGGTGAATGGAAGCATGGTTGGCTGTATGGAAGAATACAAAGAGACAGGCAAGCCCTCGGGCTGGATGGAGGTCAAAATACAGTCCATTGAAGATCCCAACACACATACTGTACGGTACACGCACACACCTTTGTCCAAGTGGTACGGCTGATAGGTCGATACGGGGAGGGATGTGCAGGTCATCGATGACAGGGTAAGCATGAACTGGAATTAACAGGTTCTCTTCCCCCTTAGAAGGGGTGGACGTGGGTTGAATGAACAAGAAAACATGAGAGGGGAGATTTGAAAGGGTGAGAGAGAAGAGCAGAGATAAGAGAGCTCTCAAAGTAAACATATCATAAAAAGAGATAAGTTAAAGTAACAAAGGATTGTTAAACATGGTTGTCTGGCTGTGTGCAACATGAGCTAGCTCTAGTGAGCAGCTGTTCCTTCCCAGTGACTGTGTAAATGCCTAAAGTCTGAAGATTTCAGTGTCAAACAATCAGCATTAGCACACTGCAGGCGACTCGCAGCCAAAAAGCAGCACGGCGGCCACAGTGGCGTGCAAACTGCTGGATCCTAACCTTGCAGTGAACCCGAACGCAGTCATAGAAGTATCGCCACTCGTCGGGACAGAATCTGACCTTCAGTGTGTAGGCGAGGCCTGGGATGAGTCGATACTTGAGAGAAACAGATGGAACAAGGCTGAATCATCAGCAGCAACACAGACTGCACTAACGGACAAGGGGAGACACAATATTATATTCAGGTCAGCAGTTTGTGATGAAAAAAAAAATTACCTTTTTGATATAAGTTGTTTGGAAGTGCTTGGTTTGGGTGGGGATGATATGAATATTCATGACTTCAGATGAGATGTTGATTAGTTTCTGAGGGAGAGGAAGAGGAGAGAAAATAATAATTCATTTCCATCCAATCATGTGCACTTGAGAAAACCATTTCCATACTCTTGCTGCTTACATCCAGCCCACAGTGCTTCATCACGCACATAGAGGGTAAAATCAGTGCCCATTCAATTAAATCAAATCTATCCTCGACGGAAACCAAATGAGGAATTTATCATGTAGGATTTTTACAATTATTTTGATACTTTACTGCAATGTTTTTTGAATACAACTGGAGCTGCCTGCCAAAGTTTATAATTCACAGGGACAGTCCATATCAAAGACATTAAGAGATTGTGTACTCAAGTACAGCACTGGATTATACATTTTATCTGTGCCTCCTCACCACTTCACCAAACATTGATTGTAAACTCCCTCTTAAAACCCTGGATGCTGCATTCAGCTGTGGTGCCAAGTGCTTCAAACGTGCCGATATGATGCACTGCACATAAATTGCTGCCACAATGGCCCTTGTCAGTATGAGAACCTGGCTAATGACGATGACGAATAAGCCTGGTACATGGACAGCTATCTCCCTCAGAGTCAGTGAGGAAGAGGAGGATTTTTGTTTAAAAGGATGCAAGACATCCACATCTACCTTCAATTCAAAAGCACTGCAGATGAATCAGCGTGCAGCAGAAGGTACACCTACGCTGCCAATGTGCTCTGAGGAGACTATGCGGACTATATCATATCATGGCCATTCTGCCATTCTGCTTTTTTTATGCAGCCCACATTGAGCCTGTACCTTTTGTCTGGTCTTTACTATTCTGATTTACTTGTTTTTCACACCAAGCATTTGTGCTCATAACAGAATGGCAGAAAAAAAGCTTTCTACTACATTTCTAACAACTCTGTAATAACTTGGTAAATTAGCTGTCCAGTGTAGTCTGTAAATGGTACAGTAAGAAATGAATGGTAACATCTTGGCACAATTTCCCTCACCAGGATCTTCATGTAATCCTTCTCCAGCTCAAACCCACTGAAGTGAAGCACTGGGGGCTCCGCTTGGATCAGGCTGTTGCTTTTCAGTTTGGCATAGATTTCTATTGGGAAAGAAAAAACAATTACTCAGATGTGCTAAGCTTTATGCATAGAAGAAAACTGTCTGAATGCAGGCTTTTCACATCTGCATTACCGCGCACAGATGCTTCAGCTAACCCAAAATAAGCAGCAATGGAAACCATGAAAAAGACATGGTAACGACTATGACGACAACAATTGAATGAGTGATATCAGAGGGTTTCAGAGGTCATGCTGAATACTTGATTCCAGTAGGTGATTGGGAATGTTGGCTGTGCTCCTGCTCTCCTCCACCAGCTGGCTCAGGGGCAGAGGAGTCCCCCTCCTGAGGGGCTCTGAGAGGATCTGCGGGGCAGAGAGGGCTACTTCCATCCTGGCAAAAGGTCAGCTCTGGCTCCTCATGAGAGAAATGACAGCAGGCTGGAGGACAGTCAAGGAGACACCGAGGAACACTAGGATGGTACACCTGTGAATTTATGAACTGAGCCCAAGATGAAAGACATGGAAGGAAGCAGGATATGGTTATAATCAGTGTCATATTTTGATAAAGAGGTACATATTTTTAAATGTAGGCACCTGACTTCACTGTCAGTTTTAGGAAGATCTAGAAAGAATTTAAGATGCAACTTCAGTCCTTTTATAATGCAAATAATTATCAGACATAACAGAACTAAGTGCAACGCTATCAAACAGGCTACAAATAGCAAATAGCTTATTTTAACAAGCGTTAACTTAAATAGAGGCTCATAACAACAGATTTATCAGCTTCTCAATGAAAAAACCTTCAATAATGATACTTCACAACCTACTTATGTTTTAGACACTGTGTTGCCTTTAGTTGTTCAAATGATCCAGCAATATTCCGTTTTCCATTTTCGTACCGGGGCATTTAGTTTACTGTTGATGAGGACCCCACTAGCAAACACTGTCGTTGCCATAGAGACGCTTAGTACTGTGAGGGGGCGGGACCAACGTCCTGTGGGCGAATACGATTTGTTGATTTAAAGTGCGTCAAACCAACGAGAATAAACCCGGAAGCTAGCCATTCTACAATCAAAATAAAGGTCTACAAAACAAACGCGGTGTCTATTTTTTGCCATTCCTCATCTGGTTATATGCAGTGAAAACACATTATATTAATTAATATTCATTTGCTTTTGAACTATTCCTAAATATACTTTACGATTTCACAGATTAACTATTCTTACGCGAGCCGATGACATTATTTTGAAAGTCATGACAGGAAGCTTAAAGTTTATTATTACTGGCTTGTGCTGGTGCATAATTATCGCCACTGAGTAGGCCTGTGTTTGATTTTCAGACCTCATATATCTGTTGCATGGCAGGATGCTTACTTGTCATTCTAATCAGATATGCGGCTTGAGGTCTGGACGCTGGCACTTATCTTGATGGGAAAAAGGAACCTGTCAGACACAATGAAAAAAGTTGGACTTATTGGAATGCTACTGTTACCACAGGTGAGAAAACAGATGCATGCTTAATGACAAATGTTAAGAACAAGTGCTTTATTGTGTCCTTATTTACAGGCGTCATCAGGATGCCATCCTCATGTTAATCTTGTGAGAGAGGAGGAACAGTGCATGAAAGATCTGCTACTTTTTCAGTCACACAAAGCAACAGGTGGGTTAATACAGTTTCTAAATTGTGTATTTTATTGTATTATCTTATACAATATACTTTATTGAATGAATAAAGAATATATATCCTTTATATATAATGTAGAATAAATCAAAAGTTCTTCTTTGTTAAAATTTCTATTGAAAAAATGCTGATCTTTGAAATTAATGATATCTTTGAATACAGCCTTTTGAACATACAGAAATATGGTGCGATGATTTAGTGACACCTAGTGGTCACATGGCATACTGCACCCTAAAGTCGACAACCACCAAAACGTTAATTAGGGAGAATTGATTTTAATTTGAAAGGTTAAAATAAATCCAGATATGGAACATTTAAAGTGTTCATTCTGCAATTAAAACATCAAATCAGAGCCACCATTTTTATTTGTCATTGGCTTTTTTGGACGGAATCCTAGAAAATGAAATATACTTTAATTTCTGCTCCATCTATGAAGACAACAATATCAGTGTGCACTGTAAGGGAATGTGGGATGACCTGAACTGCTGGCCGCCTGCTTCTCTCTGGGAAACTGTCTCTCAACCATGTCCAGAGTTTTTCAGTTCAGAGGGTGAGATACCACATATGCACTTTTACAAACAGACGCATTATTTATACCACGTTGCACTGGTTAATTATTTGCCAGGAAACTCATTTGTTTTCAAAAGGAACTGAGACAGCCTCTCCCTCTCTGATTCTATACAAACATTCAGCCATGAAATGCTCGTGTACACAGAGACACCAGATTACACACTAGAGTGTTACGTTTGTGTTGAGGGATGAGGATGATAGATTTCATCATCATTTACCTGAAGAACCATCTGAAGTTGCATTTGCAGATTTTCACTGTCCAATAAATCCCAGTACATATATAAGTACTCTCCACACACGTAACCAGGATGAACACCCCCCCACAAGACACCATTTTCCTAGATATATTTATTTTTCTGTCTGACTCATTGAGAGAACGGCAACAGATGTTGGATTTTATCGTTATTTTGCAGGTAAAGTGCATCGCAACTGCACTGCTAACGGCTGGACAGACCTGCTCGTGCCACATGAAGATGCATGTGGCTACACTTTCAATGAGACACTACACTTTCTTGGAGAGGTTGGTGGTAACTAATAGAACCACATATGCAGTTTATCTGGTATAAAGCATAACTATGAGACACCCAATTTTACATGATCAAAATAATATACTATCCAAGTAGGGAGTTTGAGCTGATTGAGAAGTATAATAGTAACTATCATTTCTATGCAATGCTTAAAGGCATAGCTGAACATTTGGAGAAATACTCTAATTCACTTCTGTTACTATTTTTAAAGTTGGTAAACTAAAAGAGTATAAAACTGCCAAGACTAAATCATGCTTACGTTATTTTCCCTCAGGCTTCTCGGTTCTCCCCACAGTGGTGTTAGATATGTTGTCACATGTTTTGTACGTGATGAAGTGATGTTCTCTTCCCCTTGATCAGCCCTCAGATTCCCATTTGTATTTCTCCTACGTGAAGAGCATGTACACAGCCGGGTACACGCTCTCTCTCATCTCCCTCACCATCGCCATCGCTATATTCTGTCTGTTTGGGTGAGAAACATCATTTCTCAAACCTTCCTCTCTCTCTCGACCACAAAGACTTTGGTGAATTGCTTTGGCCCTTCCTTTTACCTTCGCTTCATGTGTCACAGATGTGTGTCGAATCTCATATTTCTTCAGAAAGCTGCACTGTACCAGGAACTACATTCACATCCAGCTGTTTGTCTCCTTCATCCTGAGAGCCATTTTCATCTTCATCAGAGACGCTCTGCTGTTTACTGATGAGGAGCTCTACCACTGTGACTACTACCCGGTATGGATGGACGAACACTGTCTTGTCATACTCATACATACAAGAGAAGAGAAGTTAGAGTTAGATAAGAAGATCAGTACCAGTGAGCGTATTTTTGCATAAAGATCAGTTATCCCTCACCACCCAACATAGGAGCTTCTCCTTCTCTCAGGTGGCATGTAAGGTGGTGCTGATGTTTTCCAACTACTCCATCCTGGCCAACTACAGCTGGCTGCTGGCGGAGGGTCACTTCCTCTTCACCCTGGTGAGCCGCTCCTTCTTCTCCCTGAGGAAACACCTCGCCTGGTACATCATCCTAAGCTGGGGTACGGAGACTCAGTGACACACACCTCTTTTTGCTCTTTGCCCTTGTGCACATATTCACACCTCAGAACCTTTTAGATTTAACCAAGATTCCTTTCATCACACAGGCTTACCACTGACTGTTATTGTCTCCTGGGGGTGTGCCAAGTATTTCTATGAGGATGAAGGGTAAGGGGAGGATAAAACCGGTTTCACTCATTCATTTGCAGTTATGAGATTATTATTATTGATTGATTCTAAAAAAAAATATGTCATTGCCAAAGCTGCTGGGAAACAAGGAGACATAAGTGGATCTGGTGGATACTTCGAGTGCCAGTTCTTCTCACTATATCAGTAAAAACTTTCTTCTCTAGTTTACTGAAATTTCATAATTTCTTTCATCATTTTGGAAAGCATTTTTATTTGCTTCTTGCCAAGAGTTACATGAGAGGATTGGGAGGCTCAAGTCTGTTTGTTAAATAGGAAAGAGTGGCTATCAATCTTCTCATCTAGCTCTTGGTAAGAAAGTGAACATCTGCTTCCCAAAAGGTAAAACTATTTGCTTTCCAAATGGCATTAGCATAGTAATGACTGGTCTGAATCATTTCAGATGAATCTCGTCTTTTTCTTGGGGATTTTGAGGATACTGGTGAGCAAGCTCAGAATGCCAGATGCACAGAGGAATGAGTTCAGCCAATACAAGTGAGTAGTGACCACAGTACTGTGGTCATGCTGTGTGTCTGGTCTGTAAAGTTGAGGCCAGTGATGTGTTCTAGAAGAAAAGTAGTGTCTTTGAAGAATGGGACGTGTATTTTGGATAAAAGACAGTTATGTGTGACAGCAGGGGAAATTCTGTTCCTATTAATGAGGGAAAATACTTTTTCTTCCACTAGGAGGCTGATCAAATCCACATTTTTTCTGGTGGCTCTGTTTGGTCTGCATTACATCCTGTTTGTGTTCTTACCTGTTGAAGTGAGCAGCTCAGTGTTTAAGATATGGACCTTTGCAGAGCTGGCCCTGTCGTCCACACAGGTAAAGTAAGTGTACATATGGAAGAGAATGATGATAAATAAAAGTACACTCACTGACCTTTTCCTTGTCACACCTCTAAGGGCTTCGTGGTCGCCGTGCTCTACTGCTTCATGAATGGAGAGGTAAGCACCAGTTCGCCGATCAGCACAGCTGCAAAGTAAAATGTGGAGCAGGTAGGAGATCTGTGACACGTGCGTTTGCAGGTGCAGCAGGAGATTCAGAGGAGGTGGAGGAGGTGGAGGCTGACTCAGCACCTCCCCAGCCGGACCAGGCAGCACCACGGCTCCATCAGCCACAGCGGGTCCCCTCACACACAGGTCTCCCTGCTGCCCTGCTCTCCAGGCAGCCGGACAGCCAGTGGACTCCCCGTGGATACTGTGGAGATGTGATTCAAGTCGGGATTGGCTCATTATCTCACGGTCCTCATCGATACGTACAGTAATGGATCCTAGCTGACAGTCCACAACCGCAGCTTTGTGTTTATTACAATGCATATTTATAAAGTGCAAGGCTTTCTTGTTTATAGAAGTTATGCAAATGAGTCAAAATGAATGTGGCAATGATTTGTTGCTCAAATGTCATATTTTTATTACTATCCAGATATTTAAAGGCTGAGGTTGGAAGGATTATTTAAATTATAAAATACCACCTAAAGGGGTACTGCAGTATAAAGTACTGCACCATAAACTGTTGGGAACCTGGGGGACACAAATGTAAAAAAATGAATGACCAAAATTATTGCAGACTTTTTGTTCATGTGTTAAAAGCTCCAAAAAGACTACATTTCCCAGCACTAGTTCACTGTCCCTGATAAATGTCTTTCAAACTCTCTGCCCCTGACTTGTAAAGGAGGAACCCAGTGTGACATCCCTGATGACATCACAATGACATCACCAGGGTTGTGTTTTCAGACTTGACAAAGCACTGCTACTTTTTCAGCCACACAAAGAAGTGATCTTCATGTGTAAAATTGGTGGAATTCCCCTTTAAAACCTATCGTACCATTGCGGGCTTTAATATGCTACAAACATGATTCACTTATTTAATTTATTAGGTAGCTAAACTAATGCAGCCTAATAGCAAAGAGCTGTGACAGATCCTCCTGTCATGAAGGTTATGATGTTCAGTTGCAGCAGGTCATTATGGAGCCTACGCTTCATTATACCGACGGGTTTTTCCATCATTTTTATTTACATAGTGTTGGATGTTTGGCATTAGAAGTTCTCTCTTAGAGAACAACAGAAACAAGGTCTGAGGTGTGATGCCTGAAGAACAAGTCTTTATTTTTGATAGCCGGTGCTGTACACAGACGCCCTGTGCTCAGGCTTTTTATATGAAAATGAACACTGTATTTGCTCAAAGGTTTTTCATTTTCAGACACTCATTTGTTGGCTTTCTTGTGTGAGGCTGATCGCCTGCTGGCTCTCACTGTGTGGTTAGCACACAGACATACAAAGATGGCAAGAAAGCAAATAAGTGTGTTTCCCTAAATGCTGCTAGAAACAGACTCTAGATGCCATATTTTGCCTTCAGCTTCTCCACAAAATCAACATAGGCGTCCATTGCTTCCTCTTTGGACAGACCTGTTGGTTTAGAAACGGAAACAAACAAATGTGTTGGTTTTTGCAGGAAAAGCTCTGTTTATCCATGTAAAGGCAAAAACCCCAACACAGCCGTGCCTGCATTTAAGCTTTTGGAAAAAGTTCTTTAATCCTGACCTTTCCTTGCATTCCATGCATCCCATTTTCCTCGTCCTGTCAAGTCAAACATCCCTGGACGCTCTGTGGATGGAAAAGTAACAGACAATATATTACTCAGGGTTTTTAGTACTGCAGTTTGTTCTTATGCAAACTTTTAAACCACACAGCAACTGTCTTATAAACAAAACAGATTCAACACATTTTTCCTCTTATTAAATGTCTGACAGAGCTTTAGAGTTTCTGAAAACTTAGTTTCTGCATCAGTTTCTTGCAGTGAGCATTTACATCAGTAAACGTTTTAGTACCACACTGTAAAAATACTGTTACTTACTTACAGCCAGCCAGCAGATTTGAACCCGGAACCTTCTTACTGTGAGGCAACAGTGCCAAATAACCTACCAGACCAAATCTGAAACTATGTTTTCATAGTTTATATAATCTATTCATGTTAACACTAGTGCTTTTTTAGTCAAAGGCACATTTAGTTAATTCATGTTTCTTCATTTCTCTTTATAAGACTGTAAAAAGACAATAAATGGCTTTGTATAAACTTAGAAGTTATGGCATTGCTTTAGCAGAACGACAACCTGTCGGGCCGCATTTTTCTCTGTGGAACTGCAGATACAGAGCAGTGTTTTTTACCACTTCCATATGATTTCTGCAGAACCTTGTAGAACCTTACAGAGTGACTCACCTATGTTTATTTCACCCACTGTGGCTTGCTTGTATAAACCATACAGTGTAGTTATTTCTCTATGGTCTGGTTTGTGTTTCAGCACCTTCACCTCCTCTGCTGCTTTTTCAAAGGATTCCTGGTAGGACGAGAGGAGACACATCTGATTCAGAACTGATCTGTCAACTTGTCTTAAAACCAGCCTCACTCATACTACTGTATCTGTATTTATCGCCTCACTACACTTGCAGAAAACTATACAAAAGTAGCCGAGGCCACAGAATCTTTACAGCCCCTGTGAATGTGGATAAGCCAACATACCTTAGAGAGGACTCGATCACACTTTAACTCTTTGATGTAACAACGAGAAGAAGGTTTGCATGGAAACTAAAGCCACATAGTACTTACAGTCATGGCTGCAGTGACAAACAGACACACCTTGCTGCTGCTCAAGTCGCTTCCCTGCTTTCAGTCTGGGCTCGTCCAACTCGTCTGGCAACAATGTGGCTCGTCACTGTAGGGATTGGCTGAGGAGAACAAAGTGGGAGGTAGTTTGTAGACGCTGTCAGTGAGAACAGCAGGAGGCCACGGAAGTGTGCTTCATTTCTTACATTAAGAACTTGTACCCCACAATAATCACACTCCTGATCGCTCATTTAACCAAGATTCTGTCACAACTTGACAAGTGTCTTTTACACATTTGACATTAAATGACATGAGAATGCAGTAGACCTGTGGACCATGTCGCAGGTTACATGGAAGAGAACATGGCACGCTTTGGTAACGCTATTTCCCACCACAAGATGGCAGCATCCACACATGTAATATTGCTATTGCACACTTTGGCTCAGCTGAGACGGATTTACCTTTTATCAGATAATGGTGGACCCAGTCATTTCTGCCTTTGACGTAGTCACAAGAAGCTGATAAATAAACAACCCAATGAGCCTCACATCTCCAAACACATCCATTCTATTTCACAATTATCAAAGACATAAATACAATACTGAAAAAAATGCTTTATTCTGTGTTCTAGAAAACCTTTACATTTATATCTTTATGGTAAGAGTCAATAATAGTCAATTATATGACATTTTAATACGACAAAGACATCCATGTATCACGTAACGGATCAATCATCTTTGGCAAGAACACGAAAAACAGAGAAAGTACAAACTAACTTAATAATAAAACTAAAACAGCTGAAATGGCACAGCAGCAAACTGTTTTTCATGACCACGATGAAAACAATTAGAACGTTCTGTAACAGCAAAGGGACATTTTTTGAGTTAAATGTGTACTGATGGATGCTTATCAACAAGTCAGTAACACAAAAAGGAAATGTAACTATGTAAAACAAAAAACAGCTACAACAGCAACAATGCTTCAGAATTTGGGTTTCCAGTTGGTACTATAAATAACACCTCAGTAAGGGACTGTAGAACTATTATTAGAGGGGAGGGGTGGTCGGAAACAAGGAGGATATAGCTCAGACAGTAAAATTGTACAGATTTATGCCATAAACTTGGTAATTGTTAATATCACTTCTTACTCACATAATGGTGGCAGACATCAAATGTGTAAAATGAGCCAACTCAATAATGGCATATCATTTTCAGCTTTTAGGGGAGGCTGTTTAAGTTAAGGGGAAAGTTCAGAGAAAATCTGAATAATGCTGAGGAGGGTTTTGCTTAAGGTTCACCCCTGCACACACAAATAACCTTCATACAGTCCCTAAAACTTTGAATGAATGACAGCACACAGCAGTGAAAAATAAAATATCACAAAAATGATATGGCAGTGATCAAAATAATTAGGAATAATATATACCATGTTGGTTTTAATTTCACACATTTTTACACAAAACGGGATGATGGGTTCTGCTGAAGGCTCACAGACAAAAATCTGTGCAGCAGCCTTAAGGTCTCAAACTGGCAGGGATGCACAAGCCGAGAGGAAGTCTACTTCTAATGATCAGACTGAAGAAACCTTATTTCAAAGACTCAGGTATGAAATTCTGCCAACACCTGTTCTACTGCTTCAGCTCAGCAGGTTCATTAGAGGTGTAACAGTCACTGTTTTGCATAAATGAAACCAGAAGCCATCATTGTTTTTCTTCAGCTCACTTAACATAACAATAAGTTAACGTAAAAAGCAAAAGGAGCTGAACTAAATACTTATTTCTGACAATGAATAGTGCAATAAGATCTAGTTCTCTAAGGAACTACGGGCTAATTTGTTGAAAAGAAACTCAAGCATCTCTAAAGTCTCTCTCTAGGTCTCAGAGAGGAGCCTCCGATACATTCCAAATGTGTATAAATCATTTATCTTCTCTGAGTGTGACTGAACGGTGTTTATATTCATGAGTGCACGCATAAAGAGCTCTACCTTTCCACCTTATTGTGTGGATCTTCTAACAGTGTGTTTCTCACACATTACTAACATCCTCCAGCCCGTTGCAGCGCTCGTCCTCCGGCAGGGTGAAGCGGATGTGTCGGCTCTTCTCCCAGCCGCGGCGGATCTGTCGGAGACGCCGGGCAAAGCAGGGCACGAAGAGAGCCAGGCGGCCCAGCAGAACGGCGAGTGGCAGGATCAGAACCAGCAAGAAGGTGGGAGGCAGGTGGAAGCGGTACCTGGTCGGGTCAAAGGCGCGGTCCCAGCCGAAGAGGACTGTGTGGAGGGTGGCCATGGACAAGGCACAGTAACCTAGTGTGGACTACAGGTGGTGACAGGAGGGGGAGGACAACAGTGAAAGTACCATTACAATCATCCTGACTTCTAAATATATTACCCACATTGTATAAAACAAAACGGCTGCGCCATTTTCCCTCCAAGTGACTCCTCTTCAGTTCACAGCAGTTCAGCCAGTCCTCTACATTAGCTCACTGAGTCGCAGGCTACTGCAGACCCTGAGGAGACACACTGACCTAACACTTGTGATGTGCATGAACCGTACAAGTGTGTGTGTGTATGTCTGTGTGCCATACACTGTACCTACAGGGCCCACTAATTACAAAAGGGGGCAAGGGGTTAAAAATAGCCTCATTTCTCCAGAACAACAGCAATTTTAAAACTGTATCATTATTACTATTAACTGTGGCTGTGTTCCATTAAGTATCCCATTATGTACAATGCCAAACCCTGGAACAGTCTCACTGAAATGGAATACAACCATCATTAATGTCACTGGTTATATCTGTGCTTCCTCTGCTTTGATGTGGGAAGTGCGTCCATCTATGTGGGATTTAAAGTGGAGATATCTGGGAGCTCTCTGGCTAATATGTTCCACATACTTTTTAATGAGGAAATGCTAAAATACACAGAGAAGTGTGTCTTTACATAGAAACAAATATGCACACTCTAGTGAACATGTCTAGACGTGCCGGGCAGAAAGTTGCTTTTCATCACGCCGGCTGTCAGCACGTGACTAATCTGACTGCCACCGGATTAGTTAAACGGAAAGATGAAAGGGGAATGGCAGCACAGAGGGGCAGCAACTCCTGGAGAAATAGAGGCCATGATGGGGGAGGTCAAGGAGGAGGGGAGAGGAGTCACAACACTCCTGATGGCTTTGTCACAGCCCAAGTTTAACGGCACATCTGGGGCAGCTGCAGGAGGGCAGCTATGTGTGTGTGGCTGTGAGAGCATGTGAGTGTGTAGGAAACGTTGTGTGCATCTGTGTACATGTCAGCATGATGCTTGTGTGTCTGTCAGTCTTTGGCCATCGGTCTGTATTAAACCTGTCTTATCTGTATGAGCACTTACCTGTATGAAGGTGAACTCCCTAAAGTTGACAGTGTTGGCCACTGAGGGCAGAGAGGTGACAGCCAACAGCGAGAGCAGCCCGAGCGCCATGATGCCAACGGAGACGTACAGCTCCATCCTCCACACCTCTGAGTCCACCCACAGGTCCCCCTCCCCCTCCTTCATCTGGACAACACACAATAAACACAAGGACCCTCAGTGAGTCCAAGGGCAGAGGTTCACCTCCAGCCGTCCCATTTAGCAAACACTAAATATGCAGCAACAATCAGGGCGGAAGACAGAGTGATTTCATGTATGTGGATACTCGTGGTGTCTTTGTGAGATTCAAGGTGATCTCTTTGGGGGATGTATCAGAGAAAAAAAAGCAAAACAAATGCTAACATTAATAGGCAGTAAAATATTTCATGTATTGTGTGTTTCTGTGCAGATTGGCTGTGTACACATATCTCCATTAGGGACAATAAAGACTATCTACTGTTCTTAAAGTAGTCCATCAACCAAACTGCCTCAGTGATTTCTTTATTTATTTCTTCTTTCCCTCACCTGTTTAAAGGCGATGAGCAGTTTGTAGTGGGCAGACTTCCTCATGGGGAGACACAGACTGTAGATGGCATGTAGAGCTGCACACAGGAAGCTGCACAGTCCAAACTGCTTCCTCCGTGTTAGCCAGCGGTCCAGCCAATCAGGGAAGCGATTGTACTTGGTGCCCCACCACAGCTGAAGGAAAGCAGCGCACAACCCAGGCAGGTAGACCAGACACAGCATCACCAGGGCCACAGAAGGTAGCGTGACGTTCACAGTTTCAATGGGCATTTTGTAGAAAACAACCTTCCCTGCTGTGACGTAGGGGTGCAGGACGTCATGGATGAAGTTGTACAGGTAGAAGAAGATGAACAGGGACAGGGTGCACAGGACTGGGATGCGCCAGGAGGGAAACAGATGGAGGGAGAGGTTTTCGATCTCCAGGGAAGAGGAGAGGAGGCCCATATCGATGGGGATGAAGCCCATCCTCCGACAGATCTGCATCACAGAGCTCTTGGCCTTGTTACTGTCACTGCACAGGAAAACCTGGAGATGAGAAATGACAAACAGAGTTCACAGATTCTCCCAAGAAATCCTCTCTCCCTAAATCTGGAATCTGGACACATGTCATTTGAAGTCGGGGTATCACTGGGCCTCCATGATGTGTCCTACCTGCCTGCTTCCATCCCGAGGTCCCGTCTGGAGCGTCCAGGCTGATATGGTGTTAAAGCCTTTGACAACAGAACTCTCTGGGAACAGGTCGGCCAGCTTTTCGGCATTCGAGGGCCCATCTTGGTTGATACTCAGACCATTGCTAACATCCACCAGTGTCTTTCCAGCGAGTGTCGGCTTCAGCTCCACCAGCGTGGAGTGATGCTCAGGGAACACAGCGACAAAGACCAGGTCTGCCTGGCTGGCTGCCTCCATCTGGGACGTGACCTGGGAAACAAATACATGGTTGTACTCCATGTATAATGTACTGAATCATTAAGGGGAGTGCATGCATCGTGTATCATGTGATCCACTAAATAATTGGCCACAAAATCTTTAAACCCCTAATGTTTGGCAACATGGTGTGTATTCTGTGTAACTTCCTATTACTTGTATTATCCCAAACATATGCATATATCTCGTGATGCATTATAGTAATGATTTATTTGAATCTGTGTCATCCATCATTATTGGAGCACCTGTGCTGTAATACAACATAAGTTAAAGGAAAGGTTTGGCATATTGGGAAACACACATTCAGTTTCCTGTGCAGATTCAAATGTAAAGATTGATGATAGTGATCTCAGAACTGTAGGCTGCACATGAAGCCAAAGCCAACAGGCTTTCTTTTTGTTTCAAAAGGTTTTCATCCAATTCTCAGCAGGAAAACTTCCCAAAACATCTGACCATTCTATTTATAAAACTTTCATTGAGACTTCTTTATTCTGTTCTTCCTTATTGGTTTCTTTCACTGACAATCTGAGGATTTAATGGAGAAACCATAATATTGTCTTATTAACTGCGTTATTCTGTTCCCATACCACAAATGACTCGCATCATTCACTAGGACTATCTGTTAAGTATCTATTCAGGATGATGACAACAGTCATTGTGCCTTGTGGATAAAGTCAGAGTAAATATATAATTATCACCATAGGCGGAGAAACAAAAACACCAATTACATGGTGAGTGTGAATGTGAGTGTCAGTGTCACTGTTCATGTGTCACCTCAGCCTCTTCAGGGAACAGAGCCACATAGCGTTTGGGGGTTCGACTCCCCACCACCACTTGGTAGCCGGAGGCCACCAGCCTCGTCGCCAGCGAGCGGGAGAAGTCGCCAGTACCCAGGATGCCGATAACTGGAGCGCCTGGTTCGGACATGGAGGCTTCGAGATGTCTGGAGCCTCCCCTTTCCCCTCTGCTTTGGATTAAAGGCCTCGCCATCTCATCAGGCATCACGCACAGACAAATCTAGAGAGAGGGGACATGGTCATTATTTTGGTCTCTGTTTACATACAGCAGTATTGCTTTAAATTGTTCCCGAAATGTACAGTCAAGAAATGGAAAGGAGGATAAAAAGCAAAGAACTTTTAAGAGGGCATACTTGTGATTTACTCACAGATACGGACTGTTAGGTCTAACCCGTAGCAACGTTTTTCATCCAGCATTGGACCTAAAATAAAAGTAATAGTGACAAAAAATGTATAAAATGCAGTTTAAGGACAGTGAGATTAGGTTTGTTTCAATCTACCATGTCTGCTGTTTTTTAGAGAGACAGAACTAGGATTCCCATTATGTTTGAGTCTCAATTGCCATGTCCTAGATCTGTAACTCTGCACTGTCTGAGCAGTGAGTGGCTATCCAATAATAGCATAAATGGATGTAAGGCGCCCTCAAGACACTAACATCTAACTCTGTTGTTAGTCTATCCAGCTAGATTTAATAAATAGATGCCATCATTTGAATCACACGCACATTTAGTCTGCCATCCAGGGAAATTCCTAACTCATGAGCCACAGTTGGGTTCAATACACCCTATGCTGCTTAACGTGTGGTGCCTACATTAGCATGGCAAAAGTGTAAATGTTGTAAAAGTTCTGCTTTGGTAACGAGCCAACTGTGTGCCGAATTCACCACAACACCACGACTGTTCAGAAACCGTTTCAAGTAAACTTGTATAGTTTATAAAAACTGAGCGGATGGCGATACTGCATTAAACTGACGGCAATTTGTATTGATATTCTTTCGATAACAGAAAAGCGAAAGAAGCCACCTTGCTTGTCGTCCTTGGCTGAACTCGTGGAAACTCCAACCCCGAATAAAATGAACGTTTCTGTCCTTGACAAACCGGACCACAGAGACACACAAACGCGTCCATATGGATAAAATATCAACGTACACCACATAATCTAGCTCCTTGCAGTAATTTCATCGATATTTTTACTTATTTACAGTAACGTACTCACCCCGCTCCTCCGCTGGCTGTGCGTTTCTTCCTGATAAGTTGACGCAACAGCCAAAGCCCCGCCTTAACCACGCCCCCAGGTGGGTACGCAAGATAAAAGTGAGAAAGCAGCGGACTGACAGGAGCTGTGGCACTGTGTGCAGAAGAGAAGTTGGTAAACTTTTAAAGTAAAGGTGCAGACTGGCCGTGCACCTCAAGTTGTATTTGTCAGTCTTTACAGCTTGAGCACTTGGAAGTTAGTATGCACACAGGCTATTCTCTGTGGACTTAACTCTTTTCAGTGCAGTACAGTGCATGTATCAACCTGTCCCTTTTAAAAACAGACAGGCTCTCCTCATATTGAATATAGCCCACATACAGCATGATTACTAATACAATGTAGATATAATAATGTATCATATCTGACACATTTGGGAAGATTTTAGCCATGCTCAGGTTGTGGCTCAAGGAAGGGCAATGTTAGTTATTCGGTCTACCACTTTGGTCCAGATTGAAATATCTCACCATCCACCGGGTAGAGCAAACTTTGTACATGCATTCATGGTTCCCAGAGGATGTATCCTACTTACAGTTTTGATCCCCTGACTTTTTCCCTTGCTCCACCTGGAGGTGTTGGTTTTGATTTAAACTTCTTAACAATTATTGGATGGACTACTCTGAGATTTGGTTCAGACATTCATGGTCCCCTCAGTGGCTTGTGCTAATTAGCAAATGTTAACATGCTAAAATGCAAAACTGCTACACATGCAAACATCCATATGTGAGGATGTTAGCATGCTGTTGTTTGGCCTCAAAGAGATACCAGCGTGGGTGTAAACACTTCTTCCTATTGTAGCAATGGTTAAGTTGTATTTCCTACTTCCTACTGAATGATAAAAACAAGAAAAGTGTAACCATTTGTGAACAATAATTGTCTTCAATGGTAGTTTCCCCCCCAGAAGTGGTTAGTTGAATTGGTGTATCTGATAAACTGGCCTTGGGATTAGAACAAAAAAGCAAAATCGTGTTAAAAAGATGTCTGACCGCAGGTTACTCACTGTCAACATGACTTCATCATGTCTGCCTTTGCCACTTGCAAAAGGTTGAATCCCCCTGGCTCGCAGCACTGCATCAGTGTCGCCACACACAAACACACACACACACACACACACACACACACACACACACACACAAATGAGTGCTCCCATCTCGTTCACTGTCTCCTGGCCATGGCCTCATGTTTGTTTACAACACTTTAGGTCACAGTCCTTGACATACATATCTGATTTTGAGATTTTCCATTCATAGGTATTGATTACTGGTGTCTCCCGGTGGGGTAACCCATTAATCTTACAAGTCAAATCAATTGAAGTTATTCTGATCCAGTGGCAACAGATTTCTGTCTACTGCTCTCCCTGAAACAAGCCCCAGCATTTCATTACGGACATATTTTTGGTCAGTAGATACTAAGAGGGAAGCATATTTAATGATGATTCACAGGGGTTGGATGGGAAATGGCATGTCAGAGAAGTGAAGGCATGGTCATAAACACTTTCGCCTGAGGTGGACAGGTACAGCTATGTCAACATCTGACAGGACCTCACTGTCAACATGTTACATGGAGGAAGACATTTGCTTCTGTGCTTTCAAGGGCGGAGGTGTCTTTGGTGCCCTTCATCGGGGATTAGGGTCACGTGCTGAGACAGGGGCTGATGTTGCAAGTTGTCGTCGCTGTCTTGTTGTGGCTCTGTGACGGTTTCCCACACAGATTTACAGTAATACCCTGCGACATTTTACACTAAGAAAATACAGTACGTTTTGCTAATCCTAAATGAATGTGATGCTACTGTTTCACCTATAATTCATCGTGTAGTAAAGTCACGTCTTTCCTCTGGTGACTGTGTAAGGACTTTATCTAGATTCACTTGAGGGTTGTCATCACTTTTAATGGCCCATTATAGCTAAAGAAAACCTGCAACTGAATGATGAAACATCTTTGCCAATCTGACATCATATAACCAGCATCACAACCATTATAAATGCTTTTAAAATCTAATGCATTGTCAATTATTCAGCTTCTCAACAATATGTTAAGTGCTTCCCACATGACCAGCTACAACATTTAAATGCCACAAACACATTTATGTATCAATAATAACAATAACAATAATAGAGAGAAGAATAAGAATAATGATGATGTAGTACTCTAACATCAGAGGAATTCTGCATGATGAGCATTTTTACTTTTGATAACCTTTCCTGTCAATCCCTCAAGTTTAGCTAGGCAATCCTGAATCTGGCGGACTCCGCCAATACCAATAAAAACCACTATATGCAGAGATGATTATGTAAGTACACTAAGCAGCTGAAAATTTGCAGAAAAGATGCAGACCACAAATGATGCTCCATAAGTGTTCTCAGATTGGTGAATGTGTTTCTTAAGTTGGCTGTGGTTTCCACTCAGCACAAACGCTGCAAATGTTCTCAAACTGATGAAGATGTTTTCCTGATTTGTCTGTGTTTTCGTAAGAGGTAGCGCTTTGAGCTCTCAGGGCCACCATACTTCTTGTTCCCGGCTTTAATTCCCCTCTGTGTCACTGAAACAGCCCTCATGTTTCATCGTTTACCTGATTAGATGCAGTTTAAGGTCTGAGGGCAGCTAATGATGGACTGATTCATTTGTCTCGCCGTATGCTTCATGTGTGCGACACAGCAGTCCACTAACATGCAGCGTGATTAGAAGCATGGCAGCGCCGCAGGGCAGGATAATCTCAGCAGCTGCAGTGCATAATGTGGACAGTGTGTCGTGCATGGCTCACCATAGCCTAAAGATACAGTTCACTGTACTAATCCTGAGTAAAGGTCATTTCTGCAGTCATGTAGCAGCGTCGGGGAGCACAATGTTCTCTATCTGCATACTTATTTTTAGTATTTTGTTTTGCAGATGATTACTGCATTCATTTAAGCAAGCAGCAGATGAAAATTAAAAAATGATACATTTTAGCATTGCCAGGACGTCATATCCTCAAATTTCAGACCCAATTTCATTTGCGACCCAGCTGTCATCGCTTGTCGGGCTCGTTGTCACCTTCAGACATGAGCATCCTAGCTGGAGCCATGTTCTGGGGAGTTAAAATCTGAGCTGAGCACAAGTTGAAATTACTTGGAGGGGAGGGTGTGGGGCCTCTGCAGTGTGACCGCAGGGCTTCAGCTAAGCCTCGTCTCTGGCCTCTGAAGATTTCTCCACATCGCCTTGAGCTCTAAAGCCTCTGTTGTGGATGTGGGGCCCGTGCTCCAATTCCAGGTGCTTAGTTCCCAACTCGAATGTTTTGAAGGCTTTTAGGTCTTTTGGGAGAATTTTTGAGCTTGAGGACAAAATCAATAGATGCTTTTATTTTCAATGAGCAAAGGCTCTCTTTATTGAGTGCCTCAAAAGCTTGTCCTTGTTGGAAATAACCAATGAATGGCATTAATAAGAGTCTTATTCAGCTGATGTACTCATAAACCACATGGTTAGAACGAGTGGCCTCACAGGAAAAGAAACTGAAGAGGCTAAAGAGGTATTTAAGACAAATCAGTATGCAATAGAGTAATGATTGCCTGTGCGCAGCAAGAATTTTAATTTGGCAGAGAATCGAAATTCAAGGCCTGTGGCTCTCCACCTCGTGAAACAAGACATCAAATATGTCCCTGCAGCGGGGGAGCTTAGAGCAGAAGGTGTCGACAGCCGTCAGACATCTCTGGTCCATTTCCTGCATATATTATCTGCCCCCACCACCACCCTACCCCCCCACGTCTGCCTTTCTGGCTCCCTCTCTGTCTGCATGTGTGGATGAGTGTGCATGAAGTGACCACTGCCGTTGGTCATTTGATGTCACCATGGCGAGCCTGCCCTCAGACATTGGTTCTGACTTTGAAAAGACCCCTGATGGTGTAAGTCAAATATCTGGTGATGTATTGAGCTGCTTTTATCACTAGTTCACCCGCAAACCAGACTTTAACCTGCGTTCTTTGTCAAGGTGGATTCATTAGTCTTGAAATTACATTTTATTATTCATTTCTGTAGATTTGAGAGGTCGAATGCATGCGATTATGGATTGGATATGTGTGGACATCCATCATAATTATCTTCTAAACTCATATGTTTACTGTAAGATACAACATCTAGTGTGGCTGCGGATGGAGTTAATAAATATATTTATAATAATATGTTAGATAATGTTTGCTTAAAACAGAAGAATGGAATAGAGCTTCATTGATCTGTTTCCCCCACAGGGAAACAGATCAATGAATTGTGTGGTAAGTCTACACACTGAGATGAATGAAAATAAAAATGAAATCATTTGGCATTTTAAGAAGCCTGGGTCGATACATTCAAGTGTTATATTAAGATGTTTCTCCTCATCTAAGTATTGAGTGTTCTCTGTTGAATCATATCAAATATTTAGTGCCATTTTGAATAACAATTGCGCAGACTTCAACTTTTACGCACCGACTGGTCCTGGTCCTCTTATCAAGTCAGTCAAACAGAAACAAAGGACTTCCTGCTACACATTTCACAATAAAACTCTTATTGAGGATCTGGTTTTATGTCTAATCATTATGTCTTAGTCTGGTGCAGTGGTAGAAGACACATTCAGATAATTTAGTTTGGACCACACTGCAAATACTCCATGTAAAAGTCCTGCAGTCTGGTGGTCACTTCACTACTGAAGTACAGAAATATTGGCAACAACAGGAAGAATGCTGAATTATGCAGAAAAGCTCCATTCACTCTTATGTTCCTGAATTCTTATTCATGATGCACTAGACATGGAAGTTCATGTTTACTGCCTCATACTGCCCGGTTAATCATCACAATGCATCTAGAAACTGTTTTGAATAAAAAAAATCTTAATCTAAATATGTCAGATAGGAAAAATGTAGGTGAGAAAAAAGTACATTTGCCTCTGCAGTAAAAAGCTAAACGGAAATACTAAAGTAAAGTACAATTACCTCAGAACTGTAAGTAAATCCACTGTAATCGAGTAAATGGAGACATGATGAGCCCCCTCTAACCGTGTAGTTTTGGCTCTGACCTGAATGACAAACATATTAAACCAGTGAACCACAGTGTAAATACACAGTAGAGGTCAACTTTAAATGGCTTTCTTTTACATATTCTCTACATTTCTAAGCCCAACGCGTCCGTTAGCAGCTCTTTTAATTTGAAGGTCATATCCCCTGTCTTCCGGTCTTATCCTCGCTAACTGTGACAGCTGGATGCAGCTGGACACAGCTGTCCGCGCTCACCTCTCCATCCAAGCAAGACGCGCGCCCGCTCCCCGGCCACAGCCGCTGTCCAGGGGCTCGGAGGCACCAGCTAGAGGAGCTGGACCGAGGGATGAGTACTTAATCAACTTCATCTCTTTTCTTTTAGTCCTGAGAGCCCCCCGTCCTCTGTCACAATTCCCCTCCAGAGCGGCTCCACCGGCTTTCTGTCGTCCTTTGGTCCCCGAACCGAGCGCAGGAAGTGGTCGGTGGTCTTTCTGGTGACCGCCGTCGCGATGGTTTTGCTGGCTCTGGCCGTTGCCGTCCCGTTACTGCTGCTGCGCACCTCTGAGACCTCCGCTCATTACTACGAGATGATGGGCACCTGTCGGATGGTTTGCGATCCGTACACCCCCAAACCGGGGGGCGCCACCGCCATGGAGGTGATCCAGAACGTGAATGGTGTCGCTCCGCAGCCGCCGATGGCGCAAGGGAGCCGCGGGGAGCCGGGGCGACCGGGGAAACCGGGACCAAGGGGTTCGCCGGGAGAGCCAGGACCTCCGGGTCCGAGGGGGCCACCGGGAGAGCGCGGCGACGGTAAACTCGCCTTCCCCGCGCTAACCGGAACAGCGGGGGCTGAGAACGGCGAGACGGAGGGTGTGAACTCCACGGCCAGCGGCTACAGGATCGCTTTTTACGTCGGTCTGAAGAATCCACATGAGGGATACGAGGTGTTAAAGTTTGACGACGTGATTACAAACTTGGGGAACCACTACGATGCGAACACCGGGAAGTTCACCTGCCATGTGTCCGGGATCTATTTCTTCACCTACCATGTGTTGATGCGGGGGGGAGACGGGACCAGCATGTGGGCCGACCTGTGCAAGAACGGACAGGTAATAGCAGAGCTGAGGAGGAAGAATAATGTGTAGTCTGAACCCAGTATCCATTTCCATCCAGATTCACAGAGGCATCAAAAATAAGCATTTTACGCACCAAAGGCTCACAGCATGGCCTGAGGCTGGAGCCCTTTTCTCTTTGACGCCTGTTATATAACTGCATTGTCTTACTATTCATATGATTTCTTGGTAACATCTGTGATATCTTGGTCAGATCCAAGCATGTCCTCATGCTCTGTTTGGCAGTGATGTTTCTCCTCAGACAGTTCCAGGGTTGCATATGAGTCTTAACATAATCAGTGTTCATAATACAGCCAGTAATAGATTCAGGTCAAACTTGGATTATTGTATGCTATTATTTATTGCTATTCTGTAATGATAAGTAGTGGTTCTGCCCTCTAATTTAACTATAATGCACTGAGTGCACAATGCAATAGGTACTTTTGGTCCTTTTATACAGCAAATGCAATTTTCAAGGCTGTTTCACTTCGCCTCCCAGGCACACATGAACCTTTCTACTCCGATTTCCATCTCTATTGTGTTCTCCTCTAACCAAATGCTTATTACAGGAAGTCTGGTCCCCTTTTTTATCCCCAGGTCAGAGCCAGTGCCATAGCTCAGGATGCAGACCAGAACTACGACTACGCCAGCAACAGCGCCGTGCTGCACCTGGACTCTGGAGACGAGGTCTACGTCAAACTGGACGGCGGCAAAGCCCATGGAGGCAACAACAACAAGTACAGCACCTTCTCCGGCTTCATCTTATACCCTGACTAAACACGACAAAACGGACAGTAATCATTGCTGAAAACTGTTTCCATTAACGTCCATGGTCAAATATGTTTCTCCTTTTGAAGATAGGTGCCACGTCGCACAGGCTTATCTGCAACTGTGTGTTCTGTTCATTTAGTCAAAGACCTTTTTGTATTTGTATTTGATTTCACCTCAGTTCAACTGTCAACAGAGTATGTGTCTAAGCTGATGTCCCGGGTGCTGAGAGCGCAGACATACCACCCCTAAACGCTCTGAGAAAGCAAAAACTGTGTCTGAGGTCCCTGTGAATGATGGTGACCACATTCCTAAAAGGCTGTTGGGGGAAATGAGCCAGTGCATGCAGTCTTATGTTTCACGCTCCGATGACAAAAGAAATCCATTGAAATCAGGGGATGACATGAATGTGAGAGGCTGTTTTGAGGGTACACCTTGGTCCCACCAGCATTTAAAATGACTACATTTCGCGGCACAGTCGGGCCATTTCATTGGAATCGCCTCAATCGGTGGGGAAAATGGCACGAAAGGTTCAGCTTTGACGCACAAGTTTGCGCCAGTGACCACCAGTAAAGCTTTGAGGGGTCAGAGAGCCGAAGAGTCCAAAATGGAGGGCACTATTGTAGCTCATTAGCTGTGTTGCACCATCAAGTTCTATTTAACCCCCTGTATTGGAAAAGTGGCCTGCAGAGAGAGATGCTTAGGAGACATTTATGAGGCAGGAGTCCATAGTACAAATAAGATGTTAGCGACTAAAGTAAGAAGCTTGTAGAGCCTTTTCTTCCCCTCAGACTGACTGACTTGTGCTAACATGTTGCTGGCTGGCTAGTATTTTAGTGGCTATTAGTCGTCAAGCTTCTACAACCAAATATCTAGCGAAGACGCGCACATGTGCCATCTGCTGGTACGATCAGGCCTTCAATGTGGCAACTAAAACAAACGAACTCCATCATTCAGGGCACATCTGGTACAGCTTTCTTCCCATGATTCACCTGTCGTGCACCGCAAGTGGACAAGCTGGAGCTCTTTTAAACGATCGGATCAGTTGAAACGATCTGATGAGGTCAGCCGTTGACGGACTTCACATTCTAAACGCATTAGACGAGTTGCAGAGAGTCTGTCCTCGTGCAGGCCGCCCCGATCGCCACATTGCGCCAAACCGTTGGTGCTTTGAGTCGTGTTCAGTGTTTCACTAAATAACCACACATGGAAGATACATGTGGATGTCTTGCATCAATATTGAATCCAATATATTTTGTTCTCATATATGCAAATAAATATTGTTTGACAAAAATGTTTGCTTTGTGTGAAAATCTCTGACCAAGTGGAGACCAAGCAATAACCAAGCTTATTACATACAACAAGAGGGCAGGAGGAGAAATCCAGTCTGAAGAGGAAGCTGCTGCTACGCCATGAGCATGTTTTCAGTGGCAAAAGAAGAGGTGTTGGTTGTTTCTTGTCTAATAGTGTCAGGGCCAAATGTTTCTGTGGGCATCCTGCCTGTAATTTGGCTCCAGGTGTGTTTTCTACTGCAAGCCATTTACTCAAAAACACAAAGTCTAAACTCAAAAGTACGTAACATTTTTTATATGCATTTCTCAACTGTAACCTTTATCCGTGGTAAAGACAGCACGATGGCTTAATGGCAACAGGGACCAGTCTGAGTCCTTTAATGGTTAGCTATATGAGGAAACATAAATCTCAAGCCACATGCGTCTCTTTAGATATTCTCAAATGTAAAAGGTGGTGAGAAGCCGCAGCCTGCCGGCTCCTGTGTTTCACTTTTGATTAACTTGTATGGAGATCTGCAAATGTTTAACCAGACTCAAAGATTGCTGTAAGGCTTCATTAAGATGATGGCTGTTTTGTGTGTGTTTGATTTTGTTTTTTTCTTTTTTTTTTCCTTCATCCCATCGCCCCAGGAACACACACGCAAAACAGCTGTTTACACACCACCCCTGTCAATTTAAATGGAAATGATGGAAGCCAAATATTAGCATGTCTGGTTAGATAAACCTCCATTAGGGCGTTAGCGTTATTTTTGCTGCATTGAACAAACTAACTCTGTCCTCCTTAGATTGGATTAAGCTGCTGGAAGAAAACACACAGGTAGATGGTTGTACAGAAGCACAATACAGATGGTTATAATGAGTGATAATACTCAAACAATGGGTGTCATTTGGTGTGGGGTAGTTCTATCCTATAAGCATTTGATCTGAACATTTAATAGGATGTTCCTGTGTTGTTTATCAGGAGTGCAAATAGCAAGAATAAAGCTGGCAGTGACTTTGTTATCAGTCACCTTCATTGTCTGCTCGTGTTGATGTGGCTCTAAATTCTCCTTGTTATGTGTTTTGTCTGACCTTATCAACCAGCAGCAGAATTCCCTCCCTGCTTTTCTTTTTGTTTCATGTTGTGTCATCCTTATTTATATATCACAGATATATTAGCTTATTTCACATGTTGATTTCCCACTATATGAGACCTTTTAAAGAAAGAAAAATGACTTGTGCTTTTGCAGAACGACACGTCACTGAGGAGGATTTAAAACAGACAGCGTGGGCGTGGGCGAGAGCACCTGCTGTTTCCACTCATGAAGGATGTAGATCAGAGGGTGTGGGGATTAACAGGAAGGCTGGCGACAACAGACTGATGCTTCTTTAGGAGATCATACGATCAAACTACAACAGGATGAGAATGTTTCTTTTTTAAACCAGACAAGGTTGAAGTTCAGACACTCAAAGCATGAAGTTGATGAGTCACTGGTTTACACGACAGAGGATGAACAAATGGTGCCCTGAAAACGACGCTGACGGTTTACAGGTGACCTTTAAATGTATTCTTGCACTATAACCAGGCTTGATTCACTGACTGTCTGAGGTGATTGCTGTTGACCAGCAGAGGCCTTTTAAAGTCTAAAGACCGGAGCGTGACGGCCTCGTAAAGGCTCTCAGCCCCCACTGCAGACACATTTAGGATGAAAAGTGGAGCTGCTGACACCAACTGAGACATCAACAGCAATACGTGTCACTGTCTGCCAGACGGATGCTCTCACACACACACACACACATAAATATATATATATAAAACCACACGATGGATGATCAGACCGCTCCATCCTCCTGGTCTGGGTGACAGTGAGGGATTGCTGAGTGACAGACGGAGTAGTGAAACTCTCTGATGGATGAGATAAGTGGGACAGGGCCTCTTTTTCACACACACACGCACAAACAGACTTGAGGTTCAGGGGGATGCAGCTTAACCTGCAGCTGAGCAACAGGCATCTCATTGGAGTAATGTGGCATCTCAGTTCTGCCAGGTTTTAAGTGTGTGTGTGTGTGTGTGTGTGTGTGTGTGTGAAATTGTGTGTTTTGCCTGTTGTACATGCCACCGTCATTACAATAAGCTTTGATTTTTTAATTAAAGCCTGTGACAATGGTCTAATCTAATAATAGATTGCCTGAACACACCAGCCTGCTGCCCCCACGTGTCTCCAGCAATTGACGTGAAAAATTGCAGCCGACAAGCTCTGCACACAGGCAGACAATCATCGGGACATTTTTAAAACCTCTCCTCATTCTTTCACTCTGCTGGGTTTTTTTCCCTTCTCCTCCCCGCGATGATTGATCCACGTTCATGCCCGAGATGCAAATGCCGGAGTGGCATGAGCAAAATACAAAGAGGGACATCTGAAGGGACCTGCAGAGAGGGTGACAGCCGAATTCGAGAATTTCCACTAGAAGAGACACCTGCAAACCCTCCGCTTATCTCCCTCTTTTTTCTTGTTGTGTAAGTCTCAAGCAGGCTGGTGTGATCACAAAGCGCACAGCAGGGAGGGAAGAACAAAAGGAGTTAAAGTGACGCATCACTCCATTAAAGATGTAATTGTGGAACAGTCACAGTCTGACAGCCTGCTAGATTCAACTTTGTTTTAACATTTGTATAAGGAACATGTTGAGTTTTTAGGGACTGTATGAAAATGATTGGGTGGAGAGGAAGGATCAGAAAGGGGGGAGGGGATATTCTAATTTTTCCGTTTTGCAGAATAGAGGGTAGTTAAAATCTTTGGGAGGGCCAGGAAGGGTCTTTTATTCGTGTATTAGCTCAGCTTTCCCATGTAATATAGTGAATATTTACATGAAAACATGGCTTTTTTGCATTTTTTGTAGGAATTAGCTGTGACATGATGTGCTAATTAGTCTTGAATGTGTGAGTTTTACTTCAGGATTGAGATAGGCTATCCATAGTCTACTGCTGTATGAGACATGTTAGTATGGCTGTTTGCAGACCAGTTATTTGAGGACTTCACCAAGGCAAGCATGTTTGGTTTGAGTTTTTAGCTCAAGAGTGATCTGAACACATGCTTTACAGTTAGCTGAACTATAACCAATTTATTGAAATGGCTTGAATATTCACCGTTTACTATAACTTTAGCAGCTCCCATGTGCATTTTGGAAGCTACATCAATATTCCAGAAAGATATTAAGGTTTAAAGTAGAGCACAACATCTTAAAGCCTGGATGCTTTGCCTCCTATGGTTACTATTTTATAAGTGGTACTGGAAAATAGTGCTACGCTGGGGAGGGCCTTACTTTTTTAGATGGTGGAAGGTTCTGCATATTAATTTATTCTGTATCGCTGTAGGAAGCTCCATGCTAGTTAAAGTCATTGTCATCAACACAAGATGTGATCTTCTAGATTCAATATCAAAATACTGAATGTGCTAATAAATGTGAAACTTTTGGAAGTAATGGTGATTTTTTTGTCAGTTGTCTTTGTGTCCTAGAGATCTCCAGAGGGAGCCTGAACAATACGCAGCAAACACAGAGACCAGGACTCGGAGAGACTGATGCAAGCTTTGCTTCAGTGGAATTCCTTCAAGTATCACGATTCATATGCAGGATAATGATTCAGCCAAATGCTGACTCACTTCATCCGTCGGTCCGTGCTTTCAAAATTACATATCTTTTGTGGTTTAATCGGCCAAACAAGGGAAAGAGAGAGAAGAGGGGAGTGAGAAGAAGGAAAGGGATAACAGCGAAGGGACAGAATGCATCTTTTTGTCCTCACTGAGGTAAATAAAAGAACACAAAAAAGACAGATGAAGAAAACAAATGTGCTCCCCGGGGGTTTCAGCTCAGGGTTAAGCTTATTTGGAAAATAATATAATGTTGTGGGGGCAATAAGCTTCCAGGTTTGGGTGTGTTTATCCATCCTAGTGGCTGGCTTATTGTACAATATGTCACTGTGCTTTTTTCTCTCTGCCTCCTTTCACCGACAGTCACCTGCATCATTCACATCTGGGATTTGCAGAGATTCTATCACTGTCTTCAGAGTCATTAAAATGCACCGGGTTGTCACTCTTGGATATCTTCAGTGCCACAGATTATTGTTGTTGCTCCAACACTTAGAAGGACGTAAACCTTCATGGCTGCAGAGGTAGTTGGCAAAAGCTGATTTTGATCGATCCAAAGCTGCTCTTTCCATCACTGTAACATCTTCGTGGCAGCAGCACTGCAGTTTTAACAACTAAGCGATTTCTTTAAGTCGTTTTCGATGGAAAACAAAATGACTAAATCTTCAAATGTGGATCTTTGATGGTTGTCTTTGTCCTCTGGGATAATAAACTAAATATATTTGATTTCTGACTGCTGGTCAAGTCAACTTGGGCATTAAGACGCTGAAATGGGCATTTTTCACAGTTCTGATATTTTTTTGACCAAACAATCAAGAACCTAATTAGTACACTAACTGATGATGACAGTAATCATTAGCTGCAACACTGCCCATCTAGGGGAGTGTGCCTTAACCAGAATGAATATGGGTTATATTAAATCATATTTCATCCTGATGCAGAGCAAGACGTCGTCACTGCAGCGTGATGGGACATGATGCCATATTTCAAACATGGTGTTGACTGACATTTAAACTTGCACTGGCTCTATGAGAACTTACTGTATCTGCATCAGCTTCTGTCGAAGGGATTGACAAACCCATACTAGTTATTTCCATTTGAAATCACCTAAAACTTCTTCTATAAACACAACTGTAGCTGCTGTAGCTTATGAAAATTAATTACCCTCTAATTTTAAAGGATTAGTTTGTTGAGAAGTATTCCCCCAAATGTCAAACTCTTATTCTCATTCTAATTGGAAGACAACTTCAAATCAGACTCTGATTTTTAACTAGATTTTCTACCTTACATAAACTCTTTCATGTGTTTGACTTAGGCAGTTACATCTCTATCTTTGTGAGGACATTTGACCTTATAATAGCCGGAAATACAAGAACGCACACACAGATGATTTGCAGGCAGGCAGGAAAATGGCATAACTGTCAGAAACACATCTCTGGTCTGGTTCTCGGGGGCCGGGCCATAATGAGGGGCTAAAAGGGACTACGCAGAGATCAATCATGCCCACACACACACTCACACACTCCTTCCCTTATCCCGTCAACCGTCATCCAACTCTCCCTCCCTGCTGCCTTCCCCTCATCCTCTCTTTCTCTCACACATTTATATCCCCATCATTTATGCTCTGCCTCCTCACTCAGCCTGTCATGGCAGACGGGTGTTTTAGGGCCTTTAAGATGGGTCCTACCTCATTAACTTATTTGTAGCTTTTTATTCAAACTAAAATGTGCATCCTGTAGCAGCTTTGAGTGTGGTTTCATTGTTTATTCTTAACCAATAGCAAATAAGTTCAGGATTAACAGCTGGTTCATTCAGACTTATTGCTTTATTATCATTTCCCTTAGATTGCTCTAAATGGATGTCATCTGTCTGCTTTCAATCTGATAATGACTTCTCAGAGACATTATTAATTTATCGCTGTGTCTCTTAGGAGGTTTTTGTAATCACGTGTCATGCTATCTGTCATTTCTGAATATAAGGCAGTGAAGGTTAAGGAGAGACGTCACCGGAGCAGGCGGCTTTTATTGTAACAAAGCCAATGAGGACTATATCTTTCATCTCTCCTCTGGCTGATGACAGTGACAGGCCGAGGATGCCAGATGAGAGAGACGATCCTCAGAGAATCAACTGAAAGGTTAGAGTGGCCCCGAGCAGCATGGCTGATGAGGACACACACACACACACACACACACACACCCTTTCAGTCACGCATGCATACAGTGCTGCTTCTTGATGTGTCCCATCAAACAAGCTAAAAAAAAAACACTCATTATGCTTATTGAGATACAAGTTTAAAAGGGATAGAAATTATATCATGATCTTGTATTCATGACATCAAAAGAAACATGAGCAGAGATGTTGGTGTCCATAGAAAGAAGACAAGAACCGCAAATCTGTCCTTATGGACCCTGATGGCAAAACAAGACTACGGCTGCTTTCAGACCGACTTTAGCAGCCCTCTTGTTTATTATTAGAATGAAGACGCTCCCCAACACAGAGAGCTCTGGCCAACAAGACGTAGGGTCGTCCAGTACAGAAGCTGGACCTGGCTGAACCTCATCCAGCCACATGCTGTGTTATCTACATGCAAGCTCATATTCCTAAAAGACTACCACATATTCCTGCTGTTTACCTCACAAATGTCACAATGATTGTCGTCCTGATAAAACTTTCCAGAGAAGTAAACTGCCATGTGGGAGTGTTATGCGTTGTGCAGTGTTTGGGCATATAAGCATGAATGTGTCACTCCAAGTGTGCCTCCTGGGTCGGATTTCATTGTCTCAGGTCCTTAAAGTATCACGGCCACACCAACGCAGTCACCTACTGGGCTGTTTTCAGTCTGAATCCATCCGCATGCTAACGTGCTTCACAATGACAATGCTAAAAATGTTGATGTAAAGTCAGGAAATCACTGAAGTTGTTACAATTCATCCTCTGGAGAACATGAATGTCTGTACTAAATGTTAATGGCAATTCATCAAACAGCTCTTAAGACATTAAATTAAAGAATGCAAAACCTCCGGGTGGTGCTACAGAAAAATTCAGGGGATCAATAAAATCAGTATGCCCCATCCTCTGGGGACCGTGAATGCCTGTGCAAACATTTTTGACAACCCGTCCAATAGTTGTTACTTTGACCAGCCTAAACGCGTGGCTAAAAACACATCGACATGTCTGCATTACAGCAACAGCTTGAAGCAAGGCGGGTAATTCTGTTAACACAAGCGCAGCAAAGTGTCTGCATCGATTTAATTTGCCAATTACTTAGATGGGGCCCATTTATCATCACCTTAAGCTTTCACAAACTTCTCAGCAAGACGTAATAAGACTGGAGCAATCTGTTCCCCTCTACTCATTAGGACTCTAAAAGAGATCCCCACAAAGCTTAATTATTTATCTGCATTAATATCCCTTAAATTTTTAATGATAGGTGAGTGTGTGTGTGTGTGTGTGAAGGCCAAAGATCAGCCCTCCTTTTATACCTCAGCCTCCCTCCTGATTAATGGATGAGGGAGAGGAGCCCTTCATGTATTATTACTGGAGAGAGCGAGGACCTTGGAGAGAGAGAGGGACAGACAGACAGACAGACAGAAGGAGAGGGGAAACTCTGGGAATGATAATCATCGTTTAGTATGCAAACATGTCCTGTGTACATTGCCAGAATCTCAATATTTGAAGGGACTTGAGTGGCAGGAAGTGAGAGTGAGAGTTTTCCAACTGAAAACTGGCCGTTGTTTGTGGTCTCTCTTTAACATTAGTCTCACATCGCCACAGCTCTGCTCAAATGTGACACCTGTGGCACAAAGGTGTGAAAGTGTCAAACTTATCTAATGAATAGCAAACACTATTCATTACATGTATTCATCGTAAACTGTATTATTTGCAGACTGCTTTCACAGCCTCACAGACAAGCTGATGGATTTGAAATTATAACTCTGACATTAAACCTCCACAAGTTATTTTTCAGTCGTTTTGAATGAAAAACGCCTTGTTGTCGGTTTTATTGGCCTTTATGGGGGAAGATGAATATTTTTAAGTGAGCCTGTTCGTCCTGTTGGCCTGGTACTAACCTCCACTGATTTATGCAGCTTTTTGCCTCAAAGTGTCTAACAGATAAGTCAGTTATACAGTGAAGCAGAGCAGTTCATCATACTGCTCTACTCTGACATCTAGTGGACAGTCACAGCATTGCAATGAAGACTGTGGAATTATTCTCAGAGTTGATACAAAAGGGAAACTCAATAAGTTTTATATATATGAATAGCTGTTGACTGCTGTAATGTTTTAAAGAAATAAGTGTAATTGTCACTAAATAAACATTATGTAATGTGGTGGGATGTAGCATACAGAGGAGCAGAGCACATCTTATCCACAAAGAGTCCTTTAAAATCTTTGTTTTATTCCAGGATACTTCTGGTTATATTTTGATCTTCTGATATCTTGAATAACATTTTAATATAAAACCAAACATTGATATTTTTAAATCATTTAACAGCCTAAAGAGCCAAAGCATATATCACATATTCTAACTTAACTGGGTCCCGGCTTTCACCACTTGATCGACACAAATCCTGATTAAAAACTCTGCTGTTGTCTCGTGCCTTTCGGGCAGCTTGTTGCTGCTTTGTAACTGCACGATAATTATATTTCTGCTCTATTGTATTTTGTCTGTTTACATTTTATTTTATTTCATCTGATTTTTATTGAGGTTTAAATTTTGTTGTAGTTTCCTCGGCTTGTGTAAAGCACTTTATTTACAGGTTGGTTGGCAGATTCTCTTTTCGCTGTTCCTCCTATTTCAAATCCTCTCAGCAGGTAAAACAACAGAAGGTGGACTAGTCTAAAGTGAGACAGGTCACTTACAGCTCAGAGTCACTAGATGTCACCACAGTCATATTGTTGCTAGAGACTTTCTGAGTGTCCAGATGTGGATACTTTGGCCCAGATGTTCATGCCAATAACTTCACATAAATACTCCTTATCAGCCACCTGATTTCATTTAGAAATCGTCCAGTTTAAGGAGGTCTTTGTTGTCTTAATTCTGAGGTAAGGCCCAGTGAGAATTGAACAGAGGGTGGAGGGAATGACTGGACCGTTCAGTCCCATCTTGCTCCACCAGGTGGCAGCACGAGCACTCAGCTGCAGCACTGTGACCCAGAATCCATCCAGAAGTTCCCGACTGTCCTCTCACTGTGCACTTTGTTCTCTCATGTGACTCCTGAAACAGTTTTAATCCACAATCATTTCAACACCAACAGACCGTATTTACCTGAGGAAGAAAAGAAAGCACAGAGAGGCATTCTGGGAATTATGTCCACTTTGATCGTGTATCCTCTTCGATTTAAAGGCCAAGGAAAGTAGTAAGTAACTATCTCAGGTGATGTTTCAGTGTGTTTAACAGAGCTCAGCCTGGTTTGACTCTTTGGTTTTTCACAATATTCTCAGGCTCACAGTGAAGTCACTTGTGCCCCTGGTCTTTACGGAGGCCTCATCTGCCTTATTTCTAATATCAAACTCACTTTCTTCGTGTAAAAACAAATGTGCGTTTACTTGTAAGAAACCCAAACACACTGTAGAACACACTCAGAAAAACAAAGTACAGTGAGGTACTAATTCTAATACTTGGAATAGTTCGCACTGTGTTACAAGAGTGTTAAAATACGCGTCAGGGTTTTGTTTTGCACAGAAAAAAGATGATAAATCAGCGTAAGAAGAGGAAATGATCAGGTAAAAAAGGCGGAAACATGATTTTCTTTTTTCAGTATCACAGACGCAGCTCGACTGTCATGCCTTTACCCGAGACAGCTTTTCACAAGAGCCTCATCATAAACCGTGTGTGTGTGTGTGTGTGTGTGTGTGTGTGTGTGTGTGTGTCGCTGGAGCACCTCCACTATATAGGCTACTCAATAAAACCGGGGCTGCGATCCGTCAGTGCATTTATCATCCTATTACGGCGACAAATCCGGCTCCCAATACATGAAAGGTAAAATGAATTACCAACGTTAAGCCGTCAATAAAGTCATTTCTGTAAATGGTGTCTCCGAGGGCCCCCGCTATTATTCAACGAGCTTTATCAGCACCTTGGAAATTACGCGGCTTGTAGCGCGGCCCCTGCTTCACTTTGATTAAGGGCCCTGCCAGGGGCCGGTGACAGCGCTCCTCACCCGGCTTTTATTCAGGCCGCTCCCCGTGATGAACACCGGGCTGATCGGGCAGAATGAAGACTAATTAAAAGCTATAAATTATCTCCCCGGCCCCTCTCAGGGAGCCTCTCTTTGCGGCGCCAGATAAGAGCAGACTGAGCGCTCATTTCCCCACAAAGGCGCTGCGGCTAAACAGCATATTGATACTGTCCTAATTGGAATGTAATTAAGTAGCCACGGCTTCCCTCTCCGGCCTGTGGGATGAAGATTTCACCGTGTTAAACATCAACACGTCCCCACTCTGGCGCTGTTGCTATTATGATTATTAATATTATTATTTCAAATCGCCAATTAGAGCCTGGTGGCAATTTTACTCTCGTCCTGGAGAGTTTTTTTGCAAACCGCAGCGTGTCAGCGGGACTCAGCCCTGGTCTGTGAGGCCTACAGCTGGGGGTGTGCATGTGGCCCAAGTGCGGCAGAACAGACGAGAATAAAGAGCGAAGAGAGGGAAGGGAAATTCAAAGAAATGACAGAAAGACCACCGCTTTTAATTTTTTGTAAATCTAATTTAGCTTTAAGAATTAGTGAGATTTTTTTACAGTCTATTTTCTGTTTCCTGTTCTTCATTAAAATAGAAACATTTCATTCACATGCTTCCGTCATTTCAGACATATTTGAATTAAATATTTCTGGGAGTTCCTTGATTGCCTGTTGCCAGTCCAAAATCTAAAAGGAGCCATGTTTCTGTCTGATGCAGAGCAGTAAACACTGCCGAGTGGATCAGAGTCATGTTAAAGATGACTGTGTGCTGAATTCTTCTATATGTGCTTTAGAAGTTCATCTGTACAGACTAGATGTGAGGTGGGATGGTGGTGTTAAATGGACACCCCTGCCCTCTGTGCCCCCCCCCACCCGGGCTCCCCGCCCTTGTTTTTGTTTTGCTGTGTACGCGTGTGCGCACGTGCGCCGGGCCAACAAATCGATCGAACTCCGCGCGTGCTCGTCCGCGGCGCGTCGCGGGCCCCAATTGGTCGTCGCCGGGTGTGACAGGGACGGAGCCCGCGCCCGATTGGTCCGCTGCACGTGTGTACGCGCACACGTGCTTCCGGCTGGGTGTAAGAGAAAGAAGAAACACACACGGGGGGAGAGAGCCGACGGTCTTAGGCGCGTTTAGGAGGAGCGGATACACAGATATTATGCTGCACCGGAGCGGGGCAGGGACTCTGCTTGTAACCTGGACCTGCTCCGTCTGCCAGGGGGGCTCTTAGGAGACGACATGTCGCCGCTGTAGGTGATACTAAAAAATAACGCAGGTATTTATTCGTTTTATTCCAGCCAGAAGGCTTGTTTTTACATGCTGTCCGTCTAAATTGGATACCGACGGGGGGCGGGAGCAACAAGTGGAGCTTGGCGTGGAGAGGCCGACGTTTCTCACCAGCTATGGAAGAGCAAAAGGAGCCCAACAGCGGCCGGGACTCCACCGAGGAGGAGAGCATGTCCCTGTCGCCGAACCTGCCCTCCCCTCCCATGATTTTACCCCACCAGGCCGCCCAGCAGGCCCACAGAACCACGAACTTTTTCATAGACAACATCCTCCGGCCGGACTTCGGCTGCAGGAAGGAGGCGAGCTACCGCGACCGGAGCCTGACACCGGGCAGAGAGAACGTGAACCCGCTGGGAGCGAGGCCGCCGCACGCCGGCAGCCTCTGCCTGGACTCCAACTGCAGCAGCGACAGCACCTCGTCGTCGCCCTCCTCCTCCTCTTCCTCCTCGTCGTCCACGTCCTCCTCGCCTTCGTCCAAGCAGAACTTGTCCAAACAGGGCGAACCGGCGAGCAACGGGGCCATCAGGTACGCGGACAGCCCCTCGTCAGTTCTGGTCAGGAGTGGCGGCAATGGAGGGTCTCCAACCAGCACGAAGGACAGCCAGCCGATGCTGTGGCCCGCTTGGGTTTACTGCACACGGTACTCGGACCGGCCCTCATCTGGTAAGGCGCTAATGGTCCCCGAATCCTACCGCCTGGGGTGTCTGGGTGCTGGGGAGGGGGTCTGTTCGGTTGGATCCCCCGTGGTGTCCCACACACTCGCTTTAAAAATCGACCTCAGAGTTATTTGTATGAGAGCAAATTTACGGCCAACGTATCTGCATTTAATTTGCCTGCAATGTTTCCCAGTGTGGTTTTAACGGAGCCAAACAAAACAGGATTCTTTTAAAGCCACGTTAGAACTAAATGTGGAGCAGACACTGGCAAAATAAAAGCGAGAATATGAATATGAAAACAGGGTGTACGAAGGAAGAAGGAGGTCAACACGTAATTCATTTCTATTACTCCTCACTCCCTCACACACACACACACACACACACAGCCATAAAAGTGTATTATGGATTACAGCTCAAAAATCCTCCTAATTTTGTAATTTGTAATTTAGTAATTCTGTAATTTCACCGTAATAAATGTAACATTAGGGCTCCACGGGTTGTGCAAAAGTGTTCTCTGTGTGAGAACAACGAGGCTTCCTTTGACCTTTGGATATATTCACAAAAACACACGTGCAGGTGATGATCGTGGGTCCTCCTCCTCTGCTGCTCCGCGCGGTTCGGCTGTGCAGGAAAACGCATGTAAACGCGTTACAGGCTCAAGTCCTGCACTTCTGTAATAATTTAGAGGCAATGAGAATATCAGCCATTCACGGAATCTTAATCTGTAATTTGATTATATAAATATAGTATTGATGAGACTCAGCCTGCAACACCTCGGTCATGTCAAATAGATTTTTAAAAAAATATTTTTAAATATTAGGCCCAGATAAATTATGCGACCAGGCTTATTTTCTAATGTAATGCTCAATGTGTTTTCTCGAGGATTTAATTTAATACATTTACTGTATTAAATAAAATGTGATGCACTGATGGGGTGGCTCAGAATATCCTGTTGTGATTTTTTTTTTTTTTTTAAATATGGAGAGAGAGAAAATATGTCAAATAGTTTTTGTATTTTTGCTGCTACCTTTTAACGCGCACTGGTCCAGAGGATGCACTCAGTGCCTGGTGACACAGTTTAAAGGGATGCGCAGGCTGGTCATTCACAGTTCACGGTGTGTTATTAGATGGTAATTATAGTAATAACTACAGAAGACAAAATCCTCCTCATTGGTATCATTTCACATAATATTTACTGAACCGAATTATGAAGATTAACACAGATTTCTGTTGTCTCGTCGCTGCCCCCCTGATGGAGATGATGTGCTTCTCGTGGTCATGATGAGGGATGAAGGTCAAAGGCCCTTTCTTACTGCTTTTATGGGATTATTTTATTTTCTCGGCCTGCGCGGTGACAGGGTGGATTTTAACCTTTATTCTGCTTTTTCCAGCCTCCCTTTAAATTGTGGGTATTGTATTAAGTATTATTATTATTATTGTCTCAATAATCACTTCCTCTGGTGAGTCTGCCTGCTCTGTGTTCTGACAGAGTGACTTCAGTGTGTGAGCTCACATTTGTAGGTATCAGATGCATTTGGGCCACGAGTGCTGCAGCGTGTTTCTGGGATGAAGTAACTCCGGGCCTGGCGGCTTCATTCATTGTGTAACAGCATTTTTTGCAAAGAAAACTGAAGTGTGCAGTCAAAAGCAACTTATTCCTTATGAAGCGTGCGGGCAGCGGGTTGCTGCTTGTTTTGGCGAAGTAACAAGTCAGACGTCACGGGCCCATTAGACCAGAGTTAGACTGCACACAAAGGCCTGTCTGATCTAACGGGGCACACACACACACACACACACACACACACACCAAACCCTCACACATGTGTATGAGGGGACATTTTCTGTTTCTCTTCATGTTTCTCCACCATTTCCCTCCATATAAAAAAAAAATTAGAAGCAGAGGAAATGACTGATCTAATATTTATGATTATTTCTCCAGTGTTGTGAGATAGTGAGGAACTTATTGTCTTCAGGTCCCACCTGCTGTGACCTGAGGAGACAGGATTTAGTATTAATATCATATTAATTAAAAGAACCGTGGCTTATTATTGTGTGGCTCAGACCTCAGCCACGGGAAATATCGACCCCAGTGGTTGTCTGTGTATATTTTATTATAAGTGTTTAAAATGAAACAAAGGCCCATTTAAAATGACAGTAATTCTGGCGTTTGTGTTTCCATTGAGCTTTTATTGCCTCTTAAACACAACCAAGCCACTGCTTTGCGTTGGCAGCCAGGCAGTGGTGTGTTTTCCTACACATTATCCACAAGGTATCTCCCAGCTTTGTTATGTGCTGACTGCAGAGTCTGACTAAATCCCGGTTTCAGGCCAGATCAGACCAAACCGTGCACATGAGGGCGGGTTGTGACCTACATTCGATCACACACAGGAGATCATGAGGCGCGATCATCGCTCATCACTGACGCTCTCAGTCGATACGAGCTTCGGTGGTGAGCGATGGAGGAGCTCCGAGCCTCCTGTGCAGCCCTGCGCCCCTGACCCAGCCGTAGAATAACTGTTTTATTTCCACTGTTGTTTCCACGCCAGGCCCGAGGACACGGAAACTGAAAAAGAAGAAGAACGCCAAGGAGGACAAGCGGCCCAGGACAGCGTTCACGGCCGAGCAGCTGCAGAGACTGAAAAACGAGTTCCAGGCCAACCGGTACATAACGGAGCAGCGGAGACAGTCTCTGGCCCAGGAACTCAACCTGAACGAGTCCCAAATTAAAATCTGGTTCCAGAATAAGAGGGCCAAGATTAAAAAGGCCACCGGCTACAAGAACGGGCTGGCCCTGCAGCTCATGGCGCAAGGACTGTACAACCACTCAACGACCACCGTGCAGGAGGACAAGGAGGAGAGTGAATGAGGGGCCCGGACATGGCCGCTGACTCTTTTGGCTTTTGGAGATAATGAAAAAAAAAAAAAGAACTGGAAGTGGGGGAGCTATTTAAAACACAGATTTCTGTTTATGGTAACAGTATATGGACATAATTATATAAATGAACGATCGTTATTAAAGTTTATATAGCCAAACAGTTATCATGTTGTATACAGTATATTTAATTTCAGCTCATCTCTCAGCGGGACCCTCTCGGTCCTGTCCTCATTGTTTTTAGGATGTCTCATCGGCTCTAGAGGTTTTTGTGGTCCCGTCCTCCATATTTAAGCCGCATTTCCCCTCCACACATCCATCCGTCCGCAGACTCAAACAAGCCAAAGATTTTTAAATGTTCACGTGTAGTCTGAAATAAAGAAAGGGAACGGTAGCATGGACGACAGCTTTCTTTCTTCCACTGGTTTAATGCTGAAGAAAAGCGTTGAACGGCGATTTGGGGCGACAGAAAAATCTTAAATTCTATGTTTGTTAATTTCCTAATTTCACTTATGAGGGAAACCTAAAGTGTTATTATGACTTTAACTGAATTATCCTTATAAAATACACATGTGAAAATAAAATTAGAATATAAAATGATTTAAGGGGGACATAAAATTCACACAGCAAATTTAAAAGGAGCAAACCGTAAATTAATAACCAGCTTTTAAATTCTTTCTGACCATCTGGATTATTTATATTTTTTATTATTTTGATATGTGAGAGGTGACAGGACAGGAACAGAAATACACACACACACACACACACACACACACACACACACACACACACACACAGGAGGACCCCCACAGTTCCTGTTTCACAGTTCATCTTTCACTAGAATCAGACCCTGCTTGTTTTTCCATAATGGATAACATTTCACCAATTAAACTATTCTGGGCATTTACAGGATTGAACATCTCTGCTACACTTTCACTCAGAGAGACTCTTGTATCATGAAATGAATACATTTATGGAAGAAGCCTGCCAGTGTACCACGTCCACTCAGTCCTCTGCTTCAGGCCTGAACACTTTTTTCTTACATGGGCGACATTTGGCCTGTTTGGCCTCATGTGACCTCGAGTTCAGGTTTGAGAGAGCCTGGCTGTGAACCCTGTGTGTGTGTGTGTGTGTGTGTGTGTGTGTGTGTGTGTGTGTGTGTGTGTGGCTGTGCACTCCAAGGTCAGCAAGAGCAGATAAAGGGTCTCTGCATATATTTGTCTGATTAAGTGAAAGTTTGAACTATATTGTTGTTGATTATTTCAACACAGTACAGGACTTTTTGTTGTTTTTTTAAGAATATTGGACCATAAAAACACTAAATTTAGACTGAAATTTAGAATTTTAACACTTGCTTATTAATTTCAGAGGTGTGGAAAACTTTCCCCTTTGATCCACATAATCTCCAACATGTGGCAGAAGATATCTTGTGAGTTTCAAAGTGGTGTGAATTAGATTAGGGTGAGGTCTTTTTAAAGGGAAACTGGATGATTGTTGCTTTTATGAAAATATGATCAATGTTTAGGTTACGCTGGCATTTTATTTCTTCCTTTCTTCTGTCTTTCTCGACCGCCTGTTTTTATCAGTTACTTTTAATCTGCCCTCCCTTTCACTAACTTCACCCAGCTAAGATCCCTGTAGTTTACATTGATTCTCACCAATAATCAGTGGTAACATCATGGGTGTAATCTGCTATTTCTAAGTCCCAAACCATCTTCATACTGCATTCATCAATACAAAAATGTCTAACAAGTCATGTTTAAAACGAGACTTAAACCTAATATGAAAACGGCCAGTGAGGTTTGGATTTACTTCAAAGCTTCTAATATTTGAGCCGAGTTATTTGCCTTGATGATATAATCCAGATTTTTTTCTAACACATGTAAATAAGCAGCAGGAGAGATCTGACCTTGATTTCATTCGTTATTTCATGAAAAAGTGAATGGTTTAAGGAGGAGCTTCAACAACCCCGGGCGAACTCTTGACATGCGGCAGTGATCTGAACCAGCGACGCACACTGACGTGATTTATATTATTTCTGTTTGTTGCGTCGCTTTGGCTGCACGAAGCTGATCGCGGATCGGATTATTTAATTAAGAGCTAACAAGCCTGCAGAGGTCTGCAGCGGAGGAGTTCACGGCCTCCGCGTTTCAGGCTTTTTAATTATTTCAAGTGCTGCCGCTGCTGCTGCGTTTGTGTTCAGCTCGGCCTATAGAGCACGGATTTAATAAGCGCACTGCATCGTGTGGTAATAATTGATTTCAATAAAGACGAGCAGGGACCCGCTGCTAGATTATAGGCAGGTTATTCTACAGGTTTTATGTTATTTTTCATTTAGCCTATTAGAGGACCACGCGCCTGTTAATGAATTGCGTTAAGAAAATGGTAAATTCACAAAAGGGAGCGAAACAGGCTTTAAAAACAGCGAATTTATTTAGATTGTAATTATCTAACAATTAGTTCGGAGTTTATTTGTGGATTCGTGTTTCTCATTGTGCAGCAGACAGCAGCAGGGTGAAGCTCTGCTGCAGGTAAACTCTGCTGAAGGCTGTCAGGCCCCTCTGCAGCATCTCTGCACCACCGGAAACCTCCAGGGGTCCGTGATGGGGTTTCCTGGGGGCCCACAGCAATATTAGGAATAATTTAATGTCACTATTCACTGATATTTATGAATGAATATTCATAGGGTTGGATTTCAGTTTGACACAAAATCTTAATTAATCTAAATGGCTCTTTGTGGATCTAATGTGTCTATTCAGTGATGCCACTAAAAACTAGACTCCACTTAAAACCACAGGAAGTCTTTGTCATCAGTTGAAGATCTTTTGAAGTATTTTAACGCACCGCCTTGTCTTCAAGAATTAAATGAGAGGTTGTCATTGTGTTAAGAAAACACACAGAGGCCTGATGTGTTTCTAAATCCAGTCTCTTTGCCATCTGGCCTGCATGTGTGAACAGAGGTGAGGAAGCTGCCTGGCTCTTCACGGTCAGCTAACCCTACAGCTCTAATATTATAATGATAGTTTCATTCCCTGCTGTGAATGCGGAAGAGGATCCTATGACAATGTATTTAAAATTCATACAATTATGAAACAGCGAGAGGATTTCTCTCTCCCCCTCCCACCTTGTCATTTAGGAAGCCGAGGGTTTATCTGTAAAACAAAGAAAAGCCAGGGATCGTTTGCATAGTTAGCATAGTCTGCCTCGCAGGCACAATATGGATTTAATTTATATGCAAATGAAAGCAATAAAAGGAGAATACACACTGGAAATCTGTGCCGTTTAAAGGGGAGCGAGTTGGATTCAGAGCAGGTAGCACACGCACACAGAACCAAGCATTATCAGCCTCCACCAAGAACAATGTTATATAACATCCACAGGCTGCAGCTAAGATTGCATTGGTGTGTACTGCAACCCCCTAAAGTTAGAGGTAGAATTAAATAAGATTTTTATTATTAGGAAAGTTACATTCATGAGGCGCAGAATGTAGCAGACAGAGTGCTGACACACACACACACACACACACACACACACACACACACACACACACACACACAGCTTATAAAATATGATGCACTGTCATAGATGAAACTACCCAAAACTATATAAAACAATTAGCTCCACCTCGTCCAGCTACAACGTGAAAAAGAAATAAAAAAAACAATATAATAAACGATGACACACTTCACTTCACTTTTACTCAAGTTTTAAAAAACAACATCTTCTAGTTGAACCAGAAGTAAATGATAATCCTACATTCCCTCAGTATATATGTGTTAATAATCATAATTAGCTTTCAGGCACACACAGTACGATTCATTTCTGTGCTGTGTATTCATATTCAATGATTCATACATGGTGGTTATTTGCATAAACTTTTTCCAGAGCAAAACTCTACCCTAAACTTGTGTATTTTTCCAGCAGAGACAGTATGGATGTACAGGAGCACACGGTGCATAAACTAGGGTCCTGCTTGAGAAACATGGAGGCTAACCACCTGTCACTCAAACAAAGAGGTGGAGGGTGGGGGGGGGGCTCACCAGTCCATGCAAATTAAGTGTTCAGTGTTGTTTATTTTGTACGATACACGCTGCTGGAAAATACATGTCAGAGCGGGCGAAGAAAAGCTTTTCGGAGTTAAACAATTATAGTTACAGACACTGAGAAACACACACACACACACACACACACTGAAATGCACCCATGCAGAGACATACAAGCATGTGGAAAAAGGCAGGGAAAGAGACCCCGGGCCTACACACAGAGAGACCCATTTAAAAGAGCTTCTTAGATCACTACCCTGTGACGGTGGTGCTGGTGCTAAGTAGAGAGGTTTAGAGTAATTCCCTCTCAGCTGCTGTCTCCATAATGGGAGGAGAAAAGAGGGGAGGGAGACAAAGAGAGAGGGCCTTCATGTCTCCTCAACTCTTCTCCCAAATTACTGTAGCTGCCCAGTTGGTCCCACATCAGATTGTCCATTGGACATACAAAATTGTACAATTTGCCACGGTGTGCACAAACAGAAAGCAGTTTCAAGTGAGTTCGCTGCAAGAAAAAGCTATTTTTATTTATTTTCTTCCCGGACTAACGTCTAGAAAATGAAATGAGTGGCGTTGCACAGCTCTTCCAGCTGTATGATGCAACACAGCATTCATTTGTTTCATTACACACGTGTTTTAACCATATGGCAAAAGTTATTGGCATCCAGTAAAAAGACACTGCAATTTCTGCTTTTGGTCTTTATACATTTTCTGTTGTGTTTGATCGTACAGCAGAATGACAAGTGGAAACGCAGGGAGTACAGGGGACAGAGGAAGCTCAGAGCCGTGACATTAGATTAGGTCTGCTGGGTCACTTCTGAGGATTTCAGTTGTAAGACAAAAAAAAAAAATAGAAGCTGAATTTTATTATTCATCAAAGGGCTAAAAACAAAATGTCAATAATAATGCAGCAAATAATATATTATCTATAAATAAACTTCGTACTTTCAGACACCTTCACCATTTTAACTTGTTAATTTAGGGAAATGACCTTTATTTTGGTTATTAGCAATTCATAATTCATCAGGTTTAAATATTATCTCCACTTTGCTTGTTGTACATCTGTGTGCTTACTACTAGTATCAATATTGACATCAATGATAAATAAATGGATTCAAATCTATGATTTAAAGATGAAGCATGAAGCAAAATCTGAGTCAAAATCTCTCTGGTGGAGTTCAAAGCAGAGATGGTCGCTACTGCTATCTGAGTTAGTAACATTACCATTAGGAGCTTAGCTGGGTTTTTATTTGCCATCATGACTGCTTTTATGTGGAATAACTAACTGAATTAACAAAGTGCGAGTTCATCAAAATATATGCTTTAAATTCTCTAAGTAGATTTAGTTTTAGCTTCAGCTACGCCTAACTGTGGCTAGTGTGGAGCCCCAAAGTAGTCAGTATTAAATAAAGTAGGATTATGAAATAAATCATCACATGAAGAAAATGTGGAAAATATATAAATGAATTAATAATTTGTGAAATAATTTAAGTATTCAAACTCAACTCACTGTTAGAAAATATTATTTCCCTTGTCTTAATTTAAGAATTTATTAATTTTTATTTTATCACAACATTTTTTATCTCAAAATGCCTCTTTTTTATTGAGCCAGTTCGCTCCTGTGAGCCTGAGCAACAACGTCAAAGTCACTCACACTGAATCAACCATCTAAATAACTACAGTACACAGACACAGCAACTAAACATTACTTAGTTAGCTGGTTTATTCACCTTTACTTCAGCCACACTTTGAATCACATTTGTCAGAGAAAAACACAACAAAAGACAGCCTCTCTTGGAGCTAGCCAACACTGCTAACAAAGGCTCCTCATTTTAGTGCTGAACAATGACCCAGGTTTAGCAGTGGGTTTAGCCAGTGAGCCGGGTGGGCAGGTGGAAAAGAGAAGCACCTGATTCAGACGGACTTTGACGTTGTTGTTGGCTAACAGGAGCTAACTGGCCAGAGGCAGGACGCATGTGATTGGCTGGAGGGTGAGCTGGCAGTTATCATTATGACATTATGATATAAAAACCGACTTTAAAAAAAGAAATAAAATCTTTATAATGAAAGAAAATTTCTAATCTAATATCTAATAAAACTATTAATATGAAAATGATTCATGAATAACAACAACTATAACTCATATATTATACACACCTAATTCATAAGATTATTTATTTTCATACGATCTTTTAAAATCTATTAGATATTGTACATTTTGTGGTTCCACAGCTATTTTAAAGGGCTCTCTTGCTTTAGCAGTTGTTGGTTTCTGTGACAGAGTGTGAGACCACAGATTACCAAACCAGATTTACATGCTCCTTTTACAGAAATTATATGTTTCTACAGCATTACAAATGTCTTACATAGTAAAAGATCAGACCCTGCTCTTAACTCTTTTGACCAAATATGAATTTACTGCATTTTGACAGAATTGTTGGGCAGAATTAAACATAATGAAAACATCAAATGGAGATTGTATAATGCAGCTGAATTTTTGAATAGGCTAAATGCATGACAGACAAGTGTGAAAAAGTTGAACTTACAGCTCTAATGTGGGGATGAAGTGTTGCTCATCAGTCTGTTAAAATCTTATTGGTTTGCCTGTAAAACGTTGAGTCAAGTTCTCTTTGCACTTGCCAGCCTGTGTGCCAGACCAATCAGCTCTCAAAGAAACTCGAAGAATGACTTTCAAACCGAGTGTTTTTGTTTGAGGAGTGCACATACACCGAGATCTGCTCTCACCGTGGGGAAGTTTACTCACAGCTTATTGTGGGCTGTCAGCTGGACTATCTGAGACGCACACACACACATACACACACACACACACACACAGACAGACAAAGGTGGCATTGAGAGGGAACCTCCCACAATGCAGCTGAGCGTCCAGGGGGCTCTCTGCTCCAACAGCCGTGATCTCACCGAGCTAAATCCAGATTACATGGAGGATATACACAGCGCCACTTGTTTACTCTGCCCATCAGGGGGTGATTTGTGGGGGTGGGGTGTTGAGAGGGTGGAGGCGACGTCACAAACACACTGTACATCGCGCAAACTGACGTGTGCGGGCCAAAAGTGAGAGGAAGCTGTGTCATATAACAATGTGAATTTGAGTAAAGAAATGAATTGTGTGAAAGAGAAGCTGATGAATTTGAAGATGCTGTCTTTGCATCATAAAGTCAAGCTCCAATCTCCCAGAGGCTCCCCTTTCCAAGGATTCAGAGGCTGCTTTCCTCCTCTGTAAAAGCTGCCATTTTTATAGCGTTCTGAGACTATATTTTAGGAATAACATAGATTTGAACATTTGATTTATGTAATTCCAGGGCAATGTCACAGAGGGATGAAAATGATGTTTTGGTTCCTCTAAACTTAATTGTCCATAGCCAACTCTCAATTTTTTTTTAAAAGATGATCCAGAGCGCGAGGATGTAATTTTCAAATATATAGCGTGCTACTGAGAAGGCGGTGCACTTAAGGACAGTTATTCAGCTCTAATTAAAAAGGAAGCGTCAGGAAATGACAGTGCTTCTCAGGCCACAGCTATGTGGCAGACTACACTTTTCAGGCTGCTGGAGAATGTTTTTTAATCTGCCTCATCTGTGTCAAAAGAAGTCATCACATGCAGCACATTAATCAGCATGAGAAGTCTGACTGCAAAACAACATGGAGGTACTAAAATACCAAGGAAAAGATCTGTGGATATTAACTATTCCATAAAAAAGAGGAGCAACACGTAAAGGGTTTTTTTTTCCCAAAATGATGCATATAAAGAAACAAAAACATAAATGCATACCTCATGTCTTTAGCTGACTCTAAAATGTGTGTGATGTACATCTTACACTAATTCTCATGGCGAGTTTTTGATAGCAGCCTACACACACACACACACACACACACAGTGAGTGAGAACAAAGGCGAGGACACCTGGGATTCCCTTGTTGTATGGGTGGTCACATGCACCTCTGCCTCTTCTTCATGCCTTCCACATGTGGAAGTACTTTATCTCTCCCACTGCCTCTCTGCTGTGTGTGTGTGTGTGTGTGTCTGTGTGAACAACTTCACTTGAAGAAACCAAAGCTGTGAGAAGAAGATGGTCCTCGGTGAGAATTGCGATTTAACCTCCTCCCATCCATCCCTTGAGAACATTTGCTGTTGAAGCAACCACATTTTTTGGGAGATTGCCATGTTGGTCAACTCAGCCGATAAGTGATGAGAACGTAGATACCACAGCCATCCACGTGTGCCCAGTAGATCGCTGACACCATGCTATCACTTCAACACGGAGCACTGTGTTGAGTGACTGCAGACCTGCTTGCTGTTTTAGCATGTGCTTTTTTATCATTTGTGGGTTCATTTTGTTTCAGACTTTTCAGAGTCAAACAATGGCTGACTTACTGGATGTCCGTCTGGTTGGCTTCCCTCTCGCCCTCTTCTCACACTTCAAAAGCGGACGCGCTTCTTGTGCATCTCCCTCTCCTCCTTCCTCGCTCCGTCTTTCATCGCGGTGGCCTGGAGGTGATGCAGGGAAGCGATTAGTCATATTCAATTTACATACGGCTGTCACGGGCTCCTCCGGGCTGAGCGCTGATGTCATCCGTACGAGGGGCCCTCCGTGGCCACCCGGCGTATGGGAAGACTTCTCCCTGTCAGGGGGAGAAAACCTTCCCCCCCGATGGGAGCACTATCACTGTTCAAGTGGTATGATGAATGTAGGAGGCACTTTTGTCTGCTTGTGTGCGTCTGTTTAAGCTGTGAAATTTGTCCATGTGCTAAAACTGTGTTTTGTTTTTTTTGAATGTGTATGGAGCGAGGCATTGGCACGTGGTATCCAGCAAAGTTGAACTGCAATTTAAATCAATCTCTCACTAATACATATCTGTATATATAGCATAGTGTTTTTAGCGCTCTGTACATTAAGCACACTGAAATAACAGAAAGAAAGCGAGCTGTAAGCGAGCTAGGCTAACTAAAGTAGCTTCCACTTTCCAAAGAGCTACACTTGTAGGCTTCTTGAAAAAGGGGAAAACTGTCTTGTAATGACATTCAGAGGCTGTTCTGGGTTATGATAGTCTTTTTACTAATCTGTGCACAATAGCTGCAATATTGTTATAGTTTATATGTCCTCACACAAACAGTGAGGATAAATGGAAATTTGGCTACAAAACATGGAAAGAAGACCCCAAATTTGGACACACATTTGGGGTCAGTATATCGGATGTCATTTGGCTTAACAGTTTTTGTCCTGGGTTACTTCCAGATATCCTCTCTCGCTCTGTCTGTCTCTCTCTCTCTCTCACACACACGCACAGACACACACGTACACACAGGGCAATGGGAAGGAGGGTGGTCGATTGCTTTAGCTCTTCCTTACAGAAATATTAGCTCGAGTATGGCTCTGAACTCCTCAAGGGGTCAAGAGCCGGCAGTCCATTTTGCAGTCGGCTGCTCAGAGAAAGCCGTGGAGCTTGTGTAGTTTATAGCAAAGAGCCACTGGCAGGCATCCAGAGGAGGAAGTCCAAGTTATTTATGAAGCCTCGCTTGACAAAAAACAGCAAAGCCTCCCATATTCACTGAGCCTGGCTGCTTCACCTATGGCAGTTAATCCAATTTGGTGCGGTCAAGAGCAATTCATTTGCTGGACAATTAGGTAAGTCCATGAGTACGAAGCACCGTAGAATTTTAAGGGCACATGTACTTTCAAGACATATTTACACGCACAAGTGCACACATCATCACATGTACACACACACACAAGGCCAGAAGTTCAGGTTACCAGGGCAACTCATCTCTGGATCTCGGCAGCAGAATGCGAGACCGTGAATAACTGTTTTAACACACAGCCGGCACAATGTGTGGTCTGTGACATACCATCTAAAGCATAACTCTGTCTGTCTGTCTGGGTGTGTGTGTGTGTGTGTGTGTGTGTGTGTGTGATGTCAGGCTCTCAGTGCGCATGTGTTTCATCTTCATCATTCTGTTTTGCTGTCATGCGTGTGTGTTCATTATCTATGCAATGAATGCTTTTGCAGGTATGATTTCATAGATGTGTGATGTTATAGTAGTGATGTTTGTTCATGCATGTGTATGTGTTTAACTTTATCTAATATTAAGTTATGTTCACCCCTACTTTTATCTGTGTTCATTCTATATGTAGTGTGATCTGGCATTTACATGCTATACATTATGTTGGATTCATGTAAGTAACGGATCACATGTTCATTTTGGAGATAAAACATCTAGAAACAAGCACATAAGTTAGGGTCATGTTAAATTATGTTATATCATGTTGTGTGTTACTATGACTTTTTCTGCATTACTGTTCACCAACATTTACACTCCTAATATGTACACAAGTACATTTACGTGACTACAAAATATACAAAACAATATTTGAATCATGTACCTACATTGATGTATTTTTTTTATTATTTCAATTCAATAATTAAGCATTATCTCTATAATATGGAATAAATACAGGGCTTTAACAGTGGGAAAGGAGCTTATTAGAGCACATTGCATTATTTGACTTTGAAAACTTGAACTTGTGTACGTCATAAAAAAAAAGAAAAAGAAAAAAGAAAGAAAGTAACAAAACCTACCACTGGGAGCTCATTGGACCACTTTATATAATTTCAAAAAGGAAGTTGTGTGTTAAAAAAGTTTGCCTAAAATTTGTTTTAACAAAAAGAAGAAAAAGATGTTGACAAAAATCTGAAAAAGTCTCTTGGTCCACTAATTAATCTGCTTTCAACCAGACAAAATAAATAAGGCCTGTTAATTTCTATTTTCTGCAGGTGCTGCTCCTTGTGAGTCTTTGCTTTTTCCACCGCTTGCTAACAGGTGTGAGGCTGAACACCTGCATGTCGGCTGTGACCAATCAGAGGGGTGAAAGTTCAGACATGCGATGTGGAAGGCATGTTTATGTGAAAAATGTCCCCGCAGAGCTATACTACACGAAAAATACTTCAAAAACTTCAGAATTTTGATTATTTGGAATAAACTGATTGACAAACTACAAAAATGTTTTTATAAAAACCCATAAACTGTCATTCACCAAACATAAAGGAGAAGAAGCAGCTCTGCTTTAAACACCAGCTAAATTTGTTTTCTTTTTCGCCTCCGCCTGCTTCTGTCTTGAACTCTGTATTCCAGAAATCATCGGGAGCAGATGGTCGCGAGGCAAAAACAAACATCAGAGAGAAGCCGGGGACGAGCGAAGGGGAGAAAAGAGAGCAGCATGAGGGAGCTGAAGTTCTGCGTTTCCCGTCGAACCGTGGGGATGAGGCGCAGATGTTTGTCGACAGAAGATGAGTCGTCTTGAACAGCTGGTCTGGGATCAGATTTGTGTCAGTGCGTGGACGACCCCCTGCAACGCTATAATGTGCTGGAAGCCAGACGCACCGAAACAAAATTTACACTCCAGAAGAAGAAGAAAAGCAGGATTTTAAAAAGCGAAAAACTTCTCTTTCAGGTCCAAAACATGGACAACAAGTTTGCCTTGAGCAACACTCAGGAAAAAAATGGATCAATAGAGAATGCTGTTATGTAGTAGTTACAAGTTATAAAAATCACATGAAATGACACTAGAAAGAGAAGTTGCTATTATAGTTTATGTTTGGAATTGATTGTTAAATAGCTCATCACTGCCACCCACTAAGTGCGAGGCTAGCATTAGCCAGTGAGGAATGCCAACAGCACTCAGAGGCTTTTTAATAGCTGACTGCAGTGCCAGCAGAGGAGTTGTGCCCCAGTGTTATGACAAGTGTGCGGTAAAGAACCATCAAAGACCAATTTGAATGTCAGTGTTTCAAAAATGCCAGCCATTTTTGGTTGTGTGTGTGTGTGTGTACATGTGCATGTTCCCGTGTCTCCACAGGAATTCACAAATACAGACTTTAGAGCAGTGTGATGCTGCTCTATCAGGCTGGATGTAAGAATAGCGTACTGGTTACACTCTTTTCTTTATGTTTAACTCAAAAAGGGGGAAGAAAATGAACACAGCCTGCCAAAGAAGGACATGTGATACCGACAAGCATGTCTGTGTGGGTTTCTATGTGTGTGAGTGGCTTGAATTTCCAATCGAGCCACGTCAAGTGCATCCAAGTTCATGGAAGAGGTTCACCGATGCTTTACTTAAGTAAAAGTACCAATACTACCGTGTGAGAACTCTCTATTACAAGAATGCCATGCAGTCAAAGGCCAACTTAAGTAAAAGCACAGCAAAGTGTACTTTAAGTATCAAAAATATTCTGCAGAAGCACATCCCCTTAGAATGGAAGGAGGGTATTGTAGGTATTGTAGTCCCTTCGAAAGGGTTCTGCTTCATAAATCTGTAGTTATACTTTTACAGAGTAAAAGTATCCAATAGAGTAAAGTCTGTGTGGTGGAGGCCAAGTATAAAGTAGTATTAAATGGATATACTGTAGTGGAAAATCGCTATTTGAAATAAAATCAAGCTCGGTACAATGTCAAACAAACTGAACTCTTTATTATCTTGCGCAAGAGAGTCAAGTCATCCACACCACAGGAGAGTGAAGGAGTTGACTGGCACAAAGAGATATCAGACAGAATATTATAGGCAATTGGGCGTATCATAAGCACAAATGGTTTTCTTCCTTATAAGGTAAGAATCTAAGTAAAACATAGCATTATAAATCACAGACACAAAGAGCGACAATAGCCGAGGTAACTCCCTAATTTCTGGTCATCCTCCCCAACGCTAAAATCAAGGTGGTTTCCTGTTTTCTGATCAAATGCCCTCAAACTCAACTCCAGGTGTTTTCCTGTTTTCGCCATGTCCTTTTCTTAGGATCAGTTGCAGGGCAGATATATACATTTGGCATGTTTCAGTGTTGTTACACTTGTACTTTCAAAGGTCATCAACAACTAATTGTCATTTCAGTATTTTTCCATCACAATACTCTGGTACAAGTTCCCAAAATTTTACTTGAGTAAGGTATTTTCTTATTTGAAGTTGCCATATGTTAGCGACTGGGCAGGGAGATGTGAGGAAGGTTTTGGACTTCAAAAAATGTATAAAAAATGTGAGAAGAGAATAATACAGCAAACTGGACTGCAACAGAAATGAGCAACTGAGAAAATGCCACATTGAGGAACATTATAATGTGCAGCCAGGCCATTAAAGACACATCTGGTGAATGAAACACAAAGCCTACAATGCCCGAGTGTTTACCACCAACTCATTACTAACCATGCAAAAACACACAATCATTCTCAAGTTAATGGAAGATTTAACAGCAACAAACACAAAGTACCGTGGCAGTGACGAGGTTCTGTGGCAGCCATTTGGTTCAGTCCTGGACCCGGTGCAGGCTCATCTCAATGCTCACCTTTAGCCAGGTGGAGGCCAGACGTACCAAAGACCAGCAGCTCGCTCACTAAAAACAAAACAAAAAAAATCTATTTATTAAATGTTTAAATATTAAACTGAACAGAAACCTAAAAAGAGGGAAAAGGTCAATTAGAGTGAAAATGTGTGGATGGAAGAACATAATATCAGCAAATGTTTTAGTCGGCTGCTGAGACCTTGGTTATGCCACATAATGAAGACAAACACTTCCCTAACAAAATGAGATATGAACAATTTCATAGGAGCGCTTGAAGAGTGCTTTAAAATGATGATAATATAAAGGATGCTGCTCTGTGTGATATTGAGCAGAATGTTTGCAGCAGTGCTGCTGTGAGGACGAGCTGGAAGGGATCACTGACGTGGGGAGCAGCCCAGTCACGTTCACAGTCAATCAGCCAGAAGTTGTGGAAACTTTGTCCTCATAAAGAAAATGGCATGCAAGACTACATTTTTGAAGCCACATTTTGCATTTGTTTTTCTTTTTCTGCACAGACCTTTTCGTGGTTAGAGCTGTATTTGAAGACAGATGTGAAAAGCCACAGTTTTTCATTATAGTGTTAAGTCAGGCCACATTGTGTCTGCTTTGGAGTCACAGATCTGTGCAGGAAGGCCAGTCTGGTTCTTTGAAATATAGAGTATAGTGTCTTTAAATTCATTTCTTAGTTACTTACATTTCCAGCGAGCGACATAATAGATTGTTTCTGATCAATGGCATAAGAGAGGATGATAAAATGCTCCTGATAAGGGAACTTAAAGCTTGGAGGTTTAGGCTCAGCCCTTAGAAGATACAGTGATTAGGGCTGTCAATCACAGTTAATCACTTATGTTCATCTTAAGACTGAAGTTTGAAATGATGGATATTTACATGTAAAAATCACTGAATTAGGGTAAAATAAACAACGGGAGCAGATTTAAATCCAGATACTATTGTTTATTAGCTTATTTTTAACTTTGAACAACGATTATTACTTGCGAGCTCCAGATTTCCAATGAAACCATCATGTTAAGGCGGCCCTGCCAATATGGCATCTAATTTGCAAAGACAGACTGAAACAAACTACTGTAACATCTGTAGGGCTGCAGGTCCATCCCACAATCTTCTGAGGATACAGGTTTCATGTGTTTCAGCAATAACACTGTTGACTGTGGCCCATAAAATAAACATTTCAAATTGATTACAAAGTTTGAATGTTAATTTTGACAGCACTGCACAGTTGGAATATGGTCTAAACCAAACAAAATCCAAATGTCCTTCAAAAACAGTCCAAGACACACAGTGGGCTTGGTGCATAATTACATTTTTACAGGGCATTCTGTATTTAAAAGGAGCAAGGCTTTGCAACTGACATAGGTCTTCAGTCTTATCACCAGCAGCTTACAAACCTATTATTGTGTTACACTAATGCATTGAACTATTAATGTGCAAGCCTATTGGTCGAAAAACAAGGAAGTGATGCAAGGAAGTGAGGGAGAGAGAGAGGGAGAGACACAAGAGGTAAACCTAAATGCTAAAAAGGAGATAGATAGTCAAAGTGGATCTAATCCTTTCCTTGTGTACACATGATAAATTCCTCAATCTATAACCTGGTCCACATTTTTCTGTTCATGACTACAAAATCCGCATAACCATCCATATGTAGTCCATAAAGTTCCATATATTAAAGTACAGTCTTTTTATTATTCCTGAGGTAACACTTCGCAAAAAGCAGAAAAGTCTATGTCATCGTTGAGATCAGGTTATTTCATTGCTCCCTGTGGTACAATCCAAAAGGTCTTGTGTTGGAGTAGACCATGTTGGCGGTCCTTCCCATCACAGGGACACTCCTGTCTAGAAAGTACCAGTGTCTCATTTGATAAGTGCGAGATGTGCTCCCATCCCAATATTTGTACAGTTTTTTGTAAACCATTTTTTAAAGATTAAAATTACTATAAAAACCGTTAAAACAGTTTTCTTTTTTCAAAAACATGCAGAGAACAAATACCTTCTTGAGGCCTTTTACACACACACACACACACACACACACACACACACACGTTCCTTTCCTTTTTCTCTCTAATCAATCAACTATTATCTAATGCAAACTCCTTAAACTGCTCAATGTGAAAAGCTGGCTGATTGTTTTTCCATTAAGTAATATTACTGCTACACATATAGCCACAGGTCGATGTGGCGCTCATTATGGCTGCGGGCTGATAATAATTAACCACTAATGTGTGTAGAAACAGGCCCCCGGTGGGCCGGTGGTAAAGCTCGGAGCTCCCTGCGGATACCGACACAGCAGCTCGCTCCGACTGCTTATTTGGCTCACTCACCTCACAAAGAAACAAAGTAGGCCCTGCAGACTCTAAATGGGATTAAGCAGATGAATTAAGCAGGGGAGTAATTGGAGGTGAATGCGTTTGTGGAGATTTGCCTTGCGTTCACTCAACTGAAAATATAACAACAGCTGGCTGATTAGTATAAGAAAAGGTAAAAGGAATTTACAATCAATTTTGCTTGCTTTAAATGTTGTCTTGGAGACAGTTGAAAATATTTTGTGCATCAGAAGGCACATTTTCTTTAATAAGGCAGTCTATATTAAGCACCAATATCTTTATTGTTAATAGATCTTTACTAATGCTCCATAAGTTGATTGTAAACCATGAATAAGAATAAAGAAGTTACCAGGCTGTGTAAAATCACTTGACTGCCAGTTGACTGTTAGCTAAAGCTACTGAGTCAAGTTTGTAAATGAGTGTGCTGTTGGAAATGTTAATAAGTTGTTATTAAATTATTTGAGGTGCAGGTGCCCTGCAGGGATTCTCTAGAAGGTCAGAGGTAAAACTGTCCTGAATGTTGAATAAAGGACTAAAAACACAAAGCATGTGATGCTGGTGGAGGATAATCAGCAACAAAAGATGTTCTCACTGCTTACAGCTAGTGCTGGCCGGTAACACATTACATGGCAACATGTTACAGTAAAGTGTGTTACAATCTATTACAGAACAGAATAAGTAGATGATTTAGTAAGTATTAGAACCCATAAACCCTTCATGAAGAAAAGTGGCACCAACATATCTTAGCTCCAGTGTAGGAGGTTAAACAAGACAACACTAAGTTGGTCCATAATTTATATGGACTGTAAGTAGGGAAGAACCAGAGATGAAATGAGACGCAGTTGGTTAAAAACAACAAAAAGTTGATTCCCTGTAGGGGAAGTCTGGGAAGCCAGATGTTCAAGAGCCTCCTGCTCGCTGGAGTGCATGTCTGAGTACCAGTGTGCCTTATTGTGTGTGTGTGTGTGTGTGTGTTGGAGAGAAAGAGGCGTTTCCTGATGTCCTGGCCAGATGTTGCTGATCCCTGCCACTCAGCAGAGGGAAGTTTATACCCAGCTTTACAGAATTAGAGGAGCGACTGGGGCGAGAGAGTCAGTCCCCCCGGACAAATTTGGTTAGCCGATAAAAGAAAATCGGTGGTATTTGATTTGACCAAGCCTAATTTCACCAACATCTTCAAAACATCACAGAAAGAATTTTCCAGGCAGAGCGGTCTTGTGAATGGTCTAGTGAATGACGCTATGGTTGAATTGCATTATGGGAAATTTAGGGCAGTGGTTTTTGAGATTGACCGATACTATGGGAATAAAAGTCCGGATTTCTCAGCCTCTACTCCTTTGATTGATCCGTTTTTTAAAGATTTATTTCAAATCAGACTCAATGCTGTTATACAGAATTTAAAGGAATAGTTCAGCATTTTGCAAAGTTTGCTTCCTTTTGCTGCAGCTTCATATTCACCTAACAGACATGAGAGAATGGATCTTCTCAATAGGAAATTAATTCTATGAAAAAACAGCACTGTCTACACTGTTTATTATTCTCAGTCAGATAAATGAAAAGAAAGGGCTGTCAAAATGGAGCTAATTGAAATTGTATTGAATTTGAACGATGATGATTGAAACGCTGATTGGATGTATTCGGCTCAAGTCGATTCTTTAACTGCAATTGACTATCTGACAAATAAGGCAAATCAGAAATTTAAATTGCATTCCAAACCAATTAAAGGACTGTATCCATGTTCGGCTGGTACAATGTCTAAATTGGATCATTATGAAGTTTTAATCTGTGTGTCCACTTGTGCTGGCTCAGTAATGCCTGTGTGGTATGACATACATCAGTCTGCTTGTCTGTGGAAAAATCTGCATCTGTGTCATCCGCCTGCTGTAAAGGAGTGTGTGTGAAATTCAGCTTTGCACATGTGCGGTTGTGTGTATATGTGTGTCAGTGGATTTCTGTATGCAAGTGTGTTTTTGCTCCTATATGTCCACACTTGCATCTGTCTTTACCCTCACATGTGTGTGTGCGCATGTGTGCGTTTCTCCATGTGTGTGTTCAGTGCTGGCGTGGGGATCCATCTGTGTCAGGTTAACCCGCCGGGAGCCTCTCCCAGCAGGTAGTCCTGGAGGGCCTAAATCATCTGGACGGCCAGAAGCATGAAATCCTTCCAGGCCTGGACAGATGTCTCTCTGTTCAGCCCAACTCAGCCTTCAGCGACCTCCACAGACCTTTCAAGACCTTTGGAGCAGACTGTGGCTCCCAAAATGTGGATCAGACTGTATTACTTCATACAAAAATAAGGCTACACATGCAGAGGAGGCTGGACTTTACACTATTTTAACTTATATATTTTAATAAACTGCATTGGTTTTTAAGTGGAATTGAAATTAAATGAATTAACAAACTTGTTATATGAGTGCCACATGCTGTATGAACCGACAGCATGCCAAGGCCAGGTCAGCCAAAGGCTAAACCAGCCTGTATTTGTGGGTGTGACACAGCAGAAAGGCAGTGAGAGTGAGAGGCAGAAGTGCCCTCTATGACCTCAAGACCATCTGCACAAACCTTGATCTGTCACACATCAGAACATGAGCTGTCTATAGTGATGGAATCTGACTCAGTGTCGGTTAACATGTTTCATTACACCAGAATACACCTGGTTGTATCAGTAACATTTTAGCTGGCCAATAAGCTGTCTTATTAATGGAGGATGTGCAACAAAACCAGCTTGTTTTGTAACTTGAGGTTGCTACATAAACATAAACTTAAAGCTGCTATAATCAATATTTTTATATAGACAACGGACCAAATGACTACATCCAATGTGAAGGCAGCCTCTCACAATGATGAATCCAGAGAATCATCATCCAACTGAGCAGACCTACCTTAAGGTTACTGTTTTGGTTTTTTTACAGCCCAGCTTTAACGTTTTGGTTCAACTTCATTGATCTCTCACGTGTCATCTTCAGCAGCAGGAGGCACTGGTTTTCTGCAAAAAGACTTCACTGCACGCTATTTGCCCAGCACCAAACAGACAGACAAAGTTAGCGATTAGCTGGTAAACACAACGAGGCAGCTAAAAAGCCAGATATTCCCTTCAGGAGTTGGTGGAAATGTTTCTGTCCACAACATGTTTGATAGTAGTGTTATACTATATATTACAACAAACTGTCAACCTGATAAATAAAAAATGACAATTTCATAGAGCCCATTTTTGATTAAAACAGTTGATGTGTTTTAAGAAGCAACGTTAAAACATTCAATGGTTTCCCGCCAGCTTCCTGTCCGTTGGAGCCCTCCTGTACCAGCTGATTGAGCTGGTGTTATGTTTTAAGCCTAGGTGGCTGAGCCATGAGCCTAATGGCTTCCAGCTGGGCCCGTGTGTCTGCATTAAGTCCTCAAGTGGAAAAGTGGCTGCAAAGTCAAACCACCTGGTGAGGTCGAGCTGCTGGGGAGGTGTGAGGTGGTGGAGGACGAGGCAAACCCTGGAGAACCCCACCACACCACAACCTTCTTAACCTATTTTTGGTTTATTTGAAGCTACAACCACTCCATAATTTGAAGTTTATTTCCCTCTCAAGAACATGGTAAGCCAGAAAAAGGACAAGCAGCTTATTGATATCTGGGCAGCTTAGCTGGCCGCAGGTGCTATTTTGGCACTACCTGTCAGCCAAAGAACATTTGCCAATTCACCCGAACAATTTAGGCTTACAAGCTATTTTACAGGCTTAATCTGCCACATTTTGACCTTGGCCCATTTCAGCACCAAGCCGGACAAAAAGCAACAGGATTCTTTCAATCCGTGTGTGACCGCTGCAGCTAACAACAGCTGTAATTTCAGTGGCCTTGTCATAAGTGTATCTACAGACAACAGTGAATAATGCTTTTACAAGCAGCATGACAGGAGAGATGGCAACCAACTCCAGGATTTCACGTTTGTCCGAGGAGACATCATTGCAGCAAATACATTTTGGCACAAGCATGCAGTGGCTGTCACATTCTCCATTGTTAAGCCTGCATTTAAACAGGGGAGTCAGTTTAAAGGATATTAATGTTCATCTACAAGCCTTGAGGAAATACCTGCATTGCAATCACACTAAGGAATTTAGGACTTCTGGGTCTGTGCCTTGCTCAAGGGCTTTGTGTTGGTAATTCTTTACAGGGAGGGACTAGTCTGTCTCATTCAATACCCCCAAAACTGGCAAATCTCCAGTCCATTGTGCTACTACTGCCAAACAATGATTTGAAAATTTGCATGTCTTTCATGTGCTGGGTTCATGGATCTTTTTCAGATGTATTCCATATGATGTTATCAAATGCATGGTGAAGCAAGGATATTTTTTAATCTGTTTGGAGAAACAGTTTTTAGTCATCTGGCATCAACAGCATGCAAATACAAACCAATGATGCGCTACACTGTATCTAACAACTAAAGAGCAAAGTGTCCAACATTCCCTTGCTTTACGACGAGAAGATCGATACCACTCATCTCTGTATGCTAAATATAAAGCTGGAGCTAGCAGCCGTTAGCTTAGCTCGAAGTGGTTCAGTCCGATGATAAAGATGCAACATGTCAACCAGCAGCTCTCACTCAGTAACATGATACATGTCATTTGTTTCAGTGGTACAAAAACCTAAATGAAAGAACAAGTTGTGATTTTACAGGGAGTTACACTATGGAACAATTGCTTAGCTGGTCACTGTGCCCAAAGAGAAAAAGATTCAGCAACCCTTTACATTTAAACAGAACATGTTAGTACACATTTAGGGGTGGTGGTAGGTGTATGTTTTCCACTTGGACAGAGCTGGTTAGCCTTTTTTAAAATGTTTTAAAGATTTTTTGACGTTTTTTTGCCTTTATTGGGAAGTGACAGTGAGGACACAGACAGGAAATGGAGAGAGAGAGAAAAACAGGTATAAAATGCAACAAAGGTCGCTGGCTGAAATTGAACCGGCGATGCTTGTAATCATGCTCAAGGCAAAATGTGCTATAAGCTTACGGCCTCCTGGCTCTGGGTTCACATTTAGGGTACAGGCATGAGTGATGTCAATCTTCTCAGCAATAAAGCAGAAATACGTATAGATAATAATTAAAAAAGAACTGTGTTTGGCCTGCACACACACAAACACACTCCCTCTCTGGTGTTATCAGTGTGGCCCTCAGCGCTGTGAGTGATCGTGTCACACTGCATCTATCATGTCTCGTCTCCGCCAGCCCACAAGCTCAGGCTCAGGCTGGAAAATGGTGCGCAATGCAGCTGATGAGCTGGTGAGAGATATTTATGAGGCTCCTTGTAACCAGCCCAACAGATCCCAGGCAGATGACTCCAGCCCGGGGTGCTCCACTTTTTCCACAATAGCACATAACATGTTACCTCCAGCTGTCATTCAGGGAGGTTGTTTTACCATGTGGAACAGTCTGAAGCAAGACACAGCTCATCAGTAAACTACAGTAACTATGAGCAAAACTGCTGCATTTTTACAAGACCAGACATTAATACTGACTTTATTTTGCTTCACTTCTCATAGGAGCACTTATGTGACACAAATGCAATGCAGCAGTGGGGCAGCTTTTAGTAGTTTCAAAGGAAGTGTTCCCTCCATGGTTGATGGCAATGCCTGGCACTCATTGTCTATAACAGAGTTTGTGGGTATAGAGGAATAAACCCCAGTGCCCACCGGGTATCCCCCTCTGTGGCTGGTAACATTGTGTGTTATGTCTGAGTCATTAGTGTTGCCTCCTGCTGTTGCATGTATGTCATTCGCTATTTAGAAGTTAATATTTAGAAATTATTTCAATTTTAACTGAGCACTGAAACCACACAATAGCGGCTCAGAAGAAGAGCTTAACCCTAAGAAATCTAGGCTGCACTGACTGAGGTTCTACCATAAAGGCACGAGATACTTTTCTGTTTTTCATGATTTGAACATGAAGGAACCAATAGCAGCGCCCGAGCAATTTTTTTTTTTTTTGCCATCCCCTTCCAATGACTGCTCAAGCAAGTCACTATGTGGAGGAGGAAATCAGTTCAGCAAGCTCCAGGAGAGAAAAAAACAGGCATGTCAGAGTAAGTTACTTTGAGTAAAGAAAAGACAGTGACAGTGAGAAAGAGCCAGTGTGATTTGGTCTTCTGTCATCTGCCTTCTGGATCCCTGTACACATGTTGCGATTGAAAGCGATGGAGACAGAGAGAGAGAGAGAATCCCTCTAATCCATCTGGCATCCTTATGCTGCTGTTTAGGCCCCGTGGTGACTTCAGAGATAGAGGATGAGCATGAAAGGGAATTACAACGAAGCCCTTTCACTGATTCCAAAAAGTCTGCTCCAAATTACTTTGAGAGCAAATATCATCTTAAACAGGCTGCCTCTCCTTTCTCACTCTCTCTGAGTTCACGACTTCCTCTGCAAACAAGGCCAAAAATGAGATGGGATGAGGACCAGCAGTCATTTGAGTCCCCCTCTGATGGATCGAACATGGCACTTATGCTAATTCACCTCGTTTTTTTGGTGAACACCGCCTGCATTCTTACCAAGCTGAGACTCTACTTGGAATGTGCAGTAAGGCGAAGAAGATGCTGCCGCTGCTGCTGCTTAAGTCTAAATGATTTCTACTTAATATCCAAGCTGGATGGCAAAACGACTACAGCCATGGGCAGGCAGTTGAGCTCAAAGGATGAGTACTCACTGTATAAGCAGGATGTCTGGATAAAAGACACATAAGTCTTCTGAACATTTTGGAATTTTCGTCATTTCTAAATAAAGCCAAATCAAATCAACTTTATAAGATGATAATATGTCGGTAGGGGGTTTACAGATTGTTGTGCTGTATATATATTGCAGTGAAGTATTGGTGATGGTCTGATGGGTAATGTTGCTAAAATCCTATCACAGTAGATGTAATTTTATATCATAATACACATTACAGAAAATCAATTGTTTATGGGTAATGTCACCAGACAGGAACGTGTGCTCTTGGGTAATTCATCAAATCAAAAGTCTCACAAACCAAGTTACTTTGTTATATACAAGTAAAGATCATGAAATAAATCCAACATTAAGTTGAAGCACTTATACCCATTCATCTGATATATTGTCCAGAATACCCTTCTAGAGCCATACAAACAGTATAACAAAAAGGACAGACATTTTCTCAACCATGGTTCTTTGCCTAGTTACACACACACACTGAAACCAGCCTTCTAATGTATTACATATGCCATTAAAACATCTTAAAACCAACCTGACCTTTTCTGTACTGCATCTGGAAAGCTTGAAAACCAATGACTAACCAGTGATTTTAAAGTATTCTCGGATGAGGCACCTTTAAACAACTTGCTGCTGTGATACTCACTCATCTACAGTGTACAGCTGTTCCATTGGACGCTCCAGCTCTGACACACTTGACAGAAACGTGCCCTGCTGTGGTCTTTCTATTATCTAAACACACATCTGCCCTGATTGATATGCTCGAAGTGGGCCAATTTCACCTCGCTGCATGATGTGATAGCCATTTATTTGTTCAGCTTTAATTGTTGAAGCTCCTGTCAGCGAGGCAAAGGGAGCACAGCTGCAGGAAGGTGACACGTTGGCACGGGATCAGGACAATTCGATACCGCTCTACGCCCGCTTTTTTCGAAAATTTGCATGAACCAAATCGAAAAATTCCTCCACCAATATGTGTCGCTGTCAGATGTGCGATAAAGGCGATCATCTCTCTGCCATTACAGCAATTTACGAGTGATGTATATTTTGAACATGAATTTCATCTCTTTGGACTGCAAATGACGTGACGCCACAACACCGTCTCTCTCTCTCACACACACACACACTCACACACACACAGAGAATCGTGTATATGGTGAAGACTTGTCCACATGTCTTACATTCATGCAGAGATTGACAGACACAATTGCATGCACATGCAATCGTGTTCCTTCAGCTAAATTTGAAGGCACTCAGGGGTCAAGGATTTCTTTCAATCAAAAAGAGTTCTGACAAGGGGAACGTCTTTATCCTCCGTCATGAAAACAATCTGCAAATTATGTGAATTAAAAGTGAAGGAACTGCATGAACATCTGGGAGTCGACTGCTGGGGAGTTTTCTTTTTGTGCGCAACTTCTCTCACTACAGGCATGAGAAAATAATAAGTGGAGTGCTGCATTTGTGTCAGTGCGGCTCAGGGAAATAAGATATCATGTCTTGCTGTCGGTTTGATGTCAGACTCTCGGAGTCGTACCCGAATGCCTCATCCCATTGAGGTTGCAATGGAGGCCGCCAGAGAGAGGGGGTTCAGCCAAAGTTCACGTCTACAGCCACTAACCAGCTCTCATTTCCCCCTCTTCATCAGCTCCGTCTCTCTATTTACCTCTTATTTTCCTCTCCCCCTCTCTGTTTTCCCTCTCTGACTTCTCATCAAGTTGTGTAACACAGTGCTCTAACACAGTGCTGAGCGACGTCTCCTTTAGTGTGCGTGTTCCTCGGCAGAGCCAAGCCAAACCCACGGGACGGCCTCGCCCAGTCCCAGCGTCGCTCAGACCCTCAGCTAGACACTTTGTTTGCGTCTTCATCAAATCGCTGTCAATGAGCTCTGATTTGTGATCAGGAACATGTGTTTCAGTCCACATTTTGCTGGACGAGAGGAACAGAGGCGGCAGGACAGATATGGTGAGTTTCCAGAGATGTAGCTCATCTCATGTGACACACCCACTCACATATAAGATGAAGATGAACTCTGTCTGTCCTGTGATTGAGTTTATGGGAGATGTTTGTGAGAGGGCCTGATTACATCTATGTGATGTCTGAATTCATGAGGCTTGACATACTGAATTAAAGGGCAGTAGTTCCAAACTCAGACCATGGTTACCCAAAAAGTAATTAAAAGAGAAACAATACAAAGTCTTTTTTGCACTATGAAACTTTTTTGTACATTGCATATTTTTGCTTTTTGATCTTATTCCTGGTACACTGACACAGTCCTGCATCATACACAGGTATTTATTGTGTGGTTCACAAGTGTCTACAGCCGGTGAAATATTTGTTTTAACTTACAGACTTACGCATCTTTCTGTTCTCCCAGACAAAGATTGTAGAAAAACATGTAGTGGTTCTGTGCTGCAGGTGTTTGGTCATAACACATATCACAAGTTCAAGTATTGGGGAAATTCACATTTTGTTGGAGGAAAAGTCTGTGGATTCATCGTCAAGGGAAAAGCATGTCTATATAAAATGTAGCGCGGCTGAAAAACATACAGACATAAATCTCAAACGTACATAATGAAATGTCTAAACCAGGCCTGTAAATAAATGGAGCCTAGAGATCAGTGCTTTGGGAGAACTCTGACGAGCATGTTAACATTGCTAAACTGAGACAAGTGGTGTGAAAAATAAGCCTAAATCCATTTAAATCCATCAGTAAAGTCAGGAAATTCTGATCAAACATTCGGACTTACTGACATCTTTAATCCCAGCAGACGTATTGCAGTCATTGAAGTCTGTGTCCTCTGCTATGACTCTACTATGTCCCTCCCTGACTTTTTCATTTTCTTCACCCCTGCGCAGCGTGTAACCGGATGCCTGCCAAGTTTACATGCCGTCACAAACCAACCAGTTGTCAAACGCTCGGAACAAAACTGTTTTTCTCACTTTCAGTTAAACCACAGTCGGCTGACAAACATTCATATGTCTGTCGATATGTCAACCGAGGCTGCCAGAACAGCTCGTTCCAACAGCAGTGCGTTTATAAAAAGCTATTCTGATAGCTTAGCTGACCAAAGCCACATATAGCCATGTGTGATGGACTGTGAACCAGATCCTGACCCTTTTGGACGTCCTCACAAACTGTGCCTGGATTCATCGCAGCTTAAAAACCTCAGCTCTTTGTTTACCAAAAAAAAGCCACACTGCTTAATGCAGTTTTCCCCACAAGCATGAAACATGCATCATCTACCCTATCGATACCATTTAAATGAAAAAGAAGAGAGTAAAGTCGTTTTCATTTCCTGTCTCATACTGCTCAGATGGATCTGCCATGTTATGTGTCAGATCAGATATCCAGAAAGCCTGCTCTGACATCTGCATTTGGGATAAGTCGACGCACTGCTTCTCATGCACTGGTACAAAACAGCACGCATGAATTGGGATTCCTGCTTCAGATGCACCATTTAGTTTGCAAGTTTCTTTTTAATCGAGCCGGGAAATGATTTAAGGTCATTTTTTTGTCCATGTAAAGATAGATATGATATTAATAAATGTGCTTGACACAGTATAGGTACATAAAAGTTCCTCTCAACTGAAAGACAAGCACAATTCAATCCAGGTTTCCTTAATTGAAACCCTCTCCCCCAGCTCCCTGATTAATTTATAGTCTGAACGTGATCTAAATTGACCCATCCAGCCGCGAGGTATACAAGTAGCCCTGCTACTGCAGCAGACTGATATGTCATTAGAGTCCCGCTGTGATCGTGGCCCCAATATTTCATACGGTGCTATGACTGACTATCAGGTGACTCCTGCGACAGAGAATATGAAATTATCTCTCATCAGCGGTAAACAAGCGCGCTGCCCAGACCCCGCCAGCTTTCAGCAGACGCCTCGAAGAATTTAGCAGCATAAATTGATCTGACTTTGACGGATACTCCTGACTGCTACAATTACCCCCTCCCCTCCATTCAGCTCTCATCTGCTCCCTTTCTCTCTCCCCGTCTGCTTGGTTTCTCTGTCTGTGTCACTGCCTTTCCTTTTATACAAAATCATACTGGGTCATGATACCAACAGCCAGTCTATTCTCCAAGACTTTCTACAAGGATCAATTGTGCAGCACTTTCCTTGACATGAAGACCACAATTCCCACAAACCAACAGCTTTCTCAAAATGGATATTGAAATCGGATTTGGTTTAGCCTGAATGCCACTGACCCAGTGGACAGGTGAAGTGTTCCGGGGCTCCCAGAAACAGGTGACACCACCAGCTACACAAAGCCAAAAAAGACAGGAGTCACGCAAACCCAATATTTACATCAGTGTGGCCTTTGATTGCTGGAAAAAGGGAAGTGTGTTTGGTCTCTTGATTCATGGTGTGGCCGTTTGGATCAGACATGTATTACAAAGTAGTTCTGAATACACTTCTGGGCATAAACTTTAATATTTAGAGATTATGAGCTCTTCGTCAGCGCAGTTTCTGTCCTGTACCTGTTCACCTTCAGGGAACCTATCGTGTCTTTTTTTCTTTTTGTCCATCAGACAGAGCCTGTAATAGCTCATTTTTACAGAGACCTCTTCTCCTCCCTGTAACTTTGGGAGGTGACTCTGTCATTTCCACCGCTCATATTATATACCTCGGAGTCCGACTGCGCAGCTCGTGATGCACCAGATCTGGCTTCTATAAAGACATAGGATAAGATTACAGCTAAATCAGTCTTGTGGCTTTTCTCTGGGAAAACTTATGAAGTCCTAAAACTCCCCCAGTTATGAGCGGGCCCAGCAGGGCTGCAGTGGAAGGTTCCCGAATGGAGTAAGGAGTGAAATATAATACAAGCGTCACTGATCCCCCAAATAATAAGGCACTGACAGCATGGAATGATAGCATGATAACTCATAGAAGCTTCTTAAATCCAGCACAGGTACATGACCCCCGCTTTGTAAAGAAGTCATTTTCCATGATATATACTTCACTAATTCATCTGGCACATGCTTTGTTTTTCTGCCTTTCTCCTCTCTATTCTCTTTCCTTTTGATGAAAAGTGGAATTATTTGCACTATTGCACACATGGTTTTGGATCTATAGCTATCCGGTCTGGCTCTCTTTCACTCAATACGAGTCATGGATAAAAAAGATCGAAGCCCTGGTATATTTAATGAAATGAAGAAGCAGCAGTGCCACTGTTGGTTTACATGAAACCAATTTTGTGAGTAGCAGGGTCCCAATTGGCTGTTCGTGCAATCAATCACTGAGCGACAGCCGATTTTCATTAGCGTACCATGACTCTCTCCACAGTTGTCGGGTAAAAGGAAAGAAAATAACATGTTTGCAAAGAACATAGAACACGAATGAAGTGAGGTGCAGATGTCTGTATATATTTAGTCTATCAGCCAAGGTCCTCTAGTGATTTCACATCAAAGCAGAGAACAGGGAGCCAAAAGTAACACTTTCACTTCTCCTTGATCAGCATGTGATAGCTGTTTATTGGCTTTGGAAGTCAAGTCAAGGTCAGGATCAATCCACCGTGAGAGAGTGGGAGTCCCACTGAAGACGAGGTGTGATTTTATTAAATCAACATGGAACACAGTTCTGCAATGTGCCAGTCGATGCCTAGTGGATCAAGTCCTCCACTGAACCCTAACGGACATGATATTTAGAAGGAACTTGAGGATTCAAAAAGCATCCAGGTTGTGTCCTGATTTAAGTCACTTTTTTTTCCAAAAATTAGAATAAGATGTTTACATGCCGATTTCTACCTGCATAGTCCAGGCAACATAAAAATTCCTTACACCTGAAGTGTTTCTGAAACCAGGATAAGATATTTACATGTGCAAGATCATAACCAGGATACCCACAATTCCATATTGTCTGGATTGAGGTCCTCTGGCAGGATCCTGTTAGTTGTTCTCTTGGCCAAGTTTAGCACTAAAGAGGACACAGCCTTTGCTGCTGGCTTGCAAAATCAGTATCTTCTTTTGAAGTGCCTCCAAAAGCCTTTTATCAAGTGACCTTGCTCAGTTAATGTGAAAATGTGTATATCTAGCCAACAAAGGGTTATACGGTACGCCAGAGCTGCTGACTGTTGAACCTGTGGCCCTACAGTAAAACCACTAAACCACCCTCCTGCTCCAGTTCCCAGACTACAAGGTAGGCGCTTTTTTCAGCATCTCAGAGGAAACTACATGCTTCTAAATGTGTGTTACATTCATACAGAGGACAGATACAATAGTATCTGTATAGTATACTATATATATATATATATGAAATATTGTATTCTATAATTTTTTATTGTTTGAGTATGAGCAAGTAATGTATGTGTTCTTCCAGTGATTACACAATGCCTTCAACCAACTCTCAGTAGTAGCCTCACAGTGGCCTGAGTGTTAGTGGATTGAATCTGTGAACACTCTGGGAAAGCCTGGGCTCCTACTGTATTGCTGCTCCCACACTGACTTTACACTCTATATCATGTCATTCTACCTTAAAGCAAAGAAAAAAACCCATTAGGGATACTATTTGGCATTACATTTCCAAGGTATGCAGGACATATCAAGAGTATCTCGTCTTCCTCCTCCCCAGGACCTTCGTTAGACCAGTGCAGGATATAACTCACCGTCCTTCACCAGCCAACCAATGAGCACTCATGTATACCCAGACTACAGCTGGTAACAATCAGCACGGAGCAGGACTTAATGAAGCTTTGACATAGGAGCTCATACTCTGTCGTCCTGCAGACAGACAATCCTACCTGGCCCAGACAGTGAAGCAGCATCATGTACTTTGGATTTACGATGAACAAGACGTTATTTGTTACTAACTGATAAAAACACTGCATGTTCAAGAGGTCAGATTTTAAAGCTGCAGCGTCTAGGAATTATTAACTTCAATATATCACTGTCAAATTACTTGTAACATCTGGGTACGGTGACAAACAAATGAGATCATGGTTAAGGTGATCTATGTTAGACATTTGGGTCGTGTTAGCTATTTGTCAGCATTAAGATGACATTTCCCATAAATCCCCTTCTTCTTTCCTACGGGATTGGATGTTGCAACTGATCCATAGTATGAGTGTCTTAACTGCTGCCAGGCGCACTAAAAGCATCCTTTTTCTGAAGCGATCCAGCAGATTTCCTAAAAACAATCCAGCCATGCAGCGCACAACATCAGATGCAACATTAAGCCAGCAGCCGTCTCAGAGGAGGTTTCATTGGCCGGTGTTCACTTTTGATGCGCCACATAAATAAGGCTCATGTAAAAATAGAGTATGAGGAGATTCTGTTGTTTCTCTTTTTGGTACACAAGGAGACGCAAGTTTTTCCCGTAGATGTGCTTTTTCTATATACGGAAGCATCTCAGTGCAGCCAAGATCCAATCTGATGTGCCAAGGCTTTAAAAGGCAGATGTAACCATGGTGATTTATTTGCTGCAGTTAGACTAATGTCTAACTACGCTAACTGTGGAAGTGTGATTTATTGACGTCACGATACAGTACAGACATACAGTAGTAGTTTTATGTGTTTCATGCAAATATTTGTAATGGATTTATTTTACCCTTATTCGTGTTTTCCAGAGTTGTCAGATGAAGGCTTTGCACCAGGAGACCTGTCCAAGTCAGATTAGTGGCTGGTTAAGTACACTGACTGCAGTGTTGCAGGCTGTTGTATCAGATGAAGACGGAGCTGAGGCATACAGAGAAGCTCAGTCATCATTACAACCCTGACATGTGGTCCAACTCTGTTGAATCGAATCTGTAAAACCCTGTATTATTTTCAGTGGCAAGGTTTCTACATTTCTCACCCTCTACAATATCTGCACTTGGCAACTATGGTGTGGGTAAGGTTAAGGAGAGATCTTGGTTCCGGCAACAAAAGGGAAAATGTTAATTGAAGGTCTGTGATGGGAAGATGGCACCACTACACCACTATTGAGGCACTTAGGACACTTAGTAGAGGCTGTGGTGACACCCACCCAGGAAGAAACCCAGGGGACGATCCACAACTCACTGAATGGATTATACCTGGAAGATGATCTGGGTTTGCGTCTTACCCACAAAGCCACCAGGCCTCCTGAAGAATTGATATTTATATTTGAATGAAGCATAACCATCAGAGATTATGTAAATGTGTAATTTAATGTGTACATTTGTAGTATCCTAACATGTGGTGTGAAGACTCAGGACAGCACCTCATCTTTACATCAACAGCTTTGCTACAATGAACAAAGTCGAGGTTTCCAGCTGCCTGAGACACTGTGAAGTGTAGCACTGTAGAGGAAAAAAAATCCAACACGGCTTTTTTCTGTGTTGTTCTCTTGTCACCTGATGTGAAGTGATGCATCTCCGCCACAAAACCCAGATGTGATCACTCAGCGGTCTGATGGGTTCTGCTGGGCTTCAGGAAAAACTCTTGAGTTGAGAAAGATTAATTAGTTAAACTGGGGCAGACATCAGTCTTCTAACAAGTCTCTGCGCTGTCGCCGGGGATGGGGAGGGAGGGCGAGGAGGAGGAGGAGAGAGAGATGAAGAAGTGTTGCTGAGCCAGTGAAACACTGCAGCCTTTTTTTGATCCTTTTTATACCAAAACCTAGTGGTAAAGTGTTTGGTTTTAGACTGGACACTGTAGAAAATAGGATGGTTTGGAGGAGAAGGAAAGGAAGGAGGGAGGATCTGAAGCTCATCCCTCATTCTTATCTGGACACCGAGGGCTGGCAGGTCAAGTGTACAACCTTCCTGGTGCCACACTAATGATGCCCCCCCCTCTTCCTCTGAGCTACAAGGTCAAGTCTCCCACCCAACCCTGCTTTATCATCCCTCAGCAGAGCTCTGCAGCTCTGACAGTCTTCACCAGGGCTTTTAAAATGATTTTATTGCCCTGGCGATAGTCCAGTTTTGCATTCTGTAGCTATCTCAGTACCCTGAAAAAACACAGCAAAATACCTTTAACGCAGATTAGGAGTGCTTGCTGAATCTGCATGTTCTTTTGTCAGTGATGCTGCGTTTCACATCCACACACTTACATTTGCTCAACGAACAGCGGCTGCTCTTCTTTTGTTCTCCACTAAGGAGCTCCACTGAGGTAATTAGAGGTTCAGGGCCTTGCTTAAGGGCACCTCAGAAATAATTGCTGTGAAAAGGTAACCACACATTTACCAGAGGACGCTGGTGTTATTCAGAAGTGGAAGAGCTGATAATGGCAGCAAACACTGTTATTGACCAGAGTTGCTTTAGAGACTAAAAAGAAGTTAGAGATGTTTTTGCAATTTCTTTGCTTCGGTGTGACTGAGTGTGTTTGTCTCCATTTTTATTTACTTCTTTTTTTACACTAGCCAAGTTAATTACAGACCTGTGAGTGGACATAAACGCCTGTCCTCTGCATCAAAATCAGACACACTGCACACCCTCCCACCACCTTGACCTCCTTTTACTACATGGGGTCCTGTATTAGTGCAGAATTTTGGCATTCGATACAAATCATGAGGGGCACATTTTCCAATATGGACATAGTTCCTAGTGACAGTGGGCTGCCTGCGAGTGAGACAATTGTTTTGCTCTCAGATGATTTGACGGCTGCACTGATTATGGAGCAGATAAACAGCACAGTATGCCCTCTGTAAGACCGAATGTGTCAACATCACTGGAGCAGCCTTTTCCATTTGTTTAATGAGACAGGGAAAAGGCTGCTAACTGAAGTAGCTGCAGTTGGGGGAGTAAAGATTACATATTCTTGGACAGATGGATGCATTTAGACTATTTCACCATCTGGCTAAAATGCTGTTGTCAAGATGCTTTGGACAACCAGATTTTTATCCATTTGCTTCTTGGATGCATTTACATGTGAAATGTGAATGGGGTGTTTGTATGTGAAGGTGTACACGGACTAAAATGTAGCTGCTATTCAACTGTTATCCCCCCGTGATGTGAAAAGATGAAAACAGGCAGACACAGGTAAGCTCAGTCATCCCTTCCTGCTACACTTCTAAGTGTGTGTGTCTTTGTCTCAGTGGCTGGTGCTGGCCCGTAATTACTGAAAATTATTTGTTGGCGGTGAGTTGTTCTGCAGCACAACAAGCAGCGAAGGAGCTGAGAGTGACATCTGTTAAGCCTTAGAGCTGGAGGGCAAAAAATAGTTACTGGGTTGGGCTTCCTTTGCTGCATTTACAGAAATCAGCTGGAGGACAAATGGTGAGATTCCTACCCAGTAGGACGCCATGGAAAAACCATACACACATACATCCACACACACACACACACACACACAGACACAAGGGGATACTCAGACACACCTCTGCTGCATGTGCAACTGCACACAAGCACACTACACACAGACGCATGCACACAATGGAAGCAGAACGCTTCATTACATGGTTGGATTAAACAGAAACATTTTGTTGGAGCGAACATCAAGGCATCGATTTTTATCTTTGGCCGGGAAGAGCTGACATGCCCTCAAAGGAAAAGCTGATCCTCAATCAGCTCTTAAGTCTGCATCTCTGTACTCTTGGGATGTTTAATGGCAACCTTATCTTAAACTGTGGATGACATTGTTTCATCCACTTCACATTTTCTCTGATTTGCATCGTTTTGAATTGTCAGCGGAGGAATTTCTAAGTCTGTAGTGAGCGGCATATTTGTGCCCTGACAAAGATGGATTTGCTCTATTCTCCCTCCCTGTCGTATCCCACACAAAGCTCCAGCTTCGTGACTAATCGGCTGCTAAATCATCTGAATTTTAGTGACATTCGGCGCACTGCCTGCTCATCAGGAGCTCATACCTGAACAGCAGCAGAATAACAAAGCGGTTAGTTAACTCTCTGAATGCTTCCCCTGTCGGAATGATACTGACTCTTTGTCTGGATAAGAGCATCAGATAAATCCCTGAAACTCCTGGCAGAACAAAAGCCGACTCTGACGTGGACGAGGAGTCAAAAGTCTGATTTCAATATACAACACAATTCAGCAGGCCAGCCAAGTTCAAGCAATCACAGATGAATCTAAAGAGAAAAGGAAAGGTTTTGTTTTCGGAGAACAAAGAGCATCGTACCTTGCACGCTAACAGGTAACAGCTAACAGGATGTTTTCATTACCAACAAACTTCTAAATCTTACTTTTTTAAAAAAACAATTCTTCAGAATGTAAGGGAAGAAAACACTCCCTGCTGTTTAAATCTGTGCGTCTGCTGGCAAAATCTGGGTCTGCCTTCCCAAAACAGCCAGTGTTACCTCTCGTTTACACCTCACCAGCCATTAGAGCACTATGAAAACAGTTGCATCTCGTCTTCTGTGGCTCTTGAAGGAGTCTCTTTCTAAAGCCTGAGAACTGAGACAAACTTTGACCTGCGAAGTTGCACGATAGACCGTTCTGATAAAGACAGAAAACCATAGAAAAGGCAGGACATTGGTGCCTTTCCTCTACAAATCCCAACCATCAATTAGTACATTGTATCGGTGTCTGATTGGATGGTTCATCTGGGATGACAAATAAACACGACCAAAAGTTCACATGTAAAAGGATTTTCATCATAGTGACAAACTAAATCCCTTCTAAAACCCCTCCCAATTATAAATGTTCCTCCTTTCATATCACTTCATCTTTCCCTCTCTCTCCTCTCCTCCAGGATGGTTTGATGCATCTACACCTCCCCATATCACAGAGAGAAAGCCCCTGTAGTCTTGCATTAGCTTGAGCTGCCACGTTTGCTTGGAAAAAAAAAGGAAAAAAAATCTGAATTATAAATAAAAGGTAATGATGCTATTATCATGCTCTCTTACTATCCTGAGCGCCGCGCCTCACCTTTCTATTTGAATAATGATTTATAATCATATTAGTTCTCTCCGGAGCCCTGCTCTGGAAAAGTAAAAAGCTATTATCCAGTTGTCAGCTTCCAGGAGACGCCGTGGGAGATGGAGCGATGATGCTGACACACGCACATACTGTAGCTACACACCCTCGGTGCACACAGGCGTGTGAAAGTAGAAACACAACCAAAGCGTGTGTGTATGCGCACGCAGGGGTAACTCTGCTGCACACACAATCAATAGTGTAAATGCATATTAGCGTGCACACGCACACAAGCCTTTTTTTCCCCCCAGTCTCGGCAGGTGGAAGACAAAAAAAAAAAAACTCAGCGATTTGGAGCAGAAATGCTTTCTGCAAATTGTTGTGTTTGTTTAACCCCTCCTTGGAGCACCTAGTGGGTGGGGTTTAGTGCAGGAGAATCACAGACAAGTACACAATATTGACTTCAAAACATGCGTCTGTATCTGGGCTCAAATTAAGAATCGATATGGGCTTAAAAACAAACAGAATTATTTTTTTGAAGCCATTCAAGCACAGTAGTGCGTCTCCAGCCGAGAAACTGCTACTAAAATTGACCAATTCAGTAAATTATTAGCACAATTATCCATTCATCCATCACAAGGGCACAAGGCAAACCAGTGCTCGCCATTTTTATGATACAGAATGAGGCACAAATAGCACTGTTTATCTAGACTATAGTCCAGAGGACAGTAAAAATAGAAAACAAGCAGACAAGTCAGACTTCTCTAAACCATACTGTGTATATAGATAGTGAGCAGGAGAGCAAATAAGATATCATGCATCACTGATCAATACTGTCACCTGCTTGGCCTAATCCTCTAAAACACATTCAGACAGACCATGATGGCTGGGATATATCAGGTGTGATCTGGGAAAACAGGAATGTGTTTACACTGAGCATTAAGCACTGCATTTGGTTGCAATGCCAAAGGAAAAGTGTCATTAAGCCATTTTTACTCGGCAGGTTTCAGACTGACGTATCTGATGGTTGTTCAAATGAAATATATTCTAAACTGTTTGTTATTACAGTCTTTTTTATTCAGTGACTTTTACCTGTGGCCCATATGGTCTGTTCAAATGTCGGCGTAAACTGGGGCTCACTTTCTACTTCACCCAAAAACATCTTTAATTTACCTTTAAATAGATAACTTCCATAAAAACATAAAGCGGACACAGGTTTTTGGTTCCAGTGTAAAGTGAGCGATCAGGATGGATGGCAGTGAGACCTCTTTAGATTCTATTTCAGGACATGAGATCTGAGACACAAGGGCACACACTCACACACTCACACATGCAGTAACAGTCAAAAGTGTGGACACACCCTCTCAGAGTGTTTGTATATACATCAAAAATATAACAAATATGGATTTATGTACTAAGTCACCGTTTGCCTTAATGGCAGTGCATTGTTGGCATTATCTCAACCAGCTTCATGAGTTCATAACCTGGAGTGGTTTTCAGTTTGCCTTGTCAGAAGTTAATTTGTGGAATTTCTTGCGTTTTCCTAATGTATTTGAGTCTGTTGGTTGTGTTGTGTGGAGGTAGTGTTGGTATACAGTAAATAGACCTATTCCACTACTCTAGGAATCCATATTATGGCAGGAACTGCCCAATTAAGTAAAGACAAAAGATGGTCCGTCTTTAATTTAGTCAGTCTGGTCTGTCAGGCCCAGGACACGAAGGCCAAGAGTTACTTCTGCTGCTGCAGAGGACAACTACATCACAGTTACCATTCAACAGCAGATAGGTGCTTCAAGAGCTCATGTAGCAGGACACATCTCAACATCAACTGTGTGGAGGAGACTGTAACTCGACCATGAAGGCGTGATCCATGCAAAGAAGCCACCAGTGAGGGAGACCAATGAGAAGAAGAGAATAGCTTGGGCCAAGAGATACAAGGAATGGACATTAGACCAGTGGAAAAAAGTCCACATTTTTGCTTTCAACTGCCGTGTTTTTGTGAGATATAGAGAACAGATTGGTATCTGGAATTGTGGTTCCCACCATGAAGGAGGAGATGTGAGGGTGTGGGGGGGGGTTTGCTGGTGACACTGTTGTCGATTTATTCAAAATTCAAAATTGGTTTGTGCTCAGTGGGACCATAATTTGTTTTTTAGCAGGACAATGACCTCAAACACACCTCCAGGCCTTGTGAGGGCTATTTGACCATAGTTCATAGTTTTTATGCCTGCTGTATTAGTCTACATTGTAGAAAACAAAAACAAATTCAATCCATTGAATGAGAATGTGTGTGCAAACCTATGACTGGCTCTGGATAGAAACACCCTCTCCCTCTGTCTCAATCCATCTACCAATCTCCAACACACACACACACAGAAACTGCTTACAGACATCTAATCTGGTGAGATTTACATTTGCAGGCCTTGGCGGCTGGTGTCAGGGTGTCATGTCTGCCGAATGTGATCTTCCATGTCGAGAACATTATTATCCCCGCGAGTAATTTCATACAGGCGTGGCGCTGTTCCATCTTCAAATAGCTAAGAAACGGTCAAAATGCACCTTTAAAAAAGGAAAAAGACGGCGTGCACAGGAGCAGACAGCGTGCAGTTCAGCGGGGGCTGCTGCGAACATGCTGCCGCTCTGACCTCCCCACACCTTTGCCACCTCATTTCTTCACCACCCATTCAGGGGTAATTTTTCAACAGGACCCCGGTGGCCGTCCACACAAAGAGCTGGCCAGCCGGCAGTAATTACACCATGCAAATGCCATTTAGGCCTTTTAATACGGCCGGTGTTGTATCGCTTCAATTGGTTTGGCATTTATCACGCGGAGGACACACACATCTGTGGCGCCCAGAGGAGGGGAGGGGCCGGGGGTCATCTGTTCATTCATTCTTTCATTCATTTGGAAATTGCCTCCTTTTGCTTCATCTTTTATTCTTTTTTTAAACCATTTGCCTTTGCATTTTCTTTAATGGATTTAATATCAAAAAGTATCTATTTTTCCTCTTTTTTCAGGGGTGCATTTTACCCACTACCTTCAAAATGTTGTCCAGTTGATTTCTGTACATTTAAAAACAACAAACCCGTGAAAAGGTCAGGTTTGGTTATATGAATATGAAAAAATACAAATGTATTAAAAAATTTGATCCGATTAGATCCACAAAGATCCAAAGTGTGAGGTGCAGTATAATATAGTGCAACATGGACCTAATTCTTTAGGTTATGGGGAGGGTTGCAGTTTGGGGCACTTAGTCAGGTCTCCCCTGGCAGTTCAGTCCACCTCTCTCCCTGCCGTTCTTCCAGCCTCTAACACACACACACACACATCATTTTCCAATCCTTGCCCGACTGAACAGCCTCCACGTACCCACTGCAGAGTCTCCCCCACCTCTGAGTGTGGGGGTGTGTCTGAGGGTGAATCTGCTACTGAGACAGGTAGCGGAGGCCAGCTGGTTTGAACAGGTGTACAGACTGTGTGTTCCCATCGGATGGATCTGTGCACTTGGCTGCCGACCAGGGACTGGTGGGTGAAGCCTCTCTCCCCCTCGCCACCTTGTTTTCCAGTGTCCGTCTCCCCATCTCTCCCGTCTCCCCCGACTTCCTCCGTCTCCTCTTCCTCCCTTTATTTCTCTCTCAGACAGCACAGAGGTGTGTGCGTCTCCACCGATACTTCCAGCGCCTCCCTAGCTACCCCTCCTTTGTGGGCAGCACAGACACACATACACAAATACAAGCACACACTTACATACACACAGCGATGCATGACCAGACAAACAGTGTTCAGCTCAGGAGGCTGATGGGAGGGTAACAACGCATGAAGTAAACCTCACTACAAGCAGACAGACAGAGGCAGGTGGTTTGAGGTGAATCTTGATATTTCTTTTTCATCCACATAAAGAAAACACCTCACTGATTTCCTCACTGTAAAAAATATCCACCATATTGTTTTGTGCTGTTTCACTGGTTTAAGAAAAACCCTATTAGAAGAAAACTGTATCCACCTGAAGTTTAAAGTGGGAGTGCACACAGAATCCACCACCTCCTATACAGCTGCACAGAATAAACAAAGGCTTGACACAAGTTCACCGTAAAGCAAAAACAAAATCAGAGCATTGATTCCATAAGAGGTCAAACTGCAACTTCATCCTTCGTGCAAGTCTTCCCAAGATGAACTCTCGTTTTCTTTTGAAGCACTTCCCCGGGCCATGGGGTCACGGATGAGGTCATATCCTGTCTTTTCTGATCAGACCTGAGGGACTGGCTGCAGATGTTTAGGCCGAGAGGTCGAGTTTCTCATGAAAAGAGATAGCCGAGGCATCTTCTCTTACTCTTTTTAAAGTTTCTCAGGGTTTCGGAGGAGGTTAAACGCTTCTTCGTGGTTTTTCTCTCACGGGACGCCGTCAGTGGAGTGACCAAAATACACTGGCAAGCCCTTCATATCTGAACCATGTAATAAACCTGCCGTATGGACAAGTGTACTTCAATGCTTTTTTTTAATTTTGACATCCAAATGAATTTGAATGCATGTTAATAGGAACCATTGCAACTGTACCAACAAATATATATATATTGTGACTAACATATTTCCAATCAGAGGGAACAGAGAAAGTAGAGGGAACAGACGGTTAATGCTTTGAATTTGTAGTGATTACAGAGCTGGAGAAGAAAGTACTAAAGGGCTCAAGGTGTAATGAGATACATAGGAAGTGATGAACATCACTAGTTTGTGCTAGACTGATTAATTGAATGAAAAAAGTTTTAGGTAGGAATATGGGGAGAAAATGGAAAAACATATAGAACGTTTTAATTTTTACTTATTGAAGCGGTTAATGACAAGCAGATTCCTATTGAAATCAAGTTTCATTTGATTTAGCGCTGAGGTTTTTCTGTGTAAAGAGAGAGGAGGGACTGACTAATTTGAACACCAAGATATTTAAATCCTGAGGACGGTCAGTGAAATGGAACTGAAGCTTGTTGACTTTGTAGGACTTTCTCAGTGATTGATCTTAATATGTACCCACAAAATGAGCCAAAGTCTTCAAGGATTGAGATAACAGCTGATGTTAAAGCGGGAACACTCTTAAAAACTATAATAAAATAATGAACAATGACCACACTCTATAAAATAGACGAAGAGGGACGGTCGTGGCCTCTTTGGCCTTAATACCTGGCCACTGCTTTGTCAATAATGGTGGTGGAACCGCTAATAGAGCATTATGGGAGCCCAGGGACCAGTGCTGACAGGTGATTTATGTTGCCTCTGACGACTTCGGCCCTCAAACGAAACCCTGATAAAAGAAGAGCTAGATTGGAACAAGCAGAATGATGAATAGACTACATGATCCAGAGACCCGTCTCATTAGAGAGAGGAAAAGAGAGAGACAGAGCTCTGGCCATTTAGCTAATGTAGCGAGTCATTGTGTGTGTGTACGTGTGCGTGTGTGTACCCATCTGCATACGTATGTTCATGTGTGTGTGTGCGCAGCGAGGGACCTGAGCAGCGGCAGCTTGCTCGTGCCGCAGCAGTAGCAGGTTGGAAATTAATGACACACTAAATAAATGGCGAGGAAGCTTGACCCCGTATAATGGCGACATATAGGATTAACCTTGGTTGTCACTTGGGGCCATTGTTAGCACACATGCTGCTGCACGTAAACAGGGGGCTGCGGCTCCAAATAAGTATTTGTGAGCACCCGTGCTGCTGGAGAAAGGGAGAAAAAAAAACATGCTGATTTATTTCCTCACTGCTTCAGGGGATAAAGCGCTGCATTTAGGATTAAAGGATTCAAAGTTTGCGTTTAATAAATACTCAAAGCTTGAATAGTCTCAGGGAGGAGAAAGCAAAGCATGGTGGATTATAAGAGATGAATTCCAAAAAGGAAGTGTCCTGGATGCTTAAGGACACGAGGAGAGGAGAGGAGAGGAGAGGAGAGGAGAGGAGAGGAGAGGAGAGGAGAGGAGAGGAGAGGAGAGGAGAGGAGAGGAGAGGAATCAGTGAGAAAATGATTGTTGCCCTACACGTGTAAAATATGATACTTCTGCACAGACTCAACCAGCTACAGTAGCAGGTACATTTCACAGGATAAATTAACACTATTCATGACAATCCATGAAATAGTTGTTCAGATATTCTAGTCTGGACTGAGCTTCCCGTCCGTAGAGCCACACTGCTAGCGATGCTAAAAACAAAATGGGAAAAGCCGGACCCATTGCACTGTCCCACATCACCAACAGTCAGCCCACTCACATCTCCAAGCCTCCCTGGCTGAAGCCTCCCGCTTTTATTGCCATGATGGATTTCCCATTTAGCTTGACCCTATATTCATTAAAAGAGGATTTAAGCCCGTTAGAAAGGGAGAGGAGAGAGGCCCCTTGGGGACTGTGTTTGCTCTGTTGGCAGCCCCCCCCCCTTCTCTCTCCACAGCACACACTTTCTCTCTCACACACACACTGGCTGCTCCCCTCGGCCTATAACTCTCTCTCAGACAGGGCTTGTTAGGTGTGGAGGTCTGGGGAGGAGGGTCCAGGTTTTATTAGTGGCAGCAGCTGCACTCTTCTCTGGCTCTATAAAAGGTAATTACTGCTGGTGGTAACAAGCTAATTGATTGCTAATTAGATGAATCAGTTCTCTAAGTGCTGTCCCATTTATTGACAGATGGTGACTAGTGTGTGTGTGTGTGTGTGTGTGTGTGTGTGTGTGAGCAGGGTAGATGCTCGTAGGTGAGTTTAAGTGGCTCTCAGTGTGTTTTTTTTTTTGTTTTTTTGTGGATGTGTGTTGATAAGAATACACACACACACACACACACACACACACACTCACACACTCACACACTCACACACTCACACACTCACACGGATAAAGGTGGATCCATGGGTGGTGCAGGTGAAATGCTATTGGACGGCGCCAAAGGAAAAACATGATTGATTCGGCGAGGGCTCGCTGTCGGAGAGGAAATGAGAGCTGAAAAGGGGCGGCGCACGGTCTGTCGGCGCACTCTGGGGACCACCGGGCCCCCGTATACACTTTCATATGGAAATGAGGGGCCAAGCTGACAACAGAGGGAGAGAGAGAGAGAGAGAGAGAGAGCACAAGAGTGCATGAAAGGGGGGGAGAGAGAGGGAGAGGGTCAGCTCATCAGCAGGCATGACAGCAGGAAAACAGAAAGGAGGAGGGGAGGCTGCTGAGGGAAAAGATGTGGGAAATTTGGAAGAGGCAAACACCTGAAGTGAACTGTGTCAATCGGACTAGAAGAACACCTTCACCCTGGCCAACGCTTTATTCAGCAGTTTGGGTTTAAGCAGAGAGACCGTTAACCCCAGCTGTATCGCTGATTTTTAGATTTAAAGCTCTTCATAGAGTGCCCCCCAGCTATATATAGCTATACTGTTGCTGTATGAGCCAGAGTGCAGCCTCAGACCCTCGGCTGCCCTGCTGGCTTCAGACTGTCAGGATCCCAAAGCTGTGGAACATCAGTCATCATTTTTAAATCACTTGTTAACTCTTCTCTATTCATCTTCTATTTTATTTACTCTTTTAAATCCTATTTGTCTTTTTTATTTTCTTCTTTTGCATACCTTGTGTAAAGCACATTGACATGAATTATTAGCCTTCAATTTTTTTGTTCAAATAGTTTATCACAATTTTAAGTGCCTGCTTTTATTTAATTGCAATGTTGATTTTTTTTTTCCCCCCTTTTGATTTTTGTCAGCATAAAGCACTTTGTAACTGTTTAAAAATGCATTAAAATAGTTTCATATCACAAATATCACACTGGCTCCAAAATTACTCTTCCAAAAAAATGCTTACATTTTGGGATCAGTATTGCATCCACAGACAAAAACAGCAAGTCAAGACTTAGCAAGTGTTTTGACAAAGATTAGATTTCAAAACAGTTTTGGAGGATGTGATTTTTGACAAACGCAGGCCTTTTTGTAGCTTTCAATCAGGAAAGGCCAGCAATTGGACTTGAATTGAGTCACAACTATTTTATTTATTTACCAAACACTTGGTTGGTTTTTATTCAGGCATTTGTCATCAGATCACAGCCAGGCAAAATGTTAGAAGAGTGTGAACATTACATCTCATTAGCAACCTGTGAAATTTATCGCCTATACATTTTTATTTGTCATCGTCTCAGGCAGTTAATTACAGCGTGTTAGTGAAAGGTTATTATAGTAATTATTACTGTGATATCTCCTATATTACAGCCAGTCAACAAGGGTGCAGCTAAACAGCTAAATCTGCGATCGTCTCTCCCAGGAGGCCTCTGAGGGCCCTCCTGCGTGTCTCTCTGTCACTGCTTCAGTAGGAGGGGGAAACACGCAGCCGGCGGGCCTCTAGAGTTTCCTCTCTGATGGCATTTGACATGCCACTTTTTACGCCCGCCTGCTGGTGTGTCTCAGTGGGTGGCAGGGCCAACCGCACCAGTTGTTTGGAGATTTACTGCCGTCGGGGTGAAAGGTTTATTGGACCGGACTAGTTAGTACAGGGCTAAAATAAGGATTTGGTGAAGGCTGGGGGGTCCCTGCGAGCCCCCGGATCTGCTGCCACCTGCCCATAGCACCCACCAAAACACACACATTGTACTGTACATGTACACACCCTTGTCTACATCGGCACGTACATTCACAGACACATGTGTCGTCTTATCCTCTGTGTTTTTCACTTCCTCTCTGTTTTAGCTTAAGTGTAGAATCTCACTGTCAGGTTTGTGGTCAGCACTGTGTCATTTAATGCATCGCATATTTAGAATTTAAACTCCAATTCAGGCAGTCAAAAGCCCAACCTATTCATGACTGCAGAGCGCTGTAGACAGGAGATGTATGGAATAACGGGACATGTAAATGATGTTGTGGATGCTGCTGTAAATAACGATGATGACGGTGCCTGTGTTGCCTTCAAATGCTCCTCGTTTTTTTCACTTTAATCGTTATAAAATGTTTTTTCATTTTCAATATTGTGGTTGTATGTATATCTTTATTTATCCTACATCATTTACTCTACAATAAAATATTTTTACGAAGGAATTTATAAAACTTTAAAATTTAAAGGAATGGTTCAAACAGTTATTTTCTTTCCTGCTGAGAGCTAGATGAGAAGATTGATACCACTCTCATCGGCTACCGACAGGAGAAGGTTGGGCTAGTTTAGTTTAGCATAAAAACTGGAAGCAGAAAGAAACAGAAAAAAAATCTGCCTACCAGCATCTCTAAAGCTCTTGAAATAATAATCAATAATAAGTAATGATTATAGTTTGTCGTTGAAGGCAGCATCATTGTAGTTTTTGCATTCTCCTTAATCATCTTCTTACCTTCATATCACAGATAAGGTCATTCAGGTTGGGACCTTTCTGACCTTTGTCAGCCCTTCCCTGTTCTGTCAAGACCGTCTTCAGACCATCAGACAAGGCCAAACACCTCCCACCCCTCCTCCACCACATCCTCTCTTTCTTCCTTTCCCTTCTCTTTCCGTCTTTTTCTCTGTCTTCCGAGACCCTGTGTGGAACATCACCGTCTAGACGCGGCGGGTGAAAGGAGACGAGCCGTGAGCGCTCGCTCTTCCCTTTGTCCGCTGAACCCCCGCCGACCTCCAGCTCCCTCCGTCTGCCCTCCATTGTGAGGGAACAATACGGTGTCACTGCCTCTTCCTAAACATGTTGGGGTATTAAAATCACCCTCAATATGAGCCGCAGGGGTGGGGAGGGGGGCAGAGCGAGAGCTGTCATGCCAGCACACACACACACACACACACACACACACACACAGCCTACATACACACACTTTGACCGATAGGGGGGCTGTCCAGAACCCATTTGTGTCAATCAGGAGGAGTTCAAAAGCCAGGAAATATTCCTTCACACACACACACACACACACACCCACACAGAAGACCTAAACTTGGCTGCACACAGAGCGTCAAAGATGTGTCAGTCAAAACACATGGCAACCAGGGGCCTTTCAGGGTGTGTGTGAGTGTGTGAGTGTGTGTGTGTGTGTGTGTGTGTGTGTGTGTGTGTGTGTGTGTGTGTGTGTGTGTGTGTGTGTGTGTGTGTGTGTGTGTGTGTGTGTGTGTGTGTGTGTCTGGGGGTCAAGTTCCTGTGAAAACACTGATCCCACCCAGAGATCCCCAACATATCCACCCCCCCCCCCCAACCACCAACCATCCCAAGTCATCCACAGATGGAGCCAGATCTCTCTCTGACTTCCATCGTTGCTTCATCCTCTGATGTGACTAAACTAAACACGTCGTCGCCATGGAGACCACAGCTTCACATTTTGATTCAGGCTAACCCAACGGTTAGCTGAATCTAATATGATGGAGACTGACAATGCATGAGTTCAGCTGTAATGACTAATAATTGTAGTAGTCTGCTGAAACTCATTTTTAAATCATAATTCCATCATAATTCAATGTGGTTTTGGATTTGCCTAAAATTTACACTACTAAAAGTGAATACTAGATGCATGTCTTAGGATACCTTATTTTTGGCCATTACTGAAAAGTATTTGGGCTGCAACTTAAGGCTAGCGGCTACATTGGCCGCTACTAGCCTCACACACATGAACCAGCACATTGTGGCCTTGGATAAAAACGACAATATATCTTATTACGCTGATGCCGATTTTTATACTTTTAATTGTTCTAAAGTGTTCTAAATGCCCCACATAATTTCCAAGATCCCTAGAGGATGTTGGTCAGACAGCAGTGCAAAACCCCAAAAACACTCAATGAGCAATTATCTTAAGCAAATCCTCATATTTTAGAAGCTAGAGCCAGCACATTTGACATCTTTCCTCTTCAAATATGTTGCAGATCAGTTTTCTGTCAACGGACTAATTATCCAACTAATCACATCAGCTCTAACAAGTTTGTTGCATTGTTAATAAATGGCATCACAGGCTGTGTAAGACAAAGAAACAACACTTTTTGATGAATGGGCAGGTTCATGGCTCTGATTCGGCTGTTTGATGTCACTTGAATCCGGCAACCGTGATTGTGTTTCTCTAACCTGGAGGTCTCCATGCTGCACAGGGGTGTTCTACACAAAAATGCCTCCACACAAAAGGCACCCACTATCTGATATGGCCCTGCTTGTCTGCTTATCATTCTCTAAAGACTACGACACACACACCCTTACACACACACGTATGCAGGAAAGATAATTTATTCAGTCGCTCTCGAAGCCTCCTCTGCAGTGACCCAAGCAGACAATAAGGCAGCTCCACAATGGAAATGTTAATTTCCTCATTATCAGCCCTCTTAATTATTTGTTGTGACAGATAATTGCATGCAGGGTGTTTGATATCAGCAATAACCTTCTGCCTGCGTTGTCAAGGGGGCCTTGTCGCCTCACCCGCCCCTGAGCGTCGCTTTTCACAGAGACAAAGAGCGAGGAGCGTGCGCACATAACCTTTTCTAAGCTCTGCGCCTCCTCTCTCCTCGCCATAATAGGAATAAATATTATAGATTAATTAATCCGCGCTGATTATAATTTAATCACTTTGCCTCCCGGGGTCACTGTATTATTATCCCACTTAGTGCGTGGCTTGTACACACACACACAGGAAACACACATATTGAGAAGAGAATGGCATTATTCCAAACCCTGAGTGATGAGTAGAGGTGTTTTCTGCCATTTTACTGACTTATTAATTACCAGTAACATTGTATTACAAGGCTTTGGGCGTTTTTAGTGAACATACACACTCACAGATGCAGCAGCACAACACATGCTCGCTCAGGTCCAAGTCCTCATGCCTCTAATGAATTTATCTGTGTCTGTAACCACTATCACAGAGATGTGACATATACAGATATAATATTTGATTTATTACAAAATCAGCATCTGAGGTCTTCTGTATTAGTTAGTAGTGTATTTAGATAAATATGGCTGACTTCCAACAAACACATTGAAAAGAGAATGTTCAAAACTGTAAAAGCAGAGATCAGGATATCCTGACCGTTATTTCAGCTCCAAAAACGCTACATCCTACATTTCCCATAATGCAACTAAATTAGACCCTGGCAGCCTGGTAAACATCCAGAACCACAGAAGGCATTATACAACTCCTTAGGACAAGTGTGCTGAACTTTGGGTGTAAAATCTGTGGCGTGTCCCTTTAAAACACTTGGCAAAGATGGAAAGATTGCTAAGATCATTTTTATTCCTCTCATTTAGAAACAGAGAGGAGCCAAACCCTCTCTCCTACATGAAGTCTGGCTCTCCTCTAAGCACATCTACATGTACTACAGACCGAGGCTGCATCCATTTCAGTGCAGTGGACTTGGCAAAGCCAGGTGGCACTGGTTCCAAGTCATTTTGGATGTCAGATGATGGAGAGGGGGGGAAAGAAAAATACTGCCTTACTCAGTAAACAAATCTACAAAGCAGAAATCAGAAGCTTTTAGCAAACCGACTGAAGGGTGGCTTGCAGCTTTACTGTCATAGAAACGAGTGCACGGACAAACACATAGTTGGCCGGCATGAGGAACCCCCCAGTCAAAACACCAATTTCATGTCTTGTCGAGTCTAATTTGCTGTGTACCAAACTGTGGGGAAGACATGTTGTTTGGAGAAAAGGATTGGAATGGAAAGAAGCTATTTTTACATAAGTACAGCACTTAAGTTTGAGTACAGTACTGTTGTTTTCTGAATTCTTTTGCCTTGTCATGTATGTCTGTGCTCCAGATTTAGTTACACATCCACCATTCACCCCGTTTGAAATATTGAGGTCATTCATGGAGATAAGTGGACACTTTTTCAAATATACAGTTAGCTAGTTTAATCCAGTGGTTCCCAGAGAAGGGGTCGAGCCTGTCCAAAGGGTCACAGAATAAATCTGGGGGGAGGCATGAGATGAACAAAGAGAGAACAGTTACTTTCTCTACTTGTTAGATTTCATTTGACATCTTTGGACAGCAGTGTTTCAGTAAACTTGAGTATTTCAAGTTTCTGATTAACTGTGATATTACAGCTACCAAAGGAACTGAGGAATAAAGTCACTAATTACAGTGAGGAAAGTACAGCCACCGTGTTTTCATTGTAAGCTAACAGAGTATCAATTACTTGTCTAATTGGTAAATATTGAAATTATTAATTCTCTTATACTTTATTTAACAAGGGAGGGACACACTTATTGCTGTTCTGTGTGTGTGTGTGTGTGTGTGTGTGTGTGTGTGTGTGTGTGTGTGGGCCATAGCTTGACAGCAAAACACACATTCCGCTCTTCGCCCCAAATCTCCATGTGAGGTAACTTGATCCCTACATACAGGTGCAGCGTGCAAGGTGTTTAGCCCGACTTTCTCACACTCACACACACACTCACACACACACACACACTCACACACACACACACACACACACACACACACACACACACACACACACACACACACACACACACACACACACACACACACACACACGACACGGTCTAAAGTGATCTTAAACCCTTTACATTCTACACATGCCTTCCCTCATTTTTTTTCCTTTCCCACTGAAGTGCTGCTGGTGTCCATCTTCACACACACACACACACACACACACACACACACACACACACACGCAGGCTGACAGCTTATCCTACCTCCCACATGTGTGACAGGTGTCAGGCCCAGTGGGAGCATTTACAGCCCCTAAACCCTTGACATTTGACCGTTGACCTTCTCTACTCCTTCAACCCTGAAGGCACCTGCAGTGGCCAGATGAAGGTGAAGTGGAACCTGTCGGGGAGCGTGCAGCACAGATCAGACAGTTAAGAGCTTTTCTCCAAAGGACTCCAGGCCGTTTATTCATTTAGTCAAAGCAGGGCTGCAATGATTAGTTGATTAATGGATCAGGCGTTTGAAAAACAAAAAACAAGCAAACAAAAATCAAGAATGAAGAATGCAAAAGCATGCGCTGGTTCCCACTTCTCAAATGTGAGGATTTTCTGTTGATCTTTGCCTTAAATGATAGTCAATCTAAAACCCAAAGATAAATCAGTGACTGAGTCAGTTCAAGCATTTTGCAGCTATTTGGGATGCTGTTTAATTACAAAGGGCCTTTTTCACTATTTTTTTTACTTTAATAGAATAAACAATTACTGAGGAAATAATCATTAGTTTAATTCATAATGAAAGCAAGCATTAGTTGCAGCCCTAATTTATACATTTGGTTTACTGAGGTGGAATCTTGCTATTTTAATCTATGGAGCCCCGAAGTGTTCAACATTAGGTGCATAAATACAATGTTATGAAATAAATGTAGTTAGTTTGTAACCAACTTTGGCCTCACAAAACAGTAGGCTACAGTAAAATAATGAAGACAAACTGCAGAGATACTGTATCAATATACATGATTTAAAATATATAAGTAAAAATAAACGCTGACTAAATGAAATGTTTGCCAGTTATTTTATATCTATATTAAATTTCAGCAGTTTTTAATTTCAGAGGTACTTTTTTCCAGTTAACTACAGTATCAATCCCATTTTTAATCCCAAAGATTTTGTCCATCAAGACAAACAGGACAGAGTCAGTGTTGTGATTGGCTGCTGCTTTGGTCTGAATGAGTGAACAGCCAATCACATTGCTCTATCCACCATGTTTGCCTTGAGTGACAAAACACTTTTTTTAAATTTAACAATGACTTTAATCTGAATTACAATTTTACGTCTTTAAAATAGGGACATTTTGAGACAAATACTGGTGGAATGGCCACTATTTTGATGTTTCTGCTCTTGAACAGGACTGACATTGGGAGTTTTTGAAGTAAAAAAAAACGACAACAAAAAAACTTGGCTTTGAGTTTTCAGTATTGTTCATAAAACTTCAAGGAATAACCACAACACAACAATTCTTTAATACGAACCATCTTTTTTGAAAAATCGGGTGAAAATTCAGTTCATGAGCATGTCACTTTCAAGAAATATTGTATTGAAAACAATAGAGAATTACGTAGAGCCAATGCTAGATTTTAAGCCTGAACATTATTGCTTTTATGATGCCTTATTTATTTGTTTAATTTGATGCACTTTGGATGATTTTCATTCTTGTAACTCTGTTGCCATTGAGAACTTTTTAGGGGAAAATTGAATGAAATCAACAGATTTGATTCAAGATTCAAGACATGACATGCAACTACTTGTTACTTGCACGTTGAATTATTTGCATATGTGCATACAGATTTGCAGTCAGAGAATGACTTCACCCTCCTTTTCATTTCTCAATTGAAAAGCTGAGGGCAAACATAAATTCTTGTTTCTGTTTCGTGTGACTGCTGATGTGTTTATGCATCGTACAGACTATCCAAGGTCTTTATCAACTGATCAGACATCAACATGCGCACGGTGCATACAACCACGCAAAAACACACGTGGCATCACATTTTAATGAAAACATCTATATCAAGCAGCTGCTCGCTGTATGTAAAGAGGGACAATTACTGTATGTGTTTTCCGTTTGATTGCAAAATGGGTGAAACTTAATTAAAATTCACAATGATTAGCATATGCATTGTGTGTGTGTGTGTGTGTGTGTGTTGTAGAGTCAGACACAGAGCGACTCTCCCCCCTGTTTCCTCACTCGGGGCTCCCCGGTGTGTTGGCAGTGAAGTGAGTTTAAAGAGGATAAACACCCCCTTTAACTCTCCCCTCATTTCCTCCATGGCCTCCTTAAATTAATCTCCATACACACATGCCTAGACGCACATGGCTGGCTGGAAGTTGACCCTTGACCCGGACAGATTTCACGGATTATCCCTTTTTTGTCCGAGCACTGCCTTTCTGATCCACTAGTTTGCCTTCATGTTTAAAAAAGACGCCCTCCCTCCTCTCTGGCCCTTTTTTGCTTAAGCTGGTAAAGCCCCTCCATGCTTTACCTGGATTCCCAGGGTTTGTAACCAACACCACTGTTTTTCTACCAATGCATAGGAGGCTGAAAAAGAGGGATCAAGGAAGGAAACAGGAGGATGAGAGGGAGGGAGAGTGGACAGAAAAAGGATGGAGAGACACAGAGAGAAAAAACACAAAAACTGTTGAGGAAGGAGGACAGAAAAACAACATACCACCGTCCATTTTGGAATCTGATGATTTAATTCCACTTGTCAAAAATGTTGTTTCACGGTGCTCTGAAATCTGCACTGAAAAAAGCATTTGAAGGAGGCCGGAAAGAGGAAAAGGGAAATGACACAAGCTGTAGCAAAGAGGCAGAGGCTCTTGATGTAATTCTGAAAGGGAGGAGGCCCAAATGAGAAGAGAAAAGAGACAGAAAGAGAAAGGGAAAATGAAATGAAGACAGGGATTTAGCTGGGAGGGAGGGGTAAGTTAAACGCTGCATTTTCCCCCCTTTAACCTTTGAAGTGAACAGATTGCTTCCAGGGCAGAGGGAAAAGCCATTTAGCCGCCATATATTCATGTCCCCGGTTAAACAGCAGACTTAGGCAGAAGAATAGAGATTAGCTGCACCCTCAGCATCTCATTACATCCTAAAGGAAGCCATTCAAGTGGGCTTTAACAGCTGTTTTGCACAATTTCCCTTCTACAGAGTGAAAGAAGCAATCACACAAATCCTCTTTTTGTTTGCTATGAAGTATGAAATAAAAAACATTTTACCTCAGAGATATTAGCAGTGGCAACATGACAACAATATACAAGCTGAGAGCAACAAACAGCAGCAGTGTGAGTGACAGAAAAGCGAGTAGGAGCTTGTTGCCTGTCAATCAATGGATAAAAAAAACATTGTATCCCTATTTGATCCTCCCCTCGTACTGTGAGTGACACTTTGATTGGACAAGGCACTTTATATGTAACATCTAATAGGGCCTTGTATCCTGTCAGTCACAGGAAGGCAGCCTGTCCTCTCAGCTTTACTGCAGTGCCTCCTCCTCACACAGCAGTGTGTCAGTGTGAGACTGCCCTGAAGCACACTGCCAAATAAACCAGGCCTAGAACGCACAGGTTACTGTGGCGGCATCGCTCATCCCTGCAGTGACTCATCTCTTCTCAAATAGTAAGGGACACTGAATATTAAAGGAAAACTAGGGGTTTCATAAAGATACACATATATAAATTACATACATACACAATCAAATACCTCTATATCAAACACTATAACATATCTAAATTGCTTCATTAATACTAATTATGCAGTAAGTTGTGTAATGTAGGCAAAAGACATATTGAATTAAAAACGCACGGTCAGGACATCCATAAGTGATACTTTCTCCTCAGTACACAAATGATGGCATAATTTAGGAAACCTGGCTATGCTATTTATGTGCCAGATCATATTCCAATATCACCATAACCAAGACTAATAATAGTGGCACTACAACACATATTTCAGTATTAAGTGACAGAGTATGTGCTGATAACATGACACATACCAGAGCTTGAGGAAAGTTAAAGAGTCCAGTAATGGACAAAATCGAAGCAGCAGAACCAGACATATGTTTTTTTTTTGCATAAAATATTACGGTGATGCTGAATTACATTATGTGTCGTCACTTCCTATGACATCGGGCTCAAACATCAGTAGACTTCACGCTAAACCAGTTGGTGGAATTGAGAGCGACAGCAGAAATATCTGCTGCACTTGTTGTTGTGTTATGATTCCAGTCGCTACAGCTGTTGCTTTTGTTTCCTTTTCTTTCCACCATGAACCTCAGAGTGAGTCTGAGCACTGAGAACTAGATATTATTTTTCATCAGCTCTCATGTTCACATGTTGATTTCAAACAAAATTCAAACTCACTGATAGCAACAATATCTGATTTGGAGACTCCCGTGTGCTCACAGAACACACGGAACAGGAGAAATGAAAGATTTTCCAAAGGTTTTGCTCTGTGACAGACATAAGATACCGTTTTCAATTATATTTTATGGAATTATGAACTGCAGATAGAGACCAAAAGAATTAATTTAGCGAGTAAAGGACATGTCCATAAAACATGCCAACCTTTAAGTGCACAAGTGGATTTAAGTCAAACACAAAACTGATGTAATCATGCACTACAGATGTTATGAGTGTGTGTGTGTGTATACGCAACATAGGACACAGCACAATAAAACAAAACACAAAACAGACCGGAACACATCAAACTACTCGCAGGCCCTAAAAAGATGAATGTGTCCTTTGTTGCTTAATCTAAAGTGAACTCTACGTGCTATTCAGGAGTGCACATGTGTGTCAATCTGTGTGTGCGTGTGCGTGTGGGTCCATGCACCACTGTGAAGTTCCCTGTGCTTTGACAAGAGGTTAGCAGCGCAAAAATAAACCTCAAGTGAACCGTTTGTCTGATTTTCCCATCAAAATAATGAAACGTGATCAGGTTTCGCTGCACTGTGCCAGGGAGCGTCCAGGGTCCACAACTGTCAAGGAGGACTTCAAAGACTTGTGGCCCTTCTGCACTTCGCCTGCCCTGGCCTTGCTGACTGGCTGGATGACATCCCTGGGTTGTTTCTGCTGCTTTTTTTCCCCCTTTTGTGCCCTGACATCCAGCCTGTAGCTCTCAAAGCTAAATTACAGCAGATATTTAAGAGAGCAAAAACACAAAGGGAGTCGGAAGAATGAAAGCTAGAGAGAGTTCATGAAATGACTCAGAACGTTTCCAGGACAATGATACAGACACTGACAGACTAATACCTATTACCTGCTCCTGCTGTGAATGGGAAACTGGAGCCAAAGACTCAAACATCTTGGAGCAGAACATAACAGGAAGACGGTGCAGTTCTCTCAGGGCAAATTGAGCTTAAGATGTCAAGAGGGAAAAGGCCAGTGGAAACAAATTACTTCCAACATGGCTGTCCTCTTCATTAAAGCTAAACGGAAAACAAACACATGAAGCAATAGAAGGGAGCGAGAACAATTAGCAACATCCTCTGTGCAACAGGAGAAGACGAGGGATTATGTGAAATGTGGTCTTAATTTTGAGAAACACCACCACTTACAGCAGCACTGGTATGAGATAAAAGCCACCCATTGTCATAACCATGGGCCCATTTGTTTATGGTAATTATACTGAGCCGTGCTGCCAACAAGGAAAGTCACTACAGCTGTTAAAAATAACACAAAAAGTGACTACATGATATTAGCTGAGTCAACACAACACTGACATAGAATTACCTTTTAAGCTAATATGGAAAGAAGATGGAAATATAGAAAGTTCTTTCTTCACATAACCAACATATATGATTATTCAACCTGTAAACAAGGTTGATGAGAGCTGTGAGACTGAAGCAATATAGCTGTCACAGCTAGAGCTTTGTAAGTGCTGCTTTGTCACTATAATCGACACCTGTCACATTACACAGTGGTGGCGTTTCCACCCAAATTTAGAACAAACATTTACCTCATGTCCAGAAAATGTGCAAAAGAAAATACAATGCATTCCACTGTTTTCACAGAAGTGAATGGGCTAATTGAAAATGTGCGTAATGGATGGACACACTTATTGTCAACTTAATATAAAAATATTGATTGGAGAAGCTTTAAAGACGTAGCATATATGGGATACACTTATACAAGACGTTTGTGCTGAAGTACAAAATGCCACATGGGGATAGATCTGGGGCTACAAAAGCACCTTTACTATTTCAACTTAACATCTGAAGGCACATCTGAACTGTCCCAAAGTGGTAAAGCTCATCCATCAGCCATGTTCAAACAAGAATCATATATGAATGCTTTGTAAGCAATCACTGATAAAAGTGTGTGCAATGCACACTCCACACACGAGCGGCTTGTTGCTCTTGGAGAGGACAGACAAATGAAGTGCGATGTACTGCAGAGTATTCATTTGCAGCACTGGGTGGCCTGCGGCCTGTGGCATCACTACTGTCCCTCTCATTTGGAAGCGCCTGGAATGGTGTGGGTGGGTGAGTGTGCATCTCTGTATCTCTGTGCGCACTCGTGTGTAGTGTGTATCTGCCTGTGTGTGCCTGTGTGTGTGTGTGTGTGTGTGTGTGTGTGTGTGTGTGCATGGTGGACTCAGCGGAAGGCAAAAATCAAAGGAAATCACAGTAATCGGACTTGACGCAGCAAGATGCCTGCACAGAGAGTCTTCTGAGGAGATAAAGGACGGAGATACAGGCCTGGACCTGATTGTCAGCTTCTTGTAATCACTCTCATACTTGAGAGAGACAGAGACAGAGGCCGACCGACTGAATGACTGACACACATACAAATAGCAAAAGACAGGATGTGTATAAAACGCAAGTGTTCTCTTTAAATCTCTTCTTAAATCTGGTTGTGATATGAAGATATGTATCGCTTTACATTCTTTGGGTCATCAAATGCAACAGCCTGCAATCACTGGCGCGGGTTACTGGCAGACCATCCCAAAATAGTGGAAAGAAAGATGGCAGGATGGCTCTGTGGTAAAAGAAACTGTCTCTCAACCACAGAATGTGGGTTCAAGCCCCATTTGTTGTCTGCGAGTATAAACCCTGCTGAGGTGTCCTTGAGCAATACATTGAAACCAAAGCACACCAGCTGACAGGACATTGATTTTGGATGATTCTTCAAAACTCTGGATTGCGTTCAATGACAATTTTTTGAGCATTTATCTGCAACGATATTACATATTTCATTTCAAAAAATGTACGTACCTTTGTAGGAATACCAAGTTGTCGACCAAGTCAGATTGCCAAGTAGCTCTTTGGCCGTTGAGGAACCTCCCAGCTGCTCAGCACATTAGCCGTTCTCCAGCAGTTCACCATCCAGCCCTGTGAGAAGTCACAATGTCACAGTCAAAGATCTGAAAACCACAAACCTTGTAAAGACACACGGATACATTTCACTGAGCTACTCTTTCTGATGTGACCAGGTCTGAACGGAGAGTACAGTTTTGCCACAGAATCACACATCAACCACAATCCTTCTCGATAACACTGTCAAACATTTATAACCTCATAGATACTTTTAGGGTGGACTTTTGTGGCAGGTCTAATGCTGAACAGATAACTGAAAGAAAGGAACTGAGACATTTAGTTTGATCAACAATATGACTTTGGAAATAGAAGACTGTGTATGGTAGCTCCTTTCATTTCACTCTAGGTTACACCATTGATTAGGCAATCAGAGGACCATGAGACAACATTTAAATCTTTAATTGTATCAGTTATCCTTTAATACTCTGATGACTCCCTGTGTGACAGTAAGGGAGGTAAACGCCCCCCACCCCCCCAGTCTGGTCTAGGATCTGCCAAGTTATTGTTCCAATCAGGAGAAACGTGATCTTAATTATGTTCTGGCATTACAAGGATAGCTACAATACAAAAGACAGTTTTTGTCTTGTCTTTCTGTATATGTATTAGGACAGTCATGAGCGGGAGCACAAAACTTTGTCTGTTTCGTTAAAAGTGAAACTAAATTTACTGCAAAATGTGTGTCTACCAGCGGTCTGGCTAACAATATGCTAATAACTGGTTTTCCCGAGCATTTTGCCATTTCTGTGTTTTAGAACAGGGGACTTGGAACCAAAAAGGAGCCACCCATGTACTTTTAAAACAAAGACCTTCTAAATTAAAGGACCATGGATAGAGAATGGCTCCCAAAGACATTGAATCTTGAACTTTAGGTCATATTTTCCCCCAAAATGAACATATCATGTGTCAGAACAGGAAACGTCATATATCAAGAGGCATTGTTAAATCTCTAGTCTGGCCATGATCCTGTTTCACAGCTCATGGGAACCAGACAGTAGCTGTAAGAGGACAGCAGTCCCCCATGGAGAAGGACAGGAATCTGAAAGGGGCATTTCAGGAAATTTGAGAGCAGTCAATGAACTTTTGAGCAATGCTGATGTCAGCCGTTATGGCCTTAGGAGATCATAAAATGCAAAGAGTATACAGGTTGTGCTGCATTTCAGTTTTTAACTCACACACATGACAGAAACAAATCAAATGGCACTTTCCCTATAAAATTATGGAAACGGATCTACTTTATGTCTTGCCTTGGAGAAACGTAACGTTGATGCATGAATGTACTCTCTTACTGAGAGTACATGAACAATAGGACATATGCACAGAGTATTGCAGATCATTTTTTCAGACAAATCTTTCCACAAAGAAATTGTTTGATGTGATTGGAATACTCTCAGTGGCCTCGTTTCAGACCTGTGTAGGCTAGATTTTTACATAAACCATATTTACACACTATGTTAGGTACATTATATCAAACATTGGCTTAAAATAAAAACAATTAAACTAAGGAAAAGGAGACATCTAATCGAAGAATAAGCAAACAAGGGTAATAATCAGATTTTTCTTGTGCTCAGACTGTATTGAGATTTAATACAAACAGCCCTCTGAAGGACTATTTCTCCACCAGAATTTAATTCCTGGGAGTGTAGGGGCTTATTGACCTTCATGTTGGGAAATAACATTTACAGAAATATAACTGAAAAGAAAAAGGAATAAATAAATCCACAATCCACATCATAAAAACATAGAGGGGGGCTGCACTGGAACAGCGTGGAGTTATGACCTCAGTATTTCAGAAATGTTGGCTATGGCCTGGTCTCCTGGTTTCCTTCAGAGAAGTGTTACTGTATCTTTCAGGAAGCCTGTTTATTTGCATCAAAACTTACTAGTGGCAGTTTCTAAGCCGCACTGGAGTGTGTTACTGTGTCCATGTGCAGCCTACGTCTCTTATTCTGTTATTTCACTATAAAGCCAGCAGGTGTACAGCTGGTCAGCCATGTGGGAAAATACAAGGGGCTTATGGTAGGTGTCGGACACTTGTCACCTCTGTGGATAGATTTCATTTGAGTGACATATTATTAGCACCTGTCCACTGACATTCCAGCTCAGTCACTCTGAAGACAGCAGCAAGTTTTTCAAAAAAAGGCATAGGGCTGATATTTCAAATACAAATATTGAGCAGCAATAAAAGCACAGAACTCCACTATTCTCAGTTTAAAAGTCAATATTCATATCATATTCCTCTCTGCTAAAGAAAAAATTGTATATGATGCTTTTTGGGAGCTTCTTGTGTCCCTTTTCCTTTTTATTTTTACACACACACACACACAGAGTCTAGGACGGAGCATCCTTTTAACCACAGGAGCGTTGAGATAAATAAAGCAATCTAAAGCTGGTCTCTGGGCTCAGCACGGAGAGTTATTGTGAGCGTGAAAGAATGCAGATGTCAACATATCACACTGGCCACAAATTGGCAGTTGTGACACTACTGAGGTTTTAACTGCCCCCCACCCTACCCCTTCCTCCTCCTCCTCTTTTTCTTCTTCATCAGCTCCTGGGACCCCTCCCTCACTTTGTCCACATTGAGAAATTAAAAATGAAGACACAGTTACTGTGCTGTCTGCGTCAATATCAGGACTCAACATCAATGGTATGAAATAAAGACTGTCCTATATGTCCTATAGTCCATATTCAGTTGATAGAGATAAATGAACACTTAATTTACTCCTCTATCCATCTGCAGCTCAGTTTTGACTCCTTTGTGTTGCTTTTCAGCAAATTTGATTGTTTACTTTTTACCCTATGCAACATTTCCTTCTTTAGTCCAGAATTTCTTTTTTCTAGCTAGCTTAACCGAAAACACTGGTAGGTAAACGCTCAGTGCACACAGTGCACCACGCCTGTGAGCAAGCTACCAAGCTGAAGCTCACTTTCTTCATAAAACTCTTCCAGCCAGTGCACATGATGATAAGTACAGACCCTGTGTTTTTATCTTCATAACACTGTCGTCACCTTTCAGAGCGTGACGCTTGTCTTCATCAGCGACCACAATGGTAACAAGTCTTGGACTTTCTCACGTCTCCCTGACTTTTCTCAATTTATCCAAAAAAAACCAGATTGGTAAGAGAGAAATAAAAAGCTTTTTGTCTATTAGTAACTGATTGGGGGTCATAGAAAATGTATAAAGCTTTATATACACTAACAATCCCATTTATTGATGTATGGGATTGTTAGATATATATAACCTGTTGCTACATTTTCTCAGTTTCAGAGTGACATAATTTTTGCTGATACAACTGTGTTTTTAGAGCCACAGTTGTTTTTCAAACTGAAGCTACACCCAGTAGTCTACATTAACCAGACGGCTCTGAGGTTCAACTGAGGATACAACCGGGACGTCTGTCAAGGGAGAGATGAGCCACCCATCTCACAAGGGCTGTTAGCATCTGCCATTCGTAAGGAAAAAAAACGCCTGTGGACATTCATGGAGGAATTTGGCACAGCAGAATCACATGGAAAAGATGCTGTAGAGGGGTACAAAAGAGAGGGGAAATGGAAAAAAGGGAAAGAAAATGTCACTGGCTGAAATAAGACAGAGTGGCCTGTTTTGACACATCATGTCAAACATGCCAGCGATCAGTGTGGCGCACTGGAGGACTTTGATGATCTGTGGCTTTGGGAGGCAGTGAGGGAGTGGAAAAAAAAGAAGCGATGAAAAGATGAAGAGAGGGACTGAATGGGACACAGAGAGGGAAAAGCCATAAAAATAAAAAAAACATTAATGTTATTAGAAAATTGCCCTGTCCGAAAATGCTTTTGTGGCTAAATGAGGATTACCACTTGAACAAATGAAGAAATATGAACCGGGACACTACATGAATACTAATCATTTGGATAATCTGGTTTTATAGTGAAAATAATTCATTTTGTCACCTTCTGCACTGGAAATATGTGGAATTCCCCCGTCATGCCAAAAGAGCAAACACTCAATTGAAACCAGGAGAAGGAGAGACACAACAAGGAATAGAGAGAGCAAATCCGTCAACAGTGGATCAGTGTGGAAAAAGACAAAAGGTCTGAGATTTATTTGGCTGAATTTGCCAACAAAGCTTTTTACTCTACAGTACAATGACTGTTTTTAAGGAAACGATGGACAGTCGAGCCCTTTATGAGGTGTGATGACAGAGTACAGAGAGTCAAAAGATCAAACGAATGACACTTCTAAATGAGACATGAGAAACCACAGACAAACATCTATATGGTATGTTTGTGTCACCCTCGTGCTAGTAAAGCTTGACTTGTGCACTTGATTGTCAAATTTGTCGTCAGACTGTAAAATATCACAAATTGAGTACACTTCGCATGGGCATAATGTCATAACTTCCAAACAAACATGCCATTTCATCTTTCCTGCCTGTGTGTCTTGGCAAAAACATGAAGAACACTGTTTCTACGGGTGATCAGAGAAGCACTTGATTACATTATTAAATAGAAGGACACTCAAAGAGCACAGGCCTCTGCCAAGACCAACACACTGCCATTATTGCTTATCTATTAGTCGGATGTGGATACATTACAAAATGTAATGGGTTCTTCCTTGGCCCGTGCTACACGCTTCCCCAAAGTTTCATGAAAAATCAGGCCAGTAGTTCCTCTGTAATCCTGCTGACAGACAAACAGACAAACGACACCCAATACAGAACCTCCTTGGTCGAGGTAACAAAGTTTAATGTGTATGAAAATTTGTGTATTGGAGAAATTAAACAAGAAATAATCTGATTTATAGCACAAAGAACTTATTGTGCATAGAAGAACCTTTCAGATTGACATGATTACTAAATAATTTAATGATTTTTAATGTTGTAGCTGGTTGAGGAGGGCCCATCTTCAACTACTTTCTATACAGTTTTCTTCTGTTATTGTGGTGCAACAGTATCTTCCATACACCCATGGTGGAAATGCATAGTATATGTAGTGTGACCTGTTACAGAACATACAGAAAACGTTTGTGGTTCTGCCAGGCTCCGGTACAAACAAGTCAGTCTTAACAACTTGTTGATGTGTATTTTTTCCAACTACAAAGAACTAGTTTCCCAGATTCCCAAAATAGGTGAACAGAGAAGTCAACGCCTTCCACTGATAGCTTTAAAAATGTAGGACTTCATATATTAAGCCCTATGTGTACAATGTTCAACCTCATCACTCTCAAATTAATTGTGAGGCTGTAGAAAAGCTTTGAGACGGCTCATGTAAAATATTGCTGCTGAGGGACTCTGGGGGTCGCAGAACTCATCAAGTTTCAAATTCCACTGCTATTAGCTTAAATTAAATGACTTGCTAGGATGGATATGTTGGCATGCAGGTGGATATACCTGATATATGAACATATAGGATGTTGACTCATGGTATAAGCAGGCACACACACACACACACACACACAGTACCAGTGGCGGTGTACTGTAAAGTGTCAAATGTCACCAGCTTCTCTACACTGTGACACTCAGACATGTCTGCATAATAAAATAAAATGACTACATGGCAGCCTGTGGTAAACCCCCTCACAGTAAAATTAGAAATAGATGAGGAAGAGCATCCTGGCTAATGGTGGACGACCTCACAATGAGAAAAGGGTCACATTTTCTGTGAATCCCTAATGCATAGGAGGGCAACTTGAATCCAGCAGACTCCACCACTAACAATTAAAATAACTAAAGTCAGAGATAATTACTGGATACATATGTTGGACGGCTATTGCTGAAAACATGCAGATTTACATGCCATAAATAGTTTTAAAATGGGCTTATAAAAAGGTTTGTAACTTTAAGGACCAACAAATCTTTCAGCTCTTTATTAGCTCTGCATTAATTGGTGAAGATAAAAGAAGCATTTGAAAGTCTGCCAGGCTTTTCTTTGCCACTTCAAACGTTGTCCTCATGGCTCCTGCAGTTTAGGAGTTATTCATATTTTTACTAGAGTGCAGAGTGATAAACAAGACGGAAAGTAGATCCTTTATTGCCTAACAAAACAAGTCAACCACACCTCAATGAGGTCAAATATTTCAACCGGTGTCAAAACTTTTTGCCTGCATCTGATTCCATTTCCTTTAGGTACAAAAAAACAAATAGGTTACAGCAGTTTTTCTGATATAGCTTTCCAGACAGAAACATAACTTCCATGTCCCAAATGCAAACAGACACGTGCCCACACGTGTGTAGTGTAAACTCTACACAGTTGACTGATGACTAAATCAGTTTCAAAAGAGGGAGAGATGTAAAGAAAGAGAACTTTATTCCCATAAACGAGCCGGCATTAATTCTATCAATATGCCTGGAGGAGTCTGACAAGTAGGGCTTTTACAAAAGATGGGTGAACACACACACACACACACACACACACACACACAACACACTCTCCAAATGAAGGTTTAACGAGGGAGACATGGGTAGGAGATTGAGTGAGATGATGGTTGTAATGTCAGAGACAGTCTGTCCCACATGGTTCCCATAACTCTGTGTCTTTTTGTACATGTGAATGTGCGTGTGTGTGTGTGTGTGTGTGTGTGTGTGTGTGTGTGTGTGTGTGCGTGCGTGCGTGTGTGTTGCATGAGTGGGATGTGACTTTGAATCACCATCATCTTCGAGAATGGGTGAAGTTTAGGGGATCGGGACAGCGACAGGGAGTGTCGATGCTGTAGTTATTTAGACGCCAACACACACATCGCTCTCACACACACACACACACACACACTCACACACAGCAGTCAAGTACATCTTGATCGCGCTGTCAGTGATCAGCGCCAGCACCCTCATCTCCCCGTCCAAGTACATATTTCACTCTCACCCTGTCCAACAGCACACACACACACACAGATTTATCCACAAACATGCAAGCACGCACACACACACACACAGTTTCTGCACGGGTCACATGTTACAGTGATCTGTCCTGCTGATGATCTGTCTGAGCACATGGTGGATCATAGCAAACACACACATCATTAATAAGTAGATAAACAGGAAGGAAAGAAATACAGCTTAACTTGGAGATGCTAGACACGGCCAACACAATCAACTACGTCCTGGTTTTATTTGTGCATGATAATGTTGATCATGTGTCAAAAAACTATTTCATACAAAAAAAGTGATACATCAGTGATTTTTCAGGCATGGTTGGTTTGTAATAAGCAACATCTGCAGACAGTTAACATAAGCTGTGATCACTACTGTGGCTGGGCTGACAAAGAAAATGCCTCCATCTACAGAAATGAAAACTTCATCAGCAGAAAATCCAAGGGAATAAAAGATGGATCTCTCCTAGGAAGGTAAATATATTCAAAACTAAAGTAAAACAAAGCCAGAGGGGATTTTCCAAGAAGAAAAACACTCTAATATGAGAATCAGACAGTGGGGAGATGCTGATGTGGCTCTTTGTTTTCATTTATTTGCTGCAGCTTTATTCTTTATAGTTGTAATCTGTTGATGATCCCACTTTCAATGGTTTAAGAGAGTGTCAGCCAACCCAAGCTCTAGTGGTATGTTTAAGTGTTAGAGTTATAGTGTACATGAGGAAGATACTAAAAGCCCCCTCCAGGGCTGCTGCTGTAGTCAACTCTGACCTCTAACCTTGCAGGTTAAGAGAACCACAAGATAAGAGAATTTCCCCGTCAATTAATTAGTAAGCCAACCTTTCCTCAGATGGGAGAAATTTGTCTGCTCTTGTCTCAGGGCCGGCACGCAGTTGAAGCCATATGAGCTATGCAATGAGCTACATGTCAGCTTGTGTTGACCTACTCCTGCTTCAGGCCACTTCTACCCCATAATTAAGTGAATTATCTCACAGAGGACAGTGCCATACATTCCCGCTGGCGGGCAGAAGGCTGCTGGCTGCATAAGAAGCTGCCCTGACAAAATGGCCTCTCTGTATATAGATAATGAGGCAGAGGCCTGACAGGTGGGTCCTGATTAGGAGGGAAGGTCCTGTGGTGGGCTTGGAGGTAACGTGCGCACACACACACACACACACACACACACACACACACACACACACACAGAGCTCACCCAGTCTGTCCCATTGCGGTAAACACACTCGTCAGAGCGGAGGCTGTCCCCAGAGAGGGAGAGCATGTTTGACATCATTAATTGGCTTTTTCAGTGCAAGGAGTCAGGGAGATGAAAAGCTTTATCAAGCTGAAATAATTAATTTTGCCCTCGCCACCCCAAATTCGCTGACACTTCACTTCTCTCAGAAAATGAAGGGGAAAAATGACTACTTTTTCCCTTCTCTCTTCTTTTTCTTGATTCAATCCCTCTATTAGCTTTTTTTTTTTTGCTCTTGCTCGAGGAGACGTATTATAACTGAGGTAATGTGCGTTTTATATTAAAATACAATTAAAAAGAGATTTAATTAACTTGAACCTGTATGAAGGGTGGAAAAGGTTAGCTTTATCTCATCCACTTACAAAGGCCATAGATTAGAGGGCCACTCTATGTGCCCAGTGCACCGTACATATTATATCCAATTAATTCTAAATTACTGAGAAAATTATAGCGGCTTGATAATACACCATCAGAAGGACTAAAACTTTAATCACTTTGCCTATCTAACATAGCTCTGGTTCGATAATTAGTTTAATTAAGCTCTTTGAAAAGCACCCAAATGTTGAAGTGGTAAAAGTTTAAACTGCACCTGAGTTTGACAATGTAGCCGAGAGAGAGGAGGAAGAGGGAAGTCCAAGCCCACCAGCGGCTACATTGTGTTCGTAACGACAGCCACACAGCCAAAACTGTGCCCATGAAGATAAGAAGTAAGTTAAATGCTCATGGATGCCACTTCTAGAGCCATTTGGACTGCTTATCTAAACTGGAATATGTAGGTTTTCCTCATTGTCCAAATGATTTTAACATTGATTTGAACATTGATCAAGGTTTCTAGGTATGAAAAGAAGAAAGGTGGGTGCCAAATAACCCAAAGCAAATATGATAATGCTGCAAATCAAAAATATTAGCATACATGACCATGGTCATAATGACGCCAGTCCTCTTGCTACCAGTTTATTGGTATATGCATTCAAGACAAGACTACCCATGAATCAATCTCTAAAACAGTTCAAGTTTTCAAATTATTTTCCATGTCACTTCCACTTTCTCTAATGTTTAATAACAACAATAATAGTAATCATAAAACCAGCTCTCTCAGGGCCCTTTATGCGTTTTCCCTCCTGGAGCAATTTGGAGAATATGAAGAGACTGAATAATAGAGTCAACTCTGGGCATACGCACACATACAAATATCCATGCACACACACACACAGTATTCTCCTGGCCTTCTGGTGGGAGAACAGCGAGGGTTCTGCTTCACTTCCCATGTGGAGAAGCTACATATTAAACCAAATTCATGTGTGTTTAGTGTGTGTGCATGTGCATGTGTGTGTGTGTGTGTGTCGCTCTCCTCCTCAGCACATCTTTAGGGCTACTGCCTCGCCTCAGCAGCTCTCAGACATACACAATATTTACCCTCCTCATTCGTCACAGGCCTGCGCTGTTATTGTGTTTGGTGCTCTGCGGCTAGCGTCTCCCACACTGTAAAAAAATAAACACTCTCTGCTATTAAACATAAATTATTGACACAGCTAAGCCTTTTGCCTCAGCCACTCTTACAGTGGCTGAGGCAAGAATACATTGAATAAGATTACATTACGAGTAAATAAAGGTCAATATCTAGTGCTAATATTTTTGAAAATGTGATTTTAGCACTTACATTCTAGCAATACAACCAACATGACTAATAGCAATTCATCATATATACATAAAGCCGAAACGCAGCTATACTCTCTACAGCCCAGTGTTATTTGATTAAAGTCCATCCATTATTCATGCTAAGATAAGCAACGCCAATTAGGATAAATATGGAGAGCTTGTGTTAAGTTTTCCCCATGGTAAATGTAAAGTGACTGCTCAATGAAATGACTGGAAATTATTTATTTATGCTCGGTATGTGTGCACCAGCGCTGGTGGTTTATTACTTTGAAACCACACAACGGCATGCAGCAATTTTAATTAAGACTAATTGTTTCCTTTATAGACGCGCTTAGGAAAGCTAATTAAATATAATGCCGGCAACATTTCCCGTAAGAGAACAGACACTGGTTTATTCACAGTGGGATAGGATCTCTGAGTTCTGCTTCATCATGCATCAAAGTTTCATACAACTCCAAATTTAAACACCTGAACACATTTAACTCATATCTGATGCTGAGTTATTTCTAAATGTGCATTTTGTACAGTCCCACACAAAATATAAGTGAAATGAATTAAAAATGCGTACTTTTAGATACTTGATCATTAGTGAGATTCTTTATCCTTAGTTCAAACCCCTTTGTAGTTAGAAAATCCTCTTTCTTTCACTTTAATAATCCAGGGAAAGCTTACTCATGGTTCATTTCCACAACATCCCTCTTCACATTCACAGCTACACAGATTCCCAGCAGAAAGAGCAACCACAGTCTCCTACTGTGGCAGCTCCACTGCAGCCACTGGGGGTTAAGTGCATTGTTGGTTCAACCTTGACAGAAATTGTTAGCAGAGGAAAAGTGGAGTTTCCAACAAGGGATTCAATCCAGAGATCGTAAACAGAGAAGCCCTCAAACCTCTGGGATGCAGCCACCCCATTTGAATTGAAATGGAGTGTAGGTCCCAGCTCCTCTGAAGTACATAAGGCCTCACTGACTCACTTTTCTGTCTGTCTCAGTAATCTTTTAATGTGTTATTAAACTACTCCGTACATATGCTTGACATTTGCTTGGAAATGTCTGTGCAAATGTGGAAATTGTTTACTCTTTTCAGAAGAGTTTTCAGAAAGACTGTAGACATACTCCCATCACAAAAAAGCATGTGTGATGAGACATCGCTCACGTTGAAATTCAAAAACTTAAAGCTCTGATCTGAAGTGTTGCACAACGTCGCTTGAACCCAGTCATCAGAGTCAGCATGGCCCAGATTCCCATTGTGTTCCATGTAGTAAAGTGTTTGCAGTCTGTATTAAAATGAGAAACATGTGGTTTCTACTGCATGGACTGCAGCTGGACACCAATTGCTGAGTAAAGCTTTAACATCTAAACATGGTCTCATATCTTTCTGTTCACAAATTCAGGCTGATAACTGGCAGTGACGTGCAGCCTCTATCAAAAACCTAAAACATGTGCATCATTACAAATCATCTCTGATCTGAGGTATTTGGAGAATCCATTGTTGAGGTATCTTCAAATTTCACTTGTCCGCTGATATGATACATGGCCCCGTTTGGCTTTTTTGGCATGGTTGCTTTTGGCTTGTTAACCACGCAGTTCCAAGTGAGCCAGAAATAAATGCATAATTTTTACTGTAACAAAGGAAATTTGAGCCAATTGGTGAGCGTTAGAGGAGCAGATAATCAAAAGAAATAGTTATAACAGTTAAAATAGTCACACTGGTTTGCTTTCTTTTTGTTGGATACAAATACAGATACCACTTTCATGGTATTTGTACACTAAATATGGAGCTAGAGCCAGCAGTCGATTAGCTTAGCTTAACTGAAAGACAAGAAAAGAGCAGAGACAGCTAGCTTTGCCCTGTCCAACAGGTTTGTGTACAGATCAAGATATAACCTAAGCTTGAACGTTACTAACAGTATGAATAACTATTTGTGGTTTTATGAGACGTTGTGTGCTCGACTATTTCTTGGCTTGACGCTGCAACTTTCTGGAATCTAGTCATCGCTGTGAGGTTGCCAGGCAACCAGCAGAGACTCTTTCATAATCATATCAAACGGAGAAATATGACGCTTGCACTGATCTTCTTGGCGAGAAGGCAAATAAGCATATTTCCCAAAATGTCAGAATATTCCTTCAAGCTTTCGTGGATACAGGTCCAGTCGTTGTTATTAGTTCTATCAGCAGTCTGAAAAAGGGGACAGCTGGGTTCATTTCTGTGTGGAGCTTTTAAAGTGCAAATTATGATTAATTCCAGTTTTGCAGCTTGCAAAAAATAGCCACATCCTCTGTGGGCTCTGTGTCCACAATAGGTGACGGCTGCTAATTGAAAACAGAGAAATAATTACTGTCTTAAGAGTGATGGAGGAGACACAGGGGACTATGGGAAATATGGGAGTCCACTTAGTGGGAGCCAATGGGCCCATGGGGAATTTGTCTATTGTCATCCAGTCAGCACCCAATGAGATCGAACCACAAGCACACACACAGTTATTTCACAGGTATCGATGACTATATGTACTTATCTGACAGAAGCACATATATGCACTGCCAATGTACAGCCTTTAACTTTCAGTTCACAGCATTCACAACAGACCAACACAGACACACTGCAGTCCCGGGGGACCAGGACCATAATCTCAGCAGGCTGGGTTGTGTGTATGAGTGGCGATAACAAATGGCGATGGATTGGTGGCTCTGTGGTGTTGTCTGAGGAACAGTTGGTGCTCTGACCGTCCTCATCAGCAGATTTCAATTGGCAGTGCAGCCTAGCATGGAGACCCTAATCTCTCTGCAGCCTGTTATTTACATTTATTACCCTGCTAAGGAGGCACAGAGCACATAAAACACTCACAAGTATACAGTTTTGTAAGACAGGCTTAAAGCATGTGAATGCATTGAGAGTTCATTATAATAAATGCTACTTTGAGTCTTATTTGCAGTTTTAACAAAATGTCTGGTCACTGGTGAAGTGTGAACACTGGAGGACAATAAACCGAGATAGATTTTATGAGAATGGAGTTGATGAAAGCCCTCTGTCCATCCATCTTATTCCTCAGACACTCGACTCGCCCCTTTTGCTTCTCAGTTATACAGCTTAGCCCCACCTCTAATCTCCCGTGTCAAACAAATCCGTCTCACACGACAAATGAAATCAGTGTGCCAATGACTGATCCTGACGTTTTGTATTTAATGTAATCACATTGTTTGCAGACATGTTATAAGTATTTCAGACCTTGTGCATAGCTATTTTCAGCCTGGAAATAGTAATTTATCTTTATGATTTTTCTTGCAGATATTTAGGCTAAATACTCACAGACAGAGGGGTCTGTGCACAGACTGTAAGGCATGGGAATGTGTGTGTGGGACAGAAGTATCGACTATGAGCGAGTGAGTAATGTATAATCTGCAGAAGAGCACGTTCTAGTGGTGTGTTCAGAGCACAGCAGTGCAGGCTCAGCGGGAGCAGACTGCCTCTCAGTCTGTTGTCTGTCGCTGCTTCACCCTAGCAGCCGGCCTTTTCTCACACACTAACGCACACACACACACAAATATGTCTCTGAGAGCAGGCTGTCTTTTCACAGCAACAACAAACACTCTCCTTGCGACATGCCGCTACATGGGAGACGCCACAAATAGTCGCCTGGTTTTGAAGAAAACATGTTTTGATGTGGAGAAGTTGTCACGGCAGTGGTGTGGATTCTGTGAGGTTCCGTTATAAGAATAGCCAGAGCAGACTTTGGCGAGGAACTGCCTTCTTTTGTTTTTATTCTTAGAATAGCGAATCAAAAAAGGTCAGTTTTTTATTATGTTTCTCGTACTTTTATATGTAAGAGGTGCTCTCTGTAAAAAAAAATGGGGGTTATTAGATGTAAAAACAGTGCAGGGTGCTCTCATTTCACCTCTTTAAAGAGTCATTTAGTATCCATTACAACGTCATCAAACCTCGTTGACCTCAGCCAGAGAGGCAGGGTTAGTCCTCAATAGCCGTTCTTAACAATGGCTAACAATAGGACCAAATGGCCTGTCTGTTTGCATCCACAACAACAGACCACCAGCATCCACCAGCCATCACAGTCAGGACACTCCCGGTGTCCTGGATGACATGGCTCGCTATTTTGAGCTCCATATTTTGCCACTGTATATTTTGTAGTCAATCATGGTGAATGGCACATGCGTATTGTTGCCATTGCACTGCTTTGTCTGGCCTTTGTAGTGGTCATCCATTTCTTCTCATAGACTATTGCTATTTCTGTCTGCTTTGTCATTTTTGACACATGTCCGCTTTAAAAGACTTACCATTACTGCACTACCAGGACACATGTGTCCTCGGAAATAAAACATTAACTATGACCTCACTAATATACTTCACTAAAAAACATTCATGTAAGAAAGTGTTCATTAATGCCTTTTTCCCCTCGCTGTGCGTTACTTACATTGAGCTGTTGTTGCATAATCTGAGGTTTTCATTTAGATTCCTGTTCAGCTAAAGAAACTGCTGTCCACAAATAAAATGATTTGTTTGATTTATCATCTGCTACATCCCAAAGGCAATTAGAGGTTAAAGGATGAGGCTGTTATTCTGTTTCTCAGTACTTTCTGACTTCCCTACCCTGTCTGTATCACTCAGCCCCACGCCCACTGGTACTTACTAAAGATATAAGTCTTTAAAAACAGCACACAAATATGTAGCTCATTTTTTATTCTAAAATCCTCAGTATTTTTTAAAGACAGCTAGTAGCTTTTAGCGAACATTACTAAAACATGAGTAAACTGAGCATTTGTTGAGGACTATTTTCAGCTGCTAGTGAGTATTTACAGAAACAGGATGGTGTATGGGGGACTGAGTCAAAACAAGCCCCAGTGTGTGTGTTCATGGTAATGATGGAACATGTCGCCCACTGTTTTTAAAAGCTTTGGAGCTCAATGACAAAGTGGAAGAAGATTTATAAGGATGAAATATGCATATACGCTAGGGGAGGTTTGGATAAGTTTAAAAAGAATATATACACACTATGGTTTATTACTACAACAAAAAGTCATTCTAATCGTTTTCCTCTGTGTTTTTTTGTTTTTGTTCCCCCCCCCCCAATTATCACAGACAGAGCACTGTCTGCCTCATTTCAGTCTGACCTTAAGGCATACTGTAGATCATTTGAAAGCAATGGAAGCATGTCCCATGAGAACCCTCTACTAGGACTGTACAACATCACTAAAAATGTCAAAGCGATATAGGTTATTTCATATATCGATACATTTCACAACATTTTCTGTAAATTCAATTCAAGATTTCCCCCCTTTTGCCTATTATTGCCTATTATTGCCTATTACTATTATGATTGCCTAATGCCGCTTTCTCTGCTTTCGCTACAATCCCTGAAACCCACCCTTTTATGGCACAACTTCTATCGGTGTCTTGTTTGTTTCACTTCAAAACAGGTTTTGAAAATAATCACACTGTCAAAATATACACTATTTTTTCTGATTATCATGTTGATGAAATGATATTGAAGAATATGAGACTGGAGAACCAACCAGAACACTATTATTAATTTTGAGCATATACGGCTACACTGGTAGACACAAAGCCTCTTTCCTAATTTCCTCCCGGTGAAGCGGCCCAGGCCTCAGCCAATCTGCAGACCCGAGGGACCCTCCAGCCACCAGCTGACTGACCAAGCGGCTTGCTCAAAGGCACAATTAGAGGGTCTTTGTTTCACCCGGAGTGGCCCTTTGTGCCGTGATGTCGTCTGGTGCAGGAGGGGATCCTCATCAGTCACCGGCTGAATGGTCCAAGTGAGAGGACAGATCGCACACACACACACACACACACACATACACACACACACACTCACAAAGGTTGGAGGTTTGTGTCCCTATCAGGGTGAGGGATCTGACGGCACCCTGTGGTGCTTCAATAGGCTGCTCTCCCTGCTCCTCTTCAGTACGAGAGGGTGCTAATGTCATGTGGATGTCAGCTCATCCTTCGATTCTTGGCTGTCACTTTCTGGCCAAGTACGACCAGAATTTGTCACATTTCTCATCTTTGCAATTACTTACTTGTGGAAACATTTTTGTATCAAGGCTGAGCTCACAAACTGCATCATGTACAGCCATTTTTCTCCAAAACTTAAAGTGTTGTCCTGTTGCAGTCCCAGATGAATAGCAAAGTGGTTTTTATTGAGTTCAAGTCACCATTCTGTGGAAATACAACCGTCGTCAGTACTCCTCTAATCTTCTAATTCTGCAAAAATAAGATATGACCTACGCCAACACTGTTAACAAGCAAGACCTCATAATCACAGAGCGATTGTGTGTCATAGCTGAGCACGCTCTGTGGTTATGTTGTGCCAGCTTCAAAAAATACACGACTGCGGCTTTACAATCCATCAGAGAAAACCTGAGGGAGCTACTTGTGAGAGCAAGACATCAGACATGGATTGTAACAGGGAGACAGAGATAACAATATCTTTGTTTTAAAGGCTTGAGGTCCGTAATTGAAGAACGAAGCCTCTTGTTGAAACACTGTCACCCGCTGCTGGTTTTGTTTACACAGTGTTTAATTTGATTGAAGATATCTTTTCAGAGTGAGGTTTATTTGCTTGGCTTTTGAAACGAGAACTGACAGCATGTTAAAGCTGAACATAAATATTTCCTGTATTTGAAGACCCAAAATGTGTTTTTCTAAATTGTAATTGGTGTAAAAATGAGTTATAATTTGGATTGCGGCACAACAAGAAAGTTCTAAAATTCTTACATCAAATTAAACTCTTAAGGAAGAGATGTAAGTGAGCCCTGATATGTTGATGGTCAAATATATTCCAGACTGTCAGATTTGCAGTGATTTCTCCAGCCATGTACATCAGACGTCACAGATGTCAGATCAGAGAAGTCATGATAAGCCTGTGCCCACACGCCACACCAATCCAATGCTTCTCCCTCTTACAATTGTACTTTCTTACACAGAGCCAGGCTTGGATTATGACATGGTTGACATCATTTGATTTCCCCTCCCAGGAGCTCTGAAAGTGCTCCATTAGAGTTATTGCTGGTGGGGCGGCGTGCCAACGCTAGCAGCCTGTCCCTGCTACCCACAGACTCACCTGCTGAGTGTAATCTGTCCTGTTAAGATTAAGCCAAGTTTAAATTTACACATACTTTGGAGTCTTTGCACCTCCTCAAACAGCTCACTCTACTAAGAGTTGTTCGGAGACACGCAAGGACTTTACACTCTGAGTATACATAGGTATGCTCCTGCTGTGCAATTTTTCTCAACATCTAACTGTGATATTGAGTACCTGAACATCTTGTATGCTAAAGTACAAATATCTCACTCTCAAAACCGCGTCGCTGACTCCTCATGTTCATTCGCTTGTTAGAGAGTGATGGTTTTCAGTCAGTATTGCTATTCAAAAATCAGCTCAGAGATGAGAGACACCACAGGCCCCTAATCACAGGTCTCTAATCGCATAATTCACTGGTATCTATATTATGGCTGCACACAAAACAGCATCCTCGATGAAGACACGCGAAACTGACAACATGCCATAACCAAAACACAAGGATTGCAGTCTCCAGAATGGGTCATCAAAGCGAATCGAGACCTTTGCCAAGGCGTGGATTCAAAACTGAGCCTAGAATAGAACGTTGCAGTAAATCCTGGTGCTGGTCTCCATATCTTACTGGGGCATGTTGTTTTTCTCAAGATGGAGGCGCAGACTTGCAAGGAAGAAGAAAAGAGGGAGGAGTGTGTGTGTGTGTGTGGAGGGTTTGGAAGGAGGTGGGGGGGTGATTGGGGAGAAAAAAAAAAGAGGTGGAGGGCAGGCGGGCAAGCAGGACAGTGACATTCACGCGTTACGACGTGGCGACACTGACAAGGTGTCCTCCCCGCCGCTCGGCCAAGCTGTTATCACAGTCGGCCCCCGTTTCCAGGTCGCAACCCTCAGCGGCACCGGCATTATTGGGTCGCGGCTTGGTGCCACAACCCAACCCCGGTGTGGGCCGGCGATGCCATTGTCCAACGGTGAAGCGTGGCTTTGAGATACTGAACACACACACACACACACAGACGCACACACAGGCCCACTGATCCGCCCTGGCAACCTCCCTAGCAACCATCTGTCCTGCTTTGCCATGCTCTGGTTTGGGCACAGCTAGCAATGGGCATGCCTTGACACGTTTGAGTTAATGGGACAAAACGGAGGCGCGCAAGAGTACAAAGGACTCACAAATAAAAGAGTGTAGCCAACAGAGAGATGCAGCAAAGATGGCACAGTGAAAGAAGAAGAGAGGAAAGAGTGGAAGTGAAGACATTTACTCTCTACTTCAAACTGACTGGAAAAAAATAGATTAATAAAAGATGAGTTGCACACAATCTTTGCTCAACAGTCCAGTGTACAAGTAATGTTATTTTGGCCTTTGCTCTTCTGAAATAAAATTGTGGAATACATTCCTGGATAATGTTAGTTTGTAAGAATACAACAGATGATTTATGTTTATATCTATTACATTCTTAAGAAGCATCATCACTGGCAGGGACCAGATGCACTTTTGTACAAACAAACACAAAACTGTCGCTCAATCAGAAAACAATAAATGGACCAAATCTTTAACGATACGACAGAAGAGGCCTGGCGTGCAAAAAACCATTATTGACTTGAGTAAATGATGGCAGGATTTCTCTGCTTGTCTGTTTTTCCGTCCTTACCCCTCCAACATAATCGCTCATTTTACCAAATCAGTTATGTTGTCATTGTGTTGCCACCTATTAGCATTACAACCAACAACAAACTAAGAATACGACAAGTGCCGACAAAAGAGCTCACGTTCGAATGCGTAAGGCTTTCTTAAGAAGCATAAAAAAGGATCATCTTGTGAATGTGCATCGTGTTCCTAGAGCATTGAGCAGTGTTTCCTGCCGATTCAGTTTTGAAAAGAAATTAGCATTTCAGAACATAGACCCTCTGACGGCCCTGATTTTGTAGTAGAACTTTTGTAGACTTGTGTTGTCGAACACGTCGATTGCATTGTAATATCTACTCGGGGCGGTTTAGGCCGTTGGCGCCCTTGAGGTCAACATGTGATTGGTAAGGAGTTGGAAGGGTGACGGTTTGCCTACCGACACTATAGATGTGAGGTTGGTGGGGGGCAGGTAAGAGTGGGTTAGGGCGGGGTCGGGGCGGGGCAGGGCCGGGTGTGACGCTATATCACAAGCAGATACATCTTCCCCTGTCGAAGGCCGTGGCTTGTGTTGCCTTATCAGCGCTGCGCCAAAGGCCTCCAAAACAGAGAAACAGTGACCTCGCATCTTTCTTTTTCCCCAAAAAGTCTTCTTTAACATGCAAACACGCTGCCTTTGTCACGCCGTACACACAAATCAATTCCCCGCCCCCTCTAGCGCCCGAATCCCCGGGCCTATCCAAGAAGCAGAGGGGAGCCTCAGACAACTCATGATGGAGCCTCTTTTGATTGCAACTGAATTTCGTCGCATTCGTTCTGTTTCTCTCTGTTGACCAGATCTGACTGACACATTTTAAAGAAGTTCACATGAAAAGAACTCCTATGAAGGAAAAGTTTAGAAGAAAAAAGAAAAAACAAATATAAGGGAGTTTGAGAGGACTGTGCATGTCTACAGGAATAAACTTTGATTTAGAGATGGTGTCTGTGCTTGTGAATTTGCTCGTTCCCTTCTGTTCACGTTCACCCTGAGAACTGTTCTGACCATTTACCCCCTTTTTACACCCGTGTGAACAAGCTGTGTTAAGTCAAAAAGAGAGCACCACTCCCCTGGGTTGTACAGGCTTTGAGATCAAGCATACGTCATTCCCAAGTTTGGTCCCGTCTTTTACTTACTTCCTCTGGAGACCTCGGCCTCTGGCGATGAGGGTGGTTAAAAAGGGGAAGGAGCGATCAACTCAGGGATATGATGAATGTAGCAGATGAAAATGGAGAGAAATTTTGTGCCATGCCAACTCTCTACTACCCCCCTCCCTTTCCTTCCCTCTTTCTTTCACCATCTTGCATTTTCAAAGAGCTGAGAGGCCATAGCGAAAGTGAATGAACCATGACCACAGGCAGATGCTCCCCACATCTCTCTCTCTCATTGTGCCCTTCCCACTTTACACCCTCTATTTCCCACAACTAGCTTAACACTGCTGCTCGAGGCACACAGTACATCTTTTTTTTTTTTTTTTTCTTTTTTTTCTTTAAGTTATTGTAGCTGGTTATAATTTAATATGGACTCAAGACTTGTGAGGTAAAATCCTGTTCCTATGCTCTCAGCATTTAGCAGATTAAATATATTGTACACTTTTGTCTACAAAAAAAACCTTGTAAAGGGTTTACATGTGAAGTATTGTATACTATGGTGAAGTTTAAGCGTTTGTTACAATGCAATTTTGAGTAAATGCCATTTGTTAATTTTTCCCAATTCCCTCTGGGCACTTGGGGGCCAAATGAGCACAGATGGGATATTTTCAGTCCTTTGGAACACTTCATTTGACTGATTTGGATTCAAAATTATTGTTTCACACTCTACATAGCACACACACCGTCTCCTCTCAGAATACTGTGTGCTGAAAGTCACTGAAAACATAGGCTTCAAGGAACACATCTGCAACTTTTTAACAAATAAATATCACCAAGTTCTGTGGATGAACAGAAGTAACAGAAATAAAACAAGTTTCTGTTCATGTGCAGGAATTGCAACAGCTTCTTTCTGATTAATGTAAAACATTTGTTCACAGCACAATACTATCTGGAATAGTTGACCTACCTTACTTAAATTACTTTTTTATCAATTATAACTAATAATTTATTTTGAAATTTTGTGTTTAAGATTCAGTCAGACTGTGAGGCAGTAATACGATGAAACATAACAGGAGCTCAGTGTTTACATGCTTAAATAAGTCAAAACCCAAAAGTTGGAGAATTTAACAAAAATACATGCAGTAACTATAGCAGTAATTCAAGTAGTAACAAAATACATTTCTATTTTTACCTTTTTCAACACATTACACTACAGTTGCACAGTAAATTCTTATATCGGCTATTAGAATATAAAAAGTACATTAAATGTACACTAAACGTCACAGGGTTACCCACCACTTTATACCTTTAACAATGAATTATTTTGGCGTGACTCAAATACAAAAGAGGATTTTTATTCCCGATGGAGAACCAATGACTGCCAATGCTTTTGGTTCTCTCACACTGATAATAAGAAACACATTTACTGGACCTGTACTGTCAAATACAGCACGTACAGTTTGTGCGAGAAATGTCTTTCGAGAGCTTTATACTGTATGTTTGAAGTTTATTTAATGGAAATCCTGCCCATGTATAGCAGCACTTTGTCATAAAATAGATGTGTCTTTTACTCTGCTCAGGAACGTTTTCCATGATGTTGGTAGAGGGTTTTTAAATTGTGTTTTTGAAGAAAATATTAAAATAATATCTTAATGTTATGCACAACCTGCAGTTTTTCAGCTCTGACCCCACAAGTCTGTCACATATTGTGTAAATATTGTGTCAATAGTACAAGATTCCCTGAAAAGAAGTTCTATTCAGTGTGTGTGTGTTGACCATGACCACATTTCTGAAAGCAGGAATCAGGCCAATCGCTGGCAAGCAACGGGGCAGTGAAGCGACCCAAAATTCACTCTCCTGACTCTCAATAGGTTTTCACTGCAGAGCCAACAGCACTGCCTCATCATCCCTGCTTTGCCCAAAACAATGTTTGTGTTGTCTGAAGGATCTCTTTTCCAAGATGCTGTTTGGAATGAGGGGCACTGCTGAGCTGATAAAAATGTTCGCATTTTGGCAACCTCAAATGATTCATTGTATTCAAACCAAAGCAAAAAAAACGGATTACATTTTTTGTCACTACAACATTTTTTCCACATTTTTAATTTCTCACTCTGCATTGCAAAATGTAAATCACTCACACAGCCAAACAGAGCTATGAAGAGCTATCAGATAAACAAAAACAAACATTCTCTGCAGTCTGTTTCTGAAATGTGAGGATTTGCTGACAAATCAAGGCTCTTTTTCACTGTTCCGCTTCTCAAAAAAAAAAAAAATCAATCAGTAGATCAATCAATACTCCGAGTAAGCGTTCGTGACAGCCCTACTGCTAAATATTGGTTAGAACTACAATTTGCCCTTTGTGTGTCAAAGGTGTGCTCATTGTCTGATAAACTACTCGCTAATCGGTGACTGAGTGAACGATGGGGAAAATTAACTAATTAAGTATCCCAGTCCAGAGGAAACTGTTGTAAAAACTGAACCTAATTTCTCCATGGGACCTCACATAGTAATATGTGAATATTCTGCTTTTAGACACACTAGTACAGAACTAGATGTTGCTCTCTATGTGCAAATAAACAAATACAATAAAGTTGAAATGAAAAAAGTCACTGTAGGCAACACTTTTCATTTAAATGCAGTGCAGCCTTAATAGACACCAGTTTGAAAGCTCACTGATATGGTTTTACTAATTCACTATCTCTCTCTCACACACACACACACACACAGTAGTGTTAGGAACATGATATGGTATAATCCCTCAACAGAAAAAAAAAAAAAAAAAAAATCCATCCTACACCAAATAATTCTGTAAATTGAAACTACTCTATTGCCGTGTGTATCAGCCCTGATGTGTATGGCATGTTATTGCTCGAGACGACTTCTCTGTTTGGAGATGGAGAGGAGGCTCCTTCCTCTCTCTCTCAGTAAAGGATATCCTGATAAAAAGGTAGGGAAGATGAGGGGGGGCGGCGGCCACGAGGTGATACAACGCACAGAGAAATTTCATTTCCTGCCTTGTACGGAGAAAATAGTATCAGCTGGGAAAACCTGGCCAAGAGATGGGAGATTTGCCCTCTGAACATTGATAACCATTTGTTCATTTCCTGACAACAACAGGAGAAAAAAATGTGCGAGTCTCCTCTGAAATGGAATAGGTTGAGTTTTCCCTCTCTTTCTCGTTTTGTTCTGCAGAGGACGGGAGTCTATTTCATCGCCAACATGCAGCAGTGGTCCTAATCACAGAATCAGTTATTATTGGAGGGAGCGTTCGCTGCTTCGGTTGCATAGCTGAGAGACGAAAAAGAAGGGGTCTGCGGTCAAATTCTCCCACTTTTGTGTCGCTTAGCTTCTCTCCACCAGGTCGGATTTGCATTTTAATGGAAGGCTTTTATAGACTTCTCTGTGGCGTTCGTGGCACCACAAGTGGCATCATTAAGTGAACTAAGCCGGATTAGAGGCGATGCTGAGGTCAGATACCCATACGCCATAGCAGAGCCGAAGCTTTCTCCTCCAGGATTAGACAGACCGAGAGGCGACGGCCAAGGGGAGAAGGCGGGGAAGGAGGGGGGGGGTTGAGGGGTTTGGAAGAGAGGTGGTTTTTTGCAGGGACAGAGAGGAAGACAAGAGAACAACTACAGAGTGAGAAAAGAAAAACGAGAGCAGTGGAAAGAGAGAGAGTGGGAGAGAGACATAAGAGAAAAGCAGAGAGACAGGCCGCAACAAGGTGATGAATTGCTTGTAAAGTGGCTCCTCTTCAACTCGAGGGCCTCTCAGCTCCCTTTTTTGGCTCCAGTTTCAGTTTCCCACAAAGTGATATAAAGCACAAATGTGGAAACAGTGTTTGTACACAACTGCAGGCTCACAGAGAGGTGACTGGACCATTCACATAGTGTCAGGTGAGCCGTCAGTCAGAGCAACACTGCATTGGCAGTCATTTGTGGTCATGCTGTTGTCTTGTGCCGCAACAAATACCCTTCCTGAATCCTAAGAAGATGTCGACAGTCCTTTTCAAATACCCACAAACCTTTTGGTCAAATAGATGTTTCTCGAAGGAAAACATCAGTGCTGGAGAAGCTGAGTGTGACTCCACAGTAAAAGTTGAGATGACTTTTGTTGTTCACTGGGGTATAAATATCAAAAATAAATCCTGTTGACAGTGATATTAGTTAAGTAATCATTTCACAGATTGATGAGACAAGCTACTGTTCATCCCTGAATGTCCAGAGATCCCAGTTAAGGTCATTAAGATACTAATGGGACTAAAACTGTAGTTTCTCCTGACTTTGATTTTAATGTGGGACAATTGGTCACAGAGGTGTGAGTGACGCAATATGTTGCCCACACGATATTTTCCAAAGACTGCGACCAAGGTTTTATTACATTTAATGTGCGACATGCAATAAACCTGCAGGATCAATTACACCTTAAACACAGTTTCTAGAGAAAACATCCTCCCATTCACTTTCACTGTCCTTTAGAGCAGCAAGCACACACTAAATCTACAAACCTTTTGTTTAGCATAACTGAAAGTCCCTCAGCTGTTCTGCGGTGTTGTTTTCCAATTAACCTTTCTGGGGTCCAACCTTTACATGGAAAGACATGGATCAATGCCCACAATGATAAACATCTGCAGGGCACCTATAACTGACAGGAAAAGTGGCTTTGTAAATATTAACTAATGAGTATTTGCCGTCAGTCCACAGGTCTGATGCGTGCCAGGTGCAGATATGAAGGGGAAGTTGGTGAACCGTATGAAAGCACCGGGAGCGTCAAGGTGGCAGGTTAGAGTGACGCTGAACCGCTGGAAATAGAAAGTGGACGCATCCAAGTTTATGTCTACTCAGTGTCACCTCGTAATGTCATTTAAATACACCCCACCAGTAAGGTAGCCACAATCTGAGCAACCACATGCGGTGGGGACAAAGTGAGAACAGCAGCGGCGCAATGGAGGATTCGTGAAATCAGTCAAAACGTTGACCATGTATTTCTCCAACAATCTCAAAATGAAAGCTGAGACTGAGAGTTGGGATGTGTGCAAAAAAATCAAAGTATGCAAACAAATCTAATATGCAAACTAGTATGTTGCAGAAGTCACACCCAGCCCACTTTTAGGCCAATTTCTGTACCTGTGGTGTTCCATTTTCAGTGTATTTTCCCATAAAGAGTTTCTGCTGAGAAATCAGGGCTGGTTCAAAACTGTGCTAGGCTACTTAATGTCTGACACTAAACAGATAAGACATAGTTATAGTAGTATTATCTTATTATCAATAGTATACATCATAATATTGCTAGCTCTGCTAAAGTACCAGGACATACCACAAAATGTACTACCTTCACCATCTAATAAAACAAGCAGAGTGCAAGCACATTCACCAGCAATTAGACCCATCCCCTGGGATGGACAGGGAGGTACTCAGAGAAACACCTCAGCAACAAAGAAAGGGTGTAATCCAACAAGCAAAGCAGTGTTCTCCCACCAAAGGTAGCATGTGATGTGCTTTTGTTGATCGAAAAAAATACACCAGTAAACAAAATAGCTACATGTCATCTCTGTATGTACAAGAGTGTGTGTGTGTGTGTGTGTGTGTGTGTGTGTATGATCCTAACACAGCGTGCTGTGCAGAGATGAGCGGCCCGTCACTCAGCAGGCATCAGGCCGTGGAGGTCACACCCCGACAGTTGCGGGAAGAAGAGATTATGCCTGTCTGTGTGTGTGTGTGTTTTTTAAAAAGCAGAGATTATGCATTGTGATATCAAACTGGGTTAACGTAGCGGACTGTGTTTGCATACAGGGGTGCCACGGCCTCGCGGGTTTTAGCTTTAATCCCCACACACACTGAATCCTCACCGGCTGATTTGGCACTTTTTCAGAGTATTAGGCCACCAGGCGAGGAAGCTTTGTTTACCCGACAGACAAGTCATCATGTTTGATAAAATCCCTACTAGCCTCCATTTTCCCCTCTCCTTTTATCCTGCAGCACTTGTATGGGAATTATTCTTTTGCTTTGGTTTGCTTAAGTGACACTGAACCCTGGTCTCAAAAGAGATGTGGTCCTTGACATAGTATTCAGATGAACCATCAACGAAAAGATAAATATAACAAAAACTGTATGTATTCCAACTTGGGGCTCCACTTGTATACGGAATCTTGTTGCAGCATCCAGTTAAGTGTAGTTTTCTTCATTTTTAATGTAATGGAATTGCAAATCTGCATTGGTATTTTGGTGCTTTCGTCATGGCAACAGGATGACTCCAGAAAGTTATAGTTTGTCAAAGCTCATTAACATGTCATGTACCTCTGTGAAACAATCAGGATTTAGCGAATTTTAAGATTTTAAGATCTGATCTAAGATCGGTTTTCACACTTGGAGGAGTCAATACTCAACACTGGCCCCCAACTAGCTTGATCGTAACCATAATAGGAGGCCGGTGCAGCAGACCATATGTCAAGATATTATGGCTGTATCTGTAATGTGTGTATACTGTAAATTTAGACTTTTAAAGTTGATATTTTGGTGTGTAATGAAGAACAAATGCAGGTCTATCAAGCTCACTTAGCATCTTGATACTGTTAAATACAAGTTCTATTTGTCGACTAAACGCTGTGCAAAGTTTGCACATTTTGTAAACACCTTTATATCTAGGCTCATTACCTTTGTTATTCACATCTGTTATGCTGTAGGGATGAACATATGCAAGATGCCTGTTTCTTAACAGCAGTAAACTAAAAATCACAAAAAATAACTTGTGAGGAAATTAACTAAAGGGAATAAATAATAGATTAAAATCAATAGAAAAAAGCATCACTTCACAGTTGCTTTGATTAATGGTCCCTCCTGCAATGATAAATTAAAGTTGAAAACTTTCTGTACACATTATTAACCCCCCATTTTCTAACTCATTTAAAAAGCTGCAGGCTTATTTCCCATTATGTTGATAATACGGGTATGGTTTGCCAAAACTCTTTGTGCTAATTGTGTGTTGGTTCAAAAAGCCATTTTCTGTTAGAGTGCACAAATCCATTACGGCCTCCTCCTTAGCCTGGATAATGGGGATTGAATTAATGCGGGGTCTAAAACATGTGGCCCGGGACTCTTAAAGATATGATTGATCATCTTATTGCTGGGTATTCAACCGGTTTGGTTGTGTTAATCGATACCATTACCTCCTCAGATTAAACAGCGGCCTGTTAACGAGCCCAGACCCAAAGAAAGAAAGATGTGAGAATGGCCTCAAATGCTTAAACCGGTTACCATCCACTTCAACTGTTAAACTCACTGAAAACAGCCACCTCACTTCCATAGTAACATACATCAAGCAGATGTCAGATGACATTCAGTTGATTCACACCAATAAGACATATACTAACATACTTTTTTCAACATATTTTTATCATATCATATCATCTTTTAGTATAAGTGACATCCATGCAAGTTTGCCCTCATACGTAGCCTCTCTATGTATTGGCATGCAGAGTCAGTGATGTGAGTGAGTCCGCCATCCCTGCATCTGATTGACATGGTAAGAACATGCACAAAGGATTCACAGAGAATGACGCATGTATATGCTGGAGGCCAGTTTGTGCATACCTCACGTAATGATGAAAAGGAAACAAATCAGTGCTGCTCCGAGTGTGGCTGAAGACGACTACAAATTCACAATCATGTGGTATCCATTCAAAATCAGTGTATCTATGTGCAGAAAGTGCATCAGGCAGGTTACACTGCAGGTACGTGACGACTCATCTACCACTGAGCAATTTTGATCATGTGCTGTGAGGACGTGACCCACTTCATGTTTCACTGTCAATTTAGCCAAATAATCTGCAACAAATTATTGACGACACTGAGCCAAAAAACAACACACAAGCAAATCATTACACTGACAATGACACAGTGCTGGAGCTTTTGCAGTGTAGAAGAATGTGTATCGGGGTTAGACAGCAGGGCAGGTCAAAGCAGGGGGGGTGAGAGGTGTCAGCTAATCTGCTGCACAATGATATAGATAAACAGCGATGCCTCCCAGAGAGCGGATGTTGTACCCAGATGGACACAGAGCAGTCGGTGGCAGCAGGTCAGAGAGAGAGGGAGATCAGATAGACGGAGAGGGGGACAGAATGAATGGGAACACTGCAAAAAATGACTCACTCTTAGGTTGTTGTTTTTTTTTTTTTTTAAACGTTTCAGGTTCCTAATTCAGTGCTGTTCCCAATGCCATTTCACTCATTAAAGGGTAATCATTATGCATTAGGTATAAAGAAAAAAGCAATCGATCAAAGACATTTTACAAAACAAATTCATTTGCGTCGGTGTGGATTGCCTCAGAGATCAGGCTGCGAATGAGCTACAATGGCTGTAGTGTAATCCCTCGGGGGAACCACACCAGTCCACTATAAGTGCTTGTTTTTGCCACTGACAGGCTCAGATTGTTATTAAAAGTGTCTGTGCAGGTCTTTCTCTGTAGAGATCCTTTCTGTAATGGTGTCAGTCTTTTTGTGGTTAACCAGAAACGTCCGTTATATCGCTCTCTGCCGAGCCGCCAGACTCTGTTGAGTTTACCTTGCAGATCATGGGAGTTGCTGACAAAAATTGCTTTTTTGTCAATGGAGTTTGGTGGCTTTAAAGAGTGATACAACAGCTGTTTCTGGTTAAACAAAAAGGATCCTAGCGGTCTGTCTGTGGAGGAATCCCTTCTGTAATGCTGTCAGTGGCAAAACAAGCACTTTTGGCATACTTTGAATGGAGCGGTTGCCCAGAGGATTACATTACAGCCAGTATAGCTCATTCACAGCCTATTCACAGATGACAGCTGAGGGCCAATTCCAAAACTTTTTGGATTTTTTTAAAAAATATTTAAAAAATAGGGCCCAGGATTAAAAATATCAGTGTCATCCTTTAAGGCTAATATTCTCTCAAAGCTAAGATTACACCTTCTGTCACAAACAGGATCTTTGCTCCTTCTTTTTCTGTGTATTTACAGAAGAAAATCTACATGTTGGAAGTTGGTTTTCCATCAGCTGGTTCCAGAAACTCTGAAAGCTTCATTTACTCTGTAAGAACAGCACCTTTCTCCTGTTTTTGGCTACAAGGCGAGCTGGAACGTCTCTCCAAAAATCCTCCTGGCACACAAACTAAGTCGAGATTCCCAGTCTCTCATGTGTCTACTATGATTATATTAACATGTCCAAATGAAAAACGGTAATGAAAAGAAGAACATTGAGAAAGCTAAGATTCAAGACTTAGGAGTAAATGCCTCGAAACGAAGGATACTTTTTGCAGAGAGCAGCCATGCAGGAGGAAGAGGAGGAAGAGGAGGAAGGGAGCGCAGCGGGAAAGCAGAGACATCAGATCGCCTGTCCTGGACTCCTTGGATGTGTCATCTCACACTAATAACCCTCTTCTGATCTGAATCTCTTGCCTGTGTTGTCCCTTTCTCTCCCTCTATTCCCTCTTTCCTAGCTCAGCACCTCACCTCCTTTCATTCCGCTCCCCCTCTCCTCTTTGGTTGTATCATTCTCCCTCTCCGTCCCATCTCCTTCTCATTAGACCTTATCTGAGCTTCCACATTCACTGTTGGTTTTTATCTGTCTAATTATGTTGCTGCTCACCTATGGAGGGAGTAAGGGAAGCCCTGTGGCATGCTGGGAAGACGATTCTTCTGGTGCTCTCTCGTGTCCTGCCCTCTTGACTTTAGCACACACACGTAGGCTCTCTGTGTCTCCCATATACACACACATGAAGACAAGCAGGATTTCCCTACCCTCTTTTCAATTCAGTCACCTCCTCAGCATCGTGGGGACCCTTTGAGCGAGGCCCCCGGCCCCTAAGTCCCCCGAACAGCTAGGCTCAGTGATAAAACTCCCCAGACGCTCTTCCATTATGAAGCAATGATAGGAGGTGCTGCCTGGAGTAATGCATACAAATACACACACTCACCACCATCGAACACACGCAGACATACAAATACACATTCATAAAAACACATACACAAATGCTGCAAGCACATAGAGGAATTTAAACACACACACACACACACACACACTCCCTCCCAGTTTCCTTATCAACCGTTTTCAGTAACCACTGCGTGAGCTGCATGTGCTCCCTTTCAACATAATCCTGCAAGAACCGAGCTGTCATTGATAGAATATTTTTTAATACTGGCTGCCCATGAACTATCAGAAAATGGGAGTATGCTGATTTTTGTATACGTTTCTCTCTCTTATATACCATATATTTTACAGAAAACTTATTATTAATATTAACATTATTGATAAACTGGATGGCAGTAGCGCAAAAGTAAATTCAAAAATAATACAGTGCATCAAGGAATTACAAAATCATTGATTAATTTGCTGATCATGTTCCCGGTTAAAGCAGCTGGTCTATACTTCAAATTTCAAAACTTCAGTATTCAAATAGCTTTGTTTGTCTGAAACTCAGATATTCAGTTTAGTACAATGATCAGGAAAAGCTGTAAATTCCTACAGTTAAGAAGGTGGCACCACCAGACTTTGTCTTTTGTGCTTTAAAAAGGTGTGATTAATAGATGATCATTGAAATGATTCATAGATTATATAAATGGTTAATGATTAATTCTATGACCAACACATTTATCGACTCTTGTTTTTACCTCAAAGATTGTTTCATGTAAAAAGTATATTTGAAGCCCTAATAAAGCAATAGTCTCCTAATTAAACAATCCTATGAAAGTCAGTCATTTGCTACAAGTATTTGGCTTTAATGTTGTTCTTTTTAAAACAATGTTTAATAAATTAAATAATGGCACGTGTCCTGTTTTATGCAGTATAAGGTGGATCAAATGTATTTGGGTTTAAATGTTGAAACAAAAGGGTGTTTTACGGGCCGTAGGGAGCAAAAAGATCAGGCACCCGCTGAGTAAAGGTTACAAGATAAAACTTTCTGGAGGTTTCTGTAGCACTCGTCACAGTGGGGCATCTCACAAAGCGGCAGGAGTCGAACCTGTCAGGGTCAAACTGCAGCAACCGCTGCTGATGGCAGCTACAGGGGGAGGATCGAGTGTGTGTGTGTGTGAGGAGTAGGATCTACAAGAGCGATAACCCCAACACTGATGGCCCTTCCCTATCGGCTCACTTGATCCCAACACACACACATGCAAACACACACACACCGCAGTGCGTACAATATGTGATTTTAATGAACCTAATCTCCAGGATCACCAGGTCTCTGAGCCGGGAAATTAACGAAAGCAGGTTAAACACACACACACACACACGGTAGGTTCAGTGAAACCCCTTACAAATGATGTGTGTGTGTGTGTGTGTGTGTGTGTGTGTGTGTGTGTGTGTGTGTGTATAGGGGTGAAATTGGTTTTCCTCAGGATTAAAGGATTAAAAAGGCTGTTAGTTCCTCAAAGTACTCCAAATACCCCCCTCAGTATTCATTACAGCAGATACAAAAGGCAGAGGGGAGCTCATAATGGCCCAAACCTTCTAATCATTTCAAGCAGGGACGCTCCTGATCTCGCACACCACCACACACACACATATCCAGTCTCTTTCATTATCATTATCCACACTATTAGCATGAGATAAGCACTGTCTGGAAATCACAACAGGGGAATTTTTCATGTTGGAAAAGATTATTGTGGAAACTGTGGCAGAAATTTGTACAGATTGCAAATAGGTCCAGGACTTGCTACTTTGAGAGTCAACTCCAGTCTTTTCCTAATGGTTCCCTGATGCCAACAGATCGGGGTGTGAGGTCTGCCAGCCAGCCATAAATATTGTTGAAGTGGATAATAAATCAATATCTGTGTGCAATCACAGCCAGAGTGGCCCTTCACACACACCCCATGGAAAAACTGTCCCTTCAAGCGAGGAGGAGGGGGGATTAATTGAAAGTGATTGAGAGCATTTCTCACCGTGCCCTTTTTTCACCCAGCGGGTAGCCACTTGTTCGCTGACAGCAATAGAGGGATTGGTTTACATTGTCTGCTGCTGGCTGGCCAGTGTGTGTGTGTGTGAGCACACATGAAAGTGTGGGAGGCCTAACAAGGCTGAAATTGATGCCGTTTTGGGTAGAGAGTCATTTTTGATGGTTGCTGACATTCAGGCTCCAGAAAATATTGCATTGGACGCAGAAAAGGTCAGAACCAATGATGAGCAACTGGAAGCTAAAAAGAAAAGAAAAGAAAACCGGAGAGTGGAAGAGAAGGGACGAGGAGACAAAAGAAGAGAGGAGAGGACGAGAGAAAAGAAAAAGCAAACAACAAAGTCACGTTGAAAAGAAAAAGACATGTGTTTGTGTTCAAGTGACGAATCATCAGACTTAAACATGGGAGACCTCTGTTCGTTTGCCTTTTGCCACCAAGAGTCAGCGCTGCTTTCTTTTAACCGTGACCACCGTCATTCCCTCACTTTAACCACGTGTTTACGACTGTAACCATGATGACGAAGGTCCCCTACCTTTAACAAAGAAGTTTAAACCAAATCATCTTTCACTAAACCTAAAAGTTGCCTTTGTGCTTAAACCTGTCTGTGAACCAGACACATAAACCACAGAAACATTAACTTTGCATTCAGACACAAAAGTAATGTACTGTAATGTAAAATTTGCATAATGTAGCTGAGATGGAGCTCATTTAAACTATTTTACACAGTGTTGGGATGTTTAAGAATACATCTATTAAACAACAACAAAAAGCACATTTTATAGTGATATTGTGCATTATTTTTTGATTCTAAATGTATGTAATGATGTAAAGTGTCTTTCGTTGTCAAATAGATTTAGTGGGGTGAAAAGATATTTGGAGGAGAGGTTGGAAGTTGTATAAAATAGACCTGAGAAGTGCAGTAAACATGAGTAAACACACTTAGCTGAGTGACATCAGCGTTTTCCCTCCACATACCTTCAAAATTAAGATCCCGTCTCGTTTTCACAAAGCAGAATAATGACAGTCATACAAGTCAGCTTCTGCCTTATTTGGCAGCCAGAAAATAGGAGACTCGCCAGTGGCTAAAAATTTAACATGACCCACTAGCAGGTTATCACTTAACACTACATTCCACAACTCAATGCTTTCACTGTCCAGTGGCGGAAAAACCTCCAGTCTTTAGTTTGTGTTTTCAGAGGCACTACTCAAGCATAAAACACCCCATCAGCTACTGCAGCAGACAGGAAACTATTACATGCACATCATTTTTCTTCACTGTTGGCACACTGTAGTAATCACCCCCTCCCTCCCTCCTGAATCACATGTGCCTCCTCCTGTATCTTCTTCCTCCGGTACGAGCGCTGAGAAAAACTCCTGCCTAAATGAATGCTGCGGCCACAGCTCCCCAGCTCGTATTTCTTTACCCCGCTCTTCTTTATTTCCTGTCATCATTTCAGGGGGAGACAAATGTTTGTCACGTCTATTGTCTGGGCGCACAACAGCTGCTTGGGATTTTGGTTATCTAGGAATTTCTTTCCACTGTTGCACGTATTTTTACATTGCTCTGGATGCAAGTGTCAGCCAAGCCTATAAACTGCATTTGTACATGTCAGCATTTCTCCAAGGCGGGTCGCCTGGCTTGTTTCATCGCTCTTTTTGCAAATTGGAGTTTTACTTTTATAAACAGTACTAGCTAGAGGGGAAGTGCTTTATAGGCCAAAATGAAGTAAGAAAAAGAAAAAAAGAGCTGTGAGAGACTTTACTCAAAGGACCATCACTATTTTCAGCAAAAGGTTGGGGGTTGCAGTTACTTAAAGGGGTGCTCCGCTGATGGGTCTAAGGAAAGATGTTAGAGCTGCATTATGGGAAACGTAGGAGCCAGCAGTTTTGCAGCTCAACCCTGACTGGAGACTACTAATCAGGACCTGTCACCCTCTGCTCCTCCATCTTTGACCATTCTTTCTTAAATCTGTCTCTTGTGAGTACTGTTAGGGATTGTTCTTGTATAGTTTCTATTTTTATTACCCCATCTGCTCTTATTTTTGCTTTATATACCTTTTTTTTTTTAAACTTTCTGCTGTCTGTACTTATTCCTGTCCTTGTGCAGCTGTAACAACTGAATTTATTCTCGAGACACCAATAAAGGCTTCTCTTAACTTTATATAAGAATAAAATAAATAAATAAATATTTCAGTCCTTTGGAGGTTTAACTCCAACGAAGAATGGGCCTTGGGATACAGATACAAAATGTATTTGCCCATGTAGGAATGTCTGGCTCAAAATCTGCTGTCTGCTGTGGCCTCCAACACACTGTTTCCTTCAACAAGACCGTCTGTCAGCAGCAAGTTTGTTTGAGCTAACAAGCTACGGCTAATAATAGGAAACACGGGGAAAGACCTGCCTGACTTATAAAAAGATATTCAAAGAATATAAGTGGGATGCTGTTATTTGCAGAATATATAGAAAGTGTTTATTCACAAAATGTTTAACGTTGTGTCGAAATACGTTTCTTGCTGCTTTAACATATTAAGGCTCTGCTCATGAGCTCATTTCTTATACGTCACTGTCAGATCTCCATCTATCCATTTGATTCTTCTTCACCTATCCACCGTTCCCCTTCCCTTTGTACCATGTAGCTTTCCCTTTGTACCTTTGTAGACATGTTTCTTCACACCATCGTGTCTTTTTCTGTCCCTCTACCTTTTCCCTCCTCCTTGTTTCTGCCAAACTTGGCTTCATTAAAACGCTAATGACTCCCATTACTGGACCCACCAATCGATTCTGCTGGCGTTCACTGGAGCCTCTGCTAATCAGGTGTGATTACTGTTAGTTTTATTCACTGAACCTCTGTATGTTTGCATGTGTGGGTCCTGCCATTACTCAGATCTTTATTGATTTTCTGTTTGGCCAGTGGAGGCCCAGGTGGACTCTCTCCAAGGATTTCTGTCTCTCAAACAGACTATTTCAGAACTACAGCTCAGTAAGTCTCAGTGGCAACTAAAAATAACTAATCATGTGAAAACCTAAAATACTTTAACTGTACCAGTGAAAGGAAAAAAACTTTAAAAAAAAAAATTCCCTTCCCTCAAATTCTTTTTCTCCCGTTCCCGATCATCCAGCCCGTCTATGTTTTGCATTATCCCCACCACTCTTGTGGTTTTAAAGGGTCAGAGGAGGCATGGTAGCCTGGACCTCCATGGCTGAAGCATCCCAGAGGTTATAAGGATGTCGACACAGCAAATCACAGTTTGATGGCATTCCCATATGCTCCCAGCTGACCAGGACCGTCCATTCCAGAGTATACTCGAGCTTGGCCTGATGGCATTCCCTAATAATTCCTTTGGTTTTTTTTCCACCTTGCTTAAGATGACCACATGGTTATGGTTTGCCACATAAAACCTCTTTAAATAATTGATTCTGGAATATACATGATTATATAACAACTACAACACGTCCTTACATGCCATTTCATGTCTTTATAAGGTGTAGGGGTTTGCAGGCCTTTGTTTCAAAGATGGATGCAAGTAAGTGGGATTCATGTAATCTGCAGGGGCTCTGTTTCAAACACGGTTTGAAACTGCAACCAGATTAAAATGCTCACTTACCAAATGTTTCTCTTTACGGTGCGAATCATATATCACATATGATTAAACTGGAATTTAATGCCACTTAGTTTAAAGTCAGTCAGTAATTTCAAGGTAAAGTTAGTGTAAAAGTAGTTATGTTTATAGCTGGTGATTTACTGTAAATTTACACTGAAATGTTTTACAATGTTGACACGACTGATTCAATTATTATTATTCATTATTTCTGAACTATAATGTTCATTTCTATCTTCTTCAATTTTCAACCACATGAACAGCTACTGTCATACCTACTTCTATTAGGTTTTTATTGGGATTATTTAATGGTGCATTTAAAATAAATAGCAAAGTGAATAAGCATGGAGTTTCCTGGGTTTGAGCAGAAGTACCTACTTTCTTTGTTTGATGTTATCTGTGCGTCTCTTCCAGACGGGCCTCTGAGGATTCCCCTCTGAGGGCTGCGCATGATATTGTTCTCTGCGGTTTGCATCTGCTGGTTTGATAATCCAGTGATTTCGCCGTCAGAGGGGGATTCTGGGAGCGCAAACACGCAACAACACATGAACTCCTGGACTGTGACGGCAGCCATTGTTCTTCCCAAACAATGTCTTCACTTTGATGTCTGTGATGCTTGGCCGGCCGAGGGAAGTTTTTTCAATCCATGCTTTAGCACCCAATTCCCCTACTCTTGCCCCCGTTTCTCCCTCCTGTCTCAGTCCTCCCTGATGAGAGAGCAATAAGCTAAAACAACTTTTAGTCTCCACACATACAGTATATTATTTTTAATATTATACTAAATTGATTTGTGGACTTTCTCAAATAAAATAGCAATATTTTATTACATAAACACTCCACACACATGAAGCACCAAGTTCACTCTTCTGGTTAATGTGAGAAGTTTAATGTAAGTTAAACAGCTGCTAAAGAGCTACATGAATGAATCAAAGACTTTATTATTATTGGCGTCTTAAAAATCTGAAAGTTTTTGGACAATGCACTAAAGGATACTAATAAAGAATACTATACACCTAGACAAAAATTATACAGTTTATATGAAACGATTTTTGGAGGAAAACGCTGCATTTAAAAACAATACAACAGCTAAAAAATGAGGACTATATAATAATAAGTCAATTCCAGAGTTCACACACTTGTGTGATGTGATCTGTTCCACTCGTATCAGTGTATGACATGGCATGTTGTGTGCCGTTTCTCACATGGATAGTGTCAGTTTTTGTTTCACTAAACTGCCATTAAAAGCCCCTTCAAAGGGGTTGTGTCATTGTCTTGCTGTGGGGGCAACATGCTGGTTTCAGTCCTGATTGACAGGTTCAATCCTCCAATGTGCTTTGGCACAAAGGGTGACAAGCAGAAAGGAAATTGGCTTTTGTCCCTGCCTCTGAGCTACTTAACCTGCGCCTGATTTCTCATTTATTAAAACTAAAACTGCCCTGAAAAACACTGTGAAACTGACACAAACATAAATAGTTAAAATAGATACTGCAAGATGGTTCAATTCTTCGCTTTGTTTTTAATTTTTGGTTTTAATTGTTTTTGGCATTTTTTATTTAGATTTTGTTTAGAGTCACCAATAAGTAGAATATAATTCCTGTCCTTGAAGCATTAATTACCAAGGTTTCCCCAATATTTAAATACAATTAAATACATCTGCATTTTTGTTTTAAAACTCAGCCACAGTTAATAATAAAAAATATACAAGTAAAGTGTTTACGACATATCATTATTATTATTATTATTATTATTATTATTATTATTATTATTATTATTATTATTATCATCATCACCGTCATTCATTTTGTGTTTAGTGGCCTTTTAATTCATCCATTCTACTCTTTTTAAATCCTATCTATGTCTTTTTATTATAGTCTTAGGTTTTTTTACTTTTACTTTTTTTTTTTTTTAGGCTACTATGATGAAGAAAATGACAAAATACAAGGATAAAGCCTCCATATCAATAAAACTGCAACAAGATCAAACTTTGAGATAAAATCAAAATGTTGAGCCAGCCTGCAGGGCAGAGGTGGAGGCCTGAAGCTCCTCCGGTAGAGACTTTAGCCAGGAGTTTTGTGCCCCCTTCTGGCAGTTCTGGCAAAAACTGACCAGCTGATACAGTTGTGATGGACAGAAATGAGACAAGCTTGTAATATAGTGGTAATACTTGTTAGCCAGCCACACAAGGCCAACCAGCACCAGTGCACACACATTCATCTGTTGTTGTACAATTTACTTTAGTCCGACACTGATAATAACATCCAAAGCGGCTTACAAAGCAGACCCCAAAAATATATTCAGCACTATACAGTGTACATGGGCAATGATACTCCATATTCATTCTAATGCTTCATACCAATCTGTCAAGCTCAACATGTGCAGAAATGCATATACACAAATAGGATTGTTTCACACAATACCAAGTGCAATACAGTCAGGTAAAACATCAAGCTGTAGCAACATAATCAGACCAAATCAGCCACTGCCCCCTCTGTGTACTCTGAGAACCAACAAGACTCACCAGCTACACCTCCACCTCTCTCATTCACTTCCTCCCTTTCCATCTTGACTCCATAACTTGTCACATTCCCCATTAATTTCCATGACAGATGCTGACTTTGCCTCTCTACTTTCTGTGCCCCCCTCCCATCTCCCCTTATTTCTCCCATTTTTTTCTTCCCCTCTTATCCCCGTCTTACTTTCTCCATCTCGTAGTCTGTCCCTCTACGTGTTTCACTCTGCCCATTTTCCTGCCCTCCTTCTCCACTTTTATTATTTTGTCATTTCTTTCATTTCCTTTCCCTGTATTCTCCGCCTTGTCTTGACCCTCATATCTCGTCACACTGACCATTAATTTCCATAAAAAAAAGATGCTGACTTTGCAGTCGTTCTGTGTTGGCGCACGGGGTGGGTGTGCATGCTGTGTGTGAGAGTGAGAGTCCATGGGAATTATCACTGTTAATGTGGATTTTAACTGGTGGCAGCAAGGAGGAGACTCACAGGTTAAACTTTTATTGTGACTGATGGCTTCCTATTAAAGGGGCAATATTATCATGATGGAAAAAGACAAACAGAGAGGTTGGGAGGAAAAGAAAGAGGTAAAAAAAGAGAATGAAGGAAATAGAGAGAGGGAAATAAGGAAGAAAAGGGGAGAGAGAGAGGAGGAGGAGCAAGAGGAGAACAGACAGAAGCAGGATGATGAAAGAATGAAGAAAAAATAGGAGGGATGGGGAAGACAAGAAATGTGGGCTGGAGATGGAGAAGAGATAAAGGGGGAAAATGAGAAAAAAAGAGAGGGGCAGGGTGAGAATATTAAAGAGCAAGATGAAGAGCAAAGGAGAAAAGAGTGGAGCAGAGAAATGAGCTGGAGATGGTGACACCAAAGAAGAGAGACAGAATGAGCCACAGACAGGTTGTTGTCCTTGCCGGAGCCCAAATAGAAACAGAAGGAGCAGAGGACAGAGACAGAAAACAGTGCTGAAATCATTTGACACGCCGCAGGTTTGAAACTTGCATTTAAGCTGCCACCTACTTCACTGTAGGGATTGGACTAAGAATTATTTTCTCTGACTCACTGATTAATCTGAGAACTCACACATGAGCTTCATCTTTTGTCCATTTTTACCAAATCTCCACCCCGGCTGGCTGGGTTCAGTGTGGTTTTCTCACGGCCGGACGGCAGCCCAGCGACGGTCGGGTCATACTGTTTTTGTTGTCGCCGCGTGCAAGCAGGAGGGTAAACAAATCCAGTTTTAATAAGGGCTTGTAGCTCATAATCCTCGGCCGCCAGCAGGTGAGGGCCAACATATGGGGCGAGACCACGACGAAGGGACAGCACCAACACACACACAAAATCATATGCGCACACACACACACACACACAGAGCAGCTGTCACTTGTTTTTCGACACAGGACCGATCCAACATGAACACCGTGGGTCTTGGGGAGCCGCGCCAAGAGAGGAAGGAAGGGAAAGGTGGGAGAGGGAGGAGGGGAGGGAGAGATATATATTAATGTAAATGACAGACAGGAAGGAAGGAAGGAAGGATTTTCCCTTTCCAATTTAAGCCCATTTGTTTGCTGCTACCATTACATTTCCTAATACAAGCTGGTATTTTACACAAAGCACTCCCTGGCTATTATAATTGAACATGAGGCGAAGTAATAGCACTATATTTCACTGTGTGGAAGTTTTAGCTCGACTAATTTACCACTTTGCTGTTTTGTAAACATAATACGTTTGACTAGTGGGACTTGTTCATGGTTACTTTGCCCTTGTGTGCTTTACAGCGATAAAAAGCTTTCAGCAAAGGGAAAAAAAGAAAAAAAAAAAAAAAAAAAAATCAATTTCCCCCCTGACTGATTTGGTTACACAAGGCACAAACACAGCCCAGCTCGCTGTTGTCTTGTTTTTCGCTGACAAACACACTTTTTTCTTGGCTTTTTCTTTACAGTTCAGACAGGTTTTCATGAATCAAAAAGGTTGGTATCGCAGACCATAGAGGTTATGTAATATTTTAATAGAGGGTTAAGCATGAAAATGACAGCAAAACTGAGGTGTTAATGATCTTTTGCACACACAGTAGTGTGTGCTTCTCCTCTTTACCTCTATAACAGAAAATGGCTACAGGAGCCACTCAGTCTGGCTCACATCTCTGCTCTCTCCTTTCCTTTTCTTTGCTCTCTCATACCGTCTGTCATCACTCTTGTTTTCACCTCCCCCTTTTATTTCTGTATTTCCCTCAATTTTTTTTCCATATTCTTAATTTCTTCTCTATTTGCTTAACTCTCTTTCTCCGTCTGCCTTCTCTTTGTCTGCCTCTCCTCCCTTTCCATCTTCTCCATCGCAACCCATTTCTGCTTCTTATGAAGTGTGAAAAATGATCGTCTGCAGGATGAAGTGGACAGAATTCGTCGGCGTAATGGCCTGACAAAATGAATCGCGGCCTTCCTCGCCATCCATCACTGCCCCGAGGCGACCGCAGTTAAGATCTGTGAAGGTGCTGGCTTATTGATTACTGGTTGTAACTACAAAGTGTCTGATTCAGTGTTTGTGGCGTGGCGGGGTGGAGGGGGGAGTTGGGTAAGGTGGTTGGCGGTGGGTGGAATGCAGGCAGCTGTAGCACTTTCAAAAACCCTCTTCTCATAGATTTTAAATGGTGAATTATTGATTTCTGTCCGGTCCAAGGCCTGGCCGAGCAGGCCGCAGCCATTTGTCGGAGGTATAATACCGGACACCCGGTTCTGCTGGCCACAATCAGTCATTGTGACACGGGGAAAAATGAGAGAGGAAGGAAGAAGGGGGAAAAGAGAGGTAGGGGAAGAGGAAGAGAAATAAATCAGCGGTTCGCCCCTTTACATTAATTCAATTCTAGTTGAATCTCCTATATGTGGATTGCCTCACACATGCTGGTCAAAACACAAGGTGAATTAACTTACTTTTCTACATATTGTTTAAAACACTGACTCATGCTTTTCAGTGGTTGGAATAACAACAACGCCCACAGAAATGGAGCACACAATAACATCAACACCCACCAAACTTTCCTCATTAGCGTGTATTTGGTTAAAGTACTAAGACGGTGGTGGGGTGGGGGGGTATGAGGTGAGGGTAATGACCTACTAAGAGAGCAGACCATGAAAAGGTGATTATTGCACTTAATTGCTGTCCACAGAGGCAGCAAAGATGCAGGCAGGTAGCATTAATCCACATTAAGGACAGAGGAGACAACACGCACACAACGCTTTTCTGCTGATTCACACTCATTTAAGGCTGCGTGTTGTTACGCTGATAAGCTTGAATTAATAGTATCTTTTAATGCAGAGCTACAGGAGGGAGGTCTGCAATTACCTCATTGTAGTCTGAGCCTCACACACGCAGAGAGATATTATGATTACCGCTGCATGAAAAAGACAAATCTGGATGAGGAAACAGCAGCAAGCATTTTCAGCATTTTTGGACTTTTTCCTCACCACATAGCTGAGTGATGATTTCGATTTTTTCCTCGGAACCATTTAGACACACTCAACACAAATAACACAGTATATGTAGTATAAATAAGCTGTCAACATCCACTGTGCGCTACCTGCCCAGCACCAATCAACAGGCAGACAAGGTTCACAGCCAGCTTCTGGACATGGTGGAGCGTTCAGCAGCTCAAGAGCCTCACATTTTTCACAGACCAAAACAGTCCAATATTCACTCTTCTCTTAGCTCCAACATCCATCAGCAGGCCAGAAACACGACTTTAAATTGTGTTGTGTGTTTGGACGTGTAATGAACTGATTATTGTTGTGTAGTCCCCAGGAGGCCAAACGATCATTTAATACAGGTTATACTATAACATTAATCCCCTGCTGGGTTCAGATTAAGGTTGATGACAGAGAACACAGCAGTAGCCCTAGGGGTCCTGAACACACCAGGATGGATGTGGTTATTTCATTTTTTTAAATATAATAATTGATGATAACAACCTGAAGGGTGCCTCTGCATTGTTTCCCCGTCTTTCTTGTCTGTCCATGTGCAAACGTCTAGTTTTGATACCTTTGTTAATTTGAGGTATTCCATTTTGTTATAAATCTATTTAAGAATATGCATCTTGTACATAATGCCAACTGAAAAAATAAACATAGCAGCTGGTATCATATCTCAGCAGACCGGCGTTAGGTTTTTGTTTTATGTGAGCTTACCAAAGCAAATGCTGAAATGCTAATTAAGCATTGAATCATAGTAGTCCGAAATATTTATTCTGGCATTGAGGCAACAGTATATTCTGGAAATGTGAATATATCTTGAAATATTAATATATTTCAATTTAATATCATATACTATATTGTTAAACAGATATATGATTTGCCTCATTTAAACAAAAACATTTGTGATATTGAGGAAATTCAGTTCATTCCAATTTTGCAATTCAATCCATCATAATTTAGATTAAAACCCTACAGAGTGCAATGCAATGTTTTGACCCTGAGAAAAAAAACTGAAATTAGGTCGAGAGCAGGTGGTGACCGCCACCCACGCACCCTCCCCATGTAACACACATATACACACACGCACACAAACACACACTTGCAGCACAGAGGAAGCTCAGTCCTGGTGGGAGGTCTGAGGTCTGGTCCTCCACATTCCACAGACAAGTGTCTAGCACCTGCTAGGCCTCAGTCAGCCTTTACTGGCCAACAGATTAGGACGGGCGGACACACTCCAAATCCGTTTACTTTACAGTCTGTGTATTTGCATGTGTGTGTGTGTGTGTGTGTGAGAGTGAGAGAGAGAGAGAGAGAGAGAGAGAATCCAAATCCATTTTCAGAGGGAAGTTATTCTGCGACAAACTGTGAAATATTTGGTCAGTGAATCAGTCTGCTTGAGTATTGTTATGATTGAACAAAAAAGAAGAGGAAAACTAAAAAAGAAGAAAAGGCAAACACTGATATATTGAATTAACAATTCAAATGCCTCAAGAAAAAAAGACTAATGAATCTAAACACACTGGCTGATGGAGCTCAATTCATTCATCTTTTTTGACACCGAGTCTTGACATCAAAACACTGTAGCATCACACACACACACACACACACACACCTTCAGCAGCCCATGTCTGACAGGTGCACATGTCAGTGGTTAGTTCAACCTGGATCAGAGCATTTGGTCTCACTCTGTAGCAGCCAGGCCCCTAGGGTGTGTGTGTGTGTGTGTGTGTGTGTGTGTGTAACCCAAGGGCCCGATGCTCAGTACCCAGACACTACCCATATTGTTTTCTTCAGTGGAGCTAGAAAAAGGGAAGCTGATTTACAGAGCTGTCTGGCACTGGAGCACACGGATGCATGACTGACTCGGCCTAATGGAGTTTTCAGCTTTGGATTTACACTTCTCCCTCTCTGCGAGGAGGGCAGCCGCACATAAGCACAATCTGGCTGCTCCACGTCTCTGTGGCGGCTATGTTCGCGCCCTGATCTCGTCCTGCAACTGTTACAGAGTAATGCTTGCTTCACTGCCAATGCCACCTCAGCTCCATCCTCCTCATGCCATGTCTGGACCGCATCAGAGTTTTATGGGTCTCCAGATTGTAGCCAACAGATTTGATATCTACAGTCTGGACATTTTTTCTTTTTTATTATTTTGCTGTAATAATTGCGGAGTCACACTTTTAGCTACACATTTTTTCCACTGAATCCATTTTTGTATAAAAGGGAGCTTTCAATGGTGTTAAAAATGCACAGTAAAGCATTTTAAAAGCTCAATTAGTGATTCTAATTGGACTAAACCTGGATTTCTCTGAATAAAAACCAAACATTAGAGCATGTTAATCCACTGTAAGCTTTCGATTTACAAACTTACAAGCTTTACAACTGTCAGTCCAAGATATTACAGCACTTATGGTGTATGTGCAAACTATGAAAACAAATTTACTGTCATGAGGACCAAGAAAAACAGAATAATTTCACATTAGAAAAGCTGAAACAAGTGATTTTTTTGGCATTTTTGCTTTAAAATGGCGTAAAAAATTCATAGTTTATAAAAAAAAATTCTAGATTAATTTTCTAGCGATCAACTACTTGATTAATCAGCTGTTTCTCTGGATTTTCCAGGAATAATGAAACACGAATAACAAACACCGTCTGTTATCAATATCTATCATGGACAAGCAACCAAGCAAGCGACTGTCAACAAAAACTGAGAAGAGTCACAGCTTCGTCCTGGACAAAAAAAATAAAATAAAAATGTGTTCAAAACTCAGTACAAAAGAAGAACAGGAGGTTTCACACTCATCGCTCCTCCAGCGTGGCGGGATGACACAATCGCCCTCTCCAGAATTAATCGTCATTACATTGTGACTCAGAGCCACAGCTGATAATGCTGGGAATCCAACATTAAAGTGTTAACTGGACCTAAATCGGTTTTGTCTGTGTCGGATTGCTGGACTGCCATCATGGACGGACTGTGTAACTGCGTGCAGCTGCCCCCCAAACTGGCTTCAACAAATTACCCATTTCACAGCTCACAAAGCATTTAGCCTCCAAACTATGTGAGCAAATTCATTCCTGGGCTTTTGGAAGGACACCCACTCACATGTGCCTGTAATATTTCTATCAGGGGTCCTAATGCCATGGACCCAGTTCTTTAACCACATTCTGCTGGCTGCCATTTAAAATAATTAATCAACATTATGTCAAGTCCTAAACATTGTCTTTGGATACTTACAGTCATCATCACTATATTGAATTTAAACAGTAAAATCCTCAGAAATTATAAATTGGTCAAATTGATTCAAAGACAACCTTTGTCAGGAAAACAGGCTTAACCTTAAAGACCTTAAAGACCTTAAAGTCTCCTAGTCAACAGGCTGACGTCCAATAGGAGTCCTAAGTCAGTGACTTTGAAAATAGAGCCTTGCTAATTTTGATTTTGCCATCCAATGCATGACTCTCACAAGAGTCCATACCAGTGTGGATTCAAACATCCCATACTCACAACAGTAACTGACAAACAACAAAACACAATGATTACCTTGTTTTCTTGTCATGTGCTAAACTTACAAACGTCCTGAAGGAGATTTTAGCAGAGCTGGGTCTCTGTAGCAATGTCTTGATCCTTTCAAAGCAGCGTATTCAGAGAAATGCTAAACTAGGTTTGATGTCATTTAGAAGTTCAGAAGTCAATTTTTACACTGTAAAATGTCTCACTTAGTATGTATCTTGGATTGAATTGAGATTTTTTAAACTCCCAAATAATGATTTGAGTATACAGTGATTTGAGTACACAGTTAAACATTTTTGGTTAAAAAGAGGCTAAGATGAAGGAAAGGGAGCATCAGTGACCACATCCACAGGTGCTGTGCCTCCTTTCCACCACAGATATGAACATCACTTTGGCACAAAACAATGGTAAACCACAACATAAAGACAGAACACCAATGATGAAGAAGTTTGGTTCCTAATTCACTATGTGGGTTTAGCTCTTGTGACTATTTGGTTAGAAAGGCCTGAAAATGAAGGAAAAGAATTGGCAAGTTAGCTGTGGGTCTCGGGGCCTTAGACAGCTCCTGTGTATCTGTAGGACAAATGTTACCCAGCAGATCAGCGAGCGGAGCGAGTCGGCCGACTCAAGCAGCAGCCCTCGAGTGTGTGAGAGGAAACCATGAGCGCCGGCTTGGTTCCAGACTTCCTTTATCAGTTCCTCATTTTGGAGTGATTGTCAGGGGACCTTCAAGCATGGACGCCAAAAACTCAGGGTGTGATAGCTCCCATAGTGGAAGCTTTGGTCCAACATCAACTGTTGGCAGTGGCTAATGAATGCTATATAAACTGGAAAACTGATTTCCTTAATCCACTTACATTTCTTTAAATTCTGTGGTGTGGTAAGCCTATTAGGCCGTAGCGCTGTGGCGAATCGTGCAAGAGGTGTTGAAAGTAACAGCAGTGGGAGACTGAGGAGGAGGGAACAACTGTGGCACAATCGGCCTCTATAGCCGATGCCTTTTACAATGCAGTATGTAATGTGCAATCAAATCATGCATAATAAGTCATGAAAAGAAAGAAAACTTGAGAAAAGAGATGACTTCTTCATTGCCTATATCCATAGTGGAAAGCTTGGATTTGTCTCTGGGGCTCTTTCTACAACATTTATCAAAAAAAAGGAAAGAAAAAAATAAAAAAAAGAGAGAGAGGCCGACGGAGACAGAAAGAGACAGAGAAGGATCAAGGCCTCTCCCTATAATTACAAAGATAGCATGGTCGCACACCCTCCCCAGTGGAGCCTCCGAGGCGTCACTCCCTATCCCTTCATATTGTATAAAGACTGTTCTATCAGCCCAGGAACGGCATCATTGCTTGTAAATTAATTTGGGGTTCCTGTCAGTCGGGGCCTTCTCCGCTCTTATCTGGCAGTGTAATATGGGAAGCTGAGAGGCTGGGGAGATACTGCTGAGAGCGCTGGAGGAGCGGAGGTAACGGTAGAGGGGATGGGGGGAGTGGAAGTGGGTATTACAGAGAAGAGAGATAGATAGGAGGAGAAGAGAGAGAGGCAGAGGCAAAACAAGAGAGCCGAGTGAGAGAAGCAAATGGGTCCCTGCTGGATGTCAAGAGTGGATTTAAGGAAGGACCTGACTCAGTGATAAGTGAATATGGTCTGGCATCCTATTTTCCACACACACACACACACAAGCTATTTGTCATCCGGACTGGACTCTACGCCGAGAGGCCTTCGCCTATCAGCACTATTTGTCCCCGTGTCACAGACCGCGGATAAATCTTCTACCGAGGATCCTTGTTTAAATCCACCCCCTATTACCAAAAGGTCCGGCCCTCTCATGACCACATGTGCTAAACACACTCACACACACACACACCTCTGACCCCTTCAGTTGTTTCTAATTAACCCCTCACCCACTGTATGTAGCCTCAATTCCCTAATGGCAATAAATAGGCCTGACTACAATCCCATTAGTTGTCTGAGTCATGATGGCGTATTAGGAGAGCACTGACTAAGTGCTGGGACGGCACCGAGGCCGAGCTCACTCAGGTACAATATGAGCGCCGTTACCCACAAAGACATTCTGCACCTTCATTTTCAGAGAGGAAATTGGCCTTTTTGCTGCACAGTTATTAAAAAATATCTATTTGTTAACAACGTGATTGTGGCCATTTTGTGTTCCTCTATCACAGGGTGGCCAAACAGGGAGGAGGCCAAATGAAAAGACACCTCCAAATTAATTCATTTCAAACCAATGATACTGTTTTTATATTCAAGCCAAACAGTGCAAATTATTGTGGGAATTCAGAGTTTCAATAAAATCATAACACCTTTAGAAGAAAAGACGTGGATATATGCATATATTCTTGAAGTGACCAGTTGTTAGTGGTGGGAAGGATCTAAATACATTCACTCAAATACTGTGCTGAGGTACAATTCTGGGATACTTGTATTTCCTTGTTATGCTTCTTTACACTTCTACTTCACTACATTTTAGAGGAAAATACTGCACTCAGCTACACTTATTTCACAACTATAGTTATATTTATATGTAGCTTTGATCAAATTATGTGTTTTATAGATTATAATACTCAACATTATATGACTTCATTAAAATTAGCTCCACAATGACAACATTAAAATGCTGTAAATGTTCATACAACAATAATAATATCTACACTCAGTGGCCCCATTTTGCATAATGAGTACTTCAGATACTTCAAGTAAATGATGCTGTAAATACTTTTACAATCAGACGATTTTGTGTGCAGAACTTTTAATTGTAATCAAGTGTTTTTGCACTGATTTAAGTAAAAAGATGTCAATACGTCTTCCAACACTGCCAATAACAAAGAAGGAGAAGATTTTTAGAAAACAGCCACAATTAAATCAGTAGCGTTCAGTAGAGTTTGTAGTAAATGAGACACAAACACTGTTCACTGAAAAGTTACAGTAGATTTGCTCAGTTGTTTGCCTTTAGGCCAAGTGTCCACACAGCAGTGCAGCTTCATAGTGTGAACACACTGCATGACAATTAAATGTGTAAAACAGTCCGAGTGCTCGGTGAGACCCCTCCGCAGCTACCAAACCCCTGTCCTCCACAACAACACATTGTAGGGCCGCTAATAATTCAGTGTAAAGTGCATTGTTTTGACAGTGTATATAATAATACTATAGGGCATCACTTCATTGTGTTATTGTAAGTGTAAAATCCTCCCTTCCTACCAGGAGGTCCCACTAATTACATTCATGTGTGTAAACAATAATTATTTTCACTCTGCATTTCCACTTCAAACAAAGAATATCTTCTTTTTCATGTGGAGAGCCGAGTCTGCCACAGCAAGAAAAGCATCCCATTATTTCAAGCACGGACAAAAGGCAACAGCGAGCAAAACAAGCCTGGAATTTGTGTATGGTACACATTCAGATATTTGGCAGACCTCCAAAATGGCAAAAACACCAGAGGCTATTCAAGCGAATGAACAATAAGACATGCATCATCTATTGTGGCCCAAACAACATTGGTTCGACTCCAAAAGCTTGAAACGTGGAGGTGGAGGGACAGATAATCCCGCCAAATTTCCTTCCTCCCCCTCCCAGAAAAAAACCCCAGTATTTTGGCTTTTCTGGGTACACTTTTAAGTCACATTTTCCTGTAGGAACAGAGGATCTAGCAACTCCAAATTTGCCACAGAAAATACAAATGCAAATAACGTAATTTGCTGTAAATGTCACCCTGTGGATTATGTGTCACGTTTCATAATTGGCTTTTGTGGTTATCATAGAAAAAATAAATGAAAGAAGTGTACAGCAGGCAGCTATAAAAAATAAAGAAAGGATAAAACTGGTAATTCCTTTTTGTTGTGTGCTGGGTCAGCAGAGCTGGTTAACAGTGGATGAGTGTCTGGATCTTTTGGCATCTAGCGCCACCTGGTGGCTTTTAGTAAGCACGGACATGAGCATGCAGTCAGCTGAGACAAATGCTTTATATTCTGTGATTGTGACTCTTCATCATTTAACTGACATGATAAAAAAAAAAAAAGTTAATGCTATTTCTGTGTCATCATTTGAGATTCAAGATTTAAAGACCATTTTAATTTCAGTTAGAAATTAAACACAACAAGGTTTTACCAACTGTGTGGAGCAGTGGGTCTGAATCCTCATTTAAAAAAAATGCATTTTTAAAAAAAAAAAAGGCAACTTTAACTGAATTTACAAAATATAACATGAAATATAAACAGTATGGCACCAAACATTTCACATGCAGGAAATAATCCAACATGTTACTTTGCAAAATATCCTGATGGTGAATAAAAAACTGATAATCAAAGATGGCAACTTAGAGGATACTGGAGACAAAACTAAAATGTGTTTCTGTGCAAAATTACAATGAACTTCTCTGGTGGTGGAGGCTGCCATGCACCACTGGCAGACTGTGGCGACATGAACTTATTCAGCTTGATGGTCTGCATCCATAAATGTTCACATTTGTCTCAGAGTATGTATGTATGTATGTGCAATTGTCCGCCATTCAGTTAGCGATGCAGGACACAGATTAATCTTCCTGCGCTCAACAGAGAATAAATCACTTGTGCATAATTAGCAGGGGCAGGGTTACAACTGACACCGACTTTCATCTTAATTACATGAGGGGAATTTGTTCCATTAATTTTAAGCAGTGTGTATGAACACATCTCAACTAAGTTAATCACACCTGTCATTGTTTTAGTAAAGTGGACAGTCACTCACTTCATTCTAATGGGAGCTTCTGATTTCATTAATAAGCATGCATTGGTTTGCTTTAAATTAAAAGCAGGGGTCAGCTGACTGTTCCCATCATGTTGCAGCATGTGCAGTGGCCAAATCAGTTTATATACGTCATCTTAAAAAAAAGGTCTGTTGTGGTGTAATGCATCAAGCCACAATAATACTGCATTTAAAACACCTTCAGACAGCAGATAAGAACCAATGGACATGTCATACATGGCTTCCATAAGACTTCCATGTGTCTCATTGGCAGAAACAGGACAAGAACAAGGTTAAAGAGGTCACGTTCACGTCCAGACATGCTGCATGTATCCAGGACATGACTTACACACGTCTGTCTCTATGCTCGGCAAACAAACAGCAGGCCAACAGTGTTCCAGTTAGTTATCAAAGCTGTTTACTCACTGTGGCCAAGCTGAAGAGCAAGACAAGGAGGGAGATCTACCAAACAAACACCAAACCTTCTGTACAGGCTCATTCACACACACACACGCAATTCTAAACAACTAATAAACCCAAATTATCCGCAACAACAACAACACAACAGCTTCAGAACAAAACAAAACACATCCTTTGTATCAGAAACAAGAGCAAATATATTTATATTTGCTGCGTAGAGAGACAAACATCAGGAAGCAACAAGCTAGCAGCTAATGCTACACAAAGACTCACGGTTTGACGTCCAAGTTCAGTCTTCTGTCCTTCATTTAGACGAAGCTCCTCCAGTGTCCTTGCCATGTTATGTCCCCTGCACTTGTCGCTGTGATGGTCACTTAGTTTGTTGACAGAAGTGGTGTCATTAGCTACAATTTAAAACAAGCTAAACTGTTTGTTTCATCTAGAAATGTTGCTAAATGTCCATTGTTTGTAAAAAGGCCAGAGTGCGGCTGCCTTAACTATTCACTTCAGAGTTTGTTTCTGCAGAGAGTACATTCATAGTTCCACAGCGGTGTGACAGTTTTGTTTAATACAGTTTATTTTGTACATAGTTTCATGTCTTTCATTAGCCTCATCTGGCCTTCCTGAGGGAGACTGAGGGTGCAGTACCGTCTTTTGACCACACACTGGGTGACATTTAGCAGCTCTTACAGCCGGGGGGCGCTGTTTTACCAATTTAAATAAACAATAACATTTGCTTTAATGCTTTAATTTGGTCTCATTTTTGGTTTAAAAATGATTAAATCTTTGCACTAATGTCACAGTAAACGGTATTTTGGATAGTAATTCAGTACATTCTACCCACATATGTGAACCTTTTTTTTTCATATCTAAGAGGCATAGATTCAACTGTATGGTATTTTTAGACTGCAGCTCGTGCTAGAGGATTGCATTACTTTCAGGTGTTTTTGCTGAGCAAAATATTTAGAATATCTTTCAATGTAATTTAGTAACATCACTAAGTAAAGTAGGTAGTATCTGTTGCAGTGCATTGAATTATTCAATTTAGTGTGCATCATCTGTTTTGAGCATTAAAGGCAGTGGCACTAGCAACCGCAGCACAGGAAGTTAGTTTGAACATAATTTCTTCCAATTAAAGGGTAAAGGAAGAACCTCCTGTGCAACTGGTCTCCACATTTGTAAACACGGATTTTATTTTGAAGGGTACACCCGGAAGCCTGTGCTTTATTTTGGCAGGCTCCAGTGCCGAGCCTCTCGTGCTGTGAGCCAATCACAGTGCAGGAAACCTCCTCCATAGCCACGCGACTACTTTCATGTTTCATCACAAACATTGGCTGGGAGAAGGAGTGTCAGCTCTTCTTTTCATTGTCCCGGGTCACATTAAAGTAAGAAATACATGTCATTTTATTGTACGTGTTATATAGCCAGTTGTACAGCTGTCTACAGCCTGCTAGGCTAAGGTTTAGCTAGCGCACAGAAGCCTCAGCTAGCTAAACGTACTGTCAGACGGTTAAATGATAGCTAGGCTAACGTTACCGTTAAGCTAACGTTTAGCAGCAGAGGGAGGAGGAGGAGGAGAGATGAAGATGTAAGGTCGGTCTGGTCTCACTGATAGCCACCTTATCAATTAACTACAGCAGGTTACCACAGCTTAGCACCCTGATAACGATGGGCTAGTTAGTCTTGTTTGTACACTGGTGCTTATTAGGGGTGAGAAGGTCATGCCGAACTTAAAGTAAAAAAAACACTCACTTCAGATGGTTATAGTTTTCAGGCAATTATAACAAATAAACCAGGACATAACACATTTTAAATACTCGTTTCTACACTGTTTTCAGTTCGGCGTCTACACTGTATGCAAATCTTTTGCAGGGCTGCTAGGTTGCATTATTTTGTTTTGCTGGACAGGTCAAGGTTGGCGTTTCGGATTTGCACACATTGAACTTATTGCCCCCATAAGCTTAAGAGTGGTCTGGGATACAGATAAAGTAGTCTATATTTAGACCCAGTCAGCAGCAGGCTGTAAGAAGCTAATCTGAGATGGGTGTCGGGGTTAGGCAACACTTAATTCATGTGGGGTTTTTTTTCTATTGCTCCGATTTATGAAATATGCAATATGTGGCTTTTGCCTCTAGACAGCTTGGTAAGGCTTATTAAAACCAAAGACGAGGCAACATGTAAACATGTATTAACACAAATTAGAAAAGTACACGCTGTTCTCTACATCAGGGAATGACACCCTCGTGCCTTAAGCTCAGGTTGCCCTTGACACATACGTGTGCATTGCAATAGTAATTAAAATGTAGTGCAGCATGGGACCAGATGCACTCACAGTAGTTTAAAGTGCCTCAGATAAGCACACCTGTCATTGCTGCTGTCACTGCATGCTTTTCTTTATAGGAGGTGTATGATGCTGGTGATGCAGTTGCTGAGGGGTGCAGTGAAGCATGCTGGGAGCAGGCCCCAGCGCTGTGTTGAGCCACTGATCTCAGCAGTACGTGGCATCAGCTCATCCTCACAACAGTTAACTGCTTTTGGGAGAACTCACCCTTCATCCTGCACTGACTCTGACCACCCCAAAGTCCTCATCACTGGTTGGTTTTTGTACTCTGTTTGGTTGTTGTTTTTCAGGTTGTTGTTCACTCTTTGTATTTTCCTGAATCGCTGCATTTCATCCTCGTCCAAAGTTTCCTCCTATAACTCAGTCACAATGTCACATGATCTCTGTGATAACTCATTTTCTTTGTCTTTTTTGTCGTTATAGGAGGGCTTGGACAGCTAGGGGTGGGTCTTGCCAAGTTGTTGAGGTAAGAACTTTACACAAGCTCCCTTTTCATTTGTCTATTTCCAAAGGTTGTTTCCCGTTAGTGTTAACTAGCAAATTGCTCTCAGTGAAGAGTTATAGCACAGCTATAGGAAGAAATGGTGGTGCCACCAGTACCTGTTCGTCAAATATTGTATAACCTGGGATGTGATCAGTGGCTCAAAAAGGCTGTGAGAATTCTTATAAATGTTTCAGAGTGGTGTCTAAAGGCCTCTATGAGAAGTCTCCTCTTCAGGGTTAAGTGATCCCTGTGACTTAAGTCCCCAGAACTGACATTTTGATGTTTCACCAACAGGAGACAATTTGGAAAAAACAATGTGATCCTGTCTGACATTAGGAAACCTCCCAACGATGTCTACCACAATGGTGTGTATTTTTGATTCAGTGTCAGTTGAATTATGTGTTTCTGTGGTACTTTGAATCCTCAGTTAGCTTTGAATTGAAGTAGACAGAGCAGGAAATGTACAGAAAAATCAAATATTCCTGGGATGCATTTGGCTTCTGTCTGTTGGATTTAGTCTCCACTGTGTGGCCCTTCTTTGTTCATCGCCTGTCTGTGAATCTGTTTGTCATCATTTGACGGTAATAAATAAGCACTCTGTTATTTCTAGTTTCCTTTTGATGCCTCCTTGACCTTTATGTGCCCCCCACTGGCCCATAGTGGGCACAAACAAAAAAAGAGAAGTGAATTTGTCAGTAAATGTTTCCTTTTAGGGGTTTCATTCCAGAAAATCTAGAGCATGTGTAACTTTTTCTTTCACGTGTCCCCCACAGGTCCATTTATTTTCTCAGACATCCTGGATTATAAGAACCTCAGAGAGATTGTGGTCAACAACAACATCAGCTGGCTGGTTCACTACTCGGCTGTGCTTTCCGCTGTTGGGGAGAGCAATGTCGCTCTGGCCAAAGAGGTCAACATCACGGGTACATCCACATAGACACCTCTGTGATATTTCTATTACCGTGAAACTACCGAGGATAAGACAGCATTTAGAGCCACTTTAACACAGACACTTATGCGCAGCCTCTCTCTCTTTGTAGGTCTCCATAACATATTAGACATAGCAACCGAACATGGTCTGCGTGTGTTTGTCCCCAGCACTATCGGTGCCTTCGGTCCATCCTCACCCAGGGACCCCACCCCTGAGCTGTGTGTGCAGAGACCACGCACCATCTACGGTGTCTCCAAGGTCCACGCAGAGCTGATGGGCGAGGTGAGAAGCACACATTCCCACAGATTCTCACGAGTTTGAAAAATACATTCCTAATCTTTCTTCCTACAAATCTCTGTAAAGCCTGATGTTTTTTTTTTGTGGGTTTGAAGCTTTTCTCTCTTTTCTCTTTTCTCAGTACTACCACCACAGGTATGGGCTGGATTTCCGCTGTCTCAGGTATCCAGGCATCATATCTGCTGACTCCCAGCCTGGGGGAGGAACCACAGGTAAGTCAGACAGATAGATTAACTAAGCACGAAGAAACCGAGATAGATCCTCCTGCAAGCTCTTTCAAGCTCTTTGCACTGATGACACGGACTAAATTTAAAGTGTTCTGGTGCTGCTGGTCTTAATTTGGTCCATTTTTCCATTTCCCAGACTATGCTGTCCAGATCTTCCATGCAGCTGTGAAGAGTGGATGTTTTGAGTGCAACCTGCGCAGTGACACACGACTTCCTATGATGTACATTGGTAATGCCAGGTTTTGTCACTTTGTGGTAGTGGGTTTTTCAAACTGTAGTTCTTACCCTCTTCCTGTCTTACTCACCTTTTACTCCATCTTCTCCTCCTCCTGTCCAGATGACTGTCTCAGGGCTACTCTAGAGATGCTGGAGGCTCCGGCAGACACACTGATCAGCCGCACCTACAATATCAACGCTATGAGCTTTACACCACATGACCTCACCCAGGAGATACAGAAAGTCCTGCCTGACGTCAAGGTCACCTACAATGTGGATCCTGTGCGGCAGGCTATAGGTGAGAGAACTGATAGGAAGGATGAGTGGCGTAATCATATGTCCACTTTATATTCATATTATCACAGCATAATCGTTATGGCTGGATGTTATTACCAAATATCTTCTGTCTCACCTCAGCGGACGGCTGGCCAATGGCATTAGAGGACAGCGCAGCGAGGCGGGACTGGGGCTGGAAGCACGAGTATGACCTCCCAGAGTTGGTGCAAACCATGCTGACTCACATCACTATGGGCAACCAGCTGGCACAAGCCTATTGAGCCTTATGTAGCATTTTTGCAGCCACATAGCTTTATTTGAAAGAAAGTGACATTGGGAAATTAAGAGCATTTTATAGCGTTCACTATAACAGTAGGTTTGAGATCATTCAAATAATTACTACCATCTTCACCATAGAACTAAAGTATAAACCTCAATATCAGAGGCAGAAAAACATTCCAGATCACTTAGTGTAATATTTATGGTTAGATTTATGATTTTCTCATCACCACCTCTCCCTCCTCATCCGTCCATCACATCTCTCAGTTTCTCTCTCTGCTCTTATCCGTCAATCCGGCTCATGTGCTAAACCAATGTCATGTTGAATGTGCTGCTAGAGCATGCTGGACACTATCACTAAGTTACTGAACTCTTAAGAGAGTCGGTTTCTCTCTCTGAATGTATGTATGTTGTGTGTCATGTTGTATGTGTAAGTATGCAGATGACTTTGCCAGCCTACTATATATATATGCATCTGTCATCTGTAGCAGCTAAATGCTCGCCTTAGGGGGCACTTGTGCCATCCTGAAAACCAGTTGGCTTTTGTGAAGAGCTGCACTTCAACTGGTCACTACTATGTACTGTAACCATGAACACTGAAAGGCTTTTCCTCGGGTACTGTTACTATAGAAACTGGTAACCCTAGCGTGTGGTTCTGTAGGGGTAGTTTACAGGTGCTTTAACCGTAGTTGCCTAGCAAGGCTGTAGGCCTTAAAATAAGAGTTTGAGTCAAAGAACGAGCTTCTAAAGCTACTTGACCTTTGCACTAGGTGCTTTTTAATATTTTTGATATTTAATTTCTATTTAAATTATTTTGTCTTGTTGCTGTCTGTTTAGAAACTGCAGTCTTTATGAATGTTGAATTGAAGAATGCATTAGCAGTTCTTTATATTTATAGAGGAATAATGCGGCTCTTCAGTTTTGGAGCTGTAAAGCTTTAAAGGATAAATGCAGTATTTTTCAACCTGAGACCTTTTTTTACATCTATGTTTTTGGGTTCAAAATGACTGGTAGGTACAAAAACGTTTGGAATTTGTCCAGTAGATCGTCTCCAGCAGCAGCCGAGAACAGGCAGTAAATGCAACATAAAACACGGTAAGACAAAATAAACTAACTGATGGAGATAGTGGTAGACGAGCAACTCCTGTGTAAAATTACTGTTTTTGTCTGGTAGTTTTGAACTGACCAATATATCTGTAATGTAATGTTTCTTTCTTTCTGTAAAGTTGTCACACACTTTAAATACTAATATATACTTGTTCTTGTCGGTGGCAAGAACAAGTATAATTACATTACAGCCACTGTAGTTCATTTACTGCTCATTCTTAGTGATCTACAGGACCAATTCCAAAACTTTTGTACCTACCAGTCATTTCAAACCCAAAACATGTAAAAATAGGGTCTGTGTTTAAAAAATCCCAGTTATCTTTGAGGTGGGCGATAGGGCTCAAATTGTTTTTTCTTTTATGATGATGTTATTTATATTCTTTGCAGCTTTTTCTGTCAATTAAAAGGGAAAAAAAACTTTTTTTTTTTTTTTTAAATAAATGCTGTATGAAACCAGTTCTTATGTCTCTTCCTTTGTAACCTCTCACAAACATGGTGTTAAGTAATGCTTTTAAATTTCTATTTCAGTCGCCCAAAATGGACGATGAAGTGGCAAGAAACACAACACAAATGGAAGCAAATAGTTGGAAATTGTTAGATTGAATAAGATTTATAGCTATAGATTTATAGCTTTACTCGCTAAGATCCCGTCCTCACACTGCATTTCCAGACTGCCTCAGTCCTGGTTTTGTTTTTGCTGCGTGCAGCTTTGCCTTTGCTGTTGCGTCTTGATATGAACCATTGTGACCTGCACTGGAAAGATTGTGGAGCCTCCCGGTGGCCAACGCTGCTTGCTGCAGTCTGAGCTGCAGGATGTCACCGAGCAGGGAGGCCTCTTGGTTCAGACTGGCCACCATCTGGCCTTCAGCGGCCCTCACTGCTGCACGAACCAACGACAAAACCCCCTGCAGAGGAAGTCAGACAGAATGCTTGTCAGCACATGAAAGATATTCCCAACTGCTTTCACTGGTTTTCAGTTTTAATCCCTTTGTGCGGCTTACCTCTTTGTCCAGGTGCTCATCATCAGGGACATTGATCTCGCCCACTGTGACCCTTGACCCGTCTCGGAGCATCTTCAGCTCCTCCTCCTTCTGCCGCAACACTGAGATGATCTCGTCTTGGTGACGCTGACGCTCCCATTCATGTTTATCTGTGCCCTGCAGCACAAGCACAGCGCTCTGATCAGCTGAGACAAATCATTTCCAAAAGGCCTGACATTAAGTCTGACTGATTAATCAATATATATTAACTTTCTCTTCTGTGTTCTGTTCTGTTCATTACCTGTGATAGAGGACAGGGTGTGGGTGGCAGCAGTACCTCCAAGTGTAGCTGAACAATGGACATGTTAGCAGCCCCACCCACCACCGCCTGGAGAAGCCTCCTCCGGGTGATGCATGTGCACAATAGGAACTGGGTGAGCATGTGTCGGTGGACAGGGGTAAGGTTTGGCAAACCCTCAGCCAGCATGTCCCTCAGTAAGGACAGTAGTTTGGGTAAATCCAGACCTGATGGATAGAGGACAATAAAATCCAGAGGCCTGAGAGGAGCTTTATTAAACCAAACCCCAGCAGAATAAGATCAAATTTGCGCTCTGTGGCTTTGAAAAGAAACTCAGCTCCAATAGTAAAATAGCCTCCAGCCGTAAGTGCAGAGGCCCTCCATTAATAATACTGCATGAAGAATCTTTTAATAAGACAGGCCAGGAATGAATCGCTGGGAATGATTCACTCAGATTTGTAGTCATTCATTCATTCATTCATTCATTCATTCATATAAGTTTGGTGTATTTCTAGAGCAGAAAAATATAGTGCAATACAAGCTTTTTAAAAACACAGGCAAATTTCAACTTTACCAATGTCATAGTGAATCTAAACCTCACTGCAGTTGTGCTGCCGTGCAGTTGTCTGACAGTTGAGGATAGATATTCCTATATTTGACAGACTGAGTTGAATGTGACCTTTTAACATCACTGGCAGATGAAACACAGCGCTCTCTCTGATGGCCTCGTTAGAGGTCCTTGATTGTGACCTGCAGGCGAAGCACTGCGTCACCTGCTCACTACACTGCTGTTTGCTCTGACCGTCCAGCTGTGGGAAGATGCCCTTGGCGACCGCAGCTGCCCGGATCACGTCAGGCCAGGGGAAGCCACGGGCCGCGGCGAACATGGCGACATCATACACAAAGTCCTGATGGAAGCAGCGCCGCTCATCACAGAAGTCAGGCCAGGAGAAGTGACAGCTGAGCCTCTGCACACCAGCCTCTCTCTATTATACACAAACACACAGAATTAGATATGAGAATACAATTAAACACTCAATTGCAAGTAAAAGTCCTGCATTCAAAAGTTAACTTAAGTATAGAAGTATTATGGGATCGGTACAGTTTCCTTCCTTATAAAGGTGTGTAGTTTATAACATACATGAGGCTATTATATTGTTTTGTATATTAATTCGGATGTGTTGCATAAAGTAGCATTAGATGTAAACACTCAAGTAGAATATTTGTGTAAATGTACATCCTGGGTCTCACTGATGCTGTAATCATTTAATTTTAAGGACTCATAATTACAAACTTATAGTATTATGTACCTGAAAGCCATTATGTAGACAATGTGCTCTCAGAGCTGATAGTTTGTAGAGATAAACAGAGTATTTCTGGCTGCAGAAAGCGAGTTACTGTAAAATTCCTGGTAGCATTTGAAGGCCCCATAATAATACGACTTTTCTCCTTTATAGCTGAATTTAAAGCTTCCGGGTGTAAACTGAATTCGTGCCCACCTGCTGAGTAGCTATCTGTGCCATTTCACTCTCTGTCAGGGAATCCATCCTTGATAAACACCACTAGTCCGCCTGGTTGCTATGGGAGACGGACGCGGGCACGTAGGCGGGGCTTGCGGCGCTGTTGACGCGTGACGTCACAGTCACGTACGACGTACGGCAACCGATGGAATGTTCGGATATTGGATGGCAGCACGAGGCTTCTTCTAAAGGTTTCTGTCATGATTTAAATAAAGAGGAAAAATAATGAATTTGATTAATTAACTATCCATAAATATGCTGAAACAATGTATTAGTTGACTAATTTCAGATGACACCTGTTGTTTTAAACGTTTCATGGCGGCTCTGTTGCCGACAGTTTGATTATACTTATTAGAATACTGAACATTGTTTCAGTCAGGTTGTCACCTGAGCTGGAGAGTGATCTGTCCTGTAACTCGGCTTATCAGTCCAGGGCCACAGATGGCTCAGGCAGGTCTAATCCTCTTTAACATGAATCCCACTCCTCCTCTTCGTCTACCCACTCCTCCTCCTCCTCCTCCTTCTATCTCCTCCTCCCCCTCCTCTGCCTCTCTCCTCTTCCTCCTATAGTTCTTCAAGAATCAAACCAGAGGATTTACAAATGTAAAGGTAACAGACTGGGATTACGTCAATTTCGCCATAAAAATACTTCATTTCCGGTTGTGCACTTAAAAATAAAAGTTTTATTAGTCGAATAAAGTGCTTTTTTATATAGTGTTAATAACATTAAATAGATGTATGTACATTTAATTAATATTAAATATCTTGTATACTTAAAAAAAACTCCCATGTAAAATACATTTTCTTAAATTCACTGCTAAATTTCAGGTAATTTTCCTATCAAAACAGGTCCAGTGCGAATTTTGGAATTCTTATTCAGATATAAACAATGATTATAATAAGGTCTGTGGAGCTTTCCCCTTCCCTCCTTTACACTTAGTGCTGATCACTTGAACTTAGATCAACAGTGTGGACATGCTGCATAAAAACACTGGAGATATTTGGAGATAAAACTGCAGACTTGTTTCTCTGAGTTCAGGGTTTTGTTGCAAAATAGTTTCAGATTTCAGTATGAACAGCACTCTTTTGCTCCCTTTGAAACAGAAACCTTAGAGTTTTTTGACACTGTGCACTTTTCCACACTTTATCATTAATCTTATCCTAAAATATTGATGAAGTCCAATTATGAACCCCAAAATGTCTAACAATTAAGATTATTACAATTGTTTATAATCAGTTTGAATGAGAGCTGCTCCATATGACTATGATGGTGGCAATTGTCTAAATCTTTCTGGCAGGATGTTAATATTAGGCTACTGTATTTATTACAAACTGAGCTGCTTTATTTTGAAAGTCTACGTCAGTGTACTTCCGGTGTCTAAACTGACTTCACGCACGTCTGATCATGCGGCTCATATCTACAATCTGATGTGTGTGACGGAGCGGTGCACCACACGTCGGTCCATGCTCACTTCTTTTGACACCCTACCTTCCAAACTAGTTTCATTTATTGTGGATCTATAATCGGCCATTGATCTTCCATCATCGATATGCGCCCAGAAAGGTAAGACCCACCTCTTTCTGTCCCTCAAACTCCCGTCGCTTTACAAACAACACAGAAACATCTGCCCTATTATATCTGCAGTGTGCCTCAGTGTTTTTTATGAGTGTGGTGTTAATTTAGAACTATTCTATTTGATTTCTATTTAATTAACATATTCATAAAGTGCGTTTCTGTTTGTGTGGGATCCAGTTGTGAGGATGAGGTGAGTCACACACACACACACCTGTTAATGGGATGAGAGGCAGAGCAGGAGGGATTGAGCAGATACAAAGAGTGAGTGGACCTCCAGAAGTAGGCCACACATCACACTGTATAATCTCTCCATTGCTTACTTCTTTCTCTCTGCTGACTGTTATCCTCAGCACTGACAGGACTGCAATTAGTTTTGTTTCCGTTTTAAGGAGAAGAAAAGTCATTCAGCATCTCTGCGACATCGATGAAAGGAGCCATAAGAGTGCTGGTTCTTTAATTTACCGCAGGATGAAGTGTCTCTGCAACAATGCTGTTGTGTAATATCAGCAGATACAATGCAGAGGTGATGATGTCTGTGAGTTACCCACAAGGAATACCCATCAGCACCAGTAGTTTTCCAGAGACCAGCTGTCTGATGCACAGGAGCTACTCTTCCCTGACTTCCTGTCTACCCAGAATACTCTGGGGCCCACCTACTCTTTACCCGTCTCTCATTAAAGCCATGAAGCAGGTACAGATTGATGAATTAAGGGGCTCTAAATTTCAAGGATGATTCTCGAAATGGAAATAATTCAGTGTTACATAAACTGTCCTTGGTGCTCTCAAAAGCACAAAGAGTGTATTGTAAGCTGGGAAAGAATTTCTCTGAGTGTTCTTGAGTTTTGTTGCTGAAGGAGATAATGCTCTGATTTCTTTAAAAAGTCTGAAGGACTTTCACAATAATAACTTTCTAACATAGTCTTTTGAATTTGTTGCTTTTTTCCAACCTGGGTTTTATTCTTAGAGATTTATTTCACAGAGACAAAACTGTGCAAGAGTTAAGTTTTGGAGAATTTTGACCAAACTGACAGCAAAATGTTTTTCTCGTGACGTTCTTTCATAGCCCACCTTTCAACATATGAACTATGTGCTCATTTTAGATCAATTCAACTTGTTTATTTTTACTTTTCCATATCAAATAATGAAAGTGTGTTCATTATTGCAGAGTTCAAGTACTGCACTTAAAGCTGCTGTGACAAATCTTATATATATTAACTCTATTTATTAGTTAGTAGTTTTAGGGGGTCACTTGTACTGATTATCACCCAAATCTGCAGTTTTCCTCCCAGAGAGTTTTAGCATTTAGTGGCTAATGAGTGGCCCAGTCAGTGCAAGTATCTGACTGCCAACCCCCAAATCCTCTCTGCTCTGCTCTCTTTGGACCTTGGCTTTAGTGTGTCGACAAAAACTGCCTACACTGAAATCTTTGCAGCACATCAGGCCGATTAGCCATTCTAACAGCGCCTGTGACCAATGGCTCAAATGACAGCGTTGGTGGAAGTACAACACATCTTGTAGCAGGAGAACTCTTTCTCTGTCAATACAGCACACATGGAGGTATATCTTTCTTCAATTAATCAAATCTACTATCAATACTGATTGTAACTCCACATAACGTGTGGCAAAGGGGAAGTTAACCAGAGTAAATAAGTGAGTTCAACCAAGTTTCTGAGTGTTTGCATCTTCTCCTCCTCATTGTTTTTAGTGGTTGGTTTATCAACAGCATGTGTGGTTAACTTCCCAACCCCTTAAAGAGCAGCACTCTATAGGAAGCATCACTCCTGACAAGGCCACTACAGAGTCATTTCCCTCATGAGCTGAGACCAAAACAGAGCTAAAATGAGAGTCAATATTGGACTTCACCAGGTATCATGAAGTCTGACTTCAAATGAATGCCACGGTTGCTTTGTGTCTGCTATAAACAAGCCACTGCAACGAGTATTGTCCCATCTCACCTTACACTTCTACTCCACTTCGTTTATTTAAAGGCCCCTCACAGTCTTGGTCCACTCACACAGGTGTTTTCACTTCCTGCAGCTCCTCTCAGGACTCTGAGTGATTAACATCTCCCGCTCTCTCCTGTCAAGGCAGGACAAATGTACACCTTCACCATTACGCAGCATCTGTACATCTACAATTCCAACTTTAAACCCAAACGTGGCTTTTCACCGTATAAAGTATGTTACTTGATAAAAGAGGTGAACAAAATAGGGACAAGACAAAAACATGAAAGTATGAAGTGAAAATGTAAAATATAATGGTGTTTGCCTGCTTGTGATACCCGACCAACCATGTTTTGCTCATCATCAATGATAATCACGTGTTTGCCGTGACGCAGTTCAATAACAGCAGTTGGTGTTTTCAGTGATTTCTTAGTAGGAGGTACCCTGCTGTCAGACAGATTGTCTGTAATTGCAATCCTCTCTGACTAGCTGTGTGTGTGTGTGTGTGTGTGAGTGAGAGAGAGAGAGAGAGACATAGAAAGAGAGACAGAAGAAGATAAAGAAAGAGGGAGCAATATCTGATCAAAATGCAACTTTCCACTTTACCATCACTAACATAATTTAAGCTGTAGGAACATTTCAGATAGAAGCAAGTCTACCAAATTGTCTTCCATAGATTTGTCTATGACAACTCCTCCATCCCCCCGGTGAGAAATTATAATAAAAGAATTGTAAATTAGCATATGCCTCTTCTCCAGGTCAGGTGCGACATGCATAAGAACATCACTTGTCTCACCATAGCAACACCCCTCCCTCTCCCGCACACACAGGTTCTTAAGCAGGCTTTTCGTTCTATCCTTAGCCCTCCCCCTCCTCCTGTCTTTTCCCCTCTCTTCATTTCTCCTCTCTCCGTCCGGCCCCTCCCTCCTCCATGTGCCTGATTACCGACTGCCATTTTACCTCGAGAGCCGTGGAGCCAGGGGCTCTGCTGTACATCTTAGTGTTTGACTCAAGCTGCAGAGACAGCCATCTCACACACACACACACACACACACACATTCAGACACACAGCGCTAACTCCTGGTCTGACTCAGCCGGGCCAGACAGAAACAGATTCACGTCCAGCTTTTTCACACCTTTTTGGACCATGTTTCCTGAATATGTGAGTAGTGAAACTGGTATAGTAATAGTGTACAAACTTGTAAAAATAACTGAATTGCATATGAATTGTGGCACAAATTGCTCTTAAGTTCTTAGGATTCAAATTGGTGAATAATGGTAAAAGTTGGCATTACAGGTATATATACATATAGTGACAATGGCTTAGTGTTAAAATAATCTATGGTGTTTAAATGTACTAAAGTGGTATAAGTCATACTATTGTTATGTCCAATTCATTATTTTTTAATGTTTTAATCTGAAAAAGTTCCCTTATTGAAGTCGTAGTGGCTGTTAAAAGCCTAGTGCGTGTGTCTAATGATATAATGTCTAGTCTTGTAGTTTTCAATGTGCTATCAGTGGTGTTTTGTCCACATAAACCTTAAGAACTGTGAGCAGGATAAATGTACTTGGTTGAAAAGCAATGAAATGCATGTATGTTTTCTGGCCTCAAATAACTCAAAGACGAGCTCTTAATCTGTGCTGCTCTTTCAAACTCTTTCAGCACTGTTTTGTTAGTCTTTTGTTAAGGTTTGAAAATAAATAGCTTCATCTGTCCTCTTTAACCAGCTCCTCCAACACCCACTACAGATGTTTTATTGGAGAGATGGATCATCTCCATGAGTTTCAAAGCTAGTCAGAAGAGATTCTGGGACTATTTGTTTGTGCTGTGTCACCACTGAAACCATCGATTAGCTGCCGGTAAAATGGATGGGGTGATATTTCAGGTGTAAAGTTGTTAAGAGAGACGGGGCTGAGGAGGGATTAAGAAGTAGAGTGTCACGTTGGGAGAGTCCACAGCTAAGAGTACTGATTTGGCCTGCTGTCCAGCCTCATGGGACTTAAAAGCCTGCTAAGCCTGCTGATAACATTCACCTTTTTCATAGGTTATTGAAAGTCATCCTAGTTAAGTCATGATTAATGTTATTAGAAACAAGATGTCAGAACGACATCTTGCTGATCGCTTTTGTCCCCTCAGTCGTAGTTATTGCTGCTCATATCAGGCAACTTGGATGTTAGCTTGTGTTTGATTACCCAGATGCACAAAGACCTGTGTAACCTATCTAAACCAAATAGAAAAATATACATTGTTTGTATTTCTGCCAATCTGTAAATTGTGAGGTTATAAGACAAAGTCAACTAGTGTGAATAATGCACTTCATATTATCCAAGCTGGTATATGTTGGCTGTACAGACGCAGAGCAGAAACTTTACATCCTTTCCAAATAGGATTTCTAGACGTGTCCTAGGCTGCTCCACTAAATATAGCAGACTGTGGGAAGCTCTGTCTTAAACATCTAAAAAGATGTGCATGTAGTTGCTTTTGATATTGTCAGTTTACATTATGCTTTCTGTTGAAAATTGATGTCAGTCCAAAGCTCTTTTGTTCCAAAATTGACTACAGCAAAGCAGAGCAGAGACCCTCTGTTTCAGCCATTTGTGATGGATGTCTTTTGGTATGAATTACTTAGAAATGTAAGATGTTTGCGCAAACATTTTGAGAAATTGAGAATTGTAGGGAATCTTAAGGAAATCTGGGGATTTTTTTACTATGTTGGGTATTCAGCACAGGAAGGAATGCAGGAAAACTTAAAGGTTTGTCAGGTAACAAACCATTTATCTGGCATCTTACTGATGTGGAAATTTGAACAAAAAGCTTCCCTCGCTGTTAACTGAATGACATATGTAACACCTTTATATGTCAAGTAGTCCTGTTAGAGGATGTCCTGTCCTGAATCCTCAGTCAAACACCCTGATTAGAAGTTGTGACCTGTGCAGTTTAAGTCAGTTGGCAAGGCAGTGAAGTGATAAAAAAGGCCAACACATCCACATTAAGACTGCACTTGAGTGTTTTAAATGCTTTGGTATTCAACAACCTCTTTAGATTCTGTTGCTTGTTTGTGTGTATCCCTCAGGTGTGTGTGAAACCGCAGCATGCATTCGGTCCAGGCAGGGATGTGGGACCCCCGGCCCCCATCTAAACATGCCTCGCCCCTGCCCCTGCCACCCCAAACCCCCCGCCACGCCCATGTGACCACAGCCAGCCCGGCCAAGCGGATCACCTTCTACAAAAGCGGCGACAGCCAGTTTGGGGGCATCAGGATGGCTGTCCACAAGCGCAGCTTCAAATGCTTTGACACCCTGCTGGACGACCTTTCCCAAAAGGTTAGTGTGGCAGGTCGCAGAGCTGGGAAGAAGAGACTCCTTTTGAAGCTGACTGTGTAGATGCACCTGTAGTGCACTTTAATCTTTTCAACTTGGTTAGAGCAATAGCCCCACTTCCTTAAATTTCTACCTGCTGAAAGAGAACCCTGTTATTCCTTTGTGACAAAAATTCAGAAGTTAGAATTGTGGTCCTACTCAGCTTACAATTTAAGAAATGTTGTTATCAATCATGAAATTTGATCTGGAGACACACGGGCAATAGACTGACAGACAGATACATATATATATATATGTATATATATATATCCTGTATGCACTGTATGTGTGTATTTGTGTGTCCACATAAAGGTGCCCCTGCCATTTGGCGTGCGGACTGTGACCACCCCCCGTGGCACCCACGCCATCAAACAACTGGAGCAGCTCCAGGACGGCGGCTGCTATCTCTGCTCTGACCGTCGCCAGGCTAAACCAATCAACATGGAGCTGGCCAGCAAACGTCCAAACATCTGGCACCAATACAGCCGGAGGCCCCAGCAGCCCGAAACCTCCTCCGCAACTCCGCCAGGCCATTTGCCTTACAGGCAGCGACGGATCCTGCTGGTGAAGAACAGCGAGCCGGGGATGAGGAGGAGTGTGGTGCTAAGCAGGAGGTCAACCAGGAGCCTCAAAGCCTTTCTTGATGAGGTGTCCGAGGTGATGCAGTTTCATGTTCGCAAGCTCTACACTGCAGAGGGACGCAGGGTAAGAAGTGGTTTGATTTTGGTTATGATCATGACTTAAAGCATTTTGTATTGCTGCTGACACCCTGTATAGTGGAAACTCCTGACACAGTGTAAATCTTTTTCCAGATTGACAGCGTGCAAAGCCTGATGACTTGTCCTGGTGTGTTGGTATGTGTCGGCCGGGAAGCCTTCAGCCCAATGCTGGTAAACTTTATCAGGAAGAGCTCAGAGGAAAAACTGCCTGGTCTGGGCAGCAAGTCTCCTGGTCTTGGCCCCAGGACTCCTGGAAATGGGGCCCGATCTCCTGCTACAAGATCCCCACCTCATGGAGCTCAGTCCAGAGCCAGCGAGTACAGTGAAGGACATGAAAGCAAGAAAAATGGTAAGTTGTTTGGACTTGAGAAAATGTAAATAGGCATAGGCATTTACATTGGATGCATTTTTCAACATGAGACCTAAGGTATTTAAAGGAGTAAGAGAAAGTGAAATACAGGTTACATTAACACTTGCTTTTCTTTCTCTTTCTCATTTCAGTCAACTTTGGTCTGGAAACCAAAAAAAGCATCATCCACCCTCGTTCAGACTCCTCAAACCGCTCTGCCCGTTTCTCCTTGTCTTCAGAGAAGTCATGCAGCAATGGTGTCAGCTCCTACTCCCAGGCCAGACCAGCAATTATGAATGAGGACATTGAAAAGCGTGTCCTGGTCAATAAGGATGGCAGCCTGTCAGTAGAGATGAGGGTGCGTTTTCGCCTACACAATGATGAGACCCTCCACTGGTCCACACAAATTAAAAAATCCCCATCTCTGACAAATGAATGTTGCCCCCTGAGCCAGACCCAGCCCCATTACCTTCAGCAGGGCCAATCAGAGAGCTGCTCTGATCCTGATTCTATGTCCTTCGACCCAGAGGGTGTGGATTATTCCAACCAATCTCTGCAGCATGCGTCGGAGGGGAACCACTGCCCCTGCTGCTACCAAAAGCAGGAACAACAGTACGACTTATGGAAAAACCCAGCACACAGCCACAGAATGCCTCCTGTCCCTCCCCCACATACATCCAGCCACACCCACATGAGACATACACACTCTTCTAGCTCTTCCTCATCATGTAATTCCAGGAGGGTGGTGCGCTGTCGAGCTCGACTCTCAAAGTGCGGAGGCGGCTCAGGTTTAGAGCAGAGCCGACTGGTCCAGGAGGAGATGTGTGTGACAGAGGAGGTTGAGCGCAGAGTAGAGGTGGAGCAGGATGGAGACACTCATGTAGAGGTGTGCAAGGTGAGCCGATGCTGCAGCCGCAGTGACGTAGTTGCTATGGAAACTAACCTACGACCGCTTAGCCGGAAGTCAGTGGAGGATGAGATAATCATGGAGGAAGAGGGGGAACGTCCACTGTCAGCAGTCAGCAGCTCCTCACATATCCTGCAATCACTGAAAGAGGACCCGGATGACGACCTGCCACCTAGCGCCTCACAATGCTGTCACAGAAATGAAACATCTCCATCCCCGACCTCCCAGACTCACCTGAATGACAAAGCAACAAGCAATGTCTCTGTTGGTTCCGTTCTCTCTAGCAAACACAACAGGGATGAGGACAGGGAAGAGAGAGCAAGCAGGGCGTTATCTGCAGCCTCATCCTGTCACTGTGGAGCAGCCAGCCCACATTCAACAGCTGAAGCAGGGGAGGTGGATCGAGCTCCCAGCTCTAAGCCGAGCAGAGCCTCTTGCAGGTCCAGCAAAGCCAAAATCCCAAATTCAGAGGAAGAGGGAGCTGCAGATGATGAGGATGAAGAGATAAATAGGGTAGTTAGTGGCTTGTCAGGCCACACGGGACAATTAGAAACATCCAGTGTATGCACTAATTGTGGCGGCTGCAAGCATGGGGTCAACACACCTCTCTCTAATCAAGAGAATGCCAGTAATGGCAGCGATGATGATGGCTCAGATGTTTCAGCTGTGTCAACGCAATCCAACAAGACCAACCTCACTAACCGTGGGTGCTGCTCTACAGTATCAAATGTCCTAGAGGACAGAGTGTCTAGTGTAATGTCCAGAACATCTAATCGTGATGCAGCAGAAAAGGAGGATGAAAGGGCTCCTAGTGCCACCTCAGCCACAAGTCACAGGTCAAATAGATCACACAAGTCTGGCTGTAATGGCAGCACTGGTGTTATGATAGAAAAAGAGGATGAGAGAAGCCCCAGCACCATGTCAGCTCAGTCAAAACTGTCTGCCAAGTCCAGCAAGTCTCATAAGTCCAACTGCAGCCGTACAGCTGAGGTTCCTGATATCATAACAAGAGAGGATGCAGAGGGAGAGAACACTGTAGAGAGAGCACTGTCAGCCAAATCTGGTGCCTCTCCAATTGACAACACAGCTGTGGAGGAGGAGGACAGTGAAAGTGAAAAAACGCCCAGTGCCCTTTCTGTTAAGTCTAATGCTTTGGACAAGCCTGGCAAAGAAGAAAGATCTGATAGTGTCCTGTCTGCTAAATCAGCTAAATCATATCTTTCAAAAAAGTCTGTCACGTCTCACAGATCTACTTGCAGTCATTGTGCAAGATCTCCAGATGCTAAAGCAGCTGACACAGTTGTTACTGAAGCAACAGCACAAGAAGAGGAGGAACCAGAGGTGGAGGAGAGAGCAGTGAGTGCCATGTCAGCCAAGTCCAATCTGTCAGCCAAGTCCAATCTGTCTGTCAAGTCCAATAAATCCCACAAGTCCACCAAAGCTTCGGAAAGGTCAGTTTCTCCTAGGTCAGAAACTGGAGGAGATAAAGAAAGAGCAGCGAGTCAAATGTCAGACAGATCAGTTAAATCTAACATGTCTGTTAAGTCTTCAAAGACATGCAAGTCTAACTGTGATGACAATGAAATTGTGGCATCTCCAAGCATAAGAGTAGCTGAGGAAAAAGAAGATGAGATGGTAGATGAGGAAACACAACAGAGGCCTAAAAGTGGATTGTCTGCTAAATCGGAAAATGAAGAGAGGGCAGCCAGTGCAAAGTCCTCTAAATCTCATGAATCCAACTGTAATGAGAACACAACAGCAAGTTCTGAAAAAGGAGACGATACAGGAGACAGTGAAAAAGCTGAAGGCCGAGCTGCCAGTGCTTTATCTGGTAGATCAGCTTCCTCTGCAAAGTCTCGCCACACAGATTCAAAGCAGACTTTACCAGCCAAAGATCCAGCAAAAACAGAGGTGGACAGCATAGAGCACAGAACCCCTAGTGCCATGTCAGGAAAATCACACGCCTCTGCCAAGTCCTCCAAATCCCAGAAGTCAAACTGCACCGCAGTATCTCCAAATTTGAATGAAGCTACTGATCCTTCTAATGAGACAAATGGAGAAGAGAAGCAAAATGAAAATCAAGAGCGAGTGGATAGTGCCATGTCAAAAAAGTCCAAATCTTCTGTGAGGTGCCGTACTTCTCACAAGTCAAATTCTAGCAAGGATGTCAAATCCGTGTCACCAAGTCCAAAAGTTGCCACTATTAAAACACCAAAAGGGGTTGATGAGGAAGGAAATGAAGCTACAGAAAGAGCACCAAGCACAGCATCGGCTAGATCAGGGAGATCTAATGTTTCAGCTGCTTTATCGCACAAGTCCAATCACAACAAAGCTGCTGATATAACTGTAATTGAAACAGCAGATGCAGGTGAAAAGATTGTGGAAGATAATGCACCAGTAAGTAAATCTTTGGAACATTCTCATGGCCAAACTCTCTCACCCAGGAGGACACATTCCCCAAGGAGCCCCTCACACAAAGCTGCAGTTGCATCCCCCAGCAATCCTGTGCAACAGTTGTTGCCTTGCCCCGGTGTTGCAGAGACAAGAGGGCCTAGTGCCTTGTCAGTTCACTCTACAACCTCAGCTAAATCTGGCAGATCAAAATGTTGCTGTGGAGCAGCCTCACCAGCTGCGAAGGCAAAGAAAGAAACAGAGAAAGAGGGCTGCAAAAGTGAGGAGGCTTCTGAGCGTGCCGCCAGTGTCCTTTCGTCCTCAACCAAAAGACCAAGGAGAGAATCAGGAGGCAGCGAGCAACCACTGAGTCGAAACTCATCAGGATCTGTCTCTCTTGGGTTGCCTGAAGACCAAGAAGCAGCTGAATCAGACAGCGGCAAGTCCAGTGTTTCTTTCCACATAAACATTGAAAGTAAGGGCCGAATTAAGACAGCAACTCCAGAGGTTCACAAAATCACAGAGCAGTCTACCTTGAAGGAAGATGTGGAGGAAACAGGGTCCATCATGTCTCAAAAGTCCAACAGTAATGGTAATAAAAGCACTTTGCCATATAATCCTCCAGCAGTAGAAATCCCTACTATTGAAACCACAGAAGGAAGTGAGGATAAAGATGAAGAAAGTGAAGAACTAAAAACAGAAAGACCAGCCAGCAAAGTTTCAAACAAAAGCAGCAAGTCTCACAAGTCTTCTTGTCACTGTAGTGTCAAAGCAGCTGCTCAAATGCTTGACAGTAAGCCTCAAGAGCAAGATGACAGTGCCAGTCCAACCAAAGCAGAAAATGACCCTGAAAAAGGAAGTGTGAAGTCTGCTTCAACAACAAAAGCTAGCAATCTGGACGCCCCCGGCAAGAGGACCTCATCTGCAATGTCATCGGCAAGTGCTAAAGTTCGCAGCAAATCCCCTGCAAGTGCCAGCATTAAAAATGCCAATGTAGCAAACACAACTGCTGGAGATTCAGCAAATAATGACAACAAGGCTGCCAGTGTCCACTCTAAGAGTCCCTGTTGCCTCAGGCCTGAGTCTGCAGCTTCAGCTCATTCAGGGCTAAAAATGAAAGCCTCAAAGGAGAGTAAAGGAGAGGATCCAGTCAGTAGTCACAAGGTCAAATCCAATGAAGGAACCAACAGTGACCATGTCAAAACATCTAACACTCAAAAGAAAGAAACACCTATCAAATCCTCCAATCCCTGTCCCCTACACAGCTCCAGGCCAAGCAGCAAAGTGGAGACATGTAATGAGAACATTCTGGCTCACTCTCTGTCCGCTGCTGACTTGCTGAAGGAAACTATGGCTGCAGCACGTCCACACAGCCAACAGTCGAAGGCCAGCAAAACCAGTGACAAGCACAGGAATGAGAAAAGTGGGCGATGTCACAGAAGCAAGAACCAGGCGGGTCTGGAGCAGGTGCTGGAGCTGACACCGGCCTGTCTGCCCAATGTTTCCCCCAATGAGGTGGTTAGTGACTGGCTGCGGAGCATTCCTACCAACAGCAGCATGCTCGCACTTGGTGATGAGCTGAATGAGGAGGAGGGGGAGCAGGTGGTGGTGGAGGAGAAACTTGAAGATGTGTCAAACGAGGAGAGTCCTGAAAATGAGAAAGTGGACGAGGAGGAGAGGGTTGAGGCTGAAGATGAAGAAGAGAAAGAGGATGAAGCTGAATGTGATGCAGCAGATGAGCAGAAGAGTTCAGATCCAGCTCCAGGAAATGCAGTGGAGACTTCTTCTCGCCCCAAAACTCTGTTTTTGAGCACTGAGCCCCAGCCTAGAAAGTGGCATCCTTCAGCTGCAGTGATGAAAGTTCTTCTGAGCTCTTCTCTGGGTCGATGTCAGAGCATGCCTGAGGTAAGCCAGTGACTTTATGTAAATACATTTTTGTCAATGTGATTGAGTATCAAAACCGATCCTTTTAAAGCTCTTGAAATTAAGCAGCAGATCATTTTATGGAATAATTCCAAAAAGTGTGGAATTAATATTTATTCAATTAATTGGTTCGTCTATAAAATGTATTTTTGTCCAAAACCCTAAAATATTTAATCTCTTAAATCTTCACGTTTGAGATAGCCAAACCTGTTTTTCTCGATTGTATCTGAATAATTTTAGAAGCCCAAAGAGGTAAAACTATCCAGAAATTTCATTCCAAAAAGCTTATTTTAGAGAAACAGGATTTTTTGTAGCTTTTTGAAAGATTAATATAATGTTGTAGCTTGCAACCATACCAGCAGAAATCAGTGCTATACAAGAATGCCAAATTAACAAGGATATAGAATTAATTACATAAATGTGAGCCCAATTTATGTATGTAATGTATTTATAATATCTGCCATCTTCTCTAGGTGTCTCCAGTTTATGGTCGTAGACTGAGCACATCAGCCAGGGGGCTCTTGGACTGTTTGGCCCAGCTTCAGCTCATTGAGCCTGCAGTGAGCCCTGGTTGTGACCAAAAGAAGGACCGCAAGCAGCAGTATGAGGACATTATGGGCATTCTTCAGTCCCTCTGGCTTACTGAACCCAGAAACATTGACGGCAAGGAGGTCAAGGAAGTTGGTACAGAGCAGGTGACTCCGCCGAGGTCCTCATCTGGGGTGGATATGAGCAGTGGTTCCGGCGGATCTGGGAAGGAAAATGGAAATCAAGTTGTGGATGAAACAAAGGAAAATAAAACAAAAGAGGGAGAATCTTTCCATGAGGATGAGGGAGCAGAGAAGGTTGTAGAGGAGGAGGAGGAAGGAAATGCAGAGGCAGAACACAAGGAAATTGGAGCAGAACCAGAGGAGACATCCTCAGAGCATGCTAAGACTGACATGACAGAGGAACCAGCACCAAGTGAAGAACAAAGTACCGTCCCTCCAAGTCTTGACAGCCCAAAAACCACTGAGAATCCCTCATCATCAGACAAGAGTTCTGGTAACGACAGCTCCAAATCCCCCACAGATAATGAACGAGACATACTGGAGGGCTCCAGCTCAGGCACCCCCCCAACTGTCCTGCAAGCACCCTTGACAAAAAAACTATCCCAAGACCCTGATCCGGTGTGGGTCCTGCACCTTCTTAAGAAGCTGGAGAAACAGTTCATGAACCACTACATTAATGCCATGGCGGAGTTCAAAGTTCGCTGGGACCTGGATGACAGCCTCATTCTTGACACCATGATCTGCGAGCTGAGGGATGAAGTAAGCCGACGCATCCAGAGCAGCATCGAACGCGAGATGAGGAAGATTCAGGGTCGCGCCGGCAGAGGGGGGAGGTCACCCCGGCCGCCGAACGGAGGGAACCTCTCTAGGGAGTCCACCATGACAGAGAAGAGGCGGCGAATATTGAAGGTAATTCCACCACAGATCCTCTTTACATCTAATGGCTGCTTCAAAGACAGACAGATAATATTTGATTTATTTTTCAGGTCATGAAGAACAAGTCGGTGAAAACTACAGACTCCCTCAGCGATGGAGAGATGACAGGTGACTTCAGCGACCAGCGAAGCGAGGACGAGTACTGTCCCTGTGATGCTTGTGTCCGCAAGAAAATGGCTGCCCGGCCTCTCAAAACGAATCCTGTGGCAGCGGGGGCACCAGTGATGATGGAATTTGACCTCCTTAAGATACTGCAGCTGAAGAAAAGCCCGTCGCCTGCAGTAGTGCCACAACCTCAGGAGGGGGGAGATGATTGTGAGGTGGCAGACGAGGAGGGAAGGAATTTAGAGGTAGTGCAGGAGGAAGAGGAAGAGAATGAAACTAAAGATGATATCAAAGCTATTGTTGTTTTAGAGGAGACAATACCAGAGGAAGATGAGGAAGATATTGTGGGCGATGAAGAGCAAGAGGGAGAAACAGGTGGTGAGGAAGCTGGGGAAGAGGAGACATCAGAAAATGGAGAAGAGGAGGAAGAGGAGCACACAGTATGCCAGTGCCAGTCTGCCAGAAATCAGGAGAGTGACAAAGCAGAGGAGGGAGACGAGGGAGAGGGGGAAACAGCAGAGGGAGAGGATGCTGAAGAAACTAGTGACAATACAGGTGAGGATGAGACAGCAGATGATGAAGAGAGAGCAGGAAAGGAAGAGGGGGAGAACGAAGGGGTGACGGGGGAGGGAGAGACGGGGACTGGGGAGGAGGAGAGTGACAGGGAGACAGTAAAAGAGGCAACAGCAGGTGAAGGGGAGACCACTGACAATGGTGAGCGTGAGGAGGAGGAGGAGGAGGAGGAGGAGGAAGAGGAAGAGGAAACGACAGGCAGGGAGAGCGGTGAAGGAGAAGAGGCATCTGGGGAAACGGAGGACGACAATGTGGCCAAAAATACGGCAAATGAAGAATCCACGGCGGTGGAGGAGTTTGTGGAGGGAAACGTCAGTGCTTCGGCGGAAGCGGAGGATGAAGACGACGGGGACGACGGCACCGGGGAGGAGAAGTCACGCGAAGACGAAAAGGAAGGAGAGAGTGAAGAACAGGAAGGAAAGGCGTCAGAGGAGGAAGGAGCCTCACGACAGGTAGGATGCACCAAATGCAAAAGTAATTATCCTGAGACAAGAAAAGACTGTGATAAGAGAAATAGCTAAAACTGAACCAAACACCAGTCAAAATATGAACCATTTTACATGATTATGGAACAGATAATTTAGTTTTATTCTAACTTTATTTTGTAGTTTAGCCTATTAAGGAACATGTTTTAAGAAAGTAGGGTGGATCACATAAGAGACTAGTTATGAACACCTATTTGAGCACCACCTATTTATAAACACCCCTGAGTGCCTGAACATGACTGTTAACATGAGGTTAAAGTCTGTACTGTACCTTAAAGGAGGAATCTGACCTACTGCAGCCTTACCACTAATTCTAAGCCTGTGGGAAAAGATAATCTTGCTATCCAATTAGACAGACAGAACAAATCTGGTTCGTTTGGCAGCAACACATTGCTTCCACTGATGGACGTCTGCTGATATTGTCAGTCTCACAAAATCTTCTGTTTAATGAGTTCTCATGCTTTAAACAAATGAGTTCTCATCAAACAGAAATTACTTCAGCCTTCCTGCACCAATAAAGTGAGACTGATTTTTAATTGCAAACATTGATTTGCTCCTGGTATGTAGCATGTAGCTGTAATTACTGACACTAAGCTGCCCTAGGAGAGCCTAATTTAGCCATTCTGAATCATTACAGTGGTTCAGAGATAATTTACTGTTATCTTGTTTAACCCAGGGCCAGGAGGTTATGACCGAGGGAGAGGAGGCCGACGCCGAAGACTCAGACACCGACAACAAACGCCCAAGTGACACTAGTGCGGACGAATCAGGACGTGAGGGGTCTGGAGCCACAGGAGACAAAGGGGAGAAAGAGGGCGGAGGAGATGGAGGCGAAGAGGAGGTTTCAGAAGATGCTGTTGAAGAGTTCAAGCCTGAGGTGGAGGAGGAGGAGGAGGAAGAGGAGGAGGGAGAGGTGAACAGGAACAAAAGGGACGATGGTGCGCTCCTCCATCAGATAACCAGGACCTCTGTGGAGTCCCAGCCCGGCTCGTTGGAGGACGTTACCACAGATTCACCCCAGAATGTTGTGAACTCCATAGCGGTGCCCAAAATGGCAGTTGAAGTGTCCACGGGTGGAGGTACGGGCCAGAGGAGGAGTCGCTCACCGGCCAGAGTCAAACGCCGCAAACCCAAGGAGAGTGATGTGGAACTGGATAACTTTTAACTGACACACAAACCAAACTTATGGTGCAAATTCACAGACTACTGAAGGTCCAAGACTCCCATAAACCCTTGCTCTGTCAGCGACTACATGGGTAGAATTACATAGGTTATAAAACTGTAACCAAAACCAGAAACTGAAACACTTGAAGCACTTTATCACTCCAGATCCGCTGTAGGAGGAGATGTAGAACCTTGAAACTTGAAACCACCACCTTATCCTGTTTAATTATATTTGTAATGGTTACTTGTATATTTCTAAGTGTGTGTATGAAAGGTTATGTGTATTTCTGTGCTGTATGTGTACAAATAAGGTATATTTTTGGAACAAAAACAATTGAGACATGGGTGTGTTATGTGAACTCAGTTTTGTGTTCAGTGGAAACACAGGTTTAATAATCTATTGAATCATATAGCCAATAATATATCAAGTACCTCTGAGCTATGTTAGATCTTAATTACTGTACAGTAGTGTTTGGCAGAACTAGATTATTGATGATTGGTTTATGTATAAGTTCAATTCTTTGTCTAAATTTTGGACTTGTCTCATGACGTCTGTGTTCTCAGGGGTTTGAACGCCAGTATGCTTTTAAAAGCTCATCTCCTAGATATTACTTAACGTTCTGCTTAACTCTGTAGTATGTTAAAGAAGGCCTCTGTTTAAATCTACTCGAGCTCTGTGATGTAACCTGATCAGCTTAAAGGAATAGTTTGACATTTCAGGAACTACGCATGCCGGGTTAGATGAGAAGATCGATACCACTCTCATGTCTGTACGCTAAATATGAAGCTAAAGCAAGGAAACAGCTAGCTTAGCTTAGCACAAAGGCTGCAAGCTGGGAGAAACAGCTAAGCCCGGTTGTTGAAGTGAATGTTGAACTATTCTTTTAAGTTTTTAAGATTACTTTCTCAAAACATGACAGAAAAAAAATATTTATTCCAAATCATAAACTACTATATTTTAGTAGCTTTATTGTATTATGTTTGACTTTTGCTTTGACATTTAGAATCTGTTTTTTTCCTTTAAACATGCTTATGTGTAAACTTTTTTGAGCAATTGTACTTATTTTATTTATGTAATTCAGTTACTGCAATCATCATGCATTTCTTTCCCAGGAATCAAGTTAAACAAAAAACTTGCACAATGCACAATGTGATGCTGACACTGAGCATATGGTGTGTTTTCTGACAATATCTAATGCCAGGAGGTTGATGTAAATCTTTATCTGCTGCTTAATTTCAAGAGCTATTCTTAGGTGTGCGTTACACACTGTAGATTCAGGTGGGGTTTGCATATCCAGCCATGTGGCACAACAGTGTGAAGTGTGTTACTGATGCCTTACTGTATCCATGGTTATATGATGGGAGATTGATAGAAACAGAGGGGGTGTTCACAGTTAAGTGGCTGTGTTTTGTTTCTGTAAGTGGCTCTCCAGGAGAACCAGAGAGCTTGTGAAAGAGGCTGAAATGGATCAAAGCCGCTCTTTAAAATGCTGAAAAATATACTTTCTTAGCCCCGATGGAGTGTTTTCTCTAATTTGACCCAAACCAAGCTGAGTGAGCTGGACTCCAGGCTGACTCCCTAACTACTTTTAGAGCAGAGATATTCTGCAAATAGTCGGTGTGTGTTAAGGACAGTGTGAACGAGGCAAAACGTGTGTGTGTGTATGTGTGCGTGCCTATGCTGCTATTGGTCCGTTTGGCTGTCTCTCAGTCTGTGACATCACCAAGTGAACATCATGTACCTAGAGCAAACAAATATACGAATGTAACAATGTTGACATAATAAAATAAATGCACAGGATGGTGCTTCTCATATTATTTCAGCTGTGTGTGTACTATTGGTGTGTTTAACTTTGGATTTCATCTAAGACCATTTGGGCTACAAGTGAAAACTTCTTCCTTTACCCTTAGTGGTATCTAGCAAAGCAGTCACTGTACTTTTGAGATAGCTTTAGGTATTTTATATTTAAAGGAATATGCATATTAGCTTTTTTCCCCAAGAGATTAATAATAAGATTGATAGCAGTCTCATGTCTTTGCATTAACTATGGAACTAGAGCCAGCAGGAAATTATGCTATCTTAGCATAGCAGTGGGAAACAGTGGACCTCATGGCAAAATACACCTACTAGCACTTCAAACGCTGAACAGCTGAACAGGAGGAAAACCTATTATTCCAAATTGTTTCCAAAACAATGACAATGATTCTGATAGAGATGTTGCTTATGAGTATTTATAATTTAATTTTCCAATGTTGTGATTACCAAAAAATTAAATTCCATTCATCTGCTGGTAGTAGCAGAAATCTCAGGGACTGATAACTGAAAGCCTGGGCAAAAGAAAACCAAAACTGTCTGCATGGATAGGTACAACCAGTTTAAGTGTTACTGTCACTGAGAAAAGTTGTAAAAGAGTATTTAACATTGACTATTAAGTGGTTCACTACACTGGCAGTCCTTACACTGGTGTCTAGGATGCAAGCTGTACCTTTTTATTACTTCAGAGGTGTTCATATAAATACTGACAATTATGTGCTAATGCTCTCTGATCCAGATCTGATGTGTACTTTACCTTCCTTAGCTTCCTTTGCTCTGTGCTTCCTTACTGGGTTTGGCTCTGCCCCAAAGTTGTTTCCAAAGCTGCTCAACAGCTCTCAAGATGCACACGTCACGCTAATCCAGTACCTGTGTATGTGTGTGTGTTGAGCCCAGAGGGATTGAGGCTGACTTACATCACGCGGACCAATATGGTAGAGTATACCTCCAGAAAACTGTTACAAAACACAGGGTGAAACTGTCAGTGAATCATCAAACATCTCTCCAGTATCAGTTTTAGATCTTTTTTTAAACATACTTCAGTAATGTCATGTATTGTACTCATGTTTGAGGTGTCTCTGCGGAGAACAATGGTTTTTGTGCTTGCCAATCACTGACAAAACAACAATTTGCATAAAATTGAATTTTAATCACTGTATTTTCCTGATTCTTGTGCCTGCATATTTGAAACAACCTATTTAAAAACACTGTATTTTTTAAGAACAGTACAAACTGACTGTACATTTGCAGGTTATTGTGACAATGTCTGCTTGTGTTGAGGTGTCAAGTCTGCCCCTCAGTGTTATAACATGGTGTTGCATTTAAAGCCTTCAGGTGCAGGTGTGTAGTGGAATTATGACAGGCACGCCTCTACAGCCTGCCTTATGATTGGCTGTTGCTCCAAATGAGACTCCGCCTCCACAAAAGAGCAACCAGTCAGCAAACAGACCAAAGCCAGAGGGACCACCTGCACAGAGAGAGGAAATATATCACAGCCAGCCACCATTCATTCATTCCTGCAGTGCTAAATACACTTTACTGCCTCCTCACCTTGGTTCTCTTCCTGGCAGCACATGTGTGTGTGGTGATGTCACAGGACGTAATGTCCGCTGTCAGCTTGTCCACTCGATAGACGGCCTTCAGAAGAGCTTCCTCACATTGGGACTGAGGACAACCAGACAGCTTCTGGAAGGAGAAGAAGTACAGTATCAATTGAGACAAGTCCTGCATTACTCCTTAAGGAGGAACCCAAAGTCAAAATCTTTAAAAATTTAAACCCTTAACTATTTCAGTTTATTTAGGAAAAATACACCACGTGAGCATAATGTAAAGTGGTGTTTCATCACTTTACCCCAAACCAACTGAACCACAGAAAACCTCGGTGAAGGTAGTATTCCAGTATAGGTGAATAGGTTGGTTTCTTGGTCTTTTTGCTAAATATAATTAAGGTGCCATCTACAGTGTGCATTGTTCTAAAAACAGGGTAAATACCAGGCATCCAGAAACAGGAACTTCAAATGACCCACTTCTGATTGAATACATACAGTGGATCTGAAATGTGCATATATCGTCAAGTTAAATTCCTTGTTATGTCCCATTGGGGGTGTAATTTTATATACCTGGAGTAAACGTATGGCTCTGCAGTAGAGTTTGCTGTTGGTGACCTGCACGTCGATCATGTGGTTCTGGTAAATCTTCCCCTTTAAGATGTGAGCTCCGGTGCTCACAGCGTTCAGCAGCAACTTAGTGGACAGCTCCCACTGCTGAGAGAGAGGCCAGATTGATTTTCTTTTCTATGCCTTCACATAATATAGACGATAGTATATAGACATAATATAGACAGTGAGCAAACAATGAAAACATTTTTTTAAAAAGTTAAACAAGGCCTATAGAGCACAAGAAATAAAAAAATGAAAATCAATAAAGAAAAAATGAGTATTTTAACATTTAACCAGACACTCCCTCTGTCTTCATACCTCTGCAAAATGTTATTGAAGGAGAGTGGGAGACACAGAAAAACAGATTACATGAGGCAAAAGAGTTATTTATCATGCTCCAATGAGTCACTGAATCAATGTGTGTGTGTGTTTGTGTGCTTTACCATGTGCAGTAAACTCCCTGAAGCAAGTGATGGCCAAGTGATTTTTACAGAGGATAAACACAGCTTACTCATGATGTCATCCTGCAAAAAAACAAAGCATAGATGGATAGATAGATAGATAGATAGATGGATAGATGGATAGATGGATAGATGGATAAATAGATAGATAGATACATAGATAGATAGCTAGATAGATGGATAGATTACTTGTTGTGCAGCAGCTGCCGTGTCTCCATCAACCTGATGATAAACAGCGTGGAGGTTGGACGTTTTTTCTCTCACTCTGCGTGCCAACCTTGCCACCTCGCTGACATCATCTGTGGAGAGAAGCCATCGAAACACACGTTGATTTGATTTGCACAAAAACCAAACCTAAACAAAAAAATCAACGTCTCACCGGAGTGTGTGTAGAGTAGAAGAATGAAGTCGTGGTCATTGAGAGAGGGCAGAACTAGATGCAAAAAATCCTCATGTGCTATGCAAAAGTCGGGGCCCTTTAGGAAAGAATGCACATGATATGCTCAAAAACCTCTTTAAAGTTTCATTAGCATTTAATGTTATCAAGAAAAAATGTTTTCAGACATTTTAATGTTATAATCCTTAAGATTTTCATCACATAAAACAATTTTTTTAAAATTTGTTGCCGCCACTCCCGCGCAGAATTCAAATGGCGTATACATGCACAAGGGATTGACAGAAGCACATACAGGACAAAATCTGGAAGGCAAGACACGGTGTATGTGTACATTAGCTTTAGTTAGTGTGTCACATAATGATCTAATCTTCCTCTATTGTATGTATGAAAGCTGCTCAAAGCCTGTGTCCTAACCAAGTGATGGATAAAAGCTCAGGAAAATGTTTCCATTCAAAATTGAAAGTAGCAGCCTTAGACTGAATTAACCCATCCAGCAGTATAATAGAACGATTAAAGCAGATTAGTTAAAAACAGACATCACAATGCAGGTACAGTAGGATGTATTTCATACTAATCCTGTTCCGGGTTAATCTACAAGTCAGCAGATACAGCAGAGATGTGTCATTACATGGTGCAAAATAAGAGCTGGATTTCATTTTAATTGGATTTTACTGGATTTGAGACAGTTTAATACTTTGGGAGGCCTTGTAGGGATTTTTCAGACTTATTTAATACTAACAGACAAGCCAGAACAGAAATCTCCATGTTTGGAGTCAGCTATTACTGACAGCACATAGAAGAAGTTAAATCTCCTGTACAGTGTACAATACAGTTTTCATTGTTAAACGCCGTGCAACAGTGAGCTTTGTCCGATTAAAGCCGTTGTCCTCTATTTGCAATTATTACTTGCTCATGAATCGTAATAGTCCCCTTTTGTTTAAACAGATGCTAATTCATTGTTTCCCTTCACATACCAGTGAAGTGAGGGGACCCTCATTGTTGTTCAGCACTCTGTATCCTCCGCTGATGAAGCCTCGAACATCTCTGTAGTCTTTCTCAGACACACACACAAACACACACACACACACACACACACACACACAAAGGATATATATCATGAAAATGTAAGGCGTGTCTCTACTAGATAACTGTTTAAAATCTGATCAAATGTATCTCTAGTCATCAACACCAGATTATTTTAGATTTATTGGATCTGGATCTGTGTGATTTCGCACAATGTAATTGTCAAAGGAAAAATTGACAAAGAAATGCCCATTCAGGTGCAAATGAAGGAAACACTGTTTTGAATCACACTCCTCTCACCTGCTCCAAACGTGGGATTACACTCACTGGCGTCTATGAGGCCCAGGAAAGCCAGGGAGCCCCAGCCCAGGTAACACACACGCCTGCCACGCTGCAAACTGAAACACATATGATAGGATTAGACTTCAAATAGGTCAAGTCTTTAAATAAGAGCTTCTTACGCATTTTAGATGGACCCAATACTGTCTGTTTAATGAGAGGAATGGCGCATATTGCACATTGCATTGCTGGCTGACAGTTTTGTAGGTCAGAGTTTTCTTCACCACTGAAAGCTTTATGAGCAGCTAATCCACCTTGAAAAGTGTGGGTTTCAATAGAGGGTTTTAGATGCATTTCAACCTTCAAAGTTCACAATTTAGATTTTTTCTTGTGTGTTTTTGTGAAACATTTGATGAAACACCAGCAGCTAAAGAGTCATGATGCTGCTCTAAATCAGACAGTGCTCTGAGTCCGTTTGCCTCATTTCATAAAATTCAAGGTTACAGTGAAATGTGTAAAACAGGATGTTCTACCTCTGTCCAGCTGCCTCTACCAGAGCAGTTATCCCCTCACTCTGAGCATAAGTGGTATCTAGAGTTTTCTCATATGCTCTCATGTGCTGTAGGATGCCCCTGTTGGAAAGAAATAAACACAAAGGAGCCAATTTTAAATATCACTGCTACACAAGCAGGTACAAAGGTGCAATATAGTTCTGAAATATTCAATTTTTTTTCCACTTAACGTCCTTACACATACATCAGCAGTGCCCGAGCATGTACTATCCAGTAAACAGGAATTGTGCAATCACAGAATCTCTTTTCTTCAATGACCTCTAGAGGTCAGCAACACACGATGGAAACACACAATGAACATGCTGTTTTTAGTCTGCTATTGTAATATAAAAGCTTTTGTGATGATGCTCAACTTACTGGTGTTGCCTGGTTTAAAAAAAAGATTCAAAAAAATAGACAGAAAGGAATAATGCACGGGTTTTAAGAGTGTTACGTTGTCTAGCATTGTGCCGTAGTGCACAGTCACATGGCTGGACACCACCGCTGTATGTGAAGGTTTCGGATTTGCAAGAAATGTTAAGAAGAAAAAAAACAATGTGTGTGTATGTGATCATTCAAATAACTGCAGAGGATGTGGGTTCAAAATGACACAATCTACATGCAGCTATATGTGCTTTTGTCTGTATTAACATCATCACTAATGGTATATACTGTAAGTACCCAAAAGCATGACTACATATACTGACACATGTGACTGTATGGTACCAGCATTCCCAAATGCACCACTAGTAATGTGAAAAGCATGTCCAGGAAACTTTGTACATTTTTTTAAGGTGGCTGATGGCTGTCAACACAGATAAGCACTTAAGAAGCTGCATGTTACACCTTTGGGTGAAGAGTTGGGCACTAGAGATGCAATGCTGTGGGGTCATGGCAGAGGACCGATGGTGTTGTGTAAGGTAGTTATTTCCGTGTACAGTATATCCTGTGTTTATTTTAATATTAATTGCAAAGGCTATATACAGAAAAGATCAGAATTTTGGGAAATAACTCTCACACACCTGTGCATTAAATATGCTCCTTCAAAATTTCAAAAATATTCCTCTATGCGTAGCTAAGTTAAGCTAATTGTCTGCTGGCAGTAGCTTCATGTGTAATATACACACGTGCTATCAATCTTCTCATCTAATTCTCAATGGGAAAATGAAAAAGCATATTTCCCATAATGCTTTTCAGTGTTTCATCATGCTTACATGTGTGTGATGGGTGTGTTTGTGAAGGCGGCAGCATGAGCAGCACACAGGACAACCTCCAGTAGAACCTTTGTGGCACTGCCTCCCTTCATCCTGGAGGAGCCACTGATGGCTTCTGGCTGAACACAAACAGACATACTCACACAGAGTCACTGGCAAAAGTAGAGACACACTGGAACAGGAATAAGATGAGTGCATGTAGGGGTTCTTACCCCGACTGCTGGGTTGATGAGGAAGGCCTTTTGGCTTTTGGAAAGCTCCTGCATCCTTTGCACCACACTGTGAAAAGTGAATGTGCAGCCTGGCATGGGCTCATCCCTAACACATTAAATATTATTAAAATAATAATAATAAAAATATTAAAAATGAACTTTTTCATGGCATAATATCAATTGAAAAGGTCAGTGAAGTACATGTTCCTTCACCTGGCCTGATGTGTAGGATTGAAGCCAACCAGTGTAGGAGTGTAGACCTCAGGGTGCTGCAGGCAAAAGTCCAGCTGGCCTGCCACAAATGGAGCCTACAGGAATGAAACCACAAACAATCTTATGTAATCTTAAAGTCCTGCAAGGTCCTGAATCATAAATTACAACAGAGCATTTAAGGATTCTGACCAATTAGACTGACTTACAGATAATCCACAAGAAATACCGATGAACAAGACCTTCTTCTTTCCCTCACAGACCTGCAGGGCACAAAAACATGCAGTGGTCAAATGCTGGAGTTTTGTTATCTTAACACAAACATGCACACACTCCACAATGTCCCCGACCTTCTTCAGACTGAGCATGCCCAGTTTGGGGTCATCTTCAGGAGCCTCCTGGGAGGTTAGAAGAGCTCTATGGAAAAATAGAAAAAGACAGATTTGATTTGAACATATTTAAAGTACGACCAACTAACTTTTAAAGCAGGAAACTTTTTTTCCTTCGACCGATGAAAAATTGAATTCAGCCATAAAACACACCCATGCTCACCCCACACACTTTTCTGCTACAGCCTTAAGTGGCTCTCTTCTTTGCTTTATGTGCTACAGTTATACTCCATTTTAGCATATGTCAGGTAATCTTATTTACTACTTGTACTTTTTTGAATTAAATACTGAAAGGCCAGGTTGTGACCAGTGCTAAAACATAACAGCATAGCAGTAGCACAAGAAAATACAGCAGCAAGCACACTCAGTACATAGAGATATCTATTTAGATTTGCGTGCTTAAATTAGCTTCCATTAGTTAGTTTTATTGCTTGGGAATTCAACTTTACATAGTCTCACTTGAAGTATGTTTGAAGCATTTTTCTCAAACAGAAAAGCAGTATTTACACAAGTTAATATCAAGTCAGAATACTAGAACTATAAAACTACTGGAGTAAAGATGACGTGTTTCACTACTAAGCCAACAACTAGTTTTAGAATGTGTTTCACATGTAAACAATTCCTGGTTATATGTTTTCAATCACGAGTGTAAACTTGTTCAAAATCCCAACATACTTGTCTCCTCCTGCAATAATATACGAATACACAGAACTGTGGTTCAGCTCCCTCAGCATCCTGTTGAAACCTGACTAACAACGCACACACACAAGCAAAAAAACAGGTCATTTTTCAATAAAACAAGTGAGATTTGATCAGATAATTTCAGTATCACTATCCCAATATTACATTATTGTCTGTCTTGCTTTACGATACCATTTTATATTGGGTGAAACCACTTATTCCTAATGTGCAGTGGGAGACTATTTCAGGACAACTTTTACCGTGACGAGGAAAGCCAGTCGACCAGAAGTCCCACATCCACTCAGTACAACTAGGCTGTCCTGAGGATCCTGTTAAAGAAACACAAGACAGGCTTTAAGAACATGCCTGACTGACCAACAGCAGTACTGACAGACAAACAGAGCAAGGGTACCTTGAGAATGAGCTCCACCCTCTTGGCAACCTCCATCAGTGTTTCTATCACTTGTTCACTCAAAAGCCTCTAAAAAGGACACACAAATAATCATTTCACAACAAAGTTTTATCAAAGAACCTTGAGGGTAACTCACTGTAGGTAAAACACCTGTACCTGGTAGGTGGCTCCTGTCTCTTCTTGAAACATCTGGGTATCACAGGCCTGTAACATCCTCACAATACGACTGGCTGAAGTGCAGTCGATGTCGCGCGTGAGGGGATTGGACTTCTCTGAAACAGGAAGTGACGCCTCATAATCTGGGGACTGAGAAACATGAAATATAATAATTCCACATATTTTCTACATTGAAACACCTCTGCCTTCCCAGCTTCAACCCAATGATTAAAAGCAGTAACTTGAAACTACATATTATATTTTTGCCTCAGAAATTGATTTGATGCTAGTTTACAATAACATAGCTGAATTTAGAGAAACACTGTGACATTGTGGGAAATACGCTCATTTATCTTTTTGTGAACAGTTAGAAAAGACGATTGATACGACTCTCATGTCTGTACACTAAATATGAAGCTAGAAACAGCAGCCAGTTAGCGTAGCTTAGCACAAAGACTGGAAAGTCACAGCTAGCCTGGCTACCAGCACCTCCTTCAGTTGTTATGCACACATCTTATATCAGTCTTCTCATTTGATTCTCAGCAAGAAAGCCAACTGTTCCTTTCACTTACCTCCCATTCATGCATAGCAGAGAGACTACAAGTCCAGTCTGATCCTGCCATTGTGCACAAATATGTCCTCTTCTGCCAAAAACACTCTGTCACAGCAAATTTCCCTGTGCAGACCGTTTCCTTTTTGTCAGTTACAGGGACTTGAAATGAAAACCACAAAGTGCTCGGCTCTATCTGTAGTGACAAAGTTCACTTAAGGACCTTTGAGACTGAGGATTGAGAGGAAGTATAGATTTCTCTGTCACACACCAACACAGTTGGATTAATAGCGAGAGAAATAAACTGCACTCACTTTAAGAGAAGTTAAATATTGCAGATCCCTGATTCCTAAATCCCCAAATGTACCATGGCACAGTTGGAACATGGAGATCAAAGTGAAAACTCAGCATGAGAGAGAATTTATCTTTTCTTTTTTTAAATCATTTTTGATCTCTGCTCGCAATCAATAAAAACCTCTAACAGTGAAATTTGTTCCATGATTTCCAAACATGCTTTTCAACCCCACAGCGTACAAAAGATCCAACTCATTCTCAGCCGTGTGAAAATATTTACACCCCAGCAGATTGTGGAGTCTAATACATCTCATCACTTTCAGCAGACTCTAACAAACTGTTTGCTGCAGTGTGCCTCACTCCTCCAAACTCCCACTACTGTCTCTCATAACTGCCGGCTAATTGCTGTTAGTGGCACAGCGGCAAGGACATTCTTCACATCATGTCCCATCAGCTAAGAAAAGACAAATATTTCTCCTCACACTTCATAACTCTTGTCGCCCCATTTGTTTTTCCTTATTTGTTCTTTTTTTCTTACACAAATTAATTTCCTCCTGTGACTCTCTGTGGAGTGATGCACTTGTGCTACTCACTGTTGGCTCACACTGATTATCAATGATGCCAAACATCTGAAGTACAGTTCGGTGTTAACCTCTCTGAGTCAATCCAACACCAGAGCTGTGCGTAGGGCCGTGTGATAAGTCAAAGCCAGGATGAGGCGCCCCCGTAGTGTGTTGGCTGCCGTGACACGACATCACCAACTTTTTAAGAGTCTTCTTTTTAGGCATGGACGGGCCTAAATCTGCAAATCTACCTGATTGTTTGGCACTTGTGGTCAGCACAATGAGCTGTAACAGCGGACTGTATATGGGCATTTGTATGTAGCATTTCGGCTTTTGCCATCTCAGCCTTTTAGTACATTCTGACTTCTTTTCCTTGTTTTGGCTCTTGCAGAAATCTGACACGCCATTTAAAATGTAAATGTCTGCCTTTAATGAGCCCCCTGCTCAGCCACTGTGTCTGTGACCACTCCGAGCAGCAAAGCCGCCCTCCTGCATTTCTCACACATTGAACACGACGTCCTCACTGAATGATGCATCAGCAGACTCTTTGACCAATCAACGACAATGCTCCTCAATTTATACATAACACTGGAGCTCCAGCGCTGTCTTGTCCTCTTCGTACCTAAGCTAGTGCACACACTTGATTTTTCCCCCCATTTTAAGTGAGCTTGTTCCTTTTGCTCGTCATATACAATAAATTCTGCTTGACCTGAGTTGACCCCTGTGTTCCTGATAGTCTCGAGTCAAGCCAAGCCTGCCGCAGCGCTGCACTGCACATTGACCTTGGCACCACACCATAAAAACCCTTCGATTCTGAAGCAGCTGCAGGACCTCCTTCCCGTACTGCTTCAATTTCAGCATTATTCCTAATTCCTGACAAATCGGCCCCCAAAGGAGCACGAAAGTCATCAGCATTTAAGTGGTTCTTCCCATAATCAGTCCTAAAACCCTGGATAACAAAATGGCTCGTTCAGGGTGCAGCAGGAAGAGACAGCCGGAATTACTTTGACGCAAAACTGCCACATGGTCAAGGTCACTGACAGCTCAGATTCTTCGGTTTTTGCTGATTAATCTGCATTTGTGTGCCAAAAACAAACTCCAAATGAACTCCAAACATCCCAAAGACCTTGAAAACTCACTGCATTCTGCAAGACACGTGTAATTATATAAATGTCTTATTTTTTGTGTCAGATTCAAATAAGCTCTTAACGTGACATGAAAGTACGTTTCTTACACTGCCAAAACAGTAAAATGGTGGCACATGTATTTCCATTGAAAAAGGTATAAAACTGCCTCTGTGAACATGACATGCCTTTATAATGACCTTTTCATAGCATCAGTCTGCTAGCTTCCTCGACATCTTGGTATACAATCATATATTTTGCAGCACAACATGTATTATCATTCCTGTTATATACTGTATCTACATTTTTTAAAGACTATCTCTTCTTGTAACAGTCATGATGGCGTATCTCCGTCTCTGCTGTACATGTTGTACCTTCAGCCTCAAGGGATGGAACAGAACTAGATCCATTTACTTAAGTACTTAGGTGCATTTTGGGGAACGTGTACTTTATATAAGTGTGTTCATTTTATGTTACTTTATACTTCTACTTTAAAAGAAGTATAATACTTAATAACACTATTTTCAGGTTCCTTCTTGTATTTTTAGGCCCTACTCGAAAAGATTTACATGGTGACATGGTTTACATCAAAAAACATTATTTTTCTCATACATGGCTGCTGCAGCTGTTTTCAGCCTCTTTGTGCATGCTCCATTTTTCTCTCATAGTTTGGTGGTCTGTAGGCACACCAGGGACACATATTCATGCTGGAAAGACATTAAAAAGTGCATTTCACATATTACAGGGCCTTTAAAGGCTCAGTGAGTGCACAGATGTTTGGAGTTATTGTGGCCAATTAGAGCTCTGCTCAGGTTGAATATGGTTAGAGCTTGGATACAGAAGATTTTAAGGTCGCCAAACTTCCTGAACCAGTAAGAATGATAAAAATGTAATCTGCACCTGCTATGGTGGAACAAATTACATTTTTAGCTTTAGGACAAACAGGCAGACTCTATTTAGCGGCTGGAGGTAGTCAGTGTCCTCCTCAGCTGTCCTCCCTACTGTGCTCACATTATGTTCCACTGTGCGATCTCTATTGAGAGACAAATAAAGCTCCAGTTAACCTTGTGTATTAGTTGTATTTCCCTAACAATTTTTCACTCTAATTTTGTCTCTGATTGATGAAAGGTTCGTCCTGGATGCAGCGGGGTCTGTTAATAAACTCAGGACTCTCCTGTCTACATAACTGTAAGGCTCTTATTTAATTACTCTTATTCTTATTTAATTAGAGTTTTTCCGCAGAGCTTTGGCTGCAGATTCAAAACAAATTCCTGTAAATATGAGGCATTGTTATCTCGCCTCGTCCTTCCTGTCATTCATAGCCAGATTTTGTGCCGTCCCAATTCCCATCAACTCAGAGCAAGGTAATTGTTTGGACCTTTTGAGGTTTACTGCTGAACCAGGAGCTGCTGCCGCTGCCTGCTTCTGCCTTGAATAGCACGACAGAATCATCAGCACACAAGCAGCATTTGATCTCGACTCCTCCGGCGGTTTTTGCAAATTAATTTGGAAAAACATCGTATTGAGGAGGGTGGGATTACAGCTGCTATCTTTGATTTGTGCAAAGAGGTTTGGTTTTCCCTGCATGTGTGTTTTTTTCCTTTCAAAACTGCCGTCCAGGAATTTAGCAAAAGCTTTTCATGGCATATTGAGCCTCATACTGGCAACAAAACAGGAAAAAAAAAGTTGTTTGGATTAACATCCTGGGAGGGAAGTTGTGACACAATGTGCAACCTTGACTTTTTCTGAGGATTTAATTTTCAAATTCATGAAAAGCAGCAAACTACCAGGTTGCTGCTGACACATGCCTCTGCAGGTGTTCAGGACATATTTCTCTGAATTTTCGAAAGATTTTAGCATCAAGTCCAGATATCGTGTGTGTGTGTGTGGGGGGGTCACAGTCTGAGCTGTAGCCGAATAACACGGAGCGTAGCTGTCACTCACTCTCATTGTCTCTTGCTCACATACACAGACACACAAATACAGCAATACAACCATCTACTCGCTCTCCCTGTCCTTCAGCCGCACAGCCACGGTCGCCATGACAACAGAGAGGCTAATCTCCAGTGGACAGAAAGAGAGAGAGAGAGAGAGAAAGTGCTTGTACAGGAACGTGCTTCTGAGAACGAGGAGTATGTGTGTATGTGTGTGTGTGTGTGTGTGTGAGATGAAGAGATGCAGTGCATTCTTGCATATTTCTGTGTGTGTGTGTGCAGGCACGTGTTTGTGATGCAGCCTGTGCACGCATGTGAAAACATTTCTTCAAATCTCTTTCACTCCTCTACATTCCTCTTAAATTTCTTATGTAGCTCCTTAATGACCTCCTTAATTCATCCCTTCTTTTTGTTTTCTTCCAATATGCTATTCATTTGTCTGTCCTTACTTTCCTGTCTCCTAAGGTCAATTATTTTTCTGCAATCTCTTTTTTATGGCTCTATCCCCCAAACATGTCTCTTCTTTTTCCCTCGTCTGTGTTTTGACGTGCCCTTTTCTTCCCTCCAACAATTCCTAAGTCTTCCAATCATCCTCTGTTGGGTTCCTCCCGTCAATCTTTTTATCCTTTGGAACAGCTTCAGCCTGAATCATCTTTTCTCTCTCACACACACTCCTTTCATCCCTCCTCTAATTCCTAAATCCACCCCTCTCTCTCTCTCTATATGCCTCTCTGCTTTCCAGCTCCCTGAGCTCCCACCCCCTCCTCTCTCACACACACACTGTCCATCCCAGTTTCTCCAATTCCTAAATCCTAAATGCTTGCCTATAGCAGGGATCTCTCACACACACAAACATATGTTATGCTGATTAGGCTGGCAGAGCCACTGGGCAGTCAGCCCACTGGGGGAGGGGGGGAGGGGGGTGGATGGAGAGTGTGAGGGAGAAAGGGAGAGGTGGGAAGAGATTGATGAAAGAAATATGATGATTGATGGAAAGATGAATGTCTCATTCTCCCCTCTCTTCTTGATAGAGGAAACAAGCTGCTTCAGTCAGAAAACAATCACCCTACAGTGCAGGGGGCTATTGCACGACCCTTCAACGCCGGTGCGCGTGCACGTGCGCGCGCCTGTGTGCAGATGTGAATTCTGGGTTGAAGTTGCTTTCCGGTAGAGGGCGGAGTGAGTGTGAGAGAGAAAGTGAGGAGTGGGGAAGCCGGAGCTGCAGAGGGCTGGAGCTGCGGAAAGGAGCGGAGCGGACATGGGCTGCAGCGGATGCCGGGTACCTGCAGCCTGATTGCGGGCGGGATGAGCGGCGGGAGTCGGAGGTCCTACGGTTGACTGAGCAGGAAGGTTCACACTGGCACGAGTCGTGGTTTGAGAGTCCGGTGACCGGCGCGCGCCCACACACACACACGCATCCACACACTCACACGTACACACGCGCTCACTCACACGTCTTAAGAGCAGCGGGAGATGCATTACGTCATAGCCTCCCGTCGCCCTAGATGACCGCGCGCGCAGGACGGGATGATGCAGGGCTGCTGGACCACGACGGGAGCTGATTCCGCTGCTGCTGCTGCTGCTGCCGCTCCAGAGCGCCCGGTGGCGGTGTCCCGACCGGACGAGGAAGAAGGGGAGCCGCCGTCGCGCGGCCGCCGGCTCTGATGGCTCCTCGCGCCCCGGGCGGGAAAGAGACACAGCAGTCGCCGCGGCGCGAGAGGGAAGGGGACAGCAGGTATCTGGGAAGTGACGTGGTATCCGCGCCCCGCGAGGAAGCACAACGGTGCGGTTGTCGTGCGTTTCGCAGGAGGGCAGGAGCGGGAAGGGGAACATGGCCGCGCAGTCGGACGGCGGCAAAGCCGGGGTCGGGTGCGGCGGCGGCGGTTTCGCCCAGCTGTACGATGTTGATGCCGAGGAGCCGCTGGACTCCGCCGCCATCCACATCTGTCAGTGCTGCCGCTCCTCCGCTTGCTACTGGGGCTGCCGCTCAGCCTGCCTCGGCTCTCTGCTCGGAGGGGGCCAGCCTGCCGGAGGGGTCGGCATTAGGGAGACTCACTGCCCACCCCGGGAGCAGCTGTGGCTGGACTGCCTCTGGATCATCCTCGCCCTCCTCGTCTTCTTCTGGGACGTTGGCACGGACTTGTGCCTGGCGGTGGACTACTATCAGAGGCAGGACTACCTCTGGTTCGGCCTCACTCTCTTCTTCGTGCTGGTTCCGTCGGTTCTGGTCCAGATTCTGAGTTTCCGCTGGTTCGTGCAGGACTACACCGGCGGGGGGCTCGGGGAGGTGGAGGGGCTGACCAAGCGGGGCGCGGTGGCCCTGGGGTGCTTGTATCCCGGCAGGGACCGCCTGCAGCTGGCCACCATCTGGCTGTGGCAGGCCATCATACACATCCTCCAGCTGGGACAAGTGTGGAGGTAGGAGGGAGGGGCACAAACAACAACACACACACACACACACCTGATCCTAACCTGTCACCACACTCCCTGTCTGCATCTCACACTGTCTGTTCCTCACACACACTTAATGCCGCTAATGGGCAGAGTGGGGTGTCTGCTCGATGAAGCTGGAAGAAAGCAAAGCCTGCTTTACTCTGACAGGCGGGAGGGACAGAGAAACGCTCTCTGTGACCTCCCCTACGCTTCACTTACTATCTGGGAATGACAGACAGATATTCAGAGGGACAGTGAGACAAACTCTGTGATCTAGAAGAACTTCTATGACTTTCTTTTCTTTTTTGGGTCACCTTATGGGAAGTTAATGCTGCAACTTATACTGTACAATCTTGGCAAAGAGATTTCCTGGTCACTGACTGTACTGTTACTACAGGAAGCCTTCACACACTCTAAATGTGAACTAAAGTTGGTACAACAGTGTGTGTTAGGGTGTAGCTGAGGTGCTGTCCATGGTGCTGAATTCACAGTCAGAACCATGGACAGCGTCACAGTCAGAGTTCCTCACTGAACATGTAGAGCAGAGGAGTCAGGACTGTGTGTGTGTGTGTGTGTGTGTGTGTGTGTGCGCGTATTTTTGCACGTGTGTGTACGTGTGTGTTCATGCGTGTCAGCTTGTGTGACCAGTGGAAAAACGGTGTCACGGCTCTTCCCATGAGTGTCAGCATGCATGGAGAGTACAAAGAGGAAAAGCATCTGCGCTTCTGGCAACACATCTCCCTCTCTAGCTCACTCTCTCTCTCTCTCTCTCTCTCTCACACACACACACACACACACACACACACACACACACACACACACACACACACACATATACACAGTTGGATAAGGGTAGGTGCTAATTGTAGCGCTAAAAGCACTGGCGGGAAAAAACAGAAACACACATGCACCCTTTTGCTTTTACACTTATGTCTTTCTTTTGCAACTGTAGATTCTTTGCTCCCTTGCCTCTTGTTTCAAATACTGTTTCAAATACTGTGTGTGTGTAAGTGTGTGTAAATGTGTGTGTGTGTGTGTGTGTGTGTGTGTGTGTGTGCAGCTTTGACAGCAGAAGAAGCAGTAGTGCGCTATCTTATTTCCTGCCTCCTAGCTCTCTATACGAGGACAGCGTTCACTCTCATTCCCTCCCCACCCCTCTCTTCGAGAAGACTCCTTAATGGTGTCCACTTGCCCCCGGGCGGCCAGCAGGGAGAATGGAGTGATGAGTGTGTGTGTGTGTTTACATCCTGTTGTGCTACTCAGCTCCTCTCCTTCAGTCTCTCTGTGGTTGTAGGGTTAAATAAACCCCCACACACACCTTACACACACACACACACACACACCTCCTCTAACTCCATTCACCCCACCCAGTAATCACCCCCTCAACCTACACAATGGACTCTCCCACCTGGAGGAAGTGGAGGAGCAGGAGAAGAAGGAAGAAGAAGCAGGAGGGGAGGGAGACGGGGGGTGTTTGCGGTTGAGGAAATGGTACGGCCTGATTGAGACAGATCGCTTAGAGATGGCGAGGCTGTGGAGAGGAGGGGTGAGGAAGGAGAAGGAGGAGGGAGAGAAGGTTGCACATGCACAATGGGAGTAGGAGGGGGGAAGGGAGAGGGAAGAGAGCGAGAGGGAAAAGGAAGAGTGAGAGTGGTGGGGGTAGGGTGGAAGATCTACTGTATTCGGTACATATGGTTTGAAACCACATCCTTCTATGTCAAGGCGTTAAGTGGCTGTCAGGGTCGCCTGCCACGCTGCGCAGTAAAGCCTCAATCCTTAACTTGAACATTAGCACAAGGACTTCCTGTTTATAGATTTTAAAAAAGCCAAACAGATGATGCTGGTTATTTATCCTTCATTGTTCTTGAGTCAAGGACAAACAGTATTGTGGTGTTTTTATCTAATTTAAAGCTACAAAATCCATGAATCCATCTTTAAATGGTTTATGTAGAAGTCCAGTCAGTCCAGAATATAGATATGAAAGGCAAGTGTGGGAAGGAGAAAGCAGTCCACATTGGAGTTTTCAGGCATCTCTCTTCATTGTGCCCCTAGATCATTAATTAACCAGACCTGATGTGAGTCTTTCTAACAATATATGAGTGGCGTGCGTGCACATGTAGGCGTTTTCCTACGGACGGTACATTATTTATGTTTTGTGAATTAAGCTTGTGCGTTTCAAACCAGATGGCTGTAACAGCAGTACATACAGATCCATGCATAATGAAGGAGCACTTGCGCACACACACGCAATGACACCCACACACGTGCAATAGTAATGCACACACACGGAAGCAGGAGGATATCATTACAGTACATATGCACACATGTACATATACACATACGTGTTCACACACACACACTCACACGCACAGAGCCTCTGTGAGTGCCCTGAGGCTGTTTTAATTGGAATCACTGCCAACATCCCACCCACATGTACTGTAGTTCCCACTTCTAGAAATCCACTCAGTATGTATGGATCAAAATCTTCATGGCTGTTCGTTCTCAGAGAAGTTTCATAAATAATAAGGTGATAATAGATCTAATGAATATTTGTAGTACAAGTTCAGTCGCGCTCTATGGCATGGCTTTTTCAATTACATTTGTTTTATATATCAAATTAAGCAGAAGAACAGGCCAGTAGGAGATGAAGTGGTTCTTGGTATGTATACTTAGAGTTACTATATTTGTACTGGGTGAACGCACTGTTTCCTGCAACTGTTGATTGATTAATCAACCAATAGTTTCAGCTCTTAATTTGCATTGCTTTTTATCAGATGAAGTTAGACAAGTCAGATTATCAGATTATTATTTTATAGTAGTAGCTGTGCTAACAGTAGTATCAGTGAACTTCTGAAAACAAAAGTTACAAGCAGGTAAAACAAAGAATTAGTGAAAAAGAAAATTAATGAGTTTGCAAACTGGCATAGAGATTGATTATTAATTAGCACTCCTACCTCTGACCCCCTGCAGGTACATCAGGACATTGTACCTGGGCATCATGTCGCGTCGGCAGAAGGAGCACCAGCGGCGCTGGTACTGGGCCATGATGTTCGAGTACGCGGACGTAAACATGCTGCGGCTGCTGGAGACTTTCCTGGAGTCTGCACCTCAGCTGGTCCTGCAGCTCTGCATCATGATCCAGGAGAACCGAGCCGAGACGCTGCAGTGTAGGTGGAGCGCAGACTACAGCGGGTGCACTGACTTCACTTCTTCAGACTGCTGCACAGGGTGTCTGAAAAGCTGGACATGGACACTACCAACAACCTGCCACGCTAAATAACATAACACCATGTTTTCACATAGCCCACAAAGCACATACAAATCAACAGCTGCACAAACAGTAATTAGCAATTTGCACACATCATGCTCAGTAATTTGAGGCTGCAGATGGTGCTGCTTTTGGATTTTCACATTGTGTTTTATGTTCAGGTGGTCCCAGAGAGAAAGCATAATCATAAGTGTTCAGAGGATGTGCTAGCCAAACTCCATCAGCCTCCTCTTCCAGGATATGTATCATCTAGTCGGCCACCCACTGGTGTTAATCATCCCTATCACTCTGGAGTTTTGGGACACCTTCTACTTTAATGCAAATATGTGACTTGTACTAGAGGGTGGATGCACACAGCAGCTGGGACATTAAAAATAACTTTATGTTTCCGACTCATACTATTAAGCGTCATTACCAAATGTTTCTGTCGTGTCACACACTACTTCATATTTAAGAGAGTGCTCACATTATTACACAAAACACCCCCAATGACTCATAATAATTTTGTGCTGATGTACTTTCTGTTTCACGAACCTTGAAACCTTGATTCTACTTTGTTCTGATTGATTCCCTCAAAAAAAAACCTGTAACCCTCCTCTGTCTCTCTGTAGGCATCTCCTCCCTGGGCTCCCTCCTGTCTCTCGCCTGGGTTCTGGCCTCCTACCACAAACTGCTCCGAGATTCTCGTGACGACCAGCGCAGCATGAGCTACCGTGGGGCACTGCTGCACCTCTTCTGGCGCCTCTTCACCATCTCGTCCCGCGTCCTCTCGCTCGCCCTCTTCGCCTCCCTCTTCCACATCTACTTTGGCATCTTTGTGGTGATCCACTGGTGCGCCATGGCCTTCTGGGTGGTGCATGGAGGCACCGACTTCTGCATGTCCAAGTGGGAGGAGGTGCTTTTCAACATGGTGGTTGGCATAGTCTACATCTTCTGCTGGTTTAATGTGAAGGAGGGACGGACGCGCTACAGAATGGTGGCGTACTACATCGTGGTTTTGGCCGAGAACACTATCCTCACCGGGCTGTGGTGAGTTACACCAAGTGTTACTGTCAATTCCACGTCTCTGCATGTCGAACCTGGATGCAACTAATACAACATCATTAAAAAAATACAATATGTACATACAATATGGCCTCATAGGAGACGTCAGGTTTATTTGTCACATCTTCTCAGGCAGGTCTCAGGCCAGACAATAACCCATAGCTTTTCCACTCTGTAGAGATTGTTGGTAACTGAGAGTTATACCTCTTTGAGGAGGTGAAGTTTCAAGTGTAGATTTGAAAATCACAAGGAGCCAACTTGAGGTAGCTGAGAGAGTTTACTCCAACGAAAGCAGGTGCAATATCAAAGAGCTCTATTTCCTGAGGATGTTGATTTAGGTGTTGGAATGGCCTGCATGCTGAGATCCTAAATGTTTTATGTGTCTGTACAACTCTAATAGCAACACAGATCAAGCCTCTTTGTTTTCGGTGGTTAAAATTAGACTTGGAACTTAGTACCCAGGGACTGATTTGACAGCGTTCATTTTTGAAATAGTTACTCATTTTCCTGCTTAAAAGAGTAATGAAACACTGCCCTTCAGCCTGTCACAGCCTCCTACACACAAGGTTTAAAGTGTCACAACTGGTGCAGGCAGGACAACAGGAATACTGGGGATAGGGCCCAAATGCACAAGGCAAGGCAGAGCTGGTGCAGTTCAATGGTTTGATAACAAAAAGTGGAGGTACATACTGTATATTGGGCTTTTGGAGTACATGAGGCAGGCAAGGGTTAACACTGGGAATAGGCCTGTCACAATAAAAACTATTGCTGGACGATATATTGCCTCTGAAATAATTGCGATCTATGAGATTGTGATTTTAAGACCATTTTATGCTGCTCATATAATAATACTAATAGTATAATAGACGTAGAAGCCACATCCAGCATCACCGCCATGTTGGAATGAGAGACACTGTCCAGTGGACGGCTATGCTCCAGAGCTCCCTTTTTATCTCTTAATTTTTGATTGGGTGGGCAAGACGCACGTTTTGCCCACAGCCACCACTGACCTTGGTCTCCAGTAACACGTTATCTTCACTTCACCTGGTTTGCTGTCGCTGTGTGTGTAAATGTGGAGGAGTTGCGTGAGCGCCGCCCATGCTGAAACACCAACACAGCAAGGAGAAAAGAGGACAGAAGCAGAGCGACCACAAATGACAGAAAGATGTGCCTCAGCATATTTTTTCCTCTTTTCATTCAGTATGAAAAAAATGCTTGAATGTTAAAATGGTAGGGAGCTCCTGCGGTTTATTCTGGCATCACTGGGCTAAAATGTTGGTGACATGTAATCAAGCACGCAACACAATGGGCAGTTATCAAGGTCAGAAAAATGTTTGAGGTCATGTCTGTATGTGTTATGATGGACTCCAAAACAAGAAAACATATCAGAAAGAGTGCAGGCGATAAGTCCAAAGTCCAATAATCAGGCACAAGTTCAAAAACAAGGAGGTTACAGGGTGTCAGGTCTCAGATAAACAGCATACAGGGGCTAGAAGGCCAGCACACGAAGCACATGATACATCTTATTCCTCTGTGCCATGGAGCTCCAATGTTGTCCAAAAACTATTAAAAACACATCCAAGCAAACATTCACTGTCCTGCCCCCACAAACAATCACTAGGGCACCAAATGTGGATTAATACGCCACTGAAAATAGTCCAGCAACAAATACACTGTTTACTCCTGTTTGGATAACATTTGCTAAATCTAGAGTGCTATTAGATAATAAACAATCATAAACAGTCAATGCAGGCATTGGCCAAGATGATACAATGTAGTTATGCACTCTAGTCTACACACACACACACACACACAATGTGGACACACTCACATGCATTTAACCCCCTGTGTTGGTGTCATTCTACAGGTACGCCTACAGGGACCCAGTGCTGACCGACTCCTACGCCGTCCCAGCATTGTGCGGCGTCTACCTGACATTCGCAGGCGGCGTCCTGGTCATGCTGCTGTACTACGGCTTCTTGCACCCGGCCACTGCCCACCTCCAGCCAAGCCCCGCCTCATCCTGCTGCGCCCAGCTGCTCTGGGGTCTCCCCCTCCCCCCGTCAGCCCCGCCCACCGCCCCGCCCACCCCGGCCCACATGACCAAGTCACAGACGGAAGAGGACGTGGCCGAGACGTGTCTTCCTGTCTTCCAGGTGAGGTCAGCGCCCCCCACAACCAAACCTGAGGGCCCGCTAATAAAGATTGACATGCCCAGGAAGCGTTACCCAGCATGGGATGCCCACTACGTAGACAGGCGCCTGCGGAGGACTATAAACATCCTGCAGTACATAACGCCAGCCGCTGTGGGCATCCGCTACCGTGATGGACCCCTGCTGTATGAACTGTTGCAGTATGAGTCCTCACTCTGACACACAAACACACATGCCAACACACTCACATCAATGCACATAAGCACACCATAAAAAGACGTGTATGTATACGTGGATGTCCAGAATTAGAGAAGATTTAGAAACATTGTCACACACACACACAACGTGGCACTTGATGTAAGCACACTGACATAAAAGCAATCTGTCACACTTTTATGAGCACACATACACACTCAGAAACGCACACTTACTCACTCACTCACTCACACACACATTCCTTGCGGGCACCTACGACCTGCAGGTCCCATGGCCATGACTCACCAAGCTGCTTCAGCGCGAGTCCATCTCTTTCTCTCTCTCTATCCTTCTGTCTCTCTTTCTCCAATTCCTCTGATCACTCTTCATCTGTTCTCCTTAATTTCATTTCGCACGTCCACGCTCCGCTGTGAAGTAAAAAAAACAAAGAAAAATTTGAAAAAATGAGCGCGAGAGCTTCACACTGGAGTCTTTGACCGCCGCATGCCGTTTATGTTGCGTCGCTCACAGTTTCACGGGTTTCAGTAGAATAAAAAGATGTGACGCAAAGAGAGAACAAGCGTCACTTTAAATAAAGGAGTTTGTGAACATGTTGTCGTTAGTCTAGTCAAAAGATAGTGTATATATTTTCTATGTACAGAAGAGATGTTTTTTATGTACCGTTACGTTTTGTCGACTGGGGACAAAGCAATTGGACACATCGGGTTTTGGAGACGATTGACAAGGTCACTGGGAAGAGTAAAGGGGAGCGTGATGGGAAAGATGGAGACAGAGAGGGTATTGGCATTTAATACATTCTCAAACAAATTCAAAAATTCACTCAAAGTTAGCGCTACCACCTGTTAAAGGAATAATTTGATATTTTGGGAAACACCCCTGTTCATTTTCTGGCCAAGCGTTAGAAAGGATGATCGATATCACCGTCATGTCTATACACTAAATATAGAGCTAGATCCAGAGGTCGATGAGCTTAGCTTAGCTGAAAAACTGAAAGCTGGGGGTAACAGCTAGCCTGGCTGTGTTAATAGTTAAAGAAATCTCCCTACAAGCACATCTAAAGCTCATAGATGAGATGTTATAACTCATTTGTTTAATTTATACATAAACAGAAATGTAAAAAATACTATGTTTTTCTTCAGGGAGCCCCAGCCAAAAAAAAGAGAAGTAAATGGCTACAAATTTAAAGGTGCTGGTAGGTGGATTCTTTAACTTTGGGCCAGGCTACCTGTTTTCCCCAGTTTCTCTTGATGCGTATGATAAAGAAATGGTATCAAGCTTCTGATCTATGTAACTCTCAGCCAGAGAAAATAACTAAAATGTCAAACTATTCCTTTAAGAATGCTAACACTTAAGCATACCCTATGTTACGTGAGAGCGAGCAACATTTAATAGTAAAAACATGATGCTGCTGCTGTAGTGGAGAAATTGGTGGTTTTCAAAATCAAGACTAACTATACTGGCTTAAATCACTGGAATATCAGCAAGACATTGCCGTAGTCACTTTCTGTCACTGGACACGTGTATGCTAAGGTGTTAGCATGGAGCTAGAGCTAAACATCTACTGAGGACAGATGGATGGTTTTAATGTTGCAGTTCTTATTGCTAGTCAGTGTGCCAATCTCCCTAAAACTCTGTAATACTCATTTATATAAACTTACCAGACCAGTATAGACAATGTGTTTTTGGATCCTCAGGTATAAAATCAGGCCAAAAAACATACTTCCCCAAAATTGTCACACTTTAAACTCTGCCTGCTGATGTTTTCAGTATTACTAATGCCTGGTTATATCATAAATATAGCCATTATTTCTGAAGGAACAGTGTTGTTCTAACAGTCGTTCTCCATCATTTCCTGTTACGCTTAGATGGGTCGTGAGAGGTTTAAGTCATTCTGTCCATTGTTGCAAATGCTCGGTTGCGTCGGTTTAACTTGCTAGACAATGAAAATTTCAGAGAGAGCAAATGTAAGACTAATTATTTTTGATCTCTGTCTACCAGCACCTACCAGTGTGTGATGTCTTAATCATGTTGCTCCCACGCTAACAGGGTGCTGCCTCTGAAGCTGATACAAAACAGTTTTGAACTTAAATCGCCACAACCCTCTCGACTTTTCTCCTGTAACACATCCAATATCAACTCCTCCAAAGCCACCCACGGCTGAGCTGTGATGTGTGGCTCATTATTTATTTTTTTGTTTGTTTATCCCTGTAATCCAAGCTGTTACATTGGCAGGCGACAACAAATGAGCTGAGATATCAGTCATCCCGCCGACAGGAACGTCGCCCCTGAAATCAAACGCCAGCAGGGGGCCGACTAAGCACCGCGTGGCGGCGAGTAAAAACAAAGGTTTGGAGGCTGGTGAATGTTTTTTTGCCGTCCAACGCCCCACACCTTTCCTCCAGTCCCATGTCAGTGGTAGAGCAGGTGAAACCCAGCCATGAGCCATTTCAGATGGTGCAATTAGAAAAGATGAACACAAACACTCACATGCTATTTATTATTGCTGCTGACCAAGAGGATCAAGCAGGAGAAAGACAGTGATTGTGCTAAAAGGGGTACTCCAACATTTTTGAGGGTCTTTTAGCGAAGGTTATTTAAAGTAAGGTTGAAAACAAGCTTGTTTCAACGAGTTTTACTGACCACCAAATGTGATAATAATAAATAATTTTTAGAACTCAAATAATAACTTGGACAATAACTAAGAAAGCTAATTGACAACAATTGTGATATTTAATTCTGCAATCAAGCCATAATGGCCTCGCATTGGACCAAAAGTTTGATCAAAATCATAGCGGAGATATTGTCAATTTTATTCCAAACAATCCTATTACTTGTCAGAACCTGGCGCCTGCATTCCCCACAATGCAATTTGACCGCCAACAGTTCAGTCTGAGACTTAAGTGTGTAATGCTAATAGCAGCTAATGTAGCCTCAAGCTGCTAGCTCTCTTCACTCTAACGCCAGTACATTAATACAAATATTTACATATGCAGAAGTGCTCCCTAAGATCTGGAAACAAACGTTGAGTTTCCCTTTAAAACAAAGCAAAGACTGCTTCCAACACACTGGCTTCATATGTCCACTGGCTGGGACTTTTTTGTGTCCTTCTTATAGTATTTGTTTAGAGGCCTGAAGAGATAAAATTATTTAGTCATTTACAAGAGAAAAAAGCAAATATTACACTTGCAAACCCTAAGACTCATATTGCAACCCTTAGTGGGTTCCCCCTCTCAGGTTGGGACCCACTGTTCTCCACTACATAATTTATCAATTCATCCAAACAATAATCATCAGAATAGTTCATCATGGAAACAATTATTTGTTGCAGCCTTATCATTTTTCAGTCAAGTGTGGTAGGTGATAAAAGCAGACTAACTTCAAAATTGTTGACGTATCCCTTTAAGTTTGAATGAAGAGTGAGCTTACGTTACTTTTCCGCGGTGCTAGCTGATTTTAAAAAAAAACAACCCGACAAATCAGTTTATTTGCTGCAACTTGGCGAGTAGATAGACGCAGCAGCACTGGTGTTCATATGGTGCATCACACTCAAGCTACAGAGTCAATTGGCTGCTAATCCCACTTCATATGGTGCAAATATGAAACACACATGTACTTATGGTGCAATAAGGGCAGATTGTCTCTTTGAATTCTATGGTGCAACTTGAGTACTGCCTTCAGTTATCGGCCAAGGCTGTGCCAAAGGCTCCGTCCAAACGGACAATTGCTCTTCCTGTCCTGCAGAAGCTATGCAAGCCTCCGACGCAGGGAGATGTGCTTAGTCTACATGCTACCAACACACATACACACACACACACACACACACACAGGGTTTTCCTTCACAGCAGGGAGAAGTGCTCAGTACACACAGTGAAAAGTAGTGTAACAACATGGGATGTATCCCTACCTCACCGCTTGAACACACACATAAACACATACACTCACACACTAATGTCCAATAATCCCTTACCCCTTATTAATTTGGGAACAATATTCATATGGTGCTATTGAGTAAAGCTGGATGGTTTTTGTATAGTTGTGATCACAGTGGTATGAAGAATTTAGCCAAATATGTTTAGAAAACCTGAGTGTTTCACGTTCAGACTGACTGAATAGTGTAATTCAGTCAGTTTGGGTTCCCTCATGTAAGGAGTGTACGTAAAAACAGCAACACCTTCTGAGTGACATGTCGAAGCTACAATGCCTTATCCGCTTGACAGAAGTGGAGGTGGATTTTTTCTAAGATACCTGAGTCATGGTTATGTGCAAAAAGAGGAACTTCAGGAGGGTGGTGCTAATTTTTGCTACACTCTGATCTGGACATGCACTGTACATTAAGCATGGGTTCAGTGTGTCAGAGCACAGAAATCAAAGGGAAACAGCACACTGTGTTAGCACGTTGTCCTGAAAAAACTATTACGTGGCATTTAGAGAACACAGTTAGACATTTTCTGTTAGTTTCACAGATTGTGCTCGTGAATTTCTTGCATGAATGTTCTAGATTTTGGGGGGCGCACGTGCTCCTAGGAAAATAAGTGGTTGCTGCAGAGGCTAAAAGGTTTGAAGAGTCACAGCTTCGTATGTGCTTTTGGGTTGTCAAAGGGAGGTTTATGTTGCGCTCCAGAGCAGCTGTCCTATTAGCTTTTTTCCTAGCACTGACCTCTGACCTTTTGACCCAAACCATGACCCCTTTGCACCTAGAGCTCCAGCCAATCAGAGATCAGGTTTAACACAGCCAAATCAGGTTTAACACAACCAAAAATACAGTACCTTCTTCACACGGAAATATTCATGTGTGGCACTCAGACTCGGCTGTAGCCTCATATTCAAACTGCAGGTATCATACCCTCTCATACCCATTTTGTTTTTGATTCAGACCCTTCAAAGCCGTGAAAAAATCATATTGAGCACAGTTGAGTCTGCGTGCTACAAATGAAAAGTTTCTTCCTTCACCCAAAAACCCAGAGCCTTAGCCAGGCCCACTCTGTAGGGAATTCAAATCCAGTGTTATTGTATGGCTAGACATCTACAGCTATGCAAAGTCACACATGGAAAGGTTCTGGGCTTGGATAACCTTTACAAAAAATACCACATCACTGTTCTCATGTATTGCTTGTTTGTACTTCACTTATTTATTCTTGCCTTTTTCTGTGTTTGCAAAGAAAAGGATGAACATAGCAGAATGTGCAAACAAGTCATATAACATTTTTGTTTACATGTTTGGACATTTTTTTAATAATTAATAATCTGTGTATCATTTCTATTGACTTATTTGACATTTTTCTCTATCGAGTTTATCTGTTGATGAGTTTAAATTGGTTTGGTGAGGTTAAAAAAACAGTATAATGTACCTTTACAATGGGAATCAGCAGGATGGACCCTGATGCAACCTCCCGACAGAGGAATGTGCATCAGATTGTGAACATTAGAACCAGACAGTATTTTTTTTGTTGTTCTTTGGATAAACACATAAATATTCCACTATCAGGGTCTGCAAAGCATATGAGGCCTGTTGTTAGGCTGTGTGTGTGTGTGTGTGTGTGTGTGTGTGTGTGTGTGTGTGTGTGTGTGTGTGTGCGCGTGTGTGTGTGTGTGCGTGTGTGCGCATGTGTGTGTGCAAACTACCGTATGCGTCAGTAATGCTTCATATGCTTTTTTTTAGCCAAAGTTTTACTTGCTTGGTCCAGAGCTGTGAAATTATCATTACTCATCATGGTTTTGTAGAAATCGAGGCCAGACGCCAAGCTGTTTCTGATCTCAGACCAGTTTCTACCAGATCTGAGTCCGACGACAATTGAAATCCTTTGGTTTGGTTGTTTTGGCACAAATACACAAATTTAATCACGGACAACGAGTCGGAAGGATTTCAGTGGTTTGACTCAGGTGTGGATACTATAAGCACAGGGCAGGGTCAAACTAAACCTTAATGTGGATGTATCTATAAAATGTACCATGAGCTTTTATTTTGTCAGGGTCATGCTTTTCTACTGTGTTCTTCAGCTTGGAAAAAAAGTATCTGTAGAGATTTCGATGTGCAGAAGTACCTTTTATTTTCTCGTGGTTGGCATTTTGATTGTAAATACCTTTTTCTGGTAATTCTCAGTTGGATCTATGTTCGATGAGTTCGCTTAGATGGCTCTTTCAAATGTACTGATAGTAAATGTTCCTTATAAATATCCAGAATGTAAGACGAGAGGAGAAAAATACAGCTTAACTGGAAACTGTGTTTTCGTAGGAGTCTGTGCCATCGTGTTGTCTTGCGTATAAGCACACTGATATTAGATCTGTAGGCCGGGTGACGTTTTTGGAGGTGATTTTCCGGACAGCCACAACCAAGCTTTGGCTTTGTTTCTCTGAAAAAGGAGAGATTAGGATAAACGGATGAATAATAATATTTGTCTCTCGCCATTGTTCTGTTCTTGAATTATGCTGCAAGTTAAGACCACGTCCACAAGAAAAGATCGGACTATAAAATCTATTTTAATCCCTCATATTTGGTGTGAAAATGTGCTCAAGAATTTTCAACACTTATGTCTTTCTGCTGAATATGAAGCTGGAGCCAGTTAGCTTAGCTTAGCTTAGCTTAGCTTAGCTTAGCTTAGCTTAGCTTAGCACAAAGAGTGGAAGCAGGGGGAAACAACTAGCTAGCTCTGCCCAAAGTTTAAAAAGTTGTTCTGTCCTCCACTTTATTCACGAGTTCAAATCCTGGGTGTGAAAATGTGTCCACATGTGAAAAATCCACAATGGAATAAAAATTAGTGTCAAAGGCATGGATATTACTTTCTGCTAACAATCCCACAATGCATTGCTGTATTGAATAGGGTTCAGTGAGAGAATGAGGGACTGGTTTCGTAGGTTTTGTCACCGTGAAGTTGTCTGAAAACCGCCCCAGAGTAGCATAACTGCCTGTGAGACCACGACTTATCAATTGTACAATATTTCTTTGTCTAAACTATAAACAAAGAAAATTCTCCTTTCACTGAAGTCACACCTGCGCACCTGCGTCATCTACGTAATCAACACTCCAAACACCGAGTCGTTCAGTTGTCAACAGCAGACATTCACAGCAGCACAACTCCCAGAGCTCCTCGGAGCCTGTAAGCCAAAGGTACCGCTCTGGTTACTGACCTGAAAGTGGCGGACGAACCCTCTTCCCGGCTGGGACAGGCTCGCTAGCTTCGGTTGGCCGACTTTTCCTCAAAATGTCCAGCTTTTCTTGGAAAGTCCGCCTTAAAAATGGATTTCTAAGTTGTTCTGCGACCGAATTAACATCTTCTCCTCCGTCAGCCGTTGTGGGTTAAACTGCTATTAATACTTACAATTACGATAAAGTTTTAGCTTGTGCAGGTCGCTACAGGTAAGAATCCTATCCAGCCAATCAGAGGACGTGAAAATACTAACGTCATCGTTCACCTGCTAGGTGGCCCTGAGGTCACCAACTGGAAATCTGATTGGTTAAAGCAACAGTTTCGATGTATTTTAAGATGAGGGCGCCTGCACTCTTGATTCTGAAGGTCTCAGGGCAACACATGACTGGATAAAAGCTCTAATATAGACAGACACTGCTGGGAGCACTATGAAATGAAGAGCACAGACTATTAGGAATAATCTAAAAAGATTAATGGGGAAAAGATTAAAACATAAGTCAGTGATTCTGAGTTCAGGCCAGCAGAGAAGGCCTTACTGGCCCTGATGGCCCACCACTGGTTTATAGTGATATAATTAAGTGTTCGTTCATAGAAATGTAGACAGACGGAGCAAGGCTAGCAGTTTCCCCTTCCCTTCAGTCATTATGCTAAGCTAAGATAACTATCTCCTGGTTGTAACTTCATATTTAGGGCACAGACACAAGTGGTATCAATCTACTCAACTAACCCTCAACAAAAAAGCGATTGAAAAAATGTCTTCTTCAAATCTTTAATATGATTTCTTGTAATTTTTGGGAACCAACCCTTGATAGAAAATAAGTAAAAGCTATTCAGGAGTCATAGTTGCGAAGACTCCGGATGTGATTAAATTGCAGCTACATCCAAATAACCAGTTCAATGCATAAGCACATATTTGTTAAGGGACAACTTAACAGAGAACAAAATCTGACCTGTGGGTTTTATTCTAATGAAGTCAGGGCTGTCCGGCTCAACATCTCCTGTCTTTGCTGTAGAGATGATGGCTGCTGTCATCAACCGTGTTCAAACCAACCACTCCTCCGTCAGCTCATAAAAACACCATTCAGGAATCTTCTGCACTTCGGGGGGGGGGGATTCCCAGATACACCCCGAATGTTTCTGACCAACCACCGCAAACGAAACGGGAGAGAAACAAGAAGACACACTGTGTATCTCTTGTTTGTCTGTCTATTCTGTGTCTACAGTAGTGTAAAAGCATTCTGGGGAAGAGTTGAATGATATTTTCAATGGCTCCAGGTGGCCAGCGTTAGGAAATGTGTTATTTTTGTTACAATACCTCCTGAAAATAAAGTCTATTTATCTGTGAAGAGACAAAGATTTACAATAATGCAGATGACTACATAGAAATTATGACAGATTTTAAATGATGTAAAACAGATATTAATGAAAACATGTACAGTTCATTTGGTTTTGAACACGATACAGAAATGTAAATGCGTCAGTATTGAGTTTGATTTTATATATTTACCATTTTATTACATTGTAATGTTGTGACTGCAATGGAGAAAAAAAAAATATAAAGGAATATAAATTAATTTTTCCAAATGTGTCACGCTTCCTTTCCATTTTTTCCCCCACATTCCTTTAAATCAAAACACAAAAGTGCAGATTTCAATCAACTTTATTCATTTTGAAAATGTCAGTAAACTACAGGGATCTCTACAGGGCAGGCAGGATTTACATAGACTTTTTTATATTTCCCTCACGCACAAAAAGAGTGCAACGATTCCATGTAGCATCAAAGACATAAATAACAATATGAGTTGTTTTGAGACTCATCACAAGAAATAATTGATGTTTAAAAAGTATTATACATATATATATATATATATATATATATATAGGAAAAGAACAGAACATGACCATGATTTTGAATGTGGATGTTTTTCTCATCACTTGATTCAGCAGCAAAAAGCACACTCACCTGACAAAACGCATGGACAGAATATAAATATCACTGGATACATGACTGGAGAAGCATGCTAACAGCAGTGCATTACAGGATGAGGCTGACGATATTATATATTTGTGAAGAAACCACATGAAAAGACCAAAACCAACAGTGTGTTAGTCCCAGGGATTAAAGAAAGAAATTTGTGGGCCTGAAAAGTTGTCTACAATAAACTGAATGAAGGATTATATGGTTTGAAAACTGCTTTATGCTTGATATCAGGCACGTCTTGTACATCCCTATTCTGTTGGCGGCACACAGTCCAAAACACATCGGCTCCTACTACAGAGGTACAGCTCCAAAAAACAGGTTAGAAATATATTGTTTATTGTTATTTAAAAAACACCTAAGTACTATCCTGAAACAGCTGGCCGCAGTACTTCTCCACAAACCTATTTTCACCTACGGATGAATACACATTTAGTGCTACACTGTATTTACAGCGGCAGGGCGGTATATGTGGAAATGACTCAAAATAAACTACAGTGCCCATGTTCATTATTAGCAGTCTTGTAGTTTTAATACTTTTTGGAGGGTAGTTTAGCTCTATGGCACACACTTAGGAGATACTTAGTATTACTAATACCTATAGTTGGATATATTCATTGTTGGCTTTGGTCTTTAAAATGGATTTGCTGAAAAAAGTTTTTTAAAAAAGAGGCATGAGATCAATACGAAATTAAGTTTGAACTTGTGCCACTTTTAAAATCTCGGTGATCTAGTGTGTTACTGCCCTACCTTATACTAATGATAATTATATTGCTTTAAATATGTGATACAAATCCCTCTGTAACATTTTTGTCTTCTGTTCCACACGGTGAACATCTGTTGTGAAGCTTAATAACAGTCTTTGGTATAATCTATATACATACCATAAGGGCAGGATGGCTACCTGGCTGACACACCTGTTCTTACTGATAAATATGCATAGACATCTCTTCAGCCCTCTTCAAAATGCCCTTTCACTTTGCTGTAACTTTTACATTTAATCTCTATTAAACTATGATTTCACAGTAAAAATGTATTCAGCTTTAAAAATTTCACTTTTTAAGCACGTAATTATGGATACGAATTCAAGCCTCACTGGGCATCACTGTAACAAATTGACCAAAACAGAAACAGTACGGACCTTCCTCCTTATGAAACACAGGCGCTCTGTGAAATGCAATATAAATGTTATATGAGCCTCTGGCTCCCTCTGCTGACAAAACATAGCAATATAAATATTAAAAAACTAATAATGACAATTCCTGCAGAAAAATAAATCTCTTGAATCAGTATCTTCAACAAAAGTCTTCTGACCTCCCAGAATTTAATCATTAATCTCAATATTATCATCCTCCCAACAAAAAAGTCTTCAGTATTTCCTCAAAACAAGTTACATTCCATATTAACACCACTGGCTTCAAGTCCATCGCAACAGGATTTTTAACAGCAGTAACATTATGAAGAATCAGAAACAACTATTTTGTTTGTACACCAGTGTACAACTCCTGACACAGTAGGTGTCAGCAGGCCTGAAGCTTTTAAAACAAGTCTTTCTACACACATCAACACACACACAAACAGCACACACATGCCAGAGTGAAAGCAAGGGCATCGGCTCAGTGAGTAAAGTGCAACATGTGAAGTACCTATTGGAGCATGAGTGACACAGTAAGTGACTGGCTCTGGTTTTACTCCAACAGGGGGTCGTCATCATCATCGTCAACGTGTAGCCTCTGGAAGGGCCGGGGGCCTGGCGGACGGCAGCGGCTCAGCAACCTGAACAGAACTAAGGACAACAACTCATGTTAGGTTGAGGATCAGTTGGAGACAGAGTGCATATACACCGACAAGTCTGGGATTTAGCAGAAGTTCTTTTTTTGGGGGGGTTCCCAAGGGGTCTATCCTGGGTCCCCTTTTTATTATTCATAGGCATAACACACATTAATATAGTGCTTCAATCATCCAGACTTACCAGTGATTGTAGTGAGCACCAGAAGGACGCCCACCACCAGGACGATCATCAGAGGGACATCCCAGCAGGTCTCAGCAGTCAGCAGGCAGCGAGCACGAGACAGGGTGCCATTGTTGGGCAGCGGGGGCACCGACAGCAGGTGGCACATGAGCGGGTAAACGTCCACGGTCTGCAAACTGCTGATTTGATATCCCTGACGGAAGCTAGGCCCCGCCGCTGCCAGGAAGGGGTGCATGCTGGATAGGGAGTTGTCATAGCCGTGATCGCCCACTGAGGGAGGGAGATTGACAGTTGGTGGGTGCCAGCTCTGCGAGCATCTTGAGGTATACATTTGCTTAAATATGCGAGTATTTCTAAGCTGTATATCTGCCCACAAGTTTTAAACAGGACTAATGTAACGACTTTAAAAACAGACTTATGTTAGTGAGGAGCCTAAATGGACAAGAATAATGGCTTTTAGTATAATTAGATCAGATAATTTGCTTCATCTAAAATTAAAGTACTTGTGCCACAATTAAGAAAAACATTGCAGATGACTTTGTTGCTGTTGGCTTTTACAGTACAGAGAAGTGAAATAAAGAAACATACATCTTGGCAGCTTGTCCCCACTCTGCACTATGGTCCAGCCCTCGTCAGCAATCAGTATTATTGGCTGGATGCGTTCGTTGTTCCTGTAGTGCAGTCTGTCAGGGATGGCCTTTTTCAAATATGCCGTCATGTGGGTGTGGCACTTACTCAGCAGGGCGAAGATGGTCTCAGAGTCTGCGAAGCACAAGTGAGAAATGCCCTAAAAACACTAGTGGAGTTTGTATGCGCACTTTTTTATTTCATGCTCGCTGATGTGAACCTGGTTACCATTTTTTGGTAAGAGGGCTGTGACCGGTGAGAGGTCCACCAGTGTGTAGTTGTCAGGGTGGAGGCAGTCGTCCAGTCGAATGAGGCGATCAGCTGAGCACTGAGCCATGCCGTGGTCACTGGTTACCAGGACGTTGATGTGACCCCAGAGGCCAGTCCGCTTCAGCTCCGAAATCAGCAGGCCAACGTTGTCGTCAACCTGATCGCATACAAAGAGACGCAGCAAAGTCCATCAAGAAAACTTTGTACTGTTTATATCATAAAGATGCCAAGCAAGAGCACAGACTTAACTGCACTGGAGAAATGTTACCAAAACCTGTTGCCCCCACCCAGCCGTTCTACTTCAACAACATAATCCACATATAAATGTGTGGATGTAATCTCTCAAGGATGTATTATCTATTATGTCACCATCTTAGTTTAGTGTGTTAAAGTCATTGCTGATGTGACTGCAGCTAACCTTTCCTTCCTTTTTATTGGCCGGGGTTCTAAATCACCACTGGTTTATAGTACTAAAAAGATGGTGTTAAATCTATTGAGGACAAGACAAACATTCTGACTTTACGTGTAGTAAGTAACCAGCCAGTAATAACCGTTACTAGTTAATTCGCTAACCTAGCCTCTGGTTGAACTGACTACAAACAAACTTTCTGTGCGAAGTGGCCACACTATAAGCACATTATAAGTATGAGAGACTAACAGACAAAGGAGCCTATTGTGTCAGGTCAAGTGAGTTTTTAAGATTAAACAAACCTCCTTCAGCACTTTGCTCATGGCAGTGAAATTGTCCGGGCCAAACATGTGACCGGACCGGTCCGGCTCCTCCCAGTATAGAGCTGCAAACTTCACTCCTTGCTCCTGGTGGGATAAGATCATGTCAGACAATGGCTTCCAGATTTTCCAAATTTTATTCCCTTGTGGGCTAAAGTGGCGTTGACACATTTTTGAGCAGCGATAGGGCAAAATAGAAGTGTAAGACGTGAATGGGCAAACAAAAAGGAGTGGAAACACAGTGAAATGTGTCTGTAAGTAAGAGTTAGACATTACAGGTGACAGTCAGCTTATTAAAGTTACTGTTCTACCTTTCCGTCTCCCAACATCCAGCTCGTCACGTTCCCCAGCCTCTGCTGGAACGTCACATTTGGGTTGTAGGGAAAGAAGTGTGTGGGCGTGCGGTTGCTGATGATCACATCAGAGCCGGGCCACATGGCGGCCGCCGTCTTGTAGCCGTAGTCCATTGCTGTGAGCCAGAGGGGCTGCGCCTTGCTCCACCACGTCGGGTCAGTGTTGCCAATGTGGAAGTACTTGTGGCTGACAGGGTCGTACATGTTACTGGCCACGATGCCGTGAGACTCAGCATACAGCCCTGTCACCTGAGAGAGGAAAAACAATGACAATTATTATTATTGGTTTGGATTGTGATAATCCATTTTATGCCAATACTGCATATTGTGCATGAGTTTACTCCAAGTCTTCTATTGTCTACTATGTCTATCCTATTGTCTATTGTCTGCTTAGAATTTAGTTGGACTGGCATGTCTGTGTTACTATCTGCTTACATATACAGAAAACCAGCTGGAGGGAAGTGTTTTCAGACAGGCATCACATGCTGCTATCTCACAGGTCGCCTTTCACAACACAGAAAGCACAAACAGCAGGGTTACCAGGCTGTAGTGGTTAGGAAACGTCTTGGTGATGAAGACGTTGTTGAGCTCCTCCACCAGGACCCCTTGGCTGTACAGGCGCTTCAGGTTCGGCATGGGGAAGCTCTGTAGGTAATCCGCTCGGAAACCGTCAAATGACACCAGCAGCAGCGGCGGGGGACCCCGCTGGGCTGTGTCGTTTTCTGCGGCCAAAGCTCTGACACCACAAAGGAAGCCCAGCAGTATTTTCAGCAACATCCTGAACGGATGTGAAAGAAAATTGTTATCAACAGTTACATATGACTAACTGTAGCATGTTTAAACAAGACTAAGAGTCTACAAGTAGCTCTGCAAAGTTGTGTCAAGTCACAAATCAAATTTGCCTCAGGGGTTTTACAATCTATACAACGTGTGACATGCTCTGTCCTTAGACCCCCTCCCCCTAAAAAACCCTTTTAATGGGAAAAAAAAAAAACAAACCTCAGAGAGAGCAACAGAGGGATCCCTCTTCCAGATATCTTCCAGATCGGACAGACATGCAATAGATGTTGCACGCAAATTACAATGAAAAAACTACGTACCGAAAAGGAAAATGGTAACATTGCAAAGCCAGACCTGATTGTAGAATAAGCACTAATTGAAAGTTAAGGTGAAGAAGTGAGTTTTGAGTTTGGGGTTGAGGGCCTCATTAGGACCAGACTGTCTGTCAGCAGGGAGGTTACTCCTGAGGAGGGGGCAGAATAGGAAAAAGCCGTGCAGCCAGTATCATAAGATCATGACGGGTACGACAATGATGAGGGAGGCCTATTAACCATTTTGTAAAGGTGTAATTTGGGATGAACAGGGAGCTAATGAAGTGAAGCTCAAACGAACGTAATATTATCATATTTTAAGATTCTAGCTGCAGCATTCTGAACCATTTGAAGATTTTTAACAACAGTAATGAAGTCTGTGGGCAGTGCAGTTTCATTTTCACATCTACAAACTGTCATTGCAGGACCACATGCTTGGTGGAAAGCACCTGGCAAGAGACTGAGGCTTTGGTGAAGCGTTTACATTAAAACTAATACAAATGTTTGGCTGAGCTAGAGAGAGCTGGCCAGAGAAGCACATGGAGAGAAAGTGATTCTCTTTGTGCCTAAATAGACTTTGCTCAACTTACTTTTTAAAGACTTTTCTGTACGTTTGTACATAGTGGAGGCTATTAATATTCTGTGTGCACAAAGGCAAAACATGGGTCAGCTAACAATGCAGTGTTTCAGAGCAGCAGAGGAACTGGTTGTAATAAATGATGTAATAGATAGGTGTTCTCTATGTAGTCTCTGTGTGTGCTGGGGACAATGTGTGTCTGTAAAGGGTTCTAATTTCACTTTTTAACAGTGTAAGATGCAGTTTTGCAAGTTTTCCTTTTAACAAAGGCCACTTTCCTCACACAATACAAAACAGCATTAGTCTTTTTGAAATGAAAATAGCCTTTTAGGTTAATTGTGTTTTCCATGATTACTGTGCAATCGTACGAGCGAGAGCCAAGCCTCACAATAATGTGCAGTTTTTAAACTGTCAGAGAAATGAATTCACTCTCACTGATGAAGTTATTTGCCTCCTCTTCACAATGTGGGTTCCACAGTTTACATCCTGTTCATTTGCATCCAATTACAACACAAATACACATGACTGTTAAGGTTACAGAGGACTAAAACGAAAACTTTTAAATTGCACACATCCTGAAGCAGGAAGGAATAGGAGCAGTAAACTCTATTTAGTTAGCTCCACTTTTTTATAGGCCAACAGCACATTTCAAGGTCAGTTTGACAAAGTAAAACGTGTTTGAATAGCAAGGACGAACAGTGAAACTCCAATGTCTGATCAGACTTGACTGCAAGTAGCTCATCTTTATACCCTCAATTGGGCCTGTAATGTAATTTCCTCCAACAGCCTAACCCTCTTCCATTCACTTCTGTCAAGTGTAACTCTCTTATTAACTTTCTGATTTGATGATGTTAAGTAATTCCGAAAGCAAAAACAAGCTGTGATCTCAAAGACGCGTGAAACTCGTGCAAATCTAAAGAAATTAGGTTACAAATGAACTCTGGAAGTCGAGCACAGAGAGCCACTGAAGCTCTCTGATTAAATTACTTAGCCTCTAAGACTCTAAGACAAGAGTCCAAGAGTTATCAAAGTAAAATCAAATTTGGGAATAACACAAATTACTTAGTGCAAACTGAGGAAGAAATAAATTAAATAAGACATCGAGCATTGCCTGTCAACATTTAACAGCAGCCAATGAGCGCGTCCCACAACCAGGAAGTCACCGTTCTTAACGGAAAATACCCCAAACCGTCTGTAGTCTAATTACATTAATACTTAACACACTGCAGAGGTCAAGTGCACAAAGGGTGACATATAATGAGCAAGAAAAGTCCATTTTATTTTCACCATCAGCAGAGGAGCTGGTTAGCAGTCTGCATAGCATGTTAGCGTGCTAATGCTGCTCCCCCAATGCTAACAGCCTGTTTAATGTCGTTACCTGTAAACAGCGCTGACAGCCAGTTGAATTCCCCGCAGCACTATTGACTGACTTCCCTTCAGACTATTTTCGCAGCAACATCATCAATGGACCTCCTCAGAATATGCAAATACGCGGACATTGTCGAGCTAACGTTGTTTTTGGACACTTCCGGTAAGGCGTTTAAAAGTAAAAGCCTCCTTGAAAGGCAGTATGACGTATTCCAAGATTATATTCATATCATCTATAGTTTCGTCTTCTAAATAAACAGAAATTCAGCTGGTTATTTATCATCAAGAAAAGCCCGTAAATATGTGAATAATTTGATTTGAGAAAAGCATCATGCTTTTATTCTGGTGCTAAAACTGCGTACCTCTGCTTTGTTGTGGCGACCTTGACGTAGCCGTCGACTGACGTCTTAACCAGATTGGCAGGTCAAGCAGCGAATCACGGTTCAGATTTGGGGGGCGGGACCGGTATGAGTGGTTTGCACGTTAAATGCATGATGTTTTGAATGTGAAATGATAACAGCTGTTGTACCTTTATTAAAAATTAGGACATTTCTAAAATGAAGGTGACTTAAAATAGCTCAATATTATGGCTCCAGTTTTTATAAATAAATACCTCTATGAGAAGATATTGTGGTAAATGAGTCTAGATGAGAAGTGCATGACCAACTCCAACACAGCACCTCTCATCATCACATGGCAGCATTGTACTGCAGTTTGCAAGGCAGGGAAATTCTCCACACCCACTTACCCACATACAAATGTATCACAAATGTAATCTGCAGTATTTTGATGGCATCTCTTCCCCAGAGAAGCTTCTCTGAGGACAGATGAGGCATAGTTAACATGGTACAGAATTCTCTGAGATACTTTAAGTCATAAAATTCTTTTTCAGAGACATAATCACATATTGGGTCACATATTCATCCACTCATGACTTTTAAACAGATTCATCTTCAAGCTATAATCATCACCAGCATGATAACAACACTAAAAGGACACATTTGGACTGAATTATCCCAATTATGTTGAAATGTTGACGGTTCTGTCACATATGCACTTTGTGCTTCTAACCACTAAATAATTAACTTTTTAGTGCTACAGACTCTCCACCCAACAATAGCAATAATGCCCCATGTCTATTAAAGTCGTATTCTCCTTTAAGGATCACCGCTGTCTTTCTTGGCATTGCCTTAATGCCTCCCCTGTCCAAAGTCCTGGGGTGCTTTTTGATAAAGTCTGCACCGTTGGTATCACAGTCACTCTGCAGTGCACCTTGACACACTCCACCATCTCAGGACGACCACTGTCTGACCTCTTCACCCAGAATGGATTCCTCTGAGGAGAACATGTACGAGAACCCAGAGTTCATCTACGAGAACCAGTCCTCAGGTATATATGACTTGACCTACGAGGAGCCCTCAGACCAGACAGCAGAGTATGAGAACACTGGACGAGCCATAGGACAAATCCCAGATCCACCTTCTCTCCCCCCACCTCACCCTCCCGTGGAGGACAGGCGTAGCAGTTCCTCCTCATCCTCGTCCTCGTCCTCCTCATCTTCCTCACATGCTGAGGATGAAGAGGAAGAGGAGATGGTGGCCCAGAATACGGATGAGGAAAAAGAGGAAGAGGAAAAGGAAGAGGAGAAGTTAGAGGTGGAGGAAAGCTGCAAAGAGGACTGGCAGAGGAGGTCTCCAGAGTTGGACAAGGGGAACTCATCACGCAGTTCCTCATCTTCGTCATCATCTTCATCAGCCTCTGAGAAGGAGGAACCTGAACAGGAGCCAGGGCCTGAAATTGATGGACTTCAAGTCACACTTTATGTTAAGGTAGGGCAGAGGTGGGGTGGATGTGTGTGTGTGTGTGTGTGTGTGTGTGTGTATATTGCACACACACACATATGCAATTGCATGATCAAACTAACAAACTCTCTTTGAACTCACTTGTAGGCCTCATAAATCAGAGTCATACTCCCATTCATATCTGTTGCTTATTATCAAGTATGCAAGGTCAGTGAGTATCTCCTATGTGTGTGTGTGTGTGGAATGTGACTGTGCTGTGTCCAGAGTTGGACTTTATGTCCTATTGTTTAGGCCCTCTACACACCTCACCGTGCTGTGAAAGCACACTTCTATTTACAGGTCATCATGTTTAGTCATTTCTGCGTGTGTGTCTGTTAGTGTGCACGTGTGCGTGTGTGTGACCATGAGTGTGTGAGCATGTGTGTGTTGCTCTGGTTCTAAATATAAGTTAAGTTGAACTGACAAGAATGTTCTGACTCAGTGCTGGGATAGTGGGGAAGGTCCCCCCTATCTATCTATCTATCTATCTATCTATCTATCTATCTATCTATCTATCTATCTATCTATCTATCTATCTATCTATCTATCTATCTATCTATCTATCACACAAGCTCTCTAGCTGATCTAATCACATAATCTGTACATTCCACACTAAAGTCCAGTTGCTCTAGGGTACACAGGGGTCATAAATCTGAAACCATAAAACAACCATATAAATTATAGCGGTATAACCTTGAGGTCATTGCAGTGGTGTAAGAGTGATTTAGGTGTACACCAAAGTGCCTGCACACCCTCCATTCTCTATTTATTTTTTGTGTTAGCACTGGAGCCTAGCTTTAATTACTTAGGAGCAAACTTAGCTAATTCAGTGTCATCAACAAAAACATTGTATCTCATCAGTCTGTTTGCTATACATACTGTAACTACAGAAATGAATCTATATCCATCTACAAGTAATTATACAATGAATTAAAACTGTGGGCCAGGAGCTAAAAGTAGTTAAGGCTAATGGGCATGATTTACAGTAAGTACCACATTCTAAAGGGCCTGTAATTAATAGCCATAGTCATGCTTAAAAAATAATTTACTAATACTTCAAGTATTATCAAGTATTATTTGCCTGGTTGCTTTGTTGTTTTAGCTAGCTGTTTAAAACATGAGGTTGATCCCTCCAATGGACTGTACCATGTTTAGGGCATCTGGACCAAATCCATTCCTAAACTACTTATTAACATTTACAACTGCGCACTTGGCAGGTCACTTTAACAATGTCTTATTAGTGATTCATTAACATTTATGATTTGACTAACTTTAGCTGGTGGCTTATTGCAAGTTGAGACATCAGTTTTGATTTGCAGGTTCTTTTTGATTAATCAAAGCAGCAGTCGGTAGTATTGAGAGAAGAATTTGACAGAGTACTACTTAGAGTACTAGTTCCAGGTTTCTCCGCTCCCTTTCCGGGGCACCTCAGTTCTGCCTCCATAGCTCCTCCTGTCAGATGAGGCTGTCATGCACGCACAGGCTGACCATGGCGACTGAAGAGGTCAGGTCTACAATGGTGTATGCAATGGTACGCAACAGTCCGTACTTCTTCCATATATTTGTCAGTTGTGTTTAAACAAAGTGAGAGACATGAGCAGACACACAGACAGAGAGACAGAGAGAAGTGGGGCTGGGTACGAATAATTTCATGATGTTATCGATAAAGATCTGCTCTACATGTGATTAGAAAAGAGCAGAAGAACAGACTCAACATATCAAAGTGTCCTGCAGCACTCCCAACTCCCGAGACACAAACTATACTCCACATAGCTGGAAATAACATAATCAACAGATATTGAGCTTGAATAAATGAGAGCATATGGCCAAATTTTCCATCTATCACATGATACAAATGCCTTCTCTGCTAGGAAGTAAGCATTGGTCAAATAACATACTGTATTTTCATTTGAAATCAAATCTAAAGTATCAGTTTCAGCACACTTTACCCAAACTGAGGGAAACAGTGCATTTGTTGAGGACTATTTTTATTGGTGGAATAATACACATCTGGAGCTCTGGCAAGTGTTTACAGCACCAGTACAGAGTATATCAGATCAACTACAATAGCAGTGAAGTTATGTGTCACAAAGTACAGTTTTGATCTTTGAATTCTTGTTAATAACAAAAATGAAGGACATCAACACAATTATCTCGTGGCCTTTTAATCGCTGTATTCTAGCCACCACGATCAAAAATACCTGAGAAACCGAAACCTCTAAAAACTCTCTGAGAGAGTTCGATGTCACCCTGCAGTGAAGGCCTGCTGGGGGGTGAGGCAGTTTGGACGCAGAGTGAGAATTCCCAGCATGGGGCCCATGGGTGCTGATGAGTCTGAGAGGGAGACGATGACTCTCCATGATTCAGAGTCACCCGGTTGTGTTGTCAATCACAGCTGTAAGAGGTGGGAGGGGCAGGGCACCCTTTAGTGACTTGGCCTGCCCTTGCTTCCAGTGACACCCCCTCCCAACCCCACCCGAGGGGGTTATTTTTGCCCTACACTGTCACGCCCCGCTGCTGAGGCCGTGGGTACAAATTGAACCTCTCACACACACACACACTCTCTCTCTCTCTCTCACGCACAAACACACACGCTGTCTCTCGTTGGCATTCGTCCTCAGCTGACACTCTGACAGAGCTGCAATGGGACCAAGAGGACTTCACCACATGGACCTGGAGTAGAATCTACTGTAAACTGAGACTGCTCACACACACACACACACATAGAGACACACAGACAAACCCATCTACACACTTGGGAAAACAAAACACACAAGCAAAGCGTGTTTTTCTTGACCATGACGGATACTGCAGCCGAGGAGGACAAGGACCCTGATATTGAGCTATTTGTCAAGGTGGGACATTTTGTGTGTGTGTTTTCTGGTGTTTGTACAGTTTGTGTACATCACAAGCTGACTCTAGATCAGTCTTCCTTTCACTTTTGAATTACATTCCTGTGCAAACTTTATTATCTTACCCTGCATTCTGCCTGCAATGATTGCTGTTTTTGTGTAGGAGAAGTCTAATTTAATTTACACGCTATAGAATATGTATGATATTGAGCGTGTGTGTTGGGGGAGGCTCCTTTAAGTGTGTGCATGCCTTGTTGTTGTTGTGTGCTGATTTTCCATGTGTTAACCTGACACCCACGTGCATAGACAATCTCTCTCTTTCTCTCTCGCGATAAATTATTACTGTGGTCCTTTTAGTATTGAGAGCAGCAGCTTTAAATGGTCCGAGGTTATGATACAGTATGTGTTGGTATGTCTGTGTGTCCCTTTGTCCCTACCTTACATTTACATGCCTGACCTTGTATTAATAACGAGAAGACCTTTTCCAATTTTGATATTTTTTGAAGTAATTCAACCTGTTGGAAAATGAAAAGTTAGGGAGTTAGATGAGAAGACTTCATAATACACCAATGGGATGGTGTCTATGCTAAGCTAATTAGCACATGGCTGTACCTTCCTATTCAATGTACAGACATGAGAGTGGCATTAATTTTTCTCATATAAGTCTTAGACAGAAATGAGTATAAGTGTCTGTTGAGATTTTATGTAAACATAGCAGTGTTTTAGCAAAGTTTTAGCTCTTTTACTAAAAATGGCCACTTTGACTGATGCTACACAGCAACTGATGTGCAATCGATTTAAAATGTCTACACGTGTAATGGGACTGTGACATCGGCTGCTTTGCTTTCGTGTTGAACTGAAATAAAAGGCGAGTAATGCCTGTATGAGAGGTAATGCTGCATTCACATTTCTAGGGCACAGCAGCATGGATTACACAGTAGCTCTTATGTGGAGTTTACGTGATTTCTAGTGAAAGGGCTAAATGTGTTTTCTGTGCAATACAGCAAATCTGCCAAACTGGGTAAGATTACTGGACTTGTTTCCTCAGGCATTTCTTTTTTTTTTAAAAAGTGTCAGTGTATTAAAACAATGTAGGGAAAAGCAGCTCACAGATATGCTTCAAGTTCTGTGAAAGTGCGTGATTCTGTAGATTGACAGGCAAGTATTGTGGCAGGACAAGGTTGTATGATTTCTACCATCGATACACCACGTCGGTGTTGAAGGAACCAGAAGTCCAAACAGGCAGTGAGGCGGCTAATGGAAGCAGTGTGGATTATTCATGTTGGACTTGGTGTCTCATTACAGTGTCCTATTGCAGCTTTGCAACCACACATGCGCGGATACACACACACAGACACACACACGTTCATCCTACTGTATTCGATCATATGCCAATTTTAATATATGTATATGCATATGTATATATACAGACCCAGCTTCAAACCCACTCCTTCAAACTAAAATGCTGTAATTCCTCTTGTGATAAATTAAAATATATTTCCATGTATGTATGTCTGTGTGTGTACAGGCAGGGAGTGATGGGGAGAGCATTGGAAACTGTCCCTTCTCTCAGCGCCTCTTTATGATCCTCTGGCTGAAAGGTGTAGTTTTCAACGTCACCACTGTGGACCTCAAGAGGTAATGTTTATGAGATTATGCTACGATATTACAATAAGACATCATAAAAGACTAGATAACAAAGAATAAATATCAGCTCCAGGTTTACACAGACCTGCTTGGCCACTAAAGAGAACTCTGACGTTCACCTCAGCTCAACAGAGCATTTTAGCATCTTTCAGCTCATTTATTTTTTACTGTCTTGGTTTGCTCTCTCCGCTCCTATTGTTTACAGCAGCAGCAGCAGCAGCAGCAGCCAGTTCTTTTCAGTGAAAATACTTTAATAAACCCAATGTACACTTCCAAATGGCAGACAGACAAAGTCAGCAGCTAGAGCTGGTGAGCATGGTGAAGCATTTTGCAGCTAAAGAGACAGATATTTCATTCAGGAATTGGTGGAGACCAAAACAGAGCTAAAAGGAGAGTGAATGTTGGACTTGCATTGACCAGGTGGCCAGAAACAGGACTTCAAATGAATGTTAATGTTGCTCTATGTCTGCTGGATGTGTAAATAGGTAAATATGTTCACCATATCAACTTAGAAGGTAGAAGGCATTAACTTTCAATAGAAATGTCTGTTATTTTTGCATAGGGGTGAAATAAAAATCACTCTTAGCATACAGAAAAAAAGTAAAACCCACAAAGACATACGCATGGTAATATGAGACAAATATACTCTTAAGTATTGCAATGGATCCATACACATCAGCCGATTACCTGCTGTTTGATTAAACAGCTAATGGACAGCTTAAGAGCAGCTTTAATATATGCATTTAATTATGGTCTGGCTTTATGTGCTGCTTTGAGAAATACATGAAGGTAATGAACTAATTCTCAGTGGGTCACATTTAAAAACACTTCACATAAAAGACTAATTGTTATAGGCAAATGTGGTTAGCATAACTGTAATATGTATGGCATAAAAAAAGCAATATTATCATATTGAAATAGTACACCATTGCACATTGATAGCAGAAGTCATAAAATGATTCCACTCTGATTAGGAAACCGGCTGACCTTCACAACTTGGCCCCAGGGACAAACCCGCCCTTCCTCACCTTCCAGGGGGAGGTTCTCACTGACGTCAACAAGATAGAGGAGTACCTGGAGGAGATGCTGGCTCCACCAAAGTAGGCCTCACACACAGACACACACATGGGAATAGGCAAAAGGCATTGCAACATCCTAACTACCGTACTCCTGTTTCTTAGGTACCCCAAACTTGCAGCGAAGAACCGTGAGTCCAACACAGCAGGAAATGACATATTTGCCAAATTTTCAGCTTTCGTCAAAAACACAAGACCAGATAAGAATCGAGGTAAATGCAGAAAATGAATTCATACATACACATTGTCAGGGATTTTGGATCCCATGAAAGCAATAATATTGTGCTTATCGACCTTGATGACCTTCTGACCTGGATGTGTGTTTTATATGTGTGTGTCTCAGCATTAGAGAAGAGCCTAGACAAGTCGCTGGCTAAGCTGGATGAGTATCTGATGCAGCAGCTCTCTGATGAGGTTGAGATGGGACGCAGTGGAGAATCCAACCGCAAATACTTGGACGGGGACGAACTGACGCTGGCTGACTGCAACCTTCTGCCCAAACTTCATGTTGTCAAGGTAACCTGCTTTAGCTTGGTCTAGTTTGGTTTTGCCTCATTTGATCTTGACAGTAGTGTTACAATAACTTGTTTTTTCACAGGTGGTTTCGAAGAAATACAGAAACTACGACATCCCGTCTGAATTCAGAGGGGTGTGGCGTTACCTTGGCAACGCCTACAGCCGAGATGAGTTCACCAACACGTGCGCAGCTGAACTGGAAACCGAGCTGGCCTATAAGGACGTAGCTAAGAGGCTTGGAAAGTGAATGCATCGCAACCACAATCATGATTGTACTTTTCTATCTTTGGAAAACAAAGACCCCCTTTACGACAGTAACAAGCAGTCAGATGGAGATGTCAAAATTTAACAGGAAAAATGTCATTTTGGTTGTGATAGCAGATCCCCAGTCAGCCTGTGAGGGAGGTTGTTTTCTCCTGAGCTCTACTGAAGTAATACCCCTCTGCATTCACAGTTAATCCACCTATTAAACCCCAATAATTTCAACAAATGAATTGTAAAAATATAGAATAATGGGAATAATGGGATTCTTAAGCAGGGTTTGATTATTTGATCTGTACTGTGGATTATTTCATATCATTACATTGCAGAGTTGAATTAATAGTCAAGAAAGCATTGTTGGATGATACAGTTAAGAATGTGTTTCAGCCAAAGTAATTTGTCTTGTATTTGGGCAGCATCAGCTTTGTAGGCATTAGAGATGTGGTGTCTTCTTTTCTTAATGAGGCAATGACTGACCACTTCAATCTTTGTTTTATTCATCTGCTTGAGCCATGTAATGATGATGGATTTTCCTCTCTTCTTTTTTTTTAAATGCAGCCTCCTTACTTTTACACTCTCACGCCATAGTTTATGTCTTACACTCTCAATCCTCGCCTGCGACGGTCACAGTCTCACAGTGTATTTCAGATTAAAACTATACGTTCATTTGATAAATCAGCCTTTAATGAGAAGCAAGAGCGCCCAGACAAACCGAGTTTACCCCAGCTGTTGTGTTGTCATGTCATTTAGTGCAAACTGATGGTAGTAAATGCAATTTGAATCACTTGTGCCTTAGTGGGAATCAATGTCTGTACAGTAAATTATATATGTTTGAATATTATATGAATGTGAATTATTGAGGTCATCAAAGACCCCTCCTGCCCCACGGAGCTGTGTGATAATAACATAAACTTAATATTTCTGTAAATGATTGTAGCTTTCCGCTGATTAGAACCATGAACCCACTGTGTATATGTCGCTTATTTGAATAATAAATCTATTTTCTCAGAGACTGAGCTGAAGAGTTTTGTTTTCTTTTCACGAGAAACTGTCTTATTGATGGATGAATGTGGTGTACACGTACAAGAGAACGGCTTTTGAATGCGTGCCTCACAGGAAATCAAGTTGTTACTGTGTTCCATAGTGAAAATGTGTGTGTGTAACACTGACTAGTAAATGCACCTTTCATGCTGAGTCCTGGAAACATGTTCATCATGAGCCTCATACATGCTGCACTTGTCGTGTGAACATGTATCCTACATTTACAATGACTGACCTCTCATAATCACCATATTCTCACGATCAGTGGGCAGGAATAAACAAAGGGAAACCTTGAATGCAGGCACTTGAGGATGAACAATACATTTCCCTTTCACTTTTTAAAACTTTTAACAAATACAAAACCTAATGTAGCTTCTAAAATGATTCAGTAACTCAGCTGGGTTTCAGCATCTCCACATAAAAATGCATGAGGCCTGTTGCTGTGAGGTCTGAGGATGCTGGAGCGTCTGAAAGCCAGCAGATGGCAGTAAACACAAAGCTTTCACTGGTCTGCAGCAGCATGAACTTCCAATATAGTGTAGTTCAGGATCGCTCTGTCTCATGTCGCCCCCCTTCCGTTTGCCTACCTTGCTGTGGCAAATGTCAAATGGCAAACTGAAGCTCGGTTACTGTGGCCTACATCTCTACCCACCACACAGGCCTGACAGTTTAGATTTTAGATTAAAACATGTAGATTAAAATGCAAACTCTGTCACAACTGTCTCTAGTTTCCATTATTCTCATGCAAAGGAGAGAGGGACAGTTGTATCTCATTTCTGTATGTCCTTTGTTTTAATGAATCGAAAAATTTAGCAAACATTACTGTAAATAAATCATACAAAGTCTATATGAAGTCTTGATACCTTCTGTATTGCTATCAATTATTTTTTCTGGAAGTATCTAATTACAGAATTGTTTATGCACAAATCCAGTATTATAGTGGGGGGATGAGTATAAACCTCTAACTTACGTACTGCAATTGTGATGTAAAAGTAGCCGCAGTGTAGAAATACATAGGTGCAAGCAAAAGTTTTACTTTTTCCTTTAAAGTTTTACTTAAGTAAATGTAGAAATTTATCAGCATCAAAATTCACTTTCAGAATATGGCATGTCAGGTTATTGTTTTACATTTATTGAAGCATTAGTATGCAGCTGTTAAAGGTGGGTCTACAGCTCTTATCTCAACTAACAGTAATACATCATGATATATTTGTTAACCATATTTTGTAGTATCGATCTGAATGTGATGGAGCACAAGTATAAAGTAGAAGAAAATAGGAATAAAGCATGCCAAAATTACTCTTGAGTAAATGTAGTTAGGGATCATCCACCATGCTCAACCCTTTTTCTGCGGGGTGTGAACACGCAGACGCTCCCTAAGCCGCCTCCCGTGCTGCCAGTGGGCAGAGCGAACACACAGAGGCTCGTGTACTGAGGCAGGAATCTCATCTCCCCAGTCTGCCCAGCACAGCGACGTCTTCCCCGGGATTTTAACTGCAATTACCGCCCCACGACACCACGTTTGGCTGCGGACTGCCACCACAAAAAGGTAAGCTCCGATCTGTCCGCGTAACAACCCCGGTGATCGTTATTTTTCCGCTCCGTTGTTGAGGAAATATCGCTGAAAGAGGAGGCGCAGTGTTGAGCTGAGTGCTCGGGAGTGGGCGACTTGTCATTGCGGCTGTTTTGTTGTGAATTGTGTGGTGGTCGACCGAGGCAGCTAGTTAGCCGTCTCAAGCCTCAAAATAAGGCGATTGTTGGCAGAAACGGCGGTAGCTTGTGTGTAAAGTGGGCTAGCCTCTCTAAAGCGACCCTGCACGGTACCAGGGCTGATCAGCTAACGTTAACGCTAGCTGAATTTATTACAGCCAGTTGGGGAATCACGGCGGTGATCGCCGCAGCGAGCAGGGGGTCCCATTGTTATTACACGGCAGGTTTAGCTAGCTTACAGAAGAAGTGATAGGGACACAGTGGGATCATGCAGGCATTCATCCAGGCCGAATAGCAGCACTGACTCGGAAACATCTCTTGAACAGGTTGCTCACGTATAACATTCAAGTCCAAGTGATCGGCAGCTCCTCCAGGTTAAAGTGCCTGTTTACTGCAGCGCTTCGTTAATGATATAAAGCAGCTATTGTGCGACTCCCACCACACGTGCTTTGAGCTATTTTAAGCGGTTATTACTCCACTTTGTGTCCGATATTCACCAAGGGGAAATCAGGTGACATTTACTGCTGCACTCAAAGTTGCACTTTGTTGAATGCTTCTATAGTTTAAACAGACACTTGGTGGTAAAACAGTAACCAGGCGGTTCACCTTGGCGCACACACGAGCCAGGGAGACATCCAGTGTCTCCTCCGGGGTGAGATGATGTAGCGTTTTGGTGGCACAGACTCAGACAACAGGCTGTGAAAGTTAGTCATGTTACTTTATGCCCTGTAGGCCCACAGTTGCTTCTTTGGAAATGCTTAGCTAGAGGGATCTGTTTTTTTTTTTGACCAGCTTCACACAAATAAACACCTGCTATGAAGTGAGCCAAGGCTGTCAAGGAGGCACTGTTTGCTATAACTTATTATGCATTATGGTAGAGTTGCATTCACAGATTGCTTCACGTGTTTGTTGAGGAGCTGCAAGATTAGGGAAACCTGAAATGTGTAATCAGGCAGTGAGAGTGAGAGGCTTGATTTCCGGCTCTGGTTTGTGTCAGCCCACCATTTCCGAAGCCCTTAGCTCACCAGTGCAGTCCAGTAATTTTCAGTCTGCACCCGGAGTAGTCTCATGTAATCAGGTTACAGCATGCTGATTTGATTATATGAGATGCATCTTGTGTCATTATCATGCAGGCTGCAAATGTGATTGTGTCTACTTTCAACAAGGAGCTCGTCAAAATGTCTTTTAAGAGGCTTCTGATAGGGTTTTTACAGATGATCAGCAACACAGAGTTTGGAATACATTTCCCTGCTCAGACGGTTAAGTATATATTATCTTATTCAATGTGACCCAGTAGATACTTCCCTCTTCTCTGCTTACGATCCTCGACTGTAGGCTGAGTGAGCGTAGTGACCATCCCGAGGTGAGCCACCAACTGCCCCTGGCTTTATAAAGAGCTCTTTCAGCCACCTTTTTGCCGGAGCCCTTGGGATTATAAATCCTGAGGAAAAGGAGCTTTGCTTCGGTGGCATGCTTCACTGGCAAGAAATCGTTGGACGTTGTGTGTATGTGTGTGTGTATGTGTGAGTGAGAGAGGGGGGGCTTGGGTGGAGGGCCAGCAGAGGCAGTGGAGGGATGAGGAAGGGGGGATTGAAGATGGAGAGGTCGGGGAGAACTGGGCTGTGGTGATGGATGCCATGCAGGGAAGTGGAACACTTGGCCTTTCTGTGATTAAAGGCCTCCTGTTCTCTCAGGACAACCCCCCCCCCCCACACACACACACACCTGTCTACTTTTACTTGAGGTCAGACTGTGGCATAAAATCAGCTTTTTAGAAGAAGATTGTGCCATGTTAGTTGTTCTTTAGCCTGAAACCCCACTCCATCTAGACACTCCACTCTGAAGAGGCTCTCTCCCATCATGCAACACACACTTGCTTCTTTACAGTCAGTCTACTGTTTGGGGCTCTGCTGTTGCAAAGCTCTCATTTATTCGTGCTGCACATCTGAGCTGTGGAGAGATGTTCACTGGTAGGGCAAGTCACATAAACCTACAGTAAATCCTCTTGAAAAGCTGTTTTCACATCCAGGGCAATGACTAAAAGGCTGAAGAGGTAATAAAAGGAAGATTAGGGATTTTCAAAAGGCCTCCACTGTAACCTCAAACATTAATCACGTCCTCAATTTCATGCCTGGTTTTTGTCTCAGAGGCTGTTGAAAGATTTCACTCATAGGTGGAACTGTAAAACTCCTCAAACCTGGAGCACCAGAATAACTGGATGCTCCGTTTAAGGAAACCACAACCGCAGTTGGCCCAAATAATGTGGCAATAACAGCAGGCTAACATAAACTACTGTCAGTTGGTCTTAGTCATAGTGACTACTATGCTGTCAGGAGTTTGTGCTCATACAGATTGTGTAGAGCTGATAGTCATTTAAGTCTTCAATGAGTTTATGTAGCTACTTCAACAGAAAGAGGAAGCAAATGTTGGAGTTTGTGTTGTTGCATTTTATGTCACTCACATTGATGAACAGTGAGAACATTTTGCCACTCCTGACTTCTTTAAAGGGTTTTAGAGGATTTGGATTGCATTAAGAGTGAAAACCAGAATTAGGATTAGTTGTATGTTTGGGAAAGTGGTTTTGGGTTAGGGGTTTTGGATTATTGTAGTCAGTGACGACCCTCACAGGCGTGGGGATATTAACGTGTGTCTGTTAGCATGCAACAGTTATTTATTCTTAAATGCAGCACTTAGTTCTGATTTGCTATTATGCTTCATTTAATTTTGCTTTAAGAGTACATTCATCTAAGATTCTTATGTGTGTGTGTGTGCATCTTTTTTACTGTATATATTGTCCTTTACATACTGTGTTGCCATAACAACAGAGACTGTGGTGATGACAAGAAAAAGGAAATGCCACGTCTACTTTCAGCAGCTCATCTGCAACACACTTGTTGCCGAGCGTGTTTTTCACATACAGGTCATGTTCAGGGGGTCTTGTCCTCTCCCTCTCATCTCAGGGCATGTTGTGGCAGGTTAAACCTGTCTGTGCTAGTGTGAGGAAAGTGATGCCTTGGTAGTGTTGTTCGGCTTGTGCTCTGATTTTTCAAGTGTTTGTAACAAGCATGTCTTATCACCACATCCTTTAAAGCAACAAAAGGAACCAGTAAATCATGTTTTCCAGTGTGCAAAGAGTTACTGTCACTCTCTCTGTCACTTCCTTTGTCGTCTGGTTTTGCTTTTTGTTTTTTGTGTCTTAGAAAATACTGTGAAGCTGGACATGGTGTGTCTCAAATTTCTTCTTACAAAAAAATGCATGCATGTCCACAAAAGCAAGACATTTGCAGACATGGTACAATTTCAAAAAAAGGAATCCAAATGCCAACACTGACAGAAGATTGGCTTCCTTTTCCATGATGATGGGGTGAAATTAAGCATGTTGTGTTTCTCCTGGCTCCAGAAGTGCTGAGGCAGGTCCTTTTGTGAAGACAGTTTTACGGATTGTCACCAGTGTGGGATGAATGCTATCATATCTTTGCATCCACTCTGGGTGTTTAAGCTGCTCCACCAGAGCGACCTGCTCCTTGGTCCTCCGCGGACACACAGCTGATTAGGTAAAGGCTTCCAGGGTGGAGGTGGAGCTGGACTTATGCCCGTGAAGGTTGAGGTTGTCAGGTGCTGGGCTCTAAACACAATGGCTCACAGTGTGTTACTGAGTAGCCTCCTTCCTGTAAGGATAACCTGATCATGTAAATTAGTAGGAGATTTTCATTAATTGGTACATAATTGAACATAGAATTCACTTTTTAGTGAGTCTTAATGAGATTAAAATCCTTCTTGGAAACAAAGCACTTGTTTGGCAGCACGTTTCAAGGACATAGAAGGGTAGAAGAAGATGCACAGCACAACAATGGTTCCCAAAGAGTACCTTTAGTGCTACATATTGAATAACATGTCACTAGAAGATATTACATGAACTATATTTTTATATTACGGAGGAAATAAGCAATAAACATAAAGGTCAGTGCGTTAAAAACACTTTTATTCTGCTGTTATGCTGCAGCTGAGATTGATAATGGCAGCTCACAGTTGTAGTGAAGCAACGCATTTTCAGGCGTGTTCGTTTCAGGTGCACAGCGGTCAGGATGAGCAAATGTTAGAGCAGCTTTGGGAGATTTGTCACTGTTAAAAGATCTCAAAGAAATGGCGATACATACATCTCAACAGTTAATACAGTTTGAGACGACAGAACCTGAGCTGACCAGAGGAATGAAAAGCAGACTGTCCAGTTAGCGTTAAGTGGAGGAGAGTAATGTAATATCCTCTACAGGACAAGCTGTCAAATGCTGCAGTGATGAGGAGAAAGATGCACCTAAAATGAGACTTAAATATCAAATATCATATTTCCTGTATAGAAGTCCACATAGTCAGCTTTATTTCAAATGGCAGTCCTATCAGACAGATTGAGGAGGATGGTGGTGAGTAAAGGAGAGAGACATAGACAGGAGGACATCTGATTTGAATGCTCAACAAAGGGCCTAGTTTTGTTAGCCTAACCAGCAGCTTGTTTACTTTGAGAGCTGTTTTTTTTATGTCTCATGTAAATGAATGTGCGCTTGTGTTCATAGTAATGAGGGTTTTACTTCTGATAGTGGTGGCACTTGGCATCACCATCCTCATTCATCTTATCACCTATTACCAACATAAAGTAGTGTTTTTTATTTGTTCATATATTTATGAGGGTTATAAAAGTTATAGAAAGGTTTTTTTTTCTGTTAATCTGTGAAACCTTGAAAGTGGCGCCCTTGAAGACCTGTTTGAGCCCATCAGTGACTCAATAAAGAACACATTAACATTGATCTGGGTGCCTCTCACATTTGAGATGACTTCGCTGCAGGGAGAGCCTGTCTCAACCACGTTGTCACCTCCTGATATTTGGTTACGAGCTGGATTCACACCAGGAAGGTGGTGAAGCTGCAGCAGCAGGGTCTGTTTCTCTGGAGGGCCTAATGAATAATTAAGAGGCGGGGCTTATGTGAAGAAGTCCATTAAGATGCAGAGTCACACCGGTCTCCATGGTAGCAGGGCCATATTATCAGGATCACGTCTTCTTTGGCCAGGGAACAGGAGAACTAGCACAATCTTAGGCTGGGAGAGGATAGACGCCGACCGGAATGAGGAATGTCAATTTCCTACATGAGTTTTTGAAATGATACCACAAAATAATCCCAAAACCGGAGCCTCTGAGCTCCTGAGCTAAATGGAAGGCTGAGGCAGCATCAGCGAGAGAAAAAGGTGGGCTAAACTAACGTTAGGCATGAGGACATCTTGAATGATCATATTTCTAAAAATGTCTGTACATGTTCATTGGCTTTAGTCTTTGGAGAAGTTTGGATGTTATATGGGACGGAGCTTATTAATAGTGACCTGGTTAGACTATTAGTTGATTGAAAGGATTAATCTGCAAGAATTCAAATAATGGATTACTCATTAAAAAAATTATAAGCAAATATTGCAAATAGGCCCCCATCCTCAGAAGCACATATTTTCTGGTTTTAGTCCATTATTTTAAATTGAATAGTTGATCATTTATCGACTATTGGCTTTCACACCTCATGTGTTTAAACAAATGCTAGGAGGGTGTGAAAGCTGTCTGTCGAGCTGTGGTGTGGTTTATTTGTGGTGTGAAAGCAAAACGGTCCAAGCACAGGATTTTATGTGAGCACATACAGGATTTTAGCATTAATTATTCACAAAGCTGAACTACCATCAAATCCATGTCCTGACCATGACATGTCAAGGAAGCTCCCTTACAAGCAATAATGATCTATAATCTATGAGCAGTGTATGCTTATTCAAATCACTTGGAAACCATGGTAACATGCATGCGTGTCAGTGTGTTAGTGTGATAGTCCCCTTAATATTATGGTACAAGTTATTCCTTTTTTAACTCCTTCTGACATCAGAGAATCTAGAGTAAACAAGTAATATGTGGTAAAGTGCAGCATGAAACACTGCCAGTCAGACTTTGATTGATTCCAAAACTAAAAGGCAACAATGCATCATTTGTCCGTTAATCGTTTGGTCTATAGAATTTTCTAAAACAAAGACAAATACCCGTCATAATAGCACTGAGGCCACGGTGGCTTCATCAGGTTTCTTGTTTTGTCTTCAGTCCAAAACATTTACTATAGTGTAAGAAAAGCAGGAAATTCTTACATTTGTAAAACATGAGCTGTTTTCAATCAATCACCATCATGGATAAATCACTTAATTGATTAATTGTTGCAGCTCTAAACAACAGAAAAGATGTTGCCATGGGAAATGCAAAAGACACCCTTCATTATGTGCTGATAAACCAACCAACCAACCGATTTGATCCAGAAAATAATGAGATAGATGAATCAACAATGAAAATAATCTTTGGTTGCTGCCCCAAGGCACAGCATGGGCTATTTTACAGCTCATTGTTAGAGTACTGACTATCGTACCTGCTCTTTGAAAAGAAAAAAGCTCTGAAGTTACCTGTGTGTGAGAAGTTGAGCTCTATGAGAGCCTATTTATATTCAGGAGAAAAATGGATACTTTTTCAAAGTTGATCCATAATTGATTTCACTACTTTCTGTGGTTATGCAACAAGCTCTTAGTGTATGTTATTTCAGTTCAGGAGAATGCTCTCTCTTTTAGACCTGGAGTAATGCACTGGAATTAATCCAGACCTCCCTCAGCCTGCTTCACCTTTATGGAATAGACATACTTTTAAGGAAGTTATTTTCAGCTCTGATCATCGACACAAAGCAAATGGACAGAGTCTTTACCTCGCTCAGCCATCTGGCCCGCTCCCAACAGTTCAGCCTATGACAGAACAAGGGCAAAGGCTATGTGATTAGGACTGTGCTGGAAAGATATTAAAGCCTGAGATGATTATTTTGACTATGATGCGATATCATTGTTAACTCTAAATCCCTGCAGCTTTACCATAAACCAGTTACGTCTGCAGGGACAATAAACCGAGCACACACGACAGCTGCAACATACAGGAATACCACTCATTGTAAACATTCATGTTTGATGGTGCTATGGCATCGTATAGGGATTTGATAATTAGGACAGGTGTTTCTAAAAGCCGAAATCTGGAAAAAGCAAGGTTTTACTTATGTAAATGCTTCACCAGGGTTTGCTCCGTTGCCAATGAATTAGAAATTCACTTTCAGCCAAATAATGAACTTATCTTTGTTTCTGGGTGAACATTGCATCTGCCTTCCACTTCGCTTTGTTCCCATCACTGACTATTTTAGTTACTGTATTCTTTCTATCTCTCCTCTGATTTGTACTTTGTAGTAACATTGTCATGGATTTATTTAGAGTTTTTGCATTCATAATGCAGTTCTTGCCAGAAAATCGGACGACCAGCTGCTTGACCTTCCAGATACATATGTATTTAACTTGTTAATCACTTGTCACACCTCGATTGCTAACAGATGGTCTCCATCCTACTTGTTGTGCGACTACTAAAAAGCAATCAGTTGCACCAGTAATAAGTGAGAGTCTTGGCGTTCTACAGTGCTTAAATATAAAACGTCATCAATGCTCATCTGTAATTTTCCTGCCAGATAGTAGAGCAGAGTCTCCCCTTCTCCTGTCAGACTGGGTGTGCCAGAGGGGTCGATACTAAACAGAACAACAAATGCAGTTTTCTAGCTGAAATTTCACCCCCTTTGTCCCTGAAAGGGAAAAGGTCCTTTGTAGCAGATTTGAGAGGACACTCTTTTCTCTCAGGCTTGAATGATTCAATTGTTTCTGTCTTCACCACTTCTTGGACCGAGGGCTGTGTGCGCCGCTACTTCTTCCAACAATGGAAAACCCATTCAGCAGGTTGTTATGTTATCATCTCAAGTTGCGAAGGATCATATATTCTGCAACCTCAGCTGGCTGTCAACACATAGAGTTTCACTGGGCTGCTGCTGCTGTGAGCCAGAGGGCTCCCTGCCAGACAAATTAAGATCCTGAATTAGAAACCAGAAGGTAACTGAGAGGAGATATATGCACCGCTGGGTGTGGGCTGCATCGCCATCACCCCTTTCTCTACAGATTATAGAACACAGCCTGTGATTGGAAAGCTTCCTAACAAAGGAGCAATGCTGCGTGATCAGTTTCAGTTTTAAATAAGATGGATAGACACAGGAAATCAGGCCAGACGAGAGCCAGCTCCGACTGAGGTGGTGTGTACTCAGAAAGTGAAGCGGTGGAGTCACTGTTCTGTGTTGGTTTTGGCGCGTGCTTCTTGCAGTGATGTACCACAGGGCAGTCTGTGCAGCGTTCCTCTCTGATAAACAGCTCCAAAGCCTGCCATCCTTGTCTGCGCCCAACCAGCGAGGGCTGCCAGCCTTTTCCTGCTCTCCTCCAAGCCAGTGAGTCCCAAGCAATGAGAGACATCCGATGTTATCAGTGCTGCAGATTGCACAGCGCTACTGCCAAGGGCTTGTCTCATGAATTCACAGTGCAGTGCAGAGATTTTTTATTTCCACGGAAAGCCTTGTTTGGCACGCATCATAAAGCAAATTAAAGTAGTTTCTTTTTTTAAGTTTTAAGGGAAAAAGATATAGGACTTTGCATTTGTCCTTGTCTTCATACAAACAATACAGTATTTATCCCAGCTCTGTAAAAATGTATAAAAAGATCACTGTGTGATGGAAACAAACATGAGCCTTTGTCTTAAACGACTGAACAGTTATGGTGTGTGATAACCTGCTGTGAGATTCCAGCCCCGTTGAAAGCTGCTTGCAGCTGTCTCTGACCTATTTATGGAGCTGATGGATGTAAGGTGAAAAGAGCCTTTTGTGTGGCTTCCTTTTGTGTTCCTTGGGAGGGTGCCGAGGATTTTCTGCGCTGATACAACCATCTTTGCTGTGCCTCATTCTAAATGCTGATTATCTGTGAGATCAGTAAATACACTGATTAAAATATGGACAGGTGAAAGATTTTCAGTTGGAGCTCAGTGTATTATTGGGTCGTTATTGCAGTGTTGTGGCTGTAAAGGCGTCCGTGGTCCTGACCTGGTTAGAGCCGCTTTGAAAGAGCATAAGAAAGACGCAGTTCAAAAGCAAGGCTGCTAAAATCCCCTCCCCACACTTAGCCTCATTTACAGCTACAGTGGTTGAATGCAGATGAGAAAACATCTAACATCTTTTTCTTTTGGCTCGATTGCATGCGGGAAAGTTTTTTTTGTTGCTTAATGCCTAAAGGCAGATGCATTTATTTAACTGTGCACAAATTGCCTTGAGGTTGTCAGTTAAGAATTGCTGAACTGTTTAACAGCTTCATAATTGCTGAAGGGCAGCTTTTTTACATTCCGTTTGATGGTTTTGGCAAAATTAATTGTGTTCAATCACCAATATAGATACCAAACATTAAAACAGCATATTACAATTGAATATTTTCATTAATGAGCATGATGGGCTTTATTGTCACAGATCTATGAAGCTGCTCACACAGTTGTTTAATATGTATGGCTTTTTAAGTATATTATTTATTAATGTATTCCCTCTGATCTCATCAAGCCTGTAAAGGTATGCCTGTTAATAGAATGTTACATGTGTTAGTTGTTTACATACAGCTCTGAGCGGAAAAACCAACTGCCTTGTTGCAATTACACTGATGGTATGGGAAGTTTTACTTGACAAACAATACAAATGTTTTCTGCTGCTACAAATGTGCGTCAACAAACTGTGCATAGTCAGTAGCAGCCTTAAAGGGTTTAAGGTGGTACTGAGACCGTTAAACTAAAAGTTGCAGGGGCAGGAAATGACGAGGGACTTGTGGTTCTTGTGAAAATGGCTCTAACACTAACTGTTTGTTTGATAAAATGGTGGCTTGTTTCAAAGAAATGCTGTGCTGTTTTCATTCAGTGGTTTAGCTGATCAGGGATCAGATTGCACACCTAGATGCATCTTCTCTGTGGTTGTATGTGTTGAAATTGCTGGAGGTGTTGCTTTTCTGAGGAAATTCGACTGCCACTATCACACCGGGGACAGACTCTGTAGGGACTCTTTCTGACTTCACCAGATTCAGCTCATATTGCATGTTCATTTATGCCTTTTCAGCATCTGGCTAAAATGTGTCTGAAACCACCTCCAGAGACAGTTTGAACTTCTCTCTGTTTTATCTATTGAAAAATGAACAATCTTTGAACCATTGGTTGGACTATACCAGCCATTTGTCAACATTACCCTGGGCCCTGTGAACTTCTGATGGCTACACTTGGTAGACTAAATGATTGACAGGTTAATCAATAATTAAGCTGATTTTTAGTTGTAGCCTTAGTTTTACTTACTTGAGGTACAGAGTTGCAGCTCTGAACAACACAAATGACTGAAGTCAAGTGAAACTTGACTTCACCTTGTGGGTGACCTTTTACCTTCTCCAGATTTTCCTTTTCTTTAGTGAGAGTAAATGAGTTAACCTTTGACATTTTTTACACGTGCACATGCTCAGCCACTCACTCACAGTCCAAAGGGACAGCTTCCTCCATTTGCCTAGCAGAAAGATATGGCAAAAAAATCAAAATGTAATAACAGAAAAGCATGTATTTAAAATTCTGTTTGTGTTCTTGCTTGTCAGTGAGGAAGATAGATTGTAAGCTATCCAAATGTTTATATTTTGAGGTAGCTATAAACCCTCTTGCATAAATTCCATACAGCCCCATCAATCACAATGTCAGATCGTGCTATCTGGGCGAGACAGGGCTGTTCTGTGTAACCTCTCTTTCAAGAGTCAGAGAAGCATTAAACTTTAAATTACTTATCTTGTTTGTAGCCAGTATTACTCTGTATTTCTTCCACATCAGACATAATCTATAGCACCGTATTCTACTTTTGAAAGAAAGGATTTTACTTGGATGTGGCAAAATTCATATATTATTGACAGAACAAGGCAAGGAGAGGTTTTCCCTGGCTCACTATACTGTGTGCCTCCATTCAGCTGCTCCCATCTAGTCAAATTAACACAGTTTGGTGCATCACCATCCTGTGTGCGTACTGTAGGAGCTTCCACACAGTGTGCCTCTGTGCTGTGTGGTCTGCTGCAGTTATAAGCTGGCTGCTCTACTTGAAATAACAAACTGGAGATCTGTACTACACTCACGTCAAATTCATTCTCACCCATCCACGGCCAGATCCTCATTCTCTAAAATCTGTTCAAGTGAACGTGATGAAGCCCACCTGCACTGTTTTTCAGCATTCGTAATGATGCATTTCAGAAGGTAGTTTAACCTCACTGAGGCTTTCCTTACAGAGTAGGACAGAAAGTTTAAGCTTGAGGGAAATTTGAATGAATGATTTCATAAAGACAGATTTCTAACTTTAATTTAGTGCTTTTATATAATTGTAAATTGAATAGTAGGGGAGTGGATAATAATAATAATAATTATAATAATAATAGAATAGTCAGACAAAGTAAGCTATATGATGGTGTTATTTTGGTATTTTTCTTTATTTTCACTGTTATATTTTTCAGTTTCTTCATTATGGCTGAAGCTGCTTACTCGTTGATCAATTATCAGACCCTATAGTGTTTATCAGACCAGCTAACTCACCACACATCTCTGTTTCCTCTCTGTCTGTCTTCTCTGCAGCAGGATGCAACAGGTCAAACACAGTCCACTGAAATGCTACTGAGCAATGAGGATGGGTAAGAGAGGGAAATCCCGCTGGTGAGGCCGCACACCACCCCCCAAAGACCTCTGCAGTTACACCGACGGACACAGTCATGCACCACCTGCCCTCCTGATTCTCCTCCCTGACCTCTGCACCCTTGCTCGGTCAAATCAGAGTCACAGCAGCCCAGACGACTCCCTGGCAAGTCAGCATGGCTACACCCTTCCTGTGGAAGCTGTCATCCCAGAAGCTGGGCTTCTTCCTGGTCAGCTTTGGGTTCATCTGGGGCATGATGCTGCTGCATTTCACCATCCAGCAGCGAGCGAGCCATGAGAACAGTGCTGTGCTGAGGCAGCAGATCCTGGACCTCAGCAAGCGCTACATCAAGGCCCTGGCTGAGGAGAACCAAAGTGTCATGGATGGGCCCTATGTGGGTACCATGACAGCTTATGGTGAGTAGCCAGCTCTCTAACTGCAGTTCACGTATGCTCCTTATAACTTGAATATAACCTGAGTATCATCACGGTTTAAGTCTTTCACAGTAAAGTGTCAGTAACAAGGTAATCCAGTGACAGTTGTCTTTACATGAATGTATAATCTACAAAGTGGTAATAACTAATTCTGCCTGGTGAATATTTTCCCAGGTGTCTGACATAGATTAGCCTCTTATTAGCCTAACAAAATTAATGTAGTTATTGATGTTCCATGAAGTGTTTGTCATTTTCACAACATCACTACCAGGCAATGAAACAACGAAAGAGGCGCCCATAACAGAATTATGATGTAGAGCTGGTCTTTCCTCTCCTTTTACATCTTCCTTAAATTGGATTGAGTTGATCCATGTGTCTGCCTCTTGAGCAGGCACAACATTGCCTATATTCAGGAAAACTTGTCTGGGAGATTTAACGCTGATACAGCTGCGTCGGAGCATAACTCCTTAATAGCAAAGGTCCAGAAGACCCATCAATAAGTTATTCATGCCATTAATAGACCTGTATGGCTCGATGGGAGGCTTCATTAGAAACCTGAGATTGGAATTGATTATTCTCTAATGCCCAGAGAAACAGGAGGATACAGTAAAGCTCCAGGAGATTAAATCAGCTCCCAGAGAATGTAAAGAAGACACTGGAGTACACATAGAAACAAGTGCACTGCGTACTTGTGCAGTGTTTTAAGTTTACAGGTCTTTCTTTAGTAGGAGCGTTGGTCATGTTTATTTAAAGGTACTTGCAAACTTTTAACCCACAATGCAAAGTTCATACCATACTGAAATTAAAGGCTGTGTTTTCCCTTAACTCAGTTTGAAGCACATTAAACGTCAACATCTGTCTTTTAATCCAGTAATTAGTAATAAGTAATTTAACATAACCTGGTATTAATAACTCAAGATGAAGAATATTCTTTTTCTATTTAAACTCTTCAGTGCCTAAATTGAAGGAATGGCGGGGTTACAGTTCACTGTGATTATACCTTATATGATTACATGTGGCAAATAAATTCGTTGATTATTGAGTAAGATAAATTCGTACAGCTGTAACTCCTCAGACATGTACTTTTTTCTCTAAGAGGAGAAACAGTGCCGATATACTTCACTCAGAAAGTAGTAATCCATATCATTAATCTTGATTAATTTAGGTTTAACATGATCTAAGCCCCCACACTCGATAGATTTCCCTGTAACATCATCCAGAGTTTCCAGGGAACAGTGTCCTGTCCAGTTTGTTCCCTTCTATGATGGATTGATTTTCACAGTGCTGACGGAGCTGCAGCACAGTCTGCTGACCTCCGTCCAATATCACATCAAAATCCATTTCATGTCCTTGATTAGATAGGGAGGCAGCAGGATACTTTGTGCTTCCTGTGTTCAATCACTTGGTCGATGATTTGCCCCAATACGATTTGTAATGAGTTTAAGGGGAAACAGGGTTTCCTCCTTTGCTGCCCATAAATGACCCATAACATCTTAATGCATGTAAATTTAATATTGTATCTCCTGAAAGCCCATTTGGAGGACAGTTGGAACATCGCTCTATTAGTATGAAACACACCTGTTGAAAAGCATGAAACAAATATTTATTTACAGATAAATATAGTATGTCTCAAGTTAATTTTAAAGTATCTTCATATTATCTTTCTCATCCTATCGACATCTTTTTGAAATATGAACCGTTTCATAAACATACGATCTCAAGGATTTAGGGAACCAAATTTGCATCCTTTTGATGAATATTTTAAGACATTTCAACTTTCTATGCCCTCTTGAATCTTCCACATTTCAATATTATACATTTTACTGAATCACAACTGGCCGAAGGTACTAGTATATTGTGACAGATAACACAAATCGACTTAGTGATGTTTTTATTTTGGCCACAATTAAGATTTATTGGGACAGCTTCTTTTTAACACCTCAGACCTGTGATTTCTACACAGGTCTGAGAAATGAAGACCCAACCTGAGGATTCAAGTTCAGCTCATTATACTTGCAGAAAATATTTTAGGAATTCAGTAGACTGGAGAAAGGAGTTTGCAATTGTAATTAGTTTCTTTGATTTTACATTTGTTCTTAGGACATTATTATAATGTTGCTGTTCTTTTTGACCTTGTCTGCATTTTCACTAATAAATGATTGTGTCATCACACTTTGAGGGGCTGCAAGTAGAGACTGTATAGTAACAGAGCAGTGCTTGATTGATTTTCTGATTTCAGCAGCTTATCAAGGAGTGAGTTATGGGACTGCCTACAGAGCTTGAGAGGAGGACAGTCTGATTATGGGTAGGCAGAGCAGCACTATGGAATATCTAGTAGATTGCAGGAGTTGACCCATCAGTGTCATGTTTGCACCAACAACATCTGTACCTGCAGCCGTTCTGGAGGCGCTGTTATAACGCACTTATGTCAGACGTGACAAGGATACGATCCTTCCTGAAACTGAAACTGAGCCGTAGCGTCGGGTGTTACAAGCCACCTGACACCGTGGCAGGTCAGCGCTCATATCAGCAGCTCTTGTGGATTTCTTTTGTGGCGTGGACACATATTATACACACTGTACTGTACTGCCTGCTCCGTAGGGCCTATATCAGGAGAACCCAGCTGCCCGCAGCGAGGACTGGGCGTAGTGTAAGCTTATATTGCTGGTCTAATCCTCTGCGTCCTCTCAAGGGCGAAAGGTCATTGTGTGCTCCTGTTATATGTGTGTTCTTTGTTATATTACATTGTTAAGACATGGAGACCACTGCCAGGACGGGTTGCAGCTTGCCCCACGGATGACAATAAACAATAGGGATGTCTGATGAATGCCTTGGGCTTATGTTCCTGTGTAATCACTTCTTTTTAATTCTCATGAGTTTAATGAAAAATCCCAGGTCGTTGTGCATCCAGATTATTATTTTATATGACACCATTATTAAAAGCAAAAGGTGAAATCTGGTGTGTTTATCGCTCTAGGATTTGTTTTGCATCTGCATCAGCTTACTGAGAAATATTGAGACAGGCAGAAATGTGTCCCTAGGTGTGCTGTTACTCATCTGGTTACCTGGCTGCAGTGCTCGTGTGCAGAGGGACGGTCAAAGCATTATTCACAGTGCTGTGGATGCTTTTTTAACACACTGGCTAATGAAGGTCTCTGACTCACATTTACTCATTGTAAAGCTTGCTTTTAGTGTCACATCTGTCATTTGATGTGTTAAAGAACACAAATAATCCATTCATAGAAACCTACAGACAACCCATGCCTAAAGGTTTATGTCCACCACCATATGTAGACAGAGAACTGCAGCTTCTTGTATAGAAGTTACTGGAGGAAAACACATGATGCACGTTGTAGTCAAAAGATGCACTGTTATCTTCATTCTAATGTATATTTACAACAAATCAAAATGTAATATTGACCACATGGCCTCTGTTTGTTGGCATATACATATATATATTTATATATCTGTACACAGATCTGTACACAAAAGGGCCTAAAAATCCACAGAGGCAGCACTGTTGCACAGGATTTAACTGCCCAATAAAAGCACTAAACTTCACCCAAACCAAGCTGGCAGCAACAAATATTAGATTTCAACTCTGAGGCTGAAATGCATCCTACAAAAGGTTTAAAAGTGTAAAGGTAGACACAAGAGCATTCTTTCTTACAAGATTGGGAGATTTGTTGTCTTCTTGACAAACCGTGTCTGTAATTTTTCCATAGTGTGTATTGTCTTTTGCATTCTTGTTTCTATCCTGCTGCTCCTGATTATAAATGCAAGAAAGAATTGAAGCCAGTTATACATACAAGAAGTTCCCATATCTTTTTTCCTCTCCTATTGTAAAACATTTTGACATTAGCAAGCACAAGCGAAGATATTAAACAAGCCTGGTGAATCTCTCTGATGTACAGCCTGAAGTCAGCGGGCAAAGGCCTATGTGCCAGAGGTGAACAGAGGGGGGCATTAACTCTGGGCTCACCCCTTTTTTTTCTAATTATGTTCAGCCCAATAGCTTGGCAAGGCTGCTGCTCCAAAGCTTTCCGTTTGGTTTCTTCCCAGTCTCACTGCGCTGCTCTCTGTGCATCTGCTCCTCCCAGCGCGCAAAGCGTCCAAATCAGACAAATGCTCTGGCGTTTCTCTTCACACGAATCAGGCTGGTGAGCTCTGCCAGGCCTCGTTGTGCCCTTGCCAATCTCTCTGACGTGATGAAAACTGGCGTGTCAAATGCATCACGGCGAGGGAAAATGTGGCGCTTGTATGTGATAGACAAGCTGCAATTATCATCGTCTGAGGAAAGCAAGTGGGATGCACTCTGGATCGGTTCTGCACACATATAGGCCAATGCATTGGTAGTATACTACGAGTATGACGATTAAAACAGTGCTTTGCTGTAGCATGATGTTGACAGTGAAATATTTGTTGTTGTACTGTATGTACCAGTTGCAGCAGCTTGAAACACCATAGCATTTCTGTGTAAATGTCACTGCAATTGCTGCAGGTTACATTATCAGACAAAAACCACATTACGTAAGGCTAAGAAATGCCATGGCTTAACATTTTGAATGTAAACCCATCCATCTCATTACTGGCCAGCGACCCCGCCCCTGTCTGTTCTACTATTAACTGTGTCTTATGCAGATAAATGCTCACGGAAAAAAGATGCCCACAGAAATGCAAAGACCCAAATGAATCAGCAAGGTCACCCGCAAAGACGCAGAGGCTCCAGTTTTACATATAAATGAGTCTCAAGCTGACTGCCTCGGGGCAGGTTGTACATTTTAAGACACGCTGTAGTTGAGCAAGGTTCCCCAGACTACAGGATGCCGCTTAACTTACACGCGTGTATTTACTGCAACGATTAGCTAAGTGGTAATGAATTAATTGGAAGAATTTCTCAGGTAATCAGATAGAAATAAAAATCTGTGTCATATGGTCTCTTCTGGAGCATCACTTATTAGATAACTCTGTTGATAATGAAGACTTATGTCTATAGCAGACATTTTATCTATTTATTTATCCAACACTGTTGCTATTAAGAATATGAGTAAGTAAAATCATGGTTTCTTAGTGAAACAAGCATTTATTTAAACAAAGTTTTGTTAACGTAAAGTGAGGACTAACGCACTGACAATACGTATCTAGACACTGACAGTCTGATACAACAACAGATACATTTCTAATGAAATGCCATTTTAAGCAGTTTCAGTAAAAAAAGCTTTCACAATTACCCCAATAATCTGACTGACGTCTTTACTCGCAGACTTGAAGAAGACCCTTGCGGTGCTGCTGGATAACATCATGCTGAGGCTTGGCAAGCTAGAGTCCAAGGTGGAAAACATCTACAACGGCACAGGGGGCAACCTAACCAACGGCACCAGCACTGCCACGCCCAGCGCCACTAACTCCGAAAAAGTTAACGTGGCTGGTATGTATTGCATTTTTTGTTTTAGCTTTCGAATAGTCTGCAGTGTTCGTGTGTGTGTTGTTGCGGTAAGGTGGACAGGGAGGGAAAGCTGAAAGGATTCGTCTTAAGTCTGGATTTCAGTAAAGGCAGAAACCCTGTCCCAAAGGATTGGAGCTTCAAGAGAAAAGGGACAAAAGAGTTGTGTCTCTCCAGATCCATCCTCTTAGAGTAAGTAGGCTTCAGAACGTCATTATTCCCAAGATCTGTGACTCATGTTTGGGAAAGTTTTGCACAATTTCAATTTCCACAGAAACACTGTTGTTCAGGACATGAAAGCGCACAATAAACACAAGACGGGACCAATTAAAAATGAGGATAAGCTGATTGTGGCTGTTTTCTATGACCCTTGTTTCATTTCAGAAATTCCCATAGTGAATAACTTTCCCGAGGCATACAACCAACTAAACTGTGCCAGTATTGCACAGTGCACAGCAGGCACTTTATAGGACCAAGCCGTATCCTTGGACATAATTCAAATAAGGCCTCCGTTCACGCTGCATGACCCTTTTATTAGTTTTCATTGATTTTCCTGCCAGCTTTCAGATGATGAATTCAGCCCAGTTGAGAGAGCGAGGTGTTGGTTTTTCTGGAACCCTGGGAGTCGCTCTCTGTAGTTTGTGCAGCATTAAACAGTAGGAATGTGGAGTCTGTACTCTAAAGCAATAAATGCACAACTGGATTAGGCTGATTGAGTTTTACAGAGTCGCATTTAAACGGATGGATTACTAATGACAGCTGCTGCACTGCTGGTTTTTTTTTTTAATCAAATGTTGACGCTGCCTTTTTATGTTTTAAGACAGCAAGTTGAATAGGATTAAGTTGTCCTACTTTATGGGTAAGAGCATCATATTAGATGAGATGAGGTGAGATAAACCAACCAGGGAAATTTGGTTGTAGAATTGAATGACAGCGACCATTATCAAGATAATAGACAGCCTCTGACTACCATGATGACTCAAAGGTCCTTGTTTCTGTTTAAAGTCTTTCTATTTACTGATCAGTAATCCAACATTCTTTGAACACATAGTTTCTTGTCTATCTGGTTTCACCTGGGTTATGCTCCAACAATCATTTAGTTTCACTCTCACGTCTTTTTCTCATGTCTTGACATCAATGTTTGAGATAAATTTTATAGTTATTTTCTCATCATATGAATGAATCATGAGTTTTGACTGTCAGTAGAGCTGAAACAATTAGTTGATTAAACCATTAGTGAATCAATAGAAAATAATTAGCAACAATTCTGATAATTCATCAATCACAGAAGTCATTTTTTAAAGTAAAAATGCTAAAAAGTCTCCAGTTTGAGCTTCTCAAATGTGAATATTTTTCCATTTTCTTGCATTTATACACCAAATGATGATAACTATAATCAGACCAATAATTCATAATGGAAATAAATAATAATATTGTAAAGTAAGGTTTTATAGGAATACATAAAAAGATAATAGTTAAATAGGTTGATATAAGTCTTGTTAAAATTGTAGCCTAGTCTTCTTAGGCAGTGTGTACTAGAGTCACTTCTCTGTCTGTCTCAATCTGGACATTGTGGACACTAGAGATGAGACACTAATCTCATATACTGTTGTCGGCACTCTTGGCTGGAGCTCCTGTGTTGTGGAGAGATCGTACCTGGACCTGTGACACACGTCAATAAACCTGCAATGTCCTGTTCTCTTAAAACACCTAGCAGTACCCTTGAGAGACAGCATTTGGATCGTGAATGCAGGTCAAGCTGACAAAGCGGCAACCACATCTCTCTTGGCAGTGAACTAAAGGACCTGACGCTCCAGAGTCTCCATTGGAGCATGTCTCCTGTTTTGGAGTGGGTGGCAGGCAGCGCTATTGCCAACTGCACGAGTGCTCCTCCCTGACTGGAAGGCAATTACAGAGATAAGAATCTGGACAGTGAGAGGAACACGCCTGGCTTTCAGAGGGGCCTCTATCAAGATGGAGCAGAGCAGCAGCCCAGGGACTGCACTGTTCCCACCTCAATTGTATACATTCTCTTTGCCATGGACTCTGGCATGTCCGAGACCAAACCTGTATCTTTTAGATATTCAAAATTTATTCCTGCCTTTTATTTCCTTCAGCTTGGAGTTTTTCAAATTAAATTCAAATTTTTTTAATCCGGTGCAAACTGCACAAAAACAGGGCAATGGAAACACACGCTGTTACACCTGCACATGACTGAGATCACACTGTTCTGAAAACCTGTTTCTGTTGAAGCCCTGAACGCTGAAACTTTTAAATATACTTTCACCCTGGCAGGAAGGGGCTGCTCAGCTCAGTAACGAAAACCAATGTCTGTTGTTGAATAAGACATTTGATGTAGCAGAAATCTATAAAACACAGAAGTTTTTTCTATAGAAGAGGCACAAGAGCTCTTATAGCTGTTATACTTTGTCTATTACTCTTCTTCCTTTGTTAAATAAAGTATGTTGCTATTTCTTCTGATGCTAGCTCTCTGAAATCCCACATTGCACAAATACGGTTGAGGCTATTTTGAAAGAAAAACATTAATATTTAGGGACATAAATGTTGAGGGACTCGAAAAGCCTGTGAGGATTTGCTTCCAGGTCAAAATTCAGAATTTCTTTCAAACAAAAGTTTTAAAACATTCATTGAATACGACTTCATTGTAACAAGTAGATTACAGACTGGTTTACCATTTCATCAGAAACACCACAGCAAAGCTTCACGTTTCTCACTGAGCCTCGTGTTGACGTGTGAACAGCTACTAGACCTTTTTCTCTGCCACTTACTGCTGCTGTTGGGAACTAACAGCTGCGTCCGCACTGAGGAACACTGCTTCTTTCTTGTGATCGGTCATCTCACAAAAATGTGGCCCACTCTCATGGCTTCACAGTCACACTCCATTGTCCGTGCTGTACAAACTTTGCCAAATTAGCGCTTTGAAAAACAATCATGTTAACTTGCCACGTTTTTATTTACTGCAGTGCTAGCTCTGCCCATGCACAGGAATAGCCTGGGCCTACTTAACCAAGTTTATCTGGCCTTGGTTGGTGCCTAGCAGGAGGCAGATGGGACTCGGTCCAACAGCAGTCTGTGACGTCTTGTCTTGCCATGTCTCGCTGATGTGGCTAATCAACCTCCCCTGCAGTGTTTCATCTGTGGGCCGTGGCGTGGAAATGTAATCTCCTCCTACATGCACACAAACACCCAGGCGTAGAGACAGATGTAATGAATGGTCAGGTGGTGATTTGCAGCCATCTAACAGACCCTCGCTTCCTTCTTTCTCCATTTTGTTCCCTCTGTGATATATTTCCCCGCCCCTTGCGAGTGTTTAAAGTTATCAACATCTCCTACATCTCCTGCAGCCACACTGCCAGTGACATTTGGCTGATTTGTAGTGTCCTGTCTTTCTGACACGGCTCGCTTTTTTGGTAAGCAGAGAGCTGTGCTTTCACAGCTCAGGGCGTCTTCACTGCTTTGTCTCTTTCAGCTATTGATCCGCTTGCATCTCTGTTTGCCATTCACAGTGAAAGATGAGATCCAAGGTTTCAATGTCAATTAAGGAAAGGGACAAGGACTGGGTCTCTGCTGGGGATTGCTGGCGCCCTAGTTACCAAATGATTTCATTGGTCCCTGAACTTAATTTCATTTGAAACATTTAGCTGATATACTCACAGTATCCAACTTAAAGTTGGCCGATTTCAGTGTTACACTTACGGATTATTTTCCAGCAAAACCTGAAAAATTACATTTACGAGCAGTCACCACACAATTACCATTTTAATACAAAAAACATCTGGAGGGATTGTGTTCATTTAGAGCAGAGTCTGTGGTCTTCATTATGCTCTGTAAGGCCTGTTTACCTCTTCAGTCTACAGATCAATACTAATAACGTACACATATACACACAAACCCACTCAGTGCTAATAAGTCACTGAGAGACGCTGTCGTCTCCCACTCACTTTCACTCGCATGAATCCTGACACTCATCACTCTACAGCCTGATGTAGATTGCAGAGCAGCACAATTGAGAGCAGAATTGTAATCATTACTTTTGTAGTGGTGGTGATTTATTGCATTGTGGTGTTTTATTTCATGCTCATCTTTTTTATACTGCAGGCTGCAGCAACAAACCATTATATACAGACAAAGCTACTGAAATGTTAGTCAGAGAAATGGTTTATTTCCATTTTATTGTTGTTTTTCTTGCATTTTAAAGGTGTATTCTATAAAATTGTCTCGGTTCAGAATAAAAGCCACATTACGTTTTAACACTTCTAATTTAAAGCAGCTGCAGTAGGAAGTGGTACCTCGCATACAGTGTAAAAACAGCAAACAGTTGAGGCTGTTATTAATTAGATGCAATTGTGCTGAATTTACTGTAAATCCTTTGTGTAGGTGAATCTTATTTGAACCCAGCGTTCGAGAGTACATCACTAACAATAAAACCTAATACATAAAAATGCTGATCATGGCTAGTACCAAATGTGGGGTTTGATTTCATAAACAGTCAATTTAAGAGCCTGCAATTGGAGCGACCACATCTGAATCTTGACACCTTTGATGCGGACATCTGGAGAGGAAGCGTTTCTGAGCTCTACAGCATCGGCATCTTGTGCTTACCGGCCTGTTTTTAGAGGTTGACAGGACACAGTTGAGAGGACTGAGCCTCTTCAGGACTTTCCAACTGGCAACAAGCACAGACAGGCTCTCCCACTGGCACCTTTGTAGTGTGTGTGCATGTTTTCATTTGCATATGGGATCCATCACTGGAAACACACATACACAAGTGTGAATTTGTCCTGCATCTTGTTGCAGGTCCTTCCCTCCCATATGGAGTGCATCAGTTCTTCTTATAGCAGTGTTGTAAACAAATAGCAAGAATCTGCAGACATGTTTGCTTTCATTATGTTTTGTGCCTGGCGCTGCGTAGAGCCTGGAAATGCTTCCTGAGGCCTTGTTGATGGGGCTTGTGGGATCATCATACAGTTAACTGGAAGAATGTGATGCTTAAATCACGCCTGGAAGTAACATTAGGAAACATTCCCTCAAACCCCAGAAAACACTGGCACAAGTATTTTAATATATGCAACATTTTTAAATGTAACTCCATAGCCATGTTAAACACTCTCGTTTATCTCGGAGACCGAAAGGTAAACTGGGAATGCAGACTATTTCTAGCAGCAGAATACAATTCAGAGATACCAGCATGAGTATCAGACATTTAAAAGTGGAGGGCGTTACCACTTTGTTGGCTCTAATTTCATTTCATTGCTTCACCGCTTCCAATCAACAACTTGAAGCTGGCTGTTAAAACTTTAGAAAGCTGTAGCCCCCAATAATTATAAAACTCCCTTTAAAAAAAATCATATTCAATTGTATCTGACCCATTATTGTAGAGAGCACTGATCTCTAATATGCAGCACATAACAAACCAACATACACTCTGCTTTTAGCCGGAGGTAATCTGAAATCTCATATCAACTAATCATTTTATTAACTTGTATTAAATTTCTACATGAGATGCCTGGTGTATATTATTTTTTCACTGCCGTATACAGGCTAGAGCTGTAATGATTAATTAGTCAATTAACCAATGTGTTGGTCAGCAGGAAATGAATCTGTAACAATTTTGATTAATCAGTCATTTTTCAGAAAGTCACTTGTTTCAGCTGCTCTATCAAATGATGAGAAAGAAAAAAGGCAAAAATGGGCAGATGAATTGATGTAATGAAAATAAATGTTAGAATAATAACGGATGCACAAACTGTCTGTTGCATCAAAAACCAAAAATCACCCACAAATCAGCCCACTTTGTGTTTCCCTACTGCATATTTAACAGGCTTGTTAAAATGGTTATTTTCAGTTACATTCCAACACGCCATATCTTTTTTTGAAGTTTCCCTGAAATTCATTATTTAATGGTGCTATAATACATGAAGTCCAGAGAATGTAGTCTGTGACTCATGTTTCCTGTCGTCTTTTAGGAGGCAGTGACTTTTGAAGGTGTCTGTTTAGTCTATCATTGGACTGAACTCGTCATGTGTTCCCCGGTTCTATGTATGAAATACACATTACCAGCATTGAGACAGTGGTTTTTTGCTGAAACAAAGGGTTAGGGCTGCCTGCAGTGTAGCAACAATTCAATTACGTTTAGCTTTTTGCTAAACTTAACCTGTAAATCGGCCAAATCACAAGTCAGTTGAGGCCATTCCAGGAAAACACACACACATCCATAGAGGAGGGCCCTTCACCACCACATTCACACAAACACACATTCTCTCTCTTTCCTCTCTCTTCCCCGCAGGCACCCCCATCCCTCTTGAGGTTGTGGCTGATTGAGGAGGCAGGGGTGGGATGGGAGGAACATCTGTGGCTAACACACCAGTGGCTGGGACACGTGCACCCCACTTTTTCACCGACTCTTCCTGTCTTTGTTTCACTCTCGACAAGTGTTTTCCCTTCCTCCTGAGTTCAGTTCATTGACTGCTTCATAGAGACTCCACTGATCGTGAAATTTCATAGCTATGGTACTTCTGGGGGGTGTTTCAGACATGGAAAGTCAGGGTTTTACATCAGTCCTAATGTGAAAGCATGTGAGTCCACAGAATTGCCCAAGCAAAGGAAAATGAGAATGTATACACTTCTTTCACCCATGCACTCTTTGTCATAATGTTCTGTTTCTCCCATCTCTCTCTTCGCTCTCTGCATACTGTATGTCTGCTTCTGTTTGTATGCTGCGCTCCATCTCGCTCTGCATCCTCTTTCCACCATTTTGTCTGTCCCAGTATTGTTGGTGTGCTGGTTAAAGCCACAGCCTCTTTCTACCAAATATCAACCATTTTCCCCGGGCAGTTCCCCCCCCCCACCAACATTCACACGTGTGTACATAATGCACGCAAGCCTCCACAACACCTCGGGCTTCATCTTCCATTCACTGCAGATCATTTTTCTCTAGCTAAGAGTGGCAGGATCCAAATCGTAGGATAGAGCGGCAGATGTAAACACACTTGAACTGAGAGTATGTATGTATGTACATGTATGCATGTAAAATTAATTTGCACAGTGACTAACAAGTGTATAATGTTATACACTTGTTCATGGATGTGTTATAGGCTTGCACATGCATTCGCATTTTACAGGAAGCTAAACAGTTCTGCATCACGCAGCTCTGTGGCTCTCGGGCTGTTTTGCTAATGACAACACAGAATATTTTCAGCTCCTCTGCAGTGCCCTGCTGAGTATGTACTAATTTCACTGTTTACAGGAAATGCATATGTCTGGCAGGTGGGTGAAAATGTTTCCTTAATTTAAGCAGTTTCATAGGAAATGGAACATTTTATGAAACCTGCATGTAGCTATTCTCGGTTTCATCCCTTTACAACAACAAACAAGTTCTTTGGCGACACAACACTCAAAGTCCAGCGTGTCTCACTGCCTAAACTTGCAGCTTTCCCCCATTTGTCCAAATCAACAGCGGAACATTAGTCATAACTCTGCAATGATGATGAGAGCTAATCAAGGTTTTTTGGCTGCTTCGTGTCTTCAAGCCGCTCTTGGTGCAAAAAGCCGAATCTTCCTCTCAGATATTTTCGGAGAGAACAGTGGGCCGATCAGATTGCTGGAGCACAAAAGGGGGATTGATTACAGCCAGACAACAGCCGTTGTGCTCTTTGCAGCAGAGGAAGGGAGAGAAAAAGGGAAACTCAACATGGCCCAGAGAGCAGGGGTACATGGGGAAATTTGGATTTGGTATTTTGCCTCCAGGACTTCACTGCGGAACAGTTGTGTGGACCAGAGGCAGTGCAGGGCATGTGCGCGTCTGTAGTGTGTGTTACACGGCTGTGTGCCGTCAGATGGCAGGGTATAGATGAGGGCTTTGGATAATTCAGGGGTTTGGAGGTTTCATCAGATGTGTACAATAAATCTCACCGGTCACACTCATGTAGTAAAAGTGAAAAGTGTGCTCTGTTGTGTTTGTTGATTGGGGCTTTAGCATGTGACCAGAGTTAGAAGTCATTAAATCTCCTGTTCGTCACAGATGACATGTCATGCAATTTCCTTTTTCCTTCTTGAGCTTTTTATGTTGTCCACTCCCCTCATGAAAGTCACAAAGAACCAACTGTTTTCTTTAAGCGCATATGAAAAAAAGCCCATCAGAACAAAAAGGAAATTATTTCTTCTCTTGTACGACAAAGTGCATTGAGCAGTTTTAGCTATCTGATCAGCTATGTTTGAAATCAAAGAAAAAAAGAAAAAATTGCTCTTCATAGCTCGCCTGAGAATCAGTACATTTACATAATTTTCTTCCACTTCAGAGTGATCTGGTAATAGTCTCTACATCCTGCAAACAGGAAGAGGAACTGTTAATAGCTTATTCAGTGACAACTTGCCAAAATTGCAAAAACACAAAGCTAACTGACCGACTCCATGGTAACATTGTACTTTACTGTTTACACCCCCCTGTAGTTCCACACGACATTTTTTTGCACCGACTGACAGACTTTTCCTCTCTGCTTTGGCAGCACACAGGAACAGACTTACTTTTAATTGTTTTATTCATAGTTCAATATGTGACAGAAAAGGCACCAGAAAATGCCAGCTGTATGTATAAGAGGCCTATAATAATAATTACCACACTCATATATAGCCTAAGCCGTACTTTCAACATTTAGGCATCAATCTGACTTTCTTTTTCTCATTCTGTGTTAGTGGTGTGATTATCTCCCCAACCTCTCCTCACCTGCACAGCTGTTGATACTCTGTGGCTGAGAGGACGCACTCCATCAGCCAGCCTGCTTTCTCTCTAATTGATGAGCTGCCACAGACACACACACACACACACACACACACACACACACACACACACACACACACACACACACTGATACCTCTGCCTCTTCTTGCAAAGTGCATCTAAAATTAGTGTTTCTAAGCTGGTAGATCAGAGGACAAAGAGATGAGGAAAGCTGCACTTTTCACCCTTGAATTTTTTATTCATATTATTCAAACTTTCATCTTAATAGAGTCATCATGGTGACACATCATTTACTTTATATCATGCTTCTTCATTGCCGAGGCGTCTTTGTTAAAAACTCGTAGCGTAATTGTCACAAAACTCCCATAACCCTTCTCTTATATGCCAATAGATTTAGTCAGTGTCACACTTCTTTGACCAGACTGTACCATAGAAGCCTGGCCTTGGCAGATTTGAGGGAAGGTTTTTAGTTTAGTGTGCCTGAGAATGAAATCAATGAGAGATGGGGGGGGGGGGGGGGGAGAAGTATACAAGAGAGAGAATAACGTAAACCAGATGTCCTCAATCCAATTCTGGAGTTGTCAAATGTCAGATTACCTCATGGACTTGGACGGACACACACATGGAGAAAGAGGGAAAATAACCCTGTGTGTGCAACATAGCTTATTGTCAGAGAGGATGCTATTTAAGGGCTATCAGATGGCCAGCACTGTGTGCTGGGAACCGGCTAATGGTGACCTCAGTACTGTGAGAGGCTCTTGGACATCTTACGCAACTTTAAATGATCTCATCTGTTTTCTGCCTCTGGTTCTCTGTACATTTCAGATCACTTTACCTCATTATTTTTATATGCTATTCACCCTTTATTTAGATCACTTTAGCCTGTGGTGATGTCTTATTTTTATCTGTTAATAATTAACCTCTTTCGTTGTCTGCTTTTATTCAATTGCCGTAGCGCTTTGTGAACTGTAGTTAGAACTATTTGAAGAAGGTTTGTCATTTTAGCTCCTTCGTGTGCTTTAGTTTTTTTTGTAGCTGTGTTTGCACAACCGAGGTGTGGTTTGGTGCTCGGTTCGCTCACATTATCGCTTCAAGTCATCAGTCACACCTCACGTCACCCTATTCAGTGTCACGGGGTATGTTGGACAGCACATATGCAGCTGCCTCGGTGTGCTGAAGTCTACCTGGGAATTTTCCTGGTCTGTAAAAGCTCTACTAATGCTCCTTGACGGTTTGCCAGGGTGTGTTACTTAAACCACATCTTGCTCAGTTCTAATGCGTAGCAGCTTGTGATTACACGTTGCTTTGTCTACACTAAACACAAATGGTGAAAGAAGCGGGTAGGGGTTTGGTTGGATTGATATCCACGCTTGTTGTGGTGGAGGTGAACGATGAGGAACCGCCCCCCTTTGAAACAGCACCACCTCTGCTGTGTTTGATTATGAAGGCAGCTATATTTAGCCGCTCCTTGGCAGCAGCTTCTTCTGCTTGATTAAAGCTAGGAGAATATTTGCCTGGTGGCTTTGGCACTCACTGTCTGGCTGAATGACAGTGTGAATGACAGGCTGCCCAGTCGGGTGTTTGGTTTGGTTGGTTGGCAAACTGACTGGACCGACTGGGTGTCTGAAGGACGAGATAAAAGCAACTCACTCAATGCTTGTGGCTCTTGTGTGTTGCACAAGACAGTCACTTAACCAAACAACAAATCACAAGTCAGGTTTCTTAAGGCAGCCGTCTCAATAAACAAAATCCCCACAGCGTGATTTACAGCAAAAAAGAGAGCACAAAGGCAATAAGAAGAAAGTGCAGCAAAAAGAACAAGATGGAACAAGAAGAACACAAATGGTAAAAAAAAGAGAGCTAGAATATGTGAGCCTCAATATGACTGTGAAGGCGCTAGACAAGGGGACAAGCGTGATGCATGCTTGAAACTTCTCTATTTGCACTAGAGTGAAGTGTTTGTTTGCCTGCATCATGTTTACAGCTCAGTGGTAAATCCACGCTCCACTTCTTTTTGACCCAGACTGTTCGGGTCTTTTTTGGCCCCATTCTGATATAAGTCCTTCATCATTGGGCGTCTGTGACACAGAGTCCGATTCAATACTAGATGTATGTCTGTACACATGGAAATAACAGCTGTAACCTTGTAATTCAGCACACCTAATTTTTCACAAGCTACTTGATCCAAATATATATATATAAATATATATAAAATACTGAAGGTCCTGTTTCAAGAGTATTAAGCTGTTAAGCAGAAATTACTGGAATGATATGAATAACCAGGAGAATGTGATCCTCTTGAGAAAAGGAGTGTCAGTCCGTTGCACATGGGAATGATCATACATTGACTTTCTTGTCAAGAATTGAATTCTTGAATCGTTGGGTCTCTCATTTAATGAAAGAGTTTGGTTTAGAGCTTCTCTTTATGAGATGACACTTTGTCTGAATTGGCGCTATATAAATAAAGATTGATTAATGGACTATATTAACCGAGTGTTCAAAGACTAACAGGCACAATTGATTTTGACATGATACACCTGCTATAATAAGCAGCATAAAACTGTGTTTGAGCCAGGATTGTCTGGATTAGGTTTTATCTATGGGATTACTGATCAATCCATTAGGCACAAAACAATACAGTGAAAAATGTATCCCTGCTAACGTTACAAAATGATATTAAAATATGCCAATTGATACTGAACATGCTATATGAGACATATAACTAAACAATTACTCAAATAAGTACATTGCTTCACCCAGTATTTAGCTAAAACATATGGGGCTGGAAAATTACATTTGCTGGCAGCTAAAGCTGGACTGTTTACTGACAGAAGAGACTTGTTGTCAGATACAATCTTCACAATAGTTTGAAATGTCACAGCGATACAGAGTGGCATTTCACTATGGTGGCATACAACAGCCAACAGTTTCATGAAGGTAACGATAATTCATGCAAGCCATAGTGACGGGACATGTATGTCTTAAGGGGCTCTGTCGTACTGAGGCTCCAACACAACCATACATAGACCTAACGTCCCCTCTGCTCCCTCCCTAGATGGTGACTGAAGCAGTGGATGGAAACTTGTGTTGGTGGCTTTCCATCTAACTGGTGATGTTTTTAGTTGAAGCACTCTGTGGCATGTCATCGCCTCTCTTTTATCTCTCATTCCTCCCTGATACACACTGGTGAGGGAGCGAGCGAGAGCGAGTGTTTTCCTACTAATCTAGGTGATGAAGCAGCACAGAAAGAGGAGGAGAGGAAAAAAAAAGTTTACCTGCAGAATAAATGTTCACTGCAGCAGCTTGTTGTTGCAAATGAACAGAAGCGATGATGAACATGATGGAGGAGCCTCTACTCCACCCTACATCCCAACAGACGCCTGGCTCAGGGTTGACACTGCTTATTATCTTCATACACATGCTTACTTAAACACACAAACACACCCTCCTCTTTAAACACCACCCACCAACTCGTTACATCAGTTTGGTGTTTGCCTGTAAACTTTTATCCATTCACTGCACAGCCTGCCATAATACATCATTTATATTCTGGCTGTAAAGGTCAGTGGGGATGACATTAACGTCTCTGAATGGGGATATCTAAAAGGTGATTATATGGAAGGGAAGCCTGCATGAAAGCCACGAATGTTTATCCTCTGGTGATATTGGCTTCCTCAGAATTTGAAAGCAATATGGGAAACACATGAGAGTGACTCTCCTCCGCTTCATTGTACAAAGCAAACAGGTCAGAAACGCTTCAATGCTTCCCAACCTCTGTTTTCCATTGTCATGGAGTTCAGATTACCAAGGCAAAGGTGATCTTGTTGGCTGACAGTCGTCCCTGACTGCAGAGTAATGGGCAGTCTCCACCTGTCACTCCAAGACTAACAAAGATTCAACTGGCCTAAAGTGCAGAGAATTTACCGTCTGCAGCCAAGTTAAATCAAGTCAAATCAATTTTATTTATATGGCCCCATATCACAAATCACCATTTGCTTCAGGAGGCTTTACAATCTGTACAGTGTATGACACCCTCTACTATCCTCACTCCGACCCACAACTTCATGACTTTTTAAACAGAAATCTGTTCAGGCTGCCTTTTTATATTTTGGTTTTGAAACAAATCTCTAGTAGTGGCTAGAGGAACCTCACTTTGTGGCACATCCTGTTTAGCCTCACCACACAGCCATGTTGGTTGTCAGTTGGGCCGCATCCTGGGTTTCTTCTTTTATCCTATTTCATTTCTTACACAAGGAAGTCCCCACTTTTGAATCACAGCCAAATGTCGAGTCATCCAACAGATGCTATCACCTTTGCATTATGAAAACAGCTTTTCATCTGTCTGCTGGTCTTTTTGTTTGTCTCCTGAGCTGGAGGGGAAATTGACACCATCGGCTAGCCAAACGTCCTCATAACTTGGCCAGAGGTTGGCAGTTATTTTCTATGGGCTGCTTATGTACAAGCTTCTTTGGTAGGCAGGCTCTCAGACATTGCTGCATAGGGGTTTTGTTTGAAGGGTTACAGGTGGAAATTAGATGAACGCTACTTCATAGAGAGGTAAATAAAGAATATAAATACATTCAGTGGCTTCTGCTAACAAAATACAGACCATAACTAGTATCAAAGAGGAAGGGTTATAAGTTAATAATTAATTACCTTGGAAAGGTTGGTTACTTGAACGGTGAATTAGTTACCAAAGGAAATAAAGAAACCTTGGGAACATGGTCAGAGCTAGAGAAGTGTGTGACACAGCTGCAGTGGTTCTAGTTCAGTCCAGTGTGTTTACATCTGTTGGAAATGATTGTCCAACACACAGAGCTGCCAGTAGTTCAGTTACCCACACACTTCTTCGTGGTGGTGGCCTCCTATTGGCTCACAGTGGTCTGTGCAGACATTCTCTGTAAGTCATAGATGATATATAGAAAGCAAAGAAACACAGTCTTCGTCCTCCCTGTTCACACCTCTGAAGGGAAAGGCATTATGAACTGTGGGGTAGGAGTATGTGTTCCTGAAATGTTAAAGTTTACATCTGCTTCACCTCCAGTGTAAAGATCATTCATCCTGTTAAAGCTACAGACAGTAAAAGACTTTAGGAGCCAACTGACTCGATCTTATTGATTTTTTTTCTTTCTCTCACTCTCTTTTTTTTGTCTCTCTCTGTCTGTCTCTCTCTCTCTGTCTCTCTCCACCTCCAGACCTCCTAAATGGAGCCCAGGAAAAGTGTGAGTTGCCGCCTTTGGATGGCTTCCCTCACTGCGAGGGCAAGATCAAGGTGAATCACACACACTACAAACACACATAAAGACAGCCTCTCCATCTCACAGTCTGTGTTTGTCTTCCACACTGATTTTTTTTTTTTATATATATATCTGAGTACACTATTTTGAAATAAGTAAAAGAAGAACTGTGTAGGTAGCCTGAGCAAGAAAAAGAGCAACACCTAAAGAGAGATTCAAACTACATAAACAGAAAATCCAAAGAAAGAGATGAAATTGCACCCTCACACCCACACTGTTCTAGGAAGAGGAGCAAAAACACAGACATACACATAAACATATTTGACCACCATAACCTCTACACAGATAGGTAACATATTGTGTTCAAGGCAGTGTTGTGGACTGTTGATTTGTAAAGTAAGCGGCAACTTGATTTTTATCTTGACAGAAAGCAGAATTCTGCATCTGTTAGGAAACAAGCCAGAGGCATGCCTATAATTTACCGTGTAGCAGAAATGCAGCTGTTTGGAATAAATGCAACAAGGTCATCAGTGATAATCCAATTAAAGCTGTAGTAATCAGTTTTTTGCTACTAGGGGGAAGAAATACTCCAAAACAAATCTGGGACCACTGTCCAAAACATTGCTCCATAGCTCTCTCCAGTTTATGTTAAAAGAAATTATTTTTCTTTGATTACATGATTAACCAGCTTAATAAATAGTGGGTTACTCGATCATGAAAGTAACCAATACCTGCAGACGCATCGTTTTTTATAGCTAACCTGTTAGCAAATAATTACTTCTATAAGCAGTCCATGTGTGGGAAAATCAGACACTATGCAGGATTAATATTACTGTTAGCGACAACAGACACAGGTAAATACACACACACACACACAAACAGATGTACACACACTTTCAGTCCAATATCTCTGTTTTCCTGTGTGTGTGCTGGTCTCCCTGGAGCTGATAGCGCCCTATCATGTGCACCATCTGCTCAGCTACTCCCAATCTTCCACTGATACTGTCAGCATTTCCAACTGGGCGCCAGTTGATGCCAAGGCTTGCTCCAGACGCGCACACGCACACATACACACTTAATGTAAATGAGCCTGTTCTCCGAAAGGCATCAAAATTCACCAAACTGGTTTTCCACGTCCGTTTTACTATCAGCACGCAGTTTTTAACATCTGACAAATCCATTTTCTCAGTTTAGAGAGCTCTTAGGTTGTTGTTTAAACAAATATAGTACAATTTTCATGCCTTCACCATCCAAGCGACTCTGATCCAAGCCCATCTGCCAGGTCTCCCCTCCATGAACAGCTCTCATTTCTCAGCGTTGTATTTCCCTGTGTGCTGCTCCCATAGGTTACCGCAAGTCAGCATGCATGATGAACCTGGCCCTATGAACTAAGCAGGATAGCTGTCGGCACACATTGTAGCTCAGCAGCCCTTCCACTCTGCGTGTACCCCAGCATTTCATTCACAACAGTGCCACAGAAGTCAGCCTGCCAGGGATCAAAGAGACGAGCCAGAGCAACATTTCTCCTTTCAGGGTCCAAACACTGCTGCACCATCTTCCTCTATTTTTTTGAATTTTTGCTGTTACTTATTTTGGAAAATTTATCGAGGATACATGTTCTTCTGTCTTAGTCAAGAAAGCTGTTGATTTATTTCAACACATTCACACGAGAGCTGCCCCAGAACAAGCTCGCTCTTTTCCCGTTGACTGCCAAGCAGTTCCACTGGATGGCTCGCACATGTATTTGATGAAAGGGGAAATTGTGTCTCTTTTATTTTCAAACCCCAGATTTTTCCGTTTGATTCCAGGGAGTGAAGCCAATGACTTTTAAGTCTCAGTCCTTCTTCTCTAGCCCCTCTAGCCACAAAACAGCCTGGTCTATTCCCACCAGGATAGTGGAAACTGCATCGGTAGCTTACGCTGTAGATTTTGCAACTGTGCATTACTTTTTCTCTCAGCATCGCAGCCTGCCTACACACCACAGTCGCTGGTAAATTGCAACATAAACCTTCCTTCTTTGTATCATCCAAAGAGTCAGTGTGAATGCAAGAGTAGAGTTACTCCACAGCCACTGATAGAATACATCTGACTCCTATTACCACACATTGGGCTCAGACTTTTTACTGATACGAAGGTTTGAGCGATTGGAGCGGGTGATTTGGTTGAGAATGTATGTGGGGCTTTGATTTAATCTTGTCTTTTCCTCCTCTTCCTCAGTGGATGAAGGAGATGTGGCGCTCAGACTCCTGCTATTCCAACTATGGCGTGGATGGATCCACCTGCTCCTTCTTCATCTACCTCAGTGAGGTGAGCCCTGCGTGTGCATGTGATGTGTAATAATTGTAAATGCATGTTTGAAGCTGATGAAGGTGCCTAACTCGCAGATGTATTAGTAGGAACATTTGCATCTAACATTTTAATAATTTAGTCGCTGTTCATCATCGTACTAGCACAGACATCCCAGAAAAATGCATGGTTCAGAGCCAAAGCACCTGTACAGCATTCCTGTAACCTGAGACTGATCACATAAGAATGAAGTGCTAAAAATAAGAGCAAAGGAGAGAGGTAGAATGGATTTCATTTTTAATGAGAGCAAATTAGAGTGTGTTGAAGAGGACTGTGCGGTGGAAAGAGGAGATGATTCAGTGGAAAGGGAGAGAGAGGAGGGTACTTCTTGAAGAGATGAGTTTTCAGCCTCCAAGGGAAGACGTGGAATGACTTTGCTACTCTGCTTTAGTCTCTACATATCCTCAGCAAAGAGGATGAAGCAGCCACACCAGCATGGAGGAGTCATACATTATTGAGGAGCACTAACGTATAGAAGCTTGTGTTCTTCTGCGGGACACTTTGAGACCTTCAATTTTGCATGACCAGTCAACATGGCCCGAATCCATTTCTAGTGATGAAATTAATCTTGTTGTTAATTCTAATGAAAACCTGATAGAGAAATTGATCAAATTTGCTTCCAGCTTCTCTGTAATGGCTTGTGTTCATCCCTGAAAGTAAACTAAAATTCCACCTGGTAATGATTTGCTGTAACACGTTCCCCATCACCATCTGAATACAAAACATGCTGACATGAAATGCTGGCTTCAAAGCGGTTTTACACTCTTTCACAGATCCGCAAAGCAGCTCTGCTTCCCATGAGACACAACTGTGATTTCTCCTCATAGATTACAGCTGATCACTATTCTGCTTGATTCAGATGGTTCAATATGTCCCTCCGTTCTACTGGAAAAACGTCCATATTAATGATTTGTGAGAATCAAGGTTTTATATTCGAAAGCTCTTCTTCTTGTTTTAAGAAAACTTCTAATGGCAGAAAAATAAGACTTCTGTCATGGCTTCAGCTCTGGAAAGGTCAGTATCCTGTCATGAATATTGTATATGAGCTGAAAGCGTTACAGCGAACTAAGACGGAACACAGAAAGCCTGGCCTTCTCTGTATAGAAATAGAAGTGAGATGGACAACAGCAAAATCCATTAGGAGGAGAGAAACCTTTCCTTTCTGGCTCTCTCGTCTTGTCTCTGGTGCTTATGAGAAACTTTACAGGACAAACAGAAACACATTTGCTTTAAAGAACAGTAGATTTGTAACGGATCAAAGATTCAAAACACTGTCTTCTGTCTGTATGTCTCGATGCTGCTAATCTAACAGCCCTCAGCCTCCGCTGCTGGTCATGTGATCTCACAGTTGCCATGGTAATAAGCATGTATTTCCAATTAGAAACAGCTGCAATCAGTATCTCCATCCACTGTGGCTCTTCTCTAAAGAGCACACAGACACTCAAACACACACCGTTTTCCATGTATAATTCATACTTGTCGACCACCGCATTAACCTTGTGACGGGGCAAACCAGCGAGGGCAACATATCATGATGGATGTCAGCTGCAGAAGGTCGGGGCTCAACTTGCCTGGCTTGCCTGTGCTGTGGTTTGAGAAGGAGAATAAACACACCAACACCTCCTCTCTGGTAGCTTTTACAGAGCAATTGTTAGTCTCTTGTTGCTGAGATCGGCAGAACACACACATCACTTCTGTATGAGACTATGTGGCGAAACAGCACTCGTGCTTAATGTAACAGGAAGGAAATGCTGAGTGAAGCAGAATTTGAGCAAGAGAAGTTCACTTAATTTACATGTAATCACAACACAGGCTGTTATCCATAGTGACATTACAGTCAGTGTTAAGTGAGTGTTATCTATTTAAAATCTTCTGTGTGAGTCTTTCCCACCTTTTGTCTCATATGGTCATTATAATAGAGCCACAAATCTATTAGTCATTTATTTGTCAACTGTTGAATTAGTCACCAACTATTTGGATAATTGGTCGTTTTGAGGCATTTTTGTAAAAAAAAAAAAAGTCGAAATTCGTCAAATGTGAATGCCGTGAATGCGACTCTGTTTCCTTGACTCCCAGTAAACTGAATATCTTTGGGCTGTGTACAAAACAAGTTCTTTGAATGCGTCACCTTGGGGTTTTGGAAATGGTCGTCAACATTTGTCACCATTTTCTGCCATTTTATGGATTAATAACCAACATTTTTTCGATAATGAAAATAATCGTTAGTCGTGGGCCTATTTCATAGCATCCCCTTAGATGAATGGATCACAGCAGGTCCAGTCCAGTAAGATACCACCACCATTCAGTCACTCATCTTTTGTTGAGTATTTCCTCACATACAGCCTTCTTCTTGCCAGATGAATACAATCTTGCTATCCCCAAGGCTTAAGTCATATTCAAAGGTTGGCAGCAGAAAATGTGTGCTTTATTGCTCTCTAGATATGTGCAACATGTGTCATAATTAGATTTGATTCAGCTGCCCTTTACGCAAATCAGATGAAGCGCGACTCAGCAAATATTTGCATGTCAGGCAGTAATTTGCAGCAGGCTTAGTAAATATTCTATAACTCAACAAGGGCTCACTACAACACCTCAATAGTTATTGTGTATTAAATGTCTTTGAGTAACTGAGTCTTCTGAAGTGCACACCTCTCTGTTGCACTTGTGTGTGTGACATAAAAAAGCAATAATTGTAAATAAATAATAGACTTACTTTTTTTGTGGTTTGATAGGTGGAGAATTGGTGTCCTCGCCTGCCCTGGAGGACCAAGATCCTGAATGAGGAAATAGACAGGAGGGGACAGGTGAGAAACACAGCAAGCAGCTCCTGCTATCTGCAAGCCAAACACACAAAGGACACTTGAACTACTTCAGCTGCCACCCTCATTATGAGCCTTTCAAGGGCTCCTGTTAGAAGATGTTGCTTCTAACGGTCTCTTCACAATGTCAAAAAACAGACATTTTGTACTGTTACAAAAACAGGTTTGTTCTGATATTTGCAGTCGTTGAAATGATAAAACTGTACCAACTGTCCAAATCACTACTTAAAAGATATCTTTGGTATTTTAAACCCCCCCCTTTTTTTAAAACATATTTTGGGTTCAAAATGTCAGTAAGGTACAAAAAGTTTTGGAATTGATCCAGCAGGTCGCCTCAGCTGGCAGCCGAGAACGGGCAGTGAGCAAGTTACAATGGCTGTAATGTAATCCTTAAGGGCAATTGCACCACATCAAAGTACGTCCAGTAAAAGTGCTTGTTTTTGCCACTGCCAGGCTCAGGTTGTTATTCAAAGCGTCTGACAACATTACAGAAAGTATTCCCCACAGAGATAGACCTGGAAGACCCTGTTTTTTAAACCCACAAACAGCCATTGTATGGCACAATTTAAAGCCCTCAAACAGCAGCGTGGTGGTGCAGTGGTTCACACTGTTGCCTCAGCAAGAAGTTCCAAGTTTGAATCTACAGGTTTGTGGTTTGAACCTTGAGTCTTTCTGTGTGGAGTTGGCACATTCTCCCTGTGCTTTCTCCAGGTACTGGCTTCCTCCCACAGTCCAAAGACATGCAGGTTAATTGGTGACTTTAAATTGCCCGTAGGTGTGAGTGTTAGCGTGAGTGGTTGTCTGTCTCTGTCGGCGCTTTTACATGACAGTTTTAGCTCGACTCGACTCGACTCACCTCGCCTCGACTCGGTTTGGGTCGTTTGCCATTACAGTAGCGTCCCACCTCAAAGTGGGTGGGGTCGTCATAGCAAGACGGCCCGAAACTCCTGCGGCGTAATTTGTATGCGACACAAACACAACTGAGGACATGGAGTGTTTGGTTCACCTCGTTCACAGAAATAATAAAAACACACGGTCGCTGTTGCCATGGTTTTAAAAACGGCGGGTTAGATTGTTGTGAACGAGTCGCTCTCATGACTCATCCAGTGATGTCACTCACTGGCCAATCAGCGGCCTGCAGTATGTTGACGTCACATTTTCGGCTCGCTTGGAATCCCGGCCGAGTAAAGACCGTGTCGAGCCGAGCCGAGTCGGTGCTAGTGGAAATGCGTGATATGTGTCGGCCCTGTGACTGACCCCACCTCTCGCCCAATGTCAACTGCACTAAACAAGGGATGGAAGGAAATCAAGCTCCACCGACAAAAACAAGAAATGTATCTCGCAGTGTTAGGGAGTGGCTGGTCTACCTCTACCTTGATGGGTTAGTATGTTTGTGTTGTTGTGTATTACACAGATATAGTGTTACATAATAACCTAATGACGTAGCTTTGTTTTAAAGCTATGCAGCATCATTACTACAAAAATTGCCAGCAGTTATTGGGATGCGTTTGGGTGCCAGATGACATTTCAAGTGTCACGGCTGTGGTCCAGGTGGCTTGAATGTATTAATTTGAAAGAGGCTTGTAAGTGTGTGTGACAACTCCAGACTTTATGACAGCAAGTTTTTCCATTAGCATAAATGTTTAAACTGAGTCCCTCTCGACGTTAAGCCCCACTCCATCATCCCGTGTAATGTGGACACACTGCAGAAAGTGACACTCAATGCCTTTTAATGGGATATTTAATTTTAAAAAACTCTGGCACTAATGTGAGTGTGGTTCTCAATATTTAACTGTGCAAAATGAACAGAAATGGCAGTAAAATGTGAGAGGTAATTTCCCCTCCAGTGTGTATGCTCATATTTTAAAACGGGGCAGCAAATGAACAAGCAGGCTGAGGCTGATCCACAGTGTCAACATGCCTCGATTGCATAAAAGAGTTGAGCAGTTCTCATAGACCAAAGCCGGAGTGACGGGACCTTGGGACAAATCTGGAATAATGATCTTCTATCCCTGCCAATGCGGCAGCTCACTCAAATCCCACTTAGAGCGCTTCTCCGGGCCGACAGGCTTGTGCACAGTCCACAGTATCAGTGCTCCTCGAAAACACACCCCCTTCCCTCTGCTGCGGGTGAATCAATATTAAGCACTCTTCATCCCCTCTCTGGATGCATCAACAGCACTGAGCCCTCAGTGGTGGGGAGATGCCATTTGACAGGCTTTGGAGATTTTAATTCAGGCCCAGATTTTAATAGGTTCAGTCCGCGGAAGTGATTTCCTGTCGTGATGAGGGATGCTAATGCCCCGCAACAGCCTTGTTTCAGCCACTTTAGCAGCTGGTAATGGCACTGTGGTTTCTTTTTTGCTCACTCCATCTTTCTCTCACTGGCTCTGTCCCATTCACTGCTTCCCTTTCTTCCTCTCAACCTTTAATTTCATTATCTGAAATACACATAGAGAAAATCTAAATATTGTCACCTTATAATGTCTGTGTGGTATTCAGATGAGGCAGAGTTGTATTGAAGTGGAGCGTGACTAAAGTCTGTGAATGTGTCCGACACCTCAGCCTCAGATTCATGTCTGTATTCTGTTAGCCACCACTCTTACACCTGATACAACACATGGTTTCCCATCACATCTCATTTATAGACATCATGTTCATTAATGTATCCCACTAGTACTGGTAATATCTGTCATTTGGCTCTCTATAATGTTCTCCTCTCCTCTTCTCTCTCCAACATATGTTGTCAGTACAAAGTCACATTTTTGTGCTCCCTCAATGTATAATTTTCTCCTCGGATGCTTCTGACAGTTTATGATGGTTATTATCACCACCACAAAATCTCTTGAATTCCAGCTTCGATGATTAGAGAGAGATTTCTCGAACAAATCGGACACATAGAGGTTGACAAATGGTGCAGCATATCAAACATTCATTTATGCACCCATTTGTCTGTAACTCATCCATGTGTTTCTTTCTCTATCATTTGATCCATCTTCCAAGATGCTGCCAGTTTAGATAAACTGTTTATCTTTGTGTTAGACTTTGAGCAGGGTTCCTTACCACTGTTCCACTAGAGACGAGTCTCCCTCCAACAAAAACATCCCTTTAGCCATTTGCAAAGTGCAGTAGTCAATATTGCAATTTTAAATGAGATTAGATACATTCTTAAAGGTCCCCAAGGGATTATGTCATGACAGCAGTAGAGAGAAGGATAAAAGCATTTGAAACAAACGGTTATTTAGGACAATACAGCAAGCAGCAGTGTCTTTGAAACAATCGTTTACTCCTAACATTATCTGGTGACAAAGGAACATACTGCACACCAGTAGCATACACACACAGACTGTATCACTGTCATCTCTGCGTGTGCAGGCGGAGGTGCGGACCAGCTTCGAGGAGCTTTACCGTGTGATGTCACAACGCGAGGAGTTCCGCTGGATGATGCTCAGGATCAAACGCATGGCCGAGCCGTGGGTCAGTGCCATCCGCTCGCTGGCTGCCAAGCAGAACCTGGCCAGGCGTCGCAGGAAGAAGGTGGGCATAACACACAGCACATCGTAGTACACTGGAGAAATCAACTGAGATTTTTTCTCAGCCATGCAGAGTCTGATATATTAGCTGTATCAGTTGGTGACAGAATGCCATAAAAAATTGTTACACATTATTACTTTACCAGCCAAACAGACGCACACACACACACACACTTGGCCACAGAAATGGGTGCAGTCAGATATAATGAGTGTAATTCCAAATCTAGACTTATTGGGAGAATGCATCCCCTACTCTCACAAAAAATACCACAGCTGTAGTCATGAAGTCATTAACTTGAATTTTAATGTTTCTCTTCCTTTAAAGGCAAAAAATGTAACCCCTGCTGGAACTTCATGAAAACACCTCCCTGTAGCTTTCAGCCTGTTGAAATATATGCACCACACACACACACACACACACACACACACACACACACACACACCCACACACACTCACACACACACACACACACACACACACACACACACACACTCACACACACACACACACACACTTGTAGACAGCCCCACTTGTGCTCCCAGAAGAAATGGCGTTGGGAAAGGACTGACATGGATATTCCATTGTGTCCTAAGCTGGTAGTGTCTCCCAGTACTGAATAATGTACTCCACACTTTCCACTGGCCTTGTGAATAATTCACATCACATTCCCATGATACCTTGGTGCTGACGCAAAGCAGCAAAGGAGCGGATACAAGAAACAAGAGCCCTCATCCATCCATTTATCTATCTATGTATTTATCTATCTATCCATGGTGACATACCTGTCCGTCCATACTTTTCTGTTTCTCAATTTAATCTACTCAGTCTATAATTAAACAAAGAGCATTTTTTACTCTCTTAGTACAGATACTGTCAAAGCCAGTTCTTTATTTCAGCCACTAATCTCTTTTGGATATTAATCCGCACATATTAATCCTTGACTCGTGTGCTCTGAGACTGGGGCTGGCTGTCAACAATGAAAAATGCGTCGGTCACTTCAAACAAAGCCTGCTATTACTTCCTACTCCTGCTGTGGAACATTGTGTTCCCCTCAGCAACTGAAAATCATCCGATGTGTGTGTTTGTGTGTGTGTTGTTCATATTTTAGTTAAGTTGTGTGTGTTTTACTCAGCATGTGCACCTGACAACATGCAGGGAAAAATTGGAGCTGCTTTTACAATCCCCCACTAGGATAAACATGTTTTTACGTTGTCCATTTAGTTTTTTTTTTTAATTCGAAACCAATGGGGTGTCTTTGAGTTATTTCTCCACCATTCTTCCATAGAATATTCTCTTTTTCGACATGAATCTGTGCAGGAATATAAAGGTGTCCAGATGTCAAGTATCTCTTTTAGCTCCATCCTTTCATACATTATACACTCACACACTGAAAAACGCCCACATCTCTAACTGTATCTGCAGTTGGTCAAGCCAGCTTCTGTTGCACTAGCCTTGACCAGACAATGTGTTTTCCCACAGAAACGTTAGTGTTGTAAAAGTGTTATCCACTGTTTCTTTGAAATTTACCCACAATAATCAAGAGAAGGACAGACTGTGGTTTGAAAAGACACTGGTTTAAATTCTGCCCTTCACTACCCCTCACAAATTCACTTGTTTTTTCTTCCATCAGATCCTGGTGCACTTGGGCCTGCTGACCAAGGAATCAGGCTTCAAAATAGCAGAAAATGCCTTCAGCGGTGGCCCACTGGGCGAGTTGGTCCAATGGAGTGATCTCATAACCACACTGTACCTGCTGGGCCATGATGTTCGCATTTCAGCCTCCCTGGCTGAGCTGAAAGAGTCAGTACCAAACATACTGAGTACTATGATATATATAAGTACACCTAAATGGGCACTTTAGGGTTCACTTAGTCCTATATGTGAAGACAATGTACCTGTCATACACCTCCCACTTGTTCTGAGTTAGACTGGAACTGCAGGAAATAATCATGCATAATTTCTAGCGTTTCACCTCGTCAGAGTCGATAAAGAGCTGAAAGTCTGATAAATTGCTTCACATGATGTCACGTGAGTCAGTGTCAGGTTGGTTTGAAAGTCTTTAAAGTAGAAAGAAGTCAGCTTACCAGACCTCTGTAGTGAGCTTAAGGCCAGACGCTCAAGTCCACATTACCCACTAATGCCATCACATCCCTGAACCTCCCAACTAAACCGTTGATGGTCAAGGTGCATTGTGGGCGATGTAGGCACCAGGTTTTGACAAGGAAGAGCAATGCAGTGAACAAGAAAGATGATGCCTCTAGTTCTGTTGCATCCATTTTGATCATCTGACAATGTTATAGCAGTGCAATGCTAAAACAGAAACAGAGTTCTCCTTTAAGCCAAACACAGCTGGAGCCAAAATTAATAATGACTCTTGTGTATCTAGTTGTACGTCTGTGCCGCATATGCCTTAGGTAAGATATAGAAAATGTTTGAGAACGAAGAAACGCTTGGTTCTAAATAACAATGTTGCATATTTTTGCTGCTATATATCACAGATGGAATGAAAAGGGTCTAAAGACAAAGCACCTATTGTTTACTTCCTTTTTTATGATAACCCAACACCCTCACAGTATTTGCTTATGGTTATTTGACCAAGGCCTCCCATATTATTTGTTTAATATTTGTTTGTGGTTTATGGCACGCTGACTCACCTTGTCTAGTCTATCCATACATGGATACATTACAGTGTAATATGTGTGGTCATGCTACCTGAATTCAGCAAATTCCCTGAGGTCTGTCTTTGGAAATACCAGCGTATCTTAGAAATTGCGTAAGACAAAGAACATACTACTGGATTTTTCTCTGTATGAAAAGAATTGTTTGATTTTTAAATATTCATATCCAAAAGTCTAAAAGTTTCATGGACTATTAGAGTGAACAAAATTATCCTCCCAAAGCGTCTTCCCCAGCTTCCAGAGGGCTAGAAGAGCAAAAAGTTAGTGGTAGCAACATGATTTTATTCACCCTTAATGTGACAATTTTAGCTATGTCAAACCAGTATCCAACTGTAGCTGCTTATGTTATGTGTGCCAATGTTTTAATTCCAAACATTTCTCTCCAGGATCATGCGCAAGGTCATGGGGAACAAGTCCAGTTGCCCGACCCAGGGCGACAAGATAGTTGAGCTCATCTACATCGACATCGTGGGCCTCACCCAGTTTAAGAAGACGCTCGGACCTTCGTGGGTCCACTACCAGTGAGTGCATTCATGTTTCATTTTAGGTCAGCATCAGCTTCACTATCAGCTCCTCCTGTGTGTGTGTGTGTGGTAAGAAATCTGTCAACTATCTGACATGATTAGGGACAGTTGTAGACCCTGCCAAAACAATACAATGTGAAACTGGTGGCTCTTATAATTTCATTTAATGCTTATCTTATTTGTTTGACTTTATCTCATTTGTCCAGAGCATGCACTGTCTCTTTGAACCCAAGTCATCATGTCAGCCACTCAGTGAATTCAGTAATTTGTACAGTTCTGTAATCTTATGCCGCCTTTGCCGGCTGTAGTTTAACGGCTTCTGCCTCATGTCTGAAGGGCATTGGGTTGAGGCTTGTCTGGCACTTCGTGGGACAATGAGTCTATTTTCTGCTCATACATTACCACAGTTTCCCAAAAGGAAAGTAGCGCCTGTTATTCATGATGTTTTCACCCACTGAGTCTATTCCGTCTCCAATTGCTCCGCTGAGGACTGTAGATGAGGCCCTCCCGGTTTGTTCAGATAAAGCTCTCATCAGCGTAGACTGACAGGAAAAGAGTAGGAACAATAAGTCTGGAGGAACTAATGGCCCCGCCAGTTCCTCCTGCCTGTCACCAGGTTTTGTTTGTCTGCGACGCAACACCTCAAACTGCATCCGCTCCCTTGGTGCCCTGAGGAAATTGATTCAGCCTCAGGTGTAATGTAAGGTCCAGGTGCTGTTTTCTACATTATTTCTCCTACCATTCTTGAATACTTACGTCAAAACACTTCATGTCACTGTGTGTATTCTAGGAGCTTTGTGAAAGCTACAGTTGTCTTAGCTTTTCTGCTAAAGTGAGGTGCAGAGAATTCCTCTGTGAAACCATGTTCTCCTGACTTTATTTGTCAAACAGGAAGGCAAGGAGAAAGATATCCTATGGACAGAACATGCCACATTTGTTTGCATGTCAGATCCAAAGATCTTGCAGCCAATAAACTGTCATCATTGTTTTTTCTTTTTGTGTATGGGGACAAAGCTACCAAGTCTGTCAGGCAGTTTTGTGATTAATGTGCTCTGTTATTGCCCCAGCTATCTGCCTTATAGTACTGTATTGCTGTTTCATACTATTCCAGAGGAACAAGAGTACTCTAAGCTATTGTCTTCTGGGTGTAAACCAGAGCCAATGTTGCCTTATTGTTCTATTTCATTTAATCCTTTCAACTATTAAGTTAATCAGGCAGTGCAATGCCATCTGTATCAGCTAGGCTGCAGAAAAATGTGCCAGCATATATCAGTTTTATATTTAGTGTCCATGGCAATAATGCAGAAATGAAACTGGTCAAAATGGTAAAAAAGTAGCGTGCGGTCCGCTATCGTTTTGCCTCTCCGTCCTCTGACCATCCATCTCTTTGTCTCTTCTGGCTTCTGTTTCCGTTTCTCACTTCCTCATTTTAACTGTTTTAACACTGCCTGTGTGTATTGCTTCTGCCTGTATGCGAGTTTGTGATTGCTGCCACTGACTTTCATTCAACCACAGTGTTTTGTGGTGCTGTCAAGACAGCAACTTGCTTTGACAATTGTGTGAGTTGCACATCATATAATGGTCAGTATTTTTAATGTATTTTACAGTTTTATTAGAAAATTGTTAGAATTGACCCTTCACCTTGCTGCCCTTGCTGTAGTTACTGTTGTAACGCCTGTCAAGCTCTCCATTTTGCTGTGTTGCTGTGTTTGCTCAGTTGATGATCCATGTAAAAGACATAGAGCAAGGTAGCTAGTTTGCCCTGGTATAATCGTATAATGTTAAAAGAAAAAAATGAATATCAGACTGTTATTATAACAGTTTCTTATTGTTTCCATAGAAAGACATCATAAGATACTTAGACAATAAACTCAAGACTTTAACTTCTTCCAACAATGCTCCACTTTTACTTGAGAGGACTTGAGGATGAGGACAATCCGATGACTTCGGCAAAGTAATCTAGATAAGCTTTCTCAAATCCTATACAGATAAGGTATACACTAAGGTAGTTTGTTTTATAGGTGAAAATTATTGATTATTATTGTTATTAGTTGTAAAGGATAACAACATATATCAGGTTAAAGTCCAAGTAGAAGACATTGCCCGTAAATCAATTAATGTGTAATGAGAAGGCCGCGTTATCCAAAAGTAACAGATAATAATCAGATGTTGTAAGCTGCTCTCAGTAAGATAATCAGTAACATATTAGTGTATATAGTGTCATTACCTTATATCTGTTTATCATCCAGCTGTTGTGTTTAGCCTCAGGTGTGCACAGACACGTGACAGACGCTCAGGTAGAGTCATGTAAAACAGAAATTCACACATGATATCAGGTTCCTAAAGACCCATATGGGACCATTTTATTTATAGCTGATTTCACATGGGAGATAAACGTAGCAGAAGGGAAGCGTATCATTTACAATAACCATTGTAATACATTAGCCATGAGGCATTACTTCAGGTGGATTACATTATAGAGAAATTATACTTTAAAAACAACGTCCCCACACAGCTTGATGGGAATATTGCAGAAAGTGTCACTAAGTACATGCTTGTTGAGTTGAACAGCCTCAACTCGTGCCACATTATGACGCCCCCTCAACAACTCGCCGGACTCCGAATGTGTGCTGAAAGCCTCACCGCAGCTATATTTACATCATGTCATGCCTCCAACAATGCTTCCCCATCTGTTGAGGATATATCTACTGGGGACAGATGAGGGTTGTTTTTCTCCGGAGCGAGTGGAGATGGCATGTGGGCATGTTGTTGTTGTTGTTCTGCTTTC